>NC_068931.1:15542500-16792500 GCF_023091745.1 Budorcas taxicolor | reverse complement strand
ACCCTATAGATATGAATATTATATATAAATGTAATAAAGACAGGAGAAAATGTATATAGTTGTATTTATAAATGAATAGGATTTAAACAGTTTCAGTTCAGTTCAGTCGCTCAGTCGTGTCTGACTCTTTGCGACCCCATGAATCGCCAGGCCTCCCTGTCCATCACCAACTCCCAGAGTTCACTCAGACTCATGTCCATCGAGTCCGTGATGCCATCCAGCCATCTCATCCTCTCTTGTCCCCTTCTCCTCCTGCCCCCAATCCCTCCCAGCATCAGAGTCTTTTCCAATGAGTCAACTCTTCGCATGAAGTGGCCAAAGTACTGGATTTTCAGCTTTAGCATCATTCCTTCCAAAGAAATCCCAGGCTGATCTCCTTCAGAATGGACTGGTTGGATCTCCTTGCAGTCCAACGGACTCTCAAGAGTCTTCTTCAACACCACAGCTCAAAAACATCAATTCTTCATCGCTCAGCCTTCTTCACAGTCCAACTCTCACATCCATACATGACCACAGGAAAAACCATAGCCTTGACTAGACGGACCTTAGTCGGCAAAGTAACGTCTCTGCTTTTGAATATGCTATCTAGGTTGGTCATAACTTTTCTTCCAAGGAGTAAGCGTCTTTTAATTTCATGGCTGCAGTCACCATCTGCAGTGATTTTGGAGCCCCCCAAAATAAAGTCTGACACTGTTTCTACAATTTCCCCTTTTATTTCCCATGAAGTGATGGGACCGGATGCCATGATCTTTGTTTTCTGAATGTTGAGCTTTAAGCCAACTTAAACAGTTTAGTAAGAAGAAAAGGATTTTAATTTACTTTTAAAATCTTCTTTTGGACTTATCAAAGTAGCCTGCAGTAAGGTAAAATTGTACCTGTAAGTATCAAGAAGTAGTACAGATCCACTTTAAACACATGAAGTTTTAACACAATCACATGTGAGAAGATAACTATATAGTTATTACTTTTTTACATTAATATTTTTTTTGTTTTGAGATCTTCAATACTCATAAGACATTTAAAAGAATAATACAGCTCCTAAGTAATTAACTTCCCCTCACTTTCTCCAGTGATAACAACTATGTATGCATAGTATTAGAACCAGGATTTTACATTGGTAAAATACTATTATTTATACTATAATTCCATTATTTAATTATCCGTTATGAAATATGTCTTACTGATTGACTCATGAACTAGCAAAAACAAGAATATTCATTTAATACCTGTTCTGGTGGTGGTTATTCAGTCACTAATTCCATGTCCAACTCTTTGTAACTGCATGGACTGCAGCACACTAAGCTCCTCTGTCCTTCACTATCTCCCAGACTTAGCTCAAATTCAGGTCCAGTGAGTTGGTTATGCTATCTCACCATCTCATCTTTTGCCATCCCTTTCTTTTTTTTGCCTTCAATCTTTCCCAGCATCAGGGTCTTTTCCAAGGAGTTAGCCTTTTGCATCAGGAGCTTCAGCTTCAGCATCAGTATCAGCATTTCCAATAAATAATGAGGGTTAACTTCCTTTAGGATTGACCGGTTTGATCTCTTTGCAGTCCAAGGGGCTCTCAAGAGTCTTCTCTAGAACCACAATTTAAAAGTATCAGTTCTTTGGTGTTCAGACTTCTTTATGGTCCAACTCTCACATCCATATGACTACTCGAAAAACCATAGCTTTGACTAGGTAGACCTTTGTCAACAAAGTAATGTCTCTGCTTTTTAATATGCTGTCTAGGTTTGTCATAGCTTTCCTTCCAAGAAGGAAATGTATTTTAATTTCATGGCTTTGGTCACCATGTGCAGTTATTTTGGCGTCCAAGAAAATAAAATTTATCACTGTTTCCACTTTTCACCCTTCAATTTTCTTTGAAATGATGGAACTGGATGCTATTATCTTAGTTTTTTGAATGTTGAATTTCAAGCCAACTTTTTCACTCTCCTCTTTCACCTTCATCAAGAGGCTTTTTAATCTTTTTTCACTTTCTGCCACTAAAATGGTATAATCTGCATATCTGAGGTTGTTGATATTTCTCCAGGCAATCTTGATTCCAGCTTGCAATTCTTCCAGCCCAGCATTTTGCATAATGTACTCTGCATATAAGTTAAATAAGCAGGGTGACAATATACAGCTTTTTAATACTCCTCTCTCAATTTGGAACCAGTCAGTAGTTCCATGTCTGGTTCTGTTACTTCTTGACTCAAATACAGGTTTCTCAGTAGAAAGGTAAGGTGGTCTGGTACTCCCATTTCTTTCAGAATTTCCCACAGTTTGTTTTGATCTACAAGTCAAAATCTTTTGCTTAGTCAGTGAAGCAGAAGTGGAGGTTTATTCTGGAACTCCCTTGTTTTCTCCTTGCTTTGATCCAAAAATGTCAATTTAATCTCTTGTTCCTCTGCTTTTTCTAAATCCAGCTTGTACATCTGGAAGTTCTCAGTTCATGTACTGCTGAAAGCCTAGCTTTAAGGTTTATGAGCATAAACTTACTATTATGTGTGTGCATGCATACTAAGTCCCTTCAGTCATGTTGGCTCTTTGTGACCCTATGGACTGTAGCCAGCCAGGCTCCTCTGTCCGTGGGATTATTCAAGCAAGAATATTTGAGTGTTTTACCATGTCCTCCTCTAGGGGATCTTCCTGACTCAGGGCTGGAACCTATGTCTCCTGCATTGGCAGCTGGGTTTTTTACCAGCAGTGCCACCTGGAAAGTGCTATTAGCATGTGAAATGAGTGCAGTTGTATGGTAGTTTGAATATTTTGGGACATTGCCCTTCTTTGAAGTTGGAATGAAAACTGATCTTTTCTAGTTCTGTGGTCACTGCTGAGTTTTCCAAATTTACTGACATATTGAGTGCAGCACTTATTAGCATCATCTGAAGATTTTTTCAATACCTCAGCTGAAATTCTGTCACTTCAACTAGCTTTGTTTGTTTGCTTTAGTTAGGGTCCCTTCTACACACAAAATGGTTATTGAAAATATTTTTAAAGACAATTTTTAAAGGTGTGATAAGGATTAGGAGAAAAATGGCATGTGATAGGGCAGCTTCCTGTAGGTAGCAAGGGTAGCCATTAATAATTCTAAGCTTAAGGTGTAAGTGAGGAAGAAGTTATGAGACTTAAGAGAGCTATACTGATGCAGTGGTACATCACACAGGAACTGGTCACTTTTGGACAAGAAATGCAGCTACTATGTGCCTGTGGCCCTTCAGAAATTAAGCTGGAAAGTATATCCCCCTACTCACCTCTGCTCAATCATTCTAGTCTTCTGTTAATTCCTCCAATTGTACAAAACAACCAGAAACTAGAGGATAAGAGAGAGCAGTTGACCAATTCAGTACAGGTTTTCTTCCCTAAACACTACAGAGTGAGAAGAAGAGATAATAAGTCCAGGGGGGGAAATAGAGGATGTCCAGTAAAGTACTTCAAATCCAAAATAAACAACCCTAAGTACTGTATAAACTAACTATATATTAATTGACAATTCAATAATGTTTGGATTTGTGGGCCAAGTTGATAGAAGATGTATACTATTAATTTACCTGTATCACTGCAGCTTTACTATCCATGTTCTAACTCTTCAATATAATATCAGGGTATAAAATGAGATTCATGTGAGATGAAGTTTAGATATTATGTGGTTAGCAATAGGTCATGACATAAAAAATAATAATTGCATCAGATCACTCTCATCTTGTATCTTCTCATCTTTATGAATGCAAGAAATTCATAAACAAGTGTCCTCGTTTTTCCTTCTGAAGTTTAAATAATCTTTCCCTTTACTCTAAATTTATTTTTGCTGAAGTTACTAAGTTAATTTAATGGAGGAAGCGTTTTTTTTTTAGCAAATGATACTGGAACAGCTTTATATTCATACATACACACAGACACACACTCACAAAAAGAAAGCAAAGAAACAAAACAAAACAAAAATTTTGATCCATACATTAAAAGTCATTCAAAATGGATTACAAATTTATCATCAGGAAACTTGATGAAGAAAATAGGAGGGATCTTTGTAATCTTGAGTTGGGCAAAGTGTTCTTAGTTAAAAACATGATTGATTAAAAATGAAAAACTGTATTTCATCAATATTAAAAATTATTTTCATCAAAAGATACTGACAGAATGAAAGGAAAAGGCATCACTAGAGAAAAATAAATTTGTAAAACTAATATCTAATAACAAATTTGTGTCCTAAGTATAGAAAGAATACTCAAAGCTCATAAAGGAGAATTTTTAACACACAAAGTATTTGAACAGATATTTGAAAAGCAAATAAGTATGGGAAAATATGTTAAATATAGTTAGTCACCAAGAAAATCTAAATTATAATTGCTACCAGATACCACTGCACATTATTAAAATGCCAAAAACTGAAAATATCAATAATGCCAAATATTGGTAATGATATAGAAGAATTGGAATGACTGCCTTGGAAACAGGCTTTATTATTATTTTTTTTTTTTGAAAAGCTAAACACATACCTACCATATTAACAAATTTTCTACTCATTACTAATCATTTGTACCTCTAGACTGGGATAGTTCATATTAAGACTTGTACAGGTATGTTCATTGTGGCTGTATTTATAATACAAAATCTGGGAATAATCCAAATAAGTAAATGGATAAACAAATTATATAGGTATAATGTAAAGTATTCAGCAGTAAAATATCAGGTACTATTGATTCATAACTTGTGGGTAAATATAATAATAGATATTTGAATATATGCTATATAATTCCACTCAAAAATAAAGATGTAGTAAATGCAATCCAATGTAAAGTGACAGAAAACAGATCCATGATTTCCTGGAGACAATTAGGAGGCAGTACCAAAGGGGGAAAGTTAATCTTTGGGAGATTATGGGTGTGTTCACAATATTAATCATGGTTGTTTCACTAGTGTGTACATATCTCAAACCTAAATAAATTATGCTCTTTTAATATGTACAGCTCATGGTGTATTGATTATATCCCACTTATACACAAATAAATAATTCTTCCTTCTTTTATTCATTTCCATTTTTACCGCAAAGTTCACTCCATCTTATATTTCGACATTTCAACCCTCCTATTGATATAAAAGGACTTGCATCTCATAAAATAACAAGATGTAAGTTAAGAGATTTAAATTAAATACTAATACATAAAGTCTGATATAATTAAACCATAAAAAAATTATCAACTGTACCTATTATGTTAAAAGCATCAGTCTTTGTTTCCCTCTCCTCTAAGAGACTGTAATATCTCTCAGTGCTCTACAAACTTAATTTTAGTACAATTTTAATTTTAGTACTTAATTTTAGTACAATTTTGACAAGATAACCTTTTGAGATGCAATTTTAAATGACTGAATGACACGTAATCTTAAAAAAAAAAAATAGGAGTTTGGTACTGAAGACAATACATAAATTTGTATAAAGTTTTGTAAGAACTGTAGAAACTCAATGTCATAACCATAGGACAAAATAGGCAAGGAACTGCCTGCATCTATAATCTGAGGCATAAGAGTGACAACAGCATAGATTACAATTAGGGCAGCTACAAAGCCCCGGAGAGATAAAGGAGCAAGGCATATTTGAGGTGGATGGAAATCATTTGATTATTTCATCCTATAGCCATGTATCCCCTTGCCCTTTCTACTCACCTGACACTCCTCCTTCTTTTAGCCAGTCAATTGAGTGTTTTATTCTGTAGTTAAAGGGTTTCCTGTTGCTCCTTTGTGCTCTGCCTGGCTTCTGCTATCTCTCTTTCTCCTTCACATGGCTACCTCAGAAAGGTAGCTTTCATGCCTAAACGATGGGGTAAACACCAGTGTGAGAGACCACCGATTCCTATTCAGAAAAATGCTATTGAAATTCTAGCTGGTTTCCTCAAGATCTCACTGAAGTGTAGCTACTTCTTCATTCTTTTTGCTCCAGAGGAGATTTTTTTTCTTAAGATGCTAGCTGGTCTGTTAAAACCTTTTCCTCTTAAGTTGTACCACTGCATGGCTTCCATTATGAGCATGGTTAGATAATTCTTAATGAATCCACCCTCCTTTATCACAAAGACTCAGCTCTTGTGAGGAGGATTTGCTACTTTTAATTCTATATGGAAACAAATGGGTCACCAAATTGTTCTGTGTTGTTACTGACAAGATACGTTGTCATCATTTAATTACATTAAATTCTCATTTTTTGAAAGTCTTCTTTAAGGTACATGAGAGAGAAAAATATGTATATATATATATATATATATATATATATATGTCCAGGGTCCTGAATTGGACTTGAAGAGGCAATTATTTAAAGGGCTGAGCTCTGGTTAAGTTTTTGCCAGGTAACATGAGACTTCAGAGTGAAATTCTTTATAGAAACCAAGTGCTTCTCAGAATTGGAGGATACAAGCCTGTATTAAAGTGGCCAGAAGGTCATAATCATCCAGCATTTAGGGATGTTGCCATTAGAAGACAGATCATTTAGAATTCTACTTGAGGAAAGGCTCTGAAGAGCTACAGTGTGCATCAGTGATCTTCCTCTGAAAGCGACTCCATTTTTGGCCTGTATGAATCATTTGTTAACTAACCACACAGTGTGTTCTACAGTGGTCTTAAATTTTAACTAAAATATTTCTTCTGTATACTTATCTTGTGTTTCCCCAAGCAAATTATAAGATTCTCAAGGGTAAAGCCCATATATTCTTGGCTTAAAAAAGGAGATTGAACATTACCTTCTTATGGTTTGTGGCCAGTAAATATGTTAATTGTTTATAAGTTACTGAAACTTAGAATTAATAGTGCTTGTATGACAGATAAGCATGATATAATTAAGGGGTATTACAAAATCTTAAAAAATTAGGACACATTAAAAAGAAGTCTTGCTTAAGGGACAAGTGTAGAAGGGGTATAAAACATCCTATCTTATGGACACTGAATTAGTTCAAAAGATAGGGAAAAATAACACTACTGGATGAAAAGGAAACCCATGTATTTAGGAGGCTTTACTAAATTTGTAGTTAAAAGAATGGAACAATAAGTACAGTATCAAAAATTCATGGATTTTATTAACTTTCCTAGATCTTATGAGGACTTTTATCTTGGGTTTTAGACTTGGTATATTCCTATGATCCTGTTTGATTGAAAAAAAAGGGGGGGGGGGGCACATAATAGATGACATATATATTTCCTGTGGCTGCTAAAACAAATAACCAAAAATTTGGTGGCTTATAACAGCATAAAATGTTTGCCCTTTTACTACTGTGGAGACCAGAAGCCTGTATCATGGGTACAACTTCAAGGTGTGTTAGCAGACCACACTTCCTCTGGCATTTCTAGGACAGAAAGTTTTCCTTGCCTTTTCCAGCTTGTGGCAGTCCCTAGCTTTCCATGCTTGTGCCTGGATACTAGGAACAGTGGTTCCATTGACTCTCCACTTCTGTCTATGTGTCAAACATCTATGTGCCTCTCTCTTATAAGGACCCTTGTGGTTGTATTTAGGGTACAATTTATTGATCTCAAGACCTTTTACTTAATAACATATGCGAAGATCTTTTTTTTTTTTTTTTTTCAGATGAGGTAACACGTACAGGTTGCAAAAATTATGTTTTGATTATCTTTGGAAGTAATTATCAACCTATCATAATAGCTGTCTTTGCTGTTGCTGCTATTAAAAGTAACACATTTATAACTTGGCTTTGTGATTAGACAGAACTAAGTTCACATCCTTGTATGATCAAAGTCATATTGAAGATTACATATCTTCATACTTCAATGTCCCCATCCATTAAATGGGGTATTCATGAGCCATATCTCACAATATTGTCATAATTATTAAATAGAACAGGGTATATAAAGCTTCTGCACAGTTTGGACTAGGTAATTCCTCAATAAAATATACTTTGAATTATTTTTATAAAATTAATAGACCCTCAGACTTGTTCAAAACAAAATGCCAGCTAGTCTAAGGGTTTGTTTCTGTTCAGTTCACTCAGTTATGTCCAACTCTTTGCAACCCCAGGGACTGAAGCACTCTGGGCTTCCTTGTCCTTCACCATCTCTCAGAGTTTGCCCAAACTCATGTCCACTGAGTTAGTGATGCCATCCAACCATTTCACCCTCTGTTCCCCTCTCCTCCTGCCTTCAATATTTCCCAGCATCAAGGTCTTTTCCAGTGAGTCAGCTCTTCACATTAGGTGGACAAAGTATTGAAGCTTCAGCTTCAGCCTCAGTACTTCCAATGAATATTCAGGGCTTATTTCCTTTAGGACTGACTGGTTTGATCTCCTTGCTGTCCAATGGACTCCCAAGAGTCCAAGGGTTACAAAAGTCATTAATCATGGTGACCGTTTGCAAAATCTTACAATTTAATTGGTACTAATTCACTTCAGTCGTGTCCAACTCTTTGTGACCCCACGGACTGTAGCCTGTCATGCTCCTCTGTCCATGGAATTTTCCAGGAAAGAACACTGGAGTGGCTTGCCATTTCCTCCTCCAGGGGATCTTTTCAACTCAAGGATTGAACCTGCTTCTCTGTGTCTCCTACATTGGCAGGTGGATTCTTTACCTGGGAAGCCCACAGTCTAATTGGTGAGATAAAATTTACATACATAAAAGAAGGCCAGAAAACTAAGAAATTCATATGGGAAAACATAAATGCTATAATTGTTCAAAATAAACATTAATAAAGGGCAAGGCTGGTTTGTATATGAAAGATTTGGATTGGTGTGGCTGACAGGCAGGCAATGCAAAGTCCCATGGGAACAGTGCTTGTATGGTAGTAGGGAAGAATAGTAAGATTAGTAGACACCGATGGACTAGAACACAGCGAGTACTTGAAAGGTTGGAATAAAGTATTAGAATGATAGACTGGTAGGCTAACGACATATATTGTGGTCAGTACATTAGCCCAGAAGATCCATGAAGTCAACGGCCATTCCACCCTACCTCCTCTTCTCTCTCTCTCTTACACACACATCAAATGTTTTATCTCCTAGTTTAGTGCCTGGCTCCTGAGACTTATTCAAATAACATTTGCTTTATGATTGAAAGGGAAGATGAATGAAACATAGAACAGAGATTAAAAAAAAAAAAAGTCTTCCTGAAACTTGGATTTGGGCAAATAGGATAACCTAGTGCTTCTAAACCATGGCACTATTGACACTTTGGGTTGCATTAGTCTTTGTTGGGGTTGGGAGATGCTGTCCTGTACATGATGCAATATAGGAATTTTACCATTCCTGGGCTTTACCTGCTAGATGCCAGTTTTATGATTCCCTACCTCATAACATCCAAAAATGTCCCTAGACATTGCCAGGTGCCCTGAAGGGGATGAGGGCAATATCACCCAGGTTAAGAGCTATTGGATTAAATCAAGTTTTATGGGGATTAAGTTGAAAAGAGGTTCAAATAAGATAAGTTGCCGTAAAATCAACCAAATATACAAATTGCAGAAGACATATTGACTTTACCTAGTGAAATATAGAACTAAATTCCCCTAGTAATTACAATAATATTATAACATTTCAAATATTTTAAAAAGTGCAAAGACCACAGACTGAAATGTTTCTTCAGATAGTGTCACTCCTAATACATTTGGCAGAGAGGAACTCCATGAAAAAGGATGCCCCTGTTGGCCAGGGTTGCTTTGAGGGCTGTGTCCTGCAGTTCTGCACTTCACAATTACTCTACAGAGTAGGACAAGCTCATACACCCAGGGGCAACAGCACCCATCCTGTAATCATAACTAGGCTTGATTTAAAAGGAACAAAGAAAACACACATATTGATTTCTATTGCATTAAATACATTTACACATCAAAGGGAAAAAAACACAGGAAAGTTTCAATTTGAGTTACATACTTAAAATTCCATTATTAAAAAAAATTACATATTCTCCAGCAAATTTGGTTATAGTATATCTTTATGCTGTTACAGCCAAATGGTTTCCTTTTGTGTGCTGGGTATTCTGGAATACAATGAACTGGCCATGGCTGTTGGAAAACAAAACATGCAATTGCCTATTTAGCATAAAAATACAAAGACATGCATTTTGAAACATTCTATACTATAAAAAATGATATTAGAAACTCCAGATAAAGTTACTTTTTATTAACTCAGTAATAGAACAAAATGTGAACCTGAATAAGTTTAAGTTTGCAGATATACAAGAATCCCTGCATTTAAATATTATTTGAAATAAACTCTTGCTCCAGATAAAATTATGAAGCTACTAAAATTTATTCCATTTCTTCTTCAATATTGTCTTTTCCTTGTTGAGTGCAACAATTCCTAGACACCTAATATTTCATGCTTTATTCAATAATTCATTTACTTATTGAATAAGAATTATTATTTAATACTTGTGGTACACCAGACAAAATATTCAACAATGATATTATCAAAATGGATAACCTACAGATTCTCTGTTCTCCCTAACTTTGTTTTTCTCCTTAACTAAGGTTTTTTTGTTCAATTTGATTTCTTCCAAAACTAGTTTTTCCCTTTACTCATAGATAGTGAAGGTGTTGGTAGTTTAGTTGTGTCTGACTGTTTGCCGCCCCATGGACTGTAGCTCACCAGGATCCTCTGTTCATGGGATTCTTCAGGCAAGAATTCTAGAGTGAGTTGCCATTCCCTTCTCCAGGAGATCTTCCCAACCCAAGGATTGAACCTGGGTCTCCTGCATCGCAAGTAGATTCTTTACCATCTGAGCCACCAGTAAACCCCATTACCCAAAAAGTTTTATTCTGTTTCAACACGATATGATGAATGAATGATTACTAATGTATTTCTTAATGATATATGGCTCTTCTCTGTTAACAAAATAATAATAATAGGATATTTCCAAATTACAAATAATAAAAAGTAGAAGGTCCATATCGTCATGACTTGTGTGAGCCTGTCATTTCATTATTTGAGAGTGAGACTTATTATGCATCACTCTATCGCCTGTTCTAGGGATCCTATATTTCTGATTACTTGGACTATGTGTGCTGTATGCTTAGTTGCTCAGTAGTGACCCCATGGACTGTAGCCTGGCCAGGCTTCTCTGTCCACGGGGATTCCTTAGGCAAGAATCCTGGAGTGGGTTGCAATGCCCTCCTTCAGGGGATACTCCCAATCCTTCAGGGGGAACTTCCAAACTAGGGATCTAGCCCAGGTTTCCAGCATTGCTGGCAGATTCTTTACTGTCTAAGCCACCAGGGAAGTATATGCTTCCCCAATTCACCTTGTTTAGGACAATTTTTCTTATTTTTTGAGAGAAAAAACACTGAAGCATTTGAAAGTGAAAGTTGCTCAGTCGTGTTCAACTTTTTGTGACCCCATGGACAATACAGTCCATGGAATTCTTCGGCCAGAATACTGGAGTGGGCAGTCTTTCCTTTCTCCAGGGGGCCTTCCCAACCCAGGGATCAAATCCAGGTCTCCCACATCGCAGGCAGATTCTTTACCAGCTGAGCCACAAGGGAAGCCAAAGAATACTGGAGTGGGTAGCCTATCCCTTCTCCAGTGGATCTTCCCAACACAAGAATCTAACTGAGTTCTCCTGCATTGCAGACGGATTCTTTACCAACTGAGCTATGAGAGAAGCCCTGACATACTTGAATGCTTGGACAAAAGGAATTAACATGTGATGGGAAAACAAACAAAGAGAAAGCAGATATATGAACTGAGTAATCAGCTCTGTTTCTGATATACACTCAGTTTATTTTCAGTCAAACATTAACTTCTTAGTGACGCAATCTCCTTGAGCTTTTTATAACCCCAAGAAGAAGTATTTGTGTCAGGGGACTTAGATGTGTCAGGGCACTTAGATGTAAGTGAAGAACAGTGACTATTTCCAGAACTGTTCTAGGTCCTGTGAAAGTACAGAAACTATGTCATAACTCATTTCTCTTCGTGATGCAAGCATGAAATCCTCCAGAGTGTCAAAGAGTTTGGGGATCAACATGAGTTGCTTTGCTCAGAGATGGCTCCACGGTGAGCTTTGCTATATCTTTTAGCTGTCTATATGTCATAAAGAAAAGAATTATGTGAACATAAGCTTTAAATGATTAAATCACTCCAATTTGCTTCTATTTACAGTTGTATAGCTCCTGGGGATATGCATTCTGAAAGCACAGCAGTACAATTTACATGTTCAGTTTGAAATTACACACTATATGGATCTGTTACCTGCATTGTTGCCATTTTCTCTATCTAGTTATCTACCATTCACCATTCAGTAGATAATTGCCATCTTATTATATTTTTATCTTAAGATGGAACAAGCTAAATAAAACTGAAGGAATATGGAGAGAATCCAGACAATTCCATTTCATTGCAACACAATGAAACGTAATTTGTGTTTTTCAAGGTTGTGAACCACTGTGTGTATTCAAGAACACTTGGATCTCAGTCTTAGTTAAAGGTAAGTGAAAGTATAAAGTATTATTTTACTAAACTTCAAAAAATTGATTCATATTGCCCCCCCAATTTTTTCCTCCAAGCATTCTTAAAGTCCTTAGGACTTTTTTCCTTTTATTTTTATTTTTTAAAATTTATTTACTTTAATTGGAAGCTAATTACTTTACAATATTGTAGTGGTTTTTGCCATACATTGACATTAGTCAGCCATGAGTGTAATGTTTTGTTGTGTTTTTCCTTTTAAAAAATGAATTTATTTATTTTAGTTGGAGGATAATTACTTTACAATATTATGATGGTTTACTTGATACGTTAACATGAATTGGCCACAGGTATTTTTTAATAAAAAAAAATGTTCTAAGCCTGCAACAAGGCTGCAGGAATATGAATCACAAATTAGTATTTTTTTCAAACTTGATTTCCAAATATCTGAATCTTCGCATTTTGAGATAGTGAGGCCATACTTCATTAGCTAGTATGTACTCATGGCCTGAAAGGTACACCAAATAAAAAGTTCTCCCTTATTAAGCAAGTATTACATAGAGTCAAAAGTCTCTAAGAGATTCTGGCACTTTTTTTTTTTTTTCCTACAACTGTGTAACACATGCTTAGTCAGGTAGGGTCATAATTTGAGAGCAGTCAGATGATTCTCTATTTGAATTCATTCTGCTGGTATTCCAAAATTACAGAATGCCTATCATTAGATATCTCTGTTAATTAAAATATTAATGAATCTTATAAAAAGCAAATATGTTATTAGACATTAATACCATTTACTGATTAATTAATCAATTTAATCCTGACTGAAAGAAGGACCATAAGACAATGGGAGATAGGACCAGGGCAAGAACATTTGTGAGATTAAAGATCAGTGAAGGCCTGAACCATTGGTGGGAGGAAGATTCAGATAAGGCAACACAGAAGAGGGGTTCTAGGAAGGCACATGATATTCTGGGAGCATTAAGCCTTTCAGATCTGTCTCACATTTGATACTGGGTAACTGTATATGCTGAGCCAGTGACTTAACTTGAAATGTATATGTGTACTGAGAGGTAGAGAGAGTCAGTATCTACATGACTCATATGGATTTGTGTTCTAATAATTTACATTTACTTTGGAGGAAAGATATGAGACAGAATTCATGATGTTCTGTGGACTGAGAAAATAAAGTAAATAAAATGAAAGAATCATAAGAGTGATGATGATGATGCAGTAGCCAATACACAGAATGAGACCCTCTGAAAATTGATGATAGTGAAATGTGAAAAAGCATAGAGGAGGACAGCTGTTGGCCATGAAAGGTGTCCCTGAACATGTCACTCTTGTCTTTCCCATATACATCCCTTGAGAACAGTGATGGAATTCCACCTGAGCTACTTCAAATGCTGAAAGATGATGCTGTTAAAGTGCTACACTCAATATGCCAGCAAATTTGGAAAACTCAGCAGTGGCCACAGGACTGGAAAAGTCAGTTTTCATTCCAATCCCAAATAAAGGCAATTCCAAAGAATGTACAAATTACTGTATAATTGCACTCATTGCATTTTCTAACAAAATTATCCTCAAAATCCTTCAAGCTAGACTTCAGCAGTATGTGAATTGAGAATTGCCAGATGTAGAAACTGGATTTAGAAAAGGCAGAGGAGTCAGAGATCAAATTGTCAACATCCTCGGGATCATAGAAAAAGCAAGGGAATTCCAAAAATATCTGCTTCATTGATTAAGCAAAAGCGTTTGACTCTGTGGATCACAACAAACTGTGGAATATTATTTTCTTTAATTAATTAATTTATTTTAATTGGAGGCTAATTACTTTACAATATTTTGGTGGTTTTTGCCATATATTGACATAAATCAGCCATGAGTGTACATGTGCTCCCCATCCTGAGCTCCTCTCCCACTCCCCTCCCCATCCCATCCCTCTGGGTTGTTCCAGTGCACTGGTTTTGAGTGCCCAGTTTCAAGCATCATATTTGGACTGGTGACCTATTTCACATATGGTAATATACATGTTTCAATGTATTTTCTCAAATCATTCCACTGTCACCTTCTCCCGCAGAGTCCAAAAGTCCATTCTTTATATCTTTGTCTCTTTTGCTGTCTTGTATATAGGGTCGTCCTGACAGTCTTTCTAAATTCCATATATAAGTGCTAATATACTGTATTTTTTTTTTCTGAATCATTCACTCTGTATAATAAGCTCCAGTTTCATCCACCTTATTAGAGTTGATTCAAATGTGTTCTTTTTAATAGCTGAGTAATATTCTATATTGTATATGTACCACAGCTTTTGTATCCATTCATCTGCCAATGAAAATCTAGGTTGCTTCCATTTCCTAGCTATTGTAAATAGTGCTGAGATGATCATTGGGGTACACGTGTCTCTAACTGTGGAATATTCTTAAGGAGATGGGAATACCAGATCACCTTACCTGCCTACTGAGAAATCTGTATGCAGGACAAGAAAGAAGAGTTATAATTGGACATGGAACAACAGGCTGGTTTAAAATTGAGAAAGAAATATGTCAAGGCTGTATATTGTCACCCTGTTAATTTAACTTATATGCAGAGTACATCATACAGAATGCTGGATTGGATGACTCACAAGCTGGAATCAAGATTTCCTGAAGTAATATTGACAAAATCAGATATGCAGATGATACCCCTTTAATGGCAGAAAATGAAGAAGAACTAAGGAGCCTCTTCGTGAAAGTGAAAGAGGAGAATGAAAAAACTGGCTTGAAAGTCAACATTAAAAAAACAAAGAGCATGGCATCTGGTTGCATCACTACATGGCAAATAGATGGTAAAAAAGTGGAAACAGTGTCATATTTCATTTGCTTGAGCTCCAAAATCACTGTGGTTGGTGGTTGTAGCCATGAAATGAAAAGACACTTGTTCTTTAGAAGAAAAGCCATGACAATATAGATGGTGCATTAAAAAGCAGAGACATCACTTTGCCAACAAAGGTCCATATAGTCAAAGCTATAGTTTTTCCAGTAGTCATCTATGGATGTGAGAGTTGGACTGTAAAGAAGACTTAACAGAAGAATTGAGACTTTTGAACTGTGCTCCTGGAGAAGGCTCTCAAGGGTCTCTTGCACAGCAAGGAGATTGAACCATTCAATTCTAAAGGAAATCAACTCTGAATATTCATTAGAAGGATTTAAGCTGAAGCTCCAATACTTTGGCCACTTGATGCAAAGAGCTGACTCTTTGGGAAAGACTCTGATGTTGGGAAAGATTGAGAGTGAGGAGAAGGGGGCAACAAAGAATGAGATGTTTGGATGGCATCACTGACTGGATGGACATGAGTTTGACCAAACTCTGGAACATAGTGAAGGACAGGGAAGCCTGGTGTGCTAAAGTTCATAGAGTTGCAAAGAATTGGACATGACTCAGAGACTGAACAATAAGTAAAACATTAAATAGAACATTGGTTGGTGTGAGGGAGGCCAACATCAATATTAACAACAGCTGACTATGTTATATAACATCAGACTTTTCTAAGCACTTTTTATGGAAGGGCCATTTCAGACTGCTTTAAAAGGCCAGCCAAGAGAATAAATTACAGTCATCTAGAGAGACTATTTCCAAAGATGTTAGATGTTAGTGTTAATCACATAGTCATATCTGACTCTTTGCTACCCCTTGGACATTAGCCATAGCTCCTCTGTCCATGGAATTCTCCAGACAAGAATACTGGAGTGGGTTGTCATTTCTTTCTCCAAAGAATCTTCCCAATCCAGGGACAGAACCCAGGTAGACTGCTTTGGCCACCTGATGAACTGACTTACTAGAAAAGACCCTGATGCTGGGAAAAATTGAAGGTGGGCGGAGAAGGGGCTGGCAGAGGATGAGACGGTTGGATGGCATCACTGACTCAATGGACATAAATTTGAGTAAGCTCTAGGAGTTGGTGATGGACAGGGAAGCCTGGTGTGCTGCAATTCATAGGGTCACAAAGAGTTGGCCATGACTGAGTAACTGGACTGAACTGAGCCTGCATTGCAGGCAGATTCTTTACCATCTGAACTATGAGGGAAGTCTTTTCAAAGATGAAAGGGTAATTGAAAATGAAGAGTCTAGTACTTTAGCCTGACTTTCCAGACATAATGATGGAAAAACACACCTGTTTCATGTTCTAAATAATAAAAACATGTACTTTATTGTCATGTCACATTACCAATTCATACCAACTTTGCTTCCTAGAATATTTTCATGCTTAAAACTTTTTTTAATCAGTTCTCAAAATAACTTCAGAATTAATGATAAGAAAATTTATACATAAATGATGCAATATCTCACTGGAGGTTCTAAACATAGATTGTCTTTTAGCAGAAGCATGCCATTGTATTATTTCACTTTTAGGAACTCTATCCAAGATAATATAAAGAAAATAAAAGACAAGTTATGATAGATGAGAATGCCTTTCTGAGATTTATATATACTAGCACAAAAGTTTGAAACAGCATCAATATCTAATAGAAAGGGATAGATTATTTACATTTTGATACAAGGTCATGCTCTTCCTAATATCGTATTTTCAAAGAATAATCAATAATATTCAAAAATCTCACAATATAATAATAGGCAAATAAAAATTGAGAGAAAATTATAATTTTAGGACTGTTTGGTCTTGACTTATGTACTCACGTGTATGGGCTTCCCTAGTGTTCAGTGTTAAAGAATTCACCTGCCAATTCAGGAGACATGGGTTTGATCCTGGGTCGGAAAGATCCCTTGGAGAAATAAATGGCAGCTCACTCTGGTATTCTTATCTGGCAAATTCACAAAGACAGATGGGCCTGGGGGACTACAGTTCATGGGGTCACAAAAAGTCAGACACAACTTAATAACTAAACAAGTTGTGTGTATATATGTTTATATTTGTAAAGGTAAATTAATGAAAGTATTAGGGTTTTTTGGTAACATAGTTACACATGATTTATATTTTCCAAATTTTGACCACAAACATCATTTCTATGACTAGAAAAAGTCTTGAAACAAAATGTATTTAACAACATATATCAAGTTCCATGAACAATTTTTTTCTCTCTTTTCCACATCTGATCATCTGAAAGAAACAAAGAAGATCTAATACTGACTTTCCTTGGATTCCCTAGAAATCTGTGACATTCTCATTGCAATCACTTGGGGAAAATCCCTGGAATGATCATACATATTTGGGATGATCATACAGATTTCTTGAGAGCATGTCAATGGCAGCAAGCTATTCTCAGCCTCAGACTCTATTCGTGAAATCATGTGTACTACTGTTAAACCCATGCTCATCTGATTCTGTGTCTAATAGCATGTAACATATTGTTTAGTAAAGTTTAAGTTACCATAATCAATACAAATGATGAGGAGGAAAAAATAACTGAACTCGATTGCACTGATAACTGTAGGTCTTTATGAGTTGCTGGTAGGGAAAGCAAGTTGCGAGCAAATCTAGGAAGGCCATAGTGTTCAGCATGGTAAACCTTTCAGAACAACCTGTAAAGCCGAACCAATTTCAAGTGTGCAACCATGTGGGTATAGCGTAGTATCTGTTTGCAATTCTCAGAATTAAAGCTGCTTAATAGTACTATGAGAAGTAGAAAAATTTCCCTGACCCAATTATTTCTGAATTGTATCTGTGCTATTATGATAACAGGATTTAAAAAAAATTTGAAAATGTCATGGACTTGCTTATGTTATACAAGCAGATTCAGTATGGCCTTGTTCCACTGCAATTCATATCTATCTCAAAGCATCTGTCCCAACCAACCTGATCTTAGTGTTTTCTTTCCTCTTTATTACTGTTTTTATTACCTTATTAGTGTATTCAGATATTTGAATATCTTATTTTATATCTTGGAGGTACTTATCCACTTTTTCTCTATATATCCTCTTTATGAATCTTCTAAATTATAGGTTCGTTTGTTTGTTTGTTTTTACCTCTCTCACCAAGAAGAAATGTTAGAAATTTAAGGCTCTTATGAGCAAGGCCCTGGTCCACTCCCAGGAAGTAACAGTAGGTAGAAAGAATGGCCGAAGACTTGATAGGTCATTACTTGTCTCTTCTGTTATTTTATTTCTCTCTTCACTACAATTTAAGTTTCAGGAGGGCTGAGTTTTATTTTATTCCTAATGTAACCCTACAATTGAAAAGGTATCTGTAATTTAGAGAGCATTCAATAAACATTTTTGATTGAACAAAAGAATATTTAGAAACCATTGTCCAGAAAACATACATCACAATGAGAGTTTACCTCATTAGTTTGCAAAAATGCCATTCGAATCCACAGTTTTGGCCAGGCTGGCTGGGTGGAACAGACTGATTTGTGAATATTCAGCCTAAAGGTTACAAGTTCCCCTTATATTTATCAGAGAACTGTGCTAAATTAATTCATTGTCCCAGCCCCTGACACTGACATGATTACTTTCTGACACTCAATAGTGACAGATGAAGTGTTTTTCCTATTCTACTTTTCATCATGTTTTGTGATCCAAGACATCAATTTTAAGCTTATTTAATTCCAAAACAATCACAAATGACCAGATATTCTAAAAAAAAAAAAAAAAAGTCATGGGATTGGCCACAAAGGGGATATTCACTAAATACCTATTGTGTAAAATGGCATACTTTACTTAGACACCAGTCATAACAACAAAGAAATTCCTAAGTGTATTAGACAAAAAGTAAAAGACTTTTAATAAAGATAATTATTATTATTTGATAATCTGTCTTTGGTTTCAGTTAATGCACAGAAGAAGTGGATTATGCCTTTTCAGTGAGCTTTCAATTATGTAACTGTAGATAGTAAATATGAGATATGTACATGTTGAAGAATTAAGATGATTCTGACTTCCCCTGATACTTATTATTTGGTTTTACTGAAAGCCTCTGTCTGACCAGGGAATTGAAAAATAAAATACATGATCAAACAAAACTTAAGTAGGCTGTTTTCTGTAGCTGAAATCATACTCCATAAAGAGCATGCTCACACACTCTCAGATAAAGTTTTGCTTATATATTTCAATGCCATGAGTGTGTGCTAGTTTATCACTGAAGATGGCATGTCTCTCAGAGTGAAAGTTTTTCAAGTTGAAATGCCTCAAAGTCTTACCCAGAGCTAGTTATAGGAGCAGGCACCAGAAGCATCTCCAGATTGCTAGGCTACTGTCTGAAGACTTTTTTTTTGTCTTTGTGATCCTTATTTTCAACAAGGAGAGTTATTGCTCATCTACTCCAAAAGATTTACTTTTGTCATCCTCAAAATTAATCACAGACTTCTTCATTTGAAAATGTCCTTGGGGATCACTTTTGCCAATCCCTGGCCTTGAAACACGATATGCATTTACTCCATGAATAGATGACCATATAACAAATTCTGGAATGAGGATATTTAAAAAGTAGAAATTCAAGGCTTGCATGTTAAACGTAAAATAGCAGCAAAAGCAAAGAGGAAGCTGAATCCAGGAAGAATAAAGGACCATTGACTTCTAGAAAATTTGAAAAAGAAAAATGATACCGAGTCTGATACCTAGTTGATCAGTGTCAGAAAACATCACCTTTTACATGAAAGTAAATCGACAAAACCCCCTCCTTTCCACCTGTGTCTCTTTCACAGTCCAATTAAAATCACGTTTTCTTTGAACACAGAAAAAAGAAGGAAGCGTCTGGGCACGTAAGGAACATCAGTCGTCTGGCTTTGCCGACAGGTGCATTTGTCAAGCCCTGGGGAGCAATGACGGTGCTTTCACATTATTAATTGAGAAGATTATATACCTACGATATCCACATTTTCTCTTTCCTGTTCTTGGATAGGAGAAAGGAGGAGAAAAATGGACACTTTATGGTTAAGCAGGAAAAAGAAAACATTTTCGGTTTTATTGCATTCTAATTAAGCATGAGAGGAGTGAGAGGTCCTACAGCAATGCAGCAGGCTTGAAACACTGACAAGGTCAGTTATCTCCTGATAAGCCCTGCACCAGCAAGGATTAATAATATGACTAATATTAATGGAATGTGAGTTCATTGAGTTTTATTTCTTATTTTTAAGTTCTCTTGGCTGGTGTGCACACCATAGTGTGTGGAGAATGATGGATGGAAGTGATGGAGTCACTAATAGGCCCTTAGACCCCCACAGCCTGCTGGGCACATAGAGGATGAAAATTTGACTTTCTTTTTTGGTTTCTGGCCACCATCATCCTGGCAGAAACTGAAAAGGGTCTGGTTTTATAATGTAATTGGTTCCATGAATGAAGAAAGTGCAAGAGACTTCAGACCTATGAATTCAGAATTTCCCAAAAGAAACCAAAGTGCAACTAACTAATGATGTCATTTGAGGTGAAGTAGGGCTAGTTGATTTGTACAGAAAGAAAATTATAGCAGGATCTACTTTTGTTAATTGACTCCATCATCAGAGATGAATTTGTTATTATGAATAAATGTACATAATGCTTGCTTTAATTTTGCACACCTTTGTCATGCAGTTGGGAAAATATGTCCATGGATGAGACTCGTTTGAATGAATTGAAAAATGGAAGCTAAACTTTATTGAATACTGTGATGTTTTAAGTGATTTTCCTGACATGAGGATTGAGATGCTATTTTCATCCAGTTTCTCCCCCACGCATAACATTGTTTTTATATCCAGAGATAGTTGACCTCCACTCACTGATCCCATGGATTCACATTTCTCCTTTGTAGTGTTGAGAAGGGGTGAAAGAGGTTGCCATATTGTAAAGCATTGAAAATATAGTAATTTTTTGTTTTTGAAACTTTGGGTTTATAAAATGATATAGCACTTTGTTTTTACTAACCCTTTGTGTTTGAAATGCATTTTTAAAGAATACAGTTAAAAATGAATGCTACTCATGAAAATGAAAGCAAGAGAGCCAATGAACATTATTCTAAGTGCAAAAAAATCACAAAGGACCAAAAAGTGATTTGACTTCAGCTTGTTGAAGCCTCAGAGGCATTAATTGTATAAGAGATTTTAAACAATGTCAACCTCCAATTTAACTCATCTTTAAATTATTCCTGTCTCAGCTAAATATTAAACCTCTCCTGCCAGTAGAATTGATAATCTTTAAATTTCTTGTTGGAGAAGACTCTTGAGAGTCGCTTGGACTGCAAGGAGATCCAACCAGTCCATTCTGAAGGAGATCAGCCCTGGGATTTCTTTGGAAGGAATGATGCTGAAGCTGAAACTCCAGTACTTTGGCCACCTCATGCAGAGTTGACTCATTGGAAAAGACTCTGATGCTGGGAGGGATTGGGGGCAGGAGGAGAAGAGGACAACAGAGGATGAGATGGCTGGATGGCATCACGGACTCGATGGACGTGAGTCTGAGTGAACTCTGGGAGTTGGTGATGGACAGGGAGGCCTGGTGTGCTGCTATTCATGGGGTGGCAGAGTTGGACACGACTGAGCAAGTGAATTGAACTTTAATTTGGCCACCAGAAACTAGCTTTACTCTTTGTATCTTTGTCGTATTGCAGTTCAACCCACATGTAAGTGTGTGTTTTATCCTTTATGTGTGTGATCACATCTTATCAAAAGACAAATTCCATTTCCTTAACAGTTTCACATCCTCCAGAGTATCAGTCAAGGCAGAAGATGCTGGTGCTGCTGCTGCTGCTATGTTGCTTCAGTCATGTCCGACTCTGTGTGACCTCAAAGATGGCAGCCCACCAGGCTCTCCCGTCTCTGGGATTCTCCAGGCAAGAACACTGGAGTGGGTTGCCATTTCCTTCTCCAATGCATGTAAGTGAAAAGTGAAAGTGAAGTCACTCAGTCGTGTCTGACTCTTGGAGACCCCATGGACTGCAGCCCACCAGGCTCCTCCATCCATGGGATTTTCCAGGCAAGTGTACTGGAGTGGGGTGCCATCGCCTTCTCTGGGCAGAAGATGCACTTGGTTTTAAATACTGAATTGAGTAAATAATGCTCCCACATTTTCAGCATTAGGACTTGGTGGGGAATCAGTGGTAGGCACAGGCAAGGTGCAAGGCGCATGTGGAGGTGTTTTTCCCCAGGTGATCCTGATATCTTTAAAGAATCATCTGGATTTAACAAATAATGATCATGCTAGGCTAAGGAATAGGAATCACAGGATATGGTAACTACTATTCAAAATTAACACACCATAGCACAGAGGAAGAATAAAGGGGTGAGGGAAGAAATGACTTTTACTGCAAAGAAGAAAGGAGAGGAGACTCATTAGTGGCAAAACAAAGCCATAAGCCAGACTCCTCCAGAGGCACCAGAAGTTCAGAGCAATGAAAAAGGCACTGGAGAGGTTAGTGCCATCTGTAAGTTTATATGTTGATAGCTTAGGGGGAAACAATTACAATTATTCAGAAATACTGATGAGAAAGTTCATAATTAAGAAAAGCAAGAATTAAATAGAATATAAATAGTTGGATATATTGTTCTCTGGTTTATTTCCTGATTTTTCTTTTGATCTACCATTTAGCATCATCCAGAAAGATTATGAAATCCAGGACCTGATGATTCAGTTTCTGATACACAACCTTCCCTGTGATTTTGTCCACATATTTTTCCTCCTCTCTGAATGGGGTTGCCAACTACACTTGCCAAGAAGTGACAGCCGTCGACTGCTAGAATATTAAAGTCTGATGCCTGTGACTGGGGTTCAATGAAAATACATCAGGGAAGATGAAACCCTTCCAATTCAGTTTCACATATTGCTCTGCAATTTTCAAAACCAAAGTACCTGGAGTCTTTATTGAAACACATTGCAATGTCCTATCACCCGTGTCTTTCAGAATGTGATCTGACATTGCCTCCTCCATTTCCCATTTTCTCAGTTAAATGCAAAGTATATTTGTAAATGATACTTATTTTGCTGTGAATCAGGTTTGTTGCTTTACCTCTGCCCTTTATTAATCCTTTTCTGTGAAGTAGATATAAAGGAACAATTGATGTAAGAAGCAGAAATTTCTACATTTTTGTCTGATGGTTGAAGAAATATCACCGATTTCTCTTGCTCATGGGTAAATACTGGAATATATATTTCCTCCTGGTACCTGAAAGCTATCCTACTCATTTTGAAGCCTGTCTCCTCAGAAAGGGAAAGAGGCAAAGTTTTCCTGCCACTTATGCAAAGTTCTAGCAAATTCTGTCTGTATCTTTCCCTTCTATAGTTCTGAAAATGAGATGCTTGGGCAGCATGATGTGAAAGACTCTTGTGGTAATAGGTGAAGCATAGTCAGCTTTGAATGGTGCATAAAGCATTGATTTTGAATAATAAATTTGCAACTAACGATCTTTGTGTTTTGGCATAAATTACACACACTTTCTGAGCCTTAATTATTATTCTTAAGAATATTATTATGCATTCTAGAATGTGAGAATTAAAAGGAATTTAAGGAAATAATCCATGCACAGAACCCATTTCTAAGAAAAGTAAGAAACAGATAGGGGCCACTTAACGTATCTGGAATCCAAATCCCTTCATTATAAAATGAAAGTGTTCTCATAATACTGCACACTTTACTGGGCCTGGCACTAACCTTGTGCTTCATCAACAGTAGCTCATGGAGCATTCATTTCAATTCTGTGATGTTAAATCATGAATGTTTCCGACAGACTACGAAACAAGGCTCAGAGAAAGAAATTAGGTGCCCTAAGTTACACAACTGGCTGTTAGGGCTGAACTTCTGTGACTTCAGAGGGTCACTCTCACTCACTGAACACATTTTATAGGTGTTAATACCACAGTTAATAGTTGAATAATACATGCGTTTTGGTGAAACACTGTTTAGGATGAAGGAGATAGAGTCATGCTATATAAACACTGAAATACTTAAGAACATTACTGGAAAATTAATCTAAAACTTTAGATGTTGGAAATTATCTTATGCAAAGGTGAAAGTTTAGTTTCCAAAAAAATCTGAATATTCAGAAGGTCTACTTAATTGATGCTGTTGTGAATTGAAACTTTTTTTCAGCATGCATTTTTTTCTGCATCTGGTTTGTTTCAAGTATGACATGATAACATATACAGAAGTCCTTTGAAAAGTACAAAGGCTTATGTTTGTTTCAGTTAAATCAATGGCTCACTTGCCAGAAGGTAATTTTAAATCATTTCAATTCTTTCTTTTTATTCCTAAAGAAAAAAGGATACGGGAAGGGAGGATTTTTTTTTTCTTTTTTTTTTTTAAGCAAAGGTTCTTAGCAGGGAGGAAAATAGTTTCAATGCTTTTAATTCTGCAGAAGGGGAACAACTTGTAGCCTCCTCAGGCCCTTACTTGTATAGTTGTGTATAAAGTAAGATAGCAGATTAGAAACACAGAAGGTATGCTGATAAATGTGAAGAGTTACTGGTGATAACAATCAGCCGAGGGAGATGGTAGAGCTGCTAGCATGGAATAGAAGTTCTATGGAATTCAGAATACAGGACTATCCCCAGAGGATAGGTATACAGACTTGAACCGCCTAGAACCATGATTTGTGTTCCTGAAGATAACTGAGACAGCGAAAAAATATGAAACTATACTTACAGTCACTATTTAGAAGGCAAACTCTTACTAAAAATAAGTTCCCTCCCAAATTTTGACGTTTCCTTTTATGCTTTGTATAAAGAATAATCTTAATTGTTTGAAAAAATAATATCATGAATAATAATGAAACCTGTGTTATTACAGCTTGATAAGCATACGACTGAGTCTATGGCAGATGATTGACTTACTGCCTGAGATAAAATGTTGCAACATGTAGGCACCTTTCAACAGAGTGATTGAATGTGTCTACAAATAGCAATCCCTACTGGAGATCAGGAATAAAAGTTGTTGATTAGCAAGTACTTTCTTCAACAAGGAAGTGGTGACCAACACTGTCATCACAACAGATCGGTTCATATAACTCAGTTGCCTACTAATTCAGTCGTAATATTGATCAACTTCATTAGAGGAAAATCAAATTATTTGGCATCATTTAAACCAAGCAACTAGTGTATAGTGTGATTGTGTATCCTTCAAAATTGAAGCAAGTCTAAAAAGATTGAGAACCTAGAATGTAGAGAAACATAGAGAAATCATAGGTATGATGTGATTAGATTAAAAGCTTATTTCAGTCTAGTGATCTTATCTGGTCTCATTATTTCAAATATCACCCACATGCTGACAACTTGTTTTTCTAGCCCATCTTTTCTCCCGTCTTGCCTCCAATACTCTGCTGCTGCTGCTAAGTCACTTCAGTCATGTCCGACTCTATGCGACCCCATAGACAGAAGCCCACCAGGCTACCCCATCTCTGGGATTCTCCAGCCAAGAACACTGGAGTGGGTTGCCATTTCTTTCTCCAATGCATGGAAGTGAAAAGTGAAAGTGAAGTTGCTCAGTCGTGTCTGACTCTTCGCGACCCCATGGGCTACGGCCTTCCAGGCTTCTCCATCCATGGGATTTTCCAGACAAGAGTACTGGAGTGGGTTGCCATTGCCTTCTCTGTGGTTATACTCTAGACATATATAAAATGGGGATGGATAGGGGCTGAGTTACTCTTTAAGGATGGTTAAAATTCAGTAAAGGAGAGAGGAGATGCACACACATACACCAGCACACAGTTATACAAGAGTGTAGCATAGACCAACCAAGAGAAAAAAGAAAGTCACAGCACAATTATAATAAATGGAGATCTTATTTCTCAGTGGGCAAATATGATAGAAGAAAATGAATGAGAAATTCTTCACTGTCTCTCTGAAGAGTCCTGATTAGACACAAAAACAGAGGAGCTAAACATTTCAGCTTAATGGCTTTAGGAATTTTCAGATTTCAAGTGTCCCAAGGTTCTGAGTGATAAATAACCTTCTGGGACCACTACACTTTTGTAGGCAATTTCCCAGTCTTCAATATAAGGAGACAGGAATTGAAATGCACCTTCAGAATTTGGGGGCATTTTGTACAATTTATATGCTAAGCCAAGGTCCAGTTCAAGAATTAGCCAGGGTCTTCTATCACCATCCCCTACCCCTACCTTGGCCTGTTCCTCATTATATTCAAGTGGCTACAGTTTATATTATTGCAGTCCACATTATCTTCATCTAAATCTTTCCCAGTGACAATAAGCTTAGAGGCAATAGGATAGCAGGACTTTTCCTTTACATCTCCTCTTTACCCCTAAACTTTGCATTGCAAGAACAAGCATGAAAAAATAAGAAAAGTTCCAAAGATAGTCTAAAAATCCCAAAAGGTAAGATATAACCATCTGGAGTACAACAAGCACATCATATTTTCTTTCTTTAGCAAGACAGTTCCAATTTTCATGGAAGGCATCCCAGTAGGCAGAGACCTACTAGCTGTTTGTAACTCCTTAAAAATTTTTTTAAATAAAAAAATAAAGCCTCAGTGTTTCTTTAATGTCACAGTCTGCATTATAAGCAGAGAGTTGGCACATCTCTCATTTTATTCATTCTAATTACAATTGCCTTGTCACTGAGATGCCAACCTGACGAAGAGCAAATCAGGTAGCAAATCCCCAGGGGCCTCTTAGTAAAAGGAAGGCTGTCTCCAGTGGAATCAATGTGACAATTTCTTCTTCCCTTCTTCAAAGTCGAGAGTCCCCCTGGACATATTCACATTTGATTATTTTCATTAGGCTCTCTGTCTTCAACTGCTTGATTAGCATCTCACTCACCTAAGAAATTAGACTAAAGTGTGTGACCATTAAAAGGAAAGAAAAGCGTGTGCATGGGTGTCTGCTCATGTGCTCATATGTGAGGCACACCTATAAATACCGTTTTCTTAACTGGGCACAGAGTTGGCACCAATTCCACTGTACAAGGGCCACCCTGTGTATTTGTGTGTGTGTATGTGTGTATTGTTATTTATGTTTTTAGAAAGTGATCTTTTCATACACCTCAAATATGAAGTCAGAAGTTTGAAAACTGTAAGCAAAGAGGTACAAGTTAGTGCCATAGGCATCTGATTTCCCTCTTTTCTGACTTTGTAGCAGCTGTGCTTAGAGATAAGATAATTATGCCTGCTGCTACTAAAAATATTTCATATCAAACAATTTTCTCTGATAAAACACATTTCTATAGACTGTCACAATTAACATTAGATGGGAATTAATATATCAAATTAAAGATATTCTGTGAATATTGCCAGGATAGTCTTCTCTTAGTCCATAACCAGTCCTTGTCTGTGGTTGATCAATAGCGCAGGGCATAAGATAGAAAAGAGACATAAGAAACAGCATTCTGCCCTCAGAATCATTCCTCCTACATCTTCCCTGATGTTTTCCTTAAATACTACTTTGGTCAATAGGATAATGATTCTTAAAATTTGGTATATATAATAAGCAGGTATCTGGGCACTGGTCCAGATATTCCACTCTACTATAGGTGAGATATAGCCCCCATATCTGGATTTTAATAAGAAACAGGGGTGATTATATTAGAAACACTACCACAGTTATTGTCACAGTTCCAAAATTTCATAATGATAATGTATGTGTCATAAAATTATTCCATGGCTCAAGTAGGGTACATTCTTAATTATGATGTATGTGAGCTCTTCCCATGTAATTTTTTAAGAAAGGATTGGTTATTAACATTTTCTATTTGCTACACAGCTTCCCATATATAAGTGCTCAGTAAATACTTTCTAGTATGAACTGATTTAACGCAGAAACCACAGCCATTTGCATGTGTCTTCTTTCTAGAAGCTAGTTTCCTTTCCCAACACATAGACCATATTGCTTTAGAATTCTAAATTATTTCAGAGAAGCATTCATCTCTTCAAGGAAATTGGTCATGGATGACTAGCTCTCACATGAGACTAGATTTCTCAGCTACATCTCTAGTTTAGACTAGGTGAAATAATTCAACGTTTCTGTCCAATGCATCGTTGATAGTCCGGCTCCTTCACTCATGACCAACTGAGCTGCCCAAGCTGAAAAAATACACCTTTTCCTAGAACTAGAAGATCAGCCAACAAGAACAGAGTTATATCAGCTAGGATATAGACAGAATACTGAAGCTCTGGACCTTCATGTCAAAAAATAAGTTCATATTCCCCTTCATGCTAAGAGACCAGCAAACTGAATCATCAGTCTTTCATGTGACAATTCTGTGCCTGATGCCTTAGTGCTTCAGGGAATGAAAAGCAGTGAGTTATTGCCTTTGCCCTCAAGTATCTTGCAGTTTAATTTGGGAGACAGATGATACATATGTATAAAATAAATTTAGAATAAATATTTAAACAACACAATGATAGAAGGGCACTAATCATGTTATTATTTTCCAAGGGGCAAAAATGTTCTTCTAGAAACATTTAAGAAAGGAAGAAACAGTTTTCAAATGGGGTGATCTGAAAAACCTTCAAGATTGAGGTCGGTCTGACTGATTGGAAAAAGTAGAAAGGTTTGAATATAAAAGATCTTTGTCAGCCAGAGTAGAAATGAGCCTAGTCAGAAAGGTAAGGAAGGCAAAGCTAGCCTTCTTTCCTCCTTTGTCCCTATGTTAAATTGACACTAATTTAAAGAGCTGCCAGCTAACCCATCACATTAGAGCTGCCTTCTCTGACCCCACCAACTGATAGATTTCAAGTCATACATTCACATGTTTCCTAACTCTTACACAAACTTTTATTTGTATACCATTTTGTATTTGACTGTTCCATTGCATATTGTGCATTTTTTATGTTTGTGCTTCCCCTTCTTCTCACTGAAACTTCTGTACTGTATTTCATTTTCGTGGTGTCAACTAACATATCAATTAATTAATCTTTACATAAATAGCAAATGAGAAACTTAAGGGAAGTCTGGATAGCTGATCAGATACACAATAAGTTTAGGACAAAAAGACAAAAAGAGTATACTTTTCAGAGAGACTGAGGGAGAAGTTTCAAGTTACATGAGGTATGGCCTATGACTAAGTTAAAGTAAATTCTTGTCAGCTTGAGATGTACACTCAAATCTAAGCAGGGTTGAAGTTCTATTGTTCCTTTCACCAAATTTCTAGATTTTTCCATATTCTACAAACAAACAGGCACGTTTTGTATAGAGGGATTAAGGTGCATTTTACCCAAAATGACTATATCTTCCCGTTATTTATGAAGGAATGGTCCTTTGAGCCTTTCTAACAAGATTCCACCCTATTGCTCCCAATTGCAATGCCATTGCTCAGCTGTCAATTAAGTTAGCTTTATTAATAATTCTCCTCACTCACTTTGTATTTTTCTCTGTTTGGCCTTTGACTCAAATGCTCTTTTGATATGCCCAAAGCTATTCCTCCAGACCCAGATGGAGCTCAGAGGTTTTTCTAGACATTGCTGATTCTTCTCATTTCCACAGCTGCAGATGCAGAGGCACAGGCATTAAGCACATGGGACTGATTTGATTGCATGTGTACCATGTATGTGAATTACTGCAGAGAGTTAGGTAAGCCATTATTTATTGTTGTTCAGTAACTCAGTCATGTCTGACTCTTTGCAACCCCATGGATTGCAACATGACAGGCTTCCCTGTCGTTCATTATCTCCTGAAGCTTGCTTAATCTTATGTAGACTGAATCGGTGATGCCATCCAGCCATCTCATCCTCTGTCGTCCCCTTCATCTCCTGCCTTCAATCTTTCCCAGCATCAGGGACTTTTCCAGTGAGTTGGCTTTTAGTATCAAGAGGCCAAAGTATTGGAGCTTCAGCCTCAGAATCAGTCCCTCCAATGAATATTCAGGATTGATTTCCTTTAGAATTGGCTGGTTTGTTCTCTTTGCAGGCCAAGAGACTCTCAAGTCTTCTCCACCACCACAAATCAAAAGTGTCAATTCTTCTTAAATAAAAAATTAAAATTTTTATTTAAGTTTGTACTATTTGAAGAAAGGTAGATTTTGGTCTGAGGAGTTGGAATTAGTTTGTTGTGAATCCCATAGTCTTATGGGCTGGAGGGGGCCAACCTCAGTGGGGTATCCAGTGTGTTTTTATAGGTCAACACAAGAGTTAGCAGAGGTAAGAAAGGAGCTTTCTCATCAAGACTGCCTAATTGAATTGATTCTTCCCAAATAAAGACTTTTCCACAGCAGGGGGTAAATCATATCTCAGATGTCCTTTTCTCCTCCAGAATAAATGTATGAGTTGCACATATTTGTGCAGTTTAGGTTATGTGTACAATGCAGACAGACATTTACAAACCACTGCCCTTTGCAGAGATGGATGCTTGTCTATCCCTATAAGGAGGGAGTGATTGTACATGTATGAGCCTCAACATTTTAGAAACCATAGACAAAGAAAGTTTTCTATTTTTCAAATTACTTCCACTTTCAGTTTAATAGTAGGTGAAGCAGTTCAGTCTGCTTGGGCCTAAGAAAATAGAAACTCATTTGTGGCAGTTAGTAGATGACTCTTGTGATCAAGAGATGGCTGCAAAGCTACATTTCCCCTCAGGTAACTATCCAAATACTGGAAATGTGCTCCAACTGTGAGCACCATGTTTAAAAGAGAAACTCAAGTGTAACTCAAAGCTCATATAAATCAATCACTATTAAAGCCTGTTGGAATACAGCTCTCTTTTCCTCAGCTCTTCATATGAAATACCAATGAGTATGTCATATATTATTATTACCTGGAAACTTAAAAGAATGAAGATACCAACAGCATTTAGATAGGCACCAGGAACAGAAATGAGACTAAAGTGAGTGCAAAAAAACCTGACCAAATGGTAGCTGTGTCTATTCAGGCATCCTTAACCATGTCTTACATTGGAAAGTAAAAAATAAATAATTAAACCTGGGGAAAAAAAAAAACAACTATTAACTCAGTTAAATAATAAATGCACTCATAGCTGAGAAGGAAATAAAGGGGATCAAATGAGGAGGGAGGTGTGAAAAAATGGAACACTTTCCATGCTTAGAATGGTACTCTTGGGGATCAGTATGTTTGGGGTAAAAATTGGAAGGGAGTTAGAGATACAGACACCTGCAGAACTGACTTAATCCCAAACTAGAGACACCAAAGAAAGAGTGGGAAGTTTTCTCACATGGAAGGAACTCATGTAAAATTTAATTGAGACCTAGAAAATGGGCCTCGAATAGGAATGATTCCCTGATAATGCCAGAAATGACACAAAATGTATTAAAATAATTTATTGGGTCCAGTTGTACTTGATCAAATGATTAACGGTATTCCATCTGCTTTCTAAATATCCCCACCTTCCACTAATTCCTCTGAAATTTTGCCATTTTGGTCAAGCTGAAATTTATTAGCACCCACTTACTGTGATTTACATTCTGAATGATTTGCACGCCTCTTTCTGGGGCTATTTGCATGCCTTTATTAGGAATGCAGTTTATTTGGGGGCACATTTGATTTATCAGCATTTGGCAAGTCTGCCCTTCTATTCTTTCTTCTTTTTGATTTATGCAAGGGGAGAGTTATGTTCCTGGGGCTCATTCATTCCCTAGAAAATTAATTTTTTTTAACTGAAATCTTCCATTTGGTTAAAAAAAAAAATGCAGCAAATTACACTCACTCTATTTTTCTTGGCTACAACAAAAATCACTAGTTAGAATCAGGACTTCCTTTTGGTAACATTTTAAACTAGATGAAGTTTATATACAGTGGCTGTGGGCTCAACATTCTATGCCTATGATCTCCTATTTTATACACGAAAATATATACCTATCACTTAAAGTAAATATTCCCATATTTGGATCCACTCCCCCTAATTTTTTCTCTCTCCTCCTCTTCAACCTTTAGAGGACTGTAGCTCACTGCCTGCCCTTAAATGTCAAGAAGAAAATGATCTAATAAAATTATACCACCAGAGTGAGAATGATACCCACCTCCATGAGGCACTGGGATTTGAAATGGAATGGTTGGAGAAACAATGCCACAATTATAACTTCATAATTTATAATGAGCCATTCATATACATTATGTAATTTGATCCTTAAAACATTTTTCAAGATAATTATTATATATATTTCAGTTTTACATATGGAAAATATGAATCTGGATAAAAGAAGTAATTTAGGAGAAGACTGTGGATAGTGGATGTCCCAAGCCTGGTCACCTATCACTGAACTCCCTAGATTCTCACTTGAGCACTGGGTCCTTAGTGAGTACTAAGGGACAGCAAACTAATAGTGGAATTCTGTTTCTGGAGCAGACTCTGAGATGCATTTTCTCCTGGGTCAGGCAGCTTTCTTATATCTTTCAAATCTAATTACCTGGGTGGCTTCCTCTTCTGTGTAAAAGTAAGGGAAGAAGAGGAGAAAAAAAAAATTGTTTGAAAAGGGTTGAATGCAACTGCAGGGGAGTCTAATTTAGGAGGTGATCTCACGAGGGCTCATGCCCACACCAAAAAGTCCACAGCAGGTCATTCTTGTCAGGTTCTCCAGCCAGCTCATTTCCATTTTTAGTCTACAGCTGCTCAGTGACCTTGTCTTGTGGCACAGCCGGACAATTTTACCAGAGAAACAGAAGCCATAATAGCCTAATTATACAATTACACATTCACTTAACCTCTAGAGAGCTTAAGATTTTTCTGAGTACCAAAGAAGTCGTTGGCTGAAACTCACTTTGAAAGATTGTCTCAGAAATAAAGAACTTTGTTCATATGCGGAACATAAAATTATAAGCAGAGTTGTGCTAATAGACATAGTGAGAAAAATAAAATTACTGAAGATATTGAAAATTCACAGTAATATAGCCAGATTTAGAAATTTATAATCAAGTTTTCAATATTTAGCAGTGTAAGACTCTTAATAATAGAACTGTGTTCAAACATTTTCTTATTCGAGCAAGTCATCATAAGGACTGTCATCTTTTCTCTATGCTTTATTTTTGCTCTTGTTTAATATCAAGAATAAGAAAGGCTAGGGAAGAGTGGTGGCTCCTGGCAGGGGGAGGGGTGTGAAAAATAAAAAGAGGTAAAGAAACCATATTCTATAAAGCACTTCCTTCCTGCTTTTGTCTATCTTAAAACTGATGAATTCATGATTAGTTGCCAAATTTTCTTTCTTGTTAGTACTGGTGTGTGCTTATATTCAAAGCTGAATGTGGAAACTTTTTCTGTGAAGAGTCAGATAGTAAATATAGTAGGTTTTGCAAACGAAGTATTCTGTCTCAGTTCTTGACTTGTTTCTGCAGTTGTGACACAAAATTAGCCTTGGAAAATATGTAAATGTATGGACATGATTGTGTTCCAATAAAATTTAATTATATATATAAAAAAATTCAACAGCCTGTTTATGATCCATAGACCATATTTTGCCATCTCCTGTTCTATAGAGTCCACAGGATATCAGAAGGTATGCTAATGTATGTTAGAGGAAGGTAGGCTGTTGTTTCTTTTCCATTATGTCCATTTTCAAAGTTGTTATAATAAAGGTAGGGAGTTTAACAAGTTTAGTATTTTTCACAGTAAATCTGAATTTTAGTATAAAAGGCCTCATTATTATAATGTAAAACTAAGAAACATAATTTTACTGAGCAAATCACAAATATCCTTAACAACCTCAAGAAAGAACTCATTTTTTTTTTGCATTGTGTCATTTTCTTCCCCATATCTTTATTAATTTTTTTCCAATGTTTCTTTTTTTTATTTCCTTATTTTTATTTTTACTTTATTTTACTTTACAATACTGTATTGGTTTTGCCATACATTGACATGAATCTGCCACAGGTATACATGAGTTCAACGGAGTATTACTCAGCCATTAAAAATAATACATTTGAATCAGCTCTAATGAGATCGATGAAACTGGAGCCGATTATACAGAGTGAAGTAAGCCAGAAAGAAAAAACCCCAATACAGTATACTAACACATATATATGAAATTTAGGCCTGTATGCGAGGTAGCAAAAGAGACACAGATGTATAGAACGGACTTTTGGACTCTGAGGGAGAGGGAGAGGGTGGGATGATTTGGGAGAATGGCACTGAAACATGTATACTACCATGTAAGAAATGAATTGCCAGTCTATGTTCGATACAGGATACAGGATGCTTGGGGCTGGTGCACGGGGATGATCCAGAGAGATGATATGGGGTGAAAGGTGGGAGGGGGGGTTCAGGATTGCATTTTGCCATTTTACTTGATAAAAATTTAGGCACTGTAATGCATTTCTGATATTTCTGTGAACAAACACAAATCTCTGCCTTTATAAAATTCTCTTCCTTGTTGTACCCTGCATTCACAAGGCTTTTTGCTCATGCTCTTGCTTCTGTGCTTTGGTAATCCTCCTCAGATAGAATGTACCTTTCTCTTTTTGCTAGATCCATTTTAATACTTGAGGGCTAATCTATGTCCCATATTTCCCCTAAAGCACAGTTCGCTACCTAAACTGTCCATTCCATTTTTATCTTCCCTCACTATCTTCAAATCTAGCTCAAGCCCCTTGTTCACATGGTCTCAAGGTGCGTACCAGTGTCTTCATGTATGTTCATAAGTAGTGTTTTGTATGGAAAGAAAACATTCTATTTTAACTCATCTATTTCCCTGGTAAAAGTGAATTCTGTAGAGTAGTTCCACACCTACTGTATTTCATGTAACAGTGACCATCTGTGAGATGACTGAACAGAATATAAGACTAAATTTGGAGCTCAATACACTGGTGATTATTGCTACAGTGTTGTTTGCAACTTTTTTCCATTATTTGGCTCACATGGAGGTCAAACTATAATTTCTATCTCATTGTACAAAGTCCTAATCATTTCAGCTAATTTACCCTATTCTTGGAAATGAGCTTGGATATATATATATATATAACTAGCACTGATATCATCTCTACTTTACAATTTCAGAAATAAAAGCTAAGAAATTTTAAAGAACAAACCCAAATGGCATAGGTGTCACTTTTCTTGTAGCTTACCTACGATGCTATATGGTCATTCAAGAGTTGCTTCTGGTGGACACGATGCCACTTTGAAGATAAATGTGATCCTTACTATCAAAATTAAATGATAAAGGATAAAATTTCCTCCTAGAAATAAACTGACACAGGAAAAAACAAACATACAGAAATGCTAAAACACTCTTGCTGTAATGAGTGTAACCAAAACAGGTGCTTCCTCATGGGCACTTTGCAAAATACACAGCCTATTTGAAAATGCTCATTACATTCCCTTAATGTCTCTTCCCTCATTCCTTGATAATTAAGGAATCAAATTCATGGTGATGATAACAGGGCCCCATGCCTCAAGTGACCATCCCCCACATGCTCCTCATTCCTCACCTGAAGCTATCATCTTCCTTTTAGGCCATTGCCTGAGACAGCTGGAATGCTGAATGAAATCTCATAAATACGAGGTTTCAAAATGCAGCCAAATGATTGCAAAAACTGTAATGGGCTGTTGGGGGGAGGGGGTGTCTAACTCCTGGGGTTTTGGCTTCTTTTACTTTCGTGGAGATGTCTTTTCAGGTTTGGTGCTTCGATCACATCTTCACAAGTTTACAAACTACAAACTAGTTTTCTTTTTGAGGATTAGGAAAAAAAAGTCAGATTTTCTCATATTTACAACATCTCTCTTCATTTCAGTTCATTGCTCAGTCGTGTCCAACTCTTTGCAACCCCATGGACTGCAGCACACTAGGCCTTCCTGTCCATCACCAATTCCTGGAGTTTACTCAAACTCATGCCCATTGAGTCCATGATGCTACCCAACCATCTCATCCTTTGTGGTCCCCTTCTTCTACCACCTTCAATCTTTCTCAGCATCAGGGTCTTTTCAAATGAGTCAGCTTTTTGCATCAGGTGGCTAAAGTACTAGAGTTTTAGCTTCAGCATCAGCCCTTCCAATGAACACCTAGGACTAATATCCTTTAGGATGGACTTGGTGGATCTCCTTGCCATTCAAGGGATTCTCAAGAGTCTTCTCCAACACCACAGTAAAAAAGTATCAATTCTTCAGCACTCAGTTTTCTTTATAGTCCAACTCTCACATACATACGTGACCACTGGAAAAACCATAGCCTTGACTTGTTTAGTTAGACCTTTGTTGGCAAAGTATTGGCCCTGCTTTTTAATATGCTGCCTAGGTTGGACATAACTTTTGTTCCAAGGACCAAGTGTCTTTTAATTTCATGACTACAGTCACCATCTGCCGTGATTTTGGATCCCCAAAAAAGAAAATATGCCACTGGTTTTCACTGTTTCCCCATCTATTTGCAATTAAGTGATGGGACCAGATGCCATGATCTTTGTTTTCTGAATGTTGAGCTTTAAGCCAACTTTTTCACTCTCCTCTTTCATGTTCATCAAGAGGCTCTTCGCTTCTTCTTCACTTTCTGCGATAAGGGTGGTGTCATCTGCATATCTGAGGTTATTGATATTTCTCCCAGCAATCTAGATTCCAGCTTGTGCTTCATGCAGCCCAGCATTTCTCATGATGTATTCTGCATATAAGTTAAATGAATAAGCAGGGTGACAATATACAGCCTGGATGTGCTCCTTTTTTTATCAATGTCCAGCTCTAACTTCCTTCCTGACCTGCAAACAGATTTCTCAAGAGGCAGTCAGGTGGTCTGGTATTCCCATCTCTTGAAGAATTTTCCACATTTTGTTGTGATCCACACAGTCAAAGGCTTTGGCATAGTCAATAAAACAGAAATAGATATTTTTCTGGAACTTTCTTACTGTTTCGATGACCCAGTGGATATTGGCAATTTGATCTCTAGTTCCTCTTCCTTTTCTAAAGCCAGCTTGTACATCTGGTAGTTCATGATTCATGTATTGTTGAAGCTTGGCTTGGAAAATTTTGAGCATTACTGTACTAGCATGTGAGATGATCGCAACTGTGTGGTAGTTTGAGCATTCTTTGGCATTGCCTTTCTTAGGGGTTGGACTTTAAGCCTGATAATAAAAGAAGCTTGGGTCTCATCCATTTTATCTTTTTTGATATATGTAAAAATATAATGATTATTTTATATGGCTAATAACTATGATCAAGTGGACAAATGATAAAATCTCACACATATTTCCTGCTAAAAATGGGGGAGGGAAGGAATTTGGGGTATATTTTTTAAGTCTGGTAGCATGTCTGGAGGTATGGTAGGGGACAGTTGGAGAATGTTCAGAGGGGAATCCTGATGTAAAATATAAAATAAAAAGAAGAACAACATATACAACATATATAAGGGAAATCATTGTGGCAAGAGAAAGGCAAACTATTAGAAGCCATAAAACAGTAGGAAAAAGGCATTCTTAATTGAGGAGACAGTGACTATAGTTATACATCCTTAACCAACAAGCTATGCAGACTTGACTAAGTATTTTAAACAGTTCTGTAGTTTGTTATCTTTATCTGTCACATAGGAATAGTCATAATAACCCATTTGTGAAAAATAGAGACTGTTGGTGCCACACACCACTGATTATTTCTTAAGAGCCATCCCACATATCTTCTTCCTTCATAAAGATCTCAAACCTTAATTAAGTATTGGGTGACCATGGAGTCCCTGGCACTTTCTACTATTCTAGGATGACAGCTTATCTTAAGGAATCTTGATAATTTATTCTGATTGCCCACTCTGAGTTCATTCAAGGGTATACAACACAGCCAAACCTGGTCAATGATATTGGAGGAAACATCCACTGGGAAATTTCTGGGAAAAAAAAAAAAAAAACTGCCAAGGTAATGCAGTTGTAGGGGACTGAGCCAATATTCAAGCCCAGGAAATTTTACTTGATCTTTTGTGCAGTGAACAGCAGGCACCAAGAGGTTGTTTTCATCAAGGATATACAGTGTCACCCTGTTTACTTAACTTATATGCAGAATACATCATGTGAAATGCCAGTCTGGATGAAGCACAAGCTGGAATCAAAATTGCCAGGAGAAAAGTCAATAACCTCGGATATACAGATGGCACCACCCTTATGGCAGAAAGCAAAGAAGAACTAAAGAGCCTCTTGATGAAAATGAAAGAGGAGAGTGAAAAAGCTGGCTTAAAAGTCAACATTCAAAAAAAGAAGATCTTGTCATCCTGTCCCGTCACTTTATAGCAAATAGATGGGGAAATAATAGAAACAGTGAGAGACTTTATTTATTTATTTATTTTGAGTTCCAAAATCACTGAAGATAGTGATTGCTGTCATGAAATTAATAGACACTTGCTCCTTGGAAGAGAAGTTATGACCGACCTAGACAGCATACTAAAAAGTAGAGGCATTACTTTGTCAACAAAGATCCATCGAGTCAAGGGTATGTTTTTTCAATAGTCATGGATCAATATGAGAGTTGGACTATAAAGAAAGCTGAAGACCGAAGAATTGATGCTTATGGACTGTTATGTTGGAGAAGACTCTTGAGAGTCCCTTGGACTGCATGGAGATCAAACCAATCAATCCTAAAGGAAATCAGCCCTGAATTGGAAGGACTGATGTTGAAGATGAAACACCCAAACTTTAGCCACCTGATGCAAAGAACTGACTCATTTGAAAAGATCCTGATGATGGGAAAGACTGAAGGCAGGAGGAGAAGGGGATGACAGAAGATGAGATGGTTGGATGGTATCACCAGCTCGATAGACATGAGGTTGAACAAGCTCTGGGAATTGGTGATGGACAGGGAAGCTTGATGTGTTGCAGTCCATGGGATCACAAAGAGTTGGACATGACTGAGTGGCTGAACTGAACTAAACTGAACTGGAGAGGTTATTTCTCTCTGACTGTACAAAAAGCATTCTCAAATTGTAAGAAAAAATACGTTGGAATGTTCATTAAATGCAGATCCCAAGCTCTATTTTTATTTTATTATTAAACAATCTGGTTATTTTGTGATGCAGGTGACCTCGAGTTCACACCATGAGATGCACTCCTTTAGAGGATTCACTAATTCTTGCACTGTGAAAGGAGTTGAGGGATGTGCAGCTCATTAACCTTGATGTATACAGTGGTTTATTCAGTCTGGGAAATTGTACTGTTTATCTTAAGTCCCATGGAGGTAAATGTATGGTTTTTGAATAGTCTGTTTGGTTAATAATGTGCGATTTCTTTCCCTTGTTTAGATAGTATATGTACCAGCTGCTTATTATTTATATTGGAATGTGCTTAATGTAGCTACTAGGGCAGTCATTAAGAATGCTAAACTCATTGTCTTTTTCTTCTAGAACAGTGTTGCCCAGTAGAATTTTGTGAAATATTAGAAATATTCTATGTCTCCCAATGCAGGAGACATAGGAGACTTGAGTTCTACTGCTTTTTTGAGAAGATCCTCAAGTAGGAAATGACAACCCACTCTGATATTTTTTTGCCTGGACAATCCCGTGGACAGAGGCACCTAGGCTACAGTCCATGGGGTCACAAAGAGTGACTGAGTGACTGAGCACTCATGCACAGAAATTCTCTATATCCGTGGTGTCCAATACTAGAAGTTAGCCACATGTGGCTTCTGTACACAGAAAATGCGCTTGCTTCAACTGAGGAATTAAATTTATAAATTTCATTTAATTATTACTTATTTATATTTAAATACCCATTGCAGTTAATGGCTATAATATGCAGCTTTAGAATATGGTGTATATATGTACAGGCAGGTTTCTTAGAAACTTGGAAAATTATTTTATCTTGCTGACAACTCTAGTTTGTAGAATGGTCTGTGCCATGAATCTCACTTCTCTTGAGAATATCACACACGATTCTAAGCTATTATCTTTGTCAAGGTTAGGGAATCGTCTTCACAGTCTTGCCATTCCCAGGCTGCCCCATCTCTAGGAAGCAATGTAACTTCAAAGTCAGACACATTCATGGAAGTCAGCCTCATGGAGTCCTGACAAACAATAGCCTAGTATCCTGATAAGCCAGCAGAATGCTCCCAAGACAGGAGCCACCTTTTCTGAGTGATAGACTCATACTCATTCATTATTCTGAAAGATTAGGTACCAAATACCTCATTAGAGAAAGCACAAGCTGAAAAACAGGTAACAGCTGGAGAAAAGGGGAAAAAAGCAATTTGTAGATGAGAATGTTGGGAGGGTAGGAACTAATTGGTTCTGCTCTGAATGGGACTGCCTTTCTTTCCTAATCATCCAGGGCTGCATTTCACTAAGAACTGGTGCCCATGAGCTTCCAGATTCCTGCTGCAGTAGCCAGGTAGTACTCACCATTAAAGTCCTAATGGAATTAGTAGGAATGCTCAATAAATCACATGCTGGTTCCTTCCATTTGAATGAAAATTGACTGGCACAAGTGATTGATTAACATTGACAAAGCCATATGGGTTCCAATCATATTCCTTTTGTTCATGCTATCAAACAATTCAAATTGTATCCTTCTTCAATTTCAGCATTAAGATTTTTGTTATATTTTTTTCCCTTCCATAAGAGCTTGGGGGGGGGGGGGGTAGTTTTACAGAAAATGGCAAAATTTTGATACTTAAGTCCAATTGGCTGTGTGATCTTGGGAAATTAGTTAACTTTTAAGTCTCTGTTTCATCTATAAAATAGCATCTTCCTTATAGGTGTAACATTCAACAGTATCTGGCTTTAAAGAATGAAGTCATCACCATTAATGCAATTTCTACAAACCCACCAAGCATTTCCAGTCTCATACATTTACAATCCTATTAGAACTCTCTCGTATTTATGAATGTAATGCGGCCTATTGTTTCAAATTTAGTTATGTCTCAGCTAGACTGTAAGCTCTCCAAAGGCAGGTACAAGTTGTAACTGTGGGAGACCCTCTCAGTATTGTGTGCAACAGAACACAGCCCACTCTTTGTCTCTTGTCAGCAGAGATATTTTTCTTTTCACTTCATTCACAGCTGTTGGAGGAAAGTGTGTGAAGGGGGCTGGGAATATTAAGGGAATCAGCTCCTTGAAAGAGCTTGTCAAAATTCAGATAATCATCAGAGTCAAAGTTTGAGGTGGGATTTAAAAAGGGGAGATTGTGTTCAATACTGGGACTGGGGAGAAAAGCCATTATCATTAGGACCTCTCTCCCTGGGCAGAAGAACACTATTCCTGGACTCTGGAAGAAAATATTCTCCATTCACAGTAGAATAAAGTCCTAAGAGGAACAATGCTGTGCACTTAAATAAAAATTTTATCTCAGTGTACAATTGTTATTATAACATAGCACTAAAAAACCTGACAAAATGCTGCTTAGAATTCCAAGGTAACAGAAATCCAATTTTAGGGAAATGAGCCAAGAGGGAGTGTATGGGCTGAGGACAAGGAAAGTCAGGTGGATTCATGGTCAATGTTAGAGTTAGGTACTTTGAGAAGAAAAGATTATTGGTGGGGGTTGGTATCCATGCTTGGTTGAAGCCTAAGTCCTAGGTTTAGATGAATAACTTTATCTTATGCTTTTCTTGATTGTGAAAGGTTGTCACTATGAGCCATGAACAACTCTGGGATTCTTGGCCTCCAGGGAAGGGGGAATTCAATCTGGGGCCAGTGATGAGGCTTGATCGCTCAGAGCTTTTGTGTAATAAATTATTATTAAAGTACAAAAAAAAAAAAAAATAGAGAAAGCCTCTGATATAGACATCAGATGGGGACAGAAAGAATCTCCCCATGCTAGTTTTTAGCCTGAAGTTTTATATATATACATATATATATATGTGTGTGTGTGTGTGTGTGTGTGTGTGTGTGTGTATATATAGATAAGCAAGCTGCTAATTAGACAAAGGAAATGTCTCAAAACTCAGAGAATGGCACCAGGCTCCTCACCCACCACATGCATTTTGAGGTAGCATTGGCCAAGTTGAATCATCCCATAAAACAATTGTCATGAATCTTGAAGAAAGGCAGGTTTCCAAGTAAATACATAGTTTCATTAGCATAGCTTAAGAGAACATTTCCATGAATAAAACACACTGGTTTGCTGAGCCATTATCCTTTCTCAGTCTTAGGCAGAACTGACTTGAAGAAAGACAAAGCCTAAGGTTAATACATAGTTTATTAATATAGCTTAAGGAAAGCATTGCCATAAGAAAAACACACTGGTTAACTCAAAGTTTGAGAAAAGCTGAGTTCAGGTGGAACCAGGTATCATCATGACAACACAAAGTTTTAAAGAAAACCTCCTCAAAAAATGCCTCACACTTGTAGTTTGTTTCCTCCGGCCACTTAAAAGAGAGAGAGAAAATCTGACACTTGCAGCCTATTTCCGCCACTTGGGGGCCCCTTATCTTCCTATCTGTTACTCTCTCGATTGGAAGGTAGGGAAAGCAATGCACAGATCTAACACCGGATTAATGCCCCACCTGCTTAGGACTAACTAACTCAGGGTCTGGTGCAGGAGAGCGCCTAGAGGTGGAAAATGTTCCTGAGAATCTCAGCTGTGAGTTGCTGGATAAAGCAGATTCAAAGGAAACTGTGTAAAGTGCATGTTATCCTTAAGCAATGAAAAAGGGTCTCCTGGGTACCTACCTCCTGTCCTTTAGCTGACCTTTACCTTTTATAAAGGTTAGCTCATGTGTAGTTGGCTGTCCACATAAGAGAGACTGAACAATGTCCCGCTGGCAGGATCATGTAGCATGGCTGCTAAAATTGTAATTGTGGGGATAAAGTAGTACTCAGGAGCAGGAGAACATCCACTTGTAGACTGCTAGTGAGGCCGATAGACGTCACTGCTATCCAAAATTTGCCTGATTTCCAATATTCCCTGGAAACCCCACAGACTGAGTCCTAGAGTTTCAACCTGACTGCTCTCCTACCTCCAAACAACCTGGTCTATGTTTTTGAACATCTTTCTTCTCTAAATCCTCACTCTGTGATGTGCTTTCATTCTGATTTCCCTTTCTGCTTTTCCATTTATTTCCCTCTAAGACTACAGGAGTGTGAAAAAAAGCTTGCCTGTTCTTAACTCCCATTCCCAAGTGCTAAAATTTGCTGAATCTTCTAATTATAATATTGTCTGGAATTATCAGAGTGTTAGGTAGTTAGAATAGGGAAAAGGAGTCCAAAATGGCAGTGGCTAAAAGACAAGGAAAGGAAAAGCTCACGAGAATAGAACAGAAGAAGGTCAAAGGAAGGTCTAAGGACCGGAATGAGGACTTCAGGTAGAACATCACTCCTAACTAAGCCCAATTTGCATAGGAAAGGCCCAGATGGAAGAAAAAAACATATAAAAAAGGAGCCAAAGGGCTCTCTTTCTCTCTCCCCCACTCTCTCTCCCATGTGCTGAGGTGCTCTTCTCTTCATGTCTTTGGATCGACGTGCCTTCACACCTGGAAGATGGATTTTCTTGCTATCTTCTGAATAAAATAGAGCTGTAACACTGAGCTGTAATACTGCTTTGTCTAAGAGCTATAACGTTGTCTGTTTAAGACCCGAGAGCTGTGACACACCAAGGGGGCTTTCATGTCCGTCACTCCAAATCTTTGTTGTGATGAGACAAAGAACTGAGGAGCATACACTCGCCTGACAAGACTATGCAGCAGTAACTTACTTTTCCACTCACCACACACACACACATGCACACACACACACACACACACACACACACACACACACAGGTCCATTTTCCCTGAAAAGGAGTTGAACTTCATTTGTTTGTTCCCATTGAATTTCATTGTCCATCTCTGACACTGCATTTTGGATAAAGATTTGCATGTTTTAAAGTGGTAAGGAACACATAATCTAGCATCAGAAAACCCTCGTGCAGAAACAGGACTCCATTAGCTATGAGTTGGGGCTAAAATTGAGCAAATTACTGACTATTGAAGCATTGGATTCTTCCAATCTATGTTGAAGAAAATAATGGTAACCTATATCATTGTGAAGTTTAACATTCCCTAGACCATCCCCATGGAAAAGAAATGCAAAAAAGCAAAATGGTTGTCTGGGGAGGCCTTACGAATAGAAAAGAAGAGAAACAAAAAGCGAACTAGAAAAAGAAAGATATAAGCATCTGAATGCAGAGTTCCGAAGAAAAGCAAGAAGAGATAAGAAAGTCTTCCCAGGGATCAATGCAAAGAAATAAAGGAAAAGAACAGAATGGGAGAGACTAGAGATCTCTTCAAGAAAATTAGAGACACCAAGGGAACATTTCATGCAAAGATGGACTCGATAAAAGACAGAAATGGTACGGCCCAAACAGAAACAGAAGATATTAAGAAGAGGTGGCAAGAATACACAGAACTGTACAAAAAAGATCTTCATGACCAAGATAATCATGACAGTGTGATCACTCACCTAGAGCCAGACATCCTGGAATGTGAAGTCAAGTGGGCCTTAGAAAGCATCACAAGAACAAAGCTAGTGGAGGTGATGGAATTCCAGTTGAGCTACTTCAAATCCTGAAAGATGATGCTGTGAAAGGGCTCCGCTCAATATGCCAACAAATATGGAAAACTCAGCAGTGGCCACAGGACTGGAAAAGGTCAGTTTTCATTCCAATCCCAAAGAAAGGCAATGCCAAAGAATGCTCAAACTACCACACAATTGCACTCATCTCAAATGCCTGTAAAGTAATGCTCAAAATTCTCCAAGCCAGGCTTCAGCAATATATGAACCATGAACTTCAAGATCTTCAAGCTGGTTTTAGAAAAGGCAGAGGAACCAGAGATCAAATTGTGAACACAGGTTAGATCATCGAAAAAGCAAAAGAGTTCCAGAAAAACACCCATTTCTTCCCTATTGACAATGTCAAAGCCTTTGACTGTGTGGATCACAATAAACTGTGGAAAATTCTGAAAGAGATGGGAATATCAGACCACCCTACCTGCCTCTCGAGAAACTTATATGCAGGTCAGGAAGCAACAGTTAGAACTGGTCATGGAACAACAGACTGGTTCCAAATAGGAAAAGGAGTACGTCAAGGCTGTATATTGTCACCCTGCTTCTTTAACTTATATGCAGAGTACATCATGAGAAAAGCTGGGCTGGAAGAAACACGTGCTGGAATCAAGATTGCCGGCAGAAATAGCAATAAACTCAGATATGCAGATGACACCACCCTTATGGCAGAAAGTGAAGAGGGACTCAAAAGCCTCTTGATGAAAGTGAAAGAGGAGAGTGAAAAAGTTGGCCTAAAGCTCAACATTCAGAAAACGAAGATCATGTCATGTGGTCCTATCACTTCATGGGAAATAGATGGGGAAACAGTAGAAACAGTGTCAGACTTTATTTTGGGGGGCTCCAAAATCACTGCAGATGGTGATTGTAGCCATGAAATTAAAAAATACTTACTCCTTGGAAGGAAAGTTATGTCCAACCTCGATAGCATATTGAAAAGTAGAGACATTACTTTGCCAATAAAGGTCCGTCTAGTCAAGGCTATGGTTTTTCCTGCGGTCATGTATGGATATGAGAGTTGGACTGTTAAGAAAGCTGAGTACCGAAGAACTGATGCTTTTGAACTGTGGTGTTGGAGAAGACTCTTGAGAGTCCCTTGGACTGCAAGAAGATCCAACCAGTCCATTCTGAAGGAGATCAGCCCTGGGATTTCTTTGGAGGGAATGATGCTGAAGCTGAAACTCCAATACTTTGGCCACCTCATGCAAAGAGTTGACTCATTGGAAAAGACTCTGATGCTGGAAGAGATTGGGGGCAGGAGGAGAAGGGGATGCCAGGGGATGAGTTGGCTGGATGGCATCACCGATTCAATGGACATGAGTTTGAGTGAAATCTGGCAGTTGGTGATAGACAGGGAGGCCTGGTGTGCTGCGATTCATGGGGTCGCAAAGAGTCGGACACGACTGAGCGACTGAACTGAACTTAACTGAATGTTTAATATCTACTCATTCAATATTACGTCTGTTATTACTTAGTATTTTTAGAATTATTATGATATGTTTTCTATTATTTCCACTTTCTGAGGTCAGATAGGACCACTGGACTGAACTTTTTATCATTTTTAATTTAACAAATTGTTTCACTTCTATAAAACCAAGGTCTTCATCTAAGGATGCACTCTTGTTTGTCTTAAAAGAGTGCCACTGGCATAAAACAAAACTCATAGATGAGCACATTTATATATTTAAAACTGTTATGTATGAACTGTCCTTATACCTCTTTAGCACCACACACCAGATCCTGTAAAGGACATTTCACTTAGCTTTATACAATCACTATTCCTTATCCAAAGTAAACAACAACAAAAATAATTAACAACAAAAAGCCCAAAACTCAGTTTTATTTTTCTCGGTGATTTTCTGGCTAATGATAACTATCTAGCTAAATTATACTTACCATTTAGGGTAACCACTATATCAGTAACATATTTCATAAACATTTTCTTGATTTTGATTCTTTAATTCACTCATGGGGTAGGGGTCAGATTTCATGATTACTTTGCATATCAGGAAAGGGAAGCAAGTTAATACATGATTTGTATAGAATGACAACATGATGGAAAGTTGGATCCTAAACCAGACTTGTTACTCACCAGTTACCAGATTCCCAAGAGCTTGTGTATTATAGATTTATTACAGTCTATAATGTGCAACCCACTGCTCTAAGCAGAAGAGTAGAAAAAATACTCACTCACAAGTGAGCAAGAAACCAAAGTGGCTTAGATGATAACACTGTGGGTTTCAGTGAAAATGATGCATCTCAATAAAATAGTGCTTTGCTACTTACTCTGCCTTTCAAACACCAAACTCCAGCCAGACTGCCACGTATTCTTCCAGCTGAATTCTCTCTATCCTGCCTTTCTCCTGTCTCATAAACTCAGCCAGATTAATTTCCTCAAGATTTCCCTCAAAGTCCCGAGGAGTCTTCCTTGTTATTTTTCATCTTAACACTCATAGTGGTTGGCTGGAAAATGGCTGGGCAAAGTTTCTTTTCACTTCCATTTCTGAGAAGGCTATGACGCTTCCATATGGGACATTTTCTTTCCTCTCCCTGATTTTCTGCATTTTCTTCCCTGTTTGTATTATCACACAAGCTCATTCCTCATTTACTGGATTAACCCTCCTTGTTCCATCCTTGTTAAAGTCTTCTCTCCTTACTCCATTTCTGAGTTCCTAGAACCTTTAACATCTGACCTCAAGGCTGACTTCTTATTCCTAAAAGGTTGGGGTTATTTTCCTATCTCTTGTACTGTAGTTGTGCTTGTTTTAACCTATTGAATCTGAAAAGTATCTTAGAGCAGAGATTCTGTTGGACAAACCTCTGTTCCTACAGCCCAATAACACCAGCTAAGAGGGACTTTAAAAATCATTTGAGTAGTCTACCCATATCTTACAACTGTAGTTTTTTAGTTCAAACATAGAAGCTTGTAGTTAGAACACACCAGATGTGTGTAAACTGCCCATACTAAGCTATTCTGTTCATCTTGTTTCCCTATTTATCTAGACAATCCCCAAAACTCTGAGGAACAGATTTTGAAAACTCTGAGAGGAATCAGGGTACCTGCTCAAAGACACAGAGTTGCTATCTTACACAGGGTTGACATGTCATCAAACCCAGAATATGTACTAGTTAAAGTGAATGTGTGGGTTGATTGTCAGTTGTCATGTAGCAATTACTTAAGCTTCACTTCAAGGACCACAAAACTAGACGGAACCACAATTTATATCAGGAGAAAATGTATACTGCAATACTTAAAGGAACTCGGTGATACATATCTATGTCTGCTAAGATTTTGAGAGGCTTGGAATATGAGACAGCCCATGCGTATTGCCCAAAAGCACCTGGGGAAGTCAAGAACCTCCATGAACCAAGAGCATCTCAGAGTCTTCTTTGCTTACTGCTTTGATTCTGAATATTTAACATCACTCTCCCAAAAAGCTGGTGAACCAAAGAAAATGAACAATGGCCTTGAAAGTGAAATTCATATTTCTCAGGGGTCAAGAGCCCTCTACTGGTCCTCTACTCTCAACCGTCTAGAACTACAGTGGGAATATTCCTCCTCCTCTTTGCAATGGCTCTGAAGGAACTAAAGATATATAGTCCCATTTGTTCATTATGATTAACTCAATTCTTAAATAAACTGAGTAATTTGGAACAGAATTGTTAACATTACAAAGAGCAATTAGTAGTTTTTTTTCTTTGCTCATTTATTTATTTAACTACAGGCTCCTTTATATTCATAAAGTTTGCCCTGCTTAGGTACCTCCTTTGCAACTTGTAAGCTCGATGGTTAAGAGGCTTGAATTGTGGCTCCTGGGTAGCTGTTGATTTTCCTTCTCTGTGAGGTAGTAATTGATACTTGAGATTTAGAAACCGCTTAATTATTACCCTTAAACCAATTATCAGGTGGATGTAGAACTCAGGGCATTCTATTTTGAAGGTGACTCAGTACTCCACACTGTAAACCATAATCTGTATTTCTCTAGTATCTATTTTGCAGTCTACCATTTCTTTTTTTCTGACTTGCAAAGGAAAAATGTCAATATAATGTGTGTGAGGCAATATGCCTCCAGAACAAATGTGTATCTGTTGCAAGATGATCCATATCCATGGAGTACAATAGTGATGTAGGCAATCCACAAAACTGACCAACCTAATGCAGAATGAAACTTTGCTTTGGGATGCAATAGGTATATTTTAATAATATTTTCTCTAATATTTCCTGGCATATTTTCCCTTGTATTTGTCTAGTTCTGTGACCTTTAATTTTTCCTTGATGTAAACACATTACTTAATAATCCTATTTAGTGACTCAATTTCACTGAAAAACTATAGATACACATAATCTGTCCCTTTGAGTATATGCACCAACCACCACCAATTGTCTTTCAACTGACAAAAAAGAAACTCTTTGGGTTTTACTTACAAGTTAGGTTTAATCTAATCATTATATAATTACATGTATTTTTTTTTTATGGTTAACATGGAATAAAAGCAATGGGTTAGTCTAAATTTTACAATGATACAGATGAATCTGAGACTTTGCCAGGATAAAGTCTTCCTTTATTTGAAACAAAGAATAAGAGGGTATTAGGCTATCCAACAAACCATCCATCCCTGACATTTTGTGAGTTCCTGATCAGTCAAGTGTTTATCCTTTGATACAGGTTTCCACAGATGTGAGCACTCTCAGCCAATCATGGTTTAGCATAACTTCATTTCTCAAGGTCCAGTGACTCAGGACATGTTACTTTCATTCTCATGTGTTCCTCCCTTGCTTCCCTATGCCTTCTGTCCATACTCTCATCTTCCATTTCACTTTATTATATGTGAATTCTAGACCTTTCAATCTTGTTAGATTGTCCAATTATCCCTTTGCCTTAACTTACTGTTGACCTACATGTGTGGACATCCCTGGCCTGGGGAATTGAGCTGTCTATTTACCTGAAATCCTTAGAGGCTCCTATATACCTGAGAATTCCATTGAACATTATGACATGAAACACAAGACTGAGAATTACCTTAAATATTTGTGTATTACAAACAATCAAAATGATTAACTGCTTAGCTAAGCCAAGCAATTTAAAATGAGCATTTTGCTTTCATTTCAGAAATCCAGTCTTTTTTTTTTTTTTTTTTTAATTTTCGTAAGGCACTCACTACTTTATTTTTTTTTAATGTTGCAACTATATTGCATCACTGCAGTGCATTTCAAAGTTTTTAAATGTTAAACCTTTCTAAGAGTGACTTACAATTCCATCTCATTTACTCGGGCTGAAGTTAAAGAAAAGAAACATGAAGTATACATTAAAAAAATGTGTTAAAATTATAATAGCAGAATAGCAAGAGGCATGACCACCCATATAATGAGACTTCATCTTGCTGAAAGTGTGGCTCAACACATGTGTCAGTGTCAACCCAAGGCTGAGATCTAATTAGGGTACATTCAGCCAGTCTGATTATGTGTTTCTTTTCTGGTGACAAATTCATTCATTTTACAACAATATTTCTGTGAACATCCAACAATTTGTTGCTAAGCCTGAAGTTGATTTTTAAATTATATAATTCTATGCGGTGGTGAATAAAAGAGTTCTTCAGTAAATAAAAATTAACACACATTTTGCTTATCTGACCCTTTAGGTGAAATTGCCAAGTGTGTTCAGTGAATCAACAAATTCAATCAATTAATAATTTTGGATGCTAATTTGGCTGTTTGGTTTGCCTTGGAAATGAACAGAGATTATTCTGTCGTTTTTGAGATTGCATCCAAATACTGCATTTCAGACTCTTTTGTTGACCATGATGGCTACTCCATTTCTGCTAAGGGATTCCTGCCTGCAGTAGGAGATAAAATGGTCATCTGAGTTAAATTCACCCATTCCAGTTCATTTTAGTTTGCTGATTTCTAGAATGTCGATGTTCACTCTCGCCATATCCTCTTTGACCACTTCCAATTTGGCTTGATTCATGGACCTGACATTCCAGGTTCCTATGCAATATTGCTCTTTACAATATTGGACCTTGTTTCTATCACCAGTCACATCCACAACTGGGTACTGTTTTTGCTTTGGCTCCATCCCTTCATTCTTTCTGGAGTTATTTCTCAAACTGATCTCCAGTAGCATATTGGGCACCTACTGACCTGGGGAGTTCCTGTTTCAGTATCCTATCATTTTGCCTTTTCATACTGTTCATGGGGTCCTCAAGGCAAGAATACTGAAATGGTTTGCCATTCCCTTCTCCAGTGGAACACATTCTGTCAGACCTCTCCACCATGACCCACCCGTCTTGGGTAGCCTCACATGGCATGGTTTAGTTTCATCGGGTTAGACAAGGCTGTGTTCCGTGTGATCAGATTGACTAATTTTCTGTAATTATGGTTTCAGTGTGTCTGCCCTCTGATGCCCTCTCGCAACACCTACTGTCTTACTTGGGTTTCTCTTACCTTGAATGCGGGGTATCTCTTCACGGCTGCTCCAGCAAAGTGTAGCCGCTGCTCCTTACCTTGGATGAGGGGTATCTCCTCACCGCCGCCCCTCCTGACCTTGAACATGGAGTAGGTCCTCTCGGCCCTCCTGCGCCTGTGCAGCCACCGCTCCTTGCATCATAAAATGATCTTGAATTTTTTAGAGGAAAGGGTAAGAAAGATAATATGGAAAGAGAAGGAAGTTCCTGATGATAAGACAGAGCAATACATTTCATGAATAATAATGCATCCTATGATTTAATTTGAAGTTAGCTGCTTTGTGACACAAACTATTCCTCCTCTCTCTCTCCTTCACCCTCTTTCATATACAGGTTCAGAAAGAGCTATAGTGCTGGCATATTCTAACTTAATAATGATCTACTTTAGTAAGAGAGTAACTGATACAGAAGAGTATCATGAAAGTTATGGTTTTTAAAATGCACTATAATCTTAGGACAGGTTTTGGGTGTCAATAGGGTATGTGAACCTAAGCATCCCATAAACTCACTTAGAAGTCCCTCAAAACTCTGAGATAAGTAACTGATGATCACCACTTTTCAGATAAGAATAATGAGGCCTAGAGTTTAAGTTACTAGACACAGATTACATAGGGGCAGAGACAGAATTCACACTCAGACTTATATGTATGAATGTTAATATCTGTAATACTGAGTCTCTCATTTTCCATTTGTTTTATCTGGAAAATAATTCAAAGGCCTGAAGTACTAAGGTCAATAGTTGAGAGGCACATAACTATGAAGCCATCAGAAGGTTAGTTCAATTGGGGGACAATTTTAAGGTCACTAAATTCTCCTCTGGCTCCAGAGTTCTGCCTCTGTTGTCCTGTTATTTTGTGCAGTGGACACTGAATGGGGTGGGGTCTGTGTCTCTCTAATGGAAGTGTGTAAATTACACCCTCATAAAGGGAGCTCAGTGGGAAGCCAGGGGTTCCTGTGTTCCAGTTTCAGTTCTATTTACTCAGAGTCTGGTTTTCCTCATATATTAAATGAGGTGTCTGTATTAACGGTTTCAGGGTTAGCAAACCAAAATGCCATGCTTCTTTCTCATAGGCCATCAGTTATTCCACATGGTGTCTTGGTCTGTGGCATTATAAATGTCTCTTGATTCTTAACAGAATGTCCCAGAATGTGGTCCTTTATTTTTATGAGTAAACTTCCATATTATTTTCTATGTGGGGTAAGAATGGTTTTGTTCTATATTGAGGTGGAGGTTCCTCACTATACACAAAATACTGGTTCTAAACAGTTTCTAAACTTCTTTTTGAAGTGAAAAAACTTTTTTCTGTATGTGTGTGTGTGTGTGTATCACATACAATATTTAACATAACTTCAGGAAAATGCTTTCTAAATAACCTTAAAGTGAAGTATTTGTGAACATGCACATACAGAAAATTTTTAAAAATATTTTGTTTACAAAGTAAACTTATGTAAATGAATGTATTATTTATACATATATATTTTTATTTTGTTTTGTTTCTGAAGCCAAATATGTATTTTCTGTGATTTTTATACTGTTTCTTATATTTTTTAAAAAAATATTGATGTATTTATTTGGCTGTGCCGAGTCTTCATTGTGGCATGCAGGGTCTTTAGATGTGGCACACAAAAATCTTGGCTGAGGCACATGGGATCTAGTTCCCTGGCCAGGAATCAAACCCAGGTCAGTTCAGTTCAGTTCAGTTCAGTTCATTCGCTCAGTCGTGTCCGACTCTTTGCAATCCCATGAATCGCAGCACGCCAGGCCTCCCTGTCCATCACCAGCTCCCGGAGTTCATCGAGTCGATGATGCCATCCAGCCATCTCATCCTCTATCGTCCCCTTCTCCTCCTGCCCCCAATCCCTCCCAGCACCAGAGTCTTTTCCAATGAGTCAACTCTTCACATGAGGTGGCCAAAGTACTGGAGTTTCAGCTTCAGCATCATTTCCTCCAAAGAAATCCCAGGGTTGATCTCCTTCAGAATGGACTGGTTGGATCTCCTTTCAGTCCAAGGGACTCTCAAGAGTCTTCTCCAACACCACAATTCAAAAGCATCAGTTCTTCGGCACTCAGCTTTCTTCACAATCCAACTCTCACATCCATACATGACCACTGGAAAAACCATAGCCTTGACTAGACAGACCTTTGTTGGCAAACTAATGTCTCTACTTTTCAATATGCTGTTTAGGTTGGTCATAATTTTCCTTCCAAGGAGTAAGCGTCTTTTAACCCATGTCACCTGCAGTGAAAGAGCAGCATCCTAGTCATTGGACATATATATATTGTTATCCAGGATTGAGGGCTTCTTTCTCTGTGCAATATTTATATAGCTTTGATATTGAGACTTAATCATCAAAGTGAGATTTGTCACTGAGAATACTAGGCAGAAGAAACTTTACTATTATAAAGGATCTTAATAAATTGCCAATTATAAGAAGTGAAGTCACAGTCTCTTGGTTTTTAAAATTAAGGTGTCTTAAAGGAAACAGAACAGTCAATAAAACTAGGTGTTTATAAAATTCATTGTGGGGGATATCTAAATGTGGATATTTTCCTAACATATTTTTTTTCTTTCTTAAAGAAAGCAAAGACATGGCTTTATACTGTCATCTGAAATTGTTTACCTTTTGCTAACATCTCTAACCTCTTTAATTGTGTTTGTATTATTTTCTTGTCATTATTAACACCTGTAACACCTTCCAATTTAGTATTGCTTCCTGTTTTCATTAGTATGTTGTTCACTCCCTCTTCCAGACTGTTAGTAAAATTATTGAACAAAACCAGCTCTCCCAGCTGCTGATGCCCTCCCCCCAGTGCCTCCCTCAAGCTGCATACATCCCCATTCATCATTCCTCTCAGTTTACTGAGGTCAGAACAGGCAATGTAACCACATACTTTTAAAATCTATTTTTATTGTATTCTACAATTGTATTTTCATGGCATGTTGGACTTGGTATATATATATATATTTTCCAGCTCTTATGAATCATTATAAAATCAAAGCTAGTGGAAACCAGGAGAAGTTCAGGGAAAGAAACCTATCAGCTTAAGAGGTATTGGTATAATGGGTCTTATTTGCAATGGTTGGGGAAATCTGAAACCAACAAGACTGATGTAGTTTGCATCTCAGACACAGTAGATAATCTGTAGGGCTGCAACAATCACTTCTTATTCCTATAGGCTGGAAAATGCATCAGTGGATAGACAGACATGTTTATTATTCCCAATAAATGCTCTGGGTCCGACGATTTTTCTTAGTTTAATGTATGAATTTCATTTCATAACAGCAATAAGACACTCCAGGCTGTGCATTTGTTAGGGATTATTGCACTTCTTGGGTGGTTTAAGTCATTCTGCCTTTAGTCTTATGCCATATAACATGACCCAAGGCACCTTATAAATAGCAGAGCAATGCACTGCCTGTCATGTGTTATAGCTTGAATAGCCTTGTAAAGGGACATGGATTATGGAGGTATGATAATAACTGTGAAACAGGAGTGGTAATTTAAGTGCCTGTGTTGGATTATCTGTATGATTAGTTTTTTTTTTTTTTTTTTTTTTTTTTGATTTGGTCTTTTGTGTTTCATTCTACTTAGAATTCTCATTTCCTGAAATCACTGCACAACAATATAGTGTGCTTATGGGGTTGAAGGTAATACAAGATCTAATTTAATATTTAAACCTTCTCATTGTTTTATTTATCAATTAGCTCCCAGAGGTTAGGCTGGAAATAGCTGACATACATGACAGCCTCATGGCAGAGATTATAGGTTATCTCTCTTATCACCATACATTATAGGAAATACTCTTAGGGCTGAATTCTTAAACTTCATGGAAACATAATGCTATGAAAGAACATCTTCATATTTCAGTGAAAGTGTTAGTAGCTCAGTCATGTCCAATTCTTTGCCACCCCATGGACTGTATATAGTCAGCCAGGCTCCTCTGTCGATAGAATTCTCCAGGCAATAAAGCAGGAGTGGATTGCCATTCCCTTCTCCAGGGGATATTCCCAACTCATGGATGAACCGGGGCCTCCTGAATTGCAGGCAAATTCATTACCGTCTGAGCCAACAGGGAACCCCATAATATTTCAGTACCACAACTGAAAGAGCAAATGAGCATTACTTGTGTTTCAAAGCTAAAGTTATAAATATATGATATGTAATGTTAGACCCAGTGGGGGTTTGGCATCTGTAAACCAACAGGTGAGTATTTTTTGTAGTTTTTGTTTTTGTTGTATCCAGATGTTTGACATAACAGAATTGAAATATATCATTTGTTTTCAGTTTTTGTTATAAAAGAAATAATGTGAAAATGTTTGCTGATAAGAGGCTGACAAGGATTAATGAGGTTAAATGAGGTTAATCAGTATGTGGCATCAGACCCCTGAGTTTCTGGCTCTATCCCCCTCAGCTGACTTGGACATCACACCGACTGCCATTTAGCTACGTTTTCTTCATCACTTAGATGGAAAATCTATGAAGTTGGTGTGTACTTGGAAGGAGTACTTAGATGTATATTTATGATGCATTCCATATCTATCTATCTACCTATTTATCTAACTATGATAAGTGAAGGATTATGGAAGATAACCCACTACCACACACCCAAATAACCACTCACCCTCATGACACTAAACTGTCATTCCATGTCAGGACAGATATTCATTTTCATATATTTTCCTCAATTTTCATGATACACTATGACTATATCATAGACTTTGTGAATAACAGCACTGGGAGAAATCCTAAGAGCTTTCCAAAGCAAACTTTCATTCATGCAAGAATTCTACCTACCACATGCTGGATGGATTTTCATTCTCTCCTGTACTGGATAGCTGTGGTTAGAATTTTCTTCTTATACAAAAATATACCTCTCTCTAATCTCTCTACATTGGACAAAGCCTGGCCTTTCATACCAAGATGAAAAAATGCTGTTCAGCTTCTGATTCTAAATTCCTATGAAGACTAGACCATCAATATTTCACTTTTCTTTCATTACTTTTAATCCAGACAGGAGGGTCTGTAAGGCACATTGCTAATTGTAGCATGTATGCTTAATGATGAAATTCTCTAGCAGCTGCAAAATGTTCTGCAAAGCATTTTATAGATTAAAGTTTTTCATGTTTCATTCAGTGAAAAGAGAAGAAAGACTGATAACATTGACAATAGCTTCCATTTAAATTCATGTAATAGATCTAATATGGCACTTTGTAGCATTTTGCAGAGCTGTTCTTTTTATTTTATCAGGATAGGAGTAGTTACTTTTTAACAAAAGAATAGGACTGAAAGAGTATCTTAAAAAAAAGAGCAAGTACCTTGGTATTAATTTTTATAATATTTCACCCTTATATAAAGACTATCATGCATATTATTAGCTCAAAATCTTTATTTTCTTAAAAAATATTGTTTCTAGAAATTGCAAGCCTGCTGAGGGCTAAAGCTAGGCCTAATCATATATATTAGCAACTGCTATATGTCTGCCAACAAAACTGATACATCCCATCAACACTAGATAAAATTAATTTTTGATTAAAAGTTAATGAATCCTGAATATTCATTGGAAGGACCTATGCTGAAGCTGAAGCGCCAATACTTTGGCCACCTGATGCGAAGAACTGACTCATTGGAAAAGACCCTGATGCTGGGAAAGATTGAAGGCAGGAGGAGAAGGCAACTTCAGAGGACGAGATGGTTAGATGGTATCAGTGATTCAGTGGACATGAGTTTGAACAAGCTCCGGGAGTTGGTGACGGACAGGGAAGCCTGGCGTGCTGCAGTCCATGGGGTCACAAAGAGTCAGACATGACTGAGTGACTGATCTGAACTGAATAAACTTTTTCTGTAGTATCCTTAATACACAGCTTAAATGCAATTTCCACTCTATCTCCTGGTCACTCTGCATTCACATCAAAGATTTATCAGCTTATTATGGTGGTGGTGATGGTTTAGTTGCTAAGTTGTGTCCAACTCTTGCAACCCTCCAGGCTCCTCTTTCCATGGGATTTTCCAAGTAAGAATACTGCCATGGATTACTATTTCCTTCTCCAGGGAATCTTCCTGACCCAGGGATCAAACTCATGTCTCCTGCACTGTAAGTGGAGTCTTTGCCGCTAAGCCACCAGGGAAGCCCCATCAACTTATTATAGCCCAGGTCATTTATTTTTCTCCTTTATTTTTGTGTTTCATAATAGTTGATGGTCAGGCATTCATCACCAATTATTCACATGTTGTATTGTGCAATTAATTACATTGTCATATTGAAGTATGTTTTATGTTTTATATGATTATTTAATGTTGTATTTGTTTGACTTCTTTGACAAACTGGAACCCTAAGCCACCAATAGTAAGATTGTTCTTACAGGCCCTGACAGGTGTTGCTTTTCCTCAGCCACTTGTGTTGGGCCAGTTAAGTGGAAAAAAAAAAAAAAACACACAAACTACATTTGCACTTTTTCCAGATACACATGTGGTTCCTCTAATAATTCCCAGCATCCAGGCCATCTGACCTGAAAGTGCAGGGAGCAAATTTAGAAGCTCTGTAACACACACAACATCTTGTGTGCTTAGAACTGTGTGTCAGTGAAGTGAGGTGGAATGTCTTGCATCAGTAAAGTCTCCTTTCAGAGACTGCACAATGACAGCCAAAATCCACCCCCCTCCCAAATATATATATATCTGAATGTTCAGAAAAGATTTAAAAAAAAAAAAAAAGCCTGAAGAAGAACAGATGCTTTAGAAGTGTGAAATGGATTAACATCAAAGCCCCCTGGGAAAAATCCGAAACATGAAATGCAAGCTCCTGAGTGACAAGAGGTATTCAGAGCATTCAAAGCCCGACAGTGCGTTTCAGGCTGCATTTCTCCCTGAGCTGAGAGGCTTGTGTGGCAAGTAGAGGTGCAAGAGAGGAACTCTCTCTGAACATTGAGGTAATGTAGCCTCCATGTATGCTGATGTCCAGGAGATGGGAAAGGCAAGGCATACTTTTTTTTTTTTTTTTCCTTAAACAATTTAAAGACAGAGTCTGTTTTGTATATATGCAAAGAAGCCACTGGTGTTTTTGATATGAAGGGTAAGGAGAAGAACCCCTTGTAAAAATTTTTACTTATTCATCACAATGACTCACATATTCCTCTGGTCTTAACAGGATGAGAATAGTGAATCCCAGTGTAGTTTTACCATGACATCACAGAATTTAGATCTGGTTATCCCTCTATATGATTTAACAGTATAACCCAGAGACTAGAAACTACATTATCTTTCTCAACAGTTTCACCAAATTCTTTTTTGAATAGCAATATTGTTGTAATAAGTTTGTTTTAAAAGCATGAATCTGGTCAGTTTACAAAACTGACAGGTGCAATCATTGAAAAAGCATAGATACAGAAACTTCAAGTATAGTCAGAATCTTAAAAAAAGGAGGATTCTAGTTAAAGGAGGGCTTCCCAGGTGGCTCAGTGGTGAAGAACCTGCCTGCCAGTGCAGGAGGCCCAGGTTCAATTCCTGGGTCAAGAAGATCCCCTGGAGAAGGGCATGGCAACCCACTCCAGTATTCTTCCTCAAAAATCCTGTGGACAGAGGAGCTTGGTGGGCTACACTTCATAGGGTCACAAAGAGTCAGACACGATTGAAGCAACTTAGCACACACATACTAGTTCAAGGTTGTTGCACCCCTTCTTGAACCACCACTTTACTTATGACTGTGTTCTAAGTAGTAGCTCAAAATCTTTCTCAATGTGTGTGCAAAGTAATTAGCCCTTTGATTCTTCTTTTCAAAACTTCTTTTCAAACAGATATAAACAAAACAGTGCCCTGGTATTTGATCCTGTTGCCAATACAGGGGTATATTCAGAGTTGTGACAGGTCTTCCTTTCTGAAGATGAGTTTGATCTTTGAGAGAAGTCAAAGCTGGAATCACTCCTGTCATTTGAGATGATTCTGCATTTTCCACAACTGAGGTCATTTGTCTCTCTGAACATTGGAAGATAGCGGGAAGTGCCTATCTACTTTGAACTAAGAATCACAGGCATTCCAACTTTTCTACCAGATCCCACATCCAATATGAGAGGAAATAAAAAGCTCTGGCCAATATTTTATGCACAATTCACAATATTGTATAATGAATTGAGTCAACAAATCCTTATTAGGAGTCTGAAATTTTAGGAAATGTTAGAAAACAAGAGAGAACAAAAAATGTAATCATGACTAATGAAACTCAAGCCATAAATTATACAAATCAATCACAGTGCATTAATCATACCCTGTTTTGTTGGCTACTTTTTTCTTTTGTATATGATGTATCTCCCATCAGGTTTTAATTATATTGAGGTAAATTTGATGTGATGGTTAACAGTCAGCTTGGCGAGTCAAGTACATATGGGTTCAAATTTTAGTTTTTCCATGTAACAATTTAGGTTGCACTGTGCTACAGTGCATGGGGCAGTCATGTCAGTGAGACATGACTGAGTGACTGAACTGAACTGAACAGCTTAGGCAACCTTTAACACTGTTTTCTATCACTCTGTTGCTAATGTCTCCAAGTTTCAACTTTCTTTATTGTAAAATGTGAAGAAAAAAATTGCTTTGTTGATATTATGTCGTGAGGTAACAGACATGAAGAACTTAGCACAGTGCTTGGCATAGACAAAAATAGCAGTATTGCTGGAGGTACACTCTAGAGCTTCTCACTCCACTCAGTCCACCAGAAGGACTTGCACAGCGTCTACAATGGGGTTGATATCGAATGCTAGTGCATTGATTGATTCGATGTATCTGCAACTGATTTTTGAATGTATGATTAAACAAAGGAAAGAAAAACGTATCTGACATCTTACAAAATATATAAAGAAGGCCCTACTACTTGTTGTCAAGAGATGCAAATTTAAATGCATGACAAGGTCCATGGGCCTATTTCAGTTCCTCTGCATTTGTTTTCTGGAAGTCTAATAATTTCATGTTCTTTCAAGGTAAACATTTGCAATCCACTTTTTAAAATACAGACAGCATTGAGAGCAGCAACTTATTAATTCATTAACTTTTTCTATAATTTAGTTTATCCAATATCTAATTTTTTTAAAAAGTCACTCATGGAATCCCTTGGATTTAAAACTATTTTATTTTTCTTTGCAAACAGAGTATATAGAAGAATATACAGTAGGCACTCATATTATTTACTTGAATGGATAAATCTAGGTATGAATAAGAAAGCCCTCTTTTAACCATACTAGTGTGTAGGTTTCAGGTTTGTATTGATGGTAGGTTGATTGGCGGGTAAGGGGCTATTGAGTTATCAATGGTGTCAGAATTGAAGTGAATGAAGCAGAGAACATTGAAAAAGATTTTTCCTACATCATTTTTTGCCTCGACCTCTCCCTGGTGTTATGACATCAAACAGCCATATGGGCAGGCTGTGACTAAGGTTTGTCACGACCTACAGAGAAAAATCATATTGTTATTTATGTTGGAGATGGGGAAGAATTCCTCTCCTGGGCCAGAATGGTTCTTTTCAACTAGACGGATTATTGTCCCCTAGAGGAACTTCCTAGGATGCTTCAATTGCACATTTCCTCTAGGGAAAAAAGGAGAAATGTAAGAAACCAGTAGAGGTGAGTTATTAGTTAAGTATAAACATCTTATGGTAAAATTTCAAGCTGTAGAGAATATTTGATCTTGAAATTATTTACATCAAACGTTTTGAAGGAAAAAAAAAAGCAATCAAAAAAGTCTTTGTGTGTGTGTGTGTGTGTGTGTGTGTGAGAGAGAGAGAGAGAGAGAGAGAGAGAGAATTACATTCAAAACATTTCCCCTTTCACTGGACTTTGATGTCTGCTTGAGGCTATGTATGGTGTTTACCTAGTATCTGAATTGTTCATGAGTTTTCCACCCACCTGTTCTTTATGAGGGAAGTTATCTTTTGCAGAAACAAAAGCTTGGATTACAGATGTATGCTCTGCTGGGCATGGCAGGGGGTAGGCTGGGTAGTGAGGTGAAATGTCTTTGCCTCTAAAGAAGGAAAGAAGAATGCTGAGACAAGGAAGAAGGACACAGTGAGAAGCCCTAAGCATTTAAACCACTGTACTTTCTTATGTTACAGTGTTAACATAGCTGGATTTAGCACTGACATTTGAATATATCAAGTCAGAAAAAAATAAAACTATCAATATTCTGTCTACCAAAATTTTAGTCTTTAATTGGTGAAAGCAAGGACCAAAGGGAGGAAGAAGCAGTACCAGATATTCATTGGTGACATGGGCCAAAAAGATGACTAGGAACATTTGCCAGAATAGAAGCACAGAAAAAGAAAGGTGTCAACAGCCAAAAAAAAAGGAAACTCAAGCAATTAGGCCTCAACATCAGACAGGTATAAGGCAATAAATGAGAAAATATTTCAGCATGTATATAGAGGAAATAATTTGGAAAAGTTTGGTGAGTGGTGTCATCTAGACATATAAACAGATACGTAATCAGGACTGGGCTTCCCAGGTGATAAACAATCCTAGTGACAAAAAAAAATCTGCCTGCCAATGCAACAGACATAAGAGACACAGGTTCGATCCACTGGAGCAGGTCATGGCAACTGACTCCAGTGTTCTTGCCTGGAGAATCCCCATGGACAGAGGAGCCTGGGAGGCTACAGTCCATAGGGTCTCAAAGACTCAGACATGACTGAAGTGACTTAGCACAGCACAGCAGATAATCAGAATCAGAGAGGTTCACTAGTGGAAAGAGAATCTAGAATACAGCCATGCATTCAGTCCTTTGGAAGATATTGATGCCAACTAAGACACAGAATTCAATGTGTGGTCCAAACTCTGAGTATCAAGAAAGGAACACTCTGAGTTATTAAAGTTGAACACACAGTGAAAGTTGTTATGAAGCAAAATAAAAGGAATCAAGGACTGAAATAGGTGCAGAAAGGACTAGCAGCACACTAATTCAATAATAAACGACTAGGCTGTGGATCCACCGATTTCACATTTTCCTATAGACCAATATAGGGCTTCCCTGGTGGTGCAGAGGTTATAGCGTCTGCCTGCAATGTGGGAGACCTGGGTTCGATCCCTGGGTCGGGAAGATTCCCTGGAGAAGGAAATGGCAACCCACTCCAGTATTCTTGCTTGGAGAATCCCATGGATGGAGGAGCTTGGTGGGCTACAGTCCACGGGTTGCAAAAAGTTGGACACGATTGAGCAACTTCACTTCACTTCACTCCATAGACCAATATGTCTCACTTTTTGCAATGGATTCAGCCTATAAATATGGATTTGAGATTTTCTGTGTAGATTTCCATGTGAATCATGAAAGCTCTTATGTCAAAAAGAAATGTCTCAAAATAAAACATTCCGAGAAAACAGGCTTTATTATGAAGCCGTCAAACAGGCTCTATGTTCACAAAGTAATTGATGAGACGCTCACGCATGAAAGCCATGACTTTTTCCTTCAGAATGTTATCCTATACGTAAAATATATATGAATAATAAAAAACTGTAGATATAATCAATTTTATATAAATATATAAACATACAATAATGGGCTTCCCAGGTGGTGCTAGTGGTAAAGAACCTGCCTGTCAGTGCAGGAGACATAAGAGATGTGGGTTTGATCCCTGGGTTGGTAAGATCTCCTGTAAGAGAGCAAGAAGAATCCCATGGATCTGACTGAAGTGACTTAGCACGCATGCATGCATGCATATTTCCATCAACTTATGAATAAACCCACAAAACCTGTGTCTCCATAAGAGGAGTGTGTGGACAAAAATAAAAGGGATGTTGTTAAAAGATGTGACTCTAAATGTGCAACTGACAGTTTTCAAGTGCCCAAGACATAAGACTATGCTGTTTCAAGAACAATAGTGAACAAAGTTGATTTTATTCTCTTCTGTTTTCTTTTCTCTAAAAAGCAGGGAAGCATATAAAATTATTTAGAAGGTTTTCTAGACAACATGATAACATATGCAAGCTTCAATAATATAAAAAAGCCACTTGGATGCAACAGGTTATTTGCAAGAGATTCTGGATATATGGGAGGCAAATAGAGCTCTAGAGGTAAATAGCACAATGAATGAAAAATCAAGTCAGCATTGTTAGGAAAACACAGAAGTGTTTTCCCTTAGCAAGTGCATCTCTTAGCAAGATTTCTCAACTGCCTTTCTGAACTAAGAATGAATACTAAAACAGGGTCTGACAATTCCTGATCCTGCTGTCTTCCTTCAGATTCCAGCTGAGTGATTGAAAGGCTAGAAGTTTCCTACTTTGTAGAGGCTGCTGCTTAAAAGAGGTTCACTTAAGTCTTGGATATTGGAAGTTTTATCTGCTTATTTGATGATTGGAATTTTCTGCCCATTACTGATCTCTGCCACTCTTACAATAAAGTTGACCATATTTTTTAGCCATTAACAAGCACTTTATATACTGTCCAAAATCTGTTATGAGCTTTGCAGCATTTCCTCAGCTGTTCAGTTCAGTCACTCAGTTGTGTCCATCTCTTTGTGACCCCATAAACTGTAGCATGCTAGGCCTCCCTGTCCATCACTAACTCCTGGAGCTTAACTCATGTTCATTGAGTTGGTGATGCCATCCAACCAGCTGTAGTACTGACTAGTGAGGGATCATGTATCAAGGTACTGTCTGTTCATCTGCCATAATAGAAATTTACCATTGATTACATTCTCCCCACTCCTACTTATCAGATAGAAACCCCTTCTCCATTACTTTGAATAATGGGACATATAGAGTAATTTTCTTTAATACCTTTGTATCTATCAAAAAGCTGTGTTCTATGGTCTTTGATACTAATATTTGTGAGAGTACACATATTTACCTGTTTGAGGAAACATACTAGGATAAGGAAGCCTTCTTTAGCAACCAATGCAAAGAAATAGAGGAAAGCAACAGAATGGGAAAGACTAGAGGTCTCTTCAAGAAAATTAGAGACACCAAGGGAACATTTCATGCAAAGATGGTCTCAGTAAAGGATAGAAATGGTATGGACCTAACAGAAGCAGAAGATATTAAGAAGAGGTGGCAAGAATACATAGAAGAACTGTACAAAAAAGATCTTCACGACTCGGATAAGCACGATGGTGTGATCACTCATCTAGAGCCAGACATCCTGGAATGTGAAGTCAAGTGGGCCTTAGGAAGCATCACTAAGAACAAAGCTAGTGGAGGTGATGGCATTCCAGTTGAGCTATTAGATTATGCTGTGAAAGTGCTGCACTCAATATGCCAGCACATTTGGAAAACTCAGCAGTGGCCACAGGACTGAAAGAGGTCAGTTTTCATTCCAATCCCAAAGAAAGGCAATGCCAAAGAATGCTCAAACTACCACACAATTGCAGTCATCTCACATGCTAGTGGAGAAGGCAATGTCAACCCACTCCAATGCTCTTGCCTGAAGAATCCTATGGACGGAGGAGCCTGGTAGGCTACAGTCCATGGGGTCGCTAAGAGTAGGGCACGACTGAGCGACTTCACTTTCACTTTTCACTTTCATGCATTGGAGAAGGCAATGGCAACCCATTCCAGGACTCTTGCCTGCAGAATCCCAGGGACAGAGGAGCCTGGTGGGCTGCCGTCTATGGGGTCGCACAGAGTCAGACACGACTGAAGCGACTTAGCAGCAGCAGCAGAAGCACATGCTAGTAAAGTAATGCTCAAAATTCTCTAAGCCAGGCTTCAGCAATATGTGAACCGTGATGTTCAAGCTGGTTTTAGAAAAGGCAAAGGAATCAGAGATCAAATTGCCAACATCTGCTGGATCATGGAAAAAGCAAGAGAGTTCCAGAAAAAACATCTATTTCTGCTTTACTGACTATGCCAAAGCCTTTGACTGTATGGATCACAATAAACTGAGGAAAATTCTGAGAGAGATGGGAATATCAGACCACCTGACCTGCTTCTTGATAAATCTGTATGCAGGTCAGGAAGCAACAGTTAGAACTGGACATGGAACAACAGACTGGTTTCAAATAGGAAAAAGAGTACGTCAAGGCTATATATTGTCACCCTGCTTATTTAACTTCTATGCAGAGTACATCATGAGAAACGCTGGACTGGAAGAAACATAAGCTGGAATCAAGATTGCCGGGAGAAATATCAATAACCTCAGATATGCAGATGATACCACCTTTATGGCAGAAAGTGAAGAGGAACTAAAAAGCCTCTTGATGAAAGTGAAAGAGGAGAGTGAAAAAGTTGGCTTAAAGCTCAACATTCAGAAAACGAAGATCATGGCATCCAGTCCCATCACTTCATGGGAAATAGATGGGGAAACAGTGGAAATAGTGTCAGACTTTATTTTTTTGGGCTCCAGAATCACTGCAGATGGTGATTGCAACCATGAAATTAAAAGATGCTTACTCCTTGGAAGGAAAGCTATTTTAAACCTAGAGAGCATATTCAAAGGCAGAGACATTAGTTTGCCGACCAAGGTCTGTCTAGTCAAGGCTATGGTTTTTCCTGTGGTCATGTATGGATGTGAGAGTTGGACTATGAAGAAGGCTGAGCCCCGAAGAATTGATGCTTTTGAACTGTGGTGTTGGAGAAGACTCTTGAGAGTCCCTTGGACTGCAAGGAAATCCAACCAGTCCATTCTGAAGGAGATCAACTCTGGGATTTCTTTGGAAGGAATGATGCTAAAGCTGAAACTCCAGTACTTTGGCCACCTCATGAGAAGAGTTGACTCACTGGAAAAGACTTTGATGCTGGGAGGAATTGAGGGCAGAAGGAGAAGGGGATGACAGAGGATGAGATGGCTGGATGCCATCACTGACTTGATGGATGTTAATCTGATAGAACTCCGGGAGTTGGTGATGGACAGGAAGGCCTGGCATGCTGCGATTCATGGGGTCGCAAAGAGTCGGACACGACTGAGTGACTGAACTGAACTGAACTGAACTAGGATAACTGTAAAATTTCATAAAGGAATCTCAGTAATGATACCCTAAAATTGTCAAAGCACTTAAAATCGTCCCTGTATCTAACGTATAAGAAGAAAAGATGATCCAGGTTTTCAATATCAATGAATTACCATATGTTTTCCTATATACTTATATACATTTTCTAATTTAACACATGTGCACAGAATTTTGCTATTTATATTTGAAGAAGCTGCATTGCACTGGTGTTATAATTAAATAATTCAAAAGACCAGTTTAAGATTCCAATTCCTGGGTCTTTAACGCCTGCATAGTATTTTCAATTATATTAACATTAATGTCTATAATCATGGAATATATATTTGCTTGGAAATATATATTAAAAATGAACACAACAATAGCACAAAATCCAACAGCTAAAAATTATCAATATTTAATGCATCACGGGGCCTTTTAAAAAATGATCTTGCTTAATCATCAAAACAACTCTGATAAGATGTCTTATACTTCTGTTTTAAAAGAAAAATAAAAAGAAGAAGACACAATGAGAAAACAAGTAATTTGCTCAAGTTTGGGCAAATTCTAGTGATGGGCAGGTATTTAACCCCATGTCTGATTCCAAAGTTCATGGTCATAACAGCTGTGCCAAGTGCTTGACTATGGTAAGTGTTTCCATATTTATTATTTTATTTGCACCTATACTACTTTATGAGACGGGTAGAGCCAGCATCCGCTCACTTTACAGGCAGTGAAATGGAAGGTCTGTCATACAGGGAGCTGAAAAGTAGCAGAGCAATGTCTCAGGCTCAGAACTTCTGATTCTAGCACACATCCCTGCTACAAGAAGTCACATTATACTTGTGTAATACAGAGAACATGGCATGTGCTCTCTGTGCTAGAAGACTGATTTCCATGTTCTGTTCCACAACTTGTATACTTGAGGCATACTGGGCATCATAAAGAGAAGGATATAGCAATGGTGAAGTTGTCTTTTCATCTTCCTGAAACTGATTTCTCAGCCAGTCAAATTAGCCTAAAAAAAGGTGCCTCACAATGTACTGCTAAGAGCAAAAGAGCCTAAGGTGTGTGAATATCCACCTCCAACCTGAGTTTCACAAATTTTGAAGGCTTGATACTATTTATAATAAACAAAATACAGTTCTTATTCTCAAGCAACTTGTAATCTGGCTGTGGGGGTAAGAGTACCCCTTATGCAGTAATAGAAAATAAAATGAAAAGTGCACAATGTATATGCAGATGTTCAGCAAAAATGAATTCTAGGTGAAGGATGGCATCAGCAGGCTGAATTAGGAAGAGATACTGAACTGATTCTTCAGGGTTCAGCTCATCAATACCCAACCGAAATTCCAGGTGAAGTGAATTGTTTGGCTCTCTGTGATCCCTGTGGTTTTCATAATTGGTTACCTTGGAAAAAGCTCTCCAGCCCACATTCCTCTATGGCTCTTCAAAAGTATTTTAGATGTAGACAGAGTAGCTAGTATCTTCAGACTTTGTGACTTAAATTTTTGAGATACTTTTTCAGACCTATGCTAATCCATTGTAAAAATTCACAGACTTCTGGAGAGAGAAATACTACAAAGCCTCACCTAACACTAACATCTTTGCATATATAAAATTCTCATTTTGTTATTCTGAGTTAACTGAAAGCCAAAGAGCAAGGGATATAAATGTTGAAAAGAAACAATGAAGGGATCCAGCAGAGGGCGATAACCCTGGCTGGCAGTTCTACTAAAGTATTTCTAACAGCTGGAGGGTATCCACAGGAAAGGGAACTTAAAAGTCTGTTGGTGGCAATGCAGCATCTAATTTCCCAGCTTATTATTTTAGTCCCATCAACTCGTCCTGGAAGATGTAGTATTTGCTCAGGAAACACCTAGAATATGAGGGATAGGAAACAACAGATGCAATACTCATGACCCCAATGCAATCTTTGTCCATTTATCAATGTAATTTTCAAGTAATGACCATTATACAGTCCTTCTTTGACTTGACCTACATAAGAACAAAGTACATATGGATGAGATTGCTAACATATTGAAACAAAGAGCTCAGTTTCTCCTAAGGGGTCATGACCATAGAAGATGTTGGTACCTAGGGCTTCTGTCACCTCAGCACTTTATGACTTCCAAGTAAGCTGACCAGATGTGAACTAAAGGCACGAGCGACTATTTGATTCAGGGCTCTCTCTTCCTTGCAAGTGCCCACTCAGTCCTGTGAACAGGGTATATGTGAGTTAATACTTCTTGTGTGACATCCTTAAGAAAGGGCTGATGGGAATATGTGAATAAATACTCTGGTTATAACCTTGCATGGAATACCTCTGACAGACTCTCTTTAAATTGACTCCCAGTACTTCCAGGCTGATGACGAGCCAGCTTCCTAAAGTAATAACATGCTTTTTTTAAAATTTATTTTAATTGAAAAAGTGTTGATTCATAATGTTATCTTAATTTCTGCTGTACAGAAAAGTGATTCAGTTATACATTATATATATATGTGTATGTGTGTGTGTGTGTACACATATATATAATCAATATCCTGAGATAAACCTTACAGTCTTTTCCATTATGGTTTATCTCAGGATATTGAATATAGCTCCATGTACTATACAATAGGACCTTGTTGTTCACCCATTCTATATGTAATAATTTGCATCTACTATTCCCAATCCATCCCTCAAATATGCTTAATACCTCATCATTTACTGGTTTCTTCTCCATTCTTGCCTTTCTTCTCCATTTGCTTAAAAGAGTTCCCTGGGATCACCTCTCAAGCAAGCCATTTGCACTGGAATCATCATGTCAGAAAAGAATCCTACCCTTTATAGAATTTCACATGACATAGGTGAAATGTGCATCACTGGACCCTCTTCAAGTCCTGTCAGTTATATTGCAAAACGTAATAACACGCATTCATAATAGTTAACAGTTAAAAAATTTTTAAAGCCACTTTAAATAAAACTTCATTTTTATCCAAAGAAGCCTAGTAAAGAGCCCATTAATAGTAATGCTTTGCTCTTGTGGATAATTTTTCACTTTTTAAAGCACTTTCCCATATTTAATCATATTTGATCCTCATGACAACCCTGTACAAAATGTAGGGCAAATGTTAGCTTGAGGGACAATGTAGAGTGGTGGTGGAAAGAGTTCTCTGAACTGAGAGTCTAGAGACCTGATTCTGTCAGTAATTAGCAGCCCATCCACAGTCAAGGCCTTAACCCTCTCTGGGCCTCGGTGTCCTCATCAGGGCACAGGTTTGGTCTGTGGGATTTCTAAGATCACTGCAACTATTACCATTCTACAAGAACCAGAATACAGAGATGGAGTGCAGGGTATGTGAGTGAAGGATAGCTTCCAATAAGGACAGACAGCAGTTAGCAGCAGCAGAACTGGGATTAAAAACAATGTCTAATAATTCTAGAGAAGGACACATTAAGTAGCAAATGATATGGAGTATTGGTGAAAAGCCTTTAATATCAATTGTTGAGAGGGCATTGTCATATATCTTAAAGAAAAAAAAATCTAGCAAGTATGTTTTATTCCTAATATACAGATTAGGAACCCTAAATTTCAAGTGTTCATGTCACTTGTCCTAGGTCACAAGCTCTCTCTCAATGGAGTTCCTGATATATAAATCCCACTTTTATTTTTCTAAAGTGTTCTCTTCTGTTAAACAAGCATTTTAGTTCTGTTTTACCCAGCACATCTCCTAGAGCAGGAAGAACATTATGACAAATTACGAGATTGATATGTATGATTTCAAAGTAATTCCATCTCTGATTATATTTCCTCGTCTATAAAATGGACATAATTATTCCCTTAGGGTGTCTGAGAGGAGTAAAAGTGATGAAGAATTCAAAGTCTTCAGATTATGATTTTTGCTGATTAGATGTTATTCTTCTTCCCAACTCCCTATCAGTTTTTCCACTAAACCAGCAAACCCAGCTTTCTACAAAGCCTACACTGGCAGCTTCATACAGCTGGAATTTGCCTCTTTCCTGTGTTGACACATGGGTGAGGTTGGGAGGTGGAGTGCCGCATGGAAACATGAATATCTTGTGACTTATCTTTCCTTGTTCTATCCCTGTCCTGATTTCAGCCTATTAGATGTATGAAATTAACTAGTCTGCACTGCCTACTCTTCTCAACCTTTTTATCCATGAGCTTGACTGTGTCCACAGATATGCATATGTATATAGGAAGTGGGCATGAAGGAGATGATCTCACTCCTCAGAATTTTCAGATCCTGCTAGTGAGTGATTCATAATTAGTAGACTATGACTGTACCATAAGGCTCGGAAGACATGTTGCTTATACTAGGGAAATTACATAATAATTATATTTTAGCTTAAATGACATCAGAAAAAAGTTTAATTGACTTTTAATTAATAGTTGAAAGATTAATCAATCAATAATTATAGCAATGGTTATAGGGTATAATTGAGCTTAATTGGAGGGGACTGATTAATGATTAAAATAAACTTTTCAGATTCCTTGTCTTGAAAATATTAAAAAATGATGGATTTTGGCTCATAGAACTAAAAAGAAATGCCAAGATTGTAGATTATGGGTCCTTGGTAACTAGGCCATGAAAAGGAAAACACATGATTGAAATAAAAGAAATTATTCTATTGTTCAGCCTGTACATCATTATACTGCTAATTTGCACAAGTTTGAGATTAATAGAGAAAAATATGCATCTGAGGAAGTCTATAGGAAAAGGGGGAAAACAAAGAAATTGCTTGAGACAGATTTCTTTGGAAGCTAATTCCTCAGGGGTGCTCTTTCCATCTCTAAGGGTAAAATGGTTGTATGATTTCAAATGACATTCTTATCAGAGCATCATAGGAATAGATTCAGTAGAGATCAGATATCTCAAGGAGACAGTCCCTGTTTATAGGATGGCAAAGACTTCTCTCACTTTTACCCAATCTGTTCTAATCAAATCCAAATGGAAAATGGGACCAATATCAATTCTACCTGAAGATAGTTCAATTCTCTTTGGAGAACAGGTAGGTATCTCATTTCAGGGTCATCCAACTGATGAGGGTGAGTCCCTCAGTGCACAGCCCAGATGGAGATATTCAAGCTCAGGTTGGCATGAATGGTCGTTTTTCAGAGTAGATGCACAACATTATGGACTTGCACACCTTTCACAAGAAACAGGCCAAATATAGTCTCAACACCTCAGTACAAACAAGATGAATCATATAGGAGGACAACTTCACAGACTATTATTGAAAGTCTTTCAGTCCATCAGAAAATTGATTTTTTTTTTTTTACAAATGGGGGCTTGGCTACTCCCACATTTGCCAGTGACTTATACCCATTTCCTCTTACTCCCTCTTCAACTTACATGTGTCCTCTCAACCTAAATGCAACTCTAGTCATTGTAAGGATTCTGCATGTGAAAAATATTTAACTAAGAAGCTCATTAACTTAATCAATAAAAATGCTTATATTTATTATTCACTGTGTCTGTCCAGGCATATACTGCTCACTGCAGGAGACAAAAGTTAAGAAAAGATTGTATATCCCTGCCCTTAACTTCCATAAAGTTAACATACACTATTGACTGAGAGTGCAATGTAGTGCTAGAGCAATAGAATTAAAGTCTAGAACTAATTCATTTATATTTTTTGTTTGATTTCTGGTACTTTGACCACCTAATGTGAAGAACTGACTTATTGGAAAAGACCCTGATACTGGGAAATATTGAAGGTAGGAGAAGAAGGGGATGACAGAAGATGAGATGGTTGGATGGCATCACCGACTTGATGGATGTAAGTTTGAGCAAGCTCCCGGAGTTGGTGATGGACAGGGAAGCCTGGCATGCTGAAATCCATGGGGTCACAAAGAGTCAGACACAACCGAGTGACTAAATTCAACTGAACCGAAGTTACCTAAACTATATTTTCTTCAGTTAATGTATCTCTTAAAAAAGCTTATTCTGATTTTTCCAGAGCTTGTCATCTCATTGCAAATTTGACACTTATTATCTGGAGCTAATTTAGTCTTCACAAATTAAGAGCACTGACCCTCATGAGTCTGCCTTCAATTCAGACACTGATTAAAAACTCTGGAATTCTTAGGCCACCCAAATTTTGATCAACTGGCTACAAATTTAGCAATTCCCACCTCCAACTTGGGTTTGATAACTCAATAGTACAATTCATAGAACTCAGAAAAATGCTACTACTTATGATAATAATTTTATCATAAAGAATAAAATAAGAACAAGCCAAAAGAAGACACACATACAATGAGATAAATGTTGGACTTGAATATGGAGCTTTCATGTCCTCTTGCCAAAGAATCAGGGTGCATCTCTCTCCTAATACATCTATGTGCTCACAAATCAGGAAGCCCACCTAAGATTTAGCATCCAGAATCTTTATTGATATTGCCTTACATAGGCACGATTGATTTAATAATTAGCCATGTGACTGAACTCAAATTTCAACTATATTTCCTTCTTTAGAGGTTGAAAATTTGGGTTGATATCACATGGATTAAAGCCCCAACACTCTAATAACATGGCTGGTTTGTTCAGCATGGTCAATTACAATCCTGGAACTTTGTAGAAGCCATTCATTGGTTACCTTTTGAACGTAAACTCAGGTGTGGCCCCAGGGTCACACCATGAATAGCAAAGACCCAATTATCTTGATAGCTATTAGAGTCAACGAAAGGGCTGTAGAAATAATTCAGATCTAAATTTTAGCATGAGCAAAGTGCCAGATATGGAAGAACAGGGCATGTTCTGGGAAGAGTGAATGGAGTGTCAATATCAGCATGTGAAATACTTAGGATAAAACACTGAGAACCCCCTCATGTTGAGAAATGCACAGCAGGATTGAGTAGGGGGAGGAGGATGCTGATTACATCCTTGTTTTAGGAATTCAGTACCACCCTTACTCTGGTTGATTGTTTGCACAGGAGAAACCACATTTAGAGGGTCTAAGAAGCATTTTGCTTCCTCGGTAGCTCAGTTGGTAATTAATTGACCTGCAATGCAAGAGACTGCGATGTAATTCCTGGGTGGGGAAGATCCACTGGAAAAGAGATAGGCTACCTACTCCAGTATGCTTGTGCTTCTCTGTTGGGTCAGATAGTAAAGACTCCTCCTGCAATGCAGGAGACCTGGGTTTGATCCCTGGGTTGGGAAGATCTCCTGGAGAAAGGAATAGCTACCAACTCCAGTATTCTGGCTGGGAGAATTCCACGGATAGTGGAGACTAGCAGGCTATAGTCCATCAGGTCGCAGAGGTGGACATGACTGAGCAACTTTCATTTCACTTTCACAAGAAGCATTTCAGGGAGTTACTAGTAACCAATGAAGCTTATTGAGTGATTTCTATGTGACATGGTATTATTGCTGCTCTTGTTCAGTCACTAAGTTGTATCTGACTTTTCATGACCCCATGAACTGCAGCATGCCAGGCCTCCCTGTTCCTCACCATCTCCAGAGTTTGCCCAAATTCGTGTCCATTGAATCAGTGATGCCATCCTACTACGTGATTCTCTGCTGCCCTGTTCGCCTCCTGTCTTCAGTCTTTCTCAGCATCAGAATCTTTTCCAATGAGTCAGCTGTTAGCATCGGTGGCCAGAGTATTGGAGCTTCAGCTTCAGAATCAATCCTTCTAATGACTATTCAGGGTTGATTTCCCTTAGGATTGACTGGGTTGATATCCTTGCTCTGCAAGGGACTCTCGAGTCTTCTCCAGCACTACAATTCAAAGGCATCAATTCTTTGAAGTTCAGCCCTCTTTATGGTCCAATTCTCACATCCATACTTGACTACTGGAAAGACAATAGCTTTGACTATACAGATCTTTGTCAGCAAAGTGATGTCTTTGCATTTTAATACACTGTCTAGGTTTGTCATAGCCTTCCTTCCAAGAAGCAAGTGTCTTCTAATTTCATGGCTTCAGTCATCATCCACAGTGATTTTGGAGCCTAAGAAAATAAAATGTGTCACTACTTCCCCTCTGTCCCATTCTGAAAGCCTAATAAATACATTAATATATCAACAAGACAATATTATGAAGTAAATATTCTTGTTATCTGTGTTTCATAAACAAGGAAGATGGGAACCCAGAGACTTAAATGAATTGAGAAAAGTGGTACCAGGCCATTTGACTCCAGGTTTTTGTTTCTTAATCACCACAAGTCGACTAAGATCCAAGCAAACAAAATATAGAGAAAGGAGAGATCTGTGCTTGACTGAGGAAAATTTCAAAGTAATGATCCTCTGTTTTTTGAGAATGAGTGAATGGTGATGCCAAAGGGAAAGGAGATATCTGTGCTTGACTGAGGAAAATTTCAAAGTAATGATCCTCTGTTTTTTGAGAATGAGTGAATGGTGATGCCAAAGGGAAAGGAGTAGAAGGGAAGATAAATGGTATGGCTTTAACTTGTGCATTTTTTATTTCTGTAGAATGTGTATAGACATGTAAGGGTCATTAAGTTTCAATGAAAGTTGAAACCATGGAAATTCATGAAGAAAGAAGAAAGAACGTGAAGTCACTCAGTCGTGTCTGACTGTTTGAGACCCCATGGACTGTAGCCAACCAGGTTCCTCCATCCATGGAATTTTCTAGGCAGGAGTGCTGGAATGGGTTGCCATTCCTTCTCCAGGGTATCTTCCTAATCCAGGGATCAAACCCAGGTCTCCCACACTGCAGGCAAATGTTTTACTCTCTGAGCCATGAATTTCCCAAGAAAAAGAATGCATCACAAAAGAAGAAGAGAAGTAAACTACATGAAGGGTTTTACATCATGAAGAATGTGCAGAGCCAATAATTTGTACATCCCCTATAATTATGAAAGTAATTCCTTTCCGACTGAGGTTGCACTGGTTAAGTTGATTGACACCTGCTCTCATTGCATTGCAGAGTTTTGACAACTACTTCTTACAAAGTTCACCACACAAATGAGACTAAAAGTCTATGGCCAAAGTCCTAGGACTATTGGGAGACATTTAATTACCTTAAAAATCTCTATAACCTGGGGAGGGTAATGATCAATGGGGTAATCAGATGGAAGATGTGGAATTTTAAATAGTAGACTGTCACTTAGAGTGGTTTGTTATTCCATTGGAGATGATAAAGCCCTAGTGCATAAATGACTGAAGAATTCATAAATCAATAATTGATAAAATATACTCATGTATAGCTAAGTAGATTCTGTCTGGTAGGTTGAATAAACTGATTACAGTATACTGCAGGATTCAGAGGAATTATGGACAAGGTTTTACTCACCAAAGAAAGCTAGTGCCAAGTATTGCTTTATAAAAGCATTTTTCCTTGAAAGAAAAGAAGGAAAGAGGAGTACTTGGAAGGTGGGTTTAAAGTAGCAGATTGATCAGGAAGAGGGCTGTGACTTTGGAAACCTTGAGACAGAGGATACTATGGGAATTGTGAGCCCAATAAGGGAATTTTAGATTATACTTCCCGGTACCTTCCCTACCTGGTGGCCTTTATGGTACCTTGAATAAAATTTTGGGACATTATTGGCATGTTGGCAAGTGTCACAATAGAGGTGTTGTATAGGGCTAGACAGGCAGGCTCTGACAGTCCAAGGGAAGAGGAAAGGTATAATGTCACTGCTTTTAATCTTCTGCAGTGTGTGAAGACCATTTCTGTGTGTGTGCTCAGTCACTCCAATCATGTCCGACCCTGTGCAACCCCATGGGCCATAGCCCAGCAGGCTCCCTTGTTTGTGGGATTTTCCCAGCAAGAATACTGGAGTGGGATGCCATGCTCTTCTCCAGGGATCTTCTCAAACCAGGATTCGGGCCCACGTCTCCTTTGTCTCCTGTATCTCAGGCAGATTCTTTACCACTGAGCCTCAGGGACACCCTGAGGACCATTTCTTGACTATGTTAAATTCACCTTTGAAAAAAGAAGTAATCATTTGACACATTTCCTGATTTATTCTTTCACTGTTAATATTTACATCCTATATGAGGTCTCCCCAACTAATCATACTATTGAAATGTCCTGTGTACTGAATCGTTGCAATTGTCACGATCTTCATCACAAGGTCCTTGAATGTTTATGTGTGAAGGACCCTTAGAGATCATATGAAAAAATACCATCTCCAAGTTTCAAAAGCTAAAGGAAAGACATGAAAAATATTTCTCCAACTTCTTTTGTTAACCTGAAGATCCAGCTCTGTAATTAGCATAGACAATCAGAAGAACGACATGGCATGACCTGAGCAGGGAACAAGGGTGGTGTGAGATGATTAGGCAGGAGTGCATGGAACGTGGGAGGACCTATGCTGTCACAGGCAGAGTATGAAAGAATTGCAAGCATGCTAAGGAATTGAGTCTGGAAAGTTCTGGAGAGCATGCACAGCTACTAATTGGATAAAATTTGGTCAGATACAAATTTTAGGAAGATAATTTTGAAGATGCTGGGAAAGATGAGGTCAGAGTGTCCAATTATGAAGATAATTATATATTCTTGGTGAGTAAAATTAAGTTCTGAACTAAGAAAATGCACCATGCTTTTCACTATCAACTGCCTTAGATTACCTCTACTGTAAATATATTTTGTTTCTTGAGTTAGATTTTAAATTCATTCAAGACAAGGGCATAGTCTTCAGCTTAGCCCAGAATTTAGCATAGGCTGGAGGTTAGCAGAAAATCATTCAATATGCTTGGAATGAAATGAATGAAATGTGTGAGCATGTGCTAGTTTTGTGGTAGTCATATGATAAACAGTATTCAAATCTTTTTCTGACATACATGCATGCTCCAATATAAGCTAAATTCAAAATATCATATAAGTCATTTAACTTGGGAGATCTTCAAATTCTTAAATTATAAAATATGAGAACTATATTGAATGTACTCTAAATTCCTCTCCAACTTTAATATTCTAACATTTTGGTTTTCACAAAGTTAAGCATGTTGTTATATTTATGGTCTCTATATGCCTGCTTAAACACTTCCCACTGGTTTACCACTGTGATATTATCAACCATGGCTTCTGCTCCCTTGCCAATTTTGTAATTCTGATAAAGGAGATTCATGTTGTTCAGGTGCCCTAACATTCAAAGTGATTCATATTTTCTATATATTTCATTTTACTGGAGAGTCCTAACTGACCTCATATTCTAAAAAAATGCATCCACACAAAGAACATATTTTTCATCTTTCAATTACTTACAACTTGAGAAGAAAATAATGTAATTACCATTTAATTTTTGTAGTCTTTTAAATTTTCTTTCAATATATATTTGAGTCCTTCAGACAATCTGCAATGAGGGAAAAGTGACTTACAACAAAGTGTCTATTTCTATGCATGATTTGTAGATTTTGTAATTACTGTCATTTGTCAGAATCAACATGTTTCTTCCTGAACACTAGAGTTGAAAAACAGCAAATAAAAGCGAGACTTCAAAGGGAAGGGTGGAATATTTTTTGTTACTGTGAATGGGCAAGATTAGAATGCTTCACACATCTTCTGCTGTTCATACTTCCTTCCTGTTATGCACTCATAGAGAAAGAGTGGATCAATCTAGACATACCCCCTTTTTTTTTTTTTTTTTCTGACATATTGCTTCCCTGATTGAAAGTTGCTGGGGTTTCCTTATTAGTGGGAGGTTGCCCATTTCTATTAAGAATTGATAAAAGACAACCACTTTTGATAGTCACATATCTTAGGACAATTCCTTGTGTTGATAGAATATTCCTGATTTTGATTCCTTTTGAATTATTTTTTTTTTGAACATTTAAAAAATTGTCAGTGGGAATATCAAATGTTATGCAACGTGATAGGTATGTGTTTATACATGATAAAAATTAAAAAAGAAAAATCATAGTTGCAACTGGTTCTTTATAACAGATGAGATTCTGCTGTTGAAGAGGCTGGAAAATGAATGGTAACCTGACTGATACATTGCAGAGACCATATTTACTGGGGATGGAAGACATCGAGGAGGACAGGATTGGGCAAGTTACTTTCATTCTCTCAGGCTTTATTTTTCATAAATAAAGAAATTTGGGAAAGATTCTTTCTAGCTATAAAATATATATATATATATATATATAGATATATATATATAGATACATAGATGTACATTTAATGACTGTAGTAGGCAGAAAAAAAAGATGTCCATATTCTAATCCCCTGAAACCTATTATTATTATTAGATTACATGACAAAGGGGACTACAATTGCATAGATTTATCTTTGCTAACAGTTGACTTTGAGATAGGGAGGTTTTCCTGGGTTATCAGAGTAGGCCCAATGTAATACCAAGGGTCTTTACAAGTGGAAGAAGAATGCAAGAGAGAGCCAGAGGGATGGTAGCTTGAGAAGGGCCTGACTTATGAAGAGAGAGAAACACAAGCCAAGGGATGTGAGCAGCTTCTAGAGGCTGGAAAAATGCAAGAAAATGTTCTTCTCTAGAGCCTCCAGAAAGAAACATAGCCTTGCTGACACTGATTCTAGGCCAATGAGACATTTCAGACTTCTGACCCCCAAAAATCTAAGATATTAAAATCATGCTGTTTTCAAGCCACTAACTTGGTGGTAATTTGTTACAGCTTTACCAAGAAATGTTAAAGAATCGATCATTTCAGAAGTGTTGAAGCAAGTTTTTTCAAAAACTAAATGAAAGAATTTGAAATGATTAATAACAGTTTTACTTACAAGAATATGCTTTATCACAAATATAAGTAGATGATCATTTAATTATATAACTAAGGATCATTGTATCTGAAACTGTCTTTTTATTCAGCAACATACAAATTAACAATTCTTAAAAATGCCACTACCGTCATAGTGGGAAAAAATAGGCACAAAAATCATTTCCTACAGTCAGGTGGTCCATTTCTAAAGAAGATACAATTTATTCATTTGCAGGTAAGTTAGCTGTCTTTATAAAATACATATATATATATATATATATATATAGCTAATCTTCAAACTTTATAAGGTCACACATCAACCAAAGAATGACACAAATAAACTTATAAGATACTAAATAAATAAGTCAATCTTGTTTTCCCATGGTTACAATCTTTGAGATATAGTTACTATGAATGAAGACAAATTCAGTTTCCATCACCAAGCCATATCCACTTTTCTGACAGAGCTTTACAAAATCAATTGTTTATGACCTTGCTTTCATCTGAATATTGAGATAAACATCTACAGTATCAGCTGGATCTACTGCATGAAATAAAAACTGTCAGAAAGATTGAGCAGGTGGAGAAAGCAGTCTTGAGAATTTCCAAGGAGCTCCCAAAAGAATCTCCCAATTTGACCCACATACCAGATTCATGAAGCCAGGAGTAAAGGAATTCCTGTCTCTATTTCACGCTGCCTACAGATCTGGCACAAGAGTATGGTCCAAGCCTGAAATCAGAATCAGAATCTTACACACCAGCCCTCTGATTTTACTTGCATATCCTCATCAGTCTTAATATGAAGACAAATTGACTGTTAACTCACAGAAATGTTGCTGGTAATATCAATTGAACTAAGTCATAAAAACAAGTTGTTTTTTTTTTTTTTTTAATAATGGAATCAAAATGAATAAAATACTTAGAATAAGTTTTAACCAACGAGGTTAAGCTTATATATTGAAAACTATAAAAACATCATTGAAGGAAATGAAACCATAAACAAATGAGAAAACACACTGTGTTTATGAATTGGAAGACTTAATAATGTTAAGATGACACTTCTGTCTAAAATGATCTACAAACTTAATGCAAACTCTATCAGATTTCTAACAGCCTTTTGTTGTTGTTGTTGTTGTCATTAGGTTAAAAAGAAGTTTTAAAAGTTAAAAAAAGTCAAAAAAAATTTTAAAAAAGTTCATATGGAATCTCAAGGGATTCTAAATAACCAAAATAATCTTGAAAAAGTAGAAGACATTTTACTACCTGAATGTGAAATTTCCTGCAAAGCTATAGTAATCTGAACAATGTGGTACTGGCATTAGGACAGACATAGATACTAGTGGAATAGACTAAAAGGCCCAGAAAGAAACTCAGACATATGGTCAGTTGATTTCTGGTGAGGGTGCTAAAACCTTTCAATGGGGAAAGGACTGTATTTTCAATTTATGGCACTGGAATAACTGGATGTTCAAATAAGCAAAAGAATCAAATTGGACCATCATCTAACAGCATATAAAACATTTGCTCAGTCATGTCTGACTCTATGCAACCCCGTGGACTATACAGTTCATGGAATTCTCCAGGCCAGAATACTGGAGTGGTAGCCTTTCCCTTCTCCAGCAGATCTTCCCAACCCAAGAATCGAACCAGGGTCTCCAGCATTGCAGATAGATTCTTTACCAACTGAGGTATCAGGGAATCCCATAGAAAAATAGCTCAAAATGCCTCAAAGACCTAAATGTAAGACCTAAACTGGAAAACTCTTAGAAGAATTGGCTTCATAACATTGGGTTTGGCAATGATTTCTTGAATAGGTTACCAAAGTTACAGACAAAAAAGTGGAAAACAGATCACTTGATATTAATAAAATTAATACTTTTGTTCATCAAAGGATATTATCAAGTGAAAACATAATCCATTGAATGGACTACAATATTTTCAAGTCATATGTATGATAAAGCATTAACCTCCAAATACACAAAGATAGGAGACGTATAAGTTATTATGGCTGTACAACACTTAATTTACTTAATGCCACTGAAATATACACTTAAAAATTGTTAAAATGATGAATTTTATGTTATGTACATTTTGCCACGATAAAAATGCAAAATAAAACCCAGCTTGAAACCTTCAAATAATAACAATAATAACAGAATTAGCTAAAGTTTATTATTTATTTAATTTATTCCTTTCATATTCTGACTGCTTTACCTGTATTCGTTACTTTTGTCTTTACAATATTAGTATGTGGAAATTTTATTATTATTATATCTATTTTAAAAATGTTGAAACGTGATTTAATAACTTGCCTAAGGTCATATAAGGAGAAGGAAATGGCGACCTACTCCAACCAACTCCCAGAAAATCCTATGAACAGAGGAGCTTGTTAGGCTCCCGTCCACAGGGTCACAAAGAATCAGACACGACTTCACTTTCATTTTCACTTTAAGATCATATAAACGTGCATGTGGGCAAGGAGACTCAGATTTGAATCTACAACATCTGGCTCCAGATCCATATTCTTATGTCACCAATTGAATCATCCTGATGCTTCCCAAATTATTTTTTAATTCTAAAATAAATCAAATAACAGTTTCATGATTTATTCTGAACACAATATTTTCAGAATCAATAGGTTTTTAGCTATATTTAATGGAAACATTCTAGGGTTTGGGTTTCAAAGCAGAAGAAACTCAGTACTAAAACTGGCCATGGATCTCCAGCACTAGCTTTGTCCTTGCTGTCAGCCAAGGTCTTTGTTGGGGTCAGTAAAATGCAACATGTGAGACCAATGCCTGGAGTCATTTCCCTCTCACCTCCCCTTCACTCTTCCAATCTTGGAGCCCTGGTCTGTATCCCTAGGCCCTTCCAGACCTGTCTTATACAAGGGATGTCTCTATGGACTTATTGAATGAATCAGAGTCCAAATGTGTAAGTCTTTATAACTAGTCCAATCAGAACTTCTGGCAAAATGGTTTCTGAAGCCAGCTGTTGACTAGACTCTACATTCTCTAAAAAGATAAGCAGATCTTGGCAAAGTAACTCCTCCTGGGGCAGTCATCTTGTAGTAAGATGTCATCTTGTAGTAAGAAATTTAACTTCTGCAGAAATCAAATTTTGAATCCCCAAACCCTCGATTTAGGATCCTGCATACAACTTCTGGGGGGAGGGGTGAACTTTCTCGAGAACAGACACATGCCATATCCTCTTACAGATGGCTCCTACATCCTGTGTAATTTGATATTTCTCTCTATTCTGCAGTTAGGTGGCTCAGATTCTTAATTAAAAGATTCATTTCGATGGCAGCTTTTGTAAAGCAAATATCTGCACATGAAGGAAGAGGAGAGAGAACAGAAGGAGGAGGGAACACGGTCTGCTTTCCACCAGATACTGAAACGTTACACTAATCTTTTTCACACCTTGTGGAGTTTCAATTTTCCCTTTAAAATGTGGATTAAACAAAGTTGCCAAAAAACATATGCTTTCATGTCAAACATTTCACTTATTTGGGAGGCTGAAAGCAGCTTGAAAGTGTTCACTGTCTCTGCCTGAGGAAATGGAGCCGTGTGGTTTTGGCTTTTAGTGGTAATCTTCTGGAAGCTGAGGTGTGGACCCTGCAGGTGTGGCATGGGGTGGGCTGTTGGTGGGCTGCAAGGACGTCTCAGGTGGTTGCTTCTAGAGGACAGGGGAGTCAGGTCCAGTTCCAACTTGGATGCTGGCCCATACCTCTTTGGGCTCTAATCTTAAATTTCACAACTAATCACAGTTGGGATGAATCATTACTTGAAAGAGGAGACATCAAGAGAAATCCATCTGCTGTAGGCAAACTGCTAAGACAGTGGGCAGCTTTCTGCTGCTTGACTGCAGGCCTGACCTTCAGTCTACCTTCTAAGCAAGAACCAAATCATGCATTTTCATGGAAGTGGACTTGTAAGTGTGGTACTTAGGAAATGGAAGGGCAAATAGTTGTGGTTCTTGACATGGTTGTTCCAGAAATTTAACTCTTATGGGCTGTCCTAACTGGCCAGTAACTCTAAGGGTGACTGTCAAACAACTTAGGTTTGAGGAAGTAATGTTTCAGTTTAACAAAAGATAGAAGAAATAATGGTTTAGACCCATTTTGCAGAGACCTAAGGCAGTAGTTCTCAAACTGATACCTTTGAGACTTTAAGATATTAATTTAATCTCTCTGAACCTCAGTTGCATCACTTGTCAAATAATATGCCTACCCTAAGTTTTGACCAGGGAAGTTCTGATGGTAAAATAAAATGTGTACGATTATATGATTTTAATCTGACAGATTACATTTCGTTTCTCTTAGTTCTTTGATTAGGTTAACATGAATGATAGTGATAGCAGGTATTTATAGGAAACTGTATATTTCCTGAGCTATGAACTAGAGTTTTCAGATAAATCATGTCACATAGTCTTCTTTCACCCAGTCTGTGAATTAGGTAATACTGTTTCTATTTTACAGATGCATAAATCAAGAATCTCTGAGATTTCAACTAATTTGGTCCAGGTTATTCTACAATACTTGTTTTAAAAAAAAAAAAAAATGAAGATGAAAAGGAAAAAAATCAACAGTTGCTGGTTGAGTTCCAAGCTAATGCTTTTTTCTATATTGTCCTCTGTCGTGAATAGCAACATAATGTTTCACTCAGTCCTTTCTGCCTCACTTTGTTTATCACAATACATTTGCAAGTTATTTGAATATAATGATTTCTTCTCTGAAGAATTTGAATTTATTTTCCTGGTCTCCCCTAATGCCAAAATGTCTTTAATGAATTCATGAACCAAAAGTACAATTGTTAAATGATTTGCAACTCAAAACACACTGAGCTAGCTCCTCTATTTTTCTATATAACACTACTTACCTTAGTAAATGATATTAATTAGTTAATCCATTCATTTTAGGAACAACTGGAGACAGAATGTGGAGTTAGCCTCTCTAGGGCTGAGTTGTAGTTCCTACACTTGCAAGCCACATTCAACTCAACTGTTTTGTGACTCAGGATCCTCATCTGTAAGTTGAAAAAATAGAGGACCTAATGATTTTGTGATTGTTAAGTGGCTAGAACAGCTTCTGATATATAGTGAGTGCTGTAGAAGCATCAGCTATTCCTCTGATTCATCTATGATTTGAGATCACTTCCCTGGTGGCTCAGATGGTAAAGCATCTGTCTACAATGCGGGAGACCTGGGTTCAATCCCTGGATTGGGAAGATTCCCTGGAGAAGGCAATGGCAACCCAATCCAGTACTCTTGCCTGGAAAATCCCATGGAAGGAGGAGCTTGGTGCAGGCTACTGTCCATGGGGTCACAGAGTCGGGCATGACTGAGCAACTTCCCTTTTTTTTTCGCAGTGTGATTATGATGGGTGTACTCCACTGTCCAGATTTCATTCTTCACAGCTACTATTACCCACATTAAGCTAATAAGGGACTAATTTATTTTGTGGTTGTATCATTAGAGCTTTATTCTCTTTTTTTTTGGAACATTTTTAAATCTTCCAAGGTCCTACAGGGGAAATGGATAGGGAGCTGAGATACATGTGAAATTTCTAATAACTTTTGTTCAGAAAAAGATGTATTAGGAAAAGAGTAAGTGGACGGGAATTGGGATAGAGTTGAGGACAAGGGTAAGAGGCTAGGGTCAGAAAGAAGTACACTGTGTATGGTGGGATTCCACCAAAACACACCCTGTTTTATCCTGAAATGTGTCTCTGATTAATGTTGGGGAAGAGCCAGTGTCATGGTGATTCAATGTGTCATCATTTCCATATGGAAGGCACAGATGTCTATGTTTCCAGCCTTGTCCTTTTCCCTGAGTTCCAGGTTCTGACATCCAACCTCCTCCTGAAAGCCTGTCATGGCACATCAAAACCTGTAAGTTCAAAATGAACTGATGACTTCTATCCTCAAACGTGCTCCTATTTCTTTGTTACTCTCTACTACTATTCATTGTAACACAAACCAGTCTCCCAGTCCCTTTGGTCTGATAAAATTTTATTGTGATAGACTTTTGGAATTTTATCCTCTTATCTTCATTTCATTGATTCAGAAATTCATTCTATCTCATTTGTACTTTTGTAAGAGATTGCAGGTTCTTCTTTTCTTTTGTAGAGCCCATATTTACTTTGGAGAGTAATCAGAATGGAATATTCCCTTAGACCAAGCAATATTAGTTATGTAACCTAAATGTAAAACTGACATGATTTCCCCAAAATGTTGACTCTGACCTTAAACAAATGTTCAGTTCTCTTGTCTGCATCACCTTATCCTGGCCAATAAGCTACTAAATAAGCTTATACAGAGAAAATAAATATAAGTTTCTTGTAGCTATTCATAGTAAAAAAGAATGTACACCCTCCTTCATGCTTTATAAAGTAAGCTGTAACTGCTGAAAGCTGTGCTTATAACTACTTTCAGTTTGAAGTCTACCTGTTTGTGAACTGTTTGTATCTCACTCAATAAAATATTCATAACCATTAAAGCTCTCTGAATTTTTTTTGATACTATCTTCATCTACACTGAATTAAAAGTCTTTCTTAATATGAATATAATTATATCACTGCTCTGTTTCCATACTGTACAATTTTAAGGTTAAAATGACATGACATTGACCATAAAACTTCCCAAGGCCTATTCCCTGCCTCTCTGTCTCCCAGTCTAATACATTAACTAAATACACTTCCAAATTCTCAAGTGAAAAGTGAAAGTGAAAGTCATTAAATTGTTTCTGACTCTTTGCAACTCATCCAAATTCTCAAGCCACTCATTTTAGTGTTTGAACCTTTGGGCATTATGAGTACACACTGAAGAATGCTTAAACTCCAATCTCTGCTTCTAGTAGTTACTTGGCCCAGGATATATCATTTCTACTTAAATATCCTTTCTACAATCTCACGGAAGTCTAGGCCTCTGATTCACATTTCTCCTTGACTCCCTAATGACTGGACCAAAAATCTTCTCAATGACAGAGACAGGCTGTCACTTTTGCTTAATATCATACACACCTGACACAGTGTCTGGTTTAAAACAAATTTTAGTTAATCAATGAAGGAGTGCCATATGCAAGTAAGTTGCCTTTGGTTACACTTTTGGCTGGAGAGATACATTGGGCAAAAGTATCCAATGCTTCTTTATCAGGAAAGTTTAAAACAGGTAAGGATATATATGTGCTGTGTATGCTCCAGTGCTCAGTTGTATCTGACTCTCTGTGGCCCCATGCACTATAGCTCACCAGGCTCCACTGTCCATAGGATTTCCCAGGCAAAATCCTGAAGTAGATTGTCATTTCCTACTCCAGGGGATCTTCCTGACCCAGAGATTGAATCCCAGTTTCCTGCATCTCTGCATTGGTAAGTAAATTTTTTTTAACGCCATGCCACCTGGGAAGCCCCAAGGATATATCCTGAGAGGTAAATAGACAAGTATTGTATATACTGAATACAATATAGCATGTAAAGGGCAGCCTATAGATAACAGTATGCCATGGACTCAATCAGTAGGACACTGGAGTAGGATTCATAAAGGAAACTCAGGAGTCTGTTTTCTATTCTAAATGACATATGTGACTCACTCTGCATTATAACCTTCATTTTAAAAGGGAGTTGGGTTTAGGGTGGTTGACATCCCACATTCTTTCTATCTTTACAGTTCTAGTTGGCAAAAATTATATAATCTTATGATTTGAGTTTCACCTTTGATTTACTATATCTATATAACTTCAGTCTTCGAGTTTACAGCATGTCTTAAAATACAATTTCAAGACATGCTGTGATGCTAGAGAACATAGCCTTTGGGAATTAAAATATAAGTCAATTCATTGAGCATTTATTGGTTACTTAGTAGACCCATCATAGTGTTTTGGGCATAGTGAACATTGCCAAAAATAGGATGAAATTCAAGTACTAAATGAATGTAAGTTCGAAGGAAGTAAAAGCTAAAAATAAGAAAGAGGAGAGGAGAATTCCTATGCTTTGACCTTGCTCAGTGGCTACAATAATAGCCTGAAACACGTAAGACATCAGGGTTATTGAAGATGGCTGGATAGCAAAATCATGAATTTAATTGCACCTTCAAATCTTTCAAGAGTGGTGACAAGGGTCAATGGAATGCAATCAGGCACAAAGGTAAAAACTGGCAGTATCAGGTATGTGTTGGGAACTGGAAGGCAAAAGGGAGATGGGATTTAGGTTATGGTGTGGTCAGGCTTTACCAGAGAACTGCCTCCCATAGGGAGACCAGGCTGGAGAAAGGGTCTAGACTTGCAGGCATCTGGCAATTGATCAGAGGCAACAAACAACACGACAGAGACACTCCCAAGTGTGAATGGAGCTGCACATGGCAAGCAGAGTTCCACCTTGAGAGAAACAGATATAAGGAAGGGACTCTTGAGGGTGGTGCACACAACATTGTGTTGGTTAATTCAGAATAGTAACCTCCCTCCTTGGAAATCACAAATCTAGAAAAAGCACTCAGCTAAATCATGAATTGGCCTTGCATCTTTGATCATATTTGATATTTCATCTCTCATTAACTCCCTCATTGCTTTGAGTCCATGTTTATATATCAATAAATAGGAGTTCCAACCTCTGTCCAGGTGTCTGTTTGTTCTGGAGCCAATGCCCTTTAAAATGTAAACCTTAGCACGTTACTCTCTTGTATTAATGGCTGGTTTCTATTCCCAAACTAAAGACAGTCTTTTTCTTCTTGAGTCATTCTGGTAGCTACCTCATTGAGGACACACTTTTCACTCAGTGAGAAATACCTCCTTACAGGCAAGGAACTATATCAGTTCAGTTCAGTTCACTTCAGTTCAGTCGCTCAGTTATGTCCAACTCTTTGCGACCCCATGAATCTCAGCACGCCACGCCTCCCTGTCCATCACTAACTTCCTGAGTTCACTCAAACTCATGTCCATCGAGTTGGTGATGCCGTCCAGCCATCTCATCCTCTCTTGTCCTCTTCTCCTCCTGCCCCCAATCCCTCCCAGCATCACAGTCTTTTCCAAGGAGTCAACTCTTCGCATGAGGTGGCCAAAGTACTGGAGTTTCAGCTTTGGCATCAGTCCTTCCAAAGAACACCCATGGCTGATCTCCTTTAGGTTGGACTGGTTGGATCTCCTTGCAGTCCAAGGGACTCTCAAGAGTCTTCTCCAACACCACAGTTCAAAAGCATCAGTTCTTCGGCACTCAACTTTCTTCACAGTCCAACTCTCACATCCATACATGACTACTGGAAAAACCATAGCCTTGACTAGATGGACCTTTGTTGGCAAAGTAATGTCTCTGCTTTTGGATATGCTATCTAGGTTGGTGGGCACAAACATTTCACTCCTTTGCTGTCCAAATATCTGGGTTCTGGCTGAAAAACTCAAAGCAAACGTAGCATTCATCTTATCTGTCTATGATTATAATGGTTTACTCACCCAGCAACATTTAGATTTATCTAAATTCGATTTTTTTAAACTTGCTTGCCTGTTATCTCTGTTAGAAAACATGAAGGTTTTCTTACTTGTTGATGAAGGAGCTGAGACTCAGTTTGCAGCCTGTTTATTCTCCTTCTCTCTCTGTCCCTGCCAGCTCCATAAACACCCCTGCCCACTCTGACACCCTCATGGATGTTCTCACAGCTGATGAAGAGCTCAGAGAGAGGGATAAGCAGCCTCAGCTTCAGATTAACGAGCTGTTTGACTGGGACATGAAGTTGGTTTAACAGCAGTTTTCCTTAAATGCAGTTTATTCTTAGCTCTTTCTTTTGGCTTCTGCAACATGTTAACAGCTTGTGCATTTTGTAATGCCTTTTTTTCATTACCATGGTAACCATTAAAACTTAAGGTGTAAGTGACTAGATATTTGGCCAAGCTATTGGTTGCTAACATGCTGGAAAGCAGTGCAAATAAAACCACATCTAGCTGGCTGCTTTTTATAGTAGGCCTCTCCTTAATTAACCTGGCATGTGAGATTCCATAGCAAAATGAAAACTATTAAGATAAAATATTAGGAGATAATTATTCACTCAGAGAGAGTTGACAGTAGCATATGTTTATACAGTGAATTCCTTAGTTGATTTCAAGATATATGATTATGTTGACCACATGCTGATTTACAAGCAATTCTTAAGGAGTAAACCTTTAGTTACTAAGTCACAGATCAGAGTCAAGAGTTTGATTTCAGAGCCAAATTAAGTTGGTAGGTATATATTTTATGTTGATCTCACTACATCTTTGTTTTTGTTTCAAACATTCCAATGATTGGTTCTATCAAAAATGGTATGGTAATTAATGAACTATTATCAAACTTACTTCAACTTGCTAATGCTAAGGTAATTCAGCCATGTATTTCAAGCAAAATATATTTATAAAAAAATGACAAGTTGACAAATCCAACAAAACAACAAAAAATAGCTGTTTAATACATATAAGTTATATATACATATAATTTATTACTTAAAACTTTTTTTTTTTAATTTTGGTTTTATTTTCCTGTTCTACAAGTCTTCATTCCATGCAGCTCCATGCTAGACATTGTAAGAGGTTCTAAGAGTGTGAGGCAAAGTTCCCATTTTCAGTAACTCTGGCAATCTGTTGGAGAATAAGACTTACATGAAGAAAACAAGTATAAAACAAAAACAACAGCAAAATACATCTGTTACATTTTAAAACAGATACCCTGAGAAATAAGCTCTGTGATTCAATACAGAAAGTAGAAGAATCATCATGAGCTTGATAGGAAAAAAATTATATAAAAGGCAAAATCTGCCCTTTATATTCGAGATCAGGTGAGATTTGGCTAGCCAGATGATAGAACTAACAGGATGGCATTTCTGCAGAAGCATTTTTCATTACAGTGAAATCAAAATGTTGCTTGAAAGTACAGGGTGGTGTAAATGCTGGATGAGCTAATGGTTCATCCTCAGTTTGAGATAACATTTTACTTAAGATATTGGCATTCTATAGAAAATATGAAAATATTTCTTTATAACTCAAATGAAGATGACAGCCTTTTCCTGTCTAATATGATGACAAATTCATGCTGAACACATAACAAAGTTTGTTGCATACTTATCTTAAGGCTGTGATATATTTCACACAGAAGAAAACACGTATATAAGAAACTAACTGGAGGAAGCTTGCGGGCATCTTGACAGTACCACCCAAATCAGAGAAATATGTTTCTTAGTAGAGATTTTTAGGTATCATGTTTCCTCTTATTATCATCTATCAGTAACAATGATTAAAATGTGGATGGTGATCTAAGCTGAAATAAGAGAAATAAACACCTAACATCCACCTGTTTAATGAAAGTACATCTTGAGGAAGTCTATCTTCAGTACTGCCTTTTACAAAGGCAGCCTCTAACATTGCCTCCTTCCAGTCTCAATCACTGGCAGATGTTTATTTAATCAAGAATCTCATTCATTATAGGAACCTAAAGAGAGAGCATTATGTGAGAATCCGTCTTAATGTTGAAACAGGGAGGATTGCCCTGGACTTTATTACCTCTACTAAAAGTAGGATAGATTTTAGCATTTTGTTTGTCGATCCCAAGATTCTCTAACTAGAGTACTTCCTGCCTTTCTAGTTGTTCACAGCATAAGAGCTTTAATGAATCACCTCCTTCCCAAATTGATTTGTTGTTGTTTAGTTGCTAAGTTGTGTCTGACTCTTTTGCAACCCCGTGGACTGACTGTAGCCTGCCAGGCTCTTCTGTCCACGGGGTTTCCCAGCTGAGAATACTGGAGTGGGTTGCCATTCCTTCTCTAGGGGATCTTCTGGACCCTTGTCTCCTACATAGCAGGCAGATTCATTACTGCTGAGACACAAGGAAAGACCTCCAATTGGTAGTTATCCATTAAACAATAATAAGAGCTTGAGGAAATGGAAAACTTCACTGCATGATTAAATGAGCAGGAAAAATATTGTCACTTTTCCATTTCATTTATATGCATTAAGTAATTGACCCCAAACAGATAATAATCTATTTTGCTGTTGGGAACAACAGAACAAGTCATTATGCACACAGGCATGCACATACACACACTAACTCTCCCACCTCTCCTTTCTGGCTCTCTCTACCATGAGATTCTATCTTAAGTTTAGCATTTCTCTTTTTCACATTTGCATTCATTTCTGTGAAAATGCTACTATCATTGTAATTAGAAAACAATGCCATTAGTCAGTGGAACCTCAGTGTGAATAAGAATATTATCATTCAAAAGAAGCAGTTTTGTTGAGTGAAAATGCACAAATATCTGGGAGCACTTTGGAATCTACAGAAACGTAAGTACTTTAAAGGGAGGAAAGACTCTGGTGGTGAGTTAAAGGCAATGTATAATCTATTTAGGAGTCTGGAGAACTATATTCTCATCCTGGCTTTAAATGACAGAGCCAATTTAGGCACACTAGCTAATTGTGTTGAGTCTCATTTTTCTTAACTGCCACACAGAATGATTGAACAAGATGACCTCTAATTTCCATTCTAAAATTTTATTTATATACTTATAATTGCAAATTTGCCAAGGATACATTCTTCCCTAGTGGACAACTGCTAATAGATGTAACAGAATAGATTAATGACTGCTGCTGCTGCTGCTAAGCCGCTTCATTCTTGTCTGACTCTGTGCGACCCCAGAGACAGCAGCCCACCAGGCTCCTCCATCCCTGGGATTCTCCAGGCAAGAACACTGGAGAGGGTTGCAATTTCCTTCTCTAATGCTTAAAAGTGAAAAGTGAAAGTGAAGTTGCTCAGTCGTGTCTGACCCTCAGAGAGCCCATGGACTGCAGCCTTCCAGGCTCCTTTGTCCATGGGATTTTCCAAGCAAGAGTACTGGAGTAGGGTGCCGTTGCCTTCTCCAAGATTAATGAAGAGTTCTATCTAATAATTTTTTAAAAATCCTTACAGAGTAAGCCAAATTAAGTCATATAGTATTAATATCGATCTTTCCCATTTTCACTACAGCCCTGTTTTAGATAGAATTCTAAGATGATCCCTGAATTCCCACTCACTGCTATATATACTTTGTATAACACCTCCTACTTGAGGGAGGGAAGAACCTGGGAATAGGACAAAATAGCTCTCTGCTGGCCAATTACAGAGGGAGAAGGAATCTAAGTGATTACTCCTACTGGTCTGAAAGAAAGATACCATCCGTGTTGTGAATTGCCTGTGGAGGCCACGTAGCAAGGAACTATGGGTTACCTCTAGGAGCTGAGCAGAATCTCCAGTCAACTGATGGCTAGCAAGAAAACAGATCATACCCAATCATACCAATGCAAAGGAAATGAATTTTCTAATATCCAGTAAGCTTAGAAGAGGACCACAGGCCTCAGGTAAGAACCACAGTGCCAGCTGACACCATAATCTCTGGCTGGTAAGACCCTGAGCAGAGGATCCAGCAAGGCTATATCAAGACTTGTGACCCACAGAAACCGTGAACTAATAGGTTTGTGTTTTTTTCAGCTGCTAAATGTGTAGTGATTAGTTATATAGTAATATAAATCTCATATGGAGCCCTTTGACTACCACTTCATTTCTGAAGATTGAGTTTACATAAACAAATGTGAATATGTGATGAGAGAAAATGCTGGAAAAATAGCACCAGTACACTTGACAGAGCTGGGACAAAAGGAATCTATGGGCAAAACAGACAATGTGAAACTGAGTTGCCTTTGGTCTGGTATAACCTCATTCAGACACAGGCATTTGGAACAGTACTCACTTCCATGTTCATCTAGTTCTTTATATGCCCATGCTTATGCTTGGTGTGAGTACATGCTGTATGTTTGTGTTTGTTTAGTAATGTATCACATCAGATATTTTAGGACTAGTTGTTAAATCTCTTATAATGGATATAACTGTGCAAGTTTGCCATTGGGGAAATTTTTTCCTGACCTCAGCTGGTGATCAGCTTATGCCCTGAAGCAGAAGAATTGATAGGCCCTATAATTTTATCCAAGCTAATGTAACAGCAGCTGCTGTCCTTGGTGCTTGCTCTCTGATTAAATTCCCAAATTAGGGATTGCCTTTTGTAACCCGAATTCTGTCATGGTGGTAAAATCTGACAATAACTTCTCTTATTTTTGCCTCTCCCTTCGTGGAGTGTCTTCAATAACACATGGACCATCTCAGACCATCACATATTCCTCTGGCACTTTATTAGAATTTGGAATTTTGTAATCCTACTGAAAATGAGATTGCATGCTTTCTAATGTAAGAAAGGAGAGAGAGCCCAATTCAGCTCTAAAACTGCAATTGTTTGCCTACCTCCAGGGACACATCTCACAGATTGCCATGAAAATAAATTGGAAAGTTTACAATTCCAAATCATTGCCCACCATGTATTACTACACAGACAAAAACAAACACTACCACCGCTATCATCACCATCAAAAATATACAAAAACATACCCGAGAACTTTCATCCCTTCATGAGGGGAAATTTGTTACAATTAGATTAGACTATAACCATTCAGAAAGTATGTTTGTTTTCTTCTGCTTTAAAAATGATTTATTATTTATTACTGTTTTTTTTCCAAGACTATCTTCTTCATTCCTCCAGGAAAGGAGCAGTTTGGGTCTCTGTGTCATTACTAAAGCAGAGCAAAAGCCTTCAACTGCGGACTGCTGCAATTTCCACCATAACAGTCAACCTAGCAATTAGAACCGTTTGTTACAGTGACAGCAAAGAGAACCATTTTCAGGCAACAAGGCAGAAGAGTAGGAGCTGGAGGAAGCGAGAGCATGCTCATTCGAAGGGGACTAACGCCACACAGCAGCTAATCCTGGAATAGCAGGCAGTTTAGGGAACTGAGGTTACAAGGGCTACAGTATTCACATAAATTCATGAACTCTGGTGACAGGTCTGATTCTCTGACTGAGAATGAAATTGGCTCAGAAATGTTGGCATTTGAGGAGAGACAAAGGATTTTTATTTAGTCCACTTTCTAAATTATTTTAATATTAAAAATGAATTTAAAAAGATGAACATTTCCATTGTTAATTCTGGATTAGAGATAGTATTTCAGGTTCAGAAAATATCTCACAATAGAAACTTTGCCAAGGAAGCCATATTTATTTTACAACAAAGATTTGAAATATAAGTTCAACATCTTAAATCTGTTGTCACTTAGTCGTTTCCCCTGATTTTCATATATTTTAACTAAGTTTAAAGTTTCATCGATAGCTTGAGAGAAAATGCTGTGTTTGATATTTTTTCCCTCCTTTATTTTTCTCCTTGTTCTTCCTTTTCTTTTTTAAAACATAGTCTCCTTACCTTTGGGTTTGGTTCTCTATTCCAGAAATGACAAACTGCATAGCTCTGGGATCTGTCAGTTTCTCTTAGATGTTTATTTCTCCCTGTCTCTAATAAAGCAAGATACAAGTTGCTCATCTCAAAGAAACTGAGTATTAATGAAATAATGTGATGTGTTTGACTTTTCTCGGAACCAGCTACTCGTCCCTTTTTTGTTCAAGAGCTATTATTATATAGGGTTCAATAAATAGCCAACTACAGACCATTCTTTGACATTGAATAAGTATCTTGCTAGATATTTTGGTGGCAGATATTTGAATATATCAATTTTTCTATCTTGCAATGAAAAGAGCCAGGTTATACAAACACCCCTACGAATTCTCCTTTCTGAGAGGAAGTGGTTTGCCAGGGATGTTTCACTTACCATGTGCCTTTCAAGAAGACAGGTATTGTTAATTCAGGAAAGAAAAAAAAAAAAAAAAAAAAAACTGGTGGTTTTCCTCTCTGCTTTGTTTTAGGAAGGGTGAGACTCAGTTTTTTTGTTTGTTTGTTTTTTTTTTTTTTTTGTTGTTGTTGTTTTGCAACTACTGCTTTAGCATCAAGGCAGTCTCTGTCAGAGTCAGAGGTGAGGTTACGCTTGACTGAAGAAATCTGAGATCAATTTGTTGTCTCATACTTCAACATTAAATGCAGCTTGAAATATAATTGTTAGTCTGTGCACTCTCTGCTTTAAAGGAAGTGTTCCAGCACCTTGGAACAGAGAGTGTGGTTATCGGTGATCAACCAAGATGTGTACCCTAAACCAAAGCTAACCAGAATTTTCAGGCTGAGAGAGAGAAAGAGAGAGTGTGCAAGGTGCAGGAAAGAAAACAGATGAAAAGGAAAAAGCATAAAAGGCAGAGCTTGTAGTAGTCAAAGCATTGTCTGCCTTGGAAGTTCTCAGTCAAATTTGGAAATCTGCAAATAAATTTGCAAAGAAAATGTATTATTCAAAATTTGTCTTCATTATTGTCTTCTTGTATATAAAAACCTCTTCTTGTACAACTTCATAAATTCTACTATGAAGAAAAGATGTCACTGGGATAAGTGAATTGCAATTTCCCCTTTTGAAGATACTTGCATGTAAAAAGAGAGCTTTCTGGGAAAACTGTGTGCTGGAAGGTAGAGAGGGTCAGGTGATTCCCAACTAGGATTTTTGAAATGCCTTGGGAATTAAGCTCAGCAAGGCTTGTTGTCCTGGCCTTGTATTCAATTGGACAAAAGAGTAAAAGGAATAATCACCAAATCCCAGTTTTGAAGCTCCACAATTTGAGATGCTATTGAGTCAGGAAATTGTGATCCTGATTCCAGATCGCAGATTAGATGCATCCTAAAGCGTCCTCTCCATCATGTTAGGTAGAGTGACAAGGATAACACGTGTGTCATGCCTGACCAGGAGAGTAAGGCACAGTGCCTTGAGCTTACTTACTAATAAGAAGTGTTCCCCTCCTTGAAAGTCACCATATAATCCTAGGAAGGGAAGAGTTCTATTATCAGACAGGTGAGGGTGTATGTCCCCACCTGATCATTTACTACTTGTATAATTTTAGGCAATTTGCTCAAACTCAAGGACCCTTGGTTTTATGACTAGTACAGGGACATGATCATATTTACATGGAAGGCTTTGGGAAAACACAAATAAAGTGATGACCATAAAAGTTGCCCATTTATGTGTATTTGCTTGTGCCAAACTCAGTAAAAGCTTATATATGTCTTAGTATGTAATCTTTACACTCTTGAATAATAAGCATTATTTCGAAATTAAGGGTGAGGAACCTCAAAGGTTCAATATAGTTCTCAGTTCAGTTCAGTTCGGTCACTCAGTCGTGTCCGACTCTTTGCGACTCCATGAATCGCAGCATGCCAGGCCTCCCTGTCCATCACCAACTCCCAGAGTTCACACAGACTCACGTCCATTGAGTCAGTGATGCCATCCAGCCATCTCATCCTCTGTTGTTCCCTTCTCCTCCTGCCCCCAATCCCTCCCAGCATCAAAGTCTTTTCCAAGGAGTCAACTCTTCGCATGAGGTGGCCAAAGTACTGGAGTTTCAGCTTTAGCATCATTCCTTCCAAAGAAATCCCAGGGCTGATCTCCTTCAGAATGGACTGGTTGGATCTCCTTGCAGTCCAAGGGACTCTCAAGAGTCTTCTCCAACACCACAGTTCAAAAGCATCAATTCTTCAGGGCTCAGCCTTCTTCACAGTCCAACTCTCACATCCATACATGACCACTGGAAAAACCATAGCCTTGACTACATGAACCTTAGTCGGCAAAGTAATGTCTCTGCTTTTGAATATGCTATCTAGGCTGCTCATAACTTTTCTTCCAAGGAGTAAGCGTCTTTTACTTCCATGGCTGCAGTCACCATCTGCAGTGATTTTGGAGCCCCCCAAAGTAAAGTTTGACACAGTTTCCACTGTTTCCCCATCTATTTCCCATGAACTGATGGGACCAGATGCCATGATCTTCGTTTTCTGAACATTGAGCTTTCAGCCAACTTTTTCACTCTCCTCTTTCACTTTCATCAAGAGGCTTTTGAGTTCCTCTTCACTTTCTGCCATAAGGGTGGTGTCATCTGAATATCTGAGGTTATTGATATTTCTCCCAGAAATCTTGATTCCAGCTTGTGTTTCTTCCAGTCCAGCATTTCTTATGATGTAGTCTGAATATAAGTTACATAAGGAGGGTGATAATATACAGCCTTCACACACTCCATTTCCTATTTGGAACCAGTCTGTTGTTCCATGTCCAGTTCTAACTGTTGCTTCCTGACCTGCATACAGGTTTCTCAAGAGGCAGGTCAGGTGGTCTGGTATTCCCATCTCTCTCAGAATTTTCCACAGTGTATTGTGATCCACACAGTTAAAGGCTTTGGCATAGTCAATAAAGCAGAAATAGATGTTTTTCTGGAACGCTCTTGCTTTTTCCATGATCCAGCAGATGTTGGCAATTTGATCTCTGGTTCCTCTGCCTTTTCGAAAACCAGCTTGAACATCAGGAAGTTCACAGTTCACATATTGCTGAAGCCTGGCTTAGAGAATTTTGAGCATTACTTTACCAGCATGTGAGATGAGTGCAATTGTGTGGTAGTTTGAGCATTCTTTGGCATTGCCTTTCTTTGAAATTGGGATGAAAACTGATCTTTTCCAGTCCTGTGGCCACTGCTGAGTTTTCCAAATGTGCTGGCATATTGAGTGCAGCACTTTCACAGCATCACCTTTCAGGATTTGAAATAGCTCAACTGGAATTCCATCACCTCCACTAGCTTTGTTCGTAGTGATGCTTTCTAAGGCCCACTTGACTTCACATTCCAAGATGTCTGGCTCTAGATGAGTGATCACACCATCGTGATTATCCAGGTCATGAAGATCTCTTTTGTACAGTTCTTCTGTGTATTCTTGCCACCTCTGCTTAATATCTTCTGCTTCTGTTAGGTCCAGACCATTTCTGTCCTTTATCGAGCCCATCTTTGCATGAAATGTTCCCCTGTTATCTCTAATTTTCTTGAAGAGATCTCTAGTTTTCCCCATTCTGTTGTTTTCCTCTATTTCTTTGCATTGATCGCTGAAGAAGGCTTTCTTATCTCTTCATGCTATTCTTTGGAACTCTGTATTCAGATGTTTATATCTTTCCTTTACTCCTTTGTTTTTCTCTTCTCTTCTTTTCACAGCTATTTGTAAGGCCTTCCAGACAGCCATTTTGCTTTTTTGCATTTCTTTTCCATGGGGATGGTCTTGATCCCTGTCTCCTGTACAATGTCATGAACCTCATTCCATAGTTCATCAGACACTCTATCTATCAGATCTAGGCCCTTAAATCTATTTCTCACTTCCACTGTATAATCATAAGGGATTTGATTTAGGTCATACCTGAATGGTCTAGCGGTTTTCCCTACTTTCTTCAATTTCAGTCTGAATTTGGCAATAAGGAGTTAATGATCTGAGCCACAGTCAGCTCCCAGTCTTGTTTTTGCTGACTGTATTGAGCTTCTCCATCTTTGGCTGCAAAGAATATAATCAATCTGATTTCTGTGTTGACCATCTGGTGATGTCCATGTGTGGAGTCTTCTCTTGTGTTTTTGGAAGAGGGTGTTTGCTATGACCAGTGCATTTTCTTGGCAAAACTCTATTTATCTTTGCCCTGTTTCATTTCGCATTCCAAGGCCAAATTTGCCTGTTACTCCAGGTGTTTCTTGACTTCCTACTTTTGCATTTCAGTCCCCTATAATAGTTCTCAAGGCCAAAACTATTAAGAGAAATACATTCAACGTCAAGTCTATTTGAAGCAAAACCCTCCGAAGCTTTTGTTCTCCTCTAGAATCAATGAAACCTGTCTCTTTGTGCCGTCCACTTTTCTGATTTAATATATCTTTGATGACACCTTGCTCTGAATGAGTACTATGCCAGTCCTTGGGTCATAGCAGAACACGGGGCCCATGAAGTAGGGCAGGAGAGACTGCTCAACTAAGTAACAGTACCTGTTCTGTGTCTTGTGTTCTATAATAACACTGACATCCTTTTCTTGAATTGGAATCCATTAAAACCTTTGAAGTTGACTCTCAGTCAACTCTCAGTCCCCAAAGATTTCTCTTTTCCTAACTAAATACCTACAATTCCCTCAAGCATTTATCTGAGGATTTGGCTTCTAGAATTCTCAAAATCCCAGCTATTCTTTAACTATGTCTTTCCTCTAATCACAATAAAGAAAAGTGTTATAATAGTAATAAGAGAGAGAAAGAGTATAATTCAGTCTCTTGGGAGAGTTTTTAATAAATTCTGTTTTGATAAAAGCTGTTTTAGGTTTATTTTATTCTACAATATTTTTCTTTAAAATTCATCCAGCAAGGATCTAGAATTCCAGGCACTTTTCTAGTCAAATTTTCTTTTCCATCTCTAAGTAGAATGTAGCATGATAACCAGGGTTGTGGCATCTTAACCAAACTTGCCAAGGTGCTCATGATAGATTACACTCTCCCACTAACCAGGTCAAGACATATAAAACATGGGTATTGATCTTTACCCTGGCAAGCAAAAGAAGAATAATATTGATCCTGTGCTTCAGCTATCACTTTTCCATTGTCTAACTATACACCTTTATTGAATAGATTGGAATACAGAGCCCAAAGAGGTTGAGGATTTTTCCGAGGTCACTGACTTCATGTAAGAGAATTGGAATTACTACTTATGCTTTCTGCCCTCCAGTTTAGTGTCATTACTTCTGGGATCCTCATCAGACCATTTCTACAAGTGAAATTCAACATTGAGAGTCTCACTTTCCAACCTTGCAGGCTGCCCACTGCTTAGTGCAATCACCGTCTCATCCCTGCAGCCATCTCCTCACACAATAACATATGCATACATGAATGCACACACAGACACACACATACACACACAGGTACATTCTTGCACTCATATGTACCTACACCCGTGTACACACATGCAAATGCATGGAAACACACATCTCACCCAAGTATACACTCAGTCATGCACGTTTACACACATTCATAAGCAGATAGTGGAGAAGGCAATGACAACCCACTCCAGTACTCTTGCCTGGAAAATCCCAGGGACAGTGGAGCCTGGTAGGCTGCAGTTCATGGGGTCGCTAAGAGTGGGACATGACTGAGCGAATTCACTTTTACTTTTCACTTTCATGCATTGGAGAAGGAAATGGAAACCCATTCCAGTGTCCTTGCCTGGAGAATCCCAGGGACGGGGGAGCCTGGTGGGCTGGCGTCTATGGGGTCGCACAGAGTCAGACACAACTGAAGTGACTTAGCAGCAGCAGCTGCAGCATAAGCATATAGAAACACAATGATATACAGGCACACATAGTTCCTATTGGTCAGCATAGAACAAAGTTATCCATTCTTTGACTCAAAAAATTCCTATTCATACGAAAAAAACAAAATGAATCTGGGGTTCCTCTTCTTTGACCATTGCTTGGGATGAACCACAATCCCCTCTGTATTACTCAGGGAAGTTCACAAGTCTCTCCTGTTTTATGCACTATGTGACTTTTCTACATCCCTTTTTCTGTTGCACTGTGTAGATTGTAACTGCCTTCTGGAAAGAACCATATTCTTCTTTGTTTTGTTTTCCTGTAACTTACCAGAAAGCTTGTCATAATAAGTGTTTCCTGAACAGAAATAAACTGATACTGTAGTTACAAGCACTAGAGAAACAGGTATCCTAGGGGAGGAGACAATACATAATACTTTTCTGCTCAAGCATTTTCCCCTCACTTTGCATTGATTCCTAACTTTATGCTAGAATTTCTATGATTCATTCCTTCACTTACACAATGTTTCAACCTACTGTGTGATAGACAATGTGCTAAGTGCACCAAAGTTAACAAATCTGGGTGTCAAACACTCTGTCTTCAAAAAAGTTATCATCCAGATTTGAAACCATTAGCTCGTGTTTGAGGGGCTCTGAGGAGTTCCAGTTCTTCAACACGGAAAAAATTCAGCAATAGGCTAGATAAGCAGTGATTTATTACAATACAACCTGTGAGGCTTAAAGGTGGGCAGGCAAGTGGGCTCTGTGCTGTCCTGAGTACTCAGTGGGTTATATTTTCATAATCAAAGGCAAAGAGTGGAGAGGGAAATGATCACCTTCTTCTACATTCTTTGAGTCTTCCATCATTAACTCCTCCTACATGTTAGGCAAGGTAGTTTTGACTCTGTATGTCTCATCAGGGGCTCTCATAGCACTATTAAAAAATTATTTCAGGTCTCAGGGTAATGAGAGTCATTCAGTTTGAAATGTCACCTTTCTGTAAATTACTGCTTTTTGTGTGGGCACAGAACATGTTCTAGGGGTCATTAACTTGTTGACATCACTAGGCAGGATGCAGGCCTTATTTATTTATTTTTTTAACTATTGTTTTATTGTCTTGTGGCATGGCTAATACTTGCATTGCATGCTTTTTTGGTTAAGCAAGTTTTGTTGCTTACCAAGCCTATTTAGCTGTGATGTCAAGCAACTTGAGTCAAACAATCCCTCATTGTTTTAAAATTTTCCCATTGCTTTCTTGAGTGATCATTAGCTTACTGTGGTCTCCTAAAGTCCTCTAAAGTTCTCTGTTTATAATTCCCTACTGATAATTTTGAACTGATTATCCTATTCTATCCCTATCAGGTTGAGTTGGGGATGCAGTTGGGGTGGAGGGGCAGAAGACTACAGAAATCCATGAACACTGCCATAACAGGAGTACTAAGAAAAGTGAAAAAGAAATGCTATGTAAGTTTAGGAAAAAATGAAAGAGGAATTTGAGAAAGCCTATGGTCTCTTTTCCTGGTACTTGTCTGCTCCCACCCTTGGTATCTGTTGCTTGTGTTGTTGTTTTATTATTTATTTATTTATTTTAATTGGAGGATAATTACTTTACAATACTGTGGTGGGTTTTGCCATACATCCACATGATTCATCTCCAGTATCTGGTTTTAGTTGGGTTTTATAAGACAGACATCTTCTTAAATCCCAAGCCATAGAGAACCCTTCACTTACATGAGATTAAGTTTATCTCTTAATTAGCTCTGAATCCTACTATAGATAATCCCATTTCAATCCTGTGACAGTTTTACATTGTGGTGGGAAACAGTGTCAGATTTTATTTTTTGGGGGGGCTCCAAAATCACTGCAGATGATGACTGCAGCCATGAAATTAAAAGACGCTTACTCCTTGGAAGAAAAGTTATGACCAACCTAGATAGCATATTCAAAAGCAGAGACATTACTTTGCCGACTAAGGTCCGTCTAGTCAAGGCTATGGTTTTTCCAGTGGTCATGTATGGATGTGAGAGTTGGACTGTGAAGAAAGCTGAGCGCCAAAAAATTGATACTTTTGAACTGTGGTGTTGGAGAAGACTCTTGAGAATCCCTTAGACTGCAAGGAGATCCAACCAGTCCATTCTGAAGGAGATCAGCCCTGGGATTTCTTTGGAAGGAATGATGGTAGAGCTGAAACTCCAGTACTTTGGCCACCTCATATGAAGTGTTGACTTCTTGGAAAAGACTGTGATGCTGGGAGGGATTGGGGGCAGGAGGAGAAGGGGACGACAGAGGATGAGAGGCTGGATGGCATCACTGACTCAATGGACATGAGTCTGATTGAACTCCTGGAGTCGGTGATGTACAGGGAGGCCTGGCGTGCTGCGATTCATGGGGTTGCAAAGAGTCTGACGACTGAGCAACTGAACTGAACTGAACTGAACTGAACTTACAGATTAGGTTCAGGTAAATTCACACACTGGGTCTCTTGTGAAATCCGAGAAAAGCAAAGGCAAAGGAGGGACCAAAATGCCAGAAATGCTGGAAAACCTAAGTATATAAACTACTTTTTTTAGTTTTAGATGGATTTCAGATTGAAAGCCTGGGACAAAGAGAGGAGAATGCAGTGAAGAAATAAAAATGATGTTTTTGACAGGAAGAGATAGAAAAGATGAATTGAGCTAACTACTAGAGAAAACAAGAATAAGGAAAAGCTTTAGAGAATTCTCCTATCACTTCCCCTCTTGTTCTCAGTGCCTGCAGGGGCACTGGGGGCTGGGTCTGTTTTGTTTTGTATCACAATGTGGGTACTTTCTCCCATCTGCCTTCTCTCTGCAGGACTCTCTACCTCCTTAAAGACAAGAATGGTTGCAATTTAGACAAAGAAAAATCAGTTTATATGTATGTGAGACCCATGGGAATGATGCTCATTTCCTCTCCAAGTTCTTCCACCATATCGTATCCCTTTATATACACTTAGGCCAACCTCTATTGCTTGATCTATTTTACCATAACTATGCGCAGAAACTTATTATTTAAGTTCAGGAAAAGATGCCCACACAAGAAATAAAAGAGAGGGAGCACAGCTTTCTAATAACACTATAAAAGGAAATGCCAGGCAGCAAACCCGCCAGGAAGCAGGACTAGGTAAAAAGGAAAAGGCAGAACTCAAGAGGGACAGACGGTTATGACAGTATTTACTGTGGAGGATTCACAGGTGATCAAGAACTATCAAGGTGGGAGATCAATTTTCTCTGTACCCTCAAAGTCAACTCCCCTTTCCTCCACCAAACTCTTCTCCTTGCAATATCCTTAGGTCTGCTCACATTTTTCAGTGATCAGAATTCTTTCTTCAGAGATACTTATGATTTTAAATTCAGAGTGGCAACTCTCTCTCTCTCTTTTTTTAATACATTATTATGATTCTGTATTCTCTCCTTGGAAAACATTATCTCCTCATGAAAAACATGTTCATGAAAGTCTCACAAAAGTCCAACAACCTGGGCATTGTTAATGTTGTTACTGTTTCACAGATTAGGAAACTATGGAAAACAGATATTTAATCAATAATAACATACCAGCTAGTAAGTGAAAGAGCTTGAATTCAGCCCTTTATTAGCATATTTCATTTAGCATACTTTGTTTGTTCCAACACATCAGTTTGCCTTTGCTATCATTATCTTATCTGGTTTCCAAGGCCTAACCTCAAATCTTTTGTTCTCCAGGATGTCCTTTCCAAATACATAATTTCCAAATACACAATAACACAATTATCATCTTTGAAGCTTGTTATTATTATTATTCATTTTGAAGGTGTTTTACACTGTATAGCTTGGTGATGTATAAGCACAAATGTTTTAAAATCTTACCTAAAATGCTTATTGAGTTTTGCCATGTGCAAGGTATACACAGTAAAACTATTAACTATTTTGTAGTTATCTCAAATAAATATTGTATCTCCTTAATTATATTATAAATTTTGTAAAGTATAACCATCCTTTATATTTTCCCTTTGTTCCCATAGTGTCTACCACATCCTCATCCCTGTAGAGTCTGGACAGATATTATGTGTGCCATTAAATCCAACTCCACGATTCAAAGCAAGTAAAACACAAATTCTTTGTTTTATTAGCCTTCTAATGTTTGTATGAATTCTGAATGGCCATTTCAGCATGTTCTTATGTCTAAGTTGCTTAGAAAATACCAAATCTTCCTGACTCCAAGGATTTGGCAGATCTCATTTGTTCCAGCCTTTAGGATCAGCTGAGAAAGCCTGTTTTGACACATCAATTTTAGTTCGAGTTTTATTTTCAGCTGCTAGTGTTTCATGTTGAGCCAAAATATGAGGAATATCCCACCAGCCATATTGTATTACATTATGAAGTTGAGAATTACATTAACAAGATAATCTAATTGCTTTTTCTGAGATACAAAAAATATGCACTATCGTTTAGGAGATATTTTCAAGAAGAAAATGGAATCCCTCTGGACAGCAATTGATATGGAAAAAAGAATTTCATCCAAGTGAGACTTTGAGCTTCTTTTTCTGTGACAGACATCACCCTCCCAGCCATTCTGCCAGTCCTCCAGCGGTATGTGCTATAATCCAGGAGACTTGATTTTCAGTCATCACCCTGGTACATCTCTACAGTATGAAAATAAAATTGCTAATTGCAGGTAAGTATAAAATCTCCCTGGAAGAGCTTACCTTTGATGCAAGATGAAAGTTCAAAATGTTTGTCCTTAATAAGAAAAAGTGAAGGTCATTCAGTTGTGTCTGACTCTTTGTGACCACATGGATTATACAGTCCATGGAATTCTCCAGGCTAGAATACTGGAGTGGGTAGCCTTTCTCTTCTCCAGGGGATCTTCTTAACCCAGGGATCAAACCCAAGTCTCTTGCATTGGGGATGGGTTCTTTACCACCTGAGCCACAAGGAAAGCCCAAAAATACTGAAGTGGGTATCCTATCCCTTCTCCAGTGGATCTTCCCAACCCAGTTATTGAACAGGGGTCTTCTGCACTGCAGGTGGATTCTTTACCAACTGAGCTAAGTACTTAATAAAATGGACCAAATTTATCAAAGTTTCTTTCTCTTGGTGTGAGGAGTTGTATACAGTAAGTTATCTCCAACTTTATAAAAGTAAAAAAAAAAAAAAAGATTGTAATCCCTCAAGCAACCTACACTAGTATTTCTAAAGTCCAAAAAGGAAAGAAGAAAGAAGAAATGTGAGATGTCACTGGAGAGCATCTCATGAAAACCTGTTCACTTACAAAGAGAACAAGACAAAAGAAACAACACCAACAACAACAAAAAGCAACTGCTGTAGAAGAACTAATACATTTAACTTGACAGAAGACTTGCTCCTGAAGATGGGAAGTCTTCAACATATGAAAGATAAAATGAAGTCACATTGAAACATATATTAGTAAAATAATGGAATATAAAGAATAAAGATACAATTCCAATATATCTTCACAGAACAGAATATCATGCACTGTGCTTAGTCGCTTCAGTCATGTCCCAAGTCTTTGTAACCCCATGGACTGCAGCCTGCCAGACTCCTCTGTCTATGTGGATTCTCTAGGCAAGAATATGGAAGGGGATTCCTCCTGCAGGGAATTTTCCCAACCCAGGGATCAAATCCAGGTGCCCTGAATTACAAGAGGATTGTTTACCATCTGAGCCTCCAGGGGAGCCCACAAAATAGCATGTATGCAGAATTATAGGAAAATTTGTAATTGGTTTACCTTGCATTTTGTCAATGAACACATTAAAAATGGAATCACCTTGAAAACATAACACAAGTTCTAATAATAAGAATTATTAGTTTACTTGTCCAGACATATTTAAATTCACAGATTATAAAACTGGTGATTAAGGATTATATTTTTTTCTTAATTTTTGATCATAAAACAATTTTTGTTCAAACTCTTAGCATGGACCCTTGATATCAATTTCTTTATCATTCAGTTCAGTTCAGTTCAGTCAGTCAGTCATGTTCAACTCTTTGTGACCCTATGAATTGCAGCAAGCCAGGCCTCCCTGTCCATCACCATCTCCCGGAGTTCACTCAGATGCACATCCATTGAGTAGGTGATGCCATTCAACCATCTCATCCTCTGTCTTCCCCTTCTCCTCCTGCCCCCAATCCCTCCCAGCATCACAGGCTATTCCAATGAGTCAACTCTTCACATGAGGTGGCCAAAGTACTGGAGTTTCAGCTTTAGCATCATTCCTTCCAAGGAACACGCAGGGCTGATCTCCTTTAGAATGGACTGGTTGGAGTATTCAGAGAATGAAGATCATGGCATCTGGTCCCATCACTTCATGGGAAATAGATATGGAAACAGTGGAAACAGTGTCAGACTTTATCTTTTTGGGCTCCAAAATCACTGCAGATGGTGACTGTAGCCATGAAATTAAAAGACGCTTACTCTTAAGTTATGACCAACAAAGGTAGCATACTGAAAAGCAGAGACATTGCTTTGCCAACAAAGGTCCGTCTAGTCAAGGCTATGGTTTTTCCTGTGGACATGTATGGATGCGAGAGTTGGACCATGAAGAAAGCTGAGCACCAAAGAATTGATGCTTTTGAACTGTGGTGTTTGAGAAGACTCTTAAGAGTGCCTTGGACTGCAAGGAGATCCAACCAGTCCATTCTAAAGGAGATCAGCCCTGCGTGTTCCTTGGAAGGAATGATGCTAAAGCTGAAACTCCAGTATTTTATCATTACCAGAATCATTTAACTTACTAGGTTAAACCATTAGGGGTTGCAAAGTTTCAACTTGTTTTTGAGTTATAGAAGTCACAACCAATTTCCTGTTGAGTCTGAAAGCCATACCAAGCCCAGTACTTCCCATATAAGTTTATGAGTTATAGCTTTCTTTTGAATATGTGCTACAATCAATAGAAATTATATATATATATATATACACACACAACTACAAGTTTTCATTTTAATAAGTACAAATTAAAAATCCTAAAGATTTTATATGTAAGTTGACAGTTTGTATTGTCAACAATGTAACTACATGGCCTAAGCTTACAAAATACATTTTCAAATGGTTTGTTTACAATGCAATGTACACCTGCCATCAAAAGATAGTACCCTCAAGAAAAATAAAGAAATTTCAGTTAAACTCTTTGACATTGATTCTCCTGGGTGAGTTTTTTGAGCCTCCAAAACCAACACTGAGGTGCTAATGTGTCTGCGACCGAATTCGCTGTTTCTTGCAAGAGAGATGCTAAAAGGATTTGGTATATCAACTCTCTCAGTGCTGAAACTAGATTAAAATTTCTCTTTTGTGTCATGAGCAACCGAATTCCAACTGAAGAAAGAGTTAATCTCAGATTTTCTATCTAGCCAAGATGTGATCCACATGTGATGACCAAAAGACTACTTCAGTTGTTAAAGAACTTGAGAAAAGTTACACTCATGTACACTTTTATTTTTAAATACATATACACTCCCTAAAGCAAACTTATTAGAAGGCATATACTTGTTTTATAAACTCAGAATACAAATACTATATTTTTAAAATATACTTCATGTAAGAATAAAATATTTTATAATAAAATTAATTGAAAATAGAAGCTCCAACTTGGGAGGAAATACTGTGGGCATTTAACTTTGTTAACTTATTAATAAAGGCTAATTTGATAAAGAAATTGCAATCGAGCTTAACTAATCTCAATATTTCCTAATTTTTTGAGTCTGTGTTAATTACCAATATCTCTATGAGTGGGTCTCCTCAGCTATAACATTACATAATTCCTGAATCTGTCCATGTGGTTTGTGGTGAAGATGATGCACATTCACACATGTGAAGTACTGACAACAGGATCAGGTCACAGTGATCCATTAATAAAAAGTCACTTTGATTATTGTTACCACTGAACATACTGGGAACTCATCAGGTGGTATTTCTTTCTCCAAGATTATAATTTTAGAAATATTGACTTGACAGTGGGATTTGGTGTAATTTTCATCTAAAATATTTCTTGTCATCTATATTTTGGCCCATTTCTTTACTACATATTATTTGGACAATTTTAATTATGAGCTAATTAAAATAAATGACCATAACTATGAAATTTATTTTTTTCTTTATGTTTTTTAATTTGTAAAAACTTTATTTTTTTCAAATATAAATTTGTTTATTTTAATTGGAGGCTAATTACTTCACAATATTGTATTGGTTTTGCCATACATTGACATGAATCTGCCACAGGTGTACATGTGTTCCCCATCCTGAACCCCCCTCCCACTTCCCTCCCCATCCCATCCCTCTGGGTCATCCCAGTGCACCAGCCCCGAGCACCCTGTATCATGCATCAAACCTGGACTGGCTATTTGTTTCACATATGATACTATACATGTTTCAATGCCATTCTCCAAATTATCATCCAACCCTCGTCCTCTCTCACAGAGTCCAAAAGACTGTTCTATACATCTGTGTCTCTTCCGCTGTCTCCCATACAGGCTTATTATTACTATCTTTCTAAATTCCATATATATGCTTTAGTATATTGTTATTGGTGTTTTTCTTTCTGACTTACTTCAATCGTATAATAGGCTCCAGTTTCACCCACCTCATTAGAACTGATTCAAATGTATTCTTTTTAATGGCTGAGTAATACTCCATTGTGTATATGTACCACAGCTTTCTTATCCATTCATCTGCTGATGCAAATCTAGGTTGCTTCCATGTCCTGGCTATTATAAACAGTGCTGCAATGAACACTGGGGTACATGTGTCTCTTTCAATTCTGGTTTGCTTGGTGTATATGCCCAGTAGTGGGATTGCTGGATCATATGGCAGTTCTATTTCCAGTTTTTTAAGGAATCTCCACACTGTTTTCCATAGTGGCTATATTAGTTTGCATTCCCACCAACAGTGTAAGAAGGTTCTCTTTACACCCTCTCCATTCGAGGTTTTTTGTATTTCCATACAAATCTTGAAATTATTTGTTCTAGTTCTGGAAAAATACCGTGGGTAGCTTGATAGGGGATTGCATTGAATATATAGATTGCTTTGAGTAGTATACTCATTTTGACTATATTGATTCTTCCAATCCATGAACACGGTATATTTCTCCATCTATTAGTGTCTTCTTTGATTTCTTTCACCAGTGTTTTATAGTTTTCTATATATAGGTCTTTAGTTTCTTTAGGTAGATATATTCCTAAGTATTTTATCCTTTTCGTTGCAAGAGTGAATATAATTGTTTCTTTAATTTATCTTTCTAGTTTCTCATTTTTAGTGTATAGGAATGCAAGGGATTTCTGTGTGTTGATTTTATATCTTGCAACTTTACTATATTCATTGATTAGCTCTAGCAATTTTCTGGTGGGGTTAGAGTTTTCTATGTAGAGGATCATGTCATCTGAAAACAGTGAGAGTTGTACTTCTTCTTTTCCAATTTGGATTCATTTCATTTCTTTTTCTGCTCTGATTGCTGTGGCCAAAACTTCCAAAACTATGTTGAATAGTAAGGGTGAGAGTGGGCACCCTGGTCTTGTTCCTGATGTTAGGGGAAATGCTTTCAATTTTTCACCATTGAGGATAATGTTTGCTATGGGTTTGTCATATATAGCTTTTATTATGTTGAGGTATGTTCCTTCTATTCCTGCTTTCTGGAGGGTTTTTTATCATAAATGGATGTTGAATTTTGTCAAAGGTTTTCTCTGTATCTATTGAGATAATCATATGGCTTTTATTTTTCAATTTGTTAATGTGGTGTATTACATTGATTCATTTGTGGATATTGAAGAATCCTTGCATCCCTGGGATTAAGCCTACTTGGTCATTATGTATGATCTTTTTAATATGTTGTTGGATTTTGATTGCTAGGATTTTGTTAAGAATTTTTGCATCTATGTTCATCAGTGATATTGGCCTGTAGTTTTCTTTTCTTGTGGCATCTTTGTCAGATTTTGGTATTAGGGTGATGGTGGCCTCATAGAATGAGTTTGGAAGTTTGCCTTCCTCTGCAATTTTCTGGAAGAGTTTGAGTAGGACAGGTGTTAGCTCTTCTCGAAATTTTTGGCAGAATTCAGCTGTGAAGCCGTCTGGACCTGGGCTTTTGTTTGCTGGAAGATTTCTGGTTGCAGTTTCAATTTCCATGCTTGTGATGGGTCTGTTAAGATTTTCTATTTCTTCCTGGTTCAGTTTTGGAAAGTTGTACTTTTCTAAGAGTTTATTCATTTCTTCCAAGTTGTCCACTTTATTGGCATATAATTGCTGATAGTAGTCTCTTATGATCCTTTGTATTTCTGTGTTGCCTGTTGTGATCTCTACATTTTCATTTCTAATTTTATTGATTTTATTTTTTTCCCTTTGTTTCTTGATGAGTCTGGTTAATGGTGTGTCAATTTTTTTTATCCTTTCAATGAACCAGCTTTTTGCTTTGTTGATTTTTGCTATGGTCTCTTTTGTTTCTTTTGCATTTATTTCTGCCCTAATTTTTAAGATTTCTTTCCTTCTACTAACCCTGGAGTTCTTCATTTCTTCCTTTTCTAGTTGCTTTATGTGTAGAGTTAGGTTATTTATTTGACTTTTTCTTGTTTTTCGAGGTTTGCCTTTATTGCTATGAACCTTCCCCTTAGCACTTCTTTTACAGTGTTCCACAGGTTTGGGTTGTTGTGTGTTCATTTTCATTCATTTCTATGCATATTTTGATTTCTTTTTTGATTTCCTTTGTGATTTGTTGGTTATTCAGCAGTGTGTTGTTCAGCCTCCATATGTTGGGATTTTTAATAGTTTTTCTCCTGTAATTGAGATCTAATCTTACTGCATTGTGGTCAGAAAAGATGCTTGGAATGATTTCAATTTTTTTGAATTTACCAAGGCTAGATTTATGGCCCAGGTTGTGATCTATCCTGGAGAAGATTCCATGTGTGCTTGAGAAAAAGATGAAATTCATTGTTTTGGGATAAAATATCCTATAGATATCAATTAGGTCTAACTGTCTATTATATCATTTAAAGTATGTGTTTCCTTGTTAATTTTCTGTTTAGTTGATCTGTCCATAGGTGTGAGTGGGGTATTAAAGTCTCCCACTATTATTGTGTATTGTTAATTTCCCCTTTCACACTTGTTAACATTTGTCTTACATATTGTGGTGCTCCTATGTTGGGTGCATATATATTTATAATTGTTATATCTTCTTCTTGGATTGATCCTTTGATCATTACGTAGTGCCCCTCATTGTTTTCACAGCCTTTGTTTTAAAGTCTATTTTATCTGATATGAGTATGGCCACTTTTGCTTTCTTTTGGTCTCTGTTTGTGTGGAATATCTTTTTCCAGCCCCTCACTTTCAGTCTGTATGTGTCCCTTTTTTTGAGGTGGGTCTCTTGCATTTTTAAAATTAATTCAAATTTGTCACAATTCAGTTTGTAATAGAACTGTAAACCAATAATCCTCTTCCTAGTAATTTTGTGTGGTAAAACTGAAAAAATGTCCTGAATTCCAGATTACTGCATACGAAGAAGCTAGAGAAAAACCTTCTTCCCATCAAAAGGCACATTATATAAAATAAAATTTAATTAATAAACTATGCAGATCTCCACAGATAAAATGTAGAGTCTATATTGTGTTACTTGCCCACTACTCTTTTATCATAATCTAATGGTAATGAAGCGGCTGTTCTTGGTATCTCATGAACCTAAGGAGATAGCATATCTCCAGAGGGCAGTGGTGCTACTTATCACAGAACGCAGGAAACACTTTGCTGCTGCCTTTTTGGTATTCAGTCAGGTAGGCATTAATGTAATAGATGGAACAGGGTGCATGCAAACTCAAAACAGAAAGTACATTTAGTGTTTGAAAGCACGCATTAAGTAGATATCAAAATTAGTTGAAGTACTTCAGTATTCACATAAACAGGGTGAAAGCTGGGGGTAATAATCAAAGGCAGTCTTGACAAAACTTTTTTAAATTTAATAGAGGTGCCAAAATTTGAAGGTTCCGTGTTAGTACACCTCCTAGTGTGTGAGTAGAAAGCCAATCCCCAAGTGAACCTGAGTATTATATGACAAACGTCCTAACTATAATAGATCAAAATTCCCTTATAGCATTTGTTTCTCTGTCCTCTATCGAAGAAGTAGTTGATAAGAAGTAGCTTTCCTTGATGGTGATGACAATGATTGTGAGAGGGTTAAAAGATAAGATGCCACTGTGCCTTTCCCACACTGTGGTCCCTGCTAGTGAGGAATAGATAGCATGAGTGGAAAAGAGATGGGAATGACCTTGGAGAAGACCTACAAGTAACCTTAAAGATCTGTAAAGCAGCATTTTTATAAATTCAGTGGGTAGAATAATAATGCTGTATTTCCAAACACACTTAGGAGTCAAAATGAATGGATTGAAAGGCAGAGATTCTCCCGCAAGCTGTGCAGGGATCATCAGACCATTATTTGAGATGCTTATCCTCTGCAAAATGGTTTGTGTTGAAATTATTTTTTTAAGGGCATCATTTCTTTTAGAAAAAACTTCATTACTAATTTGCCAGTTGAATATCCCATAAGATATTCAAAGGCATTAGTGAATATAGAGTGAGTATTTTGATTTAAAAAAATGTGCATCTCCCGTTGTTCAATAATAATAGGGATGAATAACATCTACTTTAGATTTTCAAATGTAATTTATGGTGATAAGACTTTTAGACAGGGAATGGATGAGCTGATGGATGATATACATATAGTTGAAACTCAGGTAATGGTTGTGACATGTTTTGCATTAGGTTATGACAATCTGAAAACAATCAAAGTATTAAAAAATAAAACTGCTGTGAAGAGAGTGAATTAATAAACTCTGTTTAAACAAGCACCTGGATTCCTATATTGAATATCTTCAGTTCTGATTTGGGAGGTTCCTTGCCAGACAAAACATGATCATTCAAATCTTCAGTGGGGAAGGGGTGACTTCTGGAAAATTTTAGGATTTAACATTGAATAGCCCATATATTATCTCTATAAAGAGCAAAGATGACAGAAAAAAAAAGAAAAGAAAAAAAGAAAGAAGAAGAAGATGAAGAAGGCTGAGGATTTAACTCCTGGTTTATCCACTGATATATTTCACTATTCCTTCAACTGAAACAATATTTCACCACAGTTCTTCAGTGATATACTGTTCTAATACCCTTACCTTGTTTCTCTTAGATTTTCTTTCATTTCAGCTCAGTTCAGCCACTCAGTCGTGTCTGACTCTTTGCGACCTCATGAATTGCAGCACTCCAGGCCTCCCTGTCCATCACCAAATCCCAGAGTTCACTCAGACTCATGTCCATCGAGTCAGTGATGCCATCCATCCATCTCATCCTCGGTCGTCCCCTTCTCCTCCTGACCCCAACCCCTCCCAGCATCAGAGTCTTTCCCAATGAGTCAACTCTTCGCATGAGATGGCCAAAGTACTGGAGTTTCAGCTTTGGCATCATTTCTTCCAAAGAAATCCCAGGGCTGATCTCCCTCAGAATGGATTGGTTGGAGTTTTTCTTTACCAAAGTTGAAAGTCGCTCAGTCATGTCCGACTCTTTGAAACCCCATGGACTATACAGTTCATGAAATTCTCTAGGCCAGAATACTGGAGTGGGTAGCCTTTCCCTTCTCAGGGGATCTTCCCAACCCAGGGATTGAACCCAGCTCTCCCGCATAACATGCAGATTCTTTACCACCTGAGCCACAAGGGAAGCCCAAGAATACTAGAGTGGATGTTCTATCCCTTCTCTAGCAGATCTTCTTGACCCAGGGATAGAACCGAGGTCTCCTGCATTGCAGGCAGATTCTTTACCAAAACCATCATTAATCGTTGCATACAATAATGCATATATTTTGTCTACTTCCCCTACAAATCTGTGGGAAATCATTGTGATATCTGTCCCACCCTTTTCACCTTGGTCAGAAGACATAGACTAATCCCAAGAAAGACTGTATGACTCCTTGCAGAGAGTAAATATCATAGACATGTCATGAATAGTACCTGGGGAGCTCAGAACATGGTATGGTGTTTCCATCATCGTGTGTTAGGGAAAAGGATCTTATCACTACCTAAGAAGTCCTGCTTCCTGGAATGAGGCCAAAGTGAGAAGAAACTGACCCAGCTATGTGTTGTTCTAGATAGCAATGAGGCATCCCAGGTCTCAGGGTTCAAAATGCATATTTACCTAAGATGTGGGCTTTCCCTGTGGCTCAGGTGGTAAATGATTCGCCTGCAATGCAAGAGACCTGGGTTTGATCCCTGGGTTGGGAAGATCCCCTGGAGAAGGGAAAGACTACCCACTCCAGTATTCTGACCTGGATAATTCCATGGACTCTATACTCCAGGGGGTTGCAAAGAGTCGAAGACATCTTAGTGACTTTCATTTTCACCTAAGATATGTTGCTGGCTGTATTTATTGCAGATGACTCTATTTGGTGGAGAATACATAGGAGCTGAAATGGATAATTCAGTCAGAGGAAGAATGCCTGAGGAGGCTTAGCTGGTAAGAATCCCTAGTTTCCAGGTAGAGTTCAGGATTTGGCTTTGACATGGTTTAGACAAGGAATTAATGAAATGTAAAAATGGGAATACTTGGGGGATATTGAGTGCTGCACACTGGAAAAGCAGTGTGTAGCGAAACATACATAGAAGAGAAACTTACATTTACTAAAACTCCTCTCTGTGTTCTCTGTGTCTGTGTATATGAGAATATAGCAGTCTATTGCATCACTGAACTCTCTCCTGTCTTCATGAAGCCTGCAGTCTAGGTAGCAAGTTTGTCTCTAGTATGGGAAGAATTGTCTCACATCATGATTTTCCAAGCTCTAAACAACATTCTCTTCTTGCATGAACATTGTTAGAGCTGCCTAAGAAAATTCTCCGTAGAGCTCTACAGTCCTCCAACAATGCTGGAATCACTGGCTCAGAATTGGGCATAGTCACCTTCCCCTGCAAATAGCATTTTTGGATTGCAGAGAGAAAATAGTTTTCACTAACGTTCTTTGCTATAGTCACCTTGATCATGGATCTTTAGTAAAGGATAATGTTTTAGAAAAGTTACATATCAAAATATTATTTTCCATGAAACAACCACCAATATATACTGTATTTAGTTGTTCAGTCATGTCTGATTCTTTGTGATCCCGTGGACTGCAGCCCACCAGGCTCCTGTGTCCATGGGGATTCTCCAGGCAAAAATACTGGAGAGGGTAGCCATGCCCTCCTCCTGGGGATCTTCCCAACCCAGGGATCAACTCCAGGTATCTCACATTGCAGGCAGATTCTTTACCATGTGAGCCACCCTGGAAGTCCTTACAAATGTTCATCAGTAATGAGTTGGATAGGAGTTCAACATCATGATTGATATAGTAAATTCACTAGGTCGGTCTGGAAATTTCATCTCCTTTCTACACAGTTTCAATGGGAACATGGGTTCTGAGTTCCAAACATGAATTCAAAGGAGTCTTGCAGAATTGCCTGTGTTTATGTCAGTGTTACTTTGAAAAGTTCCTGGTTTTTATTAGGCTTAATATGATAGCCCTCACAATACTTCACTAAACAACTAAAGCAAACAAACAAGCAAAAATTCTTCTATATCACTCTTATTTTTCCAAGGACCTCCACAAGGTCTGTTAGTCCACTAGAAAAGAAAAAAAAGAAAAAAAAAGAAAAAAAAGTTCAAGGACACATGCTGTCAACCACTATCATTTCCACAGACTTGTACCTTAGAGACAGCTAAAGCCATCTCGCCTTTTTCACTAAACTCATGAGACTAAAAAGTAAAGGAAAAGCAAAGCATCAAGCCTGAGGTCTTTTATTCAACCCTATGACCTATGATAACATAAAGAAATTTATTTTCTGTTCAGGGAGATCTCATTTCCTAAAAGATAAGCCTCCTCTATATTGAAATGTCCTCTATGCCCCCAGGGTAAAGGAACCCCAAACTTGAGAGTGTTATTGCTGTCTTTCCTTACTGTATGCTCTTCAGAAAGTCTCTTAACATTTCTATGCCTGCGTTTGCCCTTCTGCAAATTAATCTTGTAATACCCATTTCAAAAGAGTGATAGGGAGCTTTTGACATGTGTAGCAAGGACTTTGAGATTCTCAGATGAAAGAAGTCTCGGATGTACAAAAGCATTATCCTTGTTGGATGTGCATTTCCTGCTATGGTCTAACTGAGGGAAGGGATTAGGGGAGATTAATTGTGCATATGATCTGTCTAATCGGTTAAGGAGAGCAAGAATGCTCATGACCTTCAAGAACACCAAATAAAATGCCAAGGCAGTTTCCTGAGTTTAGTTCATTGTTTCATCAGAGGTTGAGCTAGGAGAGAAATGAAAGTGCATGGACATTGAGACAATACATCTGAGGAATATAAATGCAGAAATGAATTCATATAATATGAGTGAATATGGTGAGCAAAAAATGTTGGGCCTTAAAACAAAGATTTTTAAATCCCATTTTTTTCTCCTTATATTATTGTGCTTTATGATCTAAAGAAATGTAATAGTTTTGACTTTACTGCACAAAAAATGGCTTAAGGAGAGAAACCACATTCCTTAATCTCCTCAATCCCTTGTATTTCTCAGATATACACAAGATTGATAATAGGTGCTCAGTTTCGCTAGTCTATTGAGAGGGAACTATTACCGAAATAGAAAGAACGTCTCTTGGAGAGAAAGCCATGACCATTGCTAGAAAGGTCAATAAAGTTAGAAATTGCTAATTACAAAGGCTCTGAATTCCACTGTGAGTCCTGCTCTTCAGCTTTACAAGTTCTTTTTAAGTCCATCAACCAGTCCTAAGGTAGGGAGTCCTATACTTTCTGTAGCTTGGTGAGTATTGCAAATGTATTGCTAATATAACCTCATTAGTCTTTTAACTTTTTTTTTCCTTTCAAAAAAAATTTAAAGGTCTTATTTATTTATTTACTTTTATCCATATAAAGCATAAGATTTTTATTTATTTTTTATTTTATTTATTTATTTATTTTTTACTTTACAATATTGTATTGGTTTTGCCATACATCAACATGAATCCACCACAGGTATACACGTGTTCCCCATCCTGAATCCCCCTCCCTCTTCCCTCCCCATAATTTTCAATTAATCATGGATTCACAGGAAGTTGCAAAGATATAGCATTATGGAGCACTTCCCTGTACCCTTCACCCACCTTCCCCAGTAGGTACATCTTACATGACTATAGTATAATACCAGAACCAAGAATTATATTGGCACTATGCCTGTCTAGAGTTCTCTTCCAATTTACCCCATGGTTGTTTAAATACCACTATAATTAGGATACATTAATAGAACTATCCTGTCACCACAAAGATCTCCCCAATGCTCTTTTTACCTTGCAACTTGTGCATAAACCTTATCCTTTAACTTTATGTTAGGTTAAAATTAAACTATTTCCATGTCATATATTCTACATGACATATAAAATTGTTCATACAGCTTTAGAGTTACAAAATGCTTTTACATTTTGTATATAATATTTCCAAGATGTGGACAAGCCAAATGCCTTAGTTCCCAGATAAGTTTTGAGCAATTACAAAACTACTAAGATACAGAAACTGAACTTACAACCTCATGCTTTTTCTTAATTATGGGGTTTCAATGCAATAGAATTTTCTAGAAAAATGGATATCAAATAGAGACAATCACCTAGGGCTTTTTAGTCCCCAAAATTGTTCTTGTGTAATGGAGTTAGGGACTGCCACTGTTCCTGAAATTAAGGCAAGCCAAGAGCACATCTTTCTACTTCCCCTAAATTGCCAGATTTATTGAGACCTAGACATGTGGGGCAGATCTAATAAGATAATGACAATAGAAGCATATTCATAAGCTTTCACCTATAAATAAAAATGTGATCATTATAATTATGATATTAACTAGATTATAAAATTGAAATAACCATGCTATTGACTCTATAGAAATCTTGTGAAGATTAACACAGATAAGACACATCAAATTCTCATCACACTCCCTGACTCATTATAAACTCAGAATACATATTCTATCCAGCAGCATCCCCAACTTCATCACTGTTTTCCTTAGGATTTCTAAAATTTGTAGTGTAAGGACATAGATATTAAACATTTTTAAGTCTTTTCTAGATCAGAGGTGCTCATTTAGAAATAAGAGAAATAGTGATGCCATATTATTGAGCAAGCCCAGAAATGCAGAAAACCAGGACTCTGGAGAACAAAAACTTTAACACTGAGACTGAGGTAATAAGGCACAGAAAGTCCATAGGATATTACTTGATCTGATTTATGGATTAACTACAGCTTGCCCAACTAACAAATACCCTCACTGAGTGTTAATGTGTTTATTTGCATAAAATCACAATGATGGTTTTAGGGAAGAGGCATTTCAACTGTACTTTCATCAGATTGGACATTTTGATAGCATTCATCTAGCTCCATCTCTATGTCTAGGAGACTTCTAGTACAGCTGTCTACTATGGCATATCCCTCACTACTCATATACACCAGAAGAGTGGAGAAGAGATTGCCTCTCCTCCAGAGTGGCCAATGGCTAGACACTGCAGTGTTTTTTTTTTCTCAGTTTGAGCTGATTATTACTGTTATGGCGGCCTTCCAGTCAGAAAACGTTTCTATGCTATGCCTGCCTGCAGTCCCACTTTTAATGTTTTATTTATCTGTGTTAAGTGTTTCCCTCTCCCCACTGTCTTCATTAGAATGCAAATTACACTGAAACAAATATTACATTAAATAAGTGTGAATACATTTATCAGATCAATTTTCTTTTACAAGAGAAAACAGGCAAAAGAGAGTGATAGTGCCTAGGATAGGAGAAAGATATTGAGTTGGGGTCAAGGGCTTAAAAGAAGGGTTTACTGAGACTTGATGCCAGAGTAAAGGTGATTTTAAAAGGTTGGCATTGTCAGCTTAAGCCATTGTGTCTTCTACTTAGATTTTGGTTTTTTTTATACCTCTGGGCTCCATGGTCTTATTTCATTCCTTAATGTCACAGATGCACTTCAGAGCCCAGTGAATAAATGTCACACTCTTTGCTTTCCGGTTATGGAACTGACTCGAGTGCCCTCTGAAGATACAACAATCAGTTAGCTCCCAGCATTTATAGGAATGAACTATGTATTAATGAATATTAAATAACAAGAAAAATTGGCAAGTATTAAGTTGTTTTGATTCATGAAAGCTATTTTTTATATATACATGTTTATATGTTTATATTGAATCAGAATGTGTAAGAATGCTTGCAATGTGTCTTAATTCCCAATATTTATTAATGTATAATACTAATAAATTTTAGTGCAAACACTTGCACATTTTTAATATATATATATTATGAAGGTGAGTAAAATGAGTAAATATTATAAATATTAGAAATGATAAATGCAACTTCTACACACTAGCTAAAGTTTACTTTCTGAATGTAACAACCTTGTTGTGTCAAAGTAGTTTTTGAACTCTTTTATCTTTTCATTCCCATTTTGTTTTTCTGTTGAAGTTATGGAAATCACCATTTTCCCAACAGAGTGGCAGAGACAGAGGGGTTAACTAATCCAGACTTTGACATTTTAGAAGCAGCTCTCAAGGCAAATCATGTGACAATCATAGACCTGATGTCCAAATTCTGCATTTTTTCTACCCTCTCTTATTCTTCCAATGGTCCTCCTACTGGATTCAAGTCTTACAAAGAGTCTGAAGAAGTTATTGCCACTGTGGGGCAGACAAAAGAGAGAAGGAACAGGATATTTATGCTTTATTCATGGACAAAGAGATGAGAGGATACTGGGTAGAATTTTAACCCAACTGGGTTGTGAGTTTGTTTGGAGAAGTAGGTGTCTCTCAAACAGGAAAGGAAGTGACTGGCTCAGGACCTGAGATGCTACACTGAGGCACCAATGTGACACATAAATGATGTTATCCACTCCATATTGTAAACAGAATTTGGCAAAGTCAGTTCCTATAGTGTTGAGGTCCTTTAATGGACCAGAACCTGGTGGTCCGGAGTCAACGATAAGAAAATAAAGGAGAGAAAGAGGCTGATATTCCTTGGTTTACACAGAAAGCCACTAAAGCCCCTGGCACGGGGCTTGCTCTGTTCACGGAGGCCTCAGGCGCCGTCTAGATAGGGTGAAGGCACAGAGCACCTTCTCAAGAGGGTCTTAGAAGCCCGGGCAGAAAAGTGAACTCAGAGGGAATCTGTGCTCCAAAGAAATAGCCTGAGAGAGAGAGAGAGAGAGAGAGAGAGAGAGAGAGAGAGAGAGAGAGAGAGAGAAAGAAAGACACGGGGACCAGAGCTCTGATGGAGCAAAGGTGTTTTTATCAACATGGTGTGGGCATATATACTGTCTCACAAGGTAGTTATTCTCAGCAAAGATAAAGATTAAAATTCCAGATTTACAAAACATAGGCGATCCATATTAAAGAGAGAGAGAGAGTTTTAAACAATCACTTTTACCGTATGGTTCACAAGAAGGAAGAGGATACTTATCACTGTATAGAAAAACTAATGAAGGAAATGCCTGTATTCTTCAGCCCCCAGGGAGAGGCTTGCCTCTCCTCTTAATTCCTGAGTATTCAGGAATTAATAAGGAGAAGAGAATTCCTGACAGATCCAAAACAGCACACAGCCTCCTGTTAAATGCTTCCTGACACTATAGCTAAACTTACTGTACATCTGTACATAAGAAAAACCAGATTAAGTATTTTAAAATGCGGGTTTAGACCTCACTTCTAGAAATTAGCTATGTTTGTTACCTCGGGAGAAGTCCAGAATACTGTATTCTACTAATTGTTATGTAGTGATCCACCGGAGGTTCTGAGGTGCAGACTTTTCTGTTCGCCTATGTATCTCTAGTCCGTAGTAGAGAAGCCAACACACATTGATGCTGAATAAAGAATCTGTTGAAAGATTACTAATGGATATCTTTTTGATTGTCCATTCTGAGTCAGGTTCTTCAAAAAAACCTTTTATATACATGATATCATTTCATCCTCCCAGCACTAATGTCACCTGTTAGACATGATAAAACACTTTTAAAGAGGGTAAGTAATTGAGTAAATACATGAACTGAGGTACGTTAATTCTCAGATCTGCTTTTAGATTTGTTAGGGAAGTGGACAGATGGATGAAAGGATGTCAGAGTTGAAAGAAAAATAAGAATTATAAAATAAATAGTAAGAGGATTAAACTACTTGGGATCAAATTTGAAAATTGCATATGTGTATGGAACATATTTATTACAGCTATATTTATGATTCCACATTATCTTGAAAGTTTGTGCTATATATAGGGCTTCCCTGATAGCTCATTTAGTAAAGAATCCACTTGCAAAGCAGGAGACTCCAGTTAAATTCCTGGGTTGGGAAGACCCACTGTAGAGGGATAGGCTACCCACTCCAGTATTCTTGGGCTTTCCTTGTGACTCAGCTGGTAAAGAATCCACCTCCAATGCAGGAGACCTGGGTTTGATCCTTGGGTTGGGAAGATCCCCTGGAGAAGGGAAAAGCTACCCACTCCAGTATTCTGGCCGGGAAAATTCCATGGACTGTATAGTCCATGGGGTCACAAAGAGTCAGACATGATTGACATATCATACTCAAATATATCAACACATACTGACTCACTAAACAACTCAGTATTCATTATGTATCATCCTTGGGCCAAGCTTCTTACTAGATGGGGAACATAGAGAAGTTCACATCCAAACATTATGCCTACCCTCAAGTTAGCAACAATAATAATAACAAACACAACAGCATCAATAGCAACATACTCATATCATTCTAGATTCCAAAACACTTTCACATAACTTGTCACTTTTGATGCTCATGGTAGTTAAATAGAAAGCAAGTAGTTATCATCCCTGTTTTACACATTTTATCAATAGTTTTAGCATTCTATGTTGATCAAGAGGGAAAAATGAAAGAAAAAGTAAACCACATTTAACTGATTCATTGATCTGTCTAAACTAATTCCCTAAATTCCTTTTGCTAGTTTTGTTTTGAATGATTAATTAATATTGAATTCTTTACCTCTAAAATAAAATATTATTCTTTAAGACCGATGGAGGATGACAAGGCTTTGGTGGATATCTAAGATGCCCAAACCACGCACACATATGTAGATTTTAGCTCTGATCTCTTCTATAGGAGGAACTTCCCTGGTGACTCAGACAGTAAAGCATCTGCCTACAATGCGGGAGACCCAGGTTCGATCCCTGGGTTGGGAAGATGCCCTGGAGAAGGAAATGGCAACCCACTCCAGTACTCTTGCCTGGAAAATCCCATGGACTGAGGATTCTGGTAGGCTACAGTTCATGAGGTTGCAAAGAGTCGGACATGACTGAGCAACTTCACTTTCACTTTCTTTGTATAGGAAGAAACATAATTTTAGAAAAAGCATATTTTTTGCAAACAAATATATGATCCCCTCTGCTAATGTATTTTTAAAAGCCAAGTGTTAATTTTGTTTTTATAGATATGGGCTACATACCTATGCAGACATAAGCACATGACCACATATACATGTTATGTATATATGCAATCTTAAAATGCACAGAGGAGTCTATAGCTTTCATATAACTCTCATAGAGCTAGCTTCTTATTGGTTAGCAGATTGGAATCCCCTAGACGATGACAAAAGTGTTGCTGTATAGTTATTCTCAGTATGTACATATAACTCGGCATTGTTTAGAGTGACCTTGTGTTAGCTCTTAACTAGCATTTTCTGGCCAGCTTGCCAGCCATTCTAGGCTTCACTATAGTCATAAGGGTCCAATTCTTCCTTAATGATAACCTTCTCTCATTCCTGGCAAGTTAATGACCTCACCTCAGGATTCTGCTTCACATCTTGCCTGAAACACAAGCTCCCTTTAGCTTAAACGATTAATCAGAAGCCTGTGGCTAATAATAAACTGTCCATCCCACTCCCATTTTAGTGCTTGGCAATTAGAACAGGTTGATAAGTGTTATTATTGGATCATAGACTTGGCATCATTCTCAAATTCATTTACCACCTCCCATCCTCCAAGTATGGCTTCAGATAAGCCTCCTTTATAGCTCACTATTTATTCACAGTTGATTTTTAAATGTTTGTGTCCTAGCTAGTCATCCTTGCTTTCTTTTTGCCCCAAACAAAAGGAGAAGGAAGAAGAAGGGTTATAGAAGTATGAATGGTAGTGATACCTAGGTGTTTCCTTTCTTCTTTCCAGGCATTTTAATGACAAAAGGGCACCTACAAGTCTTGACTGCAGAAGGTTTATGGGTAAATACTAATTCTCTCATAATAGAGTTATGAGTTTTGAGAGCTACAAGTGGAATATTACCAAATATCTCCCCCTCAACTTATACATGAGCAAAGAAAAGCAGAAAGACAGTCTCATAGACAATGAATTTTAACCTATAATTCTGAAGTTTCACAGGAAAGAATCTACAAGTAAGAATAAATATGTACTAAAAAGTTAAAGCTTCTTGATTTTGAATAAAAACAGAAGCAGGCAACTACATATGTTGAGACAGTATTTTGTTGTAAGGGTAATAATATTAGAGTATTGAGTTGATGCCAACTTCTCTAATTTCTCATATACATCCCTAGACATAATGATAGACAATGAATCAGTCACACATATATAATAAAATGTTAATCTTTCATTGTTTATGGCTATTAATGTAGGTGTATTGCATCCTTATAATGTGGTAGTAGAAGTTTGGTGGTGGGAAATTCCTTCTGTTCTCTTTAGTATAAAGGCAGAAAGATAACAAGGAAGCATTAACAGGTCATGATTATAAATAAAAAATAGTTTCTAATTCAAAATATTCATTTTCTTTCTTAAAGATTTCCACTGAGGACAGAGTAAATTGTCCCAAGACAGAAATTCTTGGATTCATTAAACATATGTAGCCGTCTGCTCTTCTGTGACAATAAAGATTTCTAATCTTTGTCTCAGCAAAGGTCAGAGTTAACTCCCATAACACTCTTTATCTTTGGGAGGTAGAATGTGCCACTAACCCCATCCGATCTCAATTCTATAATGAAATGAAATTAACAATATAGTACATGAAACACCTCAGAGCCCTTCTTTAACTCTAAAGTATCACAGTGTTTTTAATTAAGAATACTATTCGTTATGAGTTAAAGTATCTCCTCAAAATTAATATTTTGAAGTCCTAATCTGCAGTACTTCATAGTATTACCTTATTTGGAACAGGGTTTTTACAGAGAAAATCAAGTTACAATGAAGTTATTATGGTGGGTCTGAACCTAGTATGATTGGTGTTGTCCTTATGAAAAGGAGGAATGTAGGTACAGAGACATACACAGTGGGAAAAACTTGCAAAGAGACATAGTGAGAAGAGGTCTACATATAAATCAAGTAGAAAGGCCTGGAAACACAGCCTTTCCTCACAGGCCTCAGACAGAACCAGCCTTACTGATGTCTTGATTTTGGATTTCTAGGGAGACAATAAATATATTTTTTAAAGCCATTCAGTCTGTGGTGCTTTGCTAGGGCAGAACTAGCAAGTTAAAACAATATGCCTGTCAGCTTTGAAAAACGTCCCAGAGTGAATAAATATCGGTGTCAATCCAAACCCAGGAATATTTTCCCTTTTCAGTGATGTCACTAGGTCTTACATCTGTCTAATAGGAACATGGAGTGAAAAGCTCTAAATGACTTTCATGCATCTAGTTATATGTCCCACATTATCTATCCCAGGACTGTGATTAGATATAAAACCATAGATCCATGTTTCTTTTCATATGGCAAAGGCAAAGTACCACTCACTCTTCTACTCCACACACACTTAGAAGCATCCTCAAGAAAGGAATAAAAAGAGTCCACAAAGAGTGGTTAGAATGCACATTATGCCTTCAGTTCAGTTGCTCAGTCGTGTCCTACTCTTTGCGACCGCATGAATCGCAGAACGCCAGGCCTCCCTGTCCATCACCAACTCCCAGAGTTCACTCAGACTCATGTCCATCGAGTCCGTGATGCCATCCAGCCATCTCATCCTCTGTCGTCCCCTTCTCCTCCTGCCCCCCAATCCCTCCCAGCATCACAGTCTTTTCCAATGAGTCAACTCTTCGCATGAGCTGGCCAAAGTACTGGAGTTTCAGCTTTAGCATCATTCCTTCCAAAGAAATCTCAGGGTTGATCTCCTTCAGAATGGACTGGTTGGATCTCCTTGCAGTCCAAGGGACTCTCAAGAGTCTTCTCCAACACCACAGTTGAAAAGCATCAATTCTTTGGCGCTCAGCCTTCTTCACAGTCCAACTCTCACATCCATACATGACCACAGGAAAAACCATAGCCTTGACTAGACGGACCTTAGTTGAATAGCGGAAATAACAGGAACATAGACAATCTTTTCTTTAGTAAGACTGTCTGATTCTTCTCTGTGTATATCATATGAGACTTTAAAATGTTACTATGGTGTTATTTAAAATATTTTCATCTAAAATTAAACTGAATCCTTATAAACCATCATTCAGAGAGTAGGAGCTAACAATTGTCATTGTTCTAGCCTTATCTAAGAAAGTGTTGCCTGTTAAGGGCAAAACCAAATTTTAAACTAAATCTAAGTAATAGTCTTAGAAAAAAAAAAGAGAGAGAGAGAGAGAAGAAGATTGAACTCAGGCATATCAGTAGTGTCATGGGTGTGTGAGTTTGAGTGTACTCTAAGAAGAGGACTAGTGTTCAAGGGATTTCTGAAGAGAATAGAAGAATGAGATTAGGGGATGGGATGAAGCCCCATAGAGGTAAAACCACATCCTTAACATCTGATAGTTCCAGGGTTTAAATTTTGATCACATGGAATATATCCTGAGTGAAGGAGGGGTGCTGAGCTCTTATAGCCCAGCACTGGCCAGAATTACCCTTAAGGGTAATTAAGGAACTTTCTGTTTGTATCCAAAATGGCTTCCCCACAATGAGGCATCCTTGAAAATATCCTCACAGGTTGGGGCCATTAGAAACTGAACTGAGGTGGAAGTGAGGAGAAGCAAGAGACTCCCAGCAATGGAACAAAAAACTGATTTGAGGGAATCTGGGTGTAATGAGAGCTATAGTGACTACACTGTCCTGACCACTACAGTGGGTTATAGTTTTGTGATTATCTATTTCCTGTTGAGATAAATAGTGACTATTAGGGGCTTATGCGGGCTCCCCAGGTAGTGCTAGTGGTAAAAAAGCTCTCTTGTCAATGCAGGAGGTGTAAGAGATGTAGGTTTGATCCCTGGGTGGGGAAGATCCTCTGGAGGTGGGTGTGGCAAAGGACTCCATTATTCTTGCCTGGAGAATCTCACGGACAGAGGAGCCTGGAGGGCTACACTCCACAGAGTCTCAAAGTGTGTTGGACATGACTGAAGTGACTTAGCATGCACGCATGCACAAGGACCCATACATGTCGGTCTTTGAGACTTCTTTTCAGAAATCCCATAGGCAATGGATTCCTACTTGTTTCACCTAACAATTCTTTTCATTTTGGGGTTGGTTTTCATTTTTTTTAAATTAATTGTCATGCTTGAGAGTGAGCATTAGTCTCTCAGTCATGCCTGACTCTTTGTGACTCCATGGACTATAGCCCACCAGGGTCCTCTGTCCATGGGATTGCTTATGCAAGAATACTGGAGCGGGCAGTCATTCCTTCCTCCAGGGAATCTTCCTGACCTGGGGATAGAACCAATGTCTCCACTATTGGATGCAGATTCATTACCATATCTGAGCCACCAGGATATGTTTGCTGTTTTAAAGACAATTATAAAACAAAATGATTGTGTATTTACAACTCTGATTAAGAAACAGACCATTGTCAGTAGCTTAGGCACTGTATTTTTCTCTGCTCCATCTCAGGAAAGAGATGTTACCTGACTTTCTTGCTCATTTAGTTCAGTTCAGTTGCTCAGTCATGTCCGACTCTGCAACCCCATGAATCGCAGAACGCCAGGCCTCCCTGTCCATCACCAACTCCCGGAGTTCACTCAGACTCACATCCATCGAGTCCGTGATGCCATCCAGCCATCTCATCCTGGGTCGTCCCCTTCTCCTCCTGCCCCCAATCCCTCCCAGCATCACAGTCTTTTCCAATGAGTCAACACTTTGCATGAGGTGGCCAAAGTACTGGAGCTTCAGCTTTAACATCATTCCTTCCAAAGAAATCTCAGGGTTGATTTCCTTCAGAATGGACTGGTTGGATCTCCTTGCAGTCCAAGGGACTCTCAAGAGTCTTCTCCAACACCACAGTTCAAAAGCATCAATTCTTCGGCACTCAGCCTTCTTCACAGTCCAACTGTCTCATCCATACATGACCACAGGAAAAACCATAGCCTTGACTAGACGGACCTTAGTCGGCAAAGTAATGTCTCTGCCTTTGAATATACTATCTACGTTGGTCATAACTTTCCTTCCAAGGAGTAAGTGTCTTTTAATTTCATGGCTGCATTCACCATCTGCAGTGATTTTGGAGCCCAAAAAAATGAAGTCTGACACCGTTTCTACTGTTTCTTGCTCATTAGTCTATAATTTTCTTTAGTGCTTTCATTTTTGTTTGTATTCTAAAGTGATACATTGTTTTATTTAAAACCCCCCCCCCCCTTTTTAATGATTTCAGTTTGCTTGGTTAAGGTAATATCAGTCAGAGAATTTTAACCATCAGACAGAGAATAGTAACCACTTTAAGGTTATAATTTTCCTTTTGGTAATTGGTGAGGATTAATTATAAGTAATTTTGGGGGGGCTACTTGGAAACTATGTAAATATCATGTATCTCATCCATGTAGTAGGGGTGTATGTCCCATCACTTTTTTTGGCCTCAACTTAAAAAAAAAAAAATTTTATTGAGGTATAATTGGCATTGAACCACATTGTTAATTTATCATTTTTAATTATACACTATGTATTCTCACAATACTTGCTTCTTTGTCCAGCATTATGTTTTGTAGATCCATTTGTGTTGACAGCTGCCAATCTATTTGATTCTATGGCTGATGTGTACTTGGATTATTTCTGCCTTTTGCCATTACTATTACCATTGCCTTTTCTGAATATCCTTGTGCCTTTCTTTAGGAACACCTGTGCAAAATATTATCTAGGAAACATGTAGACATCCATGATGGTTTCATCAATTCACATGGCTGCAAATATGTTACATGGCCAGACTTAGTTCTATCAGCCATTCTGTTGGATTTAAATCTACATTTTCCTGGTAATAATTAAGTGGAGCATATTATTATGTTCATTGGCCCTTTAGATTTCCTCTTCCTTGCAATGCCTGTTCCAGAATTGTTGACAATTTCTGTTAGGCTGTTTTCTAGGAGTTCTTCACATATTTGAATAGTTACACATGGTCAGTTTTATATGCTGCAAAGATCTTCTCCCAGTTGTAAACTTGTTTGTTTAACCTCTTTATGGTATATTTTTTGTTGTTGTTACTTTAAATTGAAAGTTCTTTTTTAGTAATGTAACTGGCTTTATCTTTTCTTCAATGATCACCTTTGAGTAATTCTAGAAAACCATTTTTTTCCCCTGAGTTCATAAAAGTAGTCTGTATATCACTTTTTAAGGATATTATGCTGTTGTTTTTCACATTTGAATCTTCAGTTGACCTATAAATACTTTTTAAAATGATTTCTTATTTCTTTAAATAGTTTAAGAAAAACTGATGGTTTGCAAACTTAAACTGTGTAATATACCAAGATCTCAATTACAGTAAATCTCACAAAATGGAGCTATATTTAAAATACCATATACTTCCAAAATGATGAATTATACCTCTGTTATCTCTACTGCAATCCAGTTTCTCTATTTACCCTAAAATAACAGAAAATGCCAATACTTGCCTTACTTTGTATATGTAGTAAGTCAGGCAGTTAGTTAATTATACTCTCCTCTCTATCCAGAGAGCATTTATGGGGACTTTTCTCTAGTTGCATTTTAACTAAAAGACCAAGTTGAGGTTCCTATAAGGTGAAGGAGATTTAGAAGTGAGGAAAGTTATTAAGGGAAATGCATAATCTATTTCCATAGAAATGAATGACTTTCAGAAACCATTTTGACTTTTCTTTCATAAACATGCACGCGCGCGCACACACACACACACACACACACACACACTCAACACACAGGATAGTTCATTTTATGTTTGATAAGTTTCCAAAAGTCCAATGAATATGGGTAAAGTGATGAGAAAGAATTATCTTCCCTCTATTCTGAACTTTAACAAATGGTATTATACACATTGACAGACTGAACTACTGTTTACCTTTTAGGAAATGGGAAGAATTGATATAATAAGTAGTTTCTACATGATATTAATGGATCCCAAACTATTAACAGTAATGTAAATGAGAAGTAAAATCACTGAACTAAATTTTAGAGACTTGAAAGAAAGTATTTGCTCAGTCATGTCCGACTCTTTGTGACCCTATAGACTGTGTAGCCCACCAGGTTCCTCTGGTCATGGGATTCTCCAGGCAAAAATACTGGAGTGGGTTGTCATTTAAACAATGACAAATTTTTGTCCCTCAAAACATTAAATGGATAGTAATTACTGCATTAAATAAATGAGTTGAAGCTAAAGCTCTGATTCTTTGGCCATGTAATGTGAGGCATCGACTCATTGGAAAAGACCCTGATGTTGGGAAAGATTGAAGGAAAAGGGAGAAGAGGAGAGCAGGGGATGAAATGATTAGATAGCATCACTGACTCAATGAACATGAATTTGAGAAAACTCTGGGAGATAGTGGAGGACAGGGAAGGGTGGCATGCTACAGTTCATGGTGTTGCAGAGTCAGACATGATTTGGTCTCTGAACAACAACAAATGAATGAGTGAAATAATGGATACTAAAGACCTATATAAAAGTGGGTCAACCGTTTTATGAACTAAAAAATAGGTCTATGAGAAACATGGTTTATTTGCTACATATGTTACTACTACTACTAAATATTCAAGTGACAGAACTTTCCTTTTCAAAGCTCTTGTTATGGCATTTTTATCAGCAAAGGCTTCATTTTTTTAAAGAAATTTATAGTGAGCATTGGTATTTTGAAATAGAAATTTTATTTGATCCTAGAGATGAGAAATAAGATATTTCATAGAAAGATGGAAAAGAGAACATCTTAACCCAGTGTCACTTTATTTCTTTTTGTTTCTTTAGATCCTAGAGTATTGAAATGCTTATCATTATTATTATTTCTTGTTTCATCTACTGTATGCTTATCAAAGTAAGTTTCTCTGTCACAGCTGGAACAATCAAGATTTCTTTTGTTGCTTATAATAAATAAATACTCAATTGTGAGAATTTCCTCAGGGAAAGTTCATTAAAAAAGAAATGAAAATGCTGAGAAATAAATGGTTATTGTGATTGCACTTGTTTTGATATAATATGCAAAAATGTAATTTGGTTCTGTAATGTCTGGAATGCAAAGAAAAAATTTAAGATGGAGAAATGGAAAAGATGTTGCATGCATTTATTATATTATTTCAATTATCATTTGTTTCTGAGGGTAGGAGAGTTTAGATTCAAACAGTATTTTGGAATAAAATGTGAATGTAGCTAACAGGAAAAAAGGACAAAATACACAAATGGTAATATTAGGTGATAAATAGATAAGTGTGATACATCTCTAACATTTCTTGACAGATTCTATTTTAGATTTAATGCCTAGATGCTTGAATTTTCTCTTTGTTTTGTTTAAACACTCTACCTGGCAGCCTTATTCTGCAGTTTCTCAGATTGTTTTGCTTTATCCTTGTTTTGGCTCAATGACAAGTAACAATTAACCAGTCATGGAATATTGTAATAGAGATGTGAATGGCTTGAAGTAAGTGCCTGATATCAGAAAACAATTTCCTAGGTAAAACAATCCCTTTCAGGGATTCAGGATAAGGGAATGAAAATTAACTTTGTTGTTCTTCAGATTTAATGGTCCTTACTTGTCCTCATTCCTCAAGTTATTCTCTCTCTCTCTTTTTTTTTTTTTAATGTATCCAATGAGGATTTACAAGGTAGTTTTATTTTTCTCAAATTGTTAGGTAATATAGAATTAAACAAAGAAAACAATTAAGACAAATAGATGGTGTGGGGCAGCATGATAGAGAGTGGAGGAAAAGAAAAGAGAAGGTAGAGGGAAGGCAAGGTGGACTATTGCATTCAGAGGCAATAGAGGCCACAAAAGGACAAATAAGCTAAATGAGGAATTGGCATTAAAACACTTGTTATTCTTGTCCTAAGCTAAGTTTCCTTCACTGTTGACTTTTAACTATCTTCAGTTCAGTTCTGTTCAGTCGCTCAGTCATGTATGACTCTTTGCGACCCCATGAATTGCAGCATGCCAGGCCTCCCAGTCCATCATCAACTCCCAGAGTTGAAGTTGCAACTCCCAAACTCATGTCCATCGAGTCAGTGATTACATCAAACCATCTCATCCCCTGTCATCCCCTTCTCCACTGGCCCCCAATCCCTCCCAGCATCAGAGTCTTTTCCAATGAATCAACTCTTCACATGAGGTGGCCAAATTATTGGAGTTTCAGTCTCAGCATCAGTCCTTCCAATGAACACTCAGGACTGGTCTCCTTTAGGATGGACTGGTTGGATCTCCTTGCAGTCCAAGGGACTCTCAAGAGTCTTCTCCAACAACACAAACATCAAAACATGCTTTTGAACAAAAACATCAGTTCTTTGGTGCTCAACTTTCTTCACAGTCCGACTCTCACATCCATACATGACAACTGAAAAAACCATAACCTTGACTAGACAGACCTTTGTTAGGAAAAGCAATGTTTTGCTTTTGAAAATGCTATCTAGATAGGTCATAATTTTCCTTGCAGGCAGCAACTGTCTTTTAACTTCATGGCTGAAATCACCATCTGCAGTGATTTTGGAGCCCCCCAAAAATTAAGTCTGACACTGTTTCCACTGTTTCCCCATCTATTTCCAATGAAGTGATGGGATCAGATGCCATGATCTTCATTTTCTGAATGTTGAGCTTTAAGCCAACTTTTTCATTCTCCTCTTTGACTTTCATCAAGGAGCTTTTTAGTTCTTCTTCACTTTCTGCCATAAGGGTGGTATCATCTGCATATCTGAGGTTATTGAGATTTCTCCCAGCAATCTTGATTCCAACTTGTGTTTCTTCCAGCCCAGTGTTTCTCATGATGTACTCTGCATATAAGTTAAATAGGCAGGGTGACAATATACAGCCTTGAGGTACTCCTTTGCCTATTTGGAACAAGTCTGTTGTTCCATGTCCAGTTCTAACTGTTGCTTCCTGACCTGCATATAGGTTTCTCAAGAGACAGGTCAGGTGGCCTGGTATTCCCATCTCTTGAAGAATTTTCCATAGTTCATTGTGATCCACACAATCAAAGGTTTTGGTATTTTCAATAAAGCAGAGATAGATGTTTTTCTGGAACTCTTCTTACTTTTTCGATAATCCAGCAGATGTTGGCAATTTGATCTCTGGTATCTCTAACTTTTCTAAAACCAGCTTGAACATCTGGAAGTTCATGGTTCACATATTACTGAAGCTTGGCTTGGAGAATTTTGAGCATTACTTTACTAGCGTGTGAGATGAGTGCAATTGTGCAGTAGTTTGAGCTTTCTCTGGCATTGCCTTTCTTTGGGATTAGAATGAAAACTGACCTTTTCCAGTCCTGTGGCCACTGCTGAGTTTTCCAAATGTGCTGGCATATTGAGTGCAGCACTTTCACAGCATCATCCTTCAGGATTTGAAATAGCTCAACTGGAATTCCATCACCTCCACTAGCTTTGTTCATATTGATGCTTTCTAAGGCCCATTTGACTTCATATTCTAGGATGTCTGGCTCTAGGTGAGTGATCACGCCATCGTGATTATATGGGTCATGAAGCTCTTTTTTTGTACAGTTCTTCTGTGTATTCTTGACACCTCTTCTTAATATCTTCTGCCTCTGTTAGGTCCCTACCATTTCTGTCCTTTATTGAGCCCATCTTTGCATGAAATGTTCCCTTGGTATCTCTAATTTTCTTGAAGAGATATTTAATCTTTCCCATTCTGTTGTTTTCCTCTATTTCTCTGCATTGATTGCTGAGGAATGCTTTCTTATCTCTCTTTGTTTCTTTTTGGAACTCTGCATTCAGATGCTTGTATCTGTCCTTTTCTCCTTTGCTTTGCCCTTCTCTTCTCTTCACAGTTATTTGTAATTCCTCCTCAAATACACATTTTGCTTTTTTGCATTTCTTTTCCATGGAGATGGTCTTGATCCCTGTCTCCTGTACAATGTCACGAACCTCTGTCCAGGTTCATCAGGCACTCTGTCTATCAGATTTAGTCCCTTAAATCTATTTCTCACTTCCACTGTATAATCATAAGGGATTTGATTTACATCATACCTGAAGGAAAGTTATGACCAACCTAGATACCATATTGAAAAGCAGAGACATTACTTTGCCAACAAAGGTCTGTCTAGTCAAGGCTATGGTTTTTTCCAGTAGTTATGTAGGGATGTGAGAGTTGGACTGTGAAGAAGGCTGAGCACTGAAGAATTGAAGCTTTTGAACTGTGGTGTTGGAAAAGACTCTTGAGAGTCCCTTGCACTGCAAGGAGATCCAACCAGTCCATTCTAAAGGAGATCAGTGCTGGGTATTCTTTGGAAGGAATGATGCTAAAGCTGAAACTCCAATGCTTTGGCCACCTCATGCGAAGAGTTGACTCATTGGAAAAGACTCTGATGCTGAGAGGGATTGGGGGAAGGAAGAGAAGGGGGTGAGAGAGGATGAGATGGCTGGAATGCATCACTGACTCGATGGACATGAGTTTGGGTAAACTCTGGGAATTGGTTTTGGACAGGGAGGCCTGGTGTGCTACAAGTCATTGGGTAGCAAAGAGTTAGACACGACTGAGCGACTGAACTGAACTGAACTGAATGGTCTCGTGGTTTCCACTACTTTCTTCAATTTAAGTCTGAATTTGGCAATAAGGGGTTCATGATCTGAGCCACAGTCAGCTCCCGGTCTTGGTCTTGCTGACTGTATAGAGCTTCTTTCTTCATCTTTGGCTGCAAAGAATATAATCAATCTCATTACGATGTTCTGGTGATCTCCATGTGTAGAGTCTTTTCTTGTGTTGTTGGAAGAGGCTGTTTGCTATGACCAGTACATTCTCTTGGCAAAACTTTATTAGCCTTTGGCCTGCTTCATTCTGTACTACAAGGCCATATTTGCCTGTTACTCTCTGTGTTTCTTGACTTTATACTTTTACATTCTAGTCCCCTATAATGAAAAGGACATCTTTTAGGGGTGTTAGTTCTAAAATATCTTGTAGGTCTTTGTAGAACTATTCAGCTTCAGCTTCTTCAGCATTACTGGTTGGGGCATAGGCTTGGATTACTGTGATATTGAATTGTTTGCCTTGGCAAAGAACAGAGATCATTCTGTTGTTTTTGAGATTGCATGCAAGTATTGCATTTTGGACTCCTTTGATGACCATAATGGCTACTCCATTTCTTCTAAGGGATTCTTGCCCACAGTTGTAGATATAATGGTCATCTGAGTTAAATTCACCCACTCCAGTCCATCTTAGTTCACTGATTCCTAGAGTGTCCATGTTCACTCTTGCCATCTCTTGTTTGACCACTTCTAATTTGCCTTGATTCATGAACATTCCAGGTTCCTATGCAATATTGCTCTTTACAGCATCGGACCTTGCTTCTATCACCAGTCACATCCACAACTGGGTATTGTTTTTGCTTTGGCTCCATCCCTTCATTCTTTCTGGAGTTACTTCTCCACTGATTTCCAGTAGCATATTGGGCACTTACAGACATGGGGAGTTCCTCTTTCAGTATCCTATCATTTTGCCTTTTCATGCTGTTCATGGGGTTCTCAAGGCAAGAATACTGAAGTGGTTTGCCATTCTCTTCTCCAGTGGACCACATTCTGTCAGACCTCTCCACCATGACTCGTCCGTCTTGGGTGGCCCCACATGGCATGGCTTAGTTTCATTGAGTTAGACAAAACTGTGGTCAGTGTGATCAGATTGGCTAGTTTTCTGTGACTATGGTTTCAGTGTGTCTGCCCTCTGTTGCCCTCTTGCAACACCTACCATCTTACTTGGATTTATCTTACTATATATATATGCAGGCAATACTCATTGACAGGATGATACTCTATTTTTTAAATGTACATACACAGAATACAAATGCCAAGAATACCTCAATGAGAGGGAATTGGGGAAATATGTGATTAGCTAGTGATTCTGGGGCAATATTGACCATAGCTTGCAAATTTTTAAAACATTTTCCTGAACATATATACTCTTCAGTTCAGTTCAGTCGCTCAGTAGTATCCGACTCTTTGCGACCCCATGAATCGCAGAATGTCAGGCCTCCCTGTTCATCACCATCTCCCGGAGTTCAATCAGACTCACGCCCATCGAGTCTGTGATGCCATACAGCCATCTCATCCTCGGTCGTCCCCTGTGGGGGGTGCTCTGCAGAAAGAGAGAGGCAGTGGAACTTCCCTCAGCAAAGCCGAGGGGTCCTGAGGAGAGGTGAGCCTACTGTCCGCCAACCCAGCCCCTCTGCGAGCGAGAGACAATCAGACGCGACAGACAATCAGATGCGACAGGGGTTCCATCTGAGCAGTTCCGCTTTATTGCTGCAAGCTCCTGGCTTATAAAGGAAAGCAGGGTGGTTTTGCGAGGGACTTTCCATAGTTGCACCAATCACGTTAAAGGTCAAATCGTCATGTGCCATCATTATAACAGGAGTCTATGGTGATCACGTGCTGTCCACGTGCACAGAAGTCAAGAGAGCCAATCAAAAGTTTTGAAAAACAACATAGACCACACCCCTATCTCTTCCGCCAGGCGCCATCTTAGCTAGCCCTTCTTTTTCTTTTTTAAGGTTTCCTATTTAGGGCCCCACATCTCCCCCTTTTTTATTTTATTTAAGCCCTCGAGACATTTGTATTGATGTTCTGTAGAGCAAGGCGTAAAGCTGTAGGCGGCCAACCTCCAGCCTCACCAGCCACTCTTGCATCTGTGCCTGTCTTAGGTTGCCCTCCTCTGAGGGTCTTACCTGTCATTGGCTATCCAGCCACTTCTTGGGGGCCAGGCAGAGGCTTTGATACAATGGGCGTCTAAAACTCTTTTTATTTATATGTCTCGGTTAATCTCTTGAAGGGCTAAATTAATCCAGGGGTTTTGTGGGTGCCCAACGTGGGGCTCTTCCTCCATGACCTGGGCAAGCATAACTATTTTTTGTTCTAAGCATCTATTGAGGGCTATGAGGTTTTTTACCTATAACATTACAACAAGCAAAACTACAAAAACAATCAGATAGAAGGTATTTTTAAACCAGGTAGATGGACTTTGTATCCAGTCCCATAGATCCATTGCTACCTTCTTCACCTGTTAGAGTCTCATTTAACACTGGAAAAGCTGTCAGACAAAAGCTGGGGTATCTCACATCGCAGTCTATGCGCGCCAAAACACTCAACGTCTCGATCGCTCTGGCGTGGAGATCAAGCTGTTGTTGGAGTCCCTTTATGGTGGATCTCAGGTGTTCAAGCTGGTTTGAAATCCTTGAGCAGAGGCAGTGGATATGTTGTTTATAACCTCGATGGTCTGAACTTGTTGAACTCCCAGCACGGACACTGACATTGTTGTTCCCTCATGGTTGATGGCCTTTTATGTCGTTAAACCCAGGCTTCAAAGATTCTAAAAACTGTTACACAGCCATGGCAATGACAAAGGTCAGCAAGGAGAGGATAGGTAATCCAATGATCACCAGGAGTAGTGTCCACCAGGGTCGCTGCATCTATGATCTGAAAGGGAAGAAAAGATCGCCTCAGGAACTTTTTGTTCTTGGGCTCAATATGTGAGTGTCTCTTTAATCTGTGTCAGATTTTGAGATTTGACCTCTCTCTTGTGGTCTAAATTTAAGATTCCTTGCTGGAACCCATATAGGGCCGGGGTCTCCAATGGGGAATATGCATCCCAATCCTCTTCCCACTGTAAGGAATGGATCGGGCCCCTTCCACTGGCCAGTGATGGGGTCGTTCCATCTCACTTGTATTTCAGGTTTTATTTCTTGGTTAGACCAGTGTTTTTGAAAACATGGTATCGGTTCATTTTTTGAAAAATTTAAAATGTTTAGAGTAAACAGTATCATTTCAAGTTGCTGGTGAGGGCTTATTCCCCCTTTTTGTTTTTGTAATTGAGCCTTGTAAATTTTGATGGTGGTGCTCAATTATGGCTTGTCCCTGGGGGTTATGTGGGATTCCGGTGTTTTGATGAATGTACCATTGTTGGAAGAATTTCTGTAAGCTCTGGCTGATGAAGCAAGGGCCATTATCTGTCTTTATTTGATGGGGAAGGCCCAACGTCACAAAACATTGTAAAAAATGGTTTTGAGCATGTTTTGCTTTTTCTCCTGTGTGGGCAGTGGCCCAGCAGGCATGAGAGTAAGTGTCAATAGACACAAAAACATACTTAAGTTTTCCAAAAGGGGAATAATGGGTCACATCAGTTTGCCACAGCACATTGGGTTTTAGCCCTCGAGGGTTTACTCCTGGGGGCTGTAAAGGCGGTACTTGTAAATAAGGAAGACAGGATTTACAAGTATGTATAATTTTCTTTAATTCTCTAATAAGGATCTGTGGGAACCTTTTATGTAGCCCTCTCCAATTTATATGAGTAAGATCATGAAGATCATAGGCATCTTCTAAGTTACAAGCTTGGATTGTAAGGGAGGCCGCTCTATTGGCCAGGGAATTTCCCACTGAAAGTAATCCAGGTAAATTTTGATGGTGTACATAAATGGAGTTAACCTGTTCAAGTAACAGGGTATGGGCTTGTATCATACGGGGGGTAACAGGATTGTTATCTAGCCATATGTGAGAATTTAGCAATCCTGGAAGCAAGTTTACTACATAAAGACTGTCAGAAAACAGATTCATGGGTTCAGGGACTTTTGTGAGCGCCATGACAACAGCAAATAATTCTTTAAACTGTGCGAACCCCTCACAAGGCCCAAAATATTTTCGTATATGTTGATCTGGCTGTTGTGACTGTTGTGGTGGCTGGAACACGACGGCTGCTGCACCATTCTTTCCTCCATCAGTAAAAACATTGAGGGCATCTGGCATAGGCTTAAAGAGAAATAGTTGGGGTGCCCTCCAATCTAAACGACCAAAAGAAGTAACCCATTTGTGTGGCCCATAATGACAGTCAAGGATGCCTTGGTACCCCTCCAGGGCTAAAGCTATTCTCCCATTGTTTGTTTGAATCCATTCAAAATCTGATAGTCTATGTGGGATAACAATCTTATCGGGTTCATGTGCATAGCATCGAACTGCAATATCTCTTCCCTTCTGTGTTAAGTCAACCATTTGATCTATACAGGTATCTAGACTCGGGGAGTTCCCCTCAAGGAGATGTGAACCCACTGTAGAGGCTTTCCCCCCTGGACCAAGTCTGCCATAAATAAGGACAGACTAGGCATGACCCACAACTGTAGACTCTCTTCAGGAGTATACCTGGTAAGCTGGGCCCCATTGAGGGCCCTTTGAATGTCTTGAAAGATCTTTTTGTGGGAAGGTAGAAGGGTTATCTCATCATTGGGCTGTCTATCTTTTAATAGATCAAAGAGTGGCAAGAGTTGGCCTGTCAAAACAGGGATCCAGTGTCGTAGCCAATTGAGTTCTCCCAAGACCCATTGTAGGCCAGTCAGGGAGTAAGAGTCTTGGATGTATAGCTGAGGTTTTAGGGGGCTCACACCTTCTAGGGAAAGCTGAGATCCCAGAATCTTAAAAGGCGGGACAACCTGGACTTTATCAGAGGATATATGAAGTCTCCCTTTTGATAGACACTTTCGTAAAATTTTATACGCTTCTGCCAGCTGTTCAGCAGTAGGGGCACCCAAAATGATATCATCCATATAAACATACAATTTAATATATGTCAGATCTTTAACTGGCTGGAGAAGATCTTTTACATAATTTTGACAATAAGCAGGGCTGTTTGCCATTCCCTGTGGTAAAACTGTCCATTCAAAACGCTCATCAGGCCCCTCGACATTAGTGGAGGGTACCGAAAAGGCAAATTTTTCACAATCTTGGGATTGTAGAGGTATAGAAAAGAAACAGTCTTTGATATCTATTACCATAAGACATAAATTACTAGGAATAGCTGGTATCCAGGGTAACCCCCTTAGGGGTGTCCCTTGGATCATCATTCTCTTAAGATCTTGTAACATCCTCCATTTCCCCGAGGATTTTTTAATTACAAATATCAGGGTATTCCAAGGGCTAGTAGAAGGGCAGATATGTCCCAAATTTAGTTGTTCAGAGATGATTTCTCTAAGGGCTTACAGCTTAGTGGATGGAAGAGCCACTGCTTCACCCATATTGGGGGTTCGGGTTTCCATTGTATAGGATGGACCTGGGGGGCAGTGGCCCTTAGGATTGGGCGGGGGGCACCTTCCATCAGGTTAGAGGCTCTCCCTTGTGAAATTTATCAAATTCAGGATCTTCCCTATAGTTTGATATGGGAGAATGTTTATAATGTTGTTGATATTTTCCTCATCAAGGGGGTCATCATAAAGGCCCTTATAATTAGTAGTAATATATACATCTGCTTGTCCCAAAATATCCTGGCCAAGCAGATTTGCATTCAATACAGAAGCTATCAGGGGCCGAACCTCTCCTGTAGAACCATCAACATCTTTCCAGGGGAGCCACTCAGCAGTCTCCTTAGATCGAGTGTTCCCCCCAACGCCCAATAATTGAGGCCCAGGGACCAATTTCCAGCTAGGTGGGACCTCCTCTGCCCTGAGAACGGCCCGATCAGCTCCTGTGCTGATCAGACATCGAAATTTCTTTCCTCCTATGGTAATATCCATTTTAGGCCTTAATCCAGGCACAATAGGCACAGTCCAATTGGCTCTGGGGGGCTCTTTGGCCTTATTGATCCCCATTAGCCTTGTAGGGGGTCGGAGCGAGCTGCATCTGGGAAAGGGTTTTTGAAGGAACTTTTCAATATGATCTAGTAAGAAACGAGATCCCCCTTGGGGTGACGGGGCTGGGGGTTGCCCCTCATCTAGTTTAAAGGCTTGCCATCTTTATCAAACTTAGATTTGCACTCTGCCTTCCAGTGATATCCCTTCCTACATCGCGGGCATGGAGTAGTGGGGGGTCTCCAACCAGTAGGTCTTCCCCCGCCTTGAGGGCACTCCTTCTTAAAGTGTCCCTCTTGTCCGCAGCCAAAGCATCGACCCAATTTTGAGGGGACTAGGGGTCCCTTAGATGTGGTCCCCCCAGAGGCCGTCATAGTGGAGAGGGCCTTGGTCATTGCCTCGGTAAGGGCTTCAGTCTGAGCCTGAAGGGCAGTTGAAATAGAGCGGGTCTGATGGCTCTGTGTCCCCACGTCTTTGGTGGCTATAATCCATTGCTCCATAGAGTGGTCTTTCTGTCCTGCGCAAGCCAACTTATTGTCTGAGTTCATCCCTTCCCAGACTAATAGCTTAACAAATTGATCTCTCAGGGGCCCTGGCGGGAATTTCCTCTGTATACTCTTTTCCACCTGATCTATGAAGATGGAGAGGTCTTCATTATTTTTTTGAGTGGTGCCCAATATAGGGGGCTCACTGGGGCCCTCCACAAGCTTCTTCCAGGCAGCCAGGCATGTGGCCCATACCTGATCTGTATAAGGAGCAGGAATGGTGGCCTGTTGAGGTCCCGTACTCCATTGATCTGCCATCCCTGACAACATCCCAAAAGTCACCGGGATAGCAGGGTTGGCAGCTTGATTTCTTTCTGCCTGAGCATGACACTCATCCTTAAAAAAGGCACACCATTTGATATAGGTGTTGCTGGGGAGCACTGCCTTACATAGATCTTCCAGTCTTGGGTCATACAAGGTTGATGAGCCAGGCTCTGGAGAATAATTTCTGCCCACAGGGAGTTTGGGCCATCCTCTGCCACTGCCTTTTTGAGCTCTTTTAAATCATTGGCCTCCCAGAGGTACCAGGCTGCCACCCTATTCCCCCCTGGGTTAACATTTACAGGAAAGGCTTGAATCAGGCCAATAAAGGGCAGCGGGAATCCCCAAGGGTCCCCGGGATAGGTTCTCCCTTTCCAAGGTGACCTCATTGTCTTTCCCACCCAAGGTGCTCCCGAAACTTCCTCAAATGGGAGAGGCAGGGAGGGGCACAGATCTCTCCCCTGGGCTCCCGGTCCCGAGGCATCAGAGGGATCTCTATTCTCTTCCACCCAAAAGGCTCCCATGGCCCACTATTCACTCTAGAGTCTTTATTCCCTACAGTCTCTTTTGCTATATTTTGGTCCAACATGACTCGTTCCTCGTCACTTTTCCCATTGTTTTTCTGATTTTGATTGGGGGCACTCGTATCAGTGACATGCTCCTCGCTCCATGAAAAGCAGAGCTTGAGGGCCGAAATGGTCAGACAGAACCCTAAGGGGGGCTCTTCACCGTATCAAACCTCTCGCTGCCTAGCAAGGGTTTGTACTTGATCCCAAGTGTCCCAAGAGAACAGATTGGCCAAAGCAACCCAGGGGGCCAACCGTACAATGGTCCCCCAGATCTTAATGGCCTGAGCATCAGAAATCTCAAGTCCCCTGCTTATGAGCATATATCTCAGTGCCCTGAGTGCGGGCTCATCAGATTTCCCAATGTTATTTCCCATGCTGCCGAGAGAGAATAGAAAGAAAAATCACTGAGGACAACCACCAAAAATCCTAGCGGGAGTGGTGGCGGCCAGAAAGTTGGGCTTATGATATGCTTTTGGAACTGTTTATGTGCCTGTGTCATTGCATGGAAGTTTTCTTGCTGGGGGCCAGCACTCTAGAGGTTTCTAGCCGGTTCCGTGACCCCCTTATCCTGTCACGGGAGTCTTTAAGTGGCAGGCGCCCTAATGGCCTTTAAGTGCCTGACCCATGCCCACAGGGAAGATTCTATGCCACATCCTCAGTTAAGAATGATTAAAGGAGAGTTTCACCCAGTCAGGCTCTAGTTACTGAGGCTCACTTGTTGCAGGACCTACAGAGTCCACCAGAGTGTAGCCCTAGCTGGGACTCGTCAATTGCCTCCACAACTGTTCGCATGTTCACTGAAACTCCCGAAAAAGGAATTAAGGACAGATCAGAAAAGAGGAGGAGAAGGAAAATGAGTCAGGAGAGTTTTTTGCCACTTCCCTCAAAACGGGGGGGGGGGGGTTGGGGGAGGCCACCTTGAAGTCCGGCTTACCTCGGGTGATACTCCTCTGAAGCGAGCGCCATGCTGCAACCAGCCTAGGGTCCCTTGTTGCTCCTTCTTTCAGAGCCGCATGGTGTCACCACCTCCGGCAGTCCGCTTCGCGCCCCACATTGGGCGCCAGTTTCTGCGGGGGCGCTCGCAGAAAGAGAGAGGCAGCGGAACTTCCCTCAGCAGAGCTGAGGGGTCCCGAGGAAAAGTGAGCCTGCTGTCCGCCAGCCCAGCCCCTCGGCAACCGAGAGCAAGCTCCCGGTTTATAAAGGCAAGCAGGGGGGTTTTGCGAGGGACTTTGCATAGTTGCACCAATCACGTTAAAGGTCAAATCGTCATGTGCCATCATTATAACAGCAGTCTATGGTGATAACACACTGTCCACATGCACGGAAATCAAGAGAGCCAAACAAAAATTTTGACAAACAACATAGATCACACCCCTTTCTCTTCTGCCAGGCGCCATCTTAGTTTCCGACTGCAAAGCTAGCCCTTCTCTTTTCCTTTTTTAAGTTTTCCCATTTAGGGCCCCACAGTCCCCATCTCCTCCTGCCCCCAATCCCTCCCAGCATCACAGTCTTTTCCAATGAATCAAGTCTTCTTATGAGGTGGCCAAAGTATTGGAGTTTCAGCTTTAGCATCATTACTTTCAAAGAAATCCCAGGGTTGATCTCCTTCAAAATGGACTGGTTGGATCTCCGTGCAGTCCAAGGGACTCTCAAGAGTCTTCTCCAACACCACAGTTCAAAAGCAGCAATTCTTCAGCACTCATCCTTCTTCACAGTCCAACTCTCACATCCATACATGACCACAGGAAAAACCATAGCCTTGACTAGATGGACCTTAGGTGGCAAAGTAATGTTTCTGCTTTTAAATATGCTATCTAGGTTGGTCATAACTTTTCTTCCAAGGAGTAAGCGACTTTTAATTTCATGTCTGCAATCACCATCTGAAGTGATTCTGGAGCCCAAAAAAAAAATAAAGTCTGACACTGTTTCCACTGTTTCCCCATCTATTTCCCATGGAGTGATAGGACCGGATGCTGTGATCTTCATTTTCTGAATGTTGAGCTTTAGGCCAACTTTTTCACTCTCCTCTTTCACTTTCATCAAGAGGCTTTTTAGCTTCTCTTCACTTTCTGCCATAAAAGTGGTGTCATCTGCATATCTGAGGTTATTGATATTTCTCCCAGCAATCTTGATTCCTACTTGTGTTTCTTCCAGTCCAGCGTTTCTCATGATGTATTCTGCATATAAGTTAAATAAGTAGGGTGACAATATACAGCTTTGACGTACTCCTTTTCCTATTTGGACCCATTCTGTTGTTCCATGTCCAGTTCTAACTGTTGCTTCCTGACCTGCATACACATTTCTCAAGAGGCAGGTCAGGTGTTCTGATATTCCCATCTCTTTCAGAATTTTCCACAGTTTATTGTGATCCACAGTCAAAGGCTTTGGCATAGTCAATAAAGCAGATATAGATGTTTTTCTGGAACTCTCTTGCTTTTTCGATGATCCAGCGGATGTTGGCAATTTGATCTCTGGTTCCTCTGCCTTTTCTAAAACCAGCTTGAACATCAGGGAGTTCATGGTTCACGTATTGCTGAAGCCTAGCTTGGAGAATTTTGAGCATTACTTTACTGGCATGTGAGATGAGTGCAATTGTGCGGTAGTTTGAACATTCTTTGGCATTGCCTTTCTTTGGAATTGGAATGAAAACTGATCTTTTCCAGTCCTGTGGCCACTACTGAGTTTTCCAAATTTGCTGGCATATTGACAGCACTTTCACAGCATCATCTTTCAGGATTTGAAACAGCTCAATTGAAATTCCTATATATTAATACAAAAAGTCACCCAAAGTGAAGAAATAGAAGGGGGCACTTTGATGAAAATGGCAGGGATTGAAGAGAGGATGAAATTAAAACAGAGAAAGTGAATTTATAAAATACCTATTCTGTATTTAATACTGAGTAAGGCATAGTTATGTTGACATTGCAAAAGAGAATTCTTTGCATTCTCTCGTCACCAAGAAATCATCCCTTACAGTTCAATTTTCTCCATTAATAATATCAAATATATAAACTCAACAGGGCAAAAGTGACTAAGAGGAACTTCAAGAAGATTGAAAAGCAGCTTTTTCAGTGGATAAGAAGGAACAGAAGATGAAACTTGTTCAGGGAGGTGAGATAATAAAAACGGAATAATGGGATGCTTTTGAACTGTGGTGTTGGAGACGACTCTTCAGCGTCCCTTGGACTGCAAGGAAATCCAACCAGTCCATCTTAAAGGAGATCAGTCCTGGGTGTTCATTGGAAGGACTGATGCTGAAGCTGAAACTCCAATACTTTGGCCACCTCATGTGAAGAGTTGACTCATTGGAAAAGACCCTGATGCTGGGAGGGATTGGGGGAAGGAGGAGAAGGGGATGACAGGGGATGAGATGGCTGGATGGCATCACTGACTCAATGGACACGAGTTTGAGTGAACTCCGTGAGTTGATGATGGACTGGGAGGCCTGGCATGCTGTGATTCATGGGATCGCAAAGAGTCAGACACGACTGAGTGACTGAACTGAACTGACTATATATATACACATTGTTCTGGAAAGTGAAAGTTACTCCGTTGTGTCCAGCTTTTATCCTATGGACTATATAGTCCATGGAATTCTCCAGGCCAGAATACTGGAGTGAGTAGCCGTTCCCTTCTCCAGGGGATCTTCCCAACACAGGAACTGAACCCAGGTCTCCCACATTGCAGGTGGATTCTTTAGCTACTCAGCCACAAGGGACACTCAAGAATACTGGCGTGGTAACCTATCCCTTCTCCAGGGGAGCTTGCTGACCCAGGAATTGAACCAGGGTATTGCAGGCAGATTCTTTACCAACTGAGTTATCAGGGAAGACCATTCTGGAAATAATACAGGCAAAAAAAAAAAAAAAAAAAGTTAGGATAAGTATAGGAACTGATTGGAACCATTCAAAGGAAAGATATGAGTAGAACACTCATATGTAATAGAGGAGAAATGTACTGGAAAATTGTCAGTATGAAAGTTGAACATTTTTGATGGAGATCAACTATAAATATTAAGCAATGGATGGATGTCTTTGTGTGTAACATAATCTCAGTGAAAAAAAATGCATGATAAAGTCTAGTACATCATTGATGCTCAATAAATGAATAATCAAACCAAATGAGTCAATGAATGAATGAAAAGCAAGTAAATGAAAATAGTGCTTTAAAGGAAAATTAGCTTGGTGACAGTATGGGAGCACAGAAATGGCCTAGAGTAAAGAAAAAGGCCATTTCAGGAAACAAATGAGAGGAAAGTATGGTGATAAGGGAAAAAGTAAAAAGAGCTGAAAAGGAATAGAGGACAAATTATATTCTCCAGGGAGTGGTATTGATAAAAATAAACACATTATTTGCTCAGGCATTTCCAATTCTTTGTGACCCCATGGACTGTAGTCTGCCAGGTTCTGCTGTCCATGGGATTCTCCAGGCAAGAATACTGGAGTGGGTACCCGTTTCCTTCTCCAGGGAATTTTCCTGACCCAGGGATCAAACCCAGCTCTCCAGCATTGTGGGCAGATTCTTTACCATCTGAGCCACTAGGGGAACCCTAATATAACACCTGACTATTTTGGAGAAAGAACCTATTTAAAAGGAATTGTAAGTTTGGTACCAGAGACTACATTTTCTGATAGTAAAAATGTGTAGGTCATAGTTCAACACAACACTGGACCTTTGTACAAACTCTAACATGGAATATTATCCTAACCACAAATGTAGAGGTGGATGGAGACCATGCAAATAGGTGATATCTTATTGAAAAGAAAATAGAGAAAGAGGAATTGAGACATAGGAATATACTTACATCTCATTAAACATACACTGATATGACCTAATCTAAAACGTGGAAACCCTCTGTTGACTGCACAAAATGAGCTGACATGGATTTGTTTTTCCTGTATTTGAGTGTTGAGGTGTCTGAAAATGAAGCAATTTTAAAATTAATATTGATCATTAATGGACGATTCTACTATTTGCATTTAAATATATTCAGGGTAGCTAAGTTGGTTACTAATTTTACCTTGAAGAGAGACTCCTGATAGCACTGTAAATATTCCCTTTGGGATTCCTTGTTGAAGTTTAACTGTTTTCATTTAGCTGTCTCTATTCCATGTTCTTGGTATGATTTCTTCTCACATTTCTACAGCAAATGAATCAACTGTATTTCTGTAAACAACAACTATAAAAAACATTTTATTTTAATTTTTGAAAATATTTTTTTAAATAGTCCAAATAATGAGAGTTATTTTCCTTTTATTTTTGAAGCATTTCCTATACAAAATTCTTCAAACTTAAATATACAGTGCAAACCTGTATTGGTAGTCAAATTAACTATTTAAAATTATAAACTAAAGGAAATTATGACAGTATCTTTTTATAATCTGAGGTAGTGAGTTGGTGGCAATAGGATAGGGTGTAGGATGAAATTCGAAGAGCTTAACAGTATTTTAAAACTTGGAAATATAAAAGAAAACAAAACAAGGAAGAGGTAATATATAAAGCTGAGTAATCATGAAATTTAGGGATTAGCAATAGTACTGGAAAATATTTTAGAAGCCTCAGTTTCTGTATTAATTCTTCTTCCAAAGCTTATCTTCCTCATATGTTACTACTGAATAAAATGGTTTAGGTAGTACTCCACTTTTGCCACTAATCAAGCATACCAATTAAACAGAATCCTGTATTATTAAGAGAGTACACAGAAAAAAAAAAAAAAAAGCCTGGAGGTTTAGGCTTGTTTGTTTCCTTTTTCTTTTTTTTCCCCCATGCCATATTTAGCTGTCTGGACTAAATATATTTAGGTTGGGGCTTATTATTATAGGTCAGAAAGTCACCATGAACTAATTATTTTCAGTTCATTTACATGATTAATGTTGAAAACTTGGAAACTTTTGCATGCCTTGAGTTGGCTCCAATTAATCAATATGAAAAAAATTCAAGGTGCCCCAAGTCCTAGTGAAAGCAGTGAAGTGCAACCGGATTTCAACTAATTTATTAGTTATTCTGGTTGAAATAAGCACATCGACAATGTAGACTCCTCTCATCCCTCTCACCTGACTCATAACAGAATGCTGAGGTGCTTAAAATGTGGATAATAGGTATTTTTAGTTGATTCTTCTCAGATGTGCAACCCAGGCTTTACAATAAGCAGAACTGATAAAATGTCTCCAGAGCCAGGAAGACAGATTTTTCAACCACAGGATCCAAAGACATTGACTTCATTACTGTTACTGAAGTCTGGCTTGGGCCAAGACTTTAGTAAGGTCAGGATCCTTACTTTCTGACAGCTGTTTGGTGGTTTATTTAAGACTTCCATGGGCAGTCTCAGCACAGTTCCTTTTGGACAAGTGTCAGAAGCTTCTCCAAATCTCTGTCATCCTTTGCCTTAATTGGCTCCATTAGCAGGTGCTCTTAGGCCAAAAGATGAGAATTTGACTGATTCGTCACTTCCTGAGACCTAATGTCAAAGAGAGCATTTGGACCACACTGGGTGTGAAGCAGAAGCTTGGAAATAGGAAAAGACTGCACAGTCCATTTGACTATAGTTGGTAAAGAGTAGTAACAGGACAGATTGTTTGAATTTGAACTCTAACCTTGATCCTTGTGCCAGTGTAAGTTGAGATCTCAGCTCTTGTGTAATTTCCTTGTGCTCTATCAGGAGTGATACATTAATGTTATCACTACCTCTAATTTTTTGTGCTCACATTATATCATAAAATTTACTTTGCTTTCTGTAAAACCTTAGGCAGAGGAACCAGAGATCAAATTGCCAACATCTGCTGGATCATGGGAAAAACAAGAGAGTTCCAGAAAAACATCTATTTCTGCTTTATTGACTATGCCAAATCCTTTGACTGTGTGGATCACAATAAACTGTGGAAAATTCTGAAAGAGATGGGAATATCAGACCACCTGACCTGCCTCTTGAGAAATCTGTATGCAGGTCAGGAAGCAACAGTTAGAACTGGACATGGAACAACAGACTGGTTCCAAATAGGAAAAGGAGCATGTCAAGGCTGTATATTGTCACCCTGCTTATTTAACTTCTATGCAGAGTACATCATGAGAAACGCTGGGCTGGAAGAAACAGAAGCTTAAATCAAGATTGCCGGGAGAAATATCAATAACCTCAGATATGCAGGTGACACCACCCTTATGGCAGAAAGTGAAGAGGAGATAAAAAGCCTCTTGTTGAAAGTGAAAGAGGAGAGTGAAAGAGTTGGCTTAAAGCTCAACATTCAGAAAACAAAGATCATGGCATCTGGTGCCATCACTTCATGGGAAATAGATGGGGAAACAGTAGAAAGAGTGTCAGACTTTGTTTTTTGGGGCTCCAATATCACTGCAGATGGTGATTGCAGCCATGAAATTAAAAGACACTTACTCCTTGATAGAAAAGTTATGACCAACCTAGATAGCATATTCAAAAGCAGAAACATTACTTTGCCAACTAAGGTCCGTCTAGTCAAGGCTATGGTTTTTCCTGTGGTCATGTATGGAAGTGAGGGTTGGACTGTGAAGAAAGCTGAGCACCGAAGAATTGCTGCTTTTGAACTGTGGTGTTGGAGAAGACTCTTGAGAGTCCCTTGGACTGCACGGAGATCCAACCAGTCCATTTTGAAGGAGATCAGCCCTGGGATTTCTTTGGAAGGAAAGATGCTAAAGCTGAAACTCCAATACTTTGGCCACCTCATGGGAAGAGTTGATTCATTGGAAAAGACTCTGATGCTGGGAGGGATTGGGGGCAGGAGGGGAAGGAGCCGACCGAGGATGAGATGGCTGGATGGCATCACGGATTCGATGGACGTGAGTCTGAGTTAACTCTGGGAGCTGGTGATGGTCAGGAAGGCCTGGCGTGCTGTGATTCATGGGGTCGCAAAGAGTCAGACACGACTGAGCGACTGAACTGAACTGAACTGATTCTTACTCCATTTTAAAGTTGAATAAAACCAAAGGCCCAGGAAATGATAAGGTTTGCCAAAAATTTTACAGACTCAAAAAGTAGATTAGTGATTGCCTGGGTCTAGAGAAGGGGATGATAATTACCTGTAAATGAGAATATGGAATTGTGTGGGGGTGATGAAAATATTCTGAAGGTGATTTATGGTGAAGCCATTTGTATATTTATTAAAAGGTTTTGGATTGTACCCCGGAATGGAGTAATTGTGTGATTTTAAAAATATACCTCTGATAAAGATGTTTAAGAAGGAAAATCATACCAAAAGTCACATCACTGTATTCTACCCTTGGTGCTTATACACTTACTGCAATGCAACAAGCTCTGGGAAAACAATGAAGAACGTTGGGCAATTTATGTACATTTTCTGGGTTGTAATTTCTTCAACTATAAGTGAGGTCACTAAACTTGTCACGTGTCTCAAAGATCTCGAATTAATTCTAAGAGTATCTAATTCTAGCTGAGTAAGCTGTCCATGAATTGGCACACAATAGTATAATATAAGTCAGAAATTGCATATCAAAAATGATGATTCTGGAAAAGGAAAGGCATGAAAGAGCTTATTATCACTTGATAGTGGGGCTATGGGAATTTAATTTCTTCCCTTATTATCTTTTTATTTTTAAAACATTCAAAAATAAATGTGTTCCAAAAAGGAAGTGACTTTTATTCAAAGAAAAACAGCTCAGTGAGAACATTTTATGAAGACAATTTCCTACAGAAAATAAAATGGAAAATGTTGGTGTGCTGAGGGCAGAATTGAGACAATGTTGTAGTTCTTGCTTCAAGTTAAAAATAACAGATCTACAAATTTATGCAACTAGTTAACTTTGTGTAGCATCAAGTCTGAGCTTTGTTTGGTTACTTGGTTTTCTTGGTAATTTCATTGGTGACTCGATAATTTATGAACACCCAGAGTGTCCCTAGGATACAGTTAAGAGTTATAGAGTTTCTACAAAGCACACTTATATGAAGTGACACAGCAACATGAGTAACAGGGCCATTATACAAACAGAATGAAAGATAAAATTATTTTTAAATCCAATCTAAGTTATCAACATTTTCTTTAAGAGAAGTCAATATTAAATTAAATAAAAGCTTAGAGGGAATATAAAAAGGGTACAGTATTTTCTCAAGAAAAAATTATATCTCCATTACTTTTTGTATATTTATCTTCAATATCATGTATTTTCTATATCACTTTCAAATGAGAGTTAATTTAGAAAATTCAATTCATATACCATGTATCCATTTCAAAATGTGCCCATTTCCTACGATGAGGCACATTCACATCCTGAATGCAAGTGAAATGCTGTTGTTTTGATAAGAGTAGGTATGCATGAAAAAGAACTTCTTATAGCAGGGAAGGAAGAAAGAAACACTGAGCCTCAGTGGAAGCAATGAGAATATCACAAATAAATTTATGTGATGACAAATATTAGGAATAAAAATTAGCATCTTGGACACAGATGGTTTTGTACTACACCTCTGAAATTTTGGCCATATGAACATAAATATCAGGATAGTGGACACTATTCACATATAATTCAGATTTTAGCTTAAGTACTGTTTTGAGAACTGCTCTCTGACTTGGTATGCAACCAGACTGCAATTCATGTTTAAATATTTATGTGATATATGAAAAGTATCCATATTGTAAATGCAGTTACACATAGCTTAATTGTCACTTCTGTCATTTTGGTTAACTATAGGAGTTATTCATACAACCAGTAAGTCCAAAAATACTCCGTGGTGGTTTTGTCCAATCTCCCAAAATAAAGGCTCTCAGTCCTAGATATGGATATTTAGATCCTCTTTACATATCTTCATGGAAGATGAACTCAACTCTGAGGAGGTTATACCCATTTTTTACATTTTTTATATTTTAGAAAATTGTTTCTATGTTCAAAACTGAATATATTTTGTTAACAAGATAAGGTTTTATTATTAAAAGCTAAAGATGAACAGAATTCTATTCACTTTTTTTTTTCCAAATAGACATATCCTTTTTTATTGGAATAGTTACTATATTCCATGCTACATGTTTCTAGAATAATCTAGCTTTTCTCATATACTATTTTTTTTAAATCATAGAATCGTTATGAAAGCAATGTTTTGTGAAGGTGTGCTTGTGAGAGGGGAAAGGTAGAGGGCAAAGGCAGACTCCTACATGTCTTCATGTGGATACTAAGAGAAGTGTAATTTGGATAATGGAAATTTAATCTTATTTATATTGTATTACATTACCTTGTACAGTCAAGTCTCTTCATGGGTCACAGCCTTGTCGTGGCAAATGGGCTTGCATAACTCAATGACTCTATGAGCGATACCATACAGGGCCAAAGAAGTGGAATCATAGTGAAGAGTTCTAACAAAATGGGGTCCACTAGAGGAGGAAATGGTAGCCACTCCAGTATTCTTGCATATAGAACCCCAAAGATAGTATGAAAGGGCAAAAAGATGTAACACCATAACATAAGCCCCCATCAGAACTTGTCAAATATGCTACCAGGGAAGAATGGATGTCAGTTACTAATAATTTCAGTAAGAATGAAGCAACTGAGCCAAATCAGGAATGACACTCAACTTTGGATGTGTCTGGTGGTGAAAGTAAAGACTGATGCTATAATATGAAGAAAGGTACTGCGTAGGAACATGGAATGTTAGGTCAATGAATCAAGGTAAATTGAACATGGTCGACAGGATATGGCAAGAGTGAACATCAACATTTTAGGCATCAGTGAACTAAAATGTATGAGAATGGGTGAATTTAATTCAGATGATCATTGTATCTATTACTGTGGGCAAGAATCCTTTAGAAGAAATGGAGTAGTTCTCGTAGTAAAGAAATAAGTCCAAAATGCAGTACTTGGGTCCAATTTCAAAAATAACAGTATGATCTCAGTTCATTTACAAGGCAAACCATTCAATATCAAAGTAATCCAAGTCTAAGCCCAACCACTAATGCAGGAGTTGAAGTTGACTTATTCTATGAAGACCTGCAACACTTTCTGTAAAGGAAAGAGATACACAACCGAGTGCAGAATTCTGGAGAATAGCAAGGAGAGGTATGACTGTGTTCCTAAATGGACAGTGTAAATAAATAGAGGAAAACAATAAAATGGGAATGACTAGAGACCTCTTCAAGAGAATCAGATATGTCAAGGGAATATTTCATGTAAGGATGGGCACAATAAAGGACAAAAACTGTAAGGATCTAATACAAGCAGAAGAGATTAAGAAGAAATGATAAGAATACACAGACACACTATTCAGAAAGGTCTTAATGACCCAGATAACCACAATGGTGTGGTCACTCAGTTAGAGCCAGGCTTCCTGGACTGTGAAGTTAAGTGGGCTTAGGAAGCATTACTACAAACAAACCTAGTGGAGGTGATGGAATTCCAGTTGAGCTATTTCAAATCTGAAAAGATGATGCTGTTAAAGTGTAGCACTCAAAATGTCAGCAAATTTGGAAAACTCAGCAGTGGCCACAGGACTGAAAAGGTCAATTTTCAATCCGATCCCAAAGGTGGGCAATGCCAAATAATATTCTTACTACCATACACTTGCACTCATTTCACACACTAGCAAGGTTATGCTCAAAATGCTTCAAGCTAGCCTTCATCTGTATATGAACCGGAAATTTCCAGATATATAAGCTGGATTTTGAAAGAGGCAGAGGAACCAGACACCAAATTGGCAATATTCATTGGATCATGTAAAAAACAAGGGAGCTCCAGAAAATACCTGCTTCATTGACTACTAAAGCTTTTGACTGCTTGGATCACAACAAACTGTGGAAAAAACTTAGAGATAAGAATATCAGCTCTTTTTTTTAAGTCAGTGGTGGAACGTGAAAGAGCTGCATCCTATGAAGCTGTAAACCAGCACCTCTGTTTGTTTGTTTACTTTGCCTTAGTTCCACCACTCCAAACCCACCCACCAAGGACTCTGAATCTGTTCAACTCGGGCGAAGCGAGACCTTCCGGCTGGGTCCGCCGGATTTGGGCCGACTTTGCACCTCCAAACAACCTTAGCATGATGTCTTATCTTAAGCAACTGCCTTATGCAGTCAGTGGGCTGAGTCTGACCACTTCGGGCATGGACTTGCTGCACCCCTCAGTGGGCTACCTGGCCACCCCTCGGAAACAGCGACGGGAGAGGACGACGTTCACCAGAGCGCAGCTAGATGTGCTAGAAGCACTGTTTGCTAAGACCCAATACCCAGACATCTTTATGCAGGAGGAGGTGGCGCTGAAAATCAACTTGCCTGAGTCCAGGGTACAGGTATGGTTTAAGAATCCAAGAGCTAAGTGCCGCCAACAGGAGCAGCAACAGCAGAACGGAGGTCAGAACAAAGTGAGACCTGCCAAAAAGAAGACATCTCCTGCCTGGGAAGTGAGTTCAGAGAGTGGAACAAGTGGCCAATTCACTCCCCCCTCTAGCACCTCAGTCCCAGCCATTTCCAGCAGCAGTGCTCCTGTGTCTATCTGGAGCCCAGCTTCCATCTCCCCACTGTCAGATCCCCTGTCCACCTCTTCTTCCTGCATGCAGAGGTCCTATCCCATGAACTATATCAGGCTTCAGTTTATAGTCAAGGATATGCTGGCTCAACTTCCTACTTTGGGAGCATGGACTGTGGATCTTATTTGACCCCTATGCATCAGCAGCTTCCTGGACCAGGGACCACACTCAGTCCCATGGGTACCAATGCAGTCACCAGCCATCTCAATCAGTCCCCAGCTTCTCTTTCCACTCAGGGATATGGAGCTTCAAGCTTGGGTTTTAACTCAACCACTGATTACTTGGATTATAAGGACCAAACTGCCTCCTGGAAGCTTAACTTCAATGCTGACTGCTTGGATTATAAAGATCAGACGTCTTCGTGGAAATTCCAGGTTTTGTGAAGACCTGTAGAACCTCTTTTTGTGGGTGATTTTTAAGTATACTGGGCTGGACATTCCAGTTTTAGCCAGGCATTGGTTAAAAGAGTTAGATGGTGTGATGTTCAGACTCATCTTCTGATCAATGTCCTGGGAGGCATAGAAGGAAAATGGAAGGCCTTAGAGGGCCCTACCAACCAGCTACCTGAAATGGACAAACCAATCTACTTAATACTTAAGATCCGGTTATAGTTTTAGATCATTGGTTTTCCTGATTCACAAAGTGATCGAAAGCATTCTAGCCATGTGCAACCAAATATCACCAAAAATAAACAAGCAGAACTAAATTGTGAGGGGAAGAAGTGAAGGACATAGCCTTCTTAAGCAGAGGTATTCCAATGTTTTAGCCAATCCTTGGTTGAATCTTAGGAATGGATAGTGTCTCAAGCTCACTCACGCTTCATGACCAACTGGTAGTTGGCACTGAAAAACTTTTCAGGGCTGTGTGAATTGTGCGCCTGATTGTCCTAGATGCACTACTTAATTAAAAAAAAATAATGTTCATAAGGAGTCAATATGTAGTTTAAGAGACAATCAGTGGGTGTCTTGTATAAATGGTACATCTGTAGTTTTTAATCTGTGCTAGACTTCAAAACTGTGATCTCCTGTTATTGTATGCAACCTTGAACTCCACCTCTGCAGGAGTTCTTCTGTGATTAAATAGGTTATAATTATAAATAAATTCAGAGCAACTGAGTACTTATCTAAAAAGATTACCTTTGGCTGGAGGTGAGCTGCATGAAACTTTACAACAGAATGTCTCTGGACAAGGAGAGTAAGGGAAGAGAAAGAAAAGGACATTAATTCATCATGTAATTTACTGTTGGTAAACCTAGCAGTAAAGAGACATTGGTCAATTGCTCTGACCCTGATGAATTTATAAGCTGAGATCATCGTTGTTTATGCTTGCAGATGTTAACTGGAAAAGTTATATATGCATAAACCTTTCTTCCTGACTTCACAGATATGTATAATTATGTTAAAATGGTTCTAGCACACACACAAAACAAGAATACCAGACCACCTTTCCTATCTCCTGAGAAACCTGTATGCTGGTCAAGAAGCAAGTCAAATTATAACTGGTCAAGTAATAACTGGACATGGAACAATGGATTGGTTCAAAATTGAGAAAGGAGTAAGACAAGGATGTATGTTGTCACCTTGATTATTTAACCTCTATGCAGAGTACATCATGCAAAATGCCAGGCTGGATGACTCTCAAGTTGGAATCAAGATTGCCAGGAGAAATATCAACAACCTCAGATATTCAGATGATGTCACTCTAATGGGAGAAAGTGAAGATGAACTAAAAAGCCTGTTGATGAAAGCGAAAGAGGAGAGTGAAAAAGTTGACTTAAAGCTCAACATTAAGAAAACGAAGATCATGGCATCCGGTCCCATCAGTTCAGATGGGGAACTAGCATCTCTTAATGAGGATGAATGTGGGGTGTGAAAATGCTGGCTTGAAACCCAATATTCAAAAAATTAAGACCATGGTATCCATCACTTCATGGCAAATAGATTGGGGGAGGTGAGTAGAAGCAGTGACAGATTTTATTTTCTTTCTCCAAAATCACAGTGGACAGTGTAGTCAAAGCCATAATATTAAAGGATGCTTGCTACTTGGAAGAAAAGGTATGACAAAAGTATACGACATATTAAAAAGCACAGACATCACTTTGCTGACAAAGGTCTATAGAGACAAAACTATGGTTTTCCTGGTACTCACGTATGGATATGACAGTTGGACCATAAAGAAGACTGGATGTCAATGAATTGATGCTTTCAGATTGTGGTGTTAGAGAAGACTCTTGAGAGTCCTTGGTTTGCAAAGAGATCAAACCAGCTAATCCAAACCAGTTAATCCTGAATATTCATTGAAAGGACTGATGCTGAAGCTCCAATATTTTGGCTTCCTGATGCAGACTCCACTCTTTGGAAAAGATCCTTATGTTGGGAAAGACTGAAAGCAAAACGAAAAGGGGGTGGCAGAGGATGAGATGTTTTGATAGCATCATGGACTCAATGGGCATGAACTGAGCAAACTCCAAGAGATAGTTCAGGACAGTGGAGCCTGGCATGCTACAGCTCCTAGGATCACAAATAGTCAGACATGACTTAGTGACTGAACAACAATGACAACAAATATACCCAAGCTTTTGTTCAGTTAGTAATGAGAGTTGCTTATAAGAACCTCTACACAAGTCCACATGTATGCTATTAATATTTTGATAGACACAGCATAAGGCAACTGAGGATTCATGAGTACCAGAAACATACTTGGATTTATAGTAAGAACTTTACCCATATTACTTGTTTATATCATGTCATGAAGCATGATGTTTACATTTAGATGGCATATATAATAATAGGAAGCAGAAAATGTCTTATTGAAATGGGATGATGGGGATGAGGGGAGACAGTGATCTGGGCCTTGAAGAAAAATGAAACATACACAGAAGGTAAGGGCATGTGGACATGGTTACAACATACAAACAGCACTGTGTATGCAAACTCATAGAAGTAGGAAACTTTATAGGAGCAAGTATAAGGTGATTTTAGAGCAAAGACAGTATTGAGAGATATCCTTGGGTATGAAGTTAGAATGGTATGTTGAAACTAGACCATGGTGGTGATGGTGCAGAGCAAAGTGGGTCATTAATGCCAGTCATAATAATCTGGCCTTGTTTCATGGATGTTTAATGTCATTGAATGCTTTTGATCAGATGTATGTTATGATCACAGTCAAATTCAAAGAATTTTACTCTAAGGCCCTTGAGATACATGGTCCCCTTAGGGCACTGATGCTTGGAAATTCTCAGGGCTCACTGTGAAGTCCTCCTCAGTCCTCTTTTATTTTCTTTTTTGCTAAGCAGTCTCACCCAGTTTTAGGTTTTTCTCACCAGACACCTGGTAGTGATGTTTCTCACAATTTCATGTTTCCTGAACTCTGGATCTAGTTGACCACTCTCTAATCAGAATCCATTCTAGCTTTCAAGCTAATTCCAAATTAATAAGTCCAAATAAATTTATGCATATATATACAATTTGGCTGTTTTCCAGATAGGCTCATTTTCTGTCCATCATCTACCCATCATCTCTGTCAACCCAAACTTATAATCCAGAAACCAACAATATTTCTAGCTACCTCCCCCCTCTTACCAATAATATACAATTCATCACCAAGTAAGTTTCTGGATATAGTTGTCTTAGTAATCTCCACTCTTTCTGTCACTGTGACCTACAAAATCTTCTTCCGTTAGGCTTTGGATGGTTTCTAAACTTGTGCTCTCAGAATTTCATTGCTCTCCATGCAGCCTCAAATTCTCAGTGCTACAGAAAACAGAGAAAGAGATTACAATCAATGGAAGCAATTTATAGAAATGAGGGATCAAAAGATCCCTTATTTGTTTTAAAAAAACAATGGATTTTTTTTCAATCTGAATATCTAATTTAGTAATCAGAATGTGTATGGCCTGACGATTCAGCTACTGAGACAGGAGCTGTGCAATGTCAATATTTTTCAAGCAACATTCTAATTCATCTTTCAGAGAAATAATAGATCATGGAGACATAATTTTTCTTCTTTCTTTTCTGCTGTGTCAAAAGCCATTTAGTATATTGCGGGAAAGTTTCTTAAAAATCTCACTAGCAGTAATTAATACCTTTAAATCTGATTTTATCAGTAGACATGTCTTCAAATAGCATGGCAAAAGAGTTATGCTAAGTCTCTCCCATGGAAAATATTGTCTGTAATTCCCAAAACTACATCTGCCACAAGTGTATCCTTAAACTGATCAAGTGACCTCATTTTACTTTCTAATAGGATGAAAGTTTTATGATCAATCAGTGAGTAGGTGTTTGCCCAACCCTATGGAATTGGCTTTTCTCTTTCTTATACTATAACAGTATACATCCACTCATAATTAATTGGAATTTCACAATGAAATTAAAATTTAAAGAGGTTTAAAACATCTTATATTGTCACTGTATAAACATATGTTATTCAATATTTTTCTGTGAATGTAAATAAAATGAATTCATGATTATCTGTGCTCAGAATGGGAAAATTAGTTAACAATTGAAGGAAACTTCCACATCTTTTATGAAATAACCTGGTTTATTGTCAAACTAAATGTCTATCTTGTTGAAATGAGCTCTCTGAATAGGTATCTCAGGAGCCCTTTGAATTACCGAAATAGAATCTCATAAACATTCATTAATGCAATACTTTGGGAAATATTTTCCCTTTTCTAAAACATTGCAATTTCTGAAAAAAACATTTTATCCATATCATAAAGATAAATCCTAATACTGTAAGCAATTAAAAAGAGAAGAAAAACAAAGGTTTTTAAATGTTATCTCTGTATAACAACTGGTGGAGAAGGGGTGGAGGAACTCTGAGGGATTTGCAGCATTTTTAGTTTCTTCAGGACAAAGCTGAGCAAATCAGCAATTGTTTCCCCCTTTACTATTTTCATTCTTCTTTCACTTTTCTGATCAGGACAAAATCTAGGTCTGTCCATTCTTATACATTAGACATGTTGATTTAAGACTTGAGCCACATCTGTAAAGAGAGAGACTGCTCATGCTTTGTAACTGTTTAAAGCTTTAAAAATAATTGTAGAGTTTCTTCAGAAAGAGATGTATTTGACAATGGCAAATAGAAGTTTGGTCTATTCATGGTGTAATACTGGCCTTTTATAAATCTTCCAAGTATGTAGGAAATTCTGAGACAGAAAGACTGAGCATGGTTCTATAGTCTGGTTTACTGCTTCTGAGATTGGGTTCACATAATGGGAGATATCCACAAAACAGAATTTTATGAGATTAAGAGACTCGCTACAGAGCAGATGTGTTATAAAGAATAACAGAATCTGTTGTTGGGGTAGAACCTGTTGTTCTTAAACACAGTCCATAAGGCTTCCTACTATTTATTATAAATGGGCATGGCTCATTCAGCAATAGTAATTAACATCACTGTGTGACATTATTCTAAATGCAGGAGATATGACAATGAACAAAGCTCATAAAACCCCTTTCCTCCTGACAGTTTCATTCTGAAGAAGGGAGACACATAAGCAAAATAGGTAGTGTCAGTTCTGTAATGTAAGTTCATAGAAGTAGTATAAGTGGTATGTCCTATGGAGAAAAATCTAATTAATTGGAAATGGGGATTGAGCGTTTGGGGCAGCAACATTTAAAATAGAATATTCATAGCAGGCCTCAGAGAAAACATGACATTTAAATAAAGACTTCTAGGAAAGGATGGAAGAAGCCTGAGAATAACTGAGAAATAGAATCCAGACAAAGGGGGAAGCAAATGCAGAAGTTCTCAAATAGTAAAGTACCTGATAAATAACAGGAAGACAAAGTGGCCCCATGTAGTTGGGGGATGTAGTCAGAGAGGTAAGTGGAAGAATATTCTCATAGAACCTTTTAACAAGACATTAGTTTTGCTCAGAAAGAAGGGAAAAGCTTTAGCTGTACTTTGGACAGAAAATGACATCGTCTGACCTGGTTTTAAGGTGATGGCTTTACACTTCACATATTTTTGAAAATAGACCCAAGAAGGGAAAAGAGAAAAATGGGACAACACATTTGTGAAAAATCACAAGAAATTGGTTTGATAAGCTTGACAGGGTTTAGAATAAAAATGGCAAGGAGAAATTGTACTCTGGATACATGTTTTTAAACTGTCATAATTTTTTGAATAATTAGTGGTGAGGTATAAGGCATGGGTTTGATTCCTGGGTTGAGAAGATCTTCTGGAGAAGAAAATGGCAACCTACTCCAGGATCCTTGCCTGGAGAATCCCATGGACAGAGGAGCCTGGTGGGTTACAGTCCATAGGGTCGCAAAAGAACTGGACATGATTTAGCAACTGAACATAAATAACATGAAATAAAGAAAGGAGAAAGAATGTCTTTAAGGTTTTTGAATGAGTACCTGGAAGGATGAGGTTTCTATAATTGAGATGGAGAGACTGTAGTAAGATATATTTAGGATAGCAGAACAGAGGTCTGGCTTTCTATATGCTAAACCTGAAATACCTGTTAAATAGAGATATGATGTGAATTTGGATATACAGGTTTGGAGTTCACAGAAGAGATAGTAGGTTGAATGGTTTCCCCATGAAATTCATGTTCTTCTTGAAATCTCAGAATGGGACTTTATTTAGAAATATAATTATTGCAAATGTAATTAATTAAAATAAAATGAGGTTACACTAGAGTAGGGTGGATTCTTCATCAATATAACTGAGTTCTTATTAAGAGGAAAAGACACAGACATGCAAGGAAGCATGTTACAATGAGGGGGGGAGATTGAGTGAAGCATCCATAAGGCACAATAACACCCCAGTTTTCCAACAAGACCAGGATTGAAGAGAGGAACATGGAAGAGAGTCTCCCCTAGAGCCTTCAGATAGAATATGGCCTTGACAACACCATGGTTTGAAATTTCAGCTACCAGAACTATGAGGGAGGAATTTCAGTTGGTTTCAAGTTACCCAATTTATGGTACTTTGTTACAGCAGCTCTGGAAACTAATAAATAAGCCATCTGCATACAGCCCTTATTTAAGTTAAGAGACTACATTAAAATCTCCAAGATAATAAGAATAGTTATAAAAAAGATGAAGTAAAATGTCTGAAATTTGGGTTATAGTACACTTCGAGGTCAGGGTGATTAGAAGAAACCAGAAAAAGAGACTAAGAGGTAGTCCGTGAATAAGGAGAGAAACAAGGAGATTGTGGGATCTTGGAACCCAAAGGAAAGAGGCATATCAAGAAGAAAGTTATGTATTCAGTTCAGTTCAGTTCAGTCACTCAGTCGTGTCTTACTCTTTGGGACCCCATGAATCGCAGCACACCAGGTCTCCCTGTCCATCACCAACTCCCAGAGTTCACTCAGAGTTGCGTCCATCGAATCCGTGATGCCATCCAGCCATCTCATCCTCGGTCGGCCCCTTCTCCTTCTGCCCCTTATCCCTCCCAGCATCAAAGTCTTCTCCAATGAATCAACTCTTCCCATGAGGTGGTCAAAGTACTGGAGTTTCAGCTTTAGCATCATTCCTTCCAAAGAAATCCCAGGGCTGATCTCCTTCAGAATGGACTGGTTGGATCTCCTTGCAGTCCAAGGGACTCTCAAGAGTCTTCTCCAACACCACAGTTCAAAAGCATCAATTCTTCAGTGCTCAGCCTTCTTCACAGTCCAACTGTCACATCCAAACATGACCACTGGAAAAACCATAGCCTTGACTAGACGGACCTTAGTTGGCAAAGTAATGTCTCTGCTTTTGAATATGCTATCTAGGTTGGTCATAACTTTTCTATCAAGGAGTAAGTGTCTTTTAATTTCATGGCAGCAATCACCATCTGCAGTGATTTTGGAGACCAAAAAAATAAAATCTGACACTGTTTCCATTGTTTCCCCATCTATTTCCCATGAAGTGATGGGACCGGATGCCATGATCTTCGTTTTCTGAATGTTGAGCTTTAGGCCAACTTTTTCACTCTCCTCTTTCACTTTCATCAAGAAGCTTTTTAGCTCCTCTTCACTTTCTGCCATAAGGGTGGTGTCATCTGCATATCTGAGGTTATTGCTATTTCTCCAAGCAATCTTGATTCCAGCTTGTGTTTCTTCCAGCCCAGCGTTTCTCATGATGTACTTTGCATATAAGTTTAATAAGCAGGGTGACAATATACAGCCTTGATGTACTCCTTTTCCTATTTGGAACCATTCTGTTGTTCCATGTCCAGTTCTATTACATAATGCAAATAAGTAAAGTAAGATCAAAGTTGAGAACTGGCCATTGGTGTTATTAGTGTAACAATCACTGGTAACACTGACATTGAATTAAGTTATCATATTAAAAGATGCCTTTACAACTTTTTTTAATATTCAAAGATAATTATTTACACAATCTAATATAATTTTTAGGGAGGTAGCTGACAAAAGATAATAAGATGAGAAAAGCAGGATGTAGTGATATTTTTAAGATGAAGATTTAATTCCGGTAAAAATAAAGAATCCATAACTGACTATTATTATCACAATAAGAAGTAAAATTGAGAAATCACACTGTAAATCTTCCACCATTGCATGTGCTTGTATTTTAGAAGACATTGGTATGTGTTTTGGCTGTTCCATTTCTCCTTTGCACTATTTAATAGAGGAGAAAAAAAAAAAAAAACGCAAAAAATGAGACAAAACAAAGAAAGCCACAAATACAAAAGAAGGCAAGAAAGTGAGATTCATATGGGACCATCCTGTTTGTTGTCCCCAGGTGAGGACAGTTGATGACAGAATGCAGAACACCAGAAGTCTTTGTCAACAGCGTTGATGTTCCCACTGTATTTCTTTGTTTTGAAACCGATTTGCAATTCTCTTGACATCAGTTTTCAATTTATTACCCCAGGTGGGTCGGTCTCTGTGGAAGGCCAGCCTATATATGCAGCAGCTGAAATAACTAGTTGGGGCTAATGAGACTGAGAATGTCATGGGCTGGTTAATATTCATTTATTTGAAGGGAGCATCTCTGTTTAACCTGAGGGCTATATTTCATTAGATTTAGGCACTGTAATGCAATACCTGAAACTGAATGAAACTGGTGTTGTTTTCTTAAATACCAGCAGTTTTCATTTATGTTTGAGATGAAAATCTGCCCATCTTTGGCATGTATAAAACCTGTTCTCTCTCAGCTACTATTTTTTTTCTTATTGTGGTCATTGTGTCCTAATGTTGAACATAAGTAATTTTCTTGGATACTAGACATTTTTTTTTCTTCTCCACAACAAGTAATGTAGTTTCTTTGTCAAAAGTCTTAGGCAGTTGTAACAACTAAAGTAACAATTGCAGCAGGGCCAGGAGATATATATTCCTGTCCATGGAATGCAGGGTAATGGAGGCAGTGCAATGTCCAGGCATGAAAGATTAGATCCCCAGAGAATGAAACACATGTAAAGGTAAAGGTAAATGAAAAATGATGTCCATATGATTTTGTTAGACAAAGAGATATTTAATATCAATGTAAGCAAGAGAGTCCAGAATGGTACATGACAAAATTGGACTGCATTAGAATCAAGTGAGTATCCTATTAAAACATACTCACGTCTAAAGCCCCCAATCCTACAGGCTTGCTGAATTAGGATATATGACATGAGATAGTAGGTATCTGTATAGGAAGTAGAGACAAGAAGAGCCTGCAGTGAACAGTTAGCAGTGAACCCAGTTAGACATAAACTCTAGTAAAATTATGCATTATATTTAATGTCATATTATTATGCCTTTTTTTTCCCCATCTTTCCTGTTGAAATTTGGAGGGATTACAGAGACTTTCATGTGAATCCTGTTACTTTTTAAGGTATAGAAAAACACCAAGGAGAGGAGTTAAAGAATGGTTCAAAAAACACTCATTCCAGAAGGTACTGCATGCCTACACATACATAAAGATTTCATTACCAAATATACATATGAAGCACTGAACACACACACTCCTGAAGATACTTTTATTACTCAAATTACACATTAATTCATTTCAGATTATGTGAAATACTGCAATTAAAAAAAAAAAACACTTTGTCAATTCTCTTTAAAAAAAATAGTGTTCCTATATATATATATATAGGAATATATATATATATATTTTTTTTTGCACTTGGAATCTTTTTTTTTTTTTTTTTTTGTACATCCTCAATACAGTTTGGCAAATACTGCCTTTTGTGGACTTTTTGGTCTATTAATTTAAGTTTTACTTTTGATTCATGAGCTTGCACATAATATATTTTATTTTAATGAATCCTTTTCTTTGTTAGTTTTTTTTTTTTTTTTTTAAGTGCAATTATCCAGTTGAATACACAAAACCAGGAGCCTCAAACTTAAATGCACAGAATTCAAGAAAGAATAAAATGTGTGAGCTGAATTGGCTGCAGGTCAATTGGTAAAGGTGGTGTCTGTGGGCAATGAGACTTTATGATTTGTTAAAAAGGATCTTGTTCTCCAATCTTTTCCCAACAACATAAATATACTTTCTGTCTTTCATATCTATATGTTTGTATGTCCATCATCTATCTATCTATTTGTTTACTGTCTATTTATCTTGAGAGAAAGAGTTTTTGCTGAAACAATTCAGGCCTTGGGTCTTAATTTTCAAATTCTATTCTAAATCAGTCTTGTCATTAAGGATAAGAATTCCAATATTTTTCATAGTATTCAATTACCTGTTCATTAGTGTTTCATTCAAGTGGCCCCTGATACCTAGATGACATAGCGCAAGGCAACAGTAGACACTTGATAGGAAGTGATAGAGTACATATATGTTGGGTTTAATGGGTGGGAGAGAGGGGGAATAGTACAGGAAATAAAAGGAAGTAGCTGAGACAAGCCTTCAGACATACTGTAAATTCTTCAGGCTCTAGGAGCTAAAGAGTCACAGAAATAATTAGAAGACAAGAAGCTATCTTATGTGCAATGGGGCATTGCCAGCCCTTTCTTGCCCAGTGAAATTAAGAGAAGTCAATCTACCTATATTCATTTTATTTTTGAAAATTTTTGTATTTTCATTTGAAAATATAACACTACATGAGCAGGTACTTCTTGTTTTTGTGCCCTTTGCCTGCACTGTAAGGTATGTGGGATCTTAGTTGACCAACCAGGGATCAAATCTGCACCAGCTGCAGTGAAAGCACTGGAAGGGCAGAGTCTCAATCACTGGATCACGAGGGAAGTCCCCTGAACATGTACCTTTGAGAAATAAGTAGGACTATTGAGAAAGAACTTTGCCTCAGAGAAATGTGGCCATTCTGGTGTTTCCAGTCTTAGGCCTCTAGCTGTGGGAGCTCAGAAAACAAAGTTTAAATGCTTTAGCCTAAACTGCTTTCTCCAATGGGTAACACAGTATACTGAAAGTGAAAGTAGAAGTCTCTCAGTTCAGTTTAGTTCACTCACTCAATCACGTCCAACTCTTTGCAACCCCATGAATCGCAGCACACCAGGCCTCCCTGTCCATCACTAACTCCTGAAGTTCACTCAGACTCACGTCCATCGAGTCAGTGATGCCATCCAGCCATCTCATGCTCTCTCATCCCCTTCTCCTCCTGCTCCCAATCCCTCCAAGCATCAGAGTCTTTTTCAATGAGTCAAATCCCCGCATGAGGTTGCCAAAGTACTGGAGTTTCAGCTTTAGCATCATTCCTTCCAAAGAAATCCCAGGGCTGATCTCCCTCAGAATAGATTGGTTGGATCTCCTTGCATTCCAAGGGACTCTCAAGCGTCTTCTCCAACACCATAGTTCAAAAGCATCAAGTCTCTCAGTCATGTCCAAATGTTTGTGACTCCATGGACTGTAGCCTACCACGCTCCTCTGTCCATGGAATTCTCCAGGCCAAAATACTGGAATGGGTAGCAATTCTCTTCTTCAGGGTATCTTCCCAACCCAGGGATCAAACCCAGGTCTCCCACATTGCAGGTGAATTCTTTACCAGCTGAGCCACCAGAGAAGCCCAGTATACTGAAAAGAAGCACTTAACTTAAAAGTAGTAACAAGAGTGGCTATTCTTAGGTTTTATTGACTTAAAATACTTTCCCTTCTCTGTCCCGTTTTGTCAAAGCACTTATAAAAATTTTAAACACTTTTAGAGGAATTTTAGGCTCATTACAAAAGATAATGGTACAAAAATGTCTCATATACTCACTGCCCCAAGAAAATTAGTCTCCCCTATTAATATTCCCTATCACGGAAAGAATGAATGAATGAATGAGTGGATGAATCACAAACTAGAATCAAGATTTCCAGGAAAAAAAATCAACAACTTCAGATAGGCAGATGACATAATTCGAAGGGCAAAAAGTGGAGAGGAACTAAAAAGCCTCTTGATGAAGGTGAAAGACGAGAGTGGAAAAAGCAGGCTTAAAACTAAAAATTCGAAAAACTAATGTCATGACATCTGGTCCTATTACTTCATGGAAAATAGAAGGGGAAAAAGTGAAAACAGTGACAGGCTTTATTTTCCTGGGCCACAAAATCACTGCAGATGGTGACTGCAGCCATGAAATTAAAAGACACTTGCTCCTTGGAAGAAAAGATATGACAAATCTAGACAGCATATTAAAAAACAGAGGCATCACTTTGATGACAAAGATCTGTATAATCAAAGCTACGTTTTTTCCAGTAGTTGTGTACAGGTATGAGAGTTGGACCATAAAGAAGGTTGAACACCAAATAATTGGTGCTTTCAAACTGTGATGTTGGAGAAGACCCTTGAAAGTCCTTTTGATTTCAAGGAGATCAAACCAATCAATCCTAAAGGAAATCAATCTTGAATATTCATTGGAAGGACTGATGCTGAAGCTGAAACTCCATTCTTTTGGCCCTCTGATGGGAAAAGCTGAATCACTGGAAAATACCCTGATGCTGGGAAAGATTGAGGGTGGGAGGAGAAGGGGCAGACAAGGATGAGATGACTGGATGACATCACTGACTCAATGGACATGAGCTTGAGAAAACTCTGGGCGATAGTGAAAGACAGGGAAGCCTGTCGTGCTGCAGTCCATGTAGTTGCAAAGAGTCAGACACGACTTAGTGACTGAACAACAACAAATCAGAATGGTGCATGTTAACAAATGGTAATCTTATATTGAATATCATAATCACCTAAAGTTCTTCGTTTACATTAATGTTCACTGTTGGTCTTATATATTCTGTTAGTTTAGATAAAAGTACAATGCCATGTGGGCCTTCCAAAATGGCTAAGTGGTATAGAATCCACCTGCAATGCAGGAGACCTGGGTTCGATCACTGGTGTGGGAAGCTACCCTGCAGAAAGGAATGGCAACCCACTACAGTATTCTCACTTGGAGAATCCCATTACAGAAGAGCTTGGCAGGCTACATTCTATAGGGTCTCAAAGAGCTGTAAACAACTGAAGTGACTGAGCATGCACACACACACAATGGAATGTATCTATCACTATAGCACCACACAAAATATCTTCATTGCTCTGACAATCCTCTGTACTCCATATATTTACCCTTCTTCTACCTCAGCCTCTGACAACTACTGATCTTGTTACTATCTCTATAGTTTTACTTTTACCAAGAATGTCATATGTGGTAGCTGTAATTTACTATGTAGTTTTTCTTTCTTTTTTTTTTTTTTTTCAGATTGGCTTCTTTCACTTAATAATACACAATTAACCTTCCTCCATGTCTTTTCTTTTTAATTTTTTTGTTTATTTATTTATTTTTGGCTGTGCTTCATCTTTCTTGCTGTGCAGAGTGAGCAGGGGCTACTCTATGGTAGTGGTACACAGGCTTCTGGTTGTGGTGGCTTCTCTTGCTTCAGTGTAAAGGCTCTATGACCCCTAGGCTCCAGTAGTTGGGTTGTATGGAGTATGTAGGCATCAGTAGTAGTGATGCATGGGATTTGTTGCCCCATGGCATGTGGAATCTTCTTAGACCAGGGATTGAACCGGTATTTCCTGCATTGGCAAGCAGATTCTTAACCTTTGGACCACCAGGGAAGTCCCATGTCTTTTCATAATTTCTTACTTTTGTGAGAAACCCTTAAACTGTTTTTAACAATGGCTGTACCATGTTACATTTCCACTAGCAGTGGATTAGGGTTCTGTTGTTCTACATCCTCATCAGTATTTGATATTGTCAATGTACTAGATTTGATCATTCTAATTGGTGTATAATGGTATCTCATTGTTTTAATTTGCATTTCCCTGATGGTATGTGGTATGCAATGGCTTGTTTCATGTTTATTTGTCATCTATATAACTTCTTTGGTGCTATTTTTTCAGGATTTTAACCCACTTTGTAATTAGGCTACTTATATTTTTATTGTTAAATTTTAGGAGATCTTGCCATATTTTGTATAATGTTTTTCTATGTTGTTGTTTTATTTTGGCAAATGTTTTCTCTCAGTCTAAGACATCTTCTCATTCTCTTGATATTGAACTTCACATAGCTAAAATTTTTAATTTTTATGAAGTCAGTTCATCTGCATTTCTTTTATGGATCATGCTCTTGCTGTTGTATCTAAAAACATCATTGCCATACCCAGGATCATCTAGATTTTCTATTATGTTATCTTCTAGGAGGGCTCCTCAGGTGGCTCAGTGATAAAGAAGCTGCCTGCCAAGCAGGTGATATGGATTTGATCCTGGGTTGCAAAGGTACCCTGGAGAAGAAATGGCAACCCACTCAAGTATTATTGTCTGGAAAATCCTATGGATAGAAAAGCCTGGTGGGTTAAAGTTCATGGAGTTCCAAAAGAGTAGGCCATGTCTTAGCAACTAAACAACAAGAACATCTTTTAGGAATGTTTATCATTTTGCATTTGTTTAGTAATGTGTACCATTTTGAGCTATTTTTGTGCAGGATATAATATCTATATCTAGATTCATTATTTTAATTTGAAGATTCACTTGTTCCAGAACCATTTTTTTTAAAAGGTTATCTTTGGTTCATCGTATTGTCTTCCCTACTTTGTCAAAAATCAGTTAATATATTTATGTGAGTCTATCAATGGTCTTTGTACTCAATTCCATTGATCTACTTGTCTATTTTTCACCAAAAGGACACTGTTTTAATTACTGTGGGTTTATAATAAATTTTGAAGTTGAGTAATGTCAGTCTTTCAAATTTGTTCCTCTCTTTCAGCTATTATGGATCTTTTGTTTCTCCATTTAAACTTTAGAAAGTTTGTCAATATTGACAAAATAGTTTGCTGGGATCTTGATTGGTACTGCATTGAATATATAGATCAATTTTGAAGGAACTGACATCTGACAATAGTGAGTCTTCTTATTTATGAGCACAGAATATATTTTCAATTTAATTATGTGATTCTGTTCTTCAAAGTTTGGTAACTTTATATTGTTGTTGTTGTTGTTTAGTCTCTAAGTCATGTCTGACTCTTCTGCTTCCCCAAGAACTATAGCTCACCATGCTCTTCTGTCCATGGGATTTCCCAGGCAATACTATTGGAATGGGTTGCCATTTCCTTCTCCAGGGAATCTTCCCAATCCATGGATTGAACCTGCATCTCCTGCTTTGGCAGGCTATTCCTTACCACAGAGCCACCTGGGAAGCCCTTTCTTTATATAGTTCTTATCATAGTTGTACCTAGGCATTTCATTTGGGCAGCTGTCAATATAAATTATATATATATATATATATATATATATATATATATATATATATATATAAAATTTCAAATTCCATTTGTTCACTGTTGGTATATAAGAAAGTGATTAACTTTTATACTTTAACCTTGTATCCTGAAACCTTGCTATTACTTGCTTATTATTTCTCAGAGATTTTTGTTGTTTTTGTTTATGAACATGTCATTGACAAACAAGAAGAGTTTTATTTCGCCCATCTTGATATGTAAAATTTGTAGTTCCTTTTATTGTCTTACTGCATTAGCTAGATCTTCCAGTAGGTTGTAAAAAGGAGCTTTGAAAAGAGAAATGTTCTATAGTCCAAATATTAAATCTGAGTCTTTTAGTGAGTCTATGCCTCAGAACCATGCACTTGACAAATGTTTTTCAATTTTTCTCTCCCTTAATGTAGGACAGGATAGCTAGAGTGGGCTGGATTTGTGTTTTCCTTCTTCTATATGGAAGTTTAGAAGGGCCAATAGTTGAGGATTTTCTTTTCCTGGGTGGAGCTGAGAAGTGACACTAGAACTGACTGGTGTTGGTTACTTTCCTCCCTTCAGGTTTCAGTTAGACTCAGAAAATAATCCAGCAGGTTATACTCTGGCTAACTAGTTTCTCCTAAGGGACAGTCTTTTCAAGAACAAAATGTTCTGATATGTTTCAAAATGATTAATTTTCTTCTCTTCCCTGCTGAAAGGCTAAGTAGACTTTTTTTTTTTTTCCTGATGTTTACTTTGGGGACCTAGTTTAGATCCTGGAGGTGAATCTTACAGTACTGTAGCAGACCTTTATAATTGGTTTTCCCTAAATATTTTAACTCTCAGAGTTGCCTACACTGAGTCTCCTGCAATTTTTCAATCTGAGGTCAGGTTTTTCTACCTGGCATTGGTTTCTGTGGTGGATGGTAATAGTAATTCTGTGTATCCATCTGTATATCTCTCCAGTCTTGGAGGCAATAGCTTGCCCTGTGTCCCCCCTTCTCTTATGATCCAAGGAGAGTTGTTGAGTTTTCCATCTGTTCGGTGTTTTTTTTTTTTTTTTTTAATTTAAATTTATTTATTTTAATTGGAGGCTAATTACTTTACAATATTGTATTGGTTTTGCCACGCATCAGCATGAATCCACCATGGGTGTACACGTGTTCCCAATCCTGAACCTCCCTCCTACCTCCCTCCCTGTACCATCCCTCTGTTTCATCCCAGTGCACCAGCCCCAAGCATCCTGTATCCTGCATTGAACCTGGACTGGTGATTCGTTTCTTATATGATATTATACATGTTTCAATGCCATTCTCCCAAATCATCCCACCCTCTCCCTCTCCCACAGAGTCCAAAAGACTGTTCTATACATCTGTGTCTCTTTTCCTGTCTCGCATACAGGGTTATCATTACCATCTTTCTAAATTTTTTACTTGTTTTTAGGACAAAGCATTGACTTCCAATCCCCCTACATGTTGAACTAGGAACCCAAGTCCATTCATTTTTTTTTTTTTTTCTTTTTTCATTAGACACACATGATAATAGACCCTTTGCAACATGACAGCCTTTCCTTGATGGGGAGAAGAGTATTGAAGTATATAAAGAGGCATTTCAAATATAAAATAATAAATGTTGTGAAGAGGTGAGCAAAGCCCCTTGTAGAAGAGTGCTCATGTGTGCCCAGTCACGTCTGACCCTTTGCAATCCTGTGTACTGTAGACCACCAGGTTTCTCTATCCGTGGATCTTTGCAGACAAGGATACTGGAATGGGTTGCCATTTCCTACTCTAGAGGATCTTCTCAACCCAAGGATTAAACCCACATCTTTTGCATTTCCTGCATTGGCAGTCAGATTTGTTATCACTGAACCACCTAGGAAACCCTGTAGAAAAGATACTGAGCTCTAATTAAATATATAGCATCCTGTGTATTCTGCAATGGGATAATGCTATACAAATAAACATGACAAACCTGTTTTGGTAACTTCTGATATTGTTTAAATGAAATGGACGTATTATTTCCTCAGTCTCATATTGACTATACATCCCAAATTTCTCTCTTTTCTTCTTGGTTTCATTTTTCTAGGAAGTTCTGAAAGCCAAAGTGTCTGTCATCAAGTTTATGTTAATACGTGACAACTAAAACATGAGATACAATCCTAGAAAGGGATATATTTTGATGAGTATAAAGTAAGATACTCTGATTATTATAAATTATTTAGTCTTCTGCTGTAATAAAAGCTGCCACTTGGAGATATCTATATAAATGTCTAAGAAATGAGAAGTGAAATTTCCCATTTCCTCCTCTACACAATAATATGTCTTCAGAATTCTTCTGTGCGTATGTGTGTGTGTGTTGGTTGTTTAGTCATGTCTGACTCTCTGCAATATCATGGACTATAGCCTGCCAGGTTCCTCTGTCCATGGGGATTCTCCAGGCAAGAATACTGGAGTGGGTTGCCATTTCCTTCTCCACAGAATTCTTGTACCAGTGTGTTAGTCCATTTGGGGTTCCGTAACAAATTTTCATATACCAGAGGGTTTAAAAAAAAAAAAAAAAAAAAAAACAGAATTTTATTTCTCACAAGTCTGGAGGCAAAAAATATAAGCCCGGGTGCCACGATGGCTGAATTCCATGAAGAACTCTTTTTCGAGCTGAAGATGTCTCAGTTCTTCTTCTATCCTCACGTATTAGAGAGAGTGTTCAGTTCAGTTCAGTCACTCAGTCGTGTCCGATTCTTTGCGACTGCATGTATTGCAGCACGCCAGGCCTCCTTGTCCATCACCAACTCCCGGAGTTCACTCAGACTCACGTCCATCGAGTCAGTGATGCCATCCAGCCATCTCATCCTCTGTCATCCCCTTCTCTTCCTGCCCCCAATCCCTCCCAGCATCAGAGTCTTTTTCAATGAATCAATTGGCCACCTCACATGAGGTGGCCAAAGTACTGGAGTTTCAGCTTTAGTATCATTTTTTCCAAAGAAATCCCAGGGCTAATCTCCTTCAGAATGGACTGGTTGGATCTCCTTGCAGTCCAAGGGACTCTCAAGAGTCTTCTCCAACACCCCAGTTCAAAAGCATCAATTCTTCAGTGCTCTGCCTTCCTCACAGTCCAACTCTCACATCCATACATGACCACAGGAAAAAGCATAGCCTTGACTAGACAGACCTTAGTCAGCATAGTAATGTCTCTGCTTTTGAATGTACTATCTAGGTTGGTCATAACTTTTCTTCCAAGGAGTAAACATCTTTTAATTTCATGGTTACAATCACCATCTGCAGGGACTTTGGAGCCCCAAAAAATAAAGTCTGACACTGTTTCCACTGTTTCCCCATCTATTTCCCATGAAGTGAGGAGACCAGATGCCATGATCTTTGTTTTCTGAATGTTGAGCTTTAAGCCAACATTTTCACTGTCCTCTTTCACTTTCAACAAGAGGCTTTTGACTTCCTCTTCACTTTCTGCCATAAGGGTGGTGTCATCTGCATGTCTGAGGTTATTGAGATTTCTCCCGGCAATCTTGATTCCAGCTGTGTTTCTTCCAGCCCAGCATTTCTCATGATGTACTCTGCATAGAAGTTAAATAAGCAGGGTGACAATAGACAGCCTTGACGTACTCCTTTTCCTATTTGGAACCAGTCTGTTGTTCCATGTCCAGTTCTAACTGTTGCTTCCTGACCTGCATACAGATTTCTCAAGAGGCAGGTCAGGTGGTCTGGTATTCCCATCTCTTTCAGAATTTTCCACAGACAGTGTAAGCTAGTTCTTAATTTTCTTCTTATAAGGGCACTAATACCACTCTCAAGGGCTTCATCCTCATGATTTAATTATCTCACAAATGTCCATTTTCTGGATAACATTACATATTGGGTTAGGGCTTGGGCATACGCATTTTGATGAAATGTGGACCTGCAATGGAAACAGTGACAGATTTTATTCTCTTGGGCTCCAAAATCACTGCAGATGGTGACTGCAGCCATGAAATTGCTCCTTTGAAGAAAAGTTATGACCAATCTAGGCAATATATTAAAAAGCAGAGACATTACTTTGCCAACAAAGGTCCATCTAGTCAAAGCTACAGGTTTTCCAGTAATCATGTATGGATGTGAAATTTGGACCATAAAGAAAGCTGTGCACCAACGAATTGATGCTTTTGAACTGTTATGTTGGAGAAGACTCTTGAGAGTCCCTTGGACTGAAAGGAGATCAAATCAGTCAATCCTCATGGAAATCAGTCCTGAATATTCACTGGAAGGACTGATGCTGAAGCTGAAGCTCCAATACTTTGGCCACATGATGGGAAGAACTGACTTATTGGAAAAGACCTTGATGCTGAGAAGAATTGAAAGAGGAGAAGGGGAAGACAGGATGAGATGGTTAGATGGCATCACTGACTTGATGGACATGAGTTTGAACAAGCTCCAGAAATTGGTGATGAACATGGAAGCCTGGTGTGCTGCAGTCCATTGGGTTGCAAAGAGTCAGACACGACTGAGTGACTGAACTGAACTGAACTGGATGTGTGATTCATACCACTCAAGTATCCTAGGGAAAAAAAAAAAAAAAAAAGAAACAAACTATGTGAATTGGACAACATGCTACACTGAGAAAGCAATAGTTTTTATTTGGGGGTCTTTAGCAATTCCTTTCAACATTTTTATAGTTTATTAAATATTTTTGCTTTTTTGTTTGTTTCTAGCACAGTAGGCTCTGTACAGTCCCATTAGTAATGCCCTGGAAGCATGGAGTACCACAGATAATAAAAGTGAGAACACCTGATTTTAGAACTGATATCATTTATCTCTATATTACAACTGAAAGTGTAGATTTATTTTGTGAGTTAACATGACTTTTTATTATAATGCAAATATTTGATAGTCAAATTTTGTCTCTGAAAATAGAGATTTAACACATCAAATAGTAGGTTGGAGTGATAACTTTAATAACACAGAAATGGTTGGGCTTTGTGAGTTAGAAATAAGTATACATTATAATTCCATTTAAGTCTCCTTATGGTATAATAGGTAAGGAAGATCTGTAAACATTTTGTCCAATAATAGTATGATTTACACTTTACTTTTTTCTTTCTCTCTTTTCCTTTTTACTAGTAAAAGGAAACAATGGAAAAGGAAAAGATAAAAGAAATTCCAGCTCCATCAATTTTCTCATTGTGTGTCTCATTAACTAAGACCAATGTCAGTACCTTTGTCATTTTTGTAGTATTGACTTTAAGATATTTTCCATTTGTGAAAATAAATGACTTCCTCCATTTCTTTCTTCCTTCTGAATAATAGAATCCTATGGACTCAAGTGCAGTAATAGCCTGACAATATTTAAGATGTTTCTTAAAAGAGTCCCATAAAAATGTTAGAAGTTGCAATATCAGTGATAAATCAATTTGCAATCTGTCAATTTTACTTTTTAAATTTTGTCTTATGGTTTTAGTTACATACCTGTTCAAAATTACTATATTTTCATGGGGAATCATTACTTTTAACTTTAGATAATGAACTTTTCATTTCTCCTACTACTTTTGACTTAACTGGTATATAGATAACCAGATCTTTTTGGTTAGGATGGTAGCATATTGAAAAGTAGAGACATTACTTTGCCAACAAAGGTCTGTCTAGTCAAGGTTATGGTTTTTCCAGCGCTCATGTATGGATGTGAGAGTTGGACTGTGAAGAAAGCCGACTGCCGAAGAATTGATGCTTTTGAACTGTGGTGTTGGGGAAGACTCTTGAGAGTCCCTTGGACTGTAAAGAGATCTAACCAGTCCATTCTGAAGGAGATCAGCCCTGGATGTTCTTTGGAAGGAATGATGCTAGAGCTGAAATTCCAGTACTTTGGCTACCTCATACGAAGAGTTGGCTCATTGAAAAAAACTGGGAAGGATTGGGGGCAGGAGGAAAAGACTGTGATGCTGGGAAGGATTGGGGGCAGGAGGAAAAGGGGAAGACAGAGGATGAGATGGCTGGATGGCATCACCAACTCAATGGACATGAGTTTGAGTAAACTTTGGGAGATGGTGATGGACAGGGAGGCCTGACATGCTGCGATTGACGGGGTCACAGAGAGTTGGACGCGACTGACCCACTGAACTGAACTGAACTGATACCCAGTACTAGGGCTTCCCATAGCGCTAGTGGTAACAAACCTGACTGCCAGTGCAGGAGACAAAAGAAACAGTGAGTTTGATCCTTGGTTTGGGAAGATCCCCTGGAGGAAGGCATGGCAACCCATTCCAGTATTCTTCCCTGGGAAATCCATGGACAGTGGAGCCTGCCGTCTACAGTCCACAGCATCGGAGAGTCCAACACCACTGACGTAACAACACACATACTCAGTATGACTTAATTCATCCTTTCTGTTCTTCTGATAGAGCTAATAACTTTGCTTGAATTTATTATGATATATTTGGACTTATTCAAACCAATTCATTTTGTATCCCTTCTTTTTTTTGGCTTCATTTTTTTTCCCTCTGTTGCCTTTTATTTGCTATTTTATTTTCCAGTAAAACATAACTTTATATTACATTTATTTTAATTCAATGGCTGCCCTTAAGTTTTTAGAACAAATACTGTACTTAAGGACATTGAAGGCAACAAGTATTTACTCCAACCTATCAAAATAATGCCGTATGATTAGCTGATCAAAAATTAGTTTCTGACAAGTTTCTTCCCTGTTGTTTTCCAACATAAAAAATGTTACAGATTAACAACGTGTTCTCAAAACAGCTACAGGAATCAGCTAAATTAGTTAGATTTTCCGTTTCAGCTGAAACCATTTCGAAAGAATTCATATATTCTTTTCCATAGAACATCCTACATATGTCAATCACTGAAAATTCTTTTCTAATCCAGTATATACAACTGATTCAGTTCAGTTCAGTTCAGTTCATTTCAGTCACTCAGTCGTGTCCGACTCTTTACGACCCCATGAATCGCAGCACGCCAGGCCTCCCTGTCCTTCACCATCTCCCGGAGTTCACTCAAACTCACATCCATTGAGTTGGTGATGCCATCCAGCCATCTCATCCTCGGTCGTCCCCTTCTCCTCCTGCCCCCAATCCCTCCCAGCATCAGAGTCTTTTCCAATGAGCCAACTCTTCGTATGAGGTGGCCAAAGTACTGAAGTTTCAGCTCTAGCATCATTCCTTCTAAAGAACATCCAGGGCTGATCTCCTTTAGAATGGACTGGTTGGATCTCCTTGTAGTTCAAGGGACTCTCAAGAGTCTTCTCCAACACCACAGTTCAAAAGCATCAATGCTTTGGGGCTCATCCTTCTTCACAGTCCAACTCTCACATCCATACATGACCACAGGAAAAACCATAGCCTTGACTAGACGGACCTTAGTCAGCAAAGTAATGTCTCTGCTTTTGAATATGCTATCTAGGTTGGTCATAACTTTTCTTCCAAGGAGGAAGCGTCTTTTAATTTCATGGCTGCAGTCACCATCTGCAGTGGTTTTGGAGACCAAAAAAATAAAGTCTGACACTGTTTCCAATGTTTCCCCATCTATTTCCCATGAAGTGATGGGACCAGATGCCATGATCGTAGTTTTCTGAATGTTGAGCTTTAAGCCAACTTTTTCACTCTCCTCTTTCACTTTCATCAAGAAGCTTTTTAGTTCCTCTTCACTTTCTGCCATAAGGGTGGTGTCATCTGCATATATGAGGTTATTTATATTTCTCCCAGCAATCTTGATTCAAGCTTCTGTTTCTTCCAACCCAGCGTTTCTCATGATCTAGTCTGAATATAAGTTAAATAAGCAGGGTGACAATATACAGCCTTGACGTACTCCTTTTCCTATTTGGAACCAGTCTGTTGTTCCATGTCCAGTTCTAACTGTTGCTTCCTGACCTGCATACAGATTTCTCAAGAGGCAGGTCAGGTGGTCTGGTATTCCCATCTCTTGAAGAATTTTCCACAGTTTATTGTGATCCACACAGTCAAAGGGTTTGGCATAGTCAATAAAGCAGAAATAGATGTTTTTCTGGAACTCTCTTGCTTTTTCCATGATCCAGCAGATGTTGGCAATTTTATCTCTGGTTCCTCTGCCTTTTCTAAAACCAGCTTGAACATCAGGGAATTCGCAGTTCACGTATTGCTGAATCCTGGCCTGGAGAATTTTGAGCATTACTTTACTAGCATGTGAGATGAGTGCAATTGTGAGGTAGTTTGAGCATTCTTTTGCAATGCCTTTCTTTGGAATTGGAATGAAAATACAACTGATTATATATATATATATATATATATATATATATATATATATATGAAAAAGTGTGAAAGTATTAGTTGCTCAGTCATGTCCAAATGTTTGCAACCCATGGACTATAGCCCACCAGGCTTTTCTATCCATAGAATTCTCCAGGCAAGAATCCTGAAGTGGGCTGCCATTTCCTTCTCCAAGGTATCTTCCCAACCTAGGGATTAAATCTGGATCTTCTGCCTTGAAAGCAGATTCTTTACCATCTGAGCCACTTGGGAAGTTCTGTAAGTAAAAAAAAAGAAAAAAATAACTGGTTAAATTGAACTGTAAAAAGAAAAATATTCAAATAATCAAAAAGTATGGGAAAAGTGAAAGAGGCTAACAATTGAAGAAACAAAAAATAATAATAATAGATTTAAAACTGTTCAAATTAGTACTTTCATTAAATATTAATATACTAAACACTTCTATAAAGAAGCAAACATAATTGGAAAGGATATTAAAGTAAATTTCAACTGTATGCTGTCTACAAAGGATATATTTTAAATATAAGGCAAAAATATAAAATAAATAATGAAAATTTGCCTGCAGATAGAAAACACCAAAAGATTGATGTGAATATAATAAAATCAAATACAATAGATTTTAGCAAAACATTTCACCCCAGACTGAGGCCTTTTATTATAATAAATTAGCAATTCATCAAGAAGATATACACTTATTAACATATATAGATAAAGCAGAATTTCAACATATATGAAGCAAAAATTGACAGAAAGAAGAAACTCACAATTTCACTAATAAGACTTTTTTTGGTAGTACGAAGTTTTATCATTGTTTTGTCAGCAACTGTTAGAATAATTAGACCTTGATACCATATGAAGATCCCCTGGAGAAGGAAACGGCAGCCCACTCCAGTACCCTTGCTGGGAAAATCCCATGGACAGAGAAGTCTGGTAGGCTACAGTCCATGAAGTCGCAAAGAGTCGGACATGATTGAGCAACTTCACTTTCACTTTTCACTTTCACCATATGAGTAAATACATAGAATAACTGAAAAACATTATTTACTCTTTTGTCTTTATCTCTTTATATTTTTTATAATATGAAAAATTATATGAGGATAGCCCTTAAGCTAAATGGATTTAATGAAGAAACCAATTATGTTATGTAAGAACACCCAAACATGTTAAGATTAATCATTAATCATAAGTTTTAAAAATTTTGAGCCAAAAGTAATCACAAAAATTGAAACATATTTCAAATTAAATAAAATAGATGCAAATTTGTGGGATGGAGCTAAAGCTACTGGATAAAAATCCATAGCTTTAAGCATTTATAGACATGAAGAAAATTTTAAAAATCAATGACCTAAATTTTCATTCCAAAATCTAGAAAAGGAAGAAAGAAGTAAATCTAAAGTAAGTAGAAAGATATAAATAAAGGAAACTATAAGCAAGGTGAAAAGACAGCCTTCTGAATGGGAAAAAATAATAGCAAATGAAGCAACAGACAAACAACTAATTTCAAATATATATAAGTAATTCCTGCAGCTCAATTCCAGAAAAATAAATGACCCAATCAAAAAATGGGCAAAGAACTAAACAGACATTTCTGCAAAGAAGACATACACACATGTCTAACAAATATATGAAAAGATGGCTAACAAACACATGAAAAGATGCTCAACATCACTCATTATCAGAGAAATGCAAATCAAGACCACAATGAGGTATCATTTCATGCCAGTCACAATGGCTGTGATCCAAAAATCTACAAGCAATAAATGCTGGAGAGGGTGTGGAGAAAAGGGAACCCTCTTACACTGTTGGTGGGAATGCAAACTAGTACAGCCACTATGGAGACAGTGTGGAGATTCCTTAAAAATCTGGAAATAGAACTGCCTTATGACCCAGCAATCCCACTGCTGGGCATACACACCAAAGAAACCAGAATTGAAAGAGACACGTGTACCCCAATGTACATTGCAACACTGTTTAAAATAGCCAGGACATGGAAGCAACCTAAATGTCTATCAGCAGATGAATGGATAAGAAAGCTATGGTACATATACACAGTAGAATATTACTTAGCCACTAAAAGAATTCATTTGAATCATTTCTAATGAGGTGGATGAAACTGGAGCCAATCATACAGAGTGAAGTAAGCCAGAAAGAAAAACACCAATGCACTATACTAACGCATATAAACGGAATTTAGAAGGATGGTAATGATAACCCTGTATGCAAGACAGCAAAAGAGACACAGATGTACAGAACAGTCTTTTGGATTCCGTGGGAGAGGGAGAGGTTGGGATGATTTGGGAGAATGGCACTGCAACATGTATAATATCATACATGAAATGAATCACCAGTCCAGGTTCAATGCATGATACTGGATGCTTGGGGCTGGTGCACTGAGACAACCCAGAGGGATGGTACGGGGTGGGAGGAGGGAGAGGGGTTCAGGATGGAGAACACGTGTATACCTGTGGTGGATTCATGTTAATGTATGGCAAAACCAATACAATATTGTAAAGTAATTAACCTCCAATTAAAATAAATAAATTTATATTAAAAAAAGGATAAGAGCTTAAATCAATGAAATTGAGCATAGATATACCTAACTCTAACACTTGGTCTACAAGGAGATCCAACTAGTCCATCCTAAAGGAGGTCAGTCCTGGGTGTTCATTGGAAGGACTAATGTTGAAGCTGAAACTCCAATACTTTGGCCACCTGATGTGAAGAACTGACTGATTTGAAAAGACCCTGATGCTGGGAAAGATTGAAGGCAGGAGGATAAGGGGACGACAGAGGATAAGATGGGAGGATGACATCACTGACTCAATGGACATGAGTTTGGGTAAATTCAGGGAGTTGGTGATTGACAAGGGAGGCCTGGCATGCTGGAATTCATGGGATCGCAAAGAGTTGGACATGACTGAGCAACTGAACTGAACTGAACTGAACTGATACAATAGAGAAGCTAAACAAAACAATGACCTGGGAAACGTCTACAAATTATGAGTAAACATTAAAATAATATTAGGAATAAAGTGTTGTTACTATAGATGCTACATATATTAAAAAGATAAAATATTATTAACACATACATGACAAAATGTAAACAGATAAATTAAAAAAAATACCACTTACAAAAATTTATACAAATGAAACAAAGAGTGTAAATAGCCCTATACCTATTTAAGTAAATATCAAAGACTCCCAACCAATTAAATTCTATTCCTACAAGTTTTGTCAGTGAATTATATCAAACATTGAAGAAAGAATTAACACAAATTCTGTAAAAGTCCTTCAGAAAATTAAAATGCTTTCAAAATTGTTTTATAAGCTTTACATAACCCTGAAAGCATAAGTTAACAAAGATCTTACAAAAATAATTACAGAAAACTTTGAATCTTTCTTTTACTTAGGTGTAAATTTGTTTATGTCCGGGATCTTAGATTATTCCTTGCCAGATTCAATTTATTTCATTTCCTTTCTTAGGGACAGAGGTCCAAAACTTGAGTTGTTCAAGACTGATAGAACCAGGCAGCAATAAAGTTTTTAGTAGTATTCTGTAGCAATGGATGTACTTTTTTTTTCTCATTCATTGCTCATTTGGTTTCACCCAGGGCCCTCAGTTCTAAGTTCTTGACCCTTTAGATCTAAAGTTTTGACTTGCATCACAATGTAGGCATTTATAACCAAGGTCCTAAATTTTTCCAGCCACATCTCAGGTCATTAAGTTTCTCTAGGTCTTACTGGCTTTGATTCTACCACTTGAGAATTTCTTGTTATTGAGAAATTTTGTTTCTTTTATTTCCCATACAATCTCTGCAATGCATTTTTAATTTTCCTTTTTGTTACTGTAATTAATGAGCATGTTCTAGATGTTTATAGAGAAGATTTTTAAAGTTACTATATTTTTGTTATAATAAATACATTTTAACATGTCTATTTTTATTAACACACAAAATGGTCAAAATATATTCAGTTAAAAATAAAATAGTAAAATTGTTTTATAGTATCATGCATATTAGCAATATAGTCATGTAATAAAGTAACAAGAGTAAAAGTGATCATTTTTATTACTCTATTCAAGCATTATATATTGAATATATTCTACATTTACAGTTGAATAGGGGAAAGTTATTAAAATTAAAATAAAAGAAAGCTAGCATACATATAATACACTGGAAAATATAAACAGCTCCTCTAACACGTTGAAGAGTTTTTCTGCAAATATAAAATGACTGGAGTAGATTCTTTAAGAAACTCTAGTACTAATTTGAAAATTATTTCACAAAGTTCATTTCAAAGGGATTTCAATACTAGTAAATGTGTGTCCAGTTCTCTCTATATTTTGTGGAAACAATGAACCTGACAATTCACAGCTGAGCAAATACCAACCCTAGTAAAGTAAAGAAATAACTGAAGAATTATAGGTCAAGCTTTTATTTCTATTTTGCATTAATATTCACAATACAGACCCTACCTTATGGAAATAAATGTGACTACTAGAGATGATTGTGGTCTTTGTTGTTATCTTCCTTACTTTCCTAACTGCCCCCAAATGACTGGTCTAGCAGACCCAATTCTGATGCAGTAAAATTTGAAGTCACTCCAGAAATGATTAACTTTACATTTAACTGATCATAAGATGGATTGGATGAATGATGAGGAGTTACAGAGAATACATGTACATTAAAGTAGATGACAGGAAATTGAAAATATTGCTATAACATTAAGTATTGATTTTTACAGATTTCTTGATATTGCTTGACACAAATAAATGATAGAGGCAAAGAAACTTGATAAAGATAAGAAGGGTGAGGACACAGTCATCAGAGTGAAGAACTACAGATTTGGACTAAGGCGCTATAATTATATGCCTAGAGAAGATAGCAAAAGCAACAAAAATGACTATAGATGGAAAGTATGGGCAAGATGGATGAGAACATAAAATTAATTTTCAAAAAGAGTGTGGTTTCATAGTTGCAGAATTGTTTCTTTTGATGTCATTATATTATTTTCTTTAATTTCTTCCTTCTATAGTTGAAATAGAATATCCTCAATATCTCATTTTTTTACAAGATCTTGTGTGGAAAGACTATCATGATTAGCATAAGCTGAAAAAAAAAAACTCTTTCTTTATAAAGATTATGATGTTGTATACTATTGCTTTCGAATTTACATATGTAAAATTCACTGTTGCATGACACCAGTGCTCCAGGCCAACTAGACTGAAGGAAGAGAACAGGCTCCTCCTTTAACTCAAACTCTTATCTTTTGATATCTGTTACTTGAGTCTTAAGCTCTCAGGACACAAGTTCTACATCTTGCAGTAAAATATATTTTCTCCTTTGGCTGTTGGGCTTCCCTGGTGGATCAATCTATAAAGAATATGTCTTCAGTGAATGAGAGCATATGCAATACAGGAGAGTGGGTTCAATTTGTGGGTCAAGAGGAGCCCTTGGAGAAGGAAATGGCAACCCACTCCAGAATTCTTTCCTGGGAAATCTTATGGACAGTGGAGCCTGGCAGGCTACAGTTCATGGGGTTGCAAAGAGTTGAAAATGAATTAACAACTAAACCACAACAAGTCCTATCATTAACTAGAATTAGTTGATTGTTTATATCTATGATTTTTTAAATTAATTAAATCTAATTACCATTTCCTTAAATTTAACCATGATTACCTCTGGAATCTTCTCTAGCAGTGACTTTATAACTAGTCTTTTATTTGTGTCTCAAGATTAGGTCCATCTTGAGCACTGTAACCTTATTGATATGCTTAGTACATCTGTGTACAACATAACAGGTCACTATTCACCTAAAATTCTGTGAGATTTTTGTGTTTTCATTTCTTTGCTCTTATTTCCTCCATGATTCCTGGATTGGGAAGATCCCTTGGAGACAGAAATGGCAACCCATTCCAGTATTCTGGCCTGGAGAATCCCATGGGCAGAAGAGCCTGGCAGGCTACTATCCATGGGGTCACAAAGAGTTGGACACGACTTAGTGACTACACCACCATTTCCTCCATGAAGGCATTTTCCTTTTTCTATTTCCATCCATCAGTTTATGCCCTCATCATTTAAGGCCCAGATGAAAGTCTAATATATTTCAAGGGAAGCTCATTTTACTCTACAAATAAACTCTTCTGTTTTGCTTTAAAAAGATTTAAAGCAAATGGACCTGTTGAGACCAAGATACTTGAGTTAATGTTCAGAAAGAAAATGTAACCACAGATTTGGAAATTTTCACCTAAGGAAGAAGTCTACATTGAAGAAGAACTTGTGTAGGCAGTTAGCATACATGCTTTTTGGAAGCTGTGCGAAGCAATAGGTCCCTCAGGCAGACAGTCTTCAGTTCAGTTGCTCAGTCGTGTCCGATTCTTTGCAACTCCATGAATGCAGCACGCCAGGCCTCCCTGTCCATCACCAACTCCCAGAGTTCACCCAAACTCATGTCCATCAAGTCGGAGATGCCATCCAGCCATCTCATCCTCTATCATCCCCTTTTCCTCCTGCCCCCAATCCCTCCTAGCATCAGAGTCTTTTCCAATGAGTCAGCTCTTTGCATGAGGTGGCCAAAGTATTGGAGCTTCAGCTTTAGCATCAGTCTTTCTAATGAACACCGAGGACTGATCGCCTTTAGAATGGACTGATTGTATCTTCTTGCAGTCCAAGGGACTCTCAAGAGTCTTTTCCAACACCACATTTCACTAGAGTATTTAATAGTGTCAGAGCTCTCACACTGTGTACAGCAAAAAATCTAGGCTTTTGAGCTGCCCCTGCAATATTTCTGGTCCCAGGTTAATTTTCAAACTCTTTTTTTCATTGAATTCTGCACTTGTCAATGGGCTTTTTGTTTCTAGAATTTTCTATATTACTAAGATTGTGCATTTTCATATTATGCCCTTTTCCTCAGGTATTTCATCCAACTCCTCTCTGTTTACATCCATCCTATTCATTTTTTACAGAAATAGTTTATATGTGAGGTCTTTACTAACTTCACCATAATTTCTTCCAAAAAAAAAAAAAAAAAGCTATATCATTATTATGAGGCTTTCCTGGTGGCTCAGTGGTAAAGAATTCATGCACAATGCAAGAGACACAGGAGATGCAGGTTCAATCCCTGGATCAGAGGGTAAGGCAACCGACTCCAGTATTCTTGCCAGGAAAGTCCTATGGACAGAGAAACCTGATGGGCTACAGTCCATAGGGTTGCAAGGAGTCAAGACATGACTGAAGCGACTAAGCACGCTTATCATTATTATACCACAGAGTCAATCGTTTGAAGGCATAAAATCACACAATTAACTAGATGAGGGACTAGTCCAAGTTAACACAACTTGTGCAAAAATTTTGACACGTGTATGTCAGAACCTACACCAGAGAGATCCTTTCCATTTCCATTTCATTTTTAGGTCTACTGAACTTGCCACTTTTCATTACTAATTTACCTTTTAAATACATAGGTTCCCCCTCTCTGCCCCATGTTAGCTTTAAACATCTTGAATGCTCAGTTCACATTTTAAATGCTTTTGTATTTAGCAAAGTACTTCGCAGAAGTACTTGGCAGACTAAATTCTGGATTTTATATATTCAATGAACTTTAATTTTATTATTAGAGACTCCAAGGATCAATATTAAATTTTAAGCTATATTGTAGTTCCTCCCAAACATCCTTTGCACCATTTCCTGATCTGTTAAATAGTAGAAAATCTGGATCCCTCCTACTTGTTTTCCTTGTAGCCTACTTATTTTTACTGTAGTAATTACTGTTTGGGAAGCTTTCGAAGTCTCGGCCAAACCATTTTTGGAAGGTGAAGCATTTTCAGCTAAAAGGAAAAAAAAACATATTTTCAAATCTCATCTTTGTGTCAGCATATAGTATTTTTAAACTAATCTATTCAGTTTTATTTTTCCCACTTAGTTAAACATCAAAGACAACTCAACGAATGTTCATTCTTTCCATATGTATTAAATGTATGGTTTGCTGAAGAGAAAAATAATTTTAACTCATTATTTTAATGCCATGAGAAGCCTATAGATGTATTGCTTATATTAACAGTGATAATTATGACTTTATTTCATTACAAAAAACTTTAAATATATCATTTAAAATAGATAAAGCAGGTACCGTTAGCTCTATTTTACTGGTGAAAAAACTAAGGCTAAATGAGTTTCAGCAACTTGTTCAGAAATCCCCAAGCTAATATGGAGAGCTGGATTAGAATCCAGTTCTCCTGTCTCCATTCCCAGTCCTTCCTATTACTTCATGGCCTGTTCCCAATTGGCTAAGCAAGGCCCACTTTGGCTGTGAAAGGGAAATAGCCTGTAATTGCTGCCAAGGAGGCATATTGAGTGGGATGTACTGAATCTTTCGGTTGCATCAGGTTCTGCTGTGCATGTATGAATTCTGCCAGAATCAGCTTCTTTCATCAAGATGTTCATTTTCTAGAGATGAAATTTAATGGGATGAAATTTCATATAGTCCATGGTTAGTGGATAGGAAATAAAATGTGAATGTTCTGTGTTGGATAAATTCCACAAAAAAGATTGAGAAAATTCTTATGGTCACTACAGGAAAACTTCAATTTGGCGGAACTCAATTCTCAAGAAATCTTGATTAATGGGAAAAATGGAGAGAATAAGAATCTTACAGGAAAAAAGTGAGCAGTGCTGTGTGTGTGTATGTAAGTAGAATTCTAATCTTATCTTTAATTATTTGCCTCCCACATAAAAGTTTCCCACTGATCTTTGTATCCCAAATCTTAGTTGGTTAGATCAATTGAATGTTATGGAAGTATGTAGGAAGAAATAGGGCTTCACTAGTGGCTCAGACAGTAAAGAATCTGCCTGCAATGCAGGCAACCTGGGTTCAATCCCTATATCAGAAGATCCCCGAGAAAATGGCATAATAACCCATTCCAGTATTCTTACCTAGAAAATCCCATAGACAGAAGAGCCTGGCAGGCTACAGTCCCTAGGGTTGCAAAGAATTGGACACAACTGAAGCAACTTAGCACTCATGCAGGAAGTATTTAACAATGATTTTCAAGTTTCCTGACTTGGGGACTGCAGAGGATGGTGGTGGCATTCATTCTTTATTTATTTTTTGTTTGTTTGTTTGTTTAATTGGTACAACTGATGCTCAGAACACAATTTTACAGGAAATAGAGTAGGGAAGGCTGTTATAGTAGCTATTATAAATGAGTGAATGGCTCAATTCACAAATATGACTGAAAATGAGAATTTCTGGGATGTTTTTCCTGGTATTTTCATTTTGCAGACTCAGGACCCTCTGTCACAGAGTAGGAAGAGACGAGCTTCCATTGGGTCATATTTTCTTTTCTAATTTATCTGATAAAATCTCTTCTAGTTCACTATTTGCCTTTTTTCAGTTGTCACAGAAGACTGTATAACTTTCCTAACTTTGGCATTTTAATCCTGAGATGTTTGGTGACTGCTGTTCCTTCAAGGAATAAAGGTCTTGGGGTATCAAATACCAAATTAGAGCTCACATTATAAGCTGCCAATTGGAATAGCTTGGTAAAACACAGATTCTTAGGTGCTGTGGTTTCCACCTTTATCAAAATTCACTTTGTGTGAAGACTTTAACTTCATTGTTCAGTGACCGAAAGAAGAGTGATCAGATGGATGTAAGCTTTTCTTTCTCTTCTTTATCAAGTCTTCCCAGGTAGACAAGGGGGGTGCTGACAATGTTGTCTCTAGCTTTTCTCCTTTTTTTTAACCCACTTCACTCTTCTGAAAATGTACTTTCCCCAAACATGTTCTTCATATGTCATCGTCGTTTAGTTGTCCTATCATCTCTTATTGTGTATGACTTATCTGTGAAAAGTGCAACACCAACCTGGGGTGGCCTCTGCGGTCACTTGATGTTTTCTCATATAATGCAAACTGATTCATAGTTTGTCCAAGAAAAACACCACCCCGAATCAAACCTATAATTAAAGCTTTTTCTCAAGGGAGAAACTAATAACAGAAAATATATAATTTAAGTTATCACAACCATCCTCAACAAAACACAATGATTTTTGTGTTTACAAGATCAATGATTTTGTACAGGATCAATGATTAGGACACTCTTGTTCTTTTTTATGATGTCTCAACTACCCCAAATATTGCCTAAAACCAAGAACTAATTGAACATGGAATTTAATATTCCCACAATTGTTCTTATGTGCTATTGTTGTTATTGGTGCATAATATATAACTGTAATCGTTAGTCAGTTATGTCCAACTCTTTGTGACCCCATGGAATACAACCTACCAGGCTCCTCTCTCCATGGCATTCTCGAAGCAAGAATACTAGAGTGGGTTGCCATGCTGTCCTCCAGGGGATATTCCCGACCCAGGGATTGAACCCAGTTCTTCCACATTGCAGGCAGATTCTTTACCATCTGAGCCACCAGCAAAACCATATATATAATTGTAGCACAGTGTATTAAAACACACCCATGATTATAATACACATGATAAAGAGAAAGAAAAAAACTTTAAGCCAAAGCCCCAAGTAACTTTAATCTACAAAACAACTTAGAACATTATTTAATTATTATTATTGTAAACGGTTATTCTTTAGCTCAAAGGAATCTTTCCATTTATTTGCTTTAGCTTAAATTTGGAGAACAGCACTAATGAAGTTTGGGGAGCAGAGAAACACCAGAGGGAGAGAGGAGAAAGAGGCTGAGTTTGAGTCTTTGGAGGACAGTGTTTACTTGTGACTGTGCTATAAAACTTCATTTGTACTTCATGTCCCTTAAGCCCTGAGAGTTTCAAAGGCTAAATGATAACCCAAATCTCTTTCAGCTATACTGACTACGTGGTTATTAAAACAAGGCAAAAAATCACTGTCACTGTCTCTATGTTGTAAACAAAAATAAGTTTAGGAACTGGCAGCATCAGCTGTCCTATATGGACAAAGTTTCCCTTGTTGAAGTTTAGGGGCGCTGGCTTCCATGGCTATAAATTCTTAAGTAGTACTTTTCAGAAAACAGACAACTAGAGGGTCTTAGAAAATAATTTTTTCTTCTAAAAGGAAGTGATATAATGAAGACACTTTTTAAAATCACCAGTATAGCATACTCAAATCAAGAAATTCTAGATTTCATATGCTTACATGCTTCCTGAACTATCACTACTAAGCTCATTATATTTAAAACTCTTTGAGAATTCTCAAGACTGAAACACTCTGCATAAAGCAAAATTTTATTCTGGTTCATTCAACTTTAAAGATCGTGGCTTAGGCTTCCTTTTTAAAATCACTGCCATCCAGAATGACACACCTGCTCTGTGATATACTACAAGGCACAGATTTAAAAAAAAAAAAAAATTGGATAACAATTCTGGGATTCATAAATGCTTCCTCATGACAACACTCTGCCACTAGAGGCACAGACAACAGAGATAACCCAGCTGCTATGACTTACTTTCCAAAGCCATAACCCTAACGCATCCCAGAGGGGAAAATGAAAAGAGATTTATTATTAGTTCTGAGCTAATGCTGATCAATGAACAAAACGCCACGAGGCTGTGGCCAAAGCTGTATATGCTGTCCAAGAAAAAATAAAAGGAAAGGATAAGGGGGGAAATGCCTCCAATATGCAAGAGAAATACAGGGGAGAATAAAAACCTTTTTTGTTAGGAAACTATCCCTCATGACCAAGAGCAGTGCTCTGCCATCTGTTCTCTGTACTGTGGTCTCACAGAGCAAATGCCTGTCATGTAAAACAAGCAAACGAAGCGTTAGGAAAAGAGAACATTTCCAAGGTAATTTTCCTAATATCAAGTAAGTTGATCAACAATCTGCTGGCCTCTCTTTTATTACATATCCTCAAGTCTCAGTTCTATAAGGGCAGACTCCAACAGAGCAACACACTAATGCCAAGAGTGGAAAGAACAGAGACTTAGACCCTCAGGATGGTGGTGAGACAAACCAAAGTGACATAAAGAGATGTGGAGACAAATGGACATGGCAAAGAGAAGCTCACTGGAAATACATATAGCATATAGCATTCCTGTTCTATTTGCTGTGAGGTGGTGTTTACATCTTAATTACCAGCTGACATTCCCAAAATATCCCTGCACCCATGGGGAAAAAGTAGTAGAAGACTTTAAGTAGTGGCAAGGCAAATGACAAAAACAAAGGTCTTGGGGACCAGGAAATGTGACCATACAGTGCAAGTACATGCAGGTGGAACAGGCCGAAGCTTAAACAAGGGAAGAGTTGGTTTGTTCCCAGTCCAGAGGCTAGGGCTGCAGGAGTACTGGATCTAAGAAGACAAGTAGAATGAGGAGGATGCAAGAACCAGCTTTAGATGAAATGTCCATTGCCACTGGAAACCCAAAGACTCGTAGGATGCAAACACTAGAAAATGCACCAGATCCGAGAATGCAGAGTGTGTACTATAAAGACAGGCAGGGATACTATCACTAACAAAAGCCTTGGTAGCTAGAATGGATCTATCCAAGTTCACCTTTATTTCCCAGCTATCCTGTTGAGAGACTATGTTGAACAACACAGGCCAAGAGGTTTATAGTAAATGTCCATTTAAAACAGTTGATCTGTTAGCAATCATGAGTACAGGAAACAGAAAAACTGAGTGTCCACCAACAAAGGCAGTCATATAGGGCAGTATTTTTAACATAGAAGCCACTTACCAGGCTTTAAATATACAAGAAGCAAACTTGCATAGTGTTTAAGCTTATATACTAAAATGGACAGAAATTTGAGTCTTCTCTTACTTTTTTCTCTTAGGACTGTGACATTTGACAAGTCACTAGATCTAGATTTATAATCTATACTCTATATCACAGACCTGTTTTAAGAATTAGGTGAGATACTCTGCATAAAATTCATATCACAGTATCAATATTCCTTGTTCAATATCTTACATATTGTGTCCATTATCTGACAAGTATTGCTCCAGGCATCAAAGATTTGGAAACGGACACACAAAACCCCTCTCTTTACAGAGCTTGCAATCTGATGTGAGCATACTGTTACATTAAATAAACATTAGCTATGATTATTATCATTTAATGTATTGTTTAAATTAGTATTATTGCTGGAAACTAACACACCCAGTTCTAGCCAAACAATTAAAGTTATTCAAACAATAAAGAAAAATGCATATTGACTTGGTAGAAAGGAAGAAAGGAAAAAAAAAGAAAAGAAGAAAGGGAAGGGAAAAAGATGAAGAAGGAAGAAAGGGGGAAGGGGGAAAAAGGAGGGAGGAGAGAATAAAATGTAAAAGATTAAAAAAAAAAAAAAAACAGTGAAGAATGGGATTCTATAAACCTGAGTCTGGCAGATAACCCCAGAAAGCTGGGGAAATAAGGCATGGGAAACTCTCGATAAGGTGCTGGTATGTGGAGACTAAGGATTATAATAATGGAACTGAAGGAGAAAAAAGTGAAAGGGTTAGTCACTCAGTTGTGTTCAATTCTTTGTGGCCCTATGGACTGTAGCCCATCACTCTCTTCTGTCCATGGAATTCTCTACGCAAGAATACTGGAGTGGGTTGCCATTCCCTTCTGCAGGGGCTCTTTCCCACCCAGGAATCAAACCCAGAGCTCCAGCATTGCAGGCGGACTGTCTGAGCCTCCAGGGAAGCCCATAATAATAATAGACCTGCCCCACATTATTTCTTAATATTGGGTAGGGTATTAAACTCAGTTCTCTAATCCAGAAAAATAAGTATAAGAGTTCAATGAATCTGATAGACATTGAATTAAATATTTAATATAAAAGGATCATCAATATGCAAGTACAAATAATACTTTGAAAACTGTTGAGTCATAGAACATTTTAATAACACAAGATGACATAAAGTATTCAGAGGAAAGCACTTTATCCTGATCATGTTGTCGGGCCCACCTGTTCCATGAAATTAATTCCTTCCTAGACCCTGGGTAAAATTTCATATAATCATCTTATTGAATATATGAGAACAATAATTTTTTTAATGCCATGATTACAAACATCATTTTGATGGTCTGGAGTTTTACCCAGGTGTTTCAAATATTTTGCTATTCATTTTAACTGGTCATCAGTTTGCAAGATAAAAAATGTTCCTTAACATATTTTGTCCTCTTTATTTTTTTTTAATTTTTTTGCTTTTATTATGAGTGAGGACATCTTTTATCAACATCTTCGTAGTGTTTGCTGCTATGGCACAAGCTTTGCAAGCACAGACTGTCAGTAGGGTGCAGTTCTTTGCACATTCAGTGAAGGAAGTGTTATATTCTCTCTCTAAGCTTCTGCTGCTTCTTCTGTGAAATGGGTATAATGATATTTACTTCACCAGACTATTTTAAACATTAATTGGAATCTATTTACAATACATAGCATAATTTTATGACACAATGTGGTGAATAGTTAGTGATATGACAATTCTATTAAAGTATTTTTGTTTTAGTGCATTATACAACAGAATTATTTTACTTCTTTTCTAAGATAAACACTAAGTAGTCCAGTTGGGCCATTATTTGTATAAAATTTCATGTATTTTCTATTAAATAGATTTTTAAAAATATTTGTTTTCCATAATTAGATCAAGGTATTGTTTGATTTTAGAGAGAGCTCTGGCATTTTAGGAACTCTCTTATTCATTTTGAGAATAAATTTAAACATTTCCATTTTATAAAGTGATGAATATTTTATATACCATATGTACTACCTGCTCATTTAACATAATTTTTCAGTAAAATCATTGGAACTTAGAAGTTTTGATTTAAATATTGTATTGAAATTTAATTTGTCTCTCAGTCAGAATAATAAGAAATATGTAATAACTTGCATATAGTACATATAGTATTTGCTTTTTCACAAAAACTTTATCTATTGTGCTCATTTCTAACTAATTTTATAAGGTTTATAACAGATAAAACTCTGAGTTTGATTGATTTTTTTTTTAACTAACACTTTAGAAGTGTTAGCTTTTCTGAACTTTAATTTTTCTAATTTTTATTTTTTCTTAAACTCTAATTTCAATTTTATTAACTTTTGTTTTTTATTTATTAAAGAAAAACATCCAGCAATAATTGCAAAAAATGATTACATGAAATTTTTCTTTTATTTTAATAATGTAAATTGTTAAAAGCATTTCCTTCTAGAACTTTGGTTTATCCCACAGATTGTTATATAGATTTATTTTTAAAGTGTTTTACCTAATAATGCAGAATTAGATTGCCTCCTCCATAACATTTATTATGTTTTTACTCCAAAGTACTGAGGGAGTTTTTGGTTTGTGTTTTTAAATATGACCATCAATTTTTAATTTTAAGTGTCATGATCATTATCTAAATTATGCTTTTGATCAAATGGGAGCTTACCACTTTGCAGAGAGTCCAGGGTACAGAGACTTGGTATTTAAGGTAGGAATTAAGCAGCATTTGCATGCAGGCATTAGATAAAGTGTCAAAAAAGATTTCAAACAAAACAATGGGGTCTGTTGGATCCAAGATCCAATTTGAGATTAGCAAAATGTCTGTTTTTGTTGGTTTTAATGAGAACATAAGAATATTTTCTGTATGTTGTATATACAAGAGGCCTGGTGTACTGCAGTCCATGTGGTTACAGACTTGTACATGTGACTAAACAACAACAAGAAAATAATGCAAATTAGAAAAAAGGTTTGTGATATTAATGTCCAATTCTACCCCATTAATACTTGGTAATTATCTTCAATGATTGGAGGCTACTGGAAGAGATCTTAAACCTTCCCAGATCCTCATAATGATATCTTTAACATGGTCTAGTTCTATTTAGTTTATAGGGGAGATATTTCCCAAAATCTAATTTTTCTAAAGCATTTTCTTCTTCATTTTTCTTTTTTTCTTTCTGGACCATCTACTCTTTATAGGGTAAGGTCTTCTGATTATCTTCCAGAAGTCTTGCTTTTTCTTCACAATTTTTTGATTTTCTTTTCTTTTCTTTTTTCCTTCTTATTTGATTTGATTCTATTACTTGTTTCCTACATATATAATTATATCTCAAAAGTAAGTATTCTCCCTATACTTTAGTTAATCAATATTTTTTATTTTAATATTTTATTCTATATTCCCTCTTAGAATTTTGTCTTACAAATTTTTTTAATTTTTCTGTTTTAGTTGTTGTTCAAGTTATTGACTTACCTATTATTTCAATAATTCTGTTTTACTAGAAGACAGGTTTTTTTGTTTTTGTTTTTGTTTTTTTTTCTGTTGCTTTGAACTGTGGTGCTGGAGAAGACTTTTGGGAATAACTTGGACAGCAAGGGAATCAAACCAGTCAATCTTAAAGGAAATCAACACTGAATGCTCATTGGAAGGACCGATGCTGAAGCTGAAGCTCAAATAGTTTGGCCACCTGGTGCAGAGAGCCAACTCATTGGAACAAACCCTGATTCTGGGAAAGATTGAAGGCAGGAGGAGAAGGGGAAGGCAGAGGATGAATGAGATGGTTGGATGGCATCACTGATTCAGTGGACAAGAGTTTGAGCAAACTCAGGGAGATAATGAAAGAAAGGGAAGCCTGGCCTGCTGCAGTTCATGTGGTCACAAAAAGTCTGACATGACTTAGTGACTGAACAACAAGATTTAGGAACCAAAGGCACACTCTTTTCTAAAGATGACCATTTACTTTCCAAGTTAGCTGCAGTCCATGGGATGTGAAAAGCCAAATATGACTTGGTGACTGAACAACAACGAAAATCTCGTCTGTATTTTCTTCAGTTCCTTTCACTCTGAACTTGGAAAACTGTGTGTATTTTTTTAAAATTATGTTTCAATGTTTTCTTTTCTTTTCTTTCTTTCTTCTTCTTCTTTTTTTTTTTTTTTCCATTTTCTTGCTCTCTGGGATATAGATCCAGCTTCTGGGGTTTGTAGCAGCAAGGTCATGAGTTGCAGGAGGTATGGATGGCCGGACAAGTGCATTATGTAGTAAAAAAGTAGGAACCACATCACTTTCCTGTCTGTCCATCCAGTTCATTTCTCTCTTTCCTTATCTGCTCAGCTTAAAGGATGGCAAATGCTGCCATGTTCCTGGCTTAAAAATTATAGAGAACTTTTCATGAGCCTTCAGCCTATCTACATTTCCTTAAAGAATAAGGAAACGAGCTAATTTGAAGAATATTTAGTGGGCAAGAGCATTCTCTCTTCTCTCTCTATTCCAGTGTCACACAAGTCATCTTTTCAAATTTCACATTTTCTTTACAAGCCTCCATTCAGGACATATCAATGTTTGTTAAAATAAGACATTAAAACAATAAAGGAGAAAGTCTAAATACATGCTAAAAAGGCACTCTGCAATATTCTTCTAATAAAACCTCTATATAATTAAAACAGGATCAGTTAAGTTGTTCAGTCATGTCAACTCTTTGTGATCCCATGGACTGCAGAATGCCAGGCTTCCTTGTTCATCGGCAATTCCCAGAGCCTACTTAAACTCATGTCCAATGCATCGGTGATGCTATCTCATCCTCTATTGTCCCATTTTCCTCCTTCCTGCAAACTTTCCCAGCATCAGGGTCGTTGCAAATGAGTCGGTTCTTTGCATGAAGTGGCTAAAATACTGGAGTTTCAGCTTCAGGCTCAGTCCTTCCAATGAATATTCAGGACTGATTTTCTTTAGGATGGACTGGTTGAATCTCCTTGCTGTCCAAGGGACTCTCAAGAGTCTTCTCTAACACCATAGTTCAACAGCATCAATTCTTCAGCACTCAGCTTTCATTATAGTCCAACTCTCCCATCCACATATGATTACTGGAAAAATCATAGCTTTGACAAGACAGACCTTTGTTGGAAAAGTAATGTCTCTGCTATTTAATATGCTGTCTAGGTTGGTCATAGCTTTCTTCCAAGTAGCAAGCATCTTTTAATTTCATGGCTGCAGTCACCATCTGCAGTGATTTTGAAGCCCCCCAAAATAGTCACACTGTTTCCACTGTTTCCTTATCTATTTGCTGTGAAGTGATGGGACCATATGCCATAATCTTAGTTTTCCGAATGTTGAGTTTTAAGCCAACTTTTTCACTATCCTCTTTCACTTTCATCAAGAGGCTCTTTAGTTCTCCTTTGCTTTCTGCCATAAGGTTGTTGTCATCTGCATATCTGAGGTTATTGATATTTCTCCTGGCAATCTTGATTCCAGCTTGTGCGTCATCCAGCCCAGCATTTCTCATGATGTACTCCACATATTAGCAAATAAGCAGGGTGACAATATACAGCCTTGACGTACTCCTTTGCTTATTTGGAACCAGTCTATGGTTTCATGTCCAGTTCTAACTGTTGCTTCCTGACCTGCATACAGATTTCTTAGGAGACAAATCAGGTGGTCGGATATTCCCATCTCTTTAAGCGTTTTCCACAGTTTGTTGTAATACACAGTCAAAGACTTTGTGTAATCAATAAAGAAAAAGTAGATTTTTTCCGGAACTCTCTTGCTTTTTCAATGATCCAGTGGATGTTGGCAATTTGATCTCTGGTTCTTCTGCTTTTTCTACATCCAATTTGAACATCTGGAAGTTCACAGATCATGTACTGTTGAAGTCTAACTTGGAAAAATTTGAGCATTATATTGCTTGTGTTTGAGATGAGTACAATTATGCAGTAGTTTGAACACTTTTTGGCATTGCCTTTCTTTGGGATTGGAATGAAAACTGGTCTTTTACAGTCCTGTGGTCACTGTTGAGTTTTACAGATTTGCTGTCATATTGAGTCCAGCACTTAAAACAACTTCATACAATTCACAGAAAATATTATCCTAAAGAATGAAATACCAATTCATTAATTAAAAACAAGAAGACTGGTATGCCTAGTATCACAATATTATTAAATATCAGTTTATGAGTTTTAGTAAATACAATAATAAGAGAAAATGAAGTAAACATAATCATTGGAAAGGAACATGTAAACACTTCTTTATTTTGGTGATATATTTACTTTTGATAAATAAATAAAGAATCAATAATTATCTCTATCTTTGATAGACTAACTAAATATCAAAGTGCAAATTCACCCCAAAGTAATATAAAATATTTTGTTTTGCTTTGGAAAAATGTTATCTATGTTCCCCAGTTAATCAGGAAAAGTAGGAAGTAAAGAATAGCTTTTGAGGAATGGCCATATCTGATATCAGAGCACATTATAAAGCCATTAATCTAATATAATCAATATGACATTGCCTTAGGAATAAAAAATATGTTATTATAACACAAATGTTGTCAAACTAAGGTCAAAGATCAATTCTTATTTTTCACCTATTTCCATGTATATTTCATATTTTTAGATGATTGAAAAAATGTCAGAAGAATAACATGGCTTGACACATGAAAATTATATAAAACTTAAGAACAGTTTCATTAGAACATAATAAACTCATTTGTTTGCTTGTTTCCCATGGTTCACTTTGTGGTACAATAACAGGTTTGAGTAGTTGTGAAAGAGGCCATCTTACATGCAAAGTCTAAGTGTAAATTGTTTAGTTTCTGGCCATTTGCAGAGAAAAGCTTGATAATGCTTGGTGTACCATACTGTAGTGTTCATTCTTTATATATGATATATTATTATATGACAATAGTAGTATAATTTGCCCTGTCACAAACAGATAGCACTGACTATGAAAATTAAACAATTTACCTATCTTATACAGAAAACAACAGAGAAGGCAATGGCACCCCACTCCAGTACTCTTGCTGGGAAAATTCCATGGATGGAGGAGCCAGGTAAGCTGCAGTCCATAGGGTCGTAAAGAGTCGGAGAAGACTGAGCGACTTCACTTTCACTGTTCACTTTCAGGCATTGGAGAAGGAAATGGCAACCCACTCCAGTGTTCTTGCCTGGAGAATCCCAGGGACGGTGGAGCCTGGTGGGCTGCTGTCTATGGGGTCGCACAGAGTTGGACACGACTGAAGGGACTTAGCAGCAGCATACAGGAAACAAAACTTAATATGGATTAAAAAGTTAACTTTAAAATGCAAATAAAAATTTTCAAGAAATCTGATAAGCTGAGACAGAGAGAAACTTTTTTTTAAGTGCAAGCAAGAAACTGAAAATTGTAGATATTATATAATAATAAAAATGAAAATATTTTTGTAGAAGGTTAAAAAGTCTCAATATATTTACCACAAATTTAGTAGAGAAATTGTGAAACAGGGATCAGAAAAAGGGTTAATCTTTAAAATGTAGCTTTATTCTTGTCTATTTGCAAGAAAAATGACAAGCAATATAACGATAAAATTCATTTAAAAAGCAAATCCAAATGGCTAAACAAAACAAAACTCAAACTTAGTGGTAGTTAGAGAAATGCAAATAAAAATGTATTACTTTACAACCATCAGACTGGGAAAAATTTCAAAAGAGCATTAACACTTATTGCAGGTGGCTTATGGATATTTAAACTGAAACAGCCTTTTTGGAAATTGGAAATAAATCCAGATGAGTATTCTGAACATTTGAACATATATATATATACATATGTATATATATATATCTGTTCTCATCAATTCTACTCCTGAGAATCTTATAAATAATAAAAACAGGGCAAAAGGATTTTTGTCTAAGTTTTTACATTCCAATGTTGTACATAGAGGAAAAAATAAGAGAAACAACCATTACTAGGTACATGATTGGATAGATTATGGTGAATCTCTAGTATGGAATATCTTGCAACCATTATAATTGGAAGCTTGTTGTGATCATAGAGAAAAAGTAGGTGAAGGCATACCTTCACAGTATGCCTCCTTATACTATCTTAATATTGTTTATCTGAGGAATGGGATTGAAAATATCAGGGAGAGGAAGATTAGGGAAATAAAACTTTTTAAAGTGTAGCAAACAACAACAAAAATAATTGCCCACTGTACCCTAACTCTATAATGATTACTTTGGCACATTTATAAATATATATGTTTGTGAATTAAGAAATTTCAGAAAACTCATATAAAATTTTGTTTCTGCTTTGCTCAGCATTTTCAAATAAACTGCACTTTGTGTAATTTATTAATGTTTTTGATCCATGTAATTCAAATGTTGTCAATGTCATATATTTCTTGTACACCATGGGACTGTCCTATTGATGATATTTATATTTCCATTTTTTGCCTTTCTAGTATCATATTTAATATTTACTTAGCAATTTGCTCTCACATAACCCCATTGTGACACTGTATGCTTTAGTTGTTTGTCATGATAAAATATTTAACTGACACTTCTTCATTTGTATCAATTAGATTTTTCTCAACTTTTTCAACATAATCATTACACTGGTCTTCCTTTCGCTTAACATAGATGCTAATTCTGTTTTTTTTATGTATAGATCATAACTGGTAGATTGATACTTACTTTATATTTATACGTAATGGATACCTCTTCCATTTCATTTCTTCTTCTAGGAATGAAACTCTACATGGGCTATATCTTGATGATCTAATGATTTATCTCCAGTATAAATTATATCATATACTTTAACTTTGTTCTTTATTTCTTCTTCCTGTTTATTTCTCCAAATCTATCCTCAGTAACAGTGACTTCATTTCATGTAATATTATTTCTTCTTCTTAGATTTCCAATTGAGAATTAAATTCAAATACTGTGCTACCTGGGCTTCCCTGGTGGCTCAGACAGGAAAGAATCTGCCAACAATGCAGGAGAACTCAGGTTTGATCCTCGGTTGGGAAGATTCTCTGGAGAAGGAAATGGCAACCCACTCCAGTGTTCTTGTCTGAAGAAATCCCATAGACAGAGGAGCCTGGCAGGTTACAGTCTATGGGATCACAAGGATTCTGACATGACTGAGTGACTTTCACTTTCACTATGCTATTTACTGTCCTACTGCACATATTTTATTGACCTATTCTCATATAATAGAAGCAATGCTCTTCACTTTATAGAGAATATATATCAATATCTGATAGTTTTATTCCTTTGTTTAATTTGTAAAATATATATATATATATAAATGTTACAAATTCCTTCAACATTTTTTTATTATTATAATTAAATTTCCTATAGACTCAGATATGCAGATTACACCACCCTGCAAAGTGAAGAAGAACTAAAAAGCCTCTTGATGAAAGTGAAAGAGGAGAGTGAAAAAGTTGGCTTAATGATCAACATTCAGAAAATTAAGATCATGGCATCTGGTCCCATCATTTCATGGCAAATAGATGGGGAAACTGGAAACAGTGTCAGACTTTATTTTTCTGGGCTCCAAAATCACTGCAGATAGTGATTGCAGCCATGAAATTAAAAGATACTTACTCCTTGAAAGGACAGTTATGACCAACCTAGATAGCATATTCAAAAGCAGAGATGTTACTTTGCCAACAGAGGTCCATCAAGGCTATGTTTTTTCCAGTAGTCATGTATGGATGTGAGAGTTGGACTGTGAAGAAAGTCGAGTGCCAAAGAATTGATGCTTTTGAACTTTGGTGTTGGAGAAGACTCTTGAGAGTCCCTTGGACTGCAAGGAGATCCAACCAGTCCATTCAGAAGGAGATCAGTCCTGGGTGTTCTTTGGAAGGAATGATGCTAAAGCTGAAACTCCAATACTTTGGCCACCTCATGTGAAGAGTTAACTCATTGGAAAAGACTCTGATGCTGGGAGGGACTGGGGGCAGGAGGAAAAGGGGACGACAGAGGATGAGATGGCTGGATGGCATCACCAACTCGATGGACATGAGTTTGAGTGAACTCTGGGAGTTGGTGATGGACAGGGAGGCTTGACATGCTGCAATTCATGGGGTCACAGAGAGTCAAACATGACTGAGTGGCTGAACTGAACTGATAGACTCTATGCTGTTTTTTCTTTTTTTTTTTTTTCCTTTTTCATAAACCAAAGCTCACTCTAAGGTCACAGGTAAAGTTTGCTTTCAGTCCTGACAGGCTGAATGCTAGCAGAGACAATCAGAATCTTGATGCTGGAAAACTATGCCAAGCCCCGTTCTTGGAACAGTGAAGATTTCTTACTAAGGTGCTAGCAATATTTATTTTTGGGGCTTCCCAGTTGGTTCTAGATTTTAAAAATCCTCCTGCCAATGCAGGGGACATAAGAGACACAGGTTCAATCCCAGGGTGGGGAAGATGCCCTGGAGGAGGGCTTAGTAGCCGACTGTCGTATTATCACCTGGTGAATCTCACCAACATAGGAGACTGGTGGGCTACAGTACGTAGGGTTGCACAGAGTCAGACATGACTGAAGTGACTTAGAAGGCAATATTTACTTTTCGGTACAAATTATATATTCTTCTTGGATTGACCCCTTTATCATTATATAGTGTCCATTTCTGCATTTCCCATATCCTTCTATTGTATTTCCCTCTTCTCAAAATTGTTGGTTTTGATGCATTTGTGTGTGGGTAATTCCCTACCCTTACTGTATACTTGCCTTTATTGGTGAGCTTTTTCATTCATAATCTTCTTGTTGCTAGTTGTAGCCTTTTCTTTTCCATCTAGAGAACTTTCTTTAACACTTGTTGCAAAGCTGATCTGATGATCTTGAATTCTCACTGCTTTTGCTTTTCTGTAAAGCTTTGGATTTCTCCCTCAGATCTGAATGAGAACCTTGCTGGATAGAATATTCTTGTTTGTGGGTTTTTCTTTTTCATCACTTTAAATATATTGTGCCACTCCCTTTTGGTCTACAGAGCTTCTGCTGAAAAATCATCTGATAATCTTATGGGAATCCCCTTAAATCCCCTTTGTGCCTTTTCCCTTGCTGCTTTTGATACTTTTTTGACTTTTTTTCATTTGGATTAATATGTGTCTCAGTGTATTCCTCCTTGGGTTTGTTCTGCTTGGGGCTCTCTGCACTTCCTGGACTTGGGTGATTATTCCCTTTCCCATGTTAGGAAAGATTTCAACTATTATCTTTTCAAATATTTTCTTAGGAACTTTATTTATTTATTTCCCTTCTGGGACCACTATAAGGCAAAAGTTGGTGTATTTAATGCTGTCCCAAAGTTCTCTTAGGCTGTCCTCATTTTTTTTTTCTTTATTCTATTTTGCAGCAATGATTTTCACCATTCTGTCTCCAGCTCATTTATCCATTTTTTTTTCCTCAGTTACTCTGCTGTTGATTCCTTTTAGTCTGTTTTTATTTCAGTTATTGTATTGTTTATCTCTGTTTGTTCTTTAGTTCTTTTAGGTCTTTGTTAGTCATTTCTTGTATCTTCTTGATCTGTACTTCCATTCTTTTTTCTGAGATCTCGGATCATCTTTACTATCATTAATCTGAATTATTTTTCATGTAGATTTCCTGTCTTCACTTCACGTAGCTGTTTTTCTTGTGTTTTATCTCTTCCTTTCACTGGGAAATACTCCCCTGCTGTCTCATTTTGTCTGACTTTCTGTGACTGTGGTCTCTGTCCTACAGACTGCAGGGTTGTAACTCTTCTTGCTTCTGCTATCTCCCACCAGTGGATGAGTTTGTCCAAGAGGCTTATGCAGACTTTCCTGCCCACTGGTGGGTGGAGGTGTGTCTTATCCCACTGGTGTGTAGAGCTGTTATTCCCACCATGTTGGTTATTTGGACTGAAGCATCTTAGCACTTGAGCTCACACATTGTTGGGTGAGGTCAGCTATTGGTGAGAAATGGTGGGCTCATATCATTTCACACAAGCCCACAATGGCATGCTTATTGACATGAGCTCACTGTCATAGGCTCATGCCAATGAGCACTCCCTAGAGCTATCGCCACCAGTGTCTTTGTCTTTGCAGTGAATCACTTACCTTACCTCTTACCTCCACAGGAAATCCTCCAATACTAACATGTAGGTTTGGTCCAGGCTTTTATGAGGTCAGTGCTTTGCTTTCCCTGTGTCCTGGTGTGCATGAAAACTTTTTTTGTACCTTCCATGAGTCGAGTTTCTGTTTCCTCTATTTCTGTGGAATTCCTGCAATAAAACCTCATTGGCCTTAAAAGTCAGATTCTGTGGTGGTTCCTCCCCTTTCTGGACCACCAGACAGGGAAGCATGGTGTAGGACTGAGAACTTTAACCCCTGTGGGAGAATTATGTGGCATAATTAATTGCCAGCTTGTGGGTCAACCTGGTGGATATGGGATTTAATTTTACTGTGTTTGTACTATTCCTGCCATCTCATGGTGGTTTCTTTTGTCTTTGGATATATAATGTGTGTTTTTTTTTCTTTTTTTTTTTTTTTGGTATGTCCCAGTTTTTGTTGTTGTTGTTGTTTGTTTGTTTTTATGTCAATGGTTGTTCAGCAGTTAGTTGTGAATATTGTGTTCTAGTAAGGAGAGGTAAGCTCAAAACCTTGTACTCTGCTATCTTGTCTCTATCCCCCATATAGCCAAGATACTGAGTTGTCCAGTGAATCCTTACGTGATCACAAAAGTTACCCAATTACTCTTGGTTTTGTTCATCTGCAACACTCTCTAACCAGAGCAGCACATCGTTGGTAGACTAGGAGCTCTTCTTGTGGGTGAACACATACTACTCTTTCATCATGGGCCAAGCTGAAAATCATTTAGAAAATATGGTTTGTTCTAATTTATCACTTTATAGTAGATACATTAGTTGCATAGGAAGGAAAGTTTTCCATTGGGCACACAGAAGTCTAACTGGTTTCTAAAGTCATAATACACTCTATTACTTTATCAGTCACCTTTCTTTATTTTCTCCTCTGATCTCTCCTCCATTCTCCTTTCTCTTTCTCTTTATCTTACACTAGTCTCCTTAGTAATTACACCATTTTTTTCTTTATAAATATCTACAAAATAGGATTAGAGTAAATAAATAGGACAATCTGCTTATAGTAGTATATTTCCACAGAATGGAAGAGAGCCTCTTAAAACACCTAGATACATGGGAAAGGATGTGAGAGTAAAAAATGAGATTCTGAGAGTGCATTTTTATGTATTACCCTTTAAAAATTGTCTTACCTTTTTATGATGGGAATAACGTGAGTTATTTTATTCCATCTGGAATATACAAGACAGAATGGAAAAAATTCACTTGTAATCTCAGTTCAGGTCAGTTCAGTCCAGTCGCTCAGTTGTGTCTGACTGTTTGCGACCCCATGAACCGCAGCATGCCACGCCTCCCTGTCCATCACCAACTCCTGGAGTCCACCAAAACCCATGTCTATTGAGTCAGTGATGCCACCCAACCATCTCATCCTTTGTCTTTCCCTTTCCTCTTACCCTCAATCTTTCCCAGCATCAGGGTCTTTTCAAATGAGTCAGCTCTTCGCATCAGGTGGCCAAAGTATTGAAGTTTCAGCTTCAACATCAGTCCTACCAATGACTATTCAGGACTGATTTCCTTTAGGATGGACTGGTTGGATCTCCTTGCAGTCCAAGGGACTTTCAAGAGTCTTCTCCAACACCACAGTTCAAAAGCATCAATTCTTTGGTGCTCAGCCTTCTTCACAGTCCAATTCTCACATCCATACATGACCACAGGAAAAACCATAGCCTTGACCAGATGGAACTTAGTCGGCAAAGTAATGTCTCTGCTTTTGAATATGCTATCTAGGTTTGTCATAACTTTTCTTCCAAGGAGTAAGTGTCTTTTAATTTCATGGCTGTAGTCACCATCTGCAGGAGTTTTGAAGCCTATCACTGTAATACTAAATTGACTATTATTTTGTAAAATAATAGACACTCTCTGTGATATTTAAGTCCATATTTCTTTCTGAACAAGCATATGGCAACATTCTCCATGCTGATATGAATAAAGAATAACTGGAATATTTGACTGATATAACTTATCTTACAAACTATGCAACATCTGTAGTTACCTTCCCTAGGAATGTTGGCCTTATGAATATGTTAATGCAAAACAGATTTCATATTCAGAAGAGCATACTAATCAATATTCTTATAAAAAGGAGAACTAAAGATAAGTCAGAGTTGATAGAATAAAGCTAAATAACACATTTTCTTTGATTCTCCCTTTCTTTATGGTGATATATATTAATATATTTTTATGATTAATATATGACAATAAGAAAAATCACTAAGTTGTATTTATTTATTCTCCAATAAGTTCCAGGCACATATGGAAATCTAATCAGGCAAAAATGAGTAGAGACTAGTCATAATGGTGTGACTGCTGAAAAAGTTATTATTTCCTGTGAAACAAATTCAAATTTTAAAATTTAACAATTAAAATGTAATATGAAAATTGTGTAATAATATTGAAATTTTGTAATATTTTATATAATTTTAGATATATTTTTTATATTCTAGAATGACAAGGATGGTTGACTTTATTCAAATTTTCATTTTAATGTTCAAACTTCTACCATTTGGCTTTTAACCAAAGTATATATGGACTAAACATTGAAAAATAGATATCCCAAACATATTATTATCAAAAGAGAACCAATATTTTTCAAAGAAAATCCTTTATTGATCCTTCTTCCCAATTCCCCTCTCCCATTTTCCTCAATTCTTCTCTCCACTATTTTTGGTCTTGATATATGATTTGATATGTTCTGTATTTATCGAAATTTATGACCTGCCTACTAAATTTTAGGTCTCTATTGAAAATGGAGAAGGCAATGGCACCCCACTCCAGTACTCTTGCCTGTAAAATCCCATGTACGGAGGAGCCTGGTGGGCTACAGTCCATGGGGTCGCTAAGAGTCGGACACCACTGAGAGACTTCAGTTTCATTTTTTAGTTTCATGCATTGGAGAAGGAAATGGCAACCCACTCCAGTGTTCTTGCCTGGAGAATCCCAGGGACAGGGGAGCCTGGTGGGCTGCCATCTATGGGGTCGCACAGAGTCGGACACGACTGACGCGACTTAGCAGCAGCAGTAGCACTGAATATGGAGGTGATTGGAATTTTCCACAGCCTTGTAGGACTGGGTTACCTATACCAAAGTCTGTGAAGTGTGTGTGGATCCTTAGTCTCACTGTGAATTCGGTACAGAGAGATTACCTTTGCAGGCAGGCCATATTTACATCCTGAAGTCTTTGTAAGCACCTTCCTTGTTTTTATCCTTTTAGCTCATTGAAAATTTGTTTCCTGGAAGAGATTTATGTTAACAGTTTGGCTATCTTTTTATTAATAATCAGGATCATCATTAACATCATTATTTTCTCCTTACTGATTTTTTTTTTTTTTCTTTTTTGGACAGGAAATACCTCATCTGTATGAATAGTTCAACAGTGTGGAACACTACACATGGCAAGGATGGGCAAACATCTATGTAAAGAGCCAGATGATAAATGTTTTTAGCTTTTCAGGCCATACAGTCTCGGTCACAACTACTCAACTCTGCTGTGGGAGCATTAAGCAGACACAGATAACAGGTAACTAAATAGAGTTATCCGTGTTTGTATAAACTATACTTTTAAAATTGACAATAGACCAGATTTAGCATATTGGCTGTAGTTTGCTCATCTGTGATATAGTGTGACAAATAAAATGTCTTGTCTCCATATCCTTTAAAAATATTTTAAACTGCAGGTTGTCATTTAAGGAGATATAATATAGAACTCTGGGCTTCCCTTGTGGCTTAGCTGGTAAAGAATCCACCTGCAATGTAGGAGACCTGGGTTGGTTTAATCCCTGGGTTAGGAAAATCCCTTGGAGAAGGGAAAGGCAATCTGTTCCATTGCTCTGGCCTGGAGAATTCCATCTAGAACTCTCATTGCATGGCTAATTTACATGCATATAAGGTCACTGATGGAAATCAAAACACTTTTCCTCATAAGAGTAAGCATGTTTAAAACCCCTTTATTGAAATATTTCTGATATCACACATATCTAACCTTAAAATCCAAATATACCTACATAAATTTTAAAATTTATCTTCTAGTTTCTAAAATTGTTTTAATTAATTTGTCCAAGAATAAATATAAACTGATTAACATTAATTAAAATTTTTGTGTAGGAATATACTTCAGTGTCACTTATGTGCACAATATACATATAGACATAAATTGAAATATTAATTTGTTAATTATTTATATCTGACATTTGGAAAGACAGTATGGATTTCAAACATTTAAAATTAGCCTCAGCCTTGCATAAGTAGTCCTTTTTATTTTTTCTATCTCCCAATTACTTTGTTGCTCTTCTTCTTGAATAGTCTGCACATAGTTGTCAATAAACTAGTTTCCAAACCATGTGTTATAGTGCCATTCTTCACATCATTCATTCACACAGAAAACATCAATGGTTTCTCACAAACTACAAAAAGGAATCCAATCTCCTTGACAAAGATATTAAAATCCTGTAGAATACATTATTTACACCTCTTAAGATCGTATTTTATATTCCTTTGTATAGTTAAGTGACATTATTAACCACTAAGTTCAGCTTAGTCACTCAATCGTGTCTGACTCTTTGTGACCACATGGATTGTAGAACACCAGGGTACCCTGTCCATCACCAAAGCCTGCAGCATGCTCAAACTCATGCCCATCAAGTTGGTGATGCCATCCAACCACCTCATCCTCTGTCATCCCCTTCTCCTCCTTTCTTCAATCATTCCCAGCATCAAGGTCTTTTCCAATTAGTCAGTTCTTTGTATCCTGTAGTGAAAGTATTGGAGATTCAGCTACAGCATCAGTCCTTCTAATGAATGTTCAGGACTGATTTTCCTTAGGATTGAATGGTTTGATCGCCTCTCTGTTCAAGGGACTCTCAAGAGTCTTCTCCAACACCTCAGTTCAAAAGCATCATTTTTTTTAGCTTTCTTTTTGCTATAATTCTCGCGTCCATACATGGCTACTGGAAAAACAACAGGTTTGACTAGATGAACCTTTGTTGGAAAAGTAATGTCTTTGCTATTTAATATGCTGTCTAGGTTGGTCATAGCTTTTCTTCCAAGGAGTAAGCATATTTTAATTTTATGGCTGCAGTCACCATCTGCAGTGATTTTGGACCTCCCAAAAATAATCTGTCATTATTTCCATTGTTTCCCCATCTATTTGCCATGAAGTGATGGGACTGGATGTTATGACCTCAGTTTTCTGAATATTGAGTTTTAAGGCAAGTTTTCACTCTCTTTCACTTTCATCAAAAGACCCTTGTTCCTCTTCTCTTTCTGCCATAAGGGTCCTGTTTTCTGCATATCTGAGGTTACTGATATTTTCTCCCACCATTCTTGATTCCAGCTTGTGCTTTATTCAGCCCAGCATTTCTCATGATTTACTCTGCATGTAAATTACATAATCAAGGTAACAATATACAGCCTTGATGAACTCCTTTCCCAGTTGGGAACCAGTCTGTTGTTCCATGTCTTCATGTAACTGTTGCTTCTTGACCAGCAAACAGATTTCTCAGAAGATTGGTAAGGTGGTCTGGTATTCCCATATCTTGAAGAATTTTCCACAGTTTGTTGTGATCTACACAATCAAAGGCTTTGATTTTGCTTTTTCTAAGACTCAATGAATGTTGGCAATTTGATTTCTGATTTCTCTGCTTTTTCTAAATCCAGCTTGAACATCTGGATTCACATGTTAACCACTAAGCTCCATTATATAGATATAGATATAAAATTAAGCTGTATTATAAATGTACTTTGCACATTCTCAGTTTCAGGCATTGGCTCATATAATAGTTTCAGTCTTCAATATCTTCCCTTTATTCTTTTGTCTAAATCCAGAATTCATGATCTCTATATGAGTATATATGTATTTTTCTAGGGAGAAGACAATATTGTTTACCTGTAAAAATTTTCAGGGCAGAAGGAATGATAATTGAGCAGTTAGAAATCTGTTACTTTCACCTTAATCTACCATATCTGGTAGCTAAGTACAGTCTTCCATGAGCTGGGCCAAAGAGAGAGAGTCAGTTAGCATATTACTTATAGCCCTGAGAATATGATCACAAATTCCTGGATATTTCCATATCCCAGAGAAATATGGCTATACAGTAAAATGAACAAATGGAATGATAAATACATGTGTAATAAGAAATTAGTAGTAAGTCAGTGCTTAACTTGACTTAAGTGAATAGCAACCTTGAAATTAGGAACGGCTTTGTGGTATAATTGAACTACAAGCAATTTTTCTTCTTCATTTGGTTAATCCTGTTCATTTAAATATCATCTTGTTTCTTTGCATCAGGAAAGATTTGTATTTTCTTTAGTTTGCTTAGTATTCTTACACGACCTGATGTGCTCTGATGAGTGAGTACAATAATCTCCCTCACTCAGTTTTTCTCCATCTGTCCCCCATCAGCTTACACATTATGATACTAGTCCCCATTAGCCCTCTTTACTCTTTCTTTCTCTTTCCTTCTTTTCGTTTGTTTTCTTTTCCTCCCAGTCCCCACCTTAGCCATATGTGCATCAGTCCTCCTAGAATATTGTGCAGAGAAAGTAAATCAGAATGGCAAGTGTATGGAAAAAAAGACCATGCAAGTGGAAGTGAAAAATAATTAAAAAGTGAAAGTCACTCAGTTGTGTCCAATTCTTTGAGATTCCATGGACTATCCTCCAGGCCAGAGTACTGGAGTGGGTAACCTTTCCCTTTTCCAGGGGCTCTGCATTGCAGGTGGATTCTTTACCAACTGAGCTATGAAAACATTTAAAGTTATACAGTATATTCAATAAGCTGAGGGGCTAACATGAGGAGAAGAAACCAGTTTGGCCCAGGCCATTCCGGAAAATAAAACTAGAACCAAGAGGCAGATTTGTGCTTACATCATGAGCAAAATTTTCCAAAAATGTATTGTGCTGCCTAGTCAGGACAGATATTTGCTGTCATATAAAACAGTGAACCACACCCAAGAAAAATAAATGTAAGAAGGCAAAATGGTCATCTGAGGAGGCCTTACGAATAGCTGAGAAAAGAAGAGAAGTGAACGACAAAGGAGAAAAAAAAACAAAACAAAACAACATATATCCATCCAAAAGCAGAGTTCCAAAACTTTCTTAAGTGAGCAGTGCAAAGAAATAGAGGAAAATAGTAGAATGGAAGAGGCTAGAGATCTCGTCAATAAAATTAGAGATACCAAGGGAAAATTTCATGCTACAATGGGCACAGTAAAGGAGAGAAATGGCACGGACCTAACAGAAACAGAAGATATTAAGAAGAGGTGGCAAGAATACACAGAAGCACTATGCAAAAAAAGATCTTAGTGACCCAGCTAACCACGATGGTGTGATTGCTCACCCAGATCCACACATCTTGCAGTGTGACGTCAATTTGGCCTTAGGAAGCATTACTACAAATAAAGCTAGAGGAGGTGATGGAATTACAGTTGAGCTATTTCAAATTCTCAAAGATAATTCTGTTAAAGTGCTGCACTCAATATGTCAGTGAATTTGCGAGACAGCAAAAGAGATACAGATGTATAGAACAGTCTTTTGGACTCTGTGGGAGAGGGAGAGGGTGGGATGACTTGGGTGAATGGCATTGAAACATGTATAATACCATATATGAAAAGAATCGCCAGTCCAGGTTCAATGCATGATACTGGATGCTTGGGGCTGGTGCACTGAGACGACCCAGAGGGATGGTAAGGAGAGGGAGGAGGGAGGGGGTTTCAGGATGGGGAACACGTATATACCTGTTGCAGATTCATGTTGATGTATGGCAAAACCAGTACAATATTGTAAAGGAATTAACTTCCAATTAAATAAATTAATATTTTTTTTTAAAAGAAAAACTCAGCAGTGGCCACAGACTTGAGAAAGGTTGGTTTTCATTCCAATCCCAAAGGAGGTCATTACCAAAGATTATTCAGACTATTGCACAATTGCACTCATTTCACATGCTAGCAAGGTAATGTGCAGGGTCCAGCCCCGGTGGATCCAGGGTGATTCTAAGGTGGGGAAGGAGTCGGCGTCCTGGAAAAAAACTTATTTAATTACAGATATAGAGGGAGATTAGAAACAGATAGTGTAGTAGGAGAATTAGTGGAGAAAAGAGGCTGAATAACTGGTTTACATGGAATACCAATCACCACCTATGTAGGCCACAGGTGTCTTTCCATTCTCCTGAAGGAGAGGAGGCACTGAGGCCTCCCCGGTCTGATCTCAGAAGCCCAGGCAGAATTAGCAGGCTTGGTGAGTACCCACATTTCAGATGGGAATTCAGCCAGGAAAACGGGGAGCGAGAAAGAAATGACACGGGGGGATCAGTCTTTCCAGAAACTGATCCGATTTCTTTATTTTTCAGGTTTGTTTATATACCTTTTTGTTATACATAGGGATGAATACAGAGTCACGCGGGGGTCAGCAGACCTGACCCTTGTCACAATCAGGTGCTTCATATAAAATTATACAGAGGTCTTATGAGTTTCATCATCTTTTAGCCATGAGGTCTGCTGACATTTTATGGCCCTTTCTGATACCGGTCAGTTAACCAGAAAACTTATTTTTCCAGGGGTGATTTTTTCTTAAATCAGGCGCCACCCTCCAAATAAAGTTGCATTCCTATAGGGTAAGGGTATAGGGCGTTACAATCAAGAAAGGAATTTACTTAACCTAAGGTTTAACATGATTAATCTTAAAGGTTAATACTTATTTCTCCTATATGCTAGTTATATTCATTATAAGGGCAGGAATATGAAGTTTTAGCAGCAAATATTGGCTCAACAAATGTAAACCCTTTACCAATGTTCCCCTTAAGATCTATTTTGTCTTAAGATAGTGATAAAGTTACATAGCATAGTGATTTATAGTGATTTATAACAAAGTACAGTGATCTATAACAAAAGAGAAGATTCATTAACTCAAAAGTCTAGGATTGCTAACATCAAAAAACTACTATATTTCCTTTTCTATATTCCAAATACATTGATTAATATATTCCCAGGTGCCTAAGGATATGGAGGCCTGATGGCAATCATTGACTCATCAATGAAAAAAGCCCTATGCTAATACTCCAAACTCTCTGTGCTGTTTATGGCTGAGAGGCTGTCACACAAGCTAGTCTGTCAGCAGAGAGGTTTGACCTGAGACACCCTTGTCACACCCAGGGCAGGGAATTAGCAGTAATTATTGGCACCACAAATGAAGTAAAAACCTTTCACCAATATAATTCTTAATCATCCTGCTAATACTATACTAATGATCTTCTAACTTCTCAAAAGAGTCTGTATTTAGAAAAAACATCCCGTGCCTCTCACAGTTGGGAGGCTGTAAACAATCACATGTGGCCAGACAAGCCTGATCAGGCAAGCCAGAGAACCTCCAGAGTTTGTAAGTTGAAACACTCTTGTCACACACAGGAATTTTTATTAACTGGAGCTGCAAGTTAACTCCTTCTCTGAGAGAAATGGTTATGGGGGAGAGCTCCCCGTAAAGTACTCTGTTTTGGGGGTAGATGCTCGAGAACAGGGGGTTTCCTGAGGCTTGATCACGCCTTTGCGTATGCCAAGCTTCCTCCTCATGACCTTTACCATGGGTGGAGTTCCTCACGCTGGCTCCCAACAGTAATGCTCAGAATCTTTTAAGCTAGACTTCAACAGTAGGTAAACCAAGAACTTCCAGATGTACAAAGGCAGAGGAACCAGAGATCAAATTGCCAGTGTCTGTTGAATCATAGAAAAAGCAAGGGAATTCCAGGAAAGTATCTAATTCTGTTTCATTGGCTACGCTAAAACCTTTGACTGTGTAGATCACAACAAATTGTGAAAAAATTTTTAAAGATATGGGAATACCAGATAATCTTACTTGCCTCCTGAGAAATCTTTATGCAGGTCAAGAAGCAACTGCTAGAACTGGACATGGAACAATGGACTGGTTCAAAATTAGGAAAGGAGTATGCCAATACTGTATATTGTCACCCTACTTATTTAACTTCTTTGCAGAGTGCATCATGTAAAATGCTCCAATCCTTTCGCCACCTGAAATGAAGAGCCAACTCACTGGAAAACATGCTGATGCTGAGAAAGATTGAGGACAGAAGAAGAAGGGAGTGACAGGATGAGATGGTTGGATGGACTCAGTTGGACATGAGTTTGAGCAAAGTCCAAGAGACAGTGAAGGACAGGGAAGCCTGGAGTTCTGCAGTCCATGGGTTTGCAAAGAGTTGGGCACAACTGAGTGACTGAACAACAATAACAACAAAAATAGTGAATCTGAGTATGCCAGGGATGTAAGAGATTAATACCTTGGGAATTAATCCTGGTTATTGTAGACTCTTTCATGTTAAAAATCAAACCCACTACTCTGATTGAAACAAAGATACAAAACAAAGCTGCAGTGTAGTGTTTGTCTACAGGATTTTCCTCATTGTGGTAGTAACTGTTTTGTCTACTCTTTTACACTACCCTTTTTTCCAGTTAGTATTCTAATAGAAAACAGACAACTTGGCAATCAGTGTGGGCACATGTTGAAACTGAAGGGTTATAAATATCTCATTACATTATTGTGGCAAAAATGATTGGATTAGGTAAGAACAACCAGATTCCATCTCTAGACAGGCAATCAGTGAGAAGAAAAAACCCTCCTTCTGCAACGTGGTTGCTAAGTTAAAGGATCTGGTCTGTATCTGTCCAGTGGTTATTTTCCCTGATCAAATGTAGGAAAAGCTTGTGTAGTAGAAAATATATGTGACTACACATAAGAATGAAGACAAATGATTTTTAAAAAGTAAGAGTTGAAAGTATATTGTTAAATTTCTTTGGATTCTGTCAGGTCTCTAGTCATTTTCATTCCTTTGTTTTCCAATTATGCCATTTAAGAAATGTTCTGGGGTGTGTGTGTGTGTGTGTGTGTGTGTGTGTGCATGTGCGCATGTCACTCTGTCATGTCTAACTCTTTGTGACCCCAGGGACTGCAGCCTGCCATGTTCGTCTGACCATGGAATTGTCCAGGCAAAAATACTGGAGTGTAGCCATTCCCTTTTCCAGGGGATCTTCCCAACCCAGGAATTGAACCTGGGTCTCCTGCCAGTCTGAGCCACCGAAGAAGCCCTCTAACTGTCCTCCCATACTTTACCAAATCTAGTTTACCTTGTTGGTTCTAAATCCAAAATCTAGTCACATATTTATAACACTAATTACTTTGCACCTAAGAGGCATTAAAAATAACCAGGCTTACTGACTGTGTAAAAGACTCTGGTCAAGCATTTATGATAGTTTGCTCATAATGTTTAAAATGAAGATGATGTTCATTCTTTAAAATGAAGAAGGTGGTCCAGAAAACTGCAACTGTTAGTCCTTATAATAATGTTGCTTGATATAGTTATTACAAATAATGAATTAGATTCTTTAAAAAAAATTAAAAGAAATAACAACTTCTCTCAAACCTACCAATTCTAACTTTTCAAGTTTATTTTGGTATCTACTTGCCCTGCTTTGAGAAGTCAAAGTGCCATGGGAATCAGACAGAACCGCATGAAAAGTGGTTGCTTTTACCAAGAATTACCATGGGAGGAATCAGTGTGAAATTTAAAATGGGATATAAATTATTCACCACAATATTAACATTTTAAACAGTCTTTTTGCATCTTGTATCCTACTGAAATCCACAATGATCCTCTGAGGTAGGTAAGACTAGTTTCATTGTCCCCACTCTACAGATGAGGATATTTATGTCCTTGAAAGTTGAATGAGTTGCCTAAGGTCAGGCAATATTTAATCTAGAAATAGATCCTGGAGTCCTCTCTCTCTTTCAGGGCTTCATCTATTCAATTCTGCTGTCTACTATTCAGAAAATAGATACTATCCTTAATAATACCCAGAAACTATGAAGGGATAGTGTATTTTGATATCACAGAATAGTTAAACTGGCATTAACCTAGATCTTAGCACATGTATTCATCTTTTCTGTTAAACACACATGCATATACACACCTACTCATGAAACATAAGTCCCACTTTATATTGAGTACATTAATAAATGTATTTCTTAGCAAGTTTTTCAAAAGTAATGGTAAACATAGTTCTCAGTGCAACATCTTAGAAAGGACCTTTCATTATAATTTTTTTCTTCTTTTGCCAAACCATTAGCAATACTTCTGGTTTTACCTTCAGCATATCCCAAATCTGAAACTTCTACTTATAATGTACATGTGTGCTAAGTCACTTCAGTCATGTCTGACTCTCTGCGATCCTATGTACCATAGCCCACCAGGTTCCTCTGTCTTGTCTCCAGACAAGAATACTGGAGTGGGTTACTTTGCCCCATCACCCTGACTCAAATTACCTTCCTTTCTCATCTGGGTCACTACAATCCTCTCTTGTTTCCTTTCTTCTTATCTTCTCTTTCTAAATTCTATAAATAGATTCTATATTCTAACATTGCCTAAAAGTTAAAACACACACACACACACACACACACACACACACACACACACACACACAAACTTCTAATTCCATGAATTAAATAGCTTCACTCATTGAGTATAAATTCAATCATTTTAGTAGATTCCCAACTCATTTAGAATAAAATGTACATCATTTGCCATGGAAGAGACTTGCAATGGGGTTCCATTGTCACTACCCCCCTCCCTGCCCTTGTTTTCTGCTAATAATATGGCTCTCTGAAAGTCTAGTGGAAAATGGTTACCTGGCTTCCTTTGTGGACCAGCATAGGTATCGATACATATGACTTGGTAGTCACATCTGTAAATAGTATATGTGTGGTTGCTTTTTTCTTCTCATCAGTTAAAACCTAGATGTGGTAGATTAGGATATCACCCAGTGGCAGGGTAATATGTGACAAAAAACTGGATTATTTATGAGCAGGACCACCTAAGAGCCTTAGGTTGCTCACCTCCAGAACATAACACTAGGGAGGAACCAATGTCTGCTCTGTCTGAGTCTATATATTCTGAAGTTCCCTAAATGCCAGCTTGACCTGAACTTGCTAGTGCCTTTTCCAGGGTCTATAGACTATGCAGTATTTCTCCTGCCTCTAAATCTGGCTTAGCTCCATCCCCATATCACTGTGACACTGAGACACTCTATGTTCCCTGAGCTTTGAGAAATCCTTGTGGCTTTTTCACTTGTCCCCCTTTCCACCTTGAATGTTCTTTCCCAAATCTTCACTTTCTTCATTCCTTATTTTATTTACACCTTTATTCAAATATTCACTTCATAATATGTCCTCCCCTGACTACTCAATCTAAGCAGCCTGATCTTTCTACTATTAAGTACATTCTCTCAATCTACTTTATTTTTTTTGTCAAAAAACTTGCCCCTACTTTTATGGTGGTGGTGGCGGTTTAGTCCCTAAGTCATGTTCTTCTCTTGAGATCCCATGTTCTGTAGCTGCCAGGCTCTTTACCTTAAGTTATATATCTATATACCATTTTCTCTGTTATAAAGAAAGAGCTTTATGTAAGCAAGGGATTTGTCCTATTGATGCTTATATTGACCAGAATGACATTCATCTCATAGAAGCTCCTTTCCTTCAACTTAGTTATTGACTCTTAGTTCCTTGACTCTTATATTGAGCAACCTGTTGCAGAGCCAGAGATGAGCAGGAAGATAAAGAATCACATGAAGCTGAAACCTATATTGGGATTCCTTATATGGATACTCTTCCCTGACTCTTAAGATTGAGTTGAAAGTGGAAGTCTTTCAGTTGTGTGGACTCTTTGCGACCCCATGGACTATACAGTCTATGGAATTCTCCTGGCCAAAATACTGGAGTGGGTAGTCTTTCCCTTCTCCAGGGGATCTTCCCAACCCAGAGATCAAACCCAGGTCTCCCGCATTTCAGGTGGATTCTTTACCAACTGAACTATCAGGGAAGCCCTGGAATTGGGTTAGGACCGCCATTATTTGCTTCCCATTATATGAAGGAAATCCTCCTCTTATCCCTGTACTGAAGTGAAAGTTACTCAGTCATGTCTGACTCTCTGTGACCCCATGGACTATACAATCCATGGAATTCTCCAGGCCAGAATACTGGAGACTTTCCCTTCTCTAGGGGATTTTCCTGGTGGATTAATTGCAACTTGTTAAGATTAATAACTGTACCAAAGACATCTAGTCTCTCAGAGCTTCAGCCCATTCTCTCACTTTCTCCCTCCAGCCTCCCCCCAAGCCCCAACCCAGGCCATGGAGCATTTTCTTAAACAGAAAGAACCTTTTTTTTTTTTTTTTTTTTTTTTCCTTAAAGTAACATGCACCCTGAAATATCCAGCGTTTGTGGTCTGGTGTAATGGTCCTCATATTCCTCAGCCTCATATTTGCTCCAATCCATACAAAGGCAACTGGGTCACTGAAATTCTGTGCCTTTGTGGAACAAGGTAGTGTGAGAGATTCGTAATCAGTTGAAAAAGAAAATTTTGCATGAGTGCATACTGGGGGTTGGTTATCTGAACTCTTATTGAGAGATTCAAACTTGCATGATGTATATGTGAACAGGAGATTTCACTACACACAGGAGGACAGAAGGGTGTGGGGTCAGTTAACTCACTGCTGATTTCTGATTTTATAGTAGAAATGGGCCCCTGAAGGAGGTCTGAGGTGGAGTCTGAGGTCTAACAGCAGCAGCATAGACTATGAAGAGGGGATATCTTTCCCAATTAACCTGAGAAAAACCGTACTTCCCAGATATAAACTACATTTAGCCTAGAGATTTACCTCTGTGTGAGAGCTTTGGGAAACAGATGCATAGTTACATCCTTCCTACCTAAGGAATTAGCATCCGATTATCCATGTCACTTGCTCTCTTGGCCCCTTGAGTGCTACCTTCCCTGATTATAACAGCAACAACAGCAGAAACAGTTAATGAATGTCTTAGTGAATCTAAATCTTTATTGAAGCAGCTAAAATCCATTTTGGTGACTGACTCTGGATCTTTGCAACCACCTCAAATCAGAATCATGAATATTTTCTATCCCACTGATTATTTTCTGAGTCTCTTGCAGGTCCCCTATACCTCCTCACATGTTCACCTCTACTCAGGTGATTGAATTACTAGTTGTTAATTGGAGTCAGAATGAAGTCAGTGTGAACAGAATTCCATAAATGATAACTATGATTAGGGGTTCCCTATAAATTAATTTGGGGCTTCCAAGGTAGCATTAATGGTAAAGAACCCGTCTGACATTGCAGCAGATGTAAGAAATGCCCCCAAAATTCTTATGTTGAAGTTCTGCTGCCAAAGTGTTGTGTTTAGATGACGGACTCTAACAGAGGTAATTGAGGTTAAGTGAGGTCACAGGATCACAGCGCAGGAACCCTAATCTAAGAAGACTCATGTCCTTCTAAGAAGAGAATATGAGTCCCCATCTTTTGCATGCATGCACAGGCACAGAGAAAAAGTCATGTGAGGACACAGTGAGAAGGCAGCAATCTACATGTCATGAAAAGAGGTCTCACCAGAAACAAACCCTGTTGGCAACTTGATCTTGGATTTCTAGTCTCCATTACTGAGAAGATAGTAGACATAATGCTCATCTGAGTTAAATTAGCTTCAAGGTCTTTTCAAATAAGTCAGTTCTTCTCATCAGGTGGCCAAAGTATTGATGTTTCAGCTTCAGCATCAGTCCTTCCAATAAATATTCAGGACTGATTTCATTTCACATGGACTGGTTGGATTTCCTTGCAGTCCAAGGGACTCTCAAGGGTCGATTCAAAAGCATCAGTTCTTTGGTGCTCAGCTTTCTTTATAGTCCAACTCTCACATCCATACATGACCATTGGAAAAACCATAGTGTTTACTAGATGGACCTTTGCTGGCAAAGTAATGTTTCTGCTTTTTAATATGCTGTCTAGGTTGGCATAGCTTTTCTTCCAAGGAGCAAGTGTCTTTTAATTTCATGGCTGCAGTCACCATCTGCAGTGATTTTGGAGTCCAGAAAAATAGTCTGTCACTGTTTCTACTGTTTCCCCATCTATTTGCCATGGAGTGATGGGACCAGAGGCCATAATCTTAGTTTTCTGAATATTGAGTTCTAAGCCAACTTTTTCACTCTCCTCTTTCACTTTCATCAAGAGGCTGTGAAAAAACTATCTTGGTCTTCAGAAATAAGTATTACTCTTTAATAGACTCATCTGTGGAATTGAAATCTAAAATACTTTTTTTTTTTCAGTTTTTAAATGTATTTCAGTGTGAGTAATGCACTTATATATGTTTACTACTGAAGACTGTTAAGACTGGGACTTTTCCCTTCCATCAGTTAGTGATGAAGAGCGCAAACACACCATTCCTACTATTTTTCTCAGCTAAGAATTTACTTTTTGATGCAATCAGCAACAACAACAAAATCAACAGCTTTTTCCTTTAACAGTTGTCATTATAGCAAAACCATCCAAGTCAGGAAAGTGAGAAACAAAGCATACAAGTATTACCTTTCTCCCAAGCTAGCTGCTATTTTATGTCCATGTGATGTGTTAACAATCTACAATAAAGCCCTGCAGTTTAATAATTTGCAAACACTTAATAGTATTTTTTATTAAATCAGTGAAGCAAGAGGTTGAATCAGATTGTGAAATAAAATTTAAGGACAAACAAATTCCAAATGATGGTTAAATGTTTAATCAAAGCATTTCAGTGATGATATAAATGTCAAAACAAGAGATTTATGCACTCAAACCTTTAAAACATCAGGGTGTCTTATTATTTTTAATACTTTTCAAAAAAACATGTATTTTTTAATCAACAACTTCTATCACCTAACTTTATGGTTCATAAACTGTTATAGTTGTCAGAACATCTACACACTTCTCTTTCTATTCAACTAATAAAAATAAATGAGAAAATTGAAGATATTTTTTTATTTTTGTGTTCGGTTATAATTGGAACTTTTAAAAAAATACTTTTTCTTTCTTTTACCTCCTCTCCCAAATGCTTTTCTGCATGTAGTGCATGTGAGATGGGTGTCGTCCTCGGATAGCATGTGACTTTAACATATGCTGATTTATTTCAGATCAAAATATTTTGCCTGGAATCAATAATCATCTATCTCCTTAGATTCTTCAATAGATTTAATATAACAATATGATAGTATTTACATTGTTAGCAAAAGCTGCTTTTTGAAATCTTCTGCACATTTTTAAGTTTTATCCCTACTACAAACTTCTAGAGTAAATAGGACAGAAATTATTTACTTCAATGTGAATTTTAAAAAAAAGTGAGGTTCAGTAACTAGTTTAATATGCCTTAGCGTGTTCCTTACTGCTTTCTCCACTGTTGTATGCAACTGTTCACAACCAGTCTCTTTATTTTTTTCACACTTTTGGTCTGCCTGCAATTCATGAAAAAAGAGCTATGTAAAACCAAAAAGAACATGGCTATAATGAATATTAATGAATTCTCAATATTGTCTATCACAACATCATCATTTCAGAAATTCTTCAACCATCACAGTTGCTTGTTTATTGAGCACCTAATGTGTGTTCTGAATAATATTGAGAACCTAAGTGTGTTCTTATTTATTGAGCACATATTGTGTGTTATGAGTGAAAGTAAAAATTTAAACATTTAAACACAATATTGAACACCTAGGTCTTGTCCCCTGATGGCTTAGTTTGCTAGAGGTGAAGCCCTTGAAATTGTGACTATATCAAATAAATCGTTTGGCTCAATAATTTTCACATGAAGATCTTTTCATTACTACATAATTATATCAGCCACATAAATACAAAATATTTAAAGATATAAGACAATGTGACACCTTTCATCAGGGAATACAGATTTACCATATATATGTTCAGTTCAGTTCATTTCAGTCACTCAGTCGTGTCTGACTCTTTGCAACCTCATGGCCTGCAGCATGCCAGGCCTCCCTGTCCATCACCAACTCCAAGTTTACTCGAGTCATGTTAATTGAGTTGGTAATGCCATCCAACCGTCTCATCCTCTGTTGTCCCCTTCTCCTCCCGCCTTCAATCTTTCCCAGCATCAGCGTCTTTTCAAATGAGTCAGTTATTTACATCAGGTGGCCAAAGTATTGGAGTTTCACACAAACTACAGTTGTCATAAAGTTGTTAGGTCATTACTGGCATATAAGAAAAATTTATTTGGATGGTGAGATATTTGAGCTTATCTTTGTTTATTTGGCTTAGATTTTCCTGCCAATTCATATTTTAACCTGAGAGCCATTTTTCCATTTCACCTCACGTAGGACATACTCGTGTTAGGCTCACTCAAAGAAATTCAAGGGGAAACCTTCCCCACATTCTGGAGACAAATAATTAGTTGAGCATTGTTTTCATGGTCAGTAAGTGGCCTGGATAAGACTCTGAGGCTTCTGGTTAAATAACTAAAAATGGTAAAATATAGAATTGGAAAAGAAAATAAAATTACCTTTAAAAGATCATTTTATTTGTATGACTGCAATACAAGTGTACTTTGTTATAGACAGTTCTGCCATATTTATTATAGAGACATACATTGTCTTCCTGAAGTCTGAGTTAAAATTCAAAGTCTTATAATATCATTCACTCAGGCATGGTATACTTAGTTTATCATAGTTGTGGTCCTTTTAGCTTACTTGAACCAAGTACTTGGAATGCTTATTTGCTGAAGGAATTATTTAAATTTTATTGCCTAGCTTCTGCACACACTTGGACTTTATGCATAGAAAATGATCCATGGTAGACTGAGACAGACAGCTTTCATAACTGTGTCAGGTTAAGGAATTCCTCTAAATAAACTGTGTAGAAATAGCCACATAAGAAGAGATATCTTCTGTTAAGGTTTCAAGCATAGTAAGTATATTCCACCTGACTTTTTCTTCAGGTTAAAAATGGACAATTTAAGAATTTTTGACATTATCCAAGCCACTGTGGTTTAAACCCTAATGTGTTCTGAATGTCATGTTTCACTGGCTCAAATGACTCTCCTGCTTTGACCACTTAATATGCAAGTCTGAAAATAAGACTGTGATTCTGTTCGCTCTCCTTGGCCATTCCCTTTTATTGGACTCACACATGGTTCAAGTGTTTCATTTTCAGTATCACACAAGCTCTGAACCCTCATCAAAACTGTGAGTATCTAACAGGTTTACTGGTATTTGCCTATAATCATCTTTCAGATAAACTGCCATCACAGTCTTAATCTATCTTTGACTGCCCTAATTGTTCCCATGTTACCTGCACATCTTTCACTACTTGAAAAGTTTTGTTATGATTTTAAATTTATTCATCAGCAATTGTGAATGTGTGCAAAGTTATACACATGAAAAACCTTATTTGAGCACTTCATCATGAAAGCAAGCCATAAAACTCCAAATGTTGAATCTGAACCTACTGCTAAACAATCTACCTTTATCTCAGTTGGAGGAAAAATTAAAAATATGTAGCATCTACACTATTATAAAAGCAATTACAGTGATAATCAATTATACAAATATTGTATTGATTTGATATTCAAAGAGCAGATGTTTGGAAATATCTATAAGTGGCATGATGTAAACACATATTCAAGTCTGCTGAAAGAGATAATGTTATTCTCAGATAATCTATTTTGTTAATAATGCTTTTATACACCTTTCCTGCCATGCACAGTCCAGAGAGCAAGCAGAAAATCAGAAATACATCAGTTCTGCAGTTGCTTCTATGAGATTCTACTAGACATGAAATCATCCTACTATATTCCTTTTGATCTGTTAATTACCTTCAAAGACCTAGAAAACAAAAGAGGAGGTAAGTAAAACTTAACAGTCAGCTTCCATGTCATAGAAAAAATACAAATTTAATGTGCTGATTTATCTTGTCTTCATTTGTCTTCTGGCCCAGAACGACAATTGCTGTTCCAAATACTCTATAGCTGTAATCTGTTCTTTTCAGAATTATATTTTCCATGAAATTTTGCAAAGACAGTGGAGGAAAAGTTTATGATTATCTCCTTGGCAGCTACAAAGATTATTCCCATTTTGTCCTTGTTGAATAAAAATTTTAAAGTACAGAATTGGCACTTGAAGATTGACTGGATTCTAAATGAAATTTCTGATAGTGATACAAAACTAGAGGGAGCAGAGCACCATTAAAGAAGAGAAATACAAGCCTGAAAATCAGAAAGCAATTAGCAAGCTCCACTGACAACACTTTGATGGCCTGAATTGCTTCCAGAAAGATAAGAGTATATTGTTTAAAAAAACAATGAAATCCCACATGCACATTCATAGAATTATTTCACATTCATATGCAAACCACAGGGCCTAAATTCTCTGAACATACTAACATGTATCAACAAGGGTGCATTATATTTGTTACTGGCATATTTGGGTGTGTAAAAGGCACTGATAGTAAATATGTGAGCTACAGACCTATGTATCTCATAAGGTCCCTAGAAATTGTGGTTAAACTTTACAGTTTGGTAAAGGCCACTGATAAGCAGCATATGCATAGCTTCTACTAGATCTCTCACGAGATATAAATTAGTTTGTACCGACAACAGAAACAGAAGGAAAAGGAAAACCTGTTAGCAGTTTTTTGCCCCTTTCAAGTTGATAGTCTTTACTTATGGGTCAGTAGAATGTATGCATATAGGTTTAAAAAAAGTTACGAAAAACCTAGACAGTGCATTAAAAGCAAAGGCATCACTTTGCTGACTAAGGTCAGTATAGTCAAAGCTGGGTGTTTCCAGTAGTGATGTATGGATCTAAGAGTAGGACCATAAAGAAGACAGAGTGCCAAAGAAGAAAGCATTTGAATTGTGGCGATGGAGAGGACTCATGAGAGTCTCTTAGAGTTCAAGTAGATCTAGTCAGTCAATCCTAAAGGAAATCAAACCTATATATTTATTGGAATGAAGTTCCAATACTTTGGCCACCTAATGCAAAGAGCCAACTCATGAGAAAAACCCAGATGCTGGGAAAGATTGAAGGTAAAATGAGAAAAGGATGATAGAGGATGAGATAGTCGGATGGCATCACCGACTCAATAGTTGTTAATTTGAGCAAACTCTGGGAGATAATAAAGGACAGATAAGCCTGCCATGCTTCAGTTCATGGTGTTAAAAACAACTGGACACAATTTAGTGACAACAACAACGATGTCTAAAAAATGAAAAATATAACATTGGAAGCAGAAGGTAAAAACAGTCATAATCTGGTCCTATGCATATGATTATAATATGTTAAAATTAAAAATTCCTACCCTTTTCTCTTTTATCTAATGAAGAAAATCTACCTCCCATTGTGGTAATCACTTTCCTTTATAATTTAGTATTAACTCATCATTCTGATTCCAATTAAGCCCTTTTCTTCAACAAATGAAATCAGTATTCTAAATTCCCATCTCTTCCATTCATTTATGCCATGTTTATGTCTATATATAAATTGTTTACAATTTTTCAAGGCCCATGTCTTGGACTACTGCTCTGCACTCACACTGTCCACAAACACCACATTCCTCATTGATGATATAAGCACCATTGTCTCATTTTCTACTCCAGGGTTAGTGTTAGATGTTTTGGGAGTACAACAGTATTGAAGAGATAATCATAAAAAAGAAAAAAGGAAAAAAAAAATCCACGAATATTTGGCATCAATCATCTTTTCTATCAGAGCTTCCCTGATAGCTCAATTGGTAAAGAACCCACCTCCGAGGCAGGAGACCCTGGTTCGATTCCTGGGTTGGGAAGATCCCCTGGAGAAGAGATAGGCTACCCACTCCAATATTCCTGGGCTTCCCTTCTGGCTCCGCTGGTAAATAATCAGCCTGCAATATGGGAGACCTGGTTCAATCCCTGGGTTGGGAAGATCCCCTGGAGAAGGGGAAGGCTATCCACTCCAATATTCTAGCCTGGAGAATTCCCTGGAATGTATAGTCCAAGGGGTCACAAAGAGTCAGGTATGACTTTCACTTTCACACTTTAATCATATCTAATTTCCATTTATAGAAGAAATTTAAGATCAGAGAATTTTGTGACCTGCTGAATCAGAAGAAATAACTCCTGATATGTGAAACCACCTGCTCCCTGCCCTGCTGCTTTTAGGAAGCACCAACATTGATGTTAGCACCATGCATGATCTGATCATTCAGTTTTGGAGTGAACTTCCTGACTCACCAGTACTGTAAACTCTTGACTTGGGCTGGACTCAGTAACTGTAGCTACCACTTACCCTTGTTTTTGTTCATGAATCCTGAGGCTTAAGTCCTAATTTTTAACTCTGTGCAAACTGCAAAATTAACTCTCTAAAAACCTCTCTTTTATTTCTGTGCAGGTTTCTCACAAATTTATACTGCCTAACTTGACTTTTCTTGAATCCTTTATATCTGTTTTGGTTTTGGTTTGCTTTGCTTCAGATCACATACGTTTACAGCCTATGACCTTATGCCTTTCACAGTACATGAGAGTGCTTGGTAGCATAGTTTTTTACAAAATGTTTTGTTTCATTGATGACTTTTGAAATCATATCTATCTCTAATTCCAGCTGAAGCCATACCAATCCTTTCTTCCACGGAAGATAACTCCATGAGACATTGAAAAGTAATTCCGGGTGTACAAATGGTCTCCAGTTGGGATTTGGTATCCAATAACTGGCATTAAAGAACTGGACATGGAACAACAGACTGGTTCCAAATAGTGAAAAGAATACATCAAGGCTGTATATTGTCACCCTGCTTACTTAACTTATATGCAGAGTACATAATGAGAAACGCTGGACTGGAAGAAACACAAGCTGGAATCAAGATTGCCAGGAGAAATATCAATGACCTCAGATATGCAGATGACACCACCCTTATGGCAGAAAGTGAAGAGGAATTAAAAAGCCTCTTGATGAAAGTGAAAGTGGAGAATGAAAAAGTTGGCTTAAAGCTCAACATTCAGAAAACGAAGATCATGGCATTTGGTCCCATCACTTCATGGGAAACAGATAGCGAAACAGTAGTAAGAGTGTCAGACTTTGTTTTTGGGGGCTCCAAAATCACTGCAGATGGTGATGGCAGCCATGAAATTAAAAGACGCTTACTCCTTGGAAGAAAAGTTATGATCAACCTAGATAGCATATTCAAAAGCAGAGACATAACTTTGCTGACTAAGGTCCATCTAGTCAAGGCTCTGCTTTTTCCTGTGGTTATGTATGGATGTGAGAGTTGGACTGTGAAGAAAGCTGAGTGCTGAAGAATTGATGCCTTTGAACTGTGGTGTTGGAGAAGACTCTTGAGAGTCCCTTGGACTGCAAGGAGATCCAACCAGTACATTCTGAAGGAGATCAACCCTGGGTGTTCTTTGGAAGGAATGATGTTAAAGCTGAAACTCCAGTACTTTGGCCACCTCATGCCAAGAGTTGATTCATTGGAAAAGACTGTGATGCTGGGAGGGATTGGGGGCAGGAGGAGAAGGGGCCGACTGAGGATGAGATGGCTGGATGGCATCACTGACTCTATGGACGTGAGTCTGAGTGAACTCTGGGTGTTGGTGATGGACAGGGAGGCTTGGCGTGCTGCGATTCATGGGGTCGCAAAGAGTTGGACACTACTGAGCGACTGAACTTAACTGAACTGGCATTAAAGCTTTGTGTCATGAGCTCCCCTTCAGAATCTGGGTACTGACATACCCACCATGTGAGGAGGTTGTACAAACCTTGTAACAAATATTGTATAATGGTAATATATCCAGAGTCTCCGTGTTAGTTATGCAAATGCTTACTTCATACCCTTTGCTGCAGATTCATGACCTCTTATTCTTTCTCTCTCAACTCATATTTATGACCTCTTGAGAGTTTTTACATTGGATAAAGAAGAAAAAATAAAAAAGCAGGGCTGGTTCAGGAATGGGTTGTTTTGCTATCTTGGAAACAGTTGCACCATAGCCACATGCAGGATCAATCATTAGAATGTAAAGATGAGGAGAATTCTAGCAGTGGGCAGAAATTCAAATATTAAAATTGGCTGAGAACTCTATATGAAGGGAGACATGATTGAGGGGAAAATATATAAAAACCCATCAATCAGGGGCCTGGAAACCGTAGGATTTGAAAATCCAAGACAGTAAGATCTTGGGAAGGGGCATGTGAGCACACTTCTGGGACTGAGCAATTGTATGCCAATCTTCTTCTATCAAGATACTTGCTCCTTGGAAGAAAAGCTATGACCAACCTAGTCAGCATGTAAAAAGCAGAGACATTACTTTGCCAACAAAGGTCCATCTAGTCAAAGCTATGGTTTTTCCAGTAGTCACGTATGGATGTGAGAGTTGGACTATAAAGAAAGCTGAGCACCAAATAACTGATGTTTTTGAACTGTGGTGTTGGAGAAGACTCTTGAGAGTCTCTTGGACTGCAAGAAGGTCCAACCAGTCAATCCTAAAGGAAATCAGTACTGGATGTTCATTGGAAGGACTGGTGCTGAAGCTGAAACTCCAATACTTTGGCCACCTGATGTGAAGAACTGACTCACTGGAAAAGACCCTGATGCTGGGAAAGATTAAAGACAGGAGGAGAAGGGGATGACAGCGTATGAGATGGTTGGATGGCATCACCAACTCAATGTACATGAGTTTAAGTGACGTCTGGGTGTTAATGATGGACAGGGAAGCCTGGCATTCTACAGTCCGCGAAGTTGCAAAGAGTCAGACAAGGCTGAGTGACTGGACTGACTGACCTCTTCTCTCACTTCAGTTCCCACAAGAAATCAACCACTGCATGGGAGTTTAAATCACTACATGAATATATGGCTTGTCTACTGGGTATTGCTTAGAACTGTCCTCAGCTTCTGCAAGTATTTGCACAATGAATTCTTAGATGAAATAACAATAGTTTTAAAGATGGATACTCTAAATGAGTTCACATATAGATTTCATATCATCAAGCTGATCTGGCTACCACTGTTGCTGAATATCGTGCAGTCAGCCACAGAAATCAGATGATACCTCGTCACAGTACTCCCCTTGAGAAGTGGGAGATTTCCATCCGGCAAGTTGATTACATCATATTTCTTCCACCTTCCAGGGGATAGAAATTCATTGCTACTGTAGTTTTTCTGTCCTCGGGGCATGAATATCCTTTCCCTGTTGAATATTCTTATGCTGGCACTACTTTTGAAGGCCAATAGAACAACTGGTTTACTGAGAATGAGTCCTTCGAGAATTTTTTTTTTTTTGAAAAGAAACCCATTTTACAATGAATGCAGTGTGATGGTCCCAACCTTACAGGGTCATTTGAAGATTGAAGATAATTTAAAATGTCTAAGAAACCTTTATGCAGGGCAAGAAGCAACAGTTAGGACTGGACATGTAACAACAAACTGGTTCAAAGTTCGCAAAGAAGTGCAGCAAGGCTGTGTATTGCAACCCTATATGTTTAAATTATATGCAGAGTATATCATGCAAAATGCTGGACTGGATGAATTACAAGTTGGAATCAAGATTGCCAGGAGAAATACCAACAACCTCATATGTGCAGCTGATACCACTTTAACGGCAGAAAGTGAAATGGCACTAAAGAGTCTCTTAATGAAACTAAAAGAGGAGAGAGACAAAGGTGGCTTAAAACTCAATATTCAAAAAATAAAGATCATGGTCATCTGGTCCTATCACTTCATGGCAAATAGATGGGGAAAATGTGGAAACAGTGTCAGATTTCATTTTCTTGGACTCCAAAATCAATGTGGACTGTGATGGCAGCTACTAAATTAAAAGACCCTTGCTCCTTGGAAGAACAGTTATGACAAAACTAGACTGTATTACAAAGCAGAAACATCCAACAAAGGTCTATGTCAGCAAAGCTATGTTTTTTCCTGCGACAATGTACGGATGTGAGAGTTGGACCAGAAAGAAGGCTGAATCCTAATGCTTTTGAACTATGGTGTTTGCAAAGCCTCTTGAGAGTCCCTTGGACTGCAAGGAGATCAAACCAGTTCTAAAGCAAATCAACCTTGAATATTCACTGGAAGTATTCATGTTGAAGCTGAAGCTCCAGTACTCTGGCCACCTGATATGAAGAGCTGATTCACTGGAAAAGACATTGATGTTGGGAAAGATTGAGGGCAAGAGCATAAGGGCATGACAAAGGATGAGACAGTTGGATGTCATCACTGACTCAATGGACATGACTTTGAGAAAACTCAGGGAGATAGTGAAGGAAGAGGAAGCCTGGCATGCTACAGTTCATGGGGTCACAAAGAGTTGGACACAACTTAGTGACTGCACAGCACCAACCAAAATATCACCTAACTTTCAGTGAAAACACAACATTTTGAGTTCTCACAATGAATATAATGACAGAAATTGCTATTTTTTAGGCTTTGCTTTAGGGAATATTTTAAAAGTATAAAAGTGATATAAAGGAACTTAATATACACAACTAGCTTAAGTTGTGTATATTAGTAATTATAAAAGCTAGATATGAATAAAATATCTGATTTCAGCATCTAATCTTTTTTATGCTACATTTTCCCTCACAATATTATGTCACTGAAACAGATGACACATCACATCCAGCTGTTCAACAGTTGCCCAGCTGTTAATATACATATACCTGGAGAGCCTTTTAACATTCAGTTCAGTTGAGTTCAGTTGCTCAGTCGTGTCCAACTCTTTGTGACCCCATGAATTGCAGCATGCCAGGCCTTCCTGTCCATCACCAACTCCCAGAGTTCACTCAAACTCACGTCCATCGAGTCAGTGATGCCATCCAGCCATCTCATCCTCTGTCATCCCCTTCTCCTCCTGCCCCCAATCCCTCCCAGCATCAGTCTTTTCCAATGAGTCAGCTCTTCACATGAGGTGGCCAAAGTACTGGCGTTTCAGCTTCAGCATCATTCCTTCCAAAGAAATCCCAGGGCTGATCTCTTTCAGAATGGACTGGTTGGATCTCCTTGCAGTCCAAGGGACTCTCAAGAGTCTTTTAACTTTAGAGGATATTAATAATTAGACATCTTAGATAAAACAATAGAAATTTTTGTCTATTGAGAGTGGAACTGATAATGTTTTAAATCAAAATTCACTATAATAACTCAGTTCACTGATGGACAGTTTCAATGTCAATGCTATAGGTAAACTCATGTCTGCCCAGAAGTTTCAGTTGGATAAATTAGAGTATGGCAATTTCAATAATGCATGGTACATTAAAGTGAATCCAGAAGAAAGATGTCTATGTTAATTTACAGGGCCAGACTCTTATTCAATTCTGTCATCCAGAATTTAACCATATACCTAAGATGTTATGATTGATTTCTGAGTGCACAGTAATGTGAGAATTTAGATTTATGCTCATGTGCTCTTGCTCAGTCACTTTATTCCTGTCCAACTCTTTGTGAACATATGGACTTTAGCTCACCAGGCTCCTCTTTTCATGGGATTCTCCAGGAAAGAATACTGGAGTGTGTTGCTATGCCCTCCTCCAGGGGATCTTCCTAACCCAGGGACCATACCCATGTATCCTGCATCTCCTATCTTGTAGATGGATTCTTTACCACTGAGCCAACTATTTGTTATTGTGTACTTTATGAATTTCTTCTTGTCCCTCCTCCCAGTTTTGGAGGATGCTCAGGCCATTAGTCACGGTAGTTAAGTTAAAAGGTATATGAAGAAGAACAATACATTCATGTGTGGTAAATGTCAATATTGAATATAGGTAATAGAAGATGGAGCACTTTTAATCAGAAACTTGAATTCAAAGCTAACATAGTAACAGTGAATATAAAATAGTGTTACAATGCCTAAAGACTTGAGTTGCTCCCAACTGACTAGATTAATTTTCCAGGCCCCTTCAGTTGTCTAAATTTTCTTTTATATGTCAGGATCCTGATCAATAGGGGCCCTTCTCTTAAATATATAAGCAACAAGGTGAGAAAAGTCATTAAATTAATATTTATTTTGCAACATAAAAGAATCAGAGTTATCTACAAACTGTGTAATTAATTGGTATTAATTTCATGTGAAAATTTTGTCATTGCAGGTGTTGATGGAGTAATACATCAAAGGGACTTCACCTCTGTAAAAATCAATGCTAACATAACCTTCATTACTGTTCTTGTGGATGTCACATATAGCACTAATCAGTCATGGTTTGTAGCAAACATCTTAGAGAACAAATATAATTTGTTTTTTTATTGATATTTTTCAAGATGAGAGATAATACTCCTTCATGGGATAAACAATTCTCTAAAAGAACACAGTCTCCTAGGGGTAACAGTGGAAATTGATAAGGCATGTGGGAATTGTGGAAAGGAAATTACAGAAGTGTGAAAAAATTCTTCACACTACCAATTCTGTTTTTAAAGTATAGATGTTGTGGTACATTTATAGAAAATCCAGAGTGCTTCAATTCTATAGAAGAGCACCATTTTGTAGTACCCAAAGGAAAAAATAACCTAACTTCATGGTAACAGACTTCAAATAATTCTTGTGTCTACTTCCCCTAAGTATCAGGTCTTCTATTGTATCAATTATGACCACAATAACACAAGCAGAGGTTAACTTCTAGTTGGTTTTATCTTGAGTTGACCTTTAATGATTCACTGTTTACTAAAAATAGAACATTAAAATTTCTTTCTTAGATAGTTGTCATTTCAACATTTCTCTCTCTCTCTCTCTCTCTCTCTCTCTCTCTCTCTCTATATATATATATATATATATATATATATATATATATATAACTGTTTTGTGTCTTTACATATATATATGTATATAGCTGAATCACTTTGTTGTAAACTTGAAACTAAAACTATATTATAAATCATCTGTATTTCAATTTAAAAATTATATTGGTACAAAATCATATTAAAACTAATTTATTAGTTATTAGAGAAAATTTATTGAGGAGAGATAATAAATTCAAGATAAAGATGGTAGCATATGACTGATTGTATTTTAAAGAAAATGAAAAATTTCAATGTAAAGAATAGACTGTTACAGCCTGAAACTGATATAACTAATACTCTATAGGGTACAAAAGAGATGATTTCCATGAGCAGGGAGGGATTGAGGCCAGGGAATAGAGGTGTATGTGCAGGCATTTCAGAAAAATGATAAAGCAAAAGCAAAGTCTAAGAGAATGGGTATTTTTATACTGGATGTATTGTTTTCCATTCTTTTCATTTCATACGCTTTCAAGTAATTTTAATTTAGAAGGCCCAAGTTTCTAAATTTAGTGATTAGACCAATGCTAAAGAGCTATAGTTTTTCCAGTAGCCATGTATGGATGTGAGAGTTGGACCATAAAGAAAGCTGAACACTGAAGAATTGATGATTTTGAACTGTGGTGTTGAAGAAGATTCTTAAGAGTCCCTTGGACTGTGAGGAGATCCAACCAGTCCATACTAAAGGAAATCAGTCCTTAATATTCTTTGGAAGGACTGACGCTGAAGCTGAAACTCCAGTACTTTAACCACTTGATGCAAAGAACTGACTAATTGGAAAAGACCCTGAAGCTGGGAAAAATTGAAGGCAGGAGGAGAAGGGGATGACAGAGGAAGAGTTGGTGGGATGGCATCACCGACTTAATAGACATGAGTTTGAGTAAGCTCCAGGAGTTGGTTATGGACAGGGAAGCCTGGCGTGCTGCAGTCCACGTGGTGGCAAAGAGTCACATATGACTGACTGAACTGAACTGAAAGAGCATGTTAGAAAAAACAAAAGCAGGTGTTTTATGTAAAGCAGTCATATTAAATGTTTTAGCAACGGAATATAAAATTTCCTCTGATTTTTACTTAAGTCATCCACAGTGCAGGTAGACAAAATTCAGTGATGTTTACAGCCATTATGTTATAAGTCTTCTTCCTCCATCCCAAACCATTCCAGTCTTATCCCATAAATATATGAAATAAGCTCTTGCTTCTATAACCTCAGTTTTGGCTGAGATGAAATTGTGTTTGAGCTTGGTCTTTCCAGTATTAAAGTTTAGTGTTCTGCTTTGAGTTTATGCTTCATTAGTGCCTCTGGTTCTTTTATTCTAGGTTGCATTTACTGAAATGCAGATTTCATTAAATTCAAAGCCTATCTATACATTGATCAGGGAAGCACCACTGAGAGGGGTAAATACTCCATGGAGGCACCACAGAGTTTCATAATACTCTTTTTTGTGTTTGTTTCCTTAGTTTATTTATTTATTTTTAATTTAAATTTATTTATTTTAATTGGAGGTTAATTACTTTACAATATTGTACTGGTTTTGCCATACATCAACATGGATCTGCCACGGGTGTACATGTGTTCCCCATCCTGAATTCCCCTCCCACCTCCCTCCCCGTACCATCCCTCTGGGTCATCCCAGTGCACTAGCCCCAAACATCCTGTATCCTACATCGAACCTGGACTGATGATTCATTCCTTATATGATATTATACATGTTTCAATGCCATTCTCCCAAATCATCCCACCCTCTTCCTCCCCCACAGAGTATAAAAGACTGTTCTATACATCTATGTCTCTTGCTGTCTTGCTTTTAAGTCAAATAATGTTTGTTCTTTTAGCTTGGGAGCATAAGAAAATAAATTGAATGTTAAAGGATGAAGAACATTATTTCTTAACATTTATTTTTTTCTAATCTTTTTTTTTTTTTTTTTTTTTTAAATTTTTGGCCAAATCCCATAGTACATGGGACTTTAGTTCCCTAACCAGGGATGGAACCAATGCTCCCTGCCTTGGAAGTTCAGTTCAGTCATTTACTCAGTTGTGTCCCACTCTTTGCAACCCCATGGACTGCAGCCAGTCTTCCCTGTCCATCACCAACCCCTGGAGCTTGCTCAAACTCACGTCCATCGAGTCGGTGAGGCTATTGAGCCATCCCATCATCTGTCATCTCCTTCTCCTCCTGCCTTCAACTTTCCCACAATCAGGGTCTTTTACAATGAGTCAGTTCTTCGCGTGCTGTTGCCAAATACTAGAGGTTCAGCTTCAGCATCAGTCCTTCCAAAGAATATTCAGTTCAGTTCAGTTCCATCAGTCAGTCATGCCCGGCTCTTTGCGACCCCATGAATCACAGCACGCCAGGCCTCCCTGTCTGTCACCAACTCCTGGAGTTCACTCAGACTCACATCCATCGAGTCCGTGATGCCATCCAGCCATCTCATCCTCTGTCATCCCCTTCTCCTCTGCCCCCAATCCCTCCCAGCATCAGTCTTTTCCAATGAGTCAACTCTTCACATGATGTTTCAGCTTTAACATCATTCCTTCAAAAGAAATCCCAGGGCTGATCTCCTTCAGAATGGAATGATTGGATCTCCTTCAGAATGGACTGGTTAGATCTCCTTGCAGTCCAAGGGACTCTCAAGAGTCTTCTCCAACACCACAGTTCAAAAGCATCAATTCTTTGGCACTCAGCCTTCTTCACAATCCAACTCTCACATCCATACATGACCACAGGAAAAACCATAGCCTTGACTAGACGGACCTTAGTCAGCAAAGTAATGTCTCTGCTTTTGAATATACTATGTAGGTTGGTCATAACTTTTCTACCAAGGAATAAGCGTCTTTTAATTTCATGGCTGCAATCACCATCTGCAGTGATTTTGGAGCCCCCAAAATAAACTCTGACACTGTTTCCACTGTTTCCCCATCTATTTCTCATGAAGTGGTGGGACCGGATGCCATGATCTTCGTTTTCTGAATGTTGAGTTTTAGGCCAACTTTTTCAATCTCTTCTTTCACTTTCACCTTCTTTTTTTTTTTTTTTTCTAAATTTTAATTTTTACTTTATTTTACTTTACAATACTGTATTGGTTTTGCCATACATTGACATGAATCTGCCATGGGTGTACATGAGTTCCCAACCCTGAACCCCCCTCCCACCTTCCACCCCATATCATCTCTCTGGATCATCCCTGTGCACCAGCCCCAAGCATCCTATATTCTGTATCGAACATAGAAATTTGTTTCTTACATGATAGTATACATGTTTCAATGCCATTCTCCCACATCATCCCACCCTCTCCCTCTCTCTCAGAGTCCAAAAGTCCATTCTATACATCTGTGTCTCTTTTCCTGTCTTGCATATAGGATTATCATTACCATCTTTCTAAATTCCGTATATGTGTGTTAGTATACAGTATTGGTGTTTTTCATTCTGGCTTACTTCACTCTGTATAATCGGCTCCAGTTTGATCCATCTCATTAGAACGGATTCAAATGTATTCTTTTTAATGGCTGAGTAATACTCCATTGTGTATATGTACCACTGCTTTCTTATCCATTCATCTGCTGATGGACATCTAGGTTGTTTCCATGTCCTGGCTATTATAAACAGTGCTGCGGTGAACATTGTGGTACATGTGTCTCTTTCTGTTCTGGTTTCCTCAGTGTGTATGCCCAGCAATGGGATTTCTGGGTCATTAGGCAATTCTATTTGAAATTTTTTAAGGACTCTCCACACTGTTTTCCATAATGGCTGTACTAGTTTGCATTCCCACCAACAGTGTAAAAGGGTTCCCTTTTCTCCACACCTTCTCCAGCATTTATTGCTTGCAGACTTTTGGATCACTGCCATTCTGACTGGTGTGAAATGGTACCTCATTGTGGCCTTGATTTGCATTTCTCTGATAATGAGTGATGTTGAGCATCTTTCCATGTGTTTGTTAGCCATCTGTATGTCTTCTTTGGAGCAATGTCTATTTAGGTCTTTGGCCTGTTTTTTGATTCGGTCATTCATTTTTCTGGAATTGAGTTGCATAAGTTGCTTGTATATTTTTGAGATTAGTTGTTTGTCCGTTGCTTCATTTGCTATTATTTTCTCCCATTCAGAAGGCTGTCTTTTCACCTTGCTTATAGTTTCCTTTGTTATGCAGAAGCTTTTAATTTTAATTAGATCCCATTTGTTTATTTTTGCTTTTATTTCCAGTATTCTAGGAGGTGGATCATGGAGGATCCTGCTGTAATTTATGTCAGAGAGTGTTTTGCCTATGTTCTTCTCTAGCAGTTTTATAGTTTCTGGTCTGACATTTAGATCTTTAATCCATTTTGAGTATTTTTTGTGTGTGCGGTGTTAGAAAATGATCTAGTTTCATTCTTTTACAAGTGGTTGACCAGTTTTCCCAGCACCACTTGTTAAAGAGATTGTCTTTAATCCATTGTATATTCTTGCCTACTTTGTAGAAGATAAGATGTCCATAGGTGTGTGGATTTATCTCTGGGCTTTCTATTTTGTTCCATTGATCTATATTTCTGTCTTTGTGCCAGTACCATACTGTCTTGATGACTGTGGCTTTGTAGTAGAGCCTGAAGTCAGGCAAGTTGATTCCTCCAGTTCCATTCTTCTTTCTCAAGATTACTTTGGCTATTCGAGGTTTTTTGTATTTCCATACAAATCTTGAAAGTATTTGTTCTAGCTCTGTGAAAAATACCGCTGGTAGCTTGATAGGGATTGCATTGAATCTGTAGATTGCTTTGGGTAGTATACTCATATTCACTATATTGATTTTTCTGATTCATGTACATGATATATTTCTCCATCTATTAGTGTCCTCTTTACTTAGGAATATATCTACCTAAAGAAACTAAAGACCTATATATAGAAAACTATAAAACACTGATGAAAGAAATCTTCTTTCACTTTCATCAAGAGGCTTTTTAGTTCCTGTTCACTTTCTGCCATAAGGGTGGTGTCATCTGCATATCTGAGGTTATTGATATTTCTCCCAGCAATCTTGATTCCAGCTTATGTTTCTTCCAGTCCAGCATTTCTCATGATGTGCTCTGCGTATAAGTTAAATAAGCAGGGTGACAATATGCAGCCTTGACGTACTCCTTTTCCTATTTGGAACCAGTCTGTTGTTCCATGTCCAGTTCTAACTGTTGCTTCCTCACCTGCATACAGATTTCTCAAGAGGCAGGTTAGGTGGTCTGATATTTCCATTTCTTTCAGAATTTTCCACAGTTTATTGTGATCCACACAGTCAAAGGGTTTGGCATAGTCAATAAAGCAGAAATTGATGTTTTTCCTGAACTCTCTTGCTTTTTCCATGATCCAGCAGATGTTTGCAATTTGATCTCTGGTTCCTCTGCCTGTTCTAAAATCAGCTTGAACATCAGGAAATTCACCGTTCATGTATTGCTGAAGCCTGGCTTGGAGAATTTTGAGCATTAGTTTACTAGCCTGTGAGATATTCAGGACTGATCTATTTTAACATTGACTGGTTTGTTCTCCTTGCTGTCTAAGGGGCACTACAAGTTTTCTCCAACACCGCAGTTCGAAAGAATCAACTCTTCAGCTCCCAGCTTTCTTTAAAGTCCAACTCTCATATCCATACATGACTACTGGAAAACCATAGCTTTGACTAGATGGACTTTGTCAGCAATGTAATGTCTCTGCTTTTAACATGCTGTCTAGGTTGGACATAGCCTTTCTTCCAAGGAGCAAGTGTCTTTCAATTTCATGGCTACAGTCACCATCTGCAGTGATTTTGGAGCCCATGAAAATAAAGTCTGTCACTGTTTGCATTGTTTCCCATTTTTATCATGAAGTGATGAGACCAGTTGCCATGATCTCAGTTTTTTGAATGCTGAGTGTTAAGCCATTTTTTTTTTGCTGTCCTCCTTCACTTTCATCGAAATTTTCTTCAGTTCCTCTTTTTCTGCCGTAAGTGTAGTGTCATCTGTATATCTGAGGTTATTGATGTTTCTCCCACCAGTCTTGATTACATCTTGTGCTTCATCCAGACTGGCATCTCCCATGATGTACTCTGCATATCAGTTAAATAAGCAAGGTGACAATACACAGCCTTGATGTACTTTCTCAATTTGGAATTAGTCCTTTTTTTGATGTCCAGTTCTAACTATTGCTTCTTGATCTGCATACAGGTTTCTCAGAAGGCAGGTAAGGTGATCTGGTATGCCCATCTTCTGAACAATTTTCCACAGTTTGTTGTGATCCATGCAATCAAAAGCTTTGGTGTAGCCAGTAAATCAGAAGCAGATGTACTTCTGGAACTCCCTTTCTTTTTCAATGATCCAATGAAAGTTGCTAATTTGATGTCTGATTCCTCTGCCTTTTCTAAATCCAGCTTGAACATCTGGAAATTATCAGTTCACACGCTGTTGAAGACTTGACTGGAGAATTTTCAGAATTACATTGCTTGCATGTGATATGAATGAAATTTTGTATTAGTTTGAACATTCTCTGACATTGCCTTTCTTTGAGATTGGAAAGAAGACTAAAGTTTTCCATTCTTGTGGCCACTGCTGAGTTTTCCAAATTTGCTGACATATTAAGTGCACCACTTTCACAGCATCATCTTTTAGGATTTGGAATAGCTCTACTGGAATTTCATCATCTCCACTAGCTTTGCTCATAGTGATGCTTCCTAATGTCCACTTCACTTCACACTCCAGGATGTCTGGCTCTAGGTGAGTGATTGCACCATTGTTGTTATCTGGGTCATGAAGTTTTTTTTTTTTGGGGGGGGGGAGGGGGGTATGGTTTTCCTGTGTATTCTTGACACTTTTTCTTAATATCTTCTGCTTTTGTAAGGTCCATACTGTTTCTGTACTTTATTGACCCCATTTTGTTTAATTTTACTGAAGAGGTCTCTAGTCTTTTCCATTCTATTGTTTTCCTCTATTTCTTTGTATTGATCACTGAAGAAGGCTTTCTTTTTTAATATAAATTTATTTATTTTAATTGGAGGTTAATTACTTTACAATATTGTATTGGTTTTGCCATACATCAACATGAATCTGCCACAGGTATACACATGTTTCCCATCCTGAACCCTCCCCCCTCCTCCCTCCCTGTACCATCCCTCTGGGTCATCCCAGTGCACCAGCCCCAAGCATCCAGTATCATGCATCAAACTTGGACTGGCGATTCATTTCATATATGATATTACACATGTTTCAATGCCATTCTTCCAAATCATCCCACCCTCTCCCTCTCCCAGAGTCCAAAAGAATGTTCTATACATCTGTGTCTCTTTTGCTGTCTCACATACAGAGTTATCATTATCATCTTTCTAAATTCCATATATATGTGTCAGTATACTGTATTGGTGTTTTTCTTTCTGGCTTACTTCACTCTGTATAATTAGGCTCCAGTTTCATCTACCTCATTAGAACGGATTCAAATGTATATTTTTTAATGGCTGAGTAATACTCCATTGTGTATATGTACCACAGCTTTCTTATCCATTCATCTGCTGATGAGGAAGGCTTTCTTATCTCTCCTTGCTACTCTTTGGAACTCTTCATTTAGATGGATATGTCTTTTCTTTTCTTCTTTGCCTTTCACTTCTCTTCTTTTCTCAGCTATTTGTAAGGCCTCCTCAGACAACCATTTTGTTTTTTGCATTTCTTTTTCTTGGCAGTCTTGATCACTGCCTCCTGTACAATGTCACAAACCTCTGTCCATAGTTCTTTAGGCACTCTGTCTATCAAATCTAATCCCTTGAATCTATTTGTTACTTCCACTGTATAATCATAAGGGAATTTATTTGTATCATATCTGCCTTTGAAGAAAGAGTCTTAACCAATGGACCACTGTGGAAATTCCATCCCTTCAGATTTCTTTATGTCTTCATACCACTCATATATCAATATTTCCCTCTTTTAATTGCCTTTCGTTTTTCTTTGCTCTTTATCATCACTTACATTACTTATTTTCTTCTTCTCACATTTTCCTTCTATCCTCTGCTAATTTATTCACTATCTTTGCTAACAAAAAATCAAACCAAAAAAGAAAAAAAAAAGTGGGAGCAAGAGAATAACACTCTGAGTTTTACAATTCTATTTTGTAGACATATATAAATAAATATATTGCATGAAATTTTGCCAAATTCTGGAGACATTCTACAGTCTTACTTATGAAACTTCATGTTCCTAAATATCTTTATCCTTTTGCAGATCAATGGAAGATTAAATCATAATTTTCTTATAGAATATAATGTTGCCTTTTTTAATAAGATTTTTTTATTATTTCAAAATCAAACACTATCTCTTAGGGCTATAATTGTGACAAGAACATTGCTTTCTCCCTTCTCTCTTGTTTATATGTCATTATTCCATAATGTCATGAAACTACATTTGCAGTTGAGACTCTGCAAAGTGTTAAACTTCCTGGAGTATGTAAATCTAAGGAAGTTAGATTTAAACTACTACCTGGGAAATTTTATTGATGTATGAATATAAACACAAATTTTTCATGAAATTTCTCAGTTACTTGTGACCCAGTGACCTTTAAACAAGAGAGACTACAGAGCGGGTAATTATCTTCAGGGCAAAACAGTTTTAAATGCCAAAAACAGTCTTCTGGAATTCAAGATTCCCTGGAATCTTGATTGAAAAAATCTTAATCTTTGTTAGTTATTTGGTATTTTGAGATATTCAAAAGAAAATCATTTATCAATTTTTTAGTCAGTTGTCTTCAGTAGGATGACAGCTTTAAGCCAATATTTATCGTAATCTCATAAGTGTAAGTACGTAAATCAAATTAAAAGACAATGATTGCCAGAAAAAACTTAGATGCTTATAAGACAAACATTTAAACTATATCATGGCCTGAAAGCATTAAGATACAAATTGATCAAAATATAAAGAAATAATTGAATCCCCATAGTGAGAAATTTGACCATACATTTCAGTCGCATATATGAAGAATACAAAGCATCACTAAGAATGTAGAAGATATGACCTATATAATTGGTCATACATATAGAACACAGCCCCCGTAAGACACATTACACATTTTTTTCAGCACAGAAGAAGAATTTGAAAAAGGTGATTATATACTCTTCCTGAAGTTATTATTAACAAATTTTTAGTGATCAATTGGCTACAAAGCAAAAGAGCAGGAAATAGATAAAAAATTAAAATTGAAAAAATAAACAAGATATTTAAAATTACATAGTATGCTTTTAAATAAATGGGACAATATATAACTCACATAGGAAATTAGGAAATATCTTGAAGTTACAACTGCAAATACTACATAACAAAATATGTGATAGACTATTAACATTGTGCTTAAATGAACATCTACAGTCTTAACTGTTTACTTAAAACAAAACATATTTAAAATTCAAGGATCCAAGAAATTTGAAAAAGAATAGCAAAATAAATGTAATGAGAATGAAGGAAATGATAAAGATAAGTGGTCTCCAGGATAAAACAAGAAAATAATCACCATAAGGTTAGAAGCCTTTGACTGTGGGGATCACAATAAACTGGAAAATTCTGAGAGAGATGGGAATACCAGACCAACTGACCTGCCTCTTGAGAAATCTGTATGCAGGTCAGGAAGCAACAGTTAGAACTGGACATGGAACAACAGACTGGTTCCAAATAGGAAAAGGAGTATGTCAAGGCTGTATATTGTCACCCTGCTTATTTAACTTATATTCAGACTACATCATGAGAAATGCTGGGCTGGAAGACACACAAGCTGGAATCAAGATTGCTGGGAGAAATATCAATAACCTCAGATATGCATATGACACCACCCTTATGGCAGAAAGTGAAGAGGAACTAAAAAGCCTCTTGATGAAAGTGAAAGAAGAGAGTGGAAAAGTTGGCTTAAAGCTCAACATTCAGAAAACAAAGATCATGGCATCTGGTCCCATCACTTCATGGGAAATAGAAGGGGAAACAGTGGAGACAGTGTCAGACTTTATTTTTGGGGGCTCCAAAATCACTGCAGATGGTGACTGCAGCCATGAAATTAAAAGACGCTTGCTCCTTGGGAGAAAAGTTATGACCAAACTAGACAGCATATTCAAAAGCAGGGACATAACTTTGCCGACTAAGGTCTGTCTAGTCAAGGCTATGGTTTTTCCAGTGGTCATGTATGGATGTGAGAGTTGGACTGTGAAGAAGGCTGAGTGCCAAAAAATTGATGCTTTTGAACTGTGGTTTTGGAGAAGACTCTTGAGAGTCCCTTGGACTGCAAGGAGATCCAACCAGTCCATTCTGAAGGAGATCAACCCTGGGATTTCTTTGGAAGGAATGATGTTAAAGCTGAAACTCCAGTACTTTGGCCACCTCATGCGAAGAGCTGACTCATTGGAAAAGACTCTGATGCTGGGAGGGAATGGAGGCAGGAGGAGAAGGGGACGACAGAGGATGAGATGGCTGGATGGCATCACTGACTCGATGGACGTGAGTCTGCGTGAACTCTGGGAGTTGGTGATGGACAGGGAGGCCTGGCGTTCTGCGATTCATGGGGTCGCAAAAAGTCGGACACAACTGAGCTACTAAACTGAACTGAACTGAAGGTTAAAAATTAGCTTTACTTTGAAGAGAAGGAGGAATGGAGTTATTGGTAAATCATGCAGTGGCTTCTGGAGTATTGTTATTGTTCAATCACTCAGTCATGTCTGACTCTTTGCAACCCCATGGACAACAGCATGCCAGGTTTCCCTGTCCTTCACCATCTCAAACATAAGATTGCTCAAACTCATGTCCATTGAGTCAGTGATGTCATCCAACCATCTCATCCTCTGCTGTCCCCTGTTCCTCCTGTCTTCTATCTTTTCCAGCATCAGGGTCTTTTCCAGTGTGTTGACTCTTCACATCAGGTGCAAAGTGTAGAGCTTAAGCTTCAGCATCAGCCCTTCCAGTGAATATTCAGTTGTGATTTCCTTTAGGATTTCCCTTAGGATTCTGCAGTATTGACAACTTCACATTTCTTGACCTAGTTAAATGAGCATTTGATTATCTAACTGGTACTTTCATGGGTTATGTCAGTACGTGCTATATTCCACAATAAAAAAAAAAATATTTTTTGAAATGCCTTAATCTTATATCCTAGCATAGATAACTACATCTTAGGATGAATGACTATGAGGGAGACATTAAAATACTTTATGAAAGATTCATACATTTATCAACTTGGTGACACTCACATCACTGACTAATGGATACAACTTCGAACAAGTTTACTTAATTAGACTTTTCACTTCCATTCTGTAACATTTCAGAGATATCAAGAATTTGTCTCTGAAAAAGTCTCAGTAACAAGGTTGGAAATTAATTTAACTGGTGTGTATATAGAAATCTCAGATTTTTAACTTGTGGATTTTTACAGTTATAATACCAAGTTGCTATTCAACCCCTCTTTACAAATCTACTTCCTCTGAGACCTGGTTGGGTTATATCTTTTAATTCATCATTAATGCAGCAGAAAGTCATTAACGTTCTCTGCTTCTCTTTTGTGTGCTCTTGACTTCCTCTAGTTCTGCATTATTTCTCATGGACTTGAGACTATCAAGACAAAGGAGATGCTAGACTCTCACAATTTAAGGTGGAAGACAAAGGTCAAAATTTCCCATAGAAGTTTGCATATTAAAAGATGCCAGGATAGATCAGTTGGCAATAAAGAAATGGCTTATTTTAGGAAGAATTTCTAGCACTTTGAAAATCACTGGTCAGATCTGAGGGAGTTTCTATTTGACCTATGTTTAAAACTAGTTTTCATAAATTCATAATTGAAAAAGACATTATTAATTATCTAGTACAGTTGCAATCTTTATGTGTGGTTAAACAAAGGCAGAGAACTAATTAATCAACCAAACATCATGGAGCTAAGAAGGTAGGGTTAGAACAGTTATTTCAGTTTTAAGTATTGTTGTTTTGTGGGCTTATGATTCCGAAAAAGTAAATTTATACTAGGAATAGAAACACTATCATTTTGTAGGTAAATATGAGAACAGAAATAAGAGAAGCAGGATAGTTTAGGTAGCAATCTCTGTTTCTATGTTTTGTGCACTAAGATATACACTTTCCATACAACCATTCCCTGGATTCTTAAGGCACTGTGGATCCCTCTTTTCTTGCAGTCCTATGACAGTTTTTTAAACTTATGAAAAATTTTAGAATATTTAATATTATTTTTTACTCTATTGTTGCATATGTATGCTTCCTCCACTTTTCGCCAATTACATATTTAAGTCCTTCTAAGCATCGAGGTTTAAATCTCATTATTGATTCCATATTTTAATTTTTCCTACTCATCTGTTCTCTTTGACTAATCATAAAGTTTTAATTTTTTTTTTTTTAACATGAGGAGTTAAAGAAATGTCTTCACAAATATATGTGCTAGTATAACTTATGCTTCACTTAAAAAACAAACCAACAAACCCTGGAAACAAATATTCTGATGCTGCTGCTGCTGCTGCTGTTAAGTCACTTCAGTCGTGTCCAACTCTGTGCGATCCCATAGACGGCAGCCCACCAGGCTCCCCTGTCCCTGGGATTCTCCAGGCAAGAACACTGGAGTGGGTTGCCATTTCCTTCTCCAATGCATGAAAGTGAACAGTGAAAGTGAAGTCGCTCAGTTGTGTCCGACTGTTTGTGACCCCATGGACTGCAGCCTACCGGGCTCCTCCATCCATAGGATTTTCCAGGCAAGAGTACTGGAGTGGGGTGCCATTGCCTTCTCCAATGATAGATTAACACAAATCATTTTGATTCATTTCCACTTAACATGATTCTTCTGTCTTAAATCCTCAGCAATACCATCTACCCAGGATCTCATAGATTCCCTTTGAAGTTTTGGCCCATAAAGGAAAACCTCTGGTAACTGTATTCCACTTGACATTTTAATATTTTCAAAAATGAGATGCATTTAAGGACAAAGGGAATCACAAATTCTGATTCCTGTGGCTGTAGAAAGAGTAGACATATTTTATTAGATCTAGAAGTACTAAGTCCAAGAGTCCTAAATTCAAAAGAAGTGGAGAAATTGTATTACTATCTTTGCTAACATTCTTAATTCTCATTAAATCAGATGATATATGTTCATTAATAATTGCACTCAACAAATGTCAGTTAGCAATATCTAGAAGATATGTTATAAAGACATTTCCTACTCCTTATAGCAACCTTTATTTTACAGATGAAGGGGTATTTGTTAAAAGAGTTAAATGTAACTTTCTGAAAATCATATTATCTAGTAAGTGTCAGAAAAAGAATTCCATTCCAAGTGAAAATGGCAGCAACAGTCACGTGATTTTTTGCATACCAAGCTTTTTTTTAACCTTTATTTCCTGATGTCACATGGTAGGCTACTTGTCAGTTCTATTTTGCATAAATACAAATTCTAAAATCCCTTATTCTGACTTAATTTTCCCAGAAGCCCCAGCCCTGTCATTTAATTTGAGGTTCTTATCTAAGAAACCATTTTAGTACCCAAATGACTTCCCTGTAGTGATTGGCAACACTGAAGCCCAGGGACTAATCTAGCACTTAAAAATGTAGTGTACATACATTGGTCAACTTTGAGACTTTCTCTGAAAACTTGTCATTACAGTTCCTTTCTCCAAACTGCAAAATGTATAATCATAAGATAGTAAAGAAGCAGTGAATTTATAGGCAGTAGAGAACAGAACTTCCCTGGTAGGTCAGCTGGTAAAGAATCCACCTGAATGGCAGGAGACTTGAGTTTGATCCCTGGGTTGGGACGACCCTCTGGAGAAGGGAAGAGCTACCCACTCCAGCGGGGATGACAGACGATGAGATGATTGGATGGCATCACTGACTCAATGGACATGAGTTTGAGCAAACTTCAGGAGTGGTGCTGGACAGGGAAACCTGGTGTGCTGCAGTCCGACGGGTTGCAAAGAGTCAGACATGACTGAGCGACTGAACTGAACTGAACTGAACCCACTCCAGTATTCTAGCCTGGAGAAGTCCAGAGTCAGACATGGCCGAACAACTTTTACTTTCACTTTTCACAGGAAACAGGACATAGCTGGTGAACACATGTTTTGCTTGCAATAGGTGTTGCAGAGACTTGAGTGGTACCATTGCCTTTGAGCTATATGCCTTAGAAACTCCAGTTCCCCAGTCTCTGCTACACCTACACTGAGTTCAATATCATGAGTTTGCTATATAGAACAAAGACAGATGGAGCATATTTTTAAGTGAATTGGCTCTTGATTGTTTTTCTTACTATGTATGTAACCTCAATAATTCTCCTACTTTTATTCTGTCCTATTAGAATGATTTTTTTTTTTTTTTTTTTTTTACCATATATGTCAGCAGTTCTATTTCTGGGTATACATCTGGAAAAATGAAACCACTAATTTGAGAAGATACATGCACCCCACATACATTACTATAAATTAACAATATTTTAACACAACATGTTCGTTTTTCCAGTGTTCATGTATGGATGTGAGAGTTGGACTGTGAAGAAAGCTGAGCACCGAAGAACTGATGCTTTTGAACTGTGGTATTGGAGGAGACTCTTGAGAGTCCCTTGGACTGCAAGGAGATACAATCAGTCCATCCTAACGGAGATCAGTCCTGGATGCTCATTGGAAGCACTGATGCTGAAGCTGAAACTCCAATACTTTGCGAAGAGTTGACTCATTGGAAAAGACCCTGATGCTGGGAGGGATTGGGTGCAGGAGGAGAAGGGGACGACAGAGGATGAGATGCTTGGATGGCATCACCGACTCGATGGACATGGGTTTGGGTGAACTCCGGGAGTTGGTGATAGACAGGGAGGCCTGGCGTGCTGCAATTCATGGGGTTGCAAAGAGTCGGACACAACTGAGCAAATGAATTGAAACTGAACGCAACATTATTGATATACTGATATGCCAATGATTTTACTATGAACAACATTATTATTTTGGAAATACTTGCACTAGCAGATTAGGCACTTTTGCTAAATTGTACAATTACAAACATCTGCCTTCCTTGGCTCTTGAGCTAACTGCAAGTCGGCAGAGACCCAAGAGAGGGGTCAAAGCCCTTTATTATAATAATGATTGTATTTCCTTAAGAAAAATATAAAATGGATTTTAAGTGATAAGCTTATGAAAATTCTATTAATTCCTTTCTGTATTTGAAACTACAATCTTTGTGTAAAAGTTTGTCATAATAATATCTTCTTGATAGATTATCTTATCATCAAGTTATACCTCTTTATTTCTTATAATCCTTTCTCCTTTCAACCTGATTTTGTATATTACTCATGTTCCTTTATTCGTTACTCACCATCTTTTTTTGTTGTTGTTGTTACTATTTATCTGGTTGTATCTAAATTATATATAGATAAATGTAACAATCATTTTGTCCTCCTCTGAATGAAGAAAAAACCTAAAATTCTACACTTCCTACCTGATCCTCTTCTGCTCTTTGTAACTGATACCTCAATACTAAATCCATCCCCAGTGGATAGGTCTAAGCAAATTATAATGACTTCTTTCTCTCATAACATGTTTAAGGATAGACATGTGTTCTTATCTTAGTCAATGAAGCATGAGGGAAGGTCCATCTAGGGCTTCTAGAAGCAAAATTTCCTTTATATATATATATATATGCAGGTGAAAAAGAGAGCCTTTTATTCCCCTGAGGCTCTTTATTCCTCCCCATCATTTAGGGAACTGCTGCAGTTAATTTATGACTCTGAAGTTTGCTTGCAGTCAAATTCAGGTTGCATCTAAGATTAAAGCATTATGTTGGGTCTTTGTTAATATCAGTTATTCATGATTTACTACTTGAAGCTTACCTTACCTCCTAATTTCTGTTAAACTGTTTTTTTTTTAAAATAATTAAAGCCATTTTAGTTTTCTGTTTCTTGAAACCAAATGCATCCAAAATCTATAAGTATATGACTAGTTTTTCCATAAATCTCTAAATCTCTCCCTTTCTCTCAATAAGGTGATACCTGTTTTGATTCCCCCAAAAGGTTTTACCAGAATTTGGACCAAAAAGAAAACAAAATCAAAAATCTAAAGTCCAATCTCCATTAGATCTTCAAGGAAGGTCTGCATATGGTAAACTCTTTCTCTCTTTGCCTGACAATGCTGTTATTTCACTCCTAGATGGTGGGGGTGAAACTTTTATATTAATTCTAGATTGATAATGATTTTCTTAGTTTCTTGAACATATTAAACTATTTTCTTACAATTGTTGGTTATGAGAACATCTATGCATGCATGCTAAGTCGCATCAGTCATGTCTGACTCTTCGTAAACCTGTGGATTTTAGCACGCTAGGCTCCTCTGTCCATGGGATTCTCCAGGCAAGAATACTGGAGTAGGTTGCCATGTCCTTCTCCAGAAGAAGTTCTAAGGTGAATATGATTGTTATCCCTGGTAGTTATTTTTTTTTAATTAAATCTTCCTTTGATACTTTTGATATATTCTCTTTGCTTTTGAATTTTCAACTTTCTCCATTATATATTTAGATATTGAATTATTTTTATTCACACTTCTTGAGACACTAAGATTCTCTTTTATGTTGAAGACTTTTAATTTTGTTAAATTCTGAAATTTCTCTGACATTTCCTTTTATCATTCCATTTTCTCCTTTCTGTCCTGTTGTTCTTATTGTTCAGTCACTAAGTTATGTCTGACTCTGAAAGCCCGTGGATTTTGGCAAACCAAGCTTACCTGTTCTTCACTATCTTCTGGAATTTGTTCAACTCATATCCATTGAGTTTATGATATCATCCAACCATCTCATCCTCCGTCACTCCCTTCTCCTCCTGTCCTCAATCTTTCCCAGCATCAGTGTCTTTTCCAATGAGTTGGCTCTTCACATCAGTGGCAAAAGTACTGGCGCTTCAGTTTCAGCATCAGTCCTTCCAGGGAATATTAAGAGTTTATTTCCTTTAAGATTGTCTGGTTTGTTCTCCTTGCTGTCCAAGGGACTTTCAGTCTTTTCCAGCACCACACTTCAAAAACATCAATTTGGCTCTCAGCCTTTTTTATGGTCCAACTGTCATATCTGTACATTACTACTAGAAAAATCATAGCTTTGGCTGTAGGAAACTTTATTAATAAAGTGATGTCTCTGCTTTTTAATACAGTCTAGGTTTATCATAGCTTTTCATTAAAGTTAACTTGGCGCTTTTAATTCTGTTCTCTGAATCTATTAGTTTCTTCCTCATATATTAATTCCTTTATCTTTCTGGAATGCATCATGAATAGCTTCCTCAAATCTATTTTTTAATGTCTATGCCCTGCTTTATATATATGTAACTACCTTAATACGTCTATCAGTTTAAAAATAATTTTAATGATTATAAATGACAGTATTCAAATATGACATTCTGTTATTTTCATAATATCCTCTCCTTAGAGTTGTTCTTCATATCTAACTTTTTTCTTTTCTTTTTTTTTTTTTTTTAATAGTACTTACTGATACCTTGGGCTTCCCTGGTGGTTCAGTGGTAAAGAATCTGCTTTCTAATGTAGGAGACACCAATTCAATCCTTGGGTCAGAAAAAGCCCTGCAGAAGGAAATGGCAACACAAACCCATATTCTTGTCTGGGAAATCCCATGGATAGAGGAGTCTGAAGATCCCATGGGGTCACAAAAGAGTTGGACATGACTTAGGTACCAAACAACTGACACCTTATGGTGGTTTGTAAATGCTGACAACTATGCCATCTTTAATGGGTTATGGTTATTTTATGAAGACACACTTGTCCTTGGGAAGTATTTAAGGTCTATGTCTTTCTCTCTCTCCGGTAACTCACAGGTTACATGAAACTGGGTAAGTTCAGTTCAGTCACTTAGTTGTGTCTGACTCTTTGTGACCCCATGGACTGCAGCATGCCAGGCTTCCCTCTCCAGCACCAACCCCAGAACTTGCTCAAACTCATGTTCTTCGAGTTGGTGATGTTATCCTACCATCTCATCCTCTGGTGTCCCCTTCTTCTCCTGCTTTCAACCTTTCCTAGCATCAGGTTCTTTTCCAATGAGTCAGTTCTTTGCATCAGGTGGCCAAAGTATTGGAGCTTCAGCTTTGGCATCAGTCCTTCCAATGCATATCAGGACTGATTTCCTTTAGGATAGCCTGATTGGATTTCCTTGCAGTCCAAGGGACTGTCAAGAGTCTTCTCCAACACACAGAGCAAAAGCATCAGTTTTTTGGTGCTCAGCCTTCTTTATGATCCAGCTTTCACATCCATAAAAAACCACTGTGAAAACCATAACTTTGACTAGATGGAGCTTTGTCAGGAAAGTAATGTCACTGCTTTCTAATATGCTGTCTAATTTGGCCATAGCGTTTCTTCCAAGGAACAATTGTCTTTTAATTTCATGGCTGCAGTCACCATCTACAGTGATTTTGAACCCCAAGAAAATAGTCTGTCACAGTTTCTATTGTTTCCCCATCTATTTGCCATGAAGTGATGGGGCCAAATGCCAAGCTACTTATATAAGCTTTTTGCTACAGAAGAGTAGTAGGAGTTCAGATAACACACTTCCACATGCATCAGATTTGCTTTTCTAATTTTAAATGCATGAATCTTTTCCTAGCCACAGCCCTGGGCATCCTATTTTCAGTCTATCCCTGCCCAGGATATATAGGCTTTCAAGAACATGATTTCACAACCATGAATCTATCTATACTTATTTCTTTGGTGATTTCATCTTGTCTAATGGCTTTAAATATTATCTATACACTGACGACTTTCATATTCACATCTTTAACACAGACATCTCCCTTTCAATCCAGTCCCGTATTCCAACTGTCTGCTGCTGCTGCTGCTAAATCACTTGAGTCGTGTCCGACTCTTTGTGACCCCAGAGACGGCAGCCCACCAGGCTCCCCCATCCCTGGGATTCTCCAGGCAAGAACACTGGAGTGGGTTGCCATTTCCTTCTCCAATGCATGAAAGTGAAAGTGAAGACGCTCAGTCGTGTCTGACTCTTAGCAACCCCGTGGACTGAAGTCTACCAGGCTCCTCTGTCCATGGGATTTTTCGGGCAAGAGTACTGGAGTAGGGTGCCATTGTCTTCTCCGATCCAACTGTCTACCAGATAGCTATTTAATTTTCTAAGAGGTGTCTCAACATAGCATACCTTATGACTGTGATCAAATTTTTCAAAAAAAAAAAAAAAAGGCATTCCTGTATTTTTCCTCATCTTTCTAGCACCGAAACAGACTTTGACTCTTCTGTCTCACACGTATCCTGGTGACTTCATTTTAGAATATCCATAATAAGATCACTATTTTTCACCTCTACTCTTACTAGACTGGTCCAAGTACACTATCATCTCCCACTTGGATGATTAGTATAGCCTAAGAATTAAACTTCCCATGTACACCCCTTTCTCTCTTAAAAGTGCCCACTTTATCTGGGTTTTCATCAATAGTCTAACTTAATTTCCTTATATTTCATTAATCTGTTTCACCTATAGTGGTAATTTTTACTGTTCCTGAATGTTCCTGGAAGTATTCTGACTAAAGACTTTTGTAATTCTGGTTTCTTCTGTTTGGGCATGTGTGTAGATATGACTTTGAGATCTTGACTAACCTTCTTTAATTAAAGTCATTTTTAAAATCAAGATATATCAAATGACTTCATTTAGATTTGTGGAAATCCTCATATTCTTTATATCTCTTTTCTGTCTATTTTTTCTATGGCATCACAAGATGATGTACAGAGCTTCCCTCTCCTCTATGACTAGAATACACACTTCTCAGGGGCACAAATGGGACCTTCTTTCTTCCTCTTCTCTCTCTCTCTCTCTTTTTTTTTTTTCCAGTGTAGTACCAGTGTCTAGCATGCATTACACCCAAAATTGTTTGTTCAGTGGATGGATAAAACCAAAACGAGCAAACCAGAAAACTCAGGATCATACAAACATTTGTGGTTCCACCTTCATATGTGGTTTCATATTTAGGCAATTGCCTTCCTATCCCTGCCATGGTCTTTGGCTTTGTCTCAAGACATCCATGAGTGTAAAAACCTCACTTCCTAAATGTGCACCAGGTTTAATTTCCCAATTCTGATCTCATTCAGGCTCTGGTATCCATTTGGGATCCCTTTGAATATTTTATTCAAAATTTCTTTGTGTTTGAAGTAGAGAGGATGCTTATATCAGCTCAGTCTGCCATGGTGACAAATCTTGGTGTTTTCTTTATTTGTAAGAATATATTCAGATTGGAAATTACCTGGATTGGAAATTACCAAGTAATTAGCATTAATTGGATGACTGCTTAGACAACACGCACTTTTTATAGAGACTGTCTCTATAGAGGTCATGACGAATCAAATGATTTTTCCCCAAAATTCTTATCTGGCTTCTTCAAATTGTCAATCAATTCTGACACCTTTTTGTTATGTTGAACTTCAGTTACCACTCTCTGGTTCATCAGGGAGAAGTTACTTGCAAAAATAAGTGAAATATTATAGCTGATTAAAAAACAACAAATGTGCTAATATCAAATTAAATTTGCAAACTCAAAAGACTTTAAATTTAGAGGCTATCTAGGCCAACCACCACCACAGCATGAATTCTCTAACCTTAATTGTACAGTGTATGAATTTTATATAGGAAAATATTCATTTAATTCTATTAAAGGTCAATTTATTATTAAATTCTAAAACAAAGCAAACAGACTACATTTTAACTATCTAATTGGACAATTGCAGGCAAAAGAAGTTGTAAGTATCTTCAAGCAGCCAACTTTAATCTGTACTCCAGAGTTTCTCAAGAGGCCTAGAATCCCATATTTAAATATGAAATTCAAAAGGAAGATACATGATGAATTGATATTTTTCCCTTAATCTCCTGTGCATGTTGAATCCATCATTATCTCTTCTCTGTTTGGATTGATCCACTATCAAAAGTGACTTCCCTCATATTTACAGATTAGCTATATTTCTTCTTATGTTATAATTCAAGCATAAAAATCCTTCAGGAAATCTCATTTTAAATCCAATCTCTGACATTGTCCTTCCTTAAATTCCTATTGAAATGGATTTTGACTAAGATTGACACCTAAACAGGCATTGCTCTGTATTGTGATAATTGTTTGGCTTGGTTTTATGGTTTAGTTTAATGGTATAAAAAGATATAGTCCTTGACTACTCCAGTTGTATCTTCAGATTCTTTAGATCAGAGACAAAAGGTTTTATTTGTTTATATTTTTCTTCAGTAAACAGATATTTTGGTATGCCTATTAGGTGAAAGAAGCATACTTCTCTTTTATAAACAAATTTAAAAAAAATAAACTTTTATTTCCACAGAGCGTCAACTCCAGAAAATACTTTCTTAACCAGCTGGAAATCAATTATCTCACACTCCTGGTATTTGAACTAGTGCTAATTTTCAAAAGCTGGGGTAACGTTGAAGACTTAGGAGTGGGATTTCACAAAACGAATGTTTGTATCACGTGTATAACCAAAACAGATGATATGAATCAGCAGGGGATAAATGAGATTCAAAAATCAGCAGATAACTTCATTTTAGCATTCATTCTGTTTTTGCGTTAGCAACATGAACAACATCCAATTTATTTTTTCAATATTGCATAACAGCATCAAATACACATTTCGACGTTCACTGTGTTTGTATCTGTGTTCACATCTGAACCTGGAACTATTCCATACCTTATTGCATTTCTTCTGGATACATTCAGCTTGGGGATTTCATAGCGAGCAAAGAGCTCTCAGAACGTAAGTTGCAATATGTTGCTTTTAGCAATTCAACATATTCATTCGTTGGAACTTCCATCTTTTTGCATTTATTTTCCCACTAACATGTGCATATACATCAACACATTTACATAAAGTACTCAAAGAACACATAGGTTTGCTTTTTCTCCCAAGAATTTTGTCAAGTTGCCAATAGGGCATTTTTCCCGGTTGGTCAAATTTCCTTTTTAGTGTTATAAAGTGTGAAATGTTTTAGAGCTTCGGGTACCCTGCTGGAAATGTGTCCTCTTCAGTCATATTCTTACAGTCAGGCTGAGGGGCAAATTCAAATTGATCTGTCAAGGAACAGGAATTTTTTGTGATTGAATTATTTCATTTCCAACCAAAGTGTATTTTTTGTTTGTTTGTTTGTAAAGAGTTAGTGAGTATTGACAGCTGAATTTGTTTTCCAGTGAGAACTTATCTTCCTCATTATGTCACTACAATGAAATAAAGAAATAACATTTTTATGCCATATGTTTAAAAAATTTAACAAGTTTTTGAAGTTTAGTTCTCTGATCAATGTAAACAATGGCACATGTAAGTTAGTCAAGTACAGGCACAAAAATACAAAGCTAGCAACATCTATTTTCTTCTTTCTGCAACCCACACTGCACTTCACCCCCACATTCTCTTTCTGCTACAAGCCCACCTAAGCAATTATTTTTTCTTCTATTGCCCTTAATTTAAAGCTCTGTTCTGTTCTTCCTGGTCCAAGGCCAAAACCTTTTTGCCAGTCCTTTGTCAATGTTTACTTCAGTCCCACTGATTTTCAGATTCCTATCCCTTATCTATGTGTTCTGTTCAAGGTCACTGACAATCTTGCTAGTGGTTATAGATTTGTATTTACCTATTTAGGGTTTTTCCTAACTAAAGTCTTGAGTATGTTAGGGGAAGTGATGAGTCTTCCTTTTTTAATTAAATTTTCTGATTTCCCTTGACACTTAGAAAATTTGCCATCTCCTAAGACAAAGTTTACTATTCATTAAAGGAAACAAATCACTGCAGAGTAAACATCACTGCTGACTTTCATAAACAGTCTACTGGACATGAAGAATACAGATCTCTGTTTTTAGGTCTTATTGCAAAAAGAAAAAAAAAATGACTGTGGTTTAGTTGAGGTGAGCAGACAGGTAAACACATCATATCATCTAGGAGAATAGAAAAAGGAGAAACTGTAGCTAGGGTAGATGAGTAGACAATCATTTTATGGGACCTATGTCTTTAAAAATGAGTTTGACTCCACCAAATAGTGTAGAAGGTAAAGTTATTGTCCACAAATAAACAGCAAGGTGGCACGACCGTGCCTAACGTTTTAGTGTAGTGGAATGAGGGTAAAAACATCATTATTAATCTATAAAATTGATAATTATTGAAACAAATAACCTTATATTTTCATGACACAGTAATTGATTAGGATGGAATGGCATCAGCCTGTTTGATAAAACAACATGGTAGAGCTTTTGATAAAACAACATGTACATTTATCAACCAGGCCATTTAAACTGAGATGGCTTTTGTAGGAATTGCAAAATTGACAGCAATTCTAATTTCTTTTGTTTTATTGTAGTTTTAGGGATATTTTGATAAATGGAAATTATTTTAGGGTGAATAAAAGGTCATGTTTTCAGTGCTTGAATAAAATGTGTAAAATTTTGTCTGGGAAAATATGGCTTTATTGATATTTTCTCTCATATAAATGATGACTCACTGTATGCAAATGTAAACTTCTCAAAAGAATATGACATGAATTTGGGGCTGGGCATATAATTTTCTACTCAAGTGTTGTTTTCAATAAAACTTTACAATATAACAATATTATAAAGTGTTCTTTACAATGTTCTTTACAATTAAGTGTTCTTTACAATATAACAATAACAATATTGTACAATAAATTTTACAATATAACTCACTACAGTATTAGAAGGAAATATGTCACTTGCATTCATACCTATATTTTAAAATTTCTTTTGATGGAGCATCTTCAATCTAATAAAAGGCACAATGAAAATACTAAATGTTTTGTCCTTAAGACCAAAAATTAAACAAGGAGATCCACTGTCACTACTTGTACATACCATTTTGTAAGGAAAAAAAAGGAAATAATTAACATTTCTCCATATTGGAAAGGAAATAATGTATCTATCTTTAATTTTAAATGGTATATTTGTCTAGGTTAAAAAAGAAAAACAGCAAGGACAAGAAAACTATCATTGGTGGATCAAAACTCTATTTTTCAATTTATTATTCGTTCCTTAAGCTAAGAATGTTTATTATTAAAGATGATAAGATGAAAAAAATAAAAGGAAAAAGAGGATTAAAAAAAAGAAGATGAAAAAGAATAAGGGACAAAAATGTTACATTACCTACAAAACATAAAATACTTATTATTTGCATTCTTGACAGAAAGAATTTTCTGATCATTCAGTTCAGGTCAGTTCAGTCACTCAGCTGTGTCCAACTCTGTGACCTCATGGACTGCAAAATGCCAGGCCTCCCTATCCATCACCAGCTCCTGGAGCTTGCTCAAACTCATGTCCATCAAGTCAGTGAAGCCATCCAACCATCTCATCCTCGGTCGTCCCCTTCTCTTCCCACCTTCAGTCATTCTCAGCATCAGGGTTTTTTCCAATGAGTCAGTTTTTCATATCCAGTGGCCAAGGTATTGAAGTTTCAGCTTCAGCATCAGTCCTTCCAATGAATATTCAGAACTGATCTCCCTTAGGATGGACTGGTTGGATCTCCTTTCTGTCCAAGGGACACTCAAGAGTCTTCTTCAACACCACAGTTCAAAAGCATCAGTGCTTCAGTGCTCAGCTTTCTTTATAGCCCAACTCTCACATGCATACATGACCACCAGAAAAACCATAGCTTTAACTAGACAGCCCTTTGTTGGTAGAGTAATGTCTCTGCTTTTTAACATGCTGTCTACGTGGGTCATAACTTTTCCTCCAAGGAGTAAGCGTCTTTTAATTTCATGGCTGCAGTCACCATCTGCAGTGATTTTGGAGCCCCCCAAAATAAAGTCTGACACTGTCTCCACTGTTTCCCCATCTATTTGCCATGAAGTGATGGGACCAGATACCATGATCTTAGTTTTCTGAATGTTGAGTTTTAAGCCAACTTTTTCACTCTTCTCTTTCACTTTCATCAAGAGGCTCTTTAGTTCTTCTTTGCATTCTGCCATAAATGTGTTGTCATCTGCATATCTGAGGTTATTGATGAGTGATGCTAAAGCTGAAACTCCAGTACTTTGGCCACCTCATGTGAAGAGTTGACTCATTGGAAAAGACTCAGTAGCTGGGAGGGATTGGGGGCAGGAGGAGAAGAGGATGACAGAGAATGAGATGGCTGGATGGCATCACCCACTTGATGGACGTGAGTTTGAGTGAACTCCTAGAGTTGGTGATGGACACGGAGGACTGGCATGGGTTCACAAAGATTTGGACACGACTGAGTGACTGAACTGAACTGAACTGAACTGTGGAATGCAAAAACATATGTAAATGTATCTCAAAGACTTTTCTGAAATTCACCATAGTTCCAGTCATGCATGTGGAAAACTAGCTAAGAAACTCCATCTTAGAATTCTTTCCTCTTTAGATGCTCTTATTAACACCTGTGAACACTCCAGCCTGCCGTTCTAGAAGGCCATAATCAGAACATTCTGCCCCACAGTGTGCTTCTATCAGTTGAAAATTTGAACAGTCTATATGTGACAAACTACATACAACAGTGAAAGCATTACTATCTTCTGGTTTCTTCTCACTTTTTCCCCTCAAATAAGTAAAATGCACATAATTTGAAATTGCTTCACTTGTCTCCCATGTTAGGATTCCCAGGTGTGTCTAGTAGTAAAGAACCTGTCTCCCAATACAGGTGATGTAAGAGATATGATTTGATCCCAGGGTCCAGAAGATCCCCTGGAGGAGGGCATGGAAATCCACTCCAGTTATTCTTGCCTGGAGAACCCTATTGGCAGAGGACCCTGGTGGGGTACAGTTGACATAGTTTCAAAGAGTCCAATATTACTGAAGCGATTTATCACATATGCACAATGTTTACCTAGAAGGAAAATTACTGTGGATGTTTCAGGAAATATATCTATAAAATAAACCCTGACTGACAGAATTGTTTTTTTGTTTTGTTTTGGTTTGTTTGCTTGTTTGCTTGCTCGCTCTCTCTTTTCTTTCTTTTTCTTTTTTTTCTTTTTTTTTTTGTAATGCAAGTGCCTGATTTAAGCTTTGACTGCTGAGACGTTCATTTCAAAGAGTAAACCTGTGAGATCCTAGGCCCCCACCTTTGACCCTAGTCAAGGCAGAACCCAAGGCCCATGTGCTCTCTCTCTCCCACCATGACTTCGTTATGTGGCACAGGTGTGTTATGTAATTCCTAGGTCTTGCAAGTAGTAAACTTTTATTTGTTCCTGATAGTTGCCACTGAAGGGTATCTTGAGAACATAATAAGAGTCACAAGAGCCAGTCTAGCCACAATATTAGTTATTGAGAGTTTGAGATCACAGAAAACAATGTCAGTGCTGTCCTGTACTGATAATAAAAAATGCCAGCAATGAGACATGAGAAAGGGTGATTGTACTTGGACACCAGGAAGGTCAAATCCACACTCCACCAGGAAGAAATGGGGCAGAGTGGTGTGGGGTAGGATACTGCCTGCCATAGAACGTAAGGGTTCAAATTTTCTTTATAGGAACAAATGTGATAGCTGCCTATGGTAATCTTGACAATGCTTAATAGTAAAGAATGACAATAACAACTAATTTTTGATATATTATTTTCTGGAGAAGAAAATGAAAACCCACTCCAATATTCTTTCCTGGGAAATCTCATAGACAGAGGAGCCCAGGAGGCTAAGATCCATGGGGTCACAAAAGAATCGAATACAACTTACTGAGTAAACAACAATAGATATATTAAGTTATTTAATTTATAAAGGAATAGAAAATATTGAAGTCAAGTGTCATTTTTCTTAGCAAAGTTCTTCTATAAAAAATCATTGAGACTCTCAAATTTCTACCATATTCCTCAGAAGATCCTCAATTACAGATAGCTATTACTATTCCATTCAAATAGCTCTACAAATATTTTAATAGTGTAGACTCCCTTCACTAGTTGCTTCAACTTTAATTATTTTCAACTTTTCCTTCCATCTATATCGGCAGACTATGCATGTGACATGTCAAGTCCTCCTTAAAGGTATTTGTGCATCTGATTCCTAGTCTCAAACATTTTTGCCTCACTTATTGCAGGACCTCAGAAGAGTAATATTAACTTAGAAATCATACGCATAGCTGTCTGATATGTTCTAGCCAACTGAACTTAAAAAAATGGTCTTACTAAGTAAACTGATTAGGGTGTGATTCCTATTCAACTATGGGACACTTTGTATAATTCACTTTTATAAAGTTTTCAATGTCAAATTAACAATGATATTCGGCATTCATATTTATAGAAATAGCAGTATCAACAAGCTGATTTTAGGACGTGCAGAAATCTGGGTAACATAGAGCTCTGTTGTGAGGACTCTGTCTAAAGGAGGCTCTGATAAAATAAAGGAAAAGGACACCTGAACACAAATTCTCTAAACCTTAAATATATGTAAATGAGAGTCATTTAGGAACTTGATTAGAGGAGGTCCTTCCATCTGTTACTGAGTGAGCTGGATGAAGCATGGTGCTCTTCCTTATTTTTCCAAAGCAAGGGACACTGCTGTTGATGGATTAAAAAAACAAAATAGTGAACTTAGAGGTTTCTTTGTTTTTACCTTTGAAGCACTCTTGGCACCATGCTCCATAATGGATAAATTAAAATGCTTTCTGTCTAATCTCCTCAGAGAGGTTTGATTGTGCATAGACTATAGTATTTTAGTTGAGTAGGCTTAAAACATTATTCCTTTTAAAGCCTAATAGTTGTTTTGGTGTAATCAATTGTAATATATAGCATTTGGGATGTACGTGCAACTCCGCCAGGACCCATTTTTGCAATAAGACAGGAAAGATGATAAGTTATTGCTGGTCTATATAGAAACATGAAGAAGAGCTGCTTAACAATTAGGAAAAATATGCTCTATTTCACAGCAGGAAATTCTTCCACTCATCCCTGCTTTGGGAAAGAAAAGGACAGAAAAATTGATAAACTTGACAAAAAATGCATGAGTTAACACAAAAATAATGTTTTCAGTCAATTCTATGGCAAGAGAGTAGGATCAGTCCAGGTAGTCTGGTACCTGTGGGATCAAAGAGCCTGGGGAGAGAAGGACTGTACAGATAAGTATGACAACTTTTCTTTGAGTGGAAAGAATGGAAGCTCAAAAGTGAGGATATGTTATCACAAAATCTCTACATGAACGTAAGATTTAATGGCTTTGGTCCTCATATATCACTTCTTTGCTAGCTAAAGTTCCCAAATTTTATACACAACACACTTGAATGTTTTCAAGACACTTCGACTTTTTTCAGAGCTTCATTTTTATTTTCTAATTTAAACTTTTCAGTTTTGAGATGATTACAGAATACTTTTTTTAAAATTTTTATCTTTACTTTATTTTACTTTACAGTATTGTATTGGTTTTGCCATACATTGACATGAATCCACCACGGGTGTACATGAGTTCCCAAACAGGAACCCCCACTCCCACCTCCCACCCCATATCATCTCTCTGGATCATCCCCATGCACCAGCCCCAAGCATCCTGTATCCTGCATCAAACATAGACTGGCGATTTGTTTCTTACATGATAGTATACATATTTCAATGCCATTCTCCCAAATCATCCCACCCTCTCCCTCTCCCTCAGAATCCAAAAGTCCGCTCTACACATCTGTGTCTCTTTTGCTGTCTCGCATACAGGGTCATCATTACCATCTTTCTAAATTCCATATATATGCATTAGGATACTGTATTGGTGTTTTTCTTTCTGGCTTACTTCACTCTGTATAATCGGCTCCAGTTTCATCCACCTCATTAGAACTGATTCAAATGTATTCTTTTTAATGGTTGAGTAATACTCCATTGTGTATATGTACCACAGCTTTCTAATCCATTTATCTGCTGATGGGCATCTACATTGATTCCATGTCCTGGCTATTATAAACAGTGCTGCGATGAACATTGGGGTACACGTGTCTCTTTCAATTCTGGTTTCCTCGGTGTGTATACCCAGCAGTGGGATTGCTGGGTCATAAGGCAGTTCTATTTGCAATTTTTTAAGGAATCTCCACACAGTTCTCCATAGTGGCTGTACTAGTTTGCATTCCCTCCAATATCGCAAGAGGGTTCCCTTTTGTCCACACCCTCTCCTTGTAAAAATAATACAGAAAAATTGTGTATACCTTTTGCCCAGTAACCTCATGGCAACCTCCTCCATTGTCATAGTACAATGTCAAACCCAGAAAATTGATATGGATATATTCCTTTGACCTTGATTAAAGTTCCCAGTTTCATATATACTCCTATGTGTGTGTGTATGTATTTAGCTCTATGCCATTCTAACCAAATGCATAGGTTCATGTAATATCACCACAGTCAAAATACAGAACACATTCATCCACAAGAATCACTCCTGTATCTTTTAATAGCCATACTCATCTTCCTCATTGCTCTCTTCTTTAACCTCTGGCTACTATAACTGTTCTCCATCTTTATAAGGTGTCATTTTAAGAATGTTAAAAAATTGAATCATATGATAAGTAATATTTGATAAGTAATGTTTCTGAATTAGTTTTTCTCTTTCAGCATAATTATCTATAAAATCATCAAATTATTTGTATCAATACATTAAAAAATTATTCCTGTATCATACTTGGTGACATGAAAATACCAATTCATTTAATCATTCACCCAGGGAAGAATATTTGGATAATATCCAGTTTGTGGCTATTAAGAATAAAGCTAGTATAAATATTTCTATACAGATTCTTTTATTGAGCATGTATTTCTATTTCTCTGGAATAAATGGCTAAGGGTAGAATTGTTGGGGAATGTGGTAATTGCATGTTTAGCATTATAAGAAAGTGTCATGCTGTTCTTCAGAATGGCTGGACCTTTTCATATATTCACTAGCATTGTACTAATGATTGAGAAAGTGGAGTGATCACGTTTATTCTCACCTTAATTTGCTGATGTCAGTAATTTTTTAAAACATTCTAATAACTATATAGTGATACCTCATTCTTGCTTTAATTTCATTTCCCTAGTGGCTAGTAGGATGTTGAATATCATTTTATTTTCTTTTCTCATCTGTATACCCTCTGTATGCAACAGCATATCTTTTGCTCATTTTATAATGAAATTGTTTTTTTTTTTATTTTTTGCTTTGAAATGTCCTATTTGTTTCTTTTCTTTTCTTTTTCTATTTTGTAGCTTGATCTTTCATCCTCTTATCAAGATCTTTTGCAGATTAAATGATTTTAATTTCGATGAGATCCAACTTATCTATCTTTTCCTTTTACTGATCAAGCCTTTTGGAGTTAAATCTAGAAACTCCTACACAGTTCTGATTTTCCAATTATTTGTTCTAAAAGTTTTATACTTTTATGCTTACACTTAAGTTAGTGACTGATTCTGAGTTATTTTTTTTTTAAGTATCAAGTTTATATCAAGTTCTTATATATATATTTACATATAGTGGGCTTCCTTGGTGGCTCAGATGGTAAAGAATCTGCTTGCAATACACGAGACATGGGTTCAATCCCTGCTTCAGACAGATCCCCTGGAGAAAGGAATGGCTACCCATTCCAGTATTCTTGCCTAGAGAATTTCAGTCTGAGAAACCCAGCAGGCTACACTCCACTGGGTTGCAGAGAGTCAAACATGACTGAGCTACAGACACAGCAACAACATAGTAAGATAATATAACAAAGAGTAATTCTTTCTATTTTATCCATTTTTTTTTCTTTTCACTAAGGCCTATGTCTTTCTACATAAATTTATATCAATTTGTCTATGTCTACAAAAACTCTTGCTGGGATTCTACTTGAAAGCACATTAAAAATATAGGTCAATTTTGGGAGAACTGATCTCTTTTCCATGTTAAATCTTTTCTCCATTCTTTAATATTTATTTTATTAGCATATTGTAATTTTTGGCATACAGATCCTGTCTATGTTTTTATTTTAAAATTTATAACTAATTCAATTTTCTTTGGAATGATCACCTTTGTATCAGTCAAAATTTCCTATATATAAGTTTTCTGAATGGCAACTGATATCTGGATTTTTCTTCCCAAGATTAATTTTAACTTCTGTGCATTTCCTCACACCATTGCTTCAACATGGAAAGCTCTCCCTACCCCACCATCATGGCCTTCAAGTTCTTTATGAAGATATTCCAACATAACTGGCCCTTGGAAAAAATTCAAGAACTGCACCATTTATTAATTGTAACTGAAATCCTGGCTTTGTAATTTTGTGAGTCCTATGCAAGACAGTTCACTATTCTGAACTATAATTCTATCATGTGGAAAAAGATAATACTGTTTAACACAAAATTTGGGACATGAGTGTGTGTGTCTAAGTTGAAGAATCATATTTATAGTACTAAATCATATTTATAATACTAATTAGAGAAGCAGACACATATAGCAGGGTGTTCAACACACAGTAAGTACTTACATCTCCCCAAATTTTGGTCATCAATGACACTTATTGCCAATTAATAATTTTTGTATTATTATGTTTTATTGATCTTTTCATGTGTATTAATTATACCCTTAATGTTATTCATGTTGATGTTTAAATATGTGCTGGGTGTGTGTTGATTCCATGGATAATTCATAAGCTCTATAAAGAAGAGAGACTGGACACATTTCATGTCTATTATAAAATTTAAACATGTGATGGAATTAATATTGTTTCATACTAAAAGAGTTTGGCCTTCATGTCAGAAAATCCTGGATTCTTATCTGCTATATGACATTGTAAAGTGTTATATTCTCTGACCTTTAATTTTCTCATCCACAAAAAAGGAATAATAATACTACATAAGATTCTTGAGAAGATTATATGTGAGCATATGTAAAGTGAATTATAATGTACATATATCTTATAATGCACATGTATTATTACTAGTGATTGGATTGTCTTAAGGAACTTGCAAAGCATCTATGAATACCTTCTATTCATATAAGTGAGTAAAACTGAGATGCAGATTCTTTTACTGATTTACAAAGCATAATTATTTGATAATAAAACATTGCTCAATAATTCTTCCCTCAGAAGTCTGATGCTGTAAGAAACTGTAGAGATAAATAGCTAAATTCATTTGTTACACACGTACACATACATACACCTAGACAGAATAAATAGCTTCTCCAAGGTCACTTAGCTGAAACGAGGTACAGCCAGAAAATCTCAGGTATCCTGATCTCTAGCCATAAGCTGTTTTCTCTAAACGATTTTCCCTCATTTGTGCCCTGCTCTTCCTGGCATCCTGGCTCAAATTGCTTCCTTACCCATTCATATCCGCTGCCTCCAAACTCATCATACTTTCCCTTCCAGCTCTGCGTCCATATGGCAATGCTCATCTGGGAGGTGGATGTCTGAAACTGCCGCCATCACATCATCCCCTTCCAATCATGTGAGTAGGCGAGAAAACGACTTTTGGGCACTATTAACCCAAGTTGGCTGAAATTCAGGGATACTGAGGTGAAACACTCTCCTTCATATTTGCAAGCCCTGAAGGCAGTCTTCAGCCTTATGCAAACCAAGATGCCTTTGGGAACTTAGAATGCACTCTCTACACATTTTTTTTTTTTTTTTTCCCAAATGACCCCATTGAAAACATGAGCACAGGGCAGGGAAAAATGGCTCCTAGTTATGAGGAGTTATATATGAAAAATACTCTCAGTGTCCAACATGGATGGAAAACTGTAAATAAGCAAACAAAACATTAATCTTCAAACTCAGTGAAACATGAGGTCCTCTTTAACATATGAAGGGTATGCTATTTACCACTAAATTTGTCTTTGCAATCTCTTAGGCAGGATCATTGTGAGTTAAATAATTCAGGGGCTATTTTCAATTGGAGTAAGAATTGAGCTAAGTTAGAAAGCTTCTCTGGTGTTCTGTTTTTTTCTGATGGAGAGTGGCAAATCTCAGAGCCAAATACCACAGTCATAAAAGTAGTATGATTTAAAGCCTCCACAATTCCTTTTTGCCAAATTATATTTATTTGTACACTGCCAAAAACATTTCTTCTTCAGATTAAGATGATCATAGACCTTGTTAGCTAAACTTACCTGATGTATTTGGTAAAAGTAATTCTTGCTGACAGGAAGGTGCATAAGCAATAGCTTGTGGAAAGGACAGCGTGGTTTTGATGGGGAAATTCAGAAAAGAGTCACCGTTTATGTTCCTACTTTGTAGTGATGATCTTAGATGAAATTCTCTTGTGAAGTGGCAGAACCATGAGGGAGGGGCACCATGTAATTCCAGGATACCTGAAGGAACAGGAAGATTAGGCAGAATTAAGGTTAGAAGGACATTAAAGACATATTTTCACATTTTGAAATTCTGCCTACAAGCTACAGAATAGGCTCTCTTTCATCCATGGCACAGCTGGAGCACAGCTGTTCACAGCATGCCTGGCATACACTGGGTCAGTCAAGGACCAAGGCCATCTAGAACAGAGACTGCTAGAGGGCACTGGGAAATAACTTTATTTGCCAGATCAGAAGTCAAAAGACTTGAGACAGAAGAGTATGAAATGTGGGCTGTCTTCCTAGCCTATCTCTGACATAAGAGACATGGTTTCAATTCCTAGATTGGGAAGATCTCCTGGAGAAGAAAATAGCAACCCACTCCTATATTCTTGCTTGGACAATCCCATGTTTGGAGGAGCCTGACAGGCTACAGTCCATAGGGTCTGAAAGAGTTGGAAACAACTGAAGAGACTTAACATACAGGGAAATGATGTTTGTTTGTTTGTTTTCTTTTTAGTATGTACCTGTTTAACTACAAAGAGTAATGTAGCCTTAGAATGACACTCCTCTTTTAGAGAATTGGCCACCAGTGTGTCCCATTGGCCCATGGAAGTGAATTCCCTCTATTGATCACATTTTCCATGTATAAATCTTTAGCAATAAATTTACTGATTCTAGGTGTGAATAGATTGAGTGGCTTTTGTGTCCTTAACAGGTATGAATAAATTAAACTTCTAGGAAATTAAACTCAATGAAAATTTGTACACTTTCTTTTTGTAAAAGATGGATTTGTATGACTTCCTTTTCTGCTTTCCTGAATCAACAGAGGATCTTACAGCTCATCAGCATGCATGTGCATTTCTCATTTAAGAAAAAGCTTGGTTTAGTCTTGCTTATTCAACACAAAGTCTATGCCTACAAATGGCCAAAAAATTGAGCATTTTCTGCATTATCCAGATTTGCAGCTGCCTTATAGTTCAGCTGACTGAAACTCATCATGCTACAGACTAAATTAGACACTAAGATACCTTTAAGCCAAATATAAAAATTATTCATTTATTCTTTTCAATAGGGCTCCTACATGTAGACTGAATGGTGACAGTTCTCATATGGAACCCACATGTTTGTGGTCTTTATGCAAAGAGGACCTGGATGAAATATTATTTCTTATATGTAATCAAGAGAAATGAAGGAAATTCTATAATTGTTCCTTGAGGAGTCAAAGGGGATACAATATGAGTGTTTCAAGTTATGCTTCTAACCTTGCTGTGGCTGTTTTACCCTGCAGCTGTTCCTAAGTCGCTTCAGTCATGTCCGACTCTGTGCGACCCCATAGACGGCAGCCCACCAGGCTCCCCCGTCCCTGGGATTCTCCAGGCAAGAACACTGGAGTGGGTTGCCATTTCCTTCTCCAATGCATGAAAGTGAAAAGTGAAAGTGAAGTCGCTCAGTCGTGTCCAACTCTTACCGACCCCATGGACTGCAGCCTACCAGGCTCCTCCGTACATAGGATTTTCCAGGCAAGAGTACTGGAGTGGGGTGCCATTGCCTTCTCCGATACTTAACATTGAGACTAACATAATAAATATATCTGACACTTCCCTTAATGAAATTGCAGTCTCCCAAAAGAGATAGTGATAAAGATAGAGATAGGAATATAAATAGAGGATTTAAAAATTACTGTAATAGAATATGTATAATCAAAGTGAAATATATACAAAATTAAAAAACAACAAATTTCTGTAAATTCTTCCCTTGAAAAATAAGAAAGATTTTAGAGTATGGAGAATACTTTAGCTTCAACTTGAAAATAATGTTTATAAGTTAAGTAGGAAAGACAATTCAAGTAGTATATATGGCATAGTTTATAGCCTAATGATTTGACACAAGATGGCATATGCAAATAGTACTCAGGTATTATTGAAATATAATTTAATGTACTTAGGTATTACTGAAATATAATTTTTGTGGTAAAGAATGTTGGAAAATTTGTAAACAAAAATTGAGAAGGATATACTAGAAAAAGAGAAAACAATTGTGAGGTGCCTAATTCTTAATTTAGCTTCTATCTGTTCTCTAAGCAGGAGTGAAGGATGGTACTGTGCAAAATTATGTTTGTACTCTAGAAAGGCAATTCCATTGTTTATGGGTAGAAGCTGTAGTCAAGAAAGCTAATTGAGAAGCTATCCCATAGGTACAAGGAGAGATAAACAGATTGAAAGTAGGACAATGATTGTTGGAATGGCAAGAATAGCTAGATGTAGGGGATATTTATTTAGGAAGCAGGAATCAGTAAATAATTGTATGTTGAGATAAGTGAAAGGAAACACTTGAGGATGATATGGAAAGATCTGTTCTGTGATACTGGGTTCATGTTAATTCCATTAATTATTACATCAAATATCAAATAAGTTTGGGGGTTGAAAGCAGAAAAGGGGCTTAGAAAATGAGTGAAATGTAAGGTTCCTTTAGTATAACCTGATGACAATGTTCACTTGATCATTGAAAGTGCAAGTTTAAAGCTGAAGAACAGTATACAGGCTAGTCATACATTTTAGAAATATTAGATTGAAAGAGATAATAATGATAAATACCCAGAGCAATGGCCTGCACAGAGACACTAGCACTGCCAGTCTTGGGAGCTATGTGTTGGCATAAGTCCTTTTTGGATATTGCCAGTAACCCTACTATAGTGTTTGTCGACTCTAGGACTGGGTTGCCTGAGGCCACACAACTAATAGAGAGGGAGCACAGCCTACCCATCAGCAGACAATTAGATTTAAGATTTACTGAGCATGGCCCTGCCCACCAGAAAAAGACCCAGGTTTCTCCAGAGCCAGTCCTTCCCACTAATAAGTTTACACAGCCTCTTATCCTCATCCATCAGAGGACAGACATAAAAAATAAGAAGTATAATCTCAGACCCTCCAGAATGAAAATCATAATCACAGAAAACTAACTAAACTGATCACATGGATTGCAGTCTTGTGTAACTCAATGAAGCTATGAGCCATGCCATGTAAGGCCACCAAAGACACATGAATCATGGTTTAGAGTTCTGATAAAAAGTGGTCCACTGGAGAAGGGAATGGCAAAACACTTCACCACTCTTGCTTTGATAACTCATGAACAGTATAAGAAGGCAAAAAGATGATACCAGAAGACGAATCCCCCAGGTTGGTAGTTGTGCACTATGCTATTGGAGAAGAGAGGAGAAATAGCTCCAGAAAGAATGGTGCCCAGTTGTGGATGTGTCTGATGGTCAAAGTAAAGTCCAGTGCTATCAAGAACAATATTGCACAGGAACCTGGAATATTAGGTTCATGAATCAAGGTAAATTGGACTCAGTCAAAGCAGGTGATGACAAGAATGGACACTGAAATATTAGGGATCAGTAGACTAAAATGGATGGAAATGGGCAAATTTAATTCAGATGACCATTATATCTACTACTGTGGGCAAGAATCCTTTATAAGAAATGGAGTAGCCATCATAGTAAAAAAAATAAAATAAGTCCAAAATGTAGTACTTGGGTGCAATCTCAAAAATGACAGAATGATCTCAGTTCATTTCCAAGGCAAACCATTCAGTATCACAGTAATCCAAATCTATTTCCTAACCACTAATGCCAAAGAAGTTGAAGTTGAATGATTCTATGAATATTTACAAGACCATCTAGAAATAACACTAAAGAAAATAAAAAGAAAAGAATGCTCTTTAAATCATAGAGGATTGGAATATGAAAATAAGAAGTCAGGAGATACCTGGAGTATCAGGCAAGTTTGACCTTGAAGTAAAAAATGAAATAGGGAAAAAAAGCTAATAGAGTTTAACCAACAGAATGCACTCGTCACGGGAAACATTCTCTTCCAAAACCACAGCAGATGACTCTACACATGGACATCGCCAATGTTCAATAAAGATGGAGAAGTTCTATGCAGTCAGCAAAAACAAGACTGGGAGCTGACTGCGTGTCAGATTATTAGCTCCGTTTTGCAAAATTCAGACATAAATTGAAGAAAGTAGGGAAAACTACTAGACCATTCAGTTCAGTTCACGTCAGTCGCTCAGTCGTGTCTGACTCTTTCCAATCCCATGAATCGCAGGACACCGGGTCTCCCTGCCCATCATCAACTCCCGGAGTTCACTCAGACTCACATCCATCGAGTCAGTGATGCTATCCAGCAATCTCAACGTCTGCCATCCCCTTCTCCTCCTGCCCCAAATCCCTCCCAGTATCAGAGTCTTTTCCATGAGTTAACTCTTTTCATGAGGTGGCCAAAGTACTGGAGTCTCAGCTTTAGCATCATTCCTTCCAAAGAAATCCCAGGGTTGATCTCCTTCAGAATGGACTGGTTGGATCTCCTTGCAGTCCAAGAGACTCACAAGAGTCTTCTCCAACACCACAGTTCAAAAGCATCAATTCTTCGGCACTCAGCTTTCTTCACAGTCCAACTCTCACATCTATACATGACCACTGGAAAAATGATAGCCTGGACTAGATGGACCTTAGCCGGCAAAGTAATGTCTTTGCTTTTGAATATGCTATCTACGTTGGTCATAACTTTTCTTCCAAGGAGTAAGGGTCTTTTAATTTGATGCCTGCAATCACCATCTGCCATGATTTCGGAGCCCAGAAAAATAAAGTCTGACACTGTTTCCACTGTTTCCCCATCTATTTCCCATGAAGTAATGGGACCAGATGTCATGATCATCGTTTTCTGAATGTTGAGCTTTAAGCCAACTCTTTCACTCTCCACTTTGCTTTCATCAAGAGGCTTTTTAGTTCCTCTTCACTTCCTGCCACAAAGGTGGTGTCATCTGCATATCTGAGATTATTAATATTTCTGCCGGCAATCTTGATTTCAGCTTGTGCTTCTTCCAGCCCAGCATTTCTCATGATGTCCTCTGCATAGAAGTTAAATAAGCAGGATGACAATATACAGGCTAGACATACTCCTTATCTTATTTGGAACCAGTCTGTTGTTCCATGTCCAGTTCTAACTGTTGCTTCCCGACCTGCATACAGATTTCTCAAGAGGCAGGTCAGGTGCTCTGGTACTCCCATCCGTTTCAGAATTTTCCACAGTTGATTGTGATCCACACAGTCAAAGGCTTTGGCATAGTCAATAAAGCAGAAATAGATGCTTTTCTGGAACTCTCTTGTTTTGCCATGATCCAGCAGATGTTGGCAATTTGATCTCTGGTACCTCTGCCTTTTCTAAAACCAGCTTGAACATCTGGGTGTTCACAGTTCATGTATTGCTGAAGCCAGGTTTGGGGAATTTGAGCATTACTTTACTAGTGTGTGAGATGAGTGCAATTGTGCGGTAGTTTGAGCATTCTTTGGCATTGCCTTTCTTTGGAATTGGAATGAAAACTGACCTTTTCCAGTCCTGTGGCCACTGCTGAGTTTTCCAAAGTTGCTGGCATATTGAGTGGAGCACTTTCACAGCATCATCTTTTAGGATTTGAAATAGCTCCACTGGAATTCCATCATCTCCACTAGGTTTGTTCATAGTGATGCTTTCTAAGGCCCACTTGACTTCACATTTTGAAATGTCTGGCTCTAGATGAGTTATCACATCATAATGATTATCTTGGTCATGAAGATCTTTTTTGTACAGTTCTTCTGTGTATTCCTGACACCTTTTCTTAGTACCTTCTGCTTCTATTAAGTCCATACCATTTCTCTCATTTATCGAGTTCATCTTTGCATGAAATGTTCCCTTAGCATCTCTAATTTTCTTGAAGAGCTTTCTAGTCTTTCCCATTCTCTTGTTTTCCTCTATTTCTTTGCACTGATCACTGAGGAAGGGTTTCTTATCTCTTCATGCTATTCTTTGGAACTCTGCTTTCAGATGCTTATATCTTTCTTTTTCTCCTTTGTTTTTCACTTCTCTTCTTTTCACAACTATTTGTAAGACCTCTTCAGACAGCCATTCTTCTTTTTTTGCATTTCTTTTCCATGGGGAAGGTCTTGATCCCTGTCTCTTGTACAATGTCATGAACCTCCAACCATAGTTCATCAGGCACTCTATCTATCAGATCTAGTCCCTTAAATCTATTTCTCACTTCCACTGTATAATCATAAGGGATTTGACTTAGGTCATAGTTGAATGGTTTAGTGGTTTCCCCTACTTTCTTTAATTTCAGTCTGAATTTGGCAATAAGAAATTCATGATCTGACCCACAGTCAGCTCCTGGTCTTGTTTTTGTTGACTGTATAGAGCTTCTCCATCTTTGGCTGCAAAGAATATAATCAATCTGATTTTGGTGTTGACCATCTGGTGATGTGCATGTGTAGAGTTTTCTCTTGTGTTGTTGGAAGAGGGTGTTTGCTATGATCAGTGCATTCTCTTGGCAAAACTCTATTAGTGTTTGCCCTGCTTCATTCTTTATTCCAGAGCCAAACTTGGCTGTTAGTCCAGGTGTTTCTTGACTTCCTACTTTTGCATTCCAGTCCCCTATAATGAAAAGGACATCTTTTTGGGGTGTTAGTTCTAAAAGATCTTGCAGGTCTTCATAGAACCGTTCAACTTCAGCTTCTTCAGCGTTACTGGTTGGGGCATAGACTTGGATTACCGTGATATTGAATGGTTTGCCTTGGAAATGAACAGAGAATATTCTGTCATTTTTGAGATTGCATGCAAGTACTGCATTTCAGACTCTTTTGTTGACCATGATGGCTACTCCATTTCTTCTGAGGGATTCCTGCCCACAGTAGTCGATATAATGGTCATCTGAGTAAAATTCACCTATTCCAGTCCATTTTATTTCACCTATTCCTAGAATGTCGACGTTCACTCTTGCCACCTCTTGTTTGACCACTTCCAATTTGCCTTGATTCAGGACCTGACGTTCCAGGTTCCTATGCAATATTGCTCATTACAGCATCGGACCTTGCTTCTATCACCAGTCACATCCACAGCTGGGTATTGTTTTTGCTTTGGCTCCATCCCTTCATTTTTTCTGGAGTTATTTCTCCACTGATCTCCAGCAGCATATTGGGCACCTACTGACCTAGGGAGTTCCTCTTTCAGTGTCCTATCATTTTGCCTTTTCATACTGTTCATGGGGTTTTCAAAGCAAGAATACTGAAGTGGTTTGCCATTCTTTTCTCCAGTGGACCACATTCTGTCAGACCTCTCCACCATGACCTGCCCATCTTGGGTGGCCCCATGGGCATGGCTTAGTTTCGTTGAGTTAGACAAGACTGTGGTCCTAGTGTGATTAGATTGACTAGATTTCTGTGAGTATGGTTTCAGTGTGTCTGCCCTCTGATGCCCTCTTGGAACACCTACCATCTTACTTGGGTTTCTCTTACCTTGGACCTGGGTATCTCTTCAAGGCTGCTCCAGCAAAGCGCAGCTGCTACTCCTTACCTTGGATGAAGAGTATCTCCTCACTGCCACCTCTCCTGACCTTGATGTGTAATAGTTCCTCTAGGCCCTCCTGTGCCTGTGCAGCCACCTTTCCTTGGACACTAGACCATTCAGTTTGACTAAATCAAATACCTTATGATTATACAGTGAAAAGTGAAAGTGAAATCACTCAGTCATGTCTCACTCTTTGGGACCCTATAGATTGTTGCCTTCTAGGTTCTTCCATCCATGGGTTTTTCAGGCAAGAATAATGAAATTGGTTGCTATTTCCTTCTCCAGGGGATCTTCTGGCCCAGGGATCAAATTCAGGTCTATCTGAATTACAGGCAGACTCTACCATCTGAGCCACCAGGGAATCCCTTGATTATACAGTGTATGTGGTCAGTAGATTCAAAGGATTAGATATCATAGACAGAGTGCCTGAAGAACTATGGAAAGAGGTTCTCAACATGTTATAGGAGGTGGTGACTAAAATCATCCCCAAGAAAAAGGGTTTCATGAAAGCAAAGTGGTTGTCTCAAGAAGCCTAACAAATAGTTAAAAGAAGATAATTAAAAGGCAAGTAGGTAGGGAAAGATATACCATACTTAATGCATAGTCCAGAGAATAGCAGGGAGAGATAAGAGAGCACTAAGTAAACAATGCAAAGAAACAGGAAAACAATAGAATGGGAAAGACTAGAGATCTCTTCAAGAAAATTGAAGCTACCAAAGGAATATTTGCTACAAACATGGACACAATAAAGGACAGAAATAACAAGGACCTGCCAGAAGTAGAAGAGATTAAGAAGTAGTGGCAAAAATACACTGAAGAACTAAACAAACAAACAAAAAGGTTTTAATGACCCAGATGACCAAGATAGTGTGATCACTCACCTAGAGCCAGATATCCTGGAATGTGAAGTCAAGTGGACCTTAGGAAGAATTACTACCAATGAAGATAGTGGAGGTGATGAATTCCAGCTGAGTTATTTCAAATCCTAAAAGATAATGCTGTTAAAGTGCTGAATTCAATATCCTACCAAATTTGGAAAACTCATCAGTGGCCACATAATTGGAAGAGATTAGTTTTCTTTCCAATCTCAAAGAAAGGCAGTGTCAAAGGATGTTCAAACTACTGCACAATTGCACCCATTTCACACGCTAGTAAGGTTATGTTCAAAATCCTTCAAGTTAGATTTTAACAATACATGAACTGAGAACTTCCAGAAATCACATTGATTATATTCTTTGCAGCCTTTGCAGCCAAAGATGGAGAAGCTCTACACAGTCAGCAAAAATAAGACTGGGAGCTGACTGTGGCTCAGATCATGAACTTCCTATTGCCAAATTCAGACTTAAATTGAAGAAAGTGGGGAAAACCACTAGACCATTCAGGTATGACCTAAATCAAATCCATTATGATTATACAGTGGAAGTGACAAATAGGTTCAAGCAATTAGATCTGATAGACAGTGCCTAAAGAACTATGGACAGAGGTTTGTGCACAAGAGGCAGTGATCAAGACCATATGCAAGAAAAAGAAATGAAAAAAGGCAAAATGGTTGTCTGAGGAGGCAAAAAAAAGGGAGAGAAGTGAAAGGCAAAGAAAAAAAGGAAAGATGTACCCATTTGAATGCAGTGTTCCAAAGAATACGAAGGAGAGATAAGAAAGCCTTCCATAGTGATCAATGCAAAGAAATAGAGGAAAATGATAGAATGGGAAAAACAAGAGCTCTCTTCAAGAACATTAGAGATACCAAGGGAACATTTCATGCAAAGATGGGCACAGGGAGGAAGGTGGGAGGGGGGTTCATGATTGGGAACGCATGTACACCTGTGGTGGATTCATGTCAATGTATGGCAAAACCAATACAGTATTGTAAAGTAAAATAAGTAAAAATAAAAATTAAAAAAAAAAAAATGGGCACAATAAAGACAGAAATGGTAGGGACCTAACAGAAGCAAAAGATATTAAGAAGAATTGGCAAGAATACACAAAAGAACCATACAAAAATCATCTTCATGTCTCAGACAATCATGATGGTGTGATCACTCACCTAGAGCCAGACATCCTGGAATTCAAAATCAAGTGGATCTTAGGAAGAATTACTACAAACCAACAAAGCTAGTAGAGGTGGAGCTATTTCAAATCCTAACAGATGATGCTGTGAAAGCACTGCACTCAATATGCCAGCAAATTTGTAACTCAGCAGTGGCCACAAGACTGAAAAGGGTCAGTTTTCATTCCAATCCCAAAGAAAAACCATGCTAAAGAATGTTCAAACTGCTGCACAAGTGCACTCATCCCACATGCTAGTAAAGTAGTACTCAGAATTCTCCTAGCCAGGCTTGAACATTACATGAACTATGAACTTCCAGATGTTCAAGCTGTTTTTAGAAAAGGCCAAGGAAGCACAGATCAAATTACCAACATCCATTCAATCAATGAAAACGTAAGATAGTTTCAGAAAAATATCTGTTTCTGCTTTATTGACTATGCCAAAGCCTTTGACAAATTGGGAAAGTAGCATATCAAGGCTGTAGATTGTTACCCTGTTTGTTTAACTTACATGCAGATTACATAGTGAGAAATGCTGGACTGAATGAAGAACAAGCTGAAATCAAGATGACCGGGAAAATGTCAATAACCTCAGATACACAGATGATACCACCCTTATGGCAGAAAGTGAAGAAGAACTGAAGAGCTTCTTGATGAAAGTGAAAGAGGAGAGTGAAACATTTGGCTTAAAACTCCGCATTCAGAAAACTAAGATCATGGCATCTGGTTCCATCAATTCATGGCAAATATGGTGAAACAGTGAGAGACTTTATTTTTTTGCACTACAAAATCACTGCAGATGGTGACTGCAGCCACGGAATTAAGAGACACTTGATCGTTGTGAGAAAAGTTATGACCAACTTAGACAGCATATTTAAAAGCAGAGACACTACTTTGCTGACAGAGATCCAACTAGTCAAAGCTTTGGATCTTCCTACAGTAGTCATGTATGGATGTGAGAGTTGGGCTATAAAGAAAGCTGAGGACCGAATAATTGATGCTTTTGAACTATTGTGTTGAAGATTCTTGGAGTCCCTTGGAGAGCTAGGAGATGCAACCACTGGATCCTGAAGGAAATTAGTCCTGAATATTCATTGGAAGGACTGATGTTGAAGCTGAAACTCCAATACTTTGGCCACCTGATGAGAAAACTGACTCATTTGAAAAGACCTTGAAGCTAATTTAATTCAGATGAGCATTATATCTACTTCCATGGGCAGGAATCCTTTAGAAGAAATGGAGTAGACAGAAAAGTCAACAAAAGTTTCCTGAAATGCAGTACTTGGATGCACTCTCAAAAATTATAGAATAATTTCTGTTGGTTTCCAAGGCAAAAAATCAGTATCATGGTAATCCAAGTCTATGCCCTGACCAGTAATGCTGATGAAGCTGAGGTTGAATGGTTATATGAAGACCTACAAGACCTTCTGGAAGTAACACCCCCAAAAGATGTCCTTTTTGTTATAGGGGACTGGAATGCAAAAGTAGGAAGTCAAGAAACACCTGGACTAACAGGCAAATTTGGCCTTGCAGTACAGAATGAAGCAGGGCAAAGACTTATAGAGTTCTGCCAAGAGAACGCACAGGTCATAGCAAATACACTCTTCCAACAACACAAGAGAAAACTGTACACATGGACATCACCAGAGGGTCAACACCAAAATCAGATTGATTACATTTCTTGCAGCCAAAGATGGAGAAGTTCTATACATTCAGCAAAAACAAGACCGGGAGCTGACTGTGGCTCCAATCATGAGCTCCTTATTCCCAAATTCAGACTTAAGTTGAAGAAAGTGGGGGAAACCACTAGACCATTCAGGTATGACCTAAATCAAATCCCTTATGACAACACAGTGCAAGTGAGAAATAGATTTATGGGATTAGATCTGATAGAGTGCCTGATGAACTATGGATAGAGGTTCATGACATTGTACAGGAGACAAGAATCAAGACTATCCTCAAGAAAAAAAAAAATGCAAAGAAGCAAAATGGCTATCTGAGTAGGCCTTACAATTAGCTGTGAAAAGAAAAGAGAAAAGCAAAGAAGGAAAGGAGTGATATATTCATGAAGGCAGAGTTCCATAGAATAGCAAGGAGAGATAAGAAAGCCTTCCTCAACCATCAGTGTAAAGAAATAGAGGAAAACAATAAAATGGGAAAGATTAGAGATCAGTTCAAGAAAATTAGAAACAAGGGAACATTTCATGTAAAGATGGGCTCAATAAAGGACAGAAATGCTATGGACTTAATAGAAGCAGAAGATATTAAGAAGAGGTGGGAAGAATACACAGAAGAACTGTACATAAAGGATCTTCATGACCCAGATAATCATGATGGTGTGATCATTGATACTCATCTAGAGCCAGATCCTGAAATGTGAAGTCAAGTGGGTCTTAGGAAGCATCACTATGAACAAAGCTAGTGGAGGTGATGGAATTCCAGTTGACCTTTTTCAAATCCTAAAAGATGATGCTGTGAAAGTGCTGCACTCAGTATGTCAGCAAATTTGGAAAACTCAGCAGGGGCCACAGGATTGGAGAAGGTCAGGTTTCATTCCAATCCCAAAGAAAGGCAATGCCAAAGATTGTTCAAACTATCACACAATTGTACTCACTTCACACGCTAGTAAAGTAATGGTCTAAATTCTCCAAGCTAGGCGTCAGCAATACGTGAACCATGAACTTCCAGATGTTCAAGCTGGTTTTAGAAAAGGCAGAGGAACCAGAGGTCAAATTGCCAACATCTGCTGGATCATCAAAAAGTAAGAGAGTTCCAGTAAAATATCTTTTTCTGCTTTATTGACTATGCCAAAGCCTTTGATTGTGTGAATCACATTAAACTGTGGAAAATTCAGAAGGAGATGGGAATACCAGAACACCTGACCTGCCACTTGAGAAACCTATGTGCAGGTCAGGAAGCAACATTTAGATCTGGACATGGAACAACAGACTGGTTCAAAATAGGAAAAGGAGTACATCAAAGCTGCACATTGTCACCCTGCTTATTTAACTTCTATGCAGAGTACATAATGAGAAACGCTGGGCTGGAGGATGTGCAAGCTGGAATCAAGATTGCCAGGAGAAATAGCAATAACTTCAGATATGTAGATGATACCACCCTTGTGGCAGAAAGTGAAGAAGAAATAGAATGCCTCTTGATGAAAGTGAAAGAGGAGAGTGGGGATGATATGGGAGAATGGCATTCTATCATGTATACTATCATGTAAGAATTGAATCGCTAGTCTATGTCTGACGCAGGATACAGCATGCTTGGGGCTGGTGCATGGGGATGACCCATAGAGATGTTATGGGGAGGGAGGTGGGAGGGGGGTTCATGTTTGGGAACACATGTAAGAATTAAAGATTTTAAAATTAAAAAAATAAAAAACTATTAAAAAAAAAAAGAAAAAGAAAAGAAAAGTTGGCTTAAAGCTCAACATTCAGAAATCTAAGATCATGGCAGCCAGTCCCATCACTTCATGGTAAATAGATGGGGATATTGGCTGACTTTATTCTTCTGGGCTCCAAAATCACTGCAGATGGTGATTGCAGGCATGAAATTAAAAGACCCTTACTCCTTGGAAGAAAAGTTATGACCAACCTAGATAGCATATTGAAAAGCAGAGCCATTACTTTGCCAACAAAGGTACATCTAGTCAAAGCTATGGTTTTTCCAGTGGGCATGTATGGATGTGAGAGCTGGACTATAAAGAAAGCTGAGCACCAAAGAATTGATGCCTTTGAACTGTAGTGTTGGAGAAACTCTTGAGAGTCCCTTGGACTGCAAGGATATCCAACCAATCCATCTTAAAGGAGATCAGTCCTGGGTGTTCATTGGAAGGACTGATGTTGAAGCTGAAACTCCAATACTTCAGCCTCCTGATTATAAGAGCTGACTCATTTGAAAAGACCCTGATATTGGGAAAGATTGATGGCAGGAGGAAAAGGGGATGACAGAGGATGAGATGGTTGGATAGCATCACAGCATCAATGGACATGGGTTTGGGTAGAGTCCAGCAGTTAGTAATGGACAATGGAGGCCTGGTGTGCTGCAGTTCACGGGGTCACAAAGAGTTGGACACGACTGAAGTGAACTGAACTGATGTTGGGAATGATTGAAGGTGGCAGGAAGAAGGGACGACAGAGGATTAGATGGTTGAATGGCTTCAGTGACTAAATGGACATGAGCCTGAGTAAGCTCCGGGAATTGGTGATGGAGAGGGAAACTTGGCATGCTGCAGTTCATGAGATCACAAAGAATTGAACATAACTGAGCAACTCAACTGAATTTGAGGCTCTGGATAACCTGGGAACAGCAGTCCTTCATTGTAGAACTTCAGAGGGTGCTCTTCACATTATACATTGTATCCGCAACAGTAGTGACTCCTGGAGCCATGTGGCGTGTAGGCAGTGAGGCCATCAGTGGACCTCTCTGCATTTTTCAAGCATCTTGCTTAAACTTTTCTGGACAGAAGGAGGGATTTCAACCTTTATTAAATATTTAAAAGGTATCTGAATGTAAGAAGATTCATTGCATTACTAGGGTATGTGATGGAACTGCTAATAGGATAATCTGTCACTTTTGCAAAAAACTACAGTTCTTAGAATTTGAAAACTTGCATTAGACTCCTGTTGCTCTATCTCATAATAGGGCTACTAGGAAACCTGAGAACCTAATCACAGAAATACAAAAAGTTTTGTTGTTCAGTTGCTCATTTATGTCCAAATCTTTGTGGCCCCATTGACTACAGAACAATAGGGCACCCTGTCTTTCAGTATATCACAGAGTTTGCTCAGACTCATGTCCATTGAGACTATGATGCCATCCAACCATCTCATCATCTTTTTCCTCCTGCCTTCAATCTTTCCCAGCATCAGGGTCTTTTCTAATCAGTCAACATTTCATATCTGGTGGCCAAAGGACTGGAGCTTCAGCTTCAGCATCAGTCCTTCCAATGAATATTCAGGGTTGATTTCCTTTAGAATTGATTGGTTTGGTCTTGCTATCCAAGGGACTCTCAAGAAACTTCTTCAGCATGACAATTCAAAAGCTTGAATTGTTTGACTATCAGATTTATTTATGGTCCAGCTGTCACATATTGGAGAAGGAAATGGCAACCCACTCCAGTACTCTTGCCTGGAGAATCCCATGGATGGAGGAGCTTGGTGGGCTACAGTCCATGGGTCGCAAAGAGTCGGACACAACTGAGTGACTTCACTTTCACTTTCTCACATATGAGGTCATAGCTTTTCCTATACGGACCTTTGTTGACAAAGTAATGCTTCTGCTTTTTAATAGGTGGTCTAGGTTTGTCATAGCTTTTCTTCCAAAGAGCAAAAATCACTTAATTCCATGCTTAGTCACTCTCCCCATTGATTTTGGATTCCACAAGTAAAGCATATCACTCTTTCCATTTTTCCCCCATCTATTTGCTAGAAAATGATGGGAAAAGATGCCATGATCTTAAGTTTCTCGAATGTTCGGTTTACAGCCAACTTTTTCACTCTTCTCTAACTTTCAAGAGGCTCTTTAGTTCCTCTGATTTCTGCCATTATGGTGGTGTCATCTGCATATCTGAGGTGAATATTTCTCTCAGCAATCTTGATTCCATCTTGTGAGTTATCCAGCCCAGCATTTCACATGATGTACTCTACATAGAAGTTAAATAAGCAGAGTGACAATGTACAACCTTATCATACTGCTTTCCCAGTTTTGAATCACTCTGTTTTTCCACGTCCGGTTCTATCTGTTGTTTCTTGAGAAGCATACAAGTTTCTCAGGAGACAAGTAAGATGGACTGATATTCCCATCTCTTTCAGAATTATCCTTAGTTTGTTGTGAGCCAAAGAGTCAAAGGCTTTTGCATATTCAATACAGCAGAACTAGATGTTTATCTGGAATCCCCTTGCTTTTTCTATGATCCAGTGAATATTGGCCATTTGATCTGTGATTCCTCTCCCTTTTTCAAATTCAGCTTGCCTATTTGAAAGTTCTCAGTTCACATACTGTTGAAACTTAGCTTGAAGGATTTTGAGCATTATCTTGCTAGCATGTGAAATGAGTACAAATGTGTGTAGTTTGAACACTCTTTGACTCTGCCCTTCTTTGGGATTGGAATGAAAACTGACCTTTTCCAGTCCTGGGGCCACTGCTGAGTTTTTCAATTTTGCTGGCATATTGTATGCAGGACTTTCACAGCACCATATTTTAGGATTTGAAATAGCTCAACTGGAATTCCATTGCCCCCACTAGCTTTGTTCATAGTGATTCTTCCTAAGACCCCCTTGACTTCACATTCCAGGATGCCTGGCTCTAGGTGAGTGACCACCCCCTCTTGGTTTTCTGGGTCATGAAGATCTTTTTTGTGTAGATCCTCTGTGTATTATTGCCCCCTCTTCTTGATATTGTCTATTCTGTTAGGCCCATACCATTGTTGTCCTTTATTGTGCCTATCTTTGCATGAAATGTTCCCTTGGTATCTTTCATTTTTTTGAAGAGATCTCTAGTTTTCCCCATTCTATTGTTTTACTCTATTTATTTGCATTGTTCATTTAAGAAGGCTTTCTTATCTCTCCTTGCTAATAACTTGCATTCAGATGGGTATATCTTTCCTTTTCTCTTTTGCCTTTTGCTTCTCTTTTCTTATTTTTATTAAGGCCTCCTCAGACAACCTCTATGCATTTCTTTTTGTTGGGTATGGTTTAGGTCACTGCCTCCTGTCCAAAGTTATGAACCTCTATCCATATTTCTTCAGATACTCTATCAGATCTAATCCCTTCAATCAGTTTGTCACTTCTACTGTATAATCAAAAGGGATTTTATACAGGTCATACCTGAATGGCCTAGTGGGACACTGGTTAAGTTGAAAGTGGGGACAGTATATTATATCATGGCTTAATTAAATCACCATTATGAATTGAATTTTGTCAAATGTGATAAAAAAAAGTACTTATTTCTCTTTCCTATTAATATACAGTTTTAAAATGATGACTTTCACACAATGGATACCAAAGACAATTGCATTTTACTTTTAAATTAAAGCATGTCTTAATTCACAAATGATGACAAAGGTCTACTAAGATTTCTACACCTTTCTTCTCTCTCTTAGATAGTTAGAGGAAAAAGGTCTTATCATATCTCGTTTTGCAGCTCTGTAGTTATTCTAGAGAAAGTCAATCAGATGGACAGAATATGGACAGACATCTGCAAGAGGATGAGCAGAATGAGTGGAATGACTTTGAGGATTACATTTACTCTTAAAGGGGAGAATCCTTACAGATATGATCATGAAGGTGAAAGACAGAGAATGTTCAAAGAATAGCAATTGTTCACTCAATTCTGGAATTCCACAGAATAAATTAAAACTGCATTATCTGAAATAACCTGAAATTTAAATAATACCAAAAGCACATTAATAAATATATGAAAGGCAAATTCTTAAGAAGAAATAGTAGGAATTTGAAGAACAGCAGTTTACATCACAAAAGACACTACAATTCTATTGTTTATATTATGAAAGGTATTCTCAGATTTCTCAATAAAAAATGTTCCCTAGTGGCCTCATCACAGACAGAGACCTGCATTTACTACATCCTGTAATCAGGAGTTAGTAATTAAGTCTGATCAAAGGACATTTTATTACTCATGTCTCGTACTTCTCCTGCCCCTTTGAAATCAGAGAATTTATAATGTATTCAAGCTCAGTTGTGTCTGACTCTCTGTGATTCCATGGACTAGTCCATGAAATTCTCCAGGCCAGAATACTGCATTTCTGGTGGATTCTTTACCAACTGAGCTATCACAGAAGCCCTGGAAAAGTACATTATATATATATATATTTATTTATTTATTTATTTAAAGGATACATTATATGTTTCTTTTTTTAAGCAATCACTAACATTAGTGGTTTGAAAAAAAAATAAATAATTTACCTTTAATTTTAAAACATGTAAAATGTACTTGCTTTATGCTTTTACAGTGGATAAAGAAGGAGGGGAAAACAAATAATACATCTACCCCCTGAGCTGTGCTGTGTTGTCCATATCCTACCTTTCAATACTAATTTCCCCAAACTGAGAAGTTCCCACCTGCTACCACAACAAAATATCTGGAGAAAAGACCTCCATATGCTATTGTGGAGCTGATCACACTCAACTGCTAAAGAAAGTTGAGTGGTGAAGCCACAGCTGCCAAGCTGGTGTTATCCATTGTAGTTCAAGACAGTCTCTGCACAGAGAAGCTGGTGCAACTGGAAAACAAGCCAAGTTGGAGAGGAGGAAGGATCCTATGCATGTGAGTAAATGAGAGGGTAGAGTACCTGATTGGGGGAGATTCCAAGTGGGATCCAATTGCTATTGGCCCTCCTTCTCTTGCACATCCCAACCAGTAGAACCTGAGGATGAAATTGATCTCTAGAAATATGGATGCTTTTGTCTAAAAGAATAACTCCTAGAGAGAGCTTTTTTTTTTCTATAGAAGAACATACATTTGTGATGGTAAGAAAGCAATCATTATATTTTCCCTTAGGACCTTTATCAAGATCCAGAGACAGCTACACTAAACTTTATCGTGGTCTGCAACTCAGTCTTGATGCTTCTGTCTCCAGGACTTTGCCTGTGTGTTCCTCTATTTCATGGGGAAATGATATTCTCTAACCCTTAGTTTTAGTTTTCATAATCCTCTATCCTTCAAGGCTTAGTTCAAATAATACATAATTCTTGAAGCCATTTATTATTTAAAACATGATTGATGTCTAGTTTCTGAGCACACACACAAAAAGAAAAATACTAGTCCCAGTCCTACCTTTATGACTTACCCTCAAGTGGGAGTACACAACTCTATAGTTTGAAAAATATAGATAAATCACTTTCATACTTATAAAAGAGTGTGGTCCTGGTGTTGGATCAGAGTGATTCCTGGAAGAAATGATATACAATATAAATCTAGAGTGGGCAGGCTATAGCTGGTTTTCCTCTTTCATTACTTGAGGGGATGGGTGGTAAGGTTTCTGAGCACCTAATTTCAATGTGTTTGTGTGGGCATGTTTCCCACTAAGAAGCAATTATCCAACACCAGCTGCAATTTAACTCATTTCAAATACTGTCTACCTGGAGATAGCAACAGAGTCCACAGGTTAAAGCTCAGTCCCACAAGACTGACTGCCTTCCACTCAGAGGCCAATCACACACCCAAGTTGTCACCTGTGTTACTGACTAACCTGCAATAGATAGGGGTTTCCAATGATCCCATCCTTGGTTTCAATTGATTTCCTAGAGTAGCTCACAGAATTTAGGAAACCAGTCAATTCACTAGATTGCTGCTGCTGCTGCTGCGAAGTCACATCAGTCATGTCCAACTCTGTGCAACCCCATAGATGACATCCCACTAGGCTCTGCCATCCCTGGGATTCTCCAGGCAAGAACACTGGAGTGGATTGCCATTTTTCTTCTCCAATGAATGGAAGTGAAAAGTGAAAGTGAACTCTCTCAGTCATGTCTGACTCTTTCGCAACCCCATGGACTGCAGCCAACCAGGCTTCTCCATCCATGGGATTTTCCTGGTTTCTTATAAAAAGATGTAATTCACAACGACTCAGATGGAAGAGATGCATAGAACAATGCACTGGGAAAATGGTGTGGAGTTTCCATGCTCTCTGAGAGTGCCACTCTCCCAAATCTCCACTTGTTCACCAATCTAGAAGCTCCAAGAACCTGGTCTTTGTGGTTTTATGGAGGCTTCATCACAAAGGCACAATTGATTAAATCATTGTTCACTGGTGATTGAACCTAATCTCCAGCCTTGTCACCTCCCAAGTGGTCTAGGGTTGGGACTAAAATTTCCAAACTTCTAATCACATGGGTGGTTCTTCAGACAAACAAGCCCCATCCTTAGGTGCATTTCAAGTTCACCTCATTAACATAAACCAATGTGGTAGAAAGGGGCTTGGATGAACAGCAAGATTATTTCACTTTTATGACTCTGAAGCAAATGTATGAACTTTAAGAGAAAACACCAACTATTTTGACAAAAAATATTCCCATTGTTTTTACTGCTCAAGAAATTCCAAGATCCATGAGCACAAAACTGGGAACCTCCAAGTAAAATGAATAAATTTATATTAAAAAAAAAAAACTGGGGACAGAGATATAAGAAATATATTTCTTATTATAAATAATAATATTTTAAGTAGGTGAAATGAAAAACTATATCAGTAGATGGAATAGCACATGCCAAGTTCCAGAGATGAAAGAGTCTATTATGCATGAGAAGAATGAACAGATGTGTAGGTGGTTACTGAGAGCAGAAAAATAGGAAAAAACTAGACAGTGTTGATATGGCTTAGGGTTTTCTAAGCCATGTGGAGGAAAAAACTAGACAGTGTTGATATGGCTTATGGTTTTCTAAGCCATATGGAGGAGTTTGCACCCACTTACTAAAAATGGAAGTCCTCAAAATTTTTGCAAAAGTGGAGTCAGCTGCCCAGATATGTATTTTTCCCAAAACAAGTAATAATAAGAATAAAAATGTTGACTCCTCTGAAGAGAATGGGGTGATGGGGCAAGGGAAATAAAGCAGCTAGCAAATAAATCTCATAGTAATACATTGCTAGAGATTGTTGGTCCCCAACTTGTGTAAGTAGGATACAATAAAGGAATGGGACAAGGTATGGGAGACAACTGGTCAATACTTAGTGGTTGATTGTGTAAGAAGTTAAGAGAAGGAGATAATAGGATGTGAACACAGAGTGGCAAACATAGTTGCTGGAAAGGGAAGTGTAAAAATAAGTGCATACCTGAGTGTAGACAAGGAAGGAGTAGTGAGACCAGTTGGGGCCTTATAAAACTATAAGTGTTCCACTCAGCATTTAAATATGCAAATAGAGAGAAATGAAGAAGCAAGTGCTAGTTCAATATTAACTATTATATATATGCAGTATATATATATATATATACTGAAGCTGTGGGAAGAGATGAAATCACCAAAGGAAGATATGGGGCTTAAAGAGTAAATAAATCACTGAGGACAGAGATGGAGTGTCCCACTTAAATGTGGTCAAACTGACCCTCATAGCAAAAACTGGTTTTCATGCTTCTGAATTTTCATAGTAATCTGTCTTTCCTTCTTTTAAGGAATTTATCACTTTAGCCTTATAAACTATGGTTATTGATTTATTTTAATTTTGTTTTATTTGCTCAACCCCTCAATAATTATTTATCAACCATCAGACATTTTATATATTTTAAATTGATTTAATTGATTATAACCCTAACCCAAACCCTATTTTTTTTTTTTTGGTGGCTCTTTTATATATTTTTATATATTTTATATTTACTTTCTCTTCTTATACTCAAGACAGATTTAAGAGATAGGCACTATGATTTTCCCCTATTTGTCAGAGATAAGGATATGTGTTCTCCAAATCCTGTACATACCATCCTCATGGACATACAAGCAGGTCTAATGTTCCAATTAGCCTTATATTTAGGCAGGGCCACCCCAACAATGGACTGAATTCTAGTCAAAGAAATGTAATCTGATTTACTCTACTTCCAGGACTGGCCTCTAAAATACCTTCCTTACAATACTCCTGACACTGTTTTTATCTTCATTTGAGTCAAAATACAGAAAATCCAGAGATGGATTTCAAGTCTCTTGTGGGATATTGAAGCTTCAGTCCTTGAATAGATTACTGAAAGAGGATAATCCCCAAAACAGTTTCCTGAGCAGAAATACACATCAGAAAGTAACATGAGTGAGTGATAAACTTTTTGTTTGTTTGTTTTGTTTATAATTACTGAATTTGGTATTGTTTGTTAAAACAACAAGCCTAACTGACTAATAGACAAGTAAAAGAAAGGTAATTAAATTTAGTAAAGTAAAATGTATTCATTCCAGGTCACACAACTAGTAAATACCTTTGCTGGTAAGCTGAATTAAATGTACTTGAGCACACACACAGATATATTTCAAACTTATTTTCTAAAATATTCCTTCCCTCCAAACTCACATAATCTCAGATCTCAGGATGGGGCCTCACCCATGTGGCAAAGGCCATGACAATGTCTGTTAAAAGGAACAAATGAAGTTATGGCGATAATGTCATTGCCATGCCACTGATGGGTCATAAAATTCTTGATAGAAAATGATCCACGAAAGTACTGCTTGGGAATTTGTGGCTTAGAAAATGAATGTCAAATGACACGCATGGTGAATAACAACTTGGATTTTAGTCTTTTCCTCCCATTGACTCATAACATCATTATGGATAAACAAATACACAGAATGAAGTCCCTCTAAGGCCTCCCTTATTTTTATAATGCTATGACTATGAGAATTAAATTTTAAAAATCCCTCAAGAAAATATTATTTAAATTACTAATTTTTCTTTAGCAGCTCCACCTTCAAAAAGTGCCATCTTAACTGAGATTTTAAAAGAAGCAAATTTTTTTTAAAATATTAGGAATATAGAAAAACAAAACAAAACAAAACAATCCAGAGAGCTGTGCAATAAGACAAAAAAAAAAAAAAAAAAAAAAAAAAGATATTTCTAACAGGGCTGTCTTGTCACCTATCATAGTTAGTAATATCATCATCAAAATGCTATTAGTAGCTAAACAAAATATTCAGAAGTAAAATAACCAAAGAAGGTATTTTATATGTGTATAATTCTTAGCAATTTGTTGTGAAATGTAGTACTCAGAATTGTGTTTGCAATTTGAAATCTTGCTGCAAAAGTATCAAAACTAACAGTGATGCCCACAGCTTGTCTACGACAGTAGGCATTATTCTGCTTTCTGGTAACTAAATAAAGGTGATAAACATATTAAATAGGAAAACATAATGGAGATGGTGTCAGAAAAAATCCATAAATCTTCATCTATATATAGAAACACAACAATTTCAAAAGAAGATTAGTTGGTAACCTAAAGCCTGAAGCATCAGTATTTGGATCTAGATGCAGGATGACCTTACTTCATAATAAATGCAAGGAAAATCTTAATCATGCCCAAGCTAAATTAATCTGGATTCCCCCAGTGCATTTACTGATGTCATAACAGTCATTGTCTAAGACCATCATATATGGATGAAACCATATATGATGGTTTCATCAGATGAAACCATATATCTGAATTTGAACACAGAGAGAGAGGAAGGGAGAGAGAAGAGAGAGGAAGGGAGAAAGAATGAGAGACAGATATAGAGGAGAAAACAAGAGAGATCAAATCAAAGCCCAGCATCGTGTTTGTGCTTTGGGGGAAAGGTAAGAGAAATATAAGTAATGAGGAACATTCCTAGCTAATGAGTAAACTCACTAAGAAAAGGCATGGATTTTTACATAGGTATATAACAAATAAAATATACTTAATATTTGTAATAACAGGTTATTGAGATGTTAAGGGAAAATGTAGTTTTCTTCTTTATACCTTAAAGAATGAATTCAAGTTATTTAATTTCATTTAAATTTCTAATTAGAGAAATCTCAATTTTAGCATAAATTTTTGTTACAAAGAACAGATCAAAGAGGGGACTTTTTGTTTCAGATTGAATTTGGTGGACAATGTATATTTGTCTCACAGGTCAGAAAACCGAATATGGAGAATCAGTACACAAAACTACGGCCGGTCCAAATTGCCTGTGAGATTCCTGCCTTGAAACATATTCATCCAATGATTCCCATTTTATCTTTTTTTAAATAAAGGTTTGTAGGATCATAAAAAATAAATATGCCATGAGTTTGTGGATTGTTTTCTTCTTTTTCCTTTTGGCTGGTTCATGCTGCGTTAGTGGGATAATTCTTTATCCAAAGCGCCGGCACTCTGGTGCCATCAAGCCGTGATGATTTTTACCTTATTGCATTTAGCAGCACTTCAGGATTATGGCTGCACACTACCTCAGGGAACAGGAGGGGGCTGGAAAAAATAGAAAGGAACAAAATAAAGACAGAAAGAAATAATCGTCAGAGAACATCCTCAGGGACTGCAGAAAAGCGAAAGCCAAAGAAAGTAACAACTTACAGTGCTGTGAAAATTGTGTGAACCTGTTACAGGGAGAAATACGTGTTTGATAGAATTTAAATTATTTAAGACCCTGGAAAGTGATTTTACTCATCTTCCGCTTCTGAAGGAAAACTATCTGCAAATAATTTTATTTACTCCTTTCTCTTACTCATTTTTTTTTTCTACCTGTAAATTTTACATTCAATCTTTAATGCTAGATTCAGGTAACTGAAGTTATTCTGCATTGTTGTATTTCTTTTCTACTTAATTGTTTTGCTGCATTTCATCTGATTATAAATGTCATGTTGACGTATTATCAGTAGGTATTACAAAGTCAAGCAAATTGTAGACAAACTTTATGCCTTAAATTTATATCATGTTTGCAGTGCCAGATAACATTGGGTTGTGGCTTTTTTTTCTGGGACTTCATTAAAAATGAACATAGCTTTTAGGTAGTTGGACATTGTCAAAATGATTTTTAAGAACCATAGGAAAAGGATTGCCCCAACTTCTCCAAATTCTGAAGTTTAACACATCTCTACAGAGTAACTACAATTGTCTAAATTTAAAAAAATAATAATAATAAAATGAAAGGAATCATACAGAGTATCCTATTTAAAACTGTAAACAGAGATGACTCTCATCTCGGCACCATAGGAAGCAAGTGGTTGTTTCTATGTCCAGTGCAACAAGTTTTTGCTTTTTGTGGCTCCTCAGCTCAGAGAGCAGCCATTTGTTTCTGACACAGTAGAGACTGAAGCAATCTAACCCCCATGGTGCTATATTAATCTTTGTAAAGTCTAACAATGTGGTTTCAGTGAAGGATAGGGAAACAATTTCTTAATCTCCCAAATAAGTGAACTTTTTACAGAGACACAGCATCAAAATGTGAATATCATGACCAAAAACATAATGGCTATCTCCCATCTTCCTTAGGAGAGAAGGAAGGGGAGATCTGTCCTCAAAGGGCAGAGTTAAACATGACATTTTCTCAGCTATCCAATCATATTTACAACAGTGAGGTACAGTGGGGAAGTCATTTCAGCAGATTGCATCCCCCAAAGTAACTGAGTGTTAGCTTTCCCTCCTGGGAGTGGACTGATGCCTCTGTAGCAGGTCTTAGTAGGTGCTGAGTGGGATGTCCCTTTCCCTCATGATGATGTAAAATGATGATGCCAGGCCTGTCCATTAAAGGGATGAGATATATAAAGTTCTTCCTTCATGATAGCCAGGGATTTAAGGCACATGCTTCCTAGGCAGAAGAAACTGAGAATGAGTCATGGTGAATAGTTAGTAAAAAGCCAATCCTTTTGCTACGATATCACACTAGCACCTTAAGTCTAATTTGTAGAGTACCCATTGTTTTGTTTTGTTTTGTTTTTTTTCTGGTCAAGACATTCAAGTCCTAATTTATTTAGAAGTTCCTCAGTCATCAACTTTTTAGGGAGGGTAAAAAGTTGTTTTCAGACTCAGAGTTTGCTCATGAAACAGGGGAATGTATATGTACCTAATAAAGACTAAAGAAGCTAAGAAGGCACAATGATCTTTATACTTCTTTGGCTGATAGGTAAACTACATAAACTAAACTCTTAAAAAAATGTACACACACATTTTCACATGGTGTTTGCCTGCTGCTTACACCTTGGTAGTGTAATAGAAATAGATTCCTATTTTATAGGAAAGGAGATTGAGCTTCAGAGTATTTAAGTGATTTGACAAAAAATACCACATGTGTAACATGCCAGCTTACAATTCTGCATGATGTTCTAACATGCAGTTCAGTTTAGTTCAGTTCAGTTCAGTCACTCAGTCACGTTCGACTCTGCGACCCCATGGACCGGAGCATGCCAGGCTTCCCTGTCCATCCTTAGTTCCCGAAGCTAGCTCAAACTCATGTCCATCAGTCAGTGATGCCAACCATCTCACACTCTGTCGTCCCCATATCCTCCCACCTTCAATCTTTCCCAGCATCAGGGTCTTTTCCAGTGAGTCTGTTCTTCCCATCAGGTGGCCAAAGTATTAGAGTTTCAGCTTCAGCATCAGTTCATACAATGAATTTTCAGGACTGATTTCCTTTAGGATTGACTGGTTGAAACTCCTTATAGACCAAGGGACTCTCAAGAGTCTTCTCCAACACCACGGTTCAAAAGCATCAATTCTTGGGCATTCAGCTTTCTTTATAATCTAGCTCTCACATCGACAGGGCTTTCCTGTGGCTTGGAGGTTAAAGCGTCTGCCTCCAATTTGGGAGACCTGGGTTCGATCCCAGGGTAGCGAAGATTCCCCTGGAGAACAAAATGGTAACCCACTCCAGTATTCTTGCCTGGAGAATCCCATGGACAGAGAAGCCTGGTAGGCTATAGTCCACAGGGTCGCAGAGTCAGACTCGGCTGAGCGAGTTCACTTTCACTTTCACTTTCTCACATCTATACATGCCCACTGGAAAAACCATAGCTTTTACTAGACAGACCTTTGTTGGCAAAATAATGTCTCTGCTTTCTAATATGCTCTCTAGTTTGGTCATAGCTTTTCCTCCAAGGAGCAAGTGTCTTTTTTTTTTTTTTTTTTTGAGCAAGTGTCTTTTAATCTCATGCAAAATATAACATGCAGAATCAGGCCTAAAAAACTGTTACCTATATTCAACTCCATAACACACCTACTATACCAGAGAGGTTGTGTGTCTGTTAATATCCTTGACTTTAGAGAATTGGAGACACCTGAATCTCAGCCCCAGATCTACCTCCTTCTAGCCAAATAATCTTAGTCAGTTGTTTAGTCTTGTGTGAATTCTGGTATTCTCATCTATAATACAGGATAAATGGATGCTTTTTTGTAGGATTCTTGTAAGGATTGAGTGACTTATAGACATTTTTATTCTACTTTCATTTAGTTGCTTCCCAGTTGTGGAACAAAGTGCAATCAGTGGCCTCACTTGCTTGTATTCTCAGTGTCCCAAGAGAAGGAAAATACTCTGGATGCCCAAAGAGAGTGAAGAATGTGGTAACGCTTCTTAACAGAGAACTCAGACCACCTGAGAATTACAATAATGCCTAAAATTTATCACTCTAGATTTTTCTAGTGTAGAGTTGAGAAGCCAACAGATATATGAGCTTCTTGCTATTGTGAAGAATTAAGCGTATAGTCAGAGCCTGAGGAAATTGGTTTTAGTTTTCAGTTTATATAATATCCCTAACAATTTAATATTTTCAGCAGGGTACCTGTGGTCCATGCATTAATTGGCAACTTTAATACTATGCTAATTGACCTCAATATTAATGCTAAAAGACCTCAAGAATGAGAATGACAAAATACCAAATATGCCACATAAAATGTGCAAAGTTTTAGAAGCAAACACTGATTGCATACTTATGATGTGCCAGGAATTGTTCTAAATGTTTTACTTCCTCTGTTTTATTGAGTCTGTACACCAACGCTTCAATGGAGGAATATTTTGTTCATTAGATTAAATCTCTGCTGATGAGTTATGGAAAAAGGATTTCAGTGTAGGCATCCTGACTTCAGGGTCCATAGCCCATGCTCTAGGCTGTATGTCCCATATAATTGCAAACAACACAGAGATGAAAATGATGTAGTTTATCTCAGCTATAGGCATTTAGCTCTGTCTGGATGATTTAAGAACTACTTTTTGGTCATGGCATATTTTAACTTATGTTAAATTTATAGCATAATAATCTAACACCAAAGTTTGAGAATATTGTGTTGGAAAAATATTATAAAAAATAGGTAATGACTTGTTGTGTAGGGAGAAAGAGAAATAAGAGCTATATTTTAGCAAGACTGCATCATCCTAGAACTTGATTAACAGCTCAGTGAAATTCCAGAGAACATAAAATCTCATCCTTCTAACTTTATAAATAAAGAAACTGAGGCACACAGAATAATACAACAGCAGATGCATACGTCTTATGTTGTTAATTAACATTTGTTTCATTTTTCACTGGCTGGCCAGGCAATGCACCTAATGTTGAAAAGCAAAAAGAAGCAGGTACGTGCCACCCAGAGAAGGTCCCAGAAAAAGACAACACACATATTATACCCTAGTGGTATAGAGTTTACTTACAGCAAGAGGAGAGAATAAGTACACGAGATCCAGCACCTTGCAATGTGATCTCCCATGCTAGGTTATCTACCTCCCTTCTGACAAAAGAGATTTTGTTGCATACATCACATTTCTTGCTGCAGTAGAAGAATCATGACCATCCCCCTGGGACTTGAAATATAGAAGGCTGGGGGCTTGCCTGAGGGCCATTGTTACATGTGCTTAGGAAGAAGAAAGGCGTACATACTAAGTTTGAAACAGAGAAAGATGTTCCCACAAAAGGCCATCAACCCAGAAAAGACTGTTAGTTCTCTTTGCTTCTTGGTAATAAAGTGTTCCTGCATGGGTTGAAAGACGGTATGCATCAGACTACCATTCCTAACTCTTTCGTATCTTTTTTTTTTTTTTTTTTAATGGGTACCAATACTTTATTTCATCTTATTTAACTATCAGAAATTAGCAATTACTCATTAAATATATATATATATATATATCAATAGATAGATAGATAGATCCATTATTGTAAATTCAACCGCATATATATAAATTTCTTTGCTCATTTTTTCTTGCAATCCTCTTGGAATATATTTCTGCTTTCCTGAAGTTCCTGTAAATAGGATTTGATTTTGGTAGATTTTGTTTGTAAGAAAATACCTTTATTTTATTTGTGTTCTTTAATGATGGTTCAGCTGGATATAAAGTTATAGATATTTTTAATTTATTTTTTAATTGGAGGAAATTTGATTTACAATATTGTGTTGATTTCTGCCAAATAACACAATTCAGCAATAATTATATTTATGTATATATATGTATGTATGTATGTATATAATCTCCCTCCCTTCTCCCCATCCCACTTTTCTAAGGTCATCAATGAGTGCCAGGTTGTGTTCCCTGTGTTATATAGCAGCTTCTCAGCTGTTAGCTATTTTACACATGGTAGTGTATATATGTCAATGCTACTTTCTCCATTCATCCTACTCTCTCCTTCCCCTACTGTGTCCACAAGTCCATTTTCTATATCTGCATCTCCATTCCTTCCCTGCAAATAGGTTCATGATACCATTTTTTCTAGATTCCATATATATGCATTAATAAAAATCTGAGTGCCAAAGAATTGATGTTTTTGAACTGCAGTGTTGGAGAAGACTCTTGAGAGTCTCTTGAACAGCAAAGAGATCAAACCAGTCAGTCCTAAAGGAAATCAATCCTGGATATTCATTTGAGGGACAGTCTAAAGCTGAAGCTCCAGTACTATGGCCACCTGATGTGAAGAGCCAACTCACTGGAAAAGACCCTGATGCTGGGAAAGATTGAGGACAGAAGGAGAAGGGGGTGGCAGAGGATGTGGTTGTTGGATGGCATTGCTGATTCAATGGACATGAGTTTGAGTAAACTCTGAGAGATAGTGAAGGACAGGGAAGCCTGGTATATTGCAGTCAGTGGGATTGCAAAGAGTCAGAATTGGCTGAGTGACTGAACAACAACAGTGTTAGACAAATACAGAAGGTCTTGTGCTGTGCTGTGCTTAGTCTATCAGTCATGTTTGACTGTTTGTGACCCCATGGACTGAAGCCCACCAGGATCCTCCAGACAAGACTTGGGAATTCTCCAGACAAGAATACTGGAGTGGATTGCCATGACCTCCTCCAAGGGATATTCCCAACCAAGGATCGAACACAGGTCTCCCACATTGCAGGCAGATTCTTTATCATCTGAGCCACCAGGGAAGCCCAACAATACTGGAATATCCCTTCTCCAGGGGATCTGCCCAACCCAGAAATCGAACTGGGATCTCCTGCATTGCCAGCAGACTCTTTACTAGCTGAGCTACCAGGGAAGCCCACAAAATGTCCTAGCCATTCCTTTTTCCAGGGGATCTTTTCAACCCAGGGATTGAAACTGAGTCTCCTGTGTTGCAGACAGATTCTTTACTATCTGAGCCATCAAGGAAGCCCCAAAAGTCCAGTGGTAGCTAAATCATGGGGCCAATGATGTCTATGCCCTAATTCCTGAAACCTGTGAATACACTGTATTTATTACATGGCAAATGGTTTACTGCAGATGAGGATCTTGAGACATTATTTTTCTTGATGATTCAGTACATTCAATTCAAGCATGTGAGCTCTTAAAAGCAGATAACTTTTTCTTGCTAAAGTCAGAGAGATGGGATAAAGGAAAAGCAGGAGAGATTCCAAGCAACCATGGGAGAGACTTGACACACCATTGTTGGCAGTGAAAATGAAAAGGAGGCTGCAAGCCAGATGATGTAGAGATCTTCAGAAACTGGGAATATCCCTAAACTGACTCCTAATAAGGACATGGGATCTCACAATTGCAAGGAAGTGGATTCTGCCAATAGTCTGAACGAGCAATAAATGGATTTGCCCCTAAAGACTTCTGTAGGGAACACAGAATTGTTGTCACCTTGACTTTAGCTAGTGAGACCTGTACTGGATTTTTGACCTATAGAATTGCAAGAAAATAATTTCCATTGTTTTAAGCTCCTAAACTTCTGATAATTTGTTCCAAAAGCAATACATATCTAATTTAGCTTCTAATAAAGTTGGGGTGCTATCATTACCTTTATGCTTTGAATTGGCAATTATACTGTTTATCTGAACAATTTTCATTTGTATACATCTTTGATGCTAACTTTCTTTTTAATTCTAAAATTGTGTAGCATTCCAAGTTCTCACAAATATTGGCATTCTCAGTCAGGAATGTGTGATTCTAAGACAGCTTTCAAGATTCACTCTGAAAGAAATTCTGGAAGGATTCACTCTGAAAGAACCATGTTATCTCCACCATTTTATTCAGACGATTTCAGCTGATCCTAGGCACAGATATGAAAGTAGGGGTACTTCACAAGTGAGTAATTTCTCCCTATATGGTGTTTGCCTATAGGCACATCTCCTTGTCTTAACTTAGAAAATCCTTATAGTTAAGTAGTTGAGCTTTGTTTCTTTCTCTGCCCCAACTTCCTCCCTGAATTACTGACCCACAGTTACCAGGTCAGGGACTCCTGAAGTAGAGCCCTGGAATTAATTGCATCAATTTTCTGGGTCTAAACGATGCCTATCTTGGTGACCCAGGGTTGTAAAGTGAACAGTTAGCTGCCCGGATAAGAGAGGTGCTCTGCTGATTCATCTTGGAGGATGCTGAAGAACAAAAAAATCAAGCTGAAGAAACTTCTATTTAAAATGAGGCTTTGTTTTAATCAAGACATTTTTTCTTGTTCTTATTCCAATCAAGCCTTCTATATAATGAAATAGGAAATAAAGAATATAATTACAGCTAAGCTACCCATGGCAGAGCTACCTTGGCCCAAAGAGATATTGGATATCCTGTTATTAAAGAGCTTAAACAACTGACTCCAAGCATAATATACTACAGTGTTCTAGTTTGCAGATGATGCTGAATTGGGAGGAAAGGTCATCCCTGAAAAACAATCCTCAGGTAGGAAAAGAATTAGCTCACTTAAATACCTGGGCTAATAGATAGAAAATTCAATGAAGATAAATGCAGAATAATGAGTCTTGTAGCATGTAATAAAAGGACATAATATCTCCTTAATGGGAAGGTACTATAGCATATTGACCTGGAGAGAGATGTGAGTTATTTTAATAAAAACTTATATTAAAGATTATTCAGATTCATTATTATTGAAGAAAAAGGAAGAAATGCAGTGTGTTTTGTTAGATTTCACCTAAAGCATCACATTCAATCTAATCACTGTACATTCTCCAAGAAGCATATTTAGAAAGAGCCTTAAAAGGGCAATTTATAGAACAAGCTAAATAAAAGCACTTATCAGAGACACAAGTATGAAAGCAATTATAGGTAAAAATGGCCTTTTCTTTTTGGTAAGTCAGACATGTTAGAGAACGTTGGAACAATGGAGTGTCAGGAATGGGGTAGCAAGCATACTGCATTTTGAAGACAGAGGAGTGCTGCTTAGGAAACCTACCTTTTGTTCTTTAAGACACACTTTTACCAATGGTCTGACAATGGCCCTTAAATTCTTCAGCAATTACAAATCTCAGATAACAAATAAAGCACAGACTAGTTTTCTCTGACAGTTCTTCTATTTCTTTCACAGGTTTGTCTTATTGCTGTCCTGCTTAACTTCAATTCATCTGCAGATTTCTGAAAAATTGCTAACATTAAAGAGTTAACATGTTGACATGTATCAATCAAGACAAAAGAATAGGGATGGGTATAGGTTTAAAGGGAGAAGGAGTTGGAGTCATTTGAAAGAAATCCTTAAAAATAGATGTGAGTTGGGGGCGGTCCTAAGATGGCGGAGGAATAGGATGTGAAGACCACTTTTTCCCTCACAAATTCCTCAAAAGAACATTTCAACACTGAGCAAACTCCACAAAACAACTTCTGTAGGCTGGCAGAGGACATCAGGCAACCAGAAAAGCAGACCATTGTCTTCAAAAACAGGTGTTTTATCATCGGTGCTATATAGATGGAGAAGTCTAGAGGCTACTGTAAAAATAAAACTGAAAACCAGAAGCAGGAGGCTTAAGTCCAAAGCCTGAAAACATCAGAGAACTCCTGAATTCAGGGAACATTAAGCAATAGGAGCTCATCAAATGCCTCCATACCTACAGTGAAACCAAGCTCCACCCAAGGATCAACAAGGTCCAGAACAAGACATACCATACAAATTCTCCAGCAACACAGGAACACACTCCTGAACTTCAATATACAGGCAGCTCAAAGTTACTCCAAAACCTTTGACGTCTCATAACCCATTACTGATCACTCCACTGCACTCCAGAGAGAAGAAACCCAGCTCCACCCACCAGAACTCCAACACAAGCCTCCCTAACCAGGAAACCTAGACAAGCCACTGATACAACCCCACCCACAGTGAGGAAGCTCCATAATAAAGAGAACTCCACAAATTACCAGAATATAAAAAGGTCACCCCAAACGCAGCAATATAATCAAGATGAAGAGACAGAGGAATACCCAGCAGGTAAAGGAACAGGATAAATGCCCACCAAACCAAACAAAAGAGGAAGAGGTAGGGAATCTACCTGAGAAAGAATTCCGAATATTGATAGTGAAAATGATCCAAAATCTTGAAATCAAAATTGAATCACAGATAAATAGCCTAGAGACAAGGATTGAGAAGATGCAAGAAAGGTTTAACAAGGACCTAGAAGAAATAAAAAAGAGTCAAAATATAATGAATAACGTAATAAATGAGATCAGAAACACTCTTGAAGCAACAAATAGCAGAATAACGGAGGCAGAAGATAGGATTAGTGAAATAGAAGATAGAATGGTAGAAATAAATGAATCAGAGAGTAAACAAGAAAAATGAATTAAAAGAAATGAGGACAATCTCAGAAACCTCCAGGACGATATGAAACGCTCCAACATTCGAATTATAGGAGTCCCAGAAGAAGAAAACAAAAAGAAAGACCATGAGAAAATCCTTGAGGAGATAACAGTTGAAAACTTCCCTAAAATGGGGAAGGAAATAATCACCCAAGTCCAAGAAACACGGAGAGTTCCAAATAGGATAAACCCAAGGCGAAACACCCCAAGACACATATTAATCAAATTAACAAAGATCAAACACAAAGAACAAATATTAAAAGCAGCAAGGGAAAAACAACAAATAACACACAAGGGGATTCCCATAAGGATAACAGCTGATCTTTCAATAGAAACTCTTCAGGCCAGGAGAGAATGGTAAGACATACTTAAAGTGATGAAAGAAAATAACCTACAGCCCAGATTACTGTACCCAGCAAGGATCTCATTCAAATACGAAGGAGAAATCAAAAGCTTTACAGACAAGCAAAAGCTGAGAAAATTCAGCACCACCAAACCAGCTCTCCAACAAATTCTAAAGGATATTCTCTAGACAGGAAACACAAAAAGGGTGTATAAACCCGAGCCCAAAACAATAAAGTAAATGGTAACAGGATCATACTTATCAATAATTACCTTAAACGTAAATGGGTTGAACGCCCCAACCAAAAGACAAAGACTGGCCGAATGGATACAAAAACAAGACCCCTCTATATGCTGCTTACAAGAGACCCACCTCGAAACAAGGGACACATACAGACTGAAAGTGAAGGGCTGGAAAAAAGATATACCTTGCAAATAGAGACCAAAAGAAAGCAGGAGTGGCAATACTCATTTCCGATAAAATAGACTAAAACAAAGGCTGTGAAAAGAGACAAAGAAGGCCACTACATAATGATCAAAGGATCAATCCAAGAAGAAGATATAACAATTATAAATATATATGCACCCAATATAGGAGCACTGCAATATGTAAGACAAATGCTAACAAGTATGAAAGGGGAAATCAACAATAACACAATAATAGTGGGAGACTTTAATACCCCACTCACACCTATGAACAGATCAACTAAACAGAAAATCAACAAAGAAACGCAAACTTTAAATGATACATTAGACCAGTTAGACCTAATTGATATCTATAAGACATTTCACCCCAAAACAATGAATTTCACCTTTTTCTCAAGTGCTCATGGAACATTCTCCAGGATAGATCACATCCTGGGCCATAAATCTAAACTTGATAAATTCAAAAAAATCAAAACCATTCCAAGCATCTTTTCTGACCATAATGCATTAAGATTAGATCTCAATTACAGGAGAAAAACTATTAAAAATTCCAACATATGGAGGTTGAACAACACACTTCTGAATAACGAACAAATCACAGAAGAAATCAAAAAATAAATCAAAATATGCATACAAACTAATGAAAATGAAAACACAGCAACCCAAAACCTGTGGGACACTATAAAAGCAGTGCTAAGAGGAAAGTTCATAGCAATACAGGCATACCTCAAGAAACAAGAAAAAAGTCGAATAAATAACCTAACTCTACACCTAAAGCAACTAGAAAAGGAAGAATTGGAGAACCCCAGAGTTAGTAGAAGGAAAGAAATCTTAAAAATTAGGGCAGAAATAAATGCAAAAGAAACAAAAGAGACCATCGCAAAAATCAACAAAGCCAAAAGCTGGTTCTTTGAAAGGATAAATAAAATTGACAAATCATTAGCCAGACTCATCAAGAAGCAAAGAGAGAAAAATCAAATCAATAAAATCAGAAATGAAAATGGAGAGATCACAGCAGACAACACAGAAATACAACGAATCATAAGAGACTACTATCAGCAGTTATATGCCAATAAAATGGACAACGTGAAAGAAATGGACACATTCTTAGAAAAGTACAATTTTCCAAAACTGAACCAGGAAGAAATAGAAAATCTTAACAGACCCATCACAAGCACGGAAATTGAAACTGTAATCAGAAATCTTCCAGCAAACAAAAGCCCAGGTCCAGACGGCTTCACAGCTGAATTCTACCAAAAATTTAGAGAAGAGCTAACACCTATCCTCCTCAAACTCTTCCAGAAAATTGCAGAGGAAGGCAAACTTCCAAACTCATTCTATGAGGCCACCATCACCCTAATACCAAAACCTGACAAAGATACTACAAAAAAAAGAAAACTACAGGCCAATATCACTGATGAACATAGATGCAAAAATCCTCAACAAAATTCTAGCAATCAGAATCCAACAACACATTAAAAAGATCATACACCATGACCAAGTGGGCTTTATCCCAGGGATGCAAGGATTCTTCAATATCCGCAAATCAATCAATGTAATACACCACATTAACAAATTGAAAAATAAAAACCATATGAGTATCTCAATAGATGCAGAGAAGTCCTTTGACAAAATTCAACATCGATTTATGATAAAAACTCTCCAGAAAGCAGGAATAGAAGGAACATACCTCAACACAATAAAAGCTATATATGACAAACCCACAGCAAACATTATCCTCAATGGTGAAAAATTGAAAGCATTTCCCCTAAAGTCAGGAACAAGACAAGGGTGCCCACTTTCACTGCTACTATTCAACATAGTTTTGGAAGTTTTGGCCACAGCAATCAGAGCAGAAAAAGAAATAAAAGGAATCCAAATTGGAAAAGAAGAAGTAAAACTTTCACTGTTTGCAGATGACATGATCCTCTACGTAGAAAACCCTAAAGACTCCACCAGAAAATTACTAGAGCTAATCAATGAATATAGTAAAGTTGCAGGATATAAAATCAACACACAGAAATCCCTTGCATTCCTATACACTAATAATGAGAAAGTAGAAAGAGAAATTAAGGAAACCATTCCATTCACCATTGCAACGAAAAGAATAAAATACTTAGGGATATATCTACCTAAAGAAACTAAAGACCTATACATAGAAAACTATAAAACACTGGTGAAAGAAATCAAAGAGGACACTAATAGTTGGAGAAATATACCATGTTCATGGATTGGAAGAATCAATATAGTGAAAATGAGTATACTACCCAAAGCAATTTACAAATTCAACGCAATCCCTATTAAGCTACCAGCCATATTTTTCACAGAACTAGAACAAATAATTTCAAGATTTGTATGGAAATACAAAAAACCTCGAATAGCCAAAGCAATCTTGAGAAAGAAGAATGGAACTGGAGGAATCAACTTGCCTGACTTCAGGCTCTACTACAAAGCCACAGTCATCAAGACAGTATGGTACTGGCACAAAGACAGAAATATAGATCAATGGAACAAAATAGAAAGCCCAGAGATAAATCCACACACATATGGACACCTTATCTTTGACAAAGGAGGCAAGAATATACAATGGAGTAAAGACAATCTCTTTAACAAGTGGTGCTGGGAAAACTGGTCAACCACTTGTAAAAGAATGAAACTAGATCACTTTCTAACACCATACACAAAAATAAACTCAAAATGGATTAAAGATCTAAATGTAAGACCAGAAATTATAAAACTCCTAGAGGAGAATATAGGCAAAACACTCTCCGACATAAATCACAGCAGGATCTTCTATGATCCACCTCCCAGAATACTGGAAATAAAAGCAAAAATAAACAAATGGGATCTAATTAAAATTAAAAGCTTCTGCACAACAAAGGAAAGTATAAGCAAGGTGAAAAGACAGCCTTCTGAATGGGAGAAAATAATAGCAAATGAAGCAACTGATAAACAACTAATCTCAAAAATATACAAGCAACTTATGCAGCTCAATTCCAGAAAAATAAACGACCCAATCAAAAAATGGGCCAAAGAACTAAATAGACATTTCTCCAAAGAAGACATATGGATGGCTAACAAACACATGAAAAGATGCTCAACATCACTCATTATTAGAGAAATGCAAATCAAAACCACAATGAGGTACCACTTCACACCAGTCAGAATGGCTGCGATCCAAAAATCTGCAAGCAATAAATGCTGGAGAGGGTGTGGAGAAAAGGGAACCCTCCTACACTGTTGGTGGGAATGCAAACTAGTACAGCCACTATGGAGAACAGTTTGGAGATTCCTTAAAAAATTGCAAATAGAACTACCTTATGACCCAGCAATCCCACTGCTGGGCATACACACTGAGGAAACCAGAATTGAAAGAGACACATGTACCATAATGTTCTTCGCAGCACTGTTTATAATAGCCAGGATATGGAAACAACCTAGATGTCCATCATAAGATGAATGGATAAGAAAGCTGTGGTACATATACACAATGGAGTATTACTCAGCTGTTAAAAAGAATACATTTGAATCAGTTCTGATGAGATGGATGAAACTGGAGCCAATTATACAGAGTGAAGTAAGCCAGAAAGAAAAACACCAATACAGTATACTAACACATATATATGGAATTTAGAAAGATGGCAATGATGACCCTGTATGCAAGACAGCAAAAAAGACACGGATGTGTATAACGGACTTTTGGACTCAGAGGGAGAGGGAGAGGGTGGGATGATTTGGGAGAATGGCATTGTAACATGTATGCTATCGTGTAAGAATTGAATCGCCAGTCTATGTCTGACGCAGGATACAGCATGCTTGGGGCTGGTGCACGGTGATGACCCAGAGAGACGTTATGGGGAGGGAGGTGGGTGGGGGGTTCAAGTTTGGGAACGCATGTACACCTGTGGTGGATTCATGTCAATGTTTGGCAAAACCAATACAGTGTTGTAAATTAAAATAAAGGGAAAAAAAAACAAAAACAAAAACAAAAAAAAAATAGATGTGGGTTACCCAGCAAATATAAAAATTAACTTCTGTAATCAAAGGATAAGCAAAATTGCTAATTACAAAACTGTCATTGTAAATAGGTGACATTCTCCACTGTTTGTTTGCCAAGATAAATTGAAGTATGCCTTCAAATCCATGTCAGACAACTAATATCTCCCCATATCTGTCCATCATGATACGTTTTACTCTTTCAGAGGTCCCTGGAGGAATAGAGATCAAACTATTATTATTCATAAGAAAATTAGTACCATGCTTGAGTTCAGACTCTGGAATTGAATAGATCTGGTTAGTCTGTGGCTCTAGGACAGGACTTCTCAATCTCAGTATTACTGACATTTTGGACTGGATGATGCTTTGTTAAGCACTGCAGTGTGTTTAATCGTATACTTGACCTCTCAGTTCAGTTCAATTCAGTTCAGTGGCTCAGTCATGTTGAAATCTGTGACCCCGTGGACTGTAGCATGCCTTGCTTCCCTGTCCATCACCAACTCCCAGAGCTTGCTCAAACTCAAGTCCTTTGAGTTGGTGATGCCATCCAACCATCTCATCCTCTGCTATCCCCTTCTCCTCCTGCCTTCAATCTTTCCCAGCATCAGGGTATTTTCCAATGAGTCGGCTCTTCATATCAGGTGGCCAAAGTATTGGAGCTTCAGCTTCAGCATCAGCCTTCCAGAGAATATTCAGGACTTATTTCCTTTAGGATTGACTGGTTTGATCTCCTTTCTGTCCAAGGGACTTTCAAAAGTCTTCTCCAACACCACAGTTCAAACGCATCCATTCTTCAGAACTCAGTTTTCTTTATGGTCCAACTCTCATAGTCATATATCACTACTGGAAAAACAATAGCTTTGATTAGTCAGACCTTTCTTGGCAAAGTAATGTCTCTGCTTTTTAATATGATGTCTAGATTTGTCATAGCTTTTCTTCCAAAGAAAATTTACTAAGCCTTTACCCACTTCCATCCTAGTTGTGACAACCAAAAATGTCTACAGACATTGCCAGATATCCTAGGGTGGGCTTGAGGAAAATAAAATTACCCCAATTGAGAATTGACAGGCATTGTTCTAAGACCATGTGACAAACCCTCATTACACCTCAATTTCTTCATCTGTAAAAATAGCAGATTTTGCATACCACCAAGTAGTAGTCACATGTCTAGCTGTCTGAGAAATAGGAGGCAGCTTTGTGACTCTCTAAATGAAAAAATAAAGACTCAAAGTCATCAACTGACTTGCCCAAGGACTTACCAGTCTTCAGTGGTAGACTTTGAGTTCTAACCAGGGTGAGTAAAAAAAATTGGGAAATGGGTTTATGGAACATAAGGATAAAATCATTTTGACTACAAACCTCAGCATCCCATGTGTGCTTTACCCAATAGATCTTAAACCATCATTAAGGAATCACTATGGACTGTCTATTACAATTACTCCATCTCTCAGTATAAATTTGAGGGTTATCTTGGTTGCTTTCTATTTTTTTCTATATGAATATTTGTCTTCTACATATTTTCTCTTATATGAATATTTGTATTCTATGTATTTTCTTGTATATTAATATTTTTCTAATCTTGGCTGCAGTTTGTTTTACATATACAGAAGACTTTTTTGAGTAGAGCTGGACAAAGCCCTGAGTAACGAACCAAGTTAAAGGAAAATATTTGTTTTGTACAATACTGCATATTCTGCAAACAGTTAAAAAAAAAAAAAAACAAGACACAGGAAAGGAAAGACTGGTTTGCTTTTCACAAGCTTGCAAAATTGTGTATTTTTTTATCTTTTCAATTTTTTGGGGGGGAAAGCTTGTCACTTTTCATGAGACTATATATTCTACCATGAGGTTTCTCTAATTTAAACAGCCTATCTTTTACCAAACATTAAACAAGCCATAAAGCAGGAACTTTGGAACTTCAAATGAAGCTGTCAGAGATTCTTCCTGCCATCAGATGATTTGCAGCTGTGTGACTCATTTGTATCTTTATAAGAATTCAGGGGGAAAAAAAGAGATTATTAGCATTTCAATTCCTGTCAACTGCTGAAACTAGCCCTGAAGATGTGCCTGGCTTCCCTGTGCTAATGCTGTGATAAATGCTGAATACAAGCCGTGATGTTGGAGGAACTTATGAGTGGAAGTGATTGAGAAAGGAAGCATCATTGGTGCCAAACACCCTCATACATGAATTGTCATGCTCAGCATATCTCACACAGCATGGAGATATGCTGGGTATTGGCAGATAAGACATGCTTCTCCCAGGGAAGAATGAAAGCCTAGAAGATAGGACAGTGCAACATTTCATTGTAGCTTGGGTGTGTATACTCACATCCTTTCTCAAAATACCTCCTCAGCCTATTGTTCTAACCCTCAGTCTAATTGAAGTCACACCATTCTGCAGGTAGCTCTATACTCCCTCTATGCTAAGCATCATTTCTTATGTGATTTTCTCTGCCTAGAATCACAGTTTTCACCCCCACCCTTTACAAACGTTTGCTGTCGCATGGAGAAATAAACCCTAGCTTATATCAACAGGGCACTTATTCTTTCCTCTGAGCAAGGAACTACAGCTGTGAAACAGTGATGAACATGACGATCACTTTCACAAAATAGATATTTATTTAGTTCATGTTTGTTGTTTGACTAATTGAAAAATAAATGAAGAATTAGATGCATAATGAGCTTATTTTTTCCCATACCAGTATTTAACATCTCTCAAGAACTAGAAAAAATATAATTCACATGACTTCCTATCTCAGTATTTAATTCATGATTTCTCTTTATCTGGCATGACTGTTATTGAGCACATGTCTTTATTTTTCACCTCCGGATCCCAAACATGTAGTTTCATCATACGGGGTAATGTTTTAGTGTTTGTTATATTCAAAAGATAATTTTCACTTTAAATTATTTAGTCACTAGTTAAAAAAAAATAAGTATCTAGAATCATAGAATTATACATACATACATATATATGTATATATATATATATATATATATATATATAATTCTTATAAATTTTGAACACAAGCAATTTCAGACTCAATTTTTGAGCAAGTGCGTGAAGAGAACGTATAGCATGTAAATCAGGACCTAGGGATTATATGTGTTTATTAAAATTGTTCATGAGGTAACAAACCCTTACTAACTTATATGAGTAGCTGTATATGTATATGAGAAGAGAATTCATCGGAACATAATTGCTCTCCCTGCCCTTTTAAAAAACTGTGTACAGACTTTACATAGGGTTGTTTACTTTTAGTCGTCTATTGTTTTGTTAATAATTTCCATTCTTAAAAAAGACCTTTGGTTTTGGCGTTTTCCTTGTATTTGAATAATTGTTTTGAAGATCATTTTCAGTTCAGTACAGTTCAGTAGCTCAGTCCTGTCCAACTATTTGTGACCCCATGAATCACAACATGCCAGGCACTCCTGTCCATCAGCAACTCCCGGAGTTTACCCAAACTCATGTCCATCAAGTCGTTGATACCATCCAGCCATCTCATCCTCTGTCGTCCCCTTCTCCTCCTGCCCTCAATCTTTCCAAGCATTGGAGTTTTTTCCAATGAGTCAACACTTTGAATGAGGTGACCAAAATATTGGAGCTTCAGCTTCAGCATCAATCCTTCCAATGAACACCCAGGACTGACCTCCTCTAGGATGGACTGGTTGGATCTCCTTGCATTCCAAGGGACTCTCAAGAGTCTTCTCCAATACCAAAGTTCAAAAGCTTCAATTCTTTGGTGCTCAGCTTTCTTCACAGTCCAGCTCTCACATCCATACATGACCACTGCAAAACCATAGCCTTGACTAGACGGACCTTTGTTGGCAAAGTAATGTCTCTGCTTTATGATATCTAGTTTGGTCATAACTTTCCTTCCAAGGAGTAAGTGTCTTTTAATTTCATGGCTGCAATCAACATCCACAGTGATTTTGGAGCCCCCAAAATTAAACTCTGACACTGTTTCCACTGTTTCCCCATCTATTTCCCATGAAGTGATGGGACCAGATGCCATGATCTTCGTTTTCTGAATGTTGAGGTTTAAGCCAACTTTTTCACTCTCCTCTTTCACTTTCATCAACAGGCTCTTTAGTTCTTCTTCACTTTCTTCCATAAGAGTGGTGTCATCTGCATATCTGAGGTTATTAATATTTCTCCTGGCAATCTTGATTTCAGCTTGTGCTTCTTCCAGCCCAGCATTTCTCATGATATACCTCAAATAAGCAGGGTGACAATATACAGCCCTGTTGTCCTCCTTTCCTATTTGGAACCAGTCTTTTGTTCCATGTCCAGTTCTAATTGTTGCTTCCTGACCTGCATGTATTTTTCTCAAGAGGCAGGTAGGTGGTCTGGTATTCCCATCTCTTGAGGAATTTTCCACAGTTTATTGATATCCACACAGTCAAAGGCTTTGCATAGTCAATAAAGCAGAAATAGATGCTTTTCTGGAAACTTCTTCTTTTTGCCATGATCTAGCAGATGTTGCCAATTTGATATCTGGTACCTCTGCCTTTTTTAAAACCAGCTTGAACATCTGGAAGTTCATGGCTCACATATTGTTGAGGCCTGGCTTGGAGAATTTTGAGCGTTACTTTACTAGCATGTAAGATGAATGCAATTGTGTGGTAGTTTGAGCATTCTTTGGCATTGCCTTTCTTTGGGATTGGAATGAAAACTGACCTTTTCCAGTTTTTGGCCACTGCTGAGTTTTCCAAATTTGATGTCATTAGAGTGCAACACTTTCACAGCATCATTTGAGGATTTGAAATAGCTCAATTGGAATTCCATCACCTCCACTAGCTTCGTTTGTAGTGATGCTTTCTAAGGCCCACTTGACTTCACATTCCAGGAGGTCTGGCTCTAGGTGAGTGTGAGTGATCACAGCATCATGATTATCTGGGCCGTGAAGATTTTTTTGTACAGTTCTGTCTGTTCTTGCCACCTCTTCTTAATATCTTCTGCTTCTGTTAGGTCCATAGCATTTCTGTCCTTTATTGAGCCCATCTTTGCATGGAATGTTCCCTTGGTATCTCTAATTTTCTTGAAGAGATCTCTAGTCTTTCCCATTCTGTTGTTTTCCTCTATTTCTTTGCATTGATGATCATTTTAGCCCTTCTTTATTCAGAGTAATGCATAAACACAAGAGTAATTGTAGCCACATGGATGAGAGGCCCATTGATTTTCTAGTTGACTTTATGGAATTACAAAATACAAAGAAATCTCAGAAATAATCTTCAGCCTTGAACATATTTTGAAGAGAGGAAAACTGAGGTTCTTATAATTTGAATGATTCATTTAAAATAAAACAAGCAGGTAATGGCAGAGACTAGACCAAAACCAGATCATTGTCTTAATTTTCATAATGTCTCAAGTTGCTTCATGTTCTAAATCTCTGGGGTGCTTTCTTAAGCTGAGATCCTCTCAGAAGTCCCATTTCTCAAAGCTGCACCCTCATCTTTAGTGGAAATTGTCCTGGGAAAATTTTCTTTCTGAAGGAATACTCAAGGTTGCCTTATTCCTAAACATTAATAACTGCAGAACTAGATCCCAGATGAGTGCTTGTACAGTAGTACAACCAGTGGTACAATCATCAGTAGTACAACCACCAGTAGTACAATCAGTAGTACAACTAATAATATAACCAGTAGTACAACCACCAGTAGTGCAACCATCAGTAGTACAACCAGTAGTACAGCCAGTAGTACAGTCTCATTTATTTAACAGGAGGGATGTAGTTGTGCCAGGGATGGTCCCACCAGGTGTACTTTTAGGTAAATGGTCCACAGGTTTTGTTCAAGCAAGTGAAGCTTCTTTGCTTTGGGCCTCCATTGAATTGATATCAGTTATCTGACTATTTGGTTTGAAGTTCCAGAGGAATATTTTTTCCCTATCAAGGTCAGTTGAAGTCAAAATTGTTGGTAAATCACTTGAAGTCATTTACTATCTCTTGAAGCCACTGGCATATAACTCTGGAGATTTTATTCATCTTCATGGTCAGTGCAGTGGTATTGTTTTAGATCTGAGTACCAGATGTGTTTAATTGATAATCAAAGCATTAGAATAAGCAGGAACTATGCACATTGGCTTTCAATAATTTATTTGGTCAGTCTCAAACATTTTGGAACTTACTAGTTTGGCAAATGCCAGTTATCGTGCTAGGATGTGGAAGTAAAAAGAAGTATCCAGAATCTGTCCTTAAGAAATTTTTACATCAGGAAACATGTCCTATAATTTCTTTTGGACTTTCTGTTCTCTCATTCATTTGTTATCTTCAAATGATAAAGTCCTGACTACTTTCTTCTTATCCACTTATATTTTTGTTATACCCATTACACTGATTCAGTTTCTCATCTTTACATGCTTGTTTTGCTATAAATAATTTTGCCAATCATCTTCTGACTTAAAATACCTGTCTCCACAATCCCAGGCCTAAATTCTACTAAATTTGGTTTGCCAAGTATGAGACTAGGGAGGATTTATTTTTAAAAAGGATTCTCTGATTAATAAAATTATTTTGTATATTGATTTGCTTGTGGATTACACAGCTATAGACATTCATGAACAGTCATTGAACTGCTTATCTAGATTTGTGCATTTTATTATTTTATTATACCTCAGCCATTTTAGAAAAAAAAAAAAAAAGCTTCCCAATTAATTATAATTATTACTATGAAAGCCAAAGTCTTTTAAACATTTTTTTTTTTCTTTTTTACTGAGAGGTATTGTTGAGAATGCCTTGCAAACTATAGACTCATCCCCCATTAGGCCATTCAGATATGATCTAAATCAAATCCCATAGAAGTATACGGTGGAAGCAATGAAGATGAATAGACTCAAGAGATTAGATCTAGCAGATAGAGTGCCTGAAGAAACATGGGCAGAGGTCTATAATACTGTACAGCACATAGTGACCAAAACCATCCCAAAGAAGAAAGAAATGTAAGAAGACAAAGTGATTATCTAGGAAAGCTTTACAAATAACTGAGGAAAAAAGAAAAGTGAAAGGCAAGGGAGAAGGGAAAGTTATAGCCAATAAAAATGCAGATTTCCAGAGAACAGCAAGGAGGGACAATAAAGCCTTCTTAAGTGAACCATGCAAAGAAATAAAGGAAAACAATAAAATGGGGAAGACTAGAATTATCTTAAATAATCAGAGATATCAAGGAACATTTCATGCAAGGATGGGCATGATAAAGAACAGAAAAGATAAGGACCTAACAGAAGCAGACAGGATTAAGAAGTAGCAAGAATACACAGAACTGTACAGAGAAGGTCATAATGACCTGGATAACCACAACGTTGTGGTCACTCACCTAGAGCAAGACTTTCTGGTCCTTAAGAAGAATTACTATGAACAGAGCTAGTGGAGGTGATGGAATTCTGGCTGAGCTATTTCACATCCTAAAAGATAATGCTGTTAAAGTGCAGCACTCAACATGTCTGCAAATTTGGAAAACACAGCAGTGGTCACAAGACTGGAAAAAGTCAGTTTTCATTCCAATTCCTAACAAAGATAATGTCAAAAAATGTTTAAACTACCATATAATTTCACTCATTTCACATGCTATCAAAGTTATGCTCAAAATCCTGCAGGCTAGGCTTTACAAGTATTTGAACTGAGAATTTCAAAATGTACAATCTGGTTTTCAACGAGGCATAGAAACCAGAGATCAAATTGCCAACATTCTTTGGATTATGGAGAAAGTAAGGGAATTTCAGAAAAACAGGTCTTTTTTTTTTTTAATTTAAATTTTATTTTTTTGCTTTACAATACTGTATTGGTTTTGCCATACATTGATGTGAATCCACCACAGATGTACATGAGTTCCCAACTCTGAATCCCCCTTCCACCACCCTCCCTATATCATCTCTCTGGGTCATCCCAGTGCACCAGCCCCAAGCATCCTGTATCCTGTATCGAACCTAGACTAGCGATTCATTTCTTACATGATAGTATACATGTTTCAATGCCATTCTCCCAAATCATCCCACCCTCTCCCTTTCCCACAGAGTCCAAAAGTCTGTTCGTTACATCTGTGTCTCTTTTGCTGTCTCGCATATAGGGTTAACATTACCATCCATCGCAGCACTGTTTACAATAGCCAGGACATGGAAGCAACCTAGATGTCCATCAGCAGACGAATGGATAAGAAAGCTGTGGTACATACACACTGAGTATTACTCAGCCATTAAAAAGAAAACAGATCTTCTTCTTCATTGTTTATGCTGAAGTCTTTGACTGGGTGGATCACAACAAACTATGAAAAATTCTTAAAGAAATGTGAATGCAAAACCGCCTTGCCTGTCTCCTGAGACACCTATATGCAGGTGAAGAAGCAACAGTTAGAACTGAACATGGAATGGTGGACTGGTTTCAAATTGGGAAAGGAGTATTACAAGACTATATATTTTCACCCTGCTTATTTAACTTCTTTGTACAATACATCATGGAAAATTACAAGCTGGTGAATCACAGACTGGAGTCAAGTTTGCTGGGAGAAATATTAACAACCTCAGATATGCAGATGATACTACTTTAATGTCAAAATGAAGAACTAAAGAGTCTTTTGGTGAGTTTGAAAGAAGAGAGTGAAAAAGTTGGTTTGAAATTCAACATTAAAAACCTGATTATGGCATACAGTCCCCTCACTTCATGCAAATATAAGGGGAAAATATGGAAGCAGTGACAAATTTTCATTTCTTGATCTCCCAAATCAGTGAGGATAGTAACTGCAGCCACAAAATTAAAAGATGCTTCCTCCTTGGAAGAAAAGCAATGACAAACCTAGACAGCATATTAAAAAGCAGAGATGTCACATTGTTGACAAAGATTCCTATAGTCAAAGCTATGGTTTCTCCAGTAGTCATGTATGGATGTGAGAGTTGGACCATAGAGAAAGCTGAGAACTGAAGAATAGATGCTTCTCATTTGTGGTACTAGTGAAGACTCTTGAGAGTCTCTTGGGCTGCAGGAGATCAAGCCAGTCAATCATAAAGGAAATTAGTCCTGAACATTCACTGGAAAGACTGATACTTTAGCTGATGTTCCAATACTTTGGCCACCTATGTGAAGAACCAACTCATTGGAAAATGCTCCGATGCTGAGAAAGGTTGAAGATAAATGGAGAAGGGAGTGGCAGAGAATGAGATGGTTAGATAACATCACTGACTCAATGGACATGAATTTGAACATGCTCGAGGAGACACTGAAGGGTAGACTAGAGGAGTCTAGCATGCTGCAGACCATTGGGTTGCAAAGAGTTTGAGAGGATTTATCAACTGAACAACAATATTTGTATATTTGCTTTACTGTTGTATTTGTATAAATCTTCTCTAGAAGGAACAAACTAATAATAGTATTCTCCTGTTTGCTAGAATGGGCAAAATTGTGTAGATGAACAACCAGGGCAGAAGAAATGAAATTTCCCTATATACTTTCTAAAATATATACTTTTAAAATGCTTGAACAATTAACATATATTTCTAACTCTAAAAGCAAAATTGAAATCATTAAAAAAAAAAAAAAGGAAAGAAAGAAAAATACTTCCTGAGAAATAACTGCAAAATGTCTCCAGAAGAAAAATATTTTCAGTTTTGAGTTGTAGGTGAATCAATTTACAGAAGCTTGAAATGTGGAATACAGGTGAGATTAAAAAAAGGAAGATCAGTCAGAAAGGTGTAGCAGTTATTTAGGTGAAAGATGATGAGGGCCTGAACAAGAGAACCGAGAGCCACTTAGGAAGCAGAATCCATATAACTCAGTGGCTGATTAAACTGCGGTTAAATTGGATGTGGAAGTGGGGACTGGGAGAGGAGGAGGGACTTGGGCTAACTGAGGAGTGACCTTGGGAAATAGAGGGTGTGGTTGGGATATGTTGAATCTGAGGTTCACTCAGGATAATAAGGTGAAATGTTCAGAAAGCAGATGATGTAAAGATGTTCAGCCAACAAGATTTTCAGGGCCTCTGCTTTAAGGTATCTTTTGGGTTATTGAGCAACCACAAGGTTCCAAGCGTTATGCAGAGAACTTGCATTGCATCTTCTCTCAAATGACAACAGCCATTGAAAATCATTATCCTCATTTAAATATAAAACACTCATTTGTCAGTTTTTTAAAGTAATCAGTCCTGTTGTTCATGGACAACCATATGCAATTTGATGTATCAAATGATGCTAAAGCCTGATTCTTCTAATGATCATCAAATGGGTGTGAGAGTGAAGGTAATATTTGACAGAAAGTATTCATCTTAGTAGATGGCTGTTAAAGTACTCTTAAAAAAAATTCTACTCATTATTTTACTGTCAAGCATTTCCTTTAACTGGTCATCAAAGAAGAGTCATGATGGCCCCTCAGAGATCTAACTGCACAATGACATAGTAGCTGCATCAACATTAAAAAAATAGCCTTATATAAATATATTTCAAATACCATGTACATCACCCATTTAAGATGCATGGCTTACAGAGCTGTCAGTTCAGTTCAGTCGCTCAGTCGTGTGTGACTCTTTGCGACCCCATGAACCGCAGCACGCCAGGCCTCCCTGTCCTTCACCATCTCCCGGAGTTCACCCAGACTCACGTCCATTGAGTCTGTGATGCTATCCAGCCATCTCTTCCTTGGTCGTCCCCTTCTCCTCCTGCCCCCAATCCCTCCCAGCATCAGAGTTTTTTCCAATAAGTCAACTCTTCGCATGAGGTGGCCAAAGTACTGGAGCTTCAGCTTTAGCATCATTCCTTCCAAAAAAATCCCAGGGATGATCTCCTTCAGAATGGACTGGTTGGATCTCCTGGCAGCCCAAGGGACTCTCAAGAGTCGTCTCCAACACCACAGGTCAAAAGCATCAATTCTTCGGCTCTCAGCCTTCTTCACAGTCCAACTCTCACATCCATACATGACCACTGGAAAAACCATAGCCTTGACTAGACAGACCTTAGTCGGCAAAGTAATGTCTCTGCTTTTGAATATACTATCTAAATTGGTCATAACTTTTCTTCCAAGGAGTAAGTGTCTTTTAATTTCATGGCTGCAGTCACCATCTGCAGTGATTTTGGACCGCAAAAAAATAAAGTCTGACACTATTTCTACTGTTTCCCCATCTATTACCCATGAAGGGACCAGATGCCATGATCTTCGTTTTTTGAATGTTGAGCTTTAGGCCAACTTTTTCACTCTCTTCTTTCACTTTCATCAACAGGCTTTTTAGTTCCTCTTCACTTTCTGCCATAAGGGTGGTGTCATCTGCATATCTGAGGTTATTGATATTTCTCCCAGCAATCTTGATTACAGCTTGTGTTTCTTCCAGCCCAGAATTTCTCATGATGTACTCTGCATAGAAGTTAAATAAGCAGGGTGACAATATACAACCTTGACATACTCCTTTTCCTATTTGGAACCAGTCTGTTGTTCCATGTCCAGTTCTAACTGTTGCTTCCTGATCTGCATACAGATTTCTCAAGAGGCAGGTCAGGTGGTCTGATATTCCCATCTCTTTCAGAATTTTCCACAGTTTATTGTGATCCACAGAGTCAAAGGCTTTGGCATAGTCAATAAAGCAGAAATAGATGTTTTTCCTGAACTCTCTTGCTTTTTCCATGATCCAGGGGATGTTTGCAAGTTGATCTCTGGTTCCTCTGCCTTTTCTAAAACCAGCTTCAACATCAGGGAGTTCACTGGAGATCTCTTCAAGAAAATTAAAGATACCAAGGGAACATTTCATGCAAAGATGGACTTGATAAAGTACAGAAATGGTATGGATCTAACAGAAGCAGAAGATATTAAGCAGAGGTGGCAAGAATACACGGAAGATCTGTACAAAAAAGATCTTCATGACCCAGATAATCATGATGATGTGATCACTAATCTAGAGCCAGACATCTTGGAATGTGAAGTCAAGTGGGCCTTAGAAAGCATCACTACAAACAAAGCTAGTGGAGGTGATCGAATTCCAGTTGAGCTGTTTCAAATCCTGAAAGATGATGTTGTGAAAGTGCTGCACTCTATATGCCAGCAAATTTGGAAAACTCAGCAGTGGCCACAGGACTGGAAAACGTCAGTTTTCATTCCAATTCCAAAGAAAGGCAATGCAAAAGAATGCTCAAACTACCGCACAATTGCATTCATCTCACATGCTAGTAAAGTAAAGCTCAAAATTCTCCAAGCCAGGCTTCAGCAATACATGAACCGTGAACTCCCTGATGTTCACAGAGCTATACAACTATCAATACAATATAGTTCCAAAGCAATTTCATCACCTAAAAGAGAAACCCCATACCTATTAAATTGAGTTCCTGTTCCTCCTGTCCCTGCTCTCTCCACTCCAATAGTCACTAATTTACCTTTTTTGCCTATTCTGGACCTTTCATATAGATACAAACATGTGCTTTGCATGTGCTAAGTCACTTCAATTATGACCCACTCTTTGTGATCCCATGGATTGTAGCTCTTCTGTCCATGGGATGCTCCAGACAAGAATACTGGAGTGGGTTATACAAACATATATTTTGTATAAATGGAATCAGACAGTGATTTTGTGATTGACATCTTTCATTTAGCATAATGTTTTCAAGGTCAGGCTATATTTTTTTCATGTATCAAAATTTCATTCTATTTTATTGGAAATAATACTCTGTTGTATGAGTATATCACATTTTATCTTCCTACTTATCATTTCATGAATATTCTTTAGATGGTTTCAAATGTTTGGGTATTATGAATAAAGCTGCCATGGACATGGTGTAATTTTTTGTGAAGACATATTATAATTTGTTTTGGCTATATTAATAGGAATGAAATTCCTTGGTCAATTGCTAATTCTACCTTTAATGTTTTGAGGGATTGCCAAATTTTGTTGTAAAATAGATGCACTGTTTTTCAATCTTATCAGTAATACATAGGAGTTGCAATATCTCTGAATTCTCACCAACACTTATTTTTGTCCATCTTTAACAATTATTACTTCCCTGTTATTGTGAAGTTTTATCTTATTGTGATTTTAAACTTCATTTCCCTGACTATTGATATTGAACACTTTTCATGTATTTATTTTGCATTTTTATGTTTTCTTTGGAGAGATGATTATTTAAATCATGGGTACATTTTAACTTAGGTTTCTATATTTTTATTATGGAATTGCAAGAATTACTTTAAAAAAATTTTTTTTTGATATGTCACATACAATTGCACTCATTTCACACAGGCTGGATCACAAGCAGGAGTCAGGATTGCTGGGAGAATTATCAACCTCAGATATGCAGATGATACCACTCTAATGGCAGAAAGAGAAAAGGAACTAAAGAACCTCTTGAAGAGGCTGAAAGAGGAGAGTGAAAAATGTGGCTTGAAACATGAAAACTTATATTACCATATGTAAAATAGATAGTCAACAAGAATTTGCTATAAGGTTCAGGAAACTCAAACAAGGGTTCTGTATCAACCTAGAGGAGTGGGATGGTGAGGTAGATGGGAGGGAGGTTCAAAAGGAAGGGGATATATGTATACCTATGGCTGATTCATGTTGAGATTTGACAGAAAATAGCAAAATTCTGTAAAGCAATTACCCTTCAATAAAAAATAAATACATTTATTTAAAACAACAACAACACTCGATCCTGGCATCCCATCCCCTCGTTTCATGGCAAACTGAAGGGGACACAGTGGAATCAGTGACAGATTTTATTTTCTTGGGCTGCAATATCACTGCAGTGACTGAAGCCATGAAATTAAAAGACAAGTTCTCCTTGGAAGAAAAACTATGACAATCCTAAACATCATGTTAAAAAGCAGAGACATCACTTTGCCAACAAAGGTCTGTTTACTCAAACCTATGTTTTTTCCAGTAGTCATGTGTAGATGTGAGATTTGGAGCATAAAGAAGGCTAAGTTCTGATGAACTGATGCTTTCAAACTGTGGTGTTGGAGAAGACTTTTGAGAGTCCCTTGGACTGCAGAGTGATCAAATCAGTTAATCTTAAAGGAAATTAACCATCAGTATTCACTGGAAGGACTTATACTGAAGCTAAAGCTCTGATACTTTTGCCACCTGATGCAAAGAGCTGATTCTTTGGCAAAGATCTGATTCCTTGGCAAATACCCTGATGCTGGGAACACTGAAGGCAAAGGAGAAGGGAGAAGCAAAGAATGAAGTTGTTAGATAGCATAACTGACTCAATGGACATGAATCTGAGAAAACTCTGGAAGATAGTGAAGGACAGGGGAGCCTGGCATGCTGTAATCCTGGAATGCTAGGGTCTCAAAAAGTTAGGTACAAATTAGAGACTGAACAAAAGCAAAAATATATGTTTTGCAAATGCATTATACAATCCTGCAAGTTGTGCCATCATTATCGATGGTATTATTTGTAGCAGAAATTTTGTAATTTTGGTATAATTCAATTTATCTATCTTTTCTATTGCTGCTTGTGTTTTTGGTATTATATGAAAGAAGAAGTTATTTAATTAATGAAGATTTATCCCTATGCTTTCTTGCAATATCTTTATAGTTTTAGTTTTACATTTAGGTCTATGACTTGTGTTGTGTATTTATGTGTGTGTGTGTTGGGTCTAAGAAAAGGGTTCAATGTCTTTTGCATGCAGATGTCTAGTTTATCCAGCACTATTTCCTAAAAAGAGGTATTCTTACTCCATTGAATTTTTTGGCATCATTGCAAAAGCCAATTGGCTATTTTACCTGCTTCTTTGGTGTGGAAAAATCCTGGTTTAGCATATTTCTTTTAGCTTGTGAACTCTGAAAATTAAAAGGGTTAGTTTTGTCTGTCACTTTGCAACTCCGTGAAGTGTATCCTGCCAGGCTCTTCTATCTATGGAATTCTCCAAGCAAGAATACTCGAGTGGATACCCATTCCCTTCTCGAGGGGATCTTCCTTATACAGGGTGAGGACCTGTTTCTTATATTGCAGGCACATTCTTTTCCATCTGAGCCACCAGGGAAGTCCTAGGGTGGCTAATATGTATCATTAAAGTACTACCCAGTTTTATGTTCTTGTTTGTTATGATTTAAAAACAAATATGATTTTACTAGATATGGTAGGCAAGATGACAACCACCTCCCCAAGTTCTCAAGATCCCCAAATTCTCACCCTCAGAACCTGTGAATATCTTGTCTTACATGAAAGAGAAGTAAGATTGAAGATGCAATTAAGTTTTCTGGCCTTGATAAGGGGAGATTACCCTGGATTAAGCAAATGGACTCAATCTAATCACTAGTATTTACAGTGGAAGATGAAGAGGCAGAAAAGAGGATCACAGAAATACACTGTGAAAAGAACTCAAGTCACTGTAGTGACATTGAAAATGGAGGAAGCAGGCCACAAGCCAAGTCATGCAGATGGCTCCAGAAGGAAAGGCAAGGAGTTGGATTCCCCTCTAGAGTCTCCAGAATGAATCACAGCTCTCTTGACACTTTGATTTTAACCCAGTGAGACCTGTGCAGGAAGTCTCACAGAACTGTTAGATTATAAACATGCTGTTTTAAGACATGAAGTTAGTGTTAATGTGTCAGAGAAGCAACAGAAAACTAATGCAGCAGTATTTTAAGCTAGCAGTGGTCTCATCTGTATAATTGTTTTTATGGCCTGGAGCCCTTTTTTTTTCCTGGCCTAAACACTGGTTAATTTCTGACCAGTTAGGGAACACAGTACTGCCCTCCCCATTTTACATATGCCTTTCCCTCACACAGCCAAGGGAAAGTCTCAGGGTCTGAGTCCACATTCAGAAAGCTGAACTGCCTGCTTCACTGGGTAGACAACAGCTCTGATATCCTTAGCTGCTAATATTCTGCCACTAAATCTACTTTAAAAAACATAAAAAGAAAAATAGCGGCACACTAAGGAAAATAAATGTTTAGATGAATTCATGTGCTTTCCACTAGAGAGGTTAATAATAAATCTGCTGGGTAGTACATATTGCCCTCCAAGTTTAAAGTCACCTCGTCATTCCCAGGGAGATCAGCTGAATTAATGGTCAAACATGTTAATAGAATAATGGAGCGTCCTTAACCATTTCTGGAGGAGGAAGGGGAGGGGTGTACAGGATGCTTATTTTATGGCAATTTATGTCAGTGTAAAAGTTATAAAGATTGCCAGAAAGTAAAGGAGCATGATGTAGAATCACTAGAGAAACTGTAAAATCAATATCTCTAGGGTTTTCAACACTGTACTTGGCAGGTCCTTTCAGATCCATTGCCTGCATGATATTTTATGTATGTAACTGGCAACGGTGATGGTGGATGATGTTCAACTCATGGATTTGGCACCAAATCAATCATCAAAAGTGAAAATGCATATGTCTCTCTCTATTTTCTATCTGCTTTCTCAAAGGTTGCCTGAGATTAGATCCTGAACCCAAGAGAAAGTTATCCACAGCAAAGGCTGATATGAAGGATTCTAAAGGTGTCCAAATAGATAGAAAAATGCAACTAAAATCATAGATTCTTTTCAGTTAGGAAATAGTAATTTATTCTAACAGTAGGAAAGAGGGGTTTTAAAACTGAGATACTATTTAATTGCTATGATATTGGCACATATTTAAAAATTAATATATATATAGATAAATTTGTAGGAAAATGCAAACTCAAATGGTTATGGTGAGAATATACATTGTAAAACCATTTCTGAAGTGAAAATTGGTAATATTTGATATCATTTTAGATTAGCAAAATCTGACCCACAGTGTAAATACCTTTGGCTTCCCAGTAAACTCGTGGGATGATCATCTTGATGCTGCAAATTTTTATTATTGCAACAACTTCCTTGAATACAATCCCCTAACTCATTCAAAGGTTGTATAAAACTAGTTATCTGTATCAAAAGAATACTAATTGCAAGAATTGAAAGACTTCTGACTTACACAGTTATGTCATACGGGAAACTGTTTCCTGGAAAACAGGAGTTCAAAGATGAAACTCAGAAATAGATACTTTGATCAGATTTGATTTAAATCAGTGTACATATCTGCTTGTGTAAAGTGTGACCCTGGTGGTCAATTGAAGACAATGATGAATCTGTTTCCATTATAGCTTAAAGGTGTTTGGAATCCAGAGTCTGTAAAAGGGAAGACATTGGACACCAAGCTGCTATTGGAATTAGAACAATTTAATGGAAATATGACTGCTGTTGCTGCTGCTAAGTTGCTTCAGTCATGTCTGACTCTGTGCGACCCCATAGATGGCAGCCCACCAGGCTCCACCGTCCCTGGGATTCTCCAGGCAAGAACACTGGAGTAGGTTGCCAAAAATGACTACATATGACCAAAAAGGACTATGGAGCAGACTGCATTGGAAAGCTTGCAGAAATTATGTGACAAATGTGAGGATTTAAATTACCAGGCCAAAGCTTAGTTAAAAAAGCAGAGAATTTTTTCTTTGACTTGAAAGATTCCCTTGTTCCTCAAAACTTCAAGGTTAATGTTTCTAAACCTCACTCTCAATGTTTGGTCTACTGATGGCTGAGATAAACATATGTTGAAGTCAAAGTTATACCATATCTCGTAAATCAAAGTATACTAATGGTAAAGTATAGGATCCTGAGAATTAGAATTAGAATATTTGTAGAGATTCCACTGAGTATGACTACTTAGAAACCCAAAATTCCACAGGGTTTGATATTTTTCCAACAAAGAAGCTTTCTTCTGAGGTGTTTACCTCCCTTTTTTCTGAAGATATTATTCAGAGTTGAGGAAATGGCATTGCAATAATGTCTCAATTCTTATCAAGATCTATCAGATCTTATGCTACCACGTTGCTAACTTGACTCAGTTCCTGGCAGAGTCCACTAATCATGCTTATGTCTCCCAAAAAAACACATAACCACCATTAGTGTTGAAAATTGGAATCTTTTCACCAGCTTCCCTCATGTTAAATTCCCCAGCTCTTTCAGTAGTTGAGTTCTTCATTCACTAAGCTCTGTTCACTTCTTCACTACCACATGGACTGCAACATGGCAGGCTTCCCTGTCCTTCACTATCTGCCAGTTTGCTCAAACTCATGCCCATTAAGTTAGTGATGGCATCCAAACATTTCATTCTCTGTTTCCCCCTTCTCCTCCTGCCTTCAGTCTTTCCCAGCATCAGGCTCTTTTTCAGTGAATCAGTTTTTCACATCAGGTGGCCAACCTATTGGAGATTCAGCTTCAGCCGCAGTCATTAGAATGAGTATTCAGAACTGATTTCCTTGTGGATTGACTGGTTTGATCTTGTAAGCCAAGGTACTCTCAAGAGCCTTCTCCAAAACAACAATTCAAAAGTATCAGTTCTGTGGCACTCAGCTTTCTTTATGGTCCAAATCTCACATCCATACATGACTACTGGGAAAACCATAGCTTTGACTAGATGTACCTTTGTCGGCAAAGTAATGTCTCTGCTTTTTAATATGCTGTCTAGGATGGACATAGCTTTTCTTCTAAGGAGAAAGCATCTTTTAATTTCATGGCTGCAGTTCACCATACATGGAGTCACCATGGCTCCAGTGATTTTGGAGCCCAAGAAAATAAAGTCTGTCACTGTTTCCATTGTTTCCCCATCTACTTGCCATGAAGTGATGGGACCAGATGCCATGATCTTCATTTTTTGAATATTGAGTTTTAAACCAAGTTTTTCACTCTTCTATTTCACTTTCATCAAGAGGCTATTTAGTCCTTCTTTACTTTCTGCCAAAAGCTTAGTGTCATCTGCTTATCTGGGGTAATTGATATTTATCTATGTAAATTGATTCCAGCTTGTGCTTCATCTAGTCCAGCATTTCGCATGAAGTACTTTGCATTTAAGTTAAATAAGCAGGGTGACAATAAGCAGCCTTGATGTTCTCCTTTCCCAATTTTGAATCAATCTGTTGTTTCATTTCCAGTTCTAACTGTTGCTTCTTGTCCTGCATACAGATTTCTCAAGAGGCAGGTCAGGTGGTCTGGTATTCCCATCTCTTTTGAAGAATATTCCACATTTTGTTGTGGCCTATACAGTCAAAGACTTTAGCATAGTCAATGAAGCAGAAGTAGATGTTCTTCTGGAATCCACTTGCTTTTTCTATGATCCTATGGATTTTGGCAATTTGATCTCTGATTCCTTTACCTCTTCTAAATCCACCTTGAACATCTAGAAGACCTCAGGTCATGTACTGTTGAATCCTAGCTTGAAGGCTTTTGAGAATTACTTCACTAGCATGTGAAATGAGTGCAATTGTGTGGTAATTTGAACATTCTTTGGCATTGCCTTTCTTTGGAACTGGAATGAAAATTTCACTGGTAAACTCTACCAAACATTTAATGAAAAATTAATAGTAATGTTTATCCAATTTTTCTAAAAGATGGATAAGAAGGAAACTCTTCCAAACTCATTTTATGAAACCAACATTAATCTGATACCAAAACCAGACAAGGTACCACAGGAAAAGATCACCATAAGTTAATCTCTCTAGTGAATATAAATGGAAAACTCTCAATAAAATATTAACCAACCAAAATCAACACAACATAACTAGGATCATATACAATAATCAAATGTGATTTATCCCAGGATGTCAAGAATGTTTCAACAGCCCCAACCCAGTCAGTGTGAGTACCACCACAGCAAAATGAAAGGTGAAAATTGTATAATACACGCAGAAAAATCATTTGACATTTTCAATTTCCATTTATGATAAAAATCTCAACAAAGTAGTTATAGTTGATATATACTTCAACATAATAAAGGCCATATATGAAAAGCCCAGAGTTATCTTTATGCTGCTGCTGCTGCTGCTGCTAAGTCACTTCAGTCGTGTCTGACTCTGTGCGACCCCATAGAAGGCAACCTACCAGGCTCCCTCGTCCCTGGGTTTCTCCAGGCAAGAACACTGGAGTGGGTTGCCATTTCCTTCTCCAATGCATGAAAGTGAAAAGTGAAAGTAAAGTCTCTCAGTCGTGTCCGACTCTTTGCAACCCCATGGACTGCAGCCTACCAGGCTCCTCTGCCCATGAGATTTTCCAGGCAAGAGTACTGGAGTGGGGTGACATCAGTTCAGTTCAGTTCATTTCAGTCGCTCAGTCATGTCCGACTCTTTGCAACCCCATGAATCTCAGCACGCTAGGCCTCCCTGTACTTGGTGGTAAAAAGCTCAGAACTTTTTCTCAAAAATTAGCAACAATGTAGCCCACTCACTTTCATGCATTGGAGAAGGAAATGGCAACCCACTCCAGTGTTCTTGCCTGGAGAATCCCAGAGAAGGGGGAGCCTGTTGGGCTGCCGTCTATGGGGTCGCACAGAATCTGACAGGACTGAAGCGACTTAGCAGCCACAGCAGAAGCAGCAGCCCACTCTCACTACTTTTATTCAACACTGTAATGGGAGTCCTAGCCAGAGAATTAGGTTAAAAAGTAAATAAAAGGCACTCAAACTGGAAAGTAAAAAGTAAAACTGTCACTACTTTCATATGACAATACTATATATAGTAATCCTACAAAATCTCTGAAAACCTGTTAAAACTAATAAACAAATTCAACAAAGTTATAGGATATAAAATCAATACAAAAGTTATTATGCATTTTGTACATTAATAATGAACTAACAGAAAAATAATTTTTTTAAATCCAATTTGAAATTGTATCAAAATGTATAAAATACCTAGGAATAAAGTTAATCAAGAAAATGAAATATTGGTATATTGTAAACTATAATACTCTAATGAAAGAAATGGAAGATGCTGATAAATATAAGGATATTGTCTTCTTATGAATTAGAAGAATATTGTTAAAATGGCCAGAATACCCAACACAATCTATTGAAATCCTTATCAAAATTCCAGTGACGTTTTTCATAGAAGTAGAACAAATAATCTGAAAATTTGTATGGAACAACAAAATATCTAAATAGTCAAAGCAATCTTGAGAAAGAAGAATGTACTGGAGGCATCATGCTTCATTATTTCAAACTAAATTACAAAACTGTCATAATTAAAACAATATGATGTTGGAATTAAAAACAGACAATGAAATAGAAAGTCAAAAAATAAACTCACTTAAAAAAAAAATAAAGTGGGAGGTAGAGAGTATGTTGACTTTCATGATAAAAATGTTAAAATCAAGAAAAGGAAAAGCATAACCATAGTTTAAAATGTATTATTTCTGTTCTGGCATTTTACATGGGGTAGATTATTTAAGCTGAAGTAAATCATAAATACTACTATGGCCCAATCAAGTATTTGCAAATGTAAAGTGACAGAATCAGGTAAGTTTCAGCTGGAATAGTTTCTTTGAACAAAGTTGATATCATAGCTTTCTATCCCACAGTCATGACCCTCATAAGTATGTTTGCCTTCATTCCTCTCAGTTCCTTTATCTGTATTCCATCAAAGCTTATTTCTATTCTCATTTGGAACACTCTAACCCCCTTGTTAGCAGTAAAATATTGTGTCTGGCTTCATGGGACAGAAACACAATTATGTAACTTACCAAACAGAAGTTTTATATTACATCTTCAGCTGGAACTCTGAAGTGGACAGGTTAAGGCTAGTACAGTCTCTCAAATAGATCAATAAAGCAGTTACTTCTAGTTCCTTCTTTGCCATGTGAGGAATATAGTTATTATCTGAGTAGTCTCCTCCTAATCATAAATTAGCTGTTCCACCTCTGGTATCATATAGGCATTTTGTGCAAAATAAGAAAGCCATAAAAAAATATAATTTATACCAGGGAAGACAAACTTTTCCAATAGTTTTTCCACTTGCATCTCATTGGTTACATGTCATAGGTTCTTCATTCTCATCATCAGAAGTAAGGAAGACTAGAAACTATAGTTTATCTTCCTGGGAATAATGGCAAAGTTTTTAAGGCATCAATGATGGCAATGTTGAAAATGGCAAAGTTTGCAGTCTGCTTTGAAGGAAAGGGAGGGTAAGAATTAAGCTGATACTCAGGAATATTTGTCATGTTTTAGCCTCTCTTTATCTGAACTTTGTTAAACTTTGAAGTTCAACTTTGGCATATAACCTCAAAGATATAGGTGTCCAAATTTATTGCTGCCTTCATTGATTCCTTGTTGATAACTCCTGAGACAATCATTGTTTAGCTTGTATTTTGTGATTGAATTGATTATTGCAAGGCATTATTACTGAGTTTATTTTCTCTCGATTATTAGACTATTAACTTCCAGAAATTAGGTAGCACAGCTTTTTCTTTTGTATCTCAGTAAGTGGATAGTTCTAGGCACATGGAAGTTAAATACAGTAGTTTATATTATCTAATGTCTGTTTAAAGAAGAATAAATAGCTGAGGAAATATTCTAAATGATAAAAAAAAAAAAAAACAAAGATTACTGAATAAGTTCTATTTGTACTATGTTGGATTAAGTGTTATTTTCAGATTGTTTACATCATTAAACTATGTTAACTTGATTTAGAAAGCACTTCACTCTGACATATTCTTATGACCTCCAGGGGGACAAGAATTATGAACATGAGTAACAACAATGGAAAAATAATATGATAGCCATTTAATCTCATGTGCCTAGTCATGGATATATGAACTGGAGAATACATTATGTTCAATGTACAAAGCTTTGCACTGATCGCTGTAGAAGGCTTTCTTATCTCTTCTTGATATTCTTTGGAACTCTGCATTCAGATGCTGATATCTTTCCTTTTCTCCTTGGCTTTTCACTTCTTTTCACAGCTATTTGTAAGGCTTCCCCAGACAGCCTTTTTTTTTTTTTTTTTTTTTTTGCATTTCTTTTCCATGGAGATGGTCTTGATCCCTGTCTCCTGACAATGTCACAAACCTCATTCCATAGTTCATCAGGAACTCTATCTATCAGATCTAGGCCCTTAAATCTATTTCCCACTTCCACTGTATAATCATAAGGGATTTGATTTAGGTCATACCTGAATGGTCTAGTGGTTTTCCCTGCTTTCTTCATTTAAGTCTGAATTTGGTAATAAGGAGTTCATGATTTGAGCCACAGTTAGCTCCTGGTCTTCTTTCTGTTGACAGTATAGAGCTTCTCCATCTTTTGCTGCATAGGATATAATCAATCTGATTTCAGTGTTGACCATCTGGTGATGTGCATGTGTAGAGTTTTCTCTTGTGTTGTTGGAAGGGTGTTTGCTATGACCAGTGCATTCTTTTGGAAAAACTCTATTAGTCTTTTCCCTGCCTCATTCCATATTCCAAGGCTAAATTTGCCTGTTACTCAACAGAAAACAACAGAGGAAAACAACAGAATGGGAAAGACTCAACAGAAAACAACAAAGGAAAATAACAGAATGGGAAAGACTAGAGATCTCTTCAAGAAAATTAGAGATACCAAGGGAACATTTCATGCAAAGATGGGCTCGATAAAGGACAGAAATGGTATGGACCTAACAGAAGCTGAAGATATTAAGAAAAAGTGGCAAGAATACAGAAGAACTGTACAAAAAGGATCTTCATGACCTGGATAATCACGATGGTGTGATCACTCATCTAGAACCAGACATCTTGGAATGTGAAGTCAAGTGGGCCTTAGAAAGCATCACTACGAACAAAGCTAGTGGAGGTGATGAAATTCCAGTGGAGCTATTTCAAATCCTGAAAGATGATGCTGTGAAAGTGCTGCACTCAATATGCCAGCAAATTTGGAAAACTCAGCAGTGGCCACAGGACTGGAAAAGGTCAGTTTTCATTCCAATCCCAAAGAAAGGCAATGCCAAAGAATGCTCAAACTACCCCACAATTGCACTCATCTCACACACTAGTGAAGTAATGCTCAAAATTCTCCAAGCCAAGCTTCAGCAATATGTGAACTGTGAACTTCCAGTTGTTCAAGCTAGTTTTAGAAAAGGCAGAGGAACCAGAAATCAAATTGCCAACATCCACTGGATCATGAAAAAAGCAAGAGAGTTCCAGAAAAACATCTATTTCTGCTTTATTGACTATGCCAAAGCCTTTGACTGTGTGAATTGCAATAAACTGTGGAAAATTCTGAAAGAGATGGGAATACCAGACCACCTAATCTGCCTCTTGAGAAATCTGTATGCAGGTCAGGAAGCAACAGTTAGAACTGGACATGGAACAACAGACTGGTTCCAAATAGGAAAAGGAGTATGTCAAGGCTGTATATTGTCACCCTGCCTATTTAACTTTTATGCAGAGTACATCATGAGAAACACTGGACTGGAAGATACACAAGCTGGAATCAAGATTGCCGGTAGAAATATCAATAACCTCAGATAGGCAGATGACACCACCCTTATGGCAGAAAGTGAAGAGGAGCTAAAAAGCCTCTTGATGAAAGTGAAAGAGGAGAGTGAAAAAGTTGGCCTAAAGCTCAACATTCAAAAAATGAAGATCATGGCATCCTGTCCCATCACTCCATGGGAAACAGATGGAGAAACATTGGAAACAGTGTCAGACTTTATTTTTTTGCGGTCCAAAATCACTGCAGATGGTGATTTCAGCCATGAAATTAAAAGACACTTACTCCTTGGAAGAAAAGTTATGACCAACCTAGATAGCATATTCAAAAGCAGAGACATTACTTTGCCAACTAAGGTCCGTCTAGTCAAGGTTATGGTTTTTCCTGTGGTCATGTATGGATGTGAGAGTTGGACTGTGAAGAAGGCTGAGCGCTGAAGAATTGATGCTTTTCAACTGTGGTGTTGGAGAAAACTCTTGAGAGTCCCTTGGACTGCACGGAGATCCAACCAGTCCATTCTGAAGGAGATCAGCCCTGGGATTTCTTTGGAAAGAATGATGCTAAAGCTGAAACTCCAGTACTTTGGCCACCTCATGTGAAGAGTTGATCCATTGGAAAAGACTCTGAAGCTGGGAGGGATTGGGAGTAGGAGGAGCAGGGGACGACAGAGGATGAGATGGCTGGATGGCATCACTGACTCGATGGACGCGAGTCTCAGTGAATTCTGGGAGTTGATGATGGACAGGGAGGCCTGGCGTGCTGTGATTCATGGGCTCGCAAAGAGTCAGACACGACTGAGCGACTGAACTGAACTGCACTGAACGTACAAAGCTAAAAATTAGAATAATTCAGAACTTGCGGTTATCAAAGGTACACTGAAACAAGAAAATAGTGTGTCAAAGATGGAAAAACATGCTAATAGAAGTTCAGAGAACACATTCATTCTCCACAAAAAAAAAAAGTGTTAATATTTAGCAGAATGCAAAAATAATATAAACTCATCCCCAGTCCTTTAGCACCTTGCACTGTTTTTAACCTTCACCTGGAAGATTGGGAAATAAGATTTAGTAATATATTCCCTCTTCTCTACAATCTTTCTAGAAAAATTGAGGCTACATCTGAGTTCAGAAGGAAAGTAAGACCTCTGAGGAAGTTGTTCTTGGTACAAAACAATCTGTTGTTTTTAACAAATTTTAAAGAATTATTCACATGTTTAAAGATTGGAAGCCTATTACCATTGCTCCATTTTTGCCCCTTATCTTTCTTTTACTTTATTGATATTTTCAGTTTTGTTTATTTAAATATGACTAAAAAGGAAGTATAGAGTAGGAAATGACCACCCAGCCCAGTACTGTTGCCTGGAGCATTCCTGGTGGGCTACAGTCCATGGAGCTGCAAAGAGTTGGACATGACTGAAGCGACTTAGCACAATACAAGAAGGACGTATGGTGAAGATTGACCTCTCTGTTCTGAACTCTCACTTTGCATCACAGATAAGACTAAATGTGTAGGTCTGAGGTACCATCAATCTTGGCGGAAGAAATGGGAAGGGAGGGAAGAGGACTGATACCAGGAAATCACTAACTTTCTGATCATTATGTTATTCAAAGAAGACTTGGTTTATGAAAAGTTCATGGATGGATGCTTGTTAATCTTATAGCTATGTTGGGTACCTAAATGATTATGCTTCATTCAAAGCATTGGTTTCAAATCTTTATGTTATTATTATAGAAAACTTTATTTTTTTGAATGAAATTATGCATTGCAGCTCCATAAGCTGGAAATATAGATCTCCTCTGAGTGAGAGAAAGGAAACACACTTTCCCCCAGCTGTGCCCTCTTTGCTCGGAGTCAGTCTCCTTTACTCTGGCAGATAATGTAAAAAGTTACTTTACAAACTGATTTGCCCAGATGCCTGGAGAAGTTACAAGCAGTGATCTATTTCACTCTCAAAAATGAACCAGTTTGAACAATATGTTATATGGCCATCCTATTGATGAGATATCCTAGAGGAATCTTGGAGCATCAGGACCTCTCTAAAAAAATCACTGAACAAAGACACTTACTTATTTGAAATATTTGTGATTTAGCTGACATGCATAAAGATACGACTTTAGATTTATTTACTTTAGTATATTGCATACTTATTACAGGAAGAGCTGATGAGCAAAGTTATAGCATTATATGGTTTTTACTGATTGATTTATATATGTTAACATTAGTGATTTGGCTTTCTGATGATTGAAATATTAGAGATATTAGTAACAGTAGAGGTTCTTCTGATAAGTATCTCTGTGAAATGGAGTTCTTTGTATTCATGGACCTCAGTTCCTTTTGCTGCAAAATGAAGGAGTGGCACATGAAACTCCCTCTGTCTCTAATTTTCTTTTATTCTATAAAACTTGATATATTTTTGCTTGGGAAATTCAGTCTGTTCCATTTGCTGTCACAATGATAATCAGTCCCTGCCTTTTAAGGTAGATTTCAGGTACAGTTTGTAGCATTTCACAACTCTACTTATAGTAAGTTATTCCCACAGATAAATAACAAGAGATTGATAAGAGAAAAAAACAGTCCCCTGTGAAGTCTTCTCCAATATTAATTAACTTGAATGTTGGATACTGCAAATGAGATTCATTGGAGAACAGAGTTGTTTCTGCCAGACGCTTATTTCACTTGGCTGGACTCGGAAAAACCAAGTACTATTGAATATAGTTAAAATTTTCCTAAATGTTTCTGAAATGTGCAGGTGGTGTGCTCTAATGAAAGTAGATTACTTTGGAAAATGCTGCTCTAAATAACTACTTTTCTCAGGCAATGGCATATGTAGGCACATTAAAAGAACAAATATGAGAAGGACTTTACATAAATCTTCTCTAGCTACCAGTATGAAGGTTCATTACCTTTGCAACTATGGTTCCTCTTTCCAGGAAGTGCCAGCTATAGGATCCAAAGCTGGTGGTAGATCCCCAAGCACATTCCTTTAGTCATTAAATAAACTCTAAATATGTTACAGGAAATGAAGACTCTGCAAATCCAACCTCCAAGGTAAGAAAAGAATTGAATCCCCAAATCCCTAAAGTCTATCAAGCAGCCAAAGTCTGAATGCCATGTGGTAAGTTTGATCTAAAATTAGAAAAGACAACCTGAAGAAATAATTTTTAAGGATTCCATTCAAACTATGTGATGAACTATGCAGGAATATTTTGAGCTAATAGTGCTCTTTACAACCCAATGCATGTAATCAAACTTATTTTTGTTGCTGGTTGAGAATATCTACTTACTTCTGGAATCATTAGAAGAGGGTATATCATAAAACCTTACAAAAATTATGAATTATCATTATAGGTTCATTGAAATAACTGTGTACTTTCAACTGCAGAATGGCAGGGTTTGCAAAAGTCTGAATAGTTATTCAGATTTTCAGTTTCAGAAGATAAAAATGAAAACAATCTTAGAGGGAGAAGTAGGTGAAAAAATCCCTTTAAAATATTTTTCTATTATATTTTTATTTGTGCATTTGTTTATTCTTTTTATGATAGCCACCTACTTCAAGCATAGCACTGGTTTGCGTGTATTAGATTTGCAAGAGAAACTGCTGACAGAGACTTTCTACCAGTCAGAATAAGCTATATTACACCAAAGTAAATAAAATCTCCACATTGTAAAGACATGTTTGCTCTTTCTTATCTACAGGTCTCTTATGGATTGACTGGGTCCTGCCTTGTCCCTTACTCTGGTATCCTATCTGTTAAGCATCCAACCACTTCTAAGACAGACAAGGGAGAGAATTTTGGAACTTTTGAAATTATCGATTAAATGACTTTGCTCAGAAATAACAAATATTACAGTTGTTCAAAGCTCATTGACTAGGAACACAACCTTACCAAATTCAAAGAATACAGGAAATGTAATTTAAACATTTGATCAAATGACAGAAAGCAGGAAACACTTGATAAACAGTATTAATTATAACCAAAGTTTACCCTTCTATTCACAAAACAGTAGATCACATTGTCTGCTCAAACAAAATATATTTATTCTTTCCCTAAGAGAGACCACCCAAAGGTCTCATTTACAGTTCTATGGAATGTGACATTAATAATACATCAGAATGTTATATGTGGGGAGCCTTTAATCAGGTCTACCTGAAGACCTTCTTGATTAGTAAATCTCTGTGTTTAGAAGACTAGTTAATTGCTTCTACTATCTCACAACCTTTAATGAAAGAGGAAGAAGGTAATCACAGAAACAGTCTCCAAATACACAAAAGTGTCTCTAACTTGCAACAGTTCTCAGATTCTCTTAGCATCTGTCTCATGGGTCCTACTCTGTGGGTGGGAAATGTTTGTTGATTAAAACCTGAGTCAGTTTCCAGAGAAGAGCACTCAGACCACTGTTCTCCATGGGCATCAGTTGCACACAGGAGGCTTTCCCATCTCCTTCATTCATACATACAATTTGAAGTGGCACTAAAAAATTCTACAATACTCAGAGATTGAGAGCCAAGAGTTGCTTTATATCTTAAACAAGTGAAGTTTTCAGATCAGGATAGGGGTTCTTCTGGAAGCATAACTGAGAAATATAGTTCTTTTCTCATCTATTTAACTGCAGTAAACTTTAAGGTGACAACAGCCACATCCAGAGATTTTGTTTATTCCTAAACATATTTTAAGATACTTTCACCTACATTCTCAACTATATGCCTGCCTTTCTTATAATTAATTATGGGTTCCTGTGATTATGTCAGCTTTCCATGGGAGAGATTCCCATTCTATCTCTTTTTTCTTAACTATGTTTTCACATCAAGTATTTAGTGGACAAGTAATTGTTCCAGTATAAGAGGGACATCTTAATGACCAGGACAACCTTAAGGGTGTGGTCACTCACCTAGAACCACGCATCCTGGAATGTGAAGTCAAGTGGGCCTTAGGAAGCATAGCTATGGACAAAGCTGGTGGAGGTGATAGAATTGAAGGTGAGCTATTTCAAATCTGAAAATATAATGCTGTTTGAGTGCTACACTCAATATGCCAGCAAATTTGGAAAAGGAATATGTACATATTTGAAAATCTTGGAAATATGAAAAGAATATAAGGAAGAAAAATATCCTTTCCCTGTACAGCTTACCACATTTTGGTGCAGGTGAGCTATTTGAAATCCTAAAAGGTCATGCTACTAAAGTACTGCTTTCAACATGTCAGCAAATTTGGAAAGTCAGAAGTGGACACAGGATTGGAAAAGGCCAGTTTTCATTCCAAACCCAAAGAAGAGCAATGCCAAAAAATGTTCAAGCTATAGTATAGTTGTGCTCATTTCACACGCTGGCAAGGTAATGCTCAAAATCCTTCAAGTTGAGCTTCAGCAGTATGTGAACAGAGAACTTTAGATTTGCAAGCTGAGTTTCAAAGAGGCAGAGGAACCAAAGATCAAAATGCCAACATCCATAGTATTATAGAAAAAGCCAGTAAATTCCAGAAAAATATCTACCTCTGCTTCATAGACTATGTTAAAGCCTTTGACTGTGTGGGTCATAACAAACTGTGGAAAAAATTCTTAAAGAGGTGGGAATACTAGATCACCTTACTTGTCTCCTGAGAAACCTATATGTGAAGTCAAGAAGCAACAGTTAGAACCAGACATGGAAAAATTGGCTGGTTCAAAATGCAGTACAAGGCTGTATATTTTCTTCCTATTTATTTAACTTCTTTGCAGAATACATCATGTGAAAAGCCAAGCTGGATCAACCACAAGCTGGAATTAAGATTGCCAGCAGAAATATCAACAACCTTAGATATGCAGATGATACCACTCTAATGGCAGGAATCAAAGAGTAACTAAAGAGCCCCTTGATGAGGATGAAAGAGGAGAGTGAAAATGCTGACTTGAAATTCAACATTTAAGAAATGAAGACCATAGCATTCAGTCCCATCAGTTCATGGCAAATAGAAGGGGAAAATGTGGAAGCAGTGACAGACATTATTTTCTTGGGCTCCAAAACCACTACAGATGGTGAATGCAGGCATGAAATTAAAAGGTGCTTGCTCCTTGGAAGGAAAGCTATAGCAAAACCTAGACAGCATATTAAAAAGCAGAGATATAACTTTGCATACAAAGATCCATCTAGTCAGCTATGATTTTTCCAATAGTTATGTACAGATGTCAGAGTTGGACCATTGGCTCATTGGAAAAGACTCTGATGCTGGGAAAGATTGAAGGCAAAAGCATGAGAGAGAGGCAGAAGATGAATGATTAGATATAATCATTGACTCAATGGACATGGATTTGAGCGAACTCTGGGAGATAGTGGAGGATAGGGGAAGCTACCATGCTACAGTTTATGGGGTCTCAAAGAATAGGACATGACTTCACGATTGAACAACAATAAGAAGGACATCTCGTCACTATTCATGAACGGAACTTGTCCCATGCTCTGTCTGACTACAGTGGGGACAGAAAATACAATGTCTCTGTGTGTACCAAAATGCACAGAGCCAGACATTAAATGGACAGATTCCTTCCTCAACTGTAAGATTATCCAATGGGACATAGTACAGTTCAGTCACTCAGTCATGTCTGTCTCTTTGAGACCCCATGTACTGCAAAATGTCAGGCTTCCCTGTCCATCACCAACTCCTGAAGCTTACTCAAACTCATGTTTATCTAGTTGATGATGCCATATGGGCATATGGGCAATGGGATGCCAAATGAGCAATGGGACATGAATCACAGATTATCACTAGGGCAGTGTGAAGGCCACTCCAGCCTAACGAACAACACTGGGGAAACTACCCCTGCCACCACTCTTCCATATTTGATGATTTTGGGTAAATCAAGTCACTGTTCAAAAATTTCACTTTTTTAAACAAGAGATGACTTATTTGTCCTAGAGAATAACTGAGAAATGCATTGATTTTAATAGTCTCTGCCGCTAGCAATACAGATATAAGTAAGTGACTCACGAAGATCTCTAAGGGTGAAGGTCTCTTGATTTTTTTCTTTCTTTCTTTTTTTTTTAAATCTGTTGCGGTAAAGTGGCATTTTCTAGTACTGAGTCCCTTTCCATACTCTCTCTGGGGATTCGCTTATCATTCTTTTCATCCTCAGCTTTTTTTTTCCCCTTGGAGTTTTTATAGATACAAAGCATCCATGTTCTGAGTCCCTGGGAGGGACTTCCATTCTTCAGCAGAGAAAATGCTTTTGTTAATAGTGCGGGCCTGAACCCCAGTGGCCCCCGTGTACAGATATTAAGAGGAGCATCTTTGCCAATGTACTTAGGCAGAACAATAAAGCATCTTTACAGCCCAGACTCACCAGAGTCACTATTGATTCACTGGCGTGTGCTCTCTCAATAGTAAAAGGCTGCCAGGATTTACTTGCTCAGCTTTTCGCTTTCCTAGACCGTCATTATTCAGTGTAAAACTCCTTTAACCTGGTAGAGTTGTTGCTCTTGCTAATACTGTGTTAGCAAATTATTGATCCCAATGATGAGAACAGGAATCGTTTCTCCTGTAGCAGGATGTGCAATTGGATCTACATTCTGCACTGGTAATTTTCTCTATAGATCTTCCAGGGGGACTAGACAAATGGACCATTAAAAAGGGGTAGGGGCAGGCGGGAGCTGCCTGAGGTTGATGGTACATTGGAGCTAAATCCAAACTTTATTGGTGTTTTCAGCTTCTATTTGAAAACTTATAAACATCGCTCTTTGGCACTTTATGGTTTTGTTTTGTTTTTGGTAGTTTTATTTGGCTTGTTTTAAACTTTCTCTGATGGTTAAGGAGGAATTTTAGCTCGAGGAATTTCTCCTTTTGAAATTAAAATCAGGACAATAAAAATTTTAGAGAGGGAGCTTCCCTAGTGTCTCAGCTGATAAAGAATCCATCTGCAATGTGGGAAACCTGAGTTTGATCCCTGGGTTGGGAAGATCCCTTGGAGAAAGGAACGGCTACCCACTCCAGTATTCTGGCCTGGAGAATTCCATGAACTGTGAAGTCCATGGGGACACAAAGAGTTGGAGATGATTAAACGACTTTCACTTCACTTCAATTGATAAAGGAAAGACAAAGGCACCGACCTCTTCACAAAAAGGAAAAGAAGATAACATGGATATTGAGTGTTATTAAATCCCAGCCCATGCTGGACTTTGCTGTTGGAATTTAGTGAGAGCAAATATCCATTCAATGCTTACCCCTCTGTCTTTCACCTCCCCATTTTCATTTCAGATAACCACTCAGTTCAGTTCAGTTCAGTTGGTCAGTTGAGTCCAACTCTTTGCAATCCCATGAATTGCAGCATGCCAGGCCTCCCTGTCCATCACCAACTCCCAGAGTTCACGCAGACTCACGTCCATCGAGTCAGTGATGACATCCAGCCATCTCATCCTCTGTCATCCCCTTCTCCTGCCCCTAATCCCTCCCAGCATCAGAGTCTTTTCCAATGAGTCAAATCTTCATATGAGGTGGCCAAAGTACTGGAGTTTCAGCTTTAGCATCATTCCTTCCAAAGAAATCCCAGGGCTGATCTCCTTCAGAATGGACTGGTTGGATCTCCTTGCAGTCCAAGGGACTCTCAAGAGTCTTCTCCAACACCACAGTTCAAAAGCATCAATTATTCAGTACTCAGCCTTCTTCACAGTCCAACTCTCACATCCATACATGACCACAGGAAGAAACATAGCCTTGACTAGACAAACCTTAGTCGGCAAAGTAATGTCTCTTCTTTTGAACATGCTATCTATGGTGGTCATAACTTTCCTTCCAAGGAGTAAGCGTCTTTTAATTTCATGGCTGCAGTCACCATCTGCAGTGATTTTGGAGCCCCCCAAAATAAAGTCTGACACTGTTTCCACTGTTTCCCCATCTATTTCCCATGAAGTGATGGGACCAGATGCCATGATCTTTGTTTTCTGAGTGTTGAGCATTAAGCCAACTTTTTCACTCTCCACTTTCACTTTCATCAAGAGGCTTTTTAGCTCCTCTTCACTTTCTGCCATAAGGGTGGTGTCATCTGCATATCTGAGGTTATTAATCCAATTACATCCACCTACATTCCAGAGCATCGTCTGTATGTCTAGCACTATAGATTCTGAAGATTTAAATAAAACAGAAAATTGTGTTCAGTGGTTAACCGTGAAGCTTTCAGTACAATATTTTTTTCTGTTGCTGGGTTGAGAAAAGAGTGAAGAGAAGTTTTAAAGGAAAAATTACCCCAATTTAGAGCAACTGATTTTCATCCCTAGTATATACTCTGGAATTGTCTAACCCTTTGTGACTCCATGGACTGTAGTCCACCAGACTCTTTTGTCCATGGAATTCTCCAGCAAGAATACTGGAGTGGGTTGCTGTTTCCTTCTCCAGGGGATCTTCCTGACTCAGGTATCGAACCTGAGTCTTCTGCATTGCAGACAGATTATTTACCATCTGAGCCACCAGCTCTAGATGTGAAAGTAGAATCTTTCATGCATCAGGTTAAAGTCAAAAGCTGAGCTCTGACTGTTTCACTTTATAATTGGACTGAGCTTTCAGAGAGCGCTCTCCTGGAGCTGGAGAGACAACCACTCTGGACAGGAAATCTTAGAAGAAGAAGGTTGAAATGTCAGTCTTACACAGGCACGTTGGTTGTTATTTTCACTCTGAAATGTACTGAAAGAGAGACTATCCTCAATACTAATTTTTGTTTGTTTGTTTTATATTGATTGACTGAAATGAATATGTTTTTTAGTGCAAGAAAGTGAATTTATATCTTTAAGGTCCCACTGAATTTCACATCAGGAAGAAGTGTGTCATGATCTGTTGACCTTATACTTCTCATTAGGTAAGGAAGATAATCGACAGTAAACCTTCATTTTACACTATATAGCATATAACAGATATGCAGAATATTTTATGTAAGGGATCTTGTATCATGGATTGTAAATTTAAAAAATGATTATTCTTCTGAAGTAAAATGTAAGTGCTCCTTTATTAGGTAATATCATACAAAACTTGACCTCTAAATTTTAGCACATATTAGAGTTATAGAATCTGTCTCCTGTTGACATGATAAACACTTGGAATCAAAAATCTTGATTTCTCATTTTTGTATTCTACTACAGCAGCAATTACTTTGGCTCAGTACTTCATTTTGATTGAGATGGAACTTCTCATTTATGCTTATTATTATTATAACCCTGGTCCCACACAATACTCAATTCACATATGGATATGAAAAGATATGAGTGTCTCTTTGTTACTCTAGGGGTTGAACTGAAAACTGGAACGAGGAAAAAAAAAAGTGGGAAACCTGGAAGAAAATAAGGGAATGTTAGAAGGAATTAGCCTATATCCCCCCTATTTATGATATCATAATACCATGTATTATTTGCACTATTAATTTATTAATAAGTTGGATTTGCAGAGTCCCTCCTATGGGCTGAATACTATAGTAGATACTGAAGATGTAAACAAAATAGATAATTGAGTTCAATTTTCCACCCTAAGGAAATAATTATGGTTTTTAATTTGGACTAGACCCATAAAAATGAATATTTAATCTGAATCTTGGTGGAAAAGTTGTAAAGCCATTACTTAGTATAATATATATATATATATATATATATATATATATATAGTAAATATAGAGCGGAGAATATATACATATATGTAAGTCAATTATATATTCAGAATATATACACATATGTAAGTCAATTATATATTCAGTTCAGGTCATTCAGTCATGTCTGATTCTTTGTTACCCCAAGGACTGCAGCATGCCAGGCTTCCCTACCCATCACCAACACCTGGAGCTTGCTCAAACCCATGTCCATTGAGTCAGTGATGCCATTCAACCATCTCATCTTCTGTTGCCCCCTTCTCCTCCTGCCTTCAATCTTCCTCAGCATCAGGGACTTTTCAATTTAGTCAGTTCCTCACATCAGATGTGGTTCAATTGGTAAAGAATCTGCCTGCAAAGCAGGAGACCTGGGTTCAATCCCTGGGTTGGGAAGATCCCCTGGAGAAGGGGACAGCTACCCACTCCAGTATTCTGGCCTGGAGAATTCCATGGACTGTATAGTTCATGGGGTCACACATAGTGGGACAAGACTGAGCAACTTTCATTTTCACAGCAGATGGCCAACACATTGGAGCTTTTGCTTCAGCATCAGTCCTTCCAATGAACATTCAGGAATGATTTCCTTTAGGATTGACTGCTTTGATCTCCTTGCAGTCCAAGGGACTCTCAAGAGTCTTCTCTAACACCACAGCTCAAGAGCATCAATTATTTGGCATTCAGCTTTCTTTATGGTCCAATTCTCACATCCATACATGACTACTGGAAAAACCACAACTATAACCATACAGAACTTTGTCAACAAAGTAATGTCTCTCCTTTTTAATGCCTCTATACTTTCTAAGATTTCATATGTAAATATTCTTATTAATGGGGTAAATTATTTTCCTATATTTTAAATAAAATAATTTTTTTATTTTTTTTATTGACACACTTCTTATTTTTTGCAAATGCTAAAATTTAAAACATCTTAAGGTAGTTTTCCATAGATATCAGTAATGTCAGAAAAAGTGGTTTGGATTTGATATCTTTGCTGCTGAGAAGACCATTAATGTAAAAAATCAAAGTAACATACTTTATGAATAATAAATAAGCAATTATGGGGCACCAAATTCAATCTTAAAAATAAAGTCATGATGCAAATACTGTAATTGAAATTCATATGATATATTTATATGTATTCAGGAAAACTGATGCATACTTTTGCTCTATCCAACCCATCCTTTAAATTAGAGGCAGTAAATATATTAATTGTGGGACTTAACAACTGTGGTTTAGTAAAACATGTTTGATTAATTTTTACTGAGCTTTCCAAAATAATATAAGAAAGAAATCATCTCATTTATTATATTATAGAAGGAAAAGGGATATTGCTGATATTTGACTGTATCCAAGTGATGAAATGACACTCTAACCAATTCTAGAAATGGGTTCCTTGTGTGAAATGAATTTTCTTCCTGAAAATGAGGAGTATTCAAACACCTCAGAATTTTAAGAAGTCCAGCCTCTACACTAATAGCAAAAAAAAAAAAAAAAAGTGGAGAAGAATATCACAGAAACAGTTAAAACTGCAAAAAAAAGAAAAACAAATGTCTTTATGGAGATGACAAGACAGAGCCTAACATTTTAAAACACAAAAAGCTGCGCTAAAAAAAATGCATAAGAAATATTATTTTAGAAGTTACTATTAGCTTCAAGTAAAGTCACAGTCACGTTTTATGAAGGGAATACTATATTTGGATTCATTTTTTAAAGGAAATTTTAATATCCATTATATTATAGTAATAAATTATGTACCATGCTCTTCAATGGTTTTAATTCATTTTTGAGTCTGTTGTTTATTTTTAATATTTATATGCAGTTATTAATACACAATATTATAACTCAGTTTCAAAATTTATAATTGCAAGACTGCATTCTGAACGTTTATCAGCCAAATAAAAGCAAGAGCAAAGAGTTAATGTTCAACTTTAATGTACGTGTTTTGATTTTCCAGATAAATTTCAAGGCTTCTAAGAAAGGAATGCATAGACTTAGTTCCTCTTCTTTCATGTCTCAAGTGTTCAGATATCATTAAGTATATATATATATATGTATATGCTGCTGCTGCTAAGTCGTTTCAGTCCTGTCTGAATCTGTGCAACCACATAGACCGCAGTCTACCAGACTCCCCCATCCCTAGGATTCTCTAGGCAAGAACACTGGAGTGGGTTGCCATTTCCTTCTCCAATGCATGAAAGAGAAAAGTGAAAGTGAAGTGGCTCAGTCATGTCTAACTCTTGGTGACCCCATGATCTGCAGCCTACCAGGATCCTCCATCCATGGGATTTTCCAGGCAAGAGTACTGGAGTGGGGTGCCACTTCATCTGATTTGTTCCTCTTACTCCTGGTGCAAGATTGGGTTACTCTTAGAAATTCATATTACACTTTATCATTGATAGCTGTCAAGGTCTTAAGTTGGCTTTCACAAGAAACAGAATTTAAGGTTGCAAAGTTTGAATCCACAAATTGTTGGAGACAACTATATACGGACTTCTCTTCCATGATAGTGAGGGAGGTAGGATTAGGCAGAGAGAGAAACTGAACTGTGATGACCTTGCAACAAGGGCATTTAGGGACTTCCTGAAAAGTGAAGGTCGCTCAGCCATGTCCAACTCTTTGTGACCCCATGGTCTATACAGTCCATGGAATTCTCCAGGCCAGAATACTGAAGTGGGTATTCTTTCCTTTCTCCAAGGGATCTTCCCAACCCAAGGATTGAACCCAGGTCTCCCACATTGCAGGTGGATTCTTTACCAGCTGAGCCCCAAGGGAAGCCCACATATATATTCCACACTCTACCAAATGCTGAGAATGATGAGCAGTGGAGGAAAAGACTTGAAAAATATTACACCTGTCTTTAGAGAGTTTGCAAAAATATAAATTGGAAGAAAAGACACACACCAGTATATACAATTTTTTTAAAAAGTGCCATAGAATATAAAAACAAAAGCTAATTGTTTGTCAGAAGTTATAGATATTTTGTGACTTTCTGGATAGTTGAAATTACTATAGAAAATATTCAGATAAGGCAACAGAGGTTGAGGAGACATTCTTTGAAAGTCAGTTTAGAGTTCCTACTACTTCTTTAGTGTGGAAATTTAAATAGAAACTTATTAGAGGGAAAACTGAAGCAAATTCTTTCAGGTTTTATTCTATTTGTTTTGGGATTAATAGAAAAGGAGACATTCACATGTCTCTTTTCATTATTCAAATGTCACTTGATTTGATTTATTCCTCTTACTTCTGGTGCAAGATCAGGTTACCCTTAGAAATTCATATATTACACTTTATCATTGGTAGCTAAGTTGACTTTCACAAGAAACAGAATTTAAGGTGGCATAGTTTGAATCCACAAACTTTGTTGGAGACAACTATATAGGGACTTCTCTTCCATGAAAGTGAGGGAGGTAGGATTAGGCAGAGAGAGAAACTGAACTGTGATGGCCTTGCAACAAGGGCCTTCAGTTCAGTTGATTGAAACCTGTTGTTGGTGGGCTCTTCAGAAGAGTCCCATACTGGATAAAGAAGTTCAGGACTTTGAATCTTACATTCACTCTTCAGTGGATGAGGGATATCCCACAGAAGGAATGTAAAGTTGAAGGAAGCTTGCTTTGATGGTGGGTTTTGGAGAGAATCTAAATTTGAGTAATCAATTGCTAAAAGTTCTAGTAATTGGAGAAATAAGTGCAGCAGTGCTGTAGGGGAGATCTGGGTAAAGTATGGGTAAAATACTGAAATCTGCATTGAAGACATTGGTCCTTTTGAGTCATTTATAGATGGGATTTTCTAGATCGTAACACCTCAAGAGAGGAAAGACCTAACTGTCTTGCTCCTCATCATCCTTCCAGAGCTGAGAACTCTAACTGGGACATAATGTATGCTCACTAAATATTTACTGAAATGAATAACTAAATTAATTAGTAAATAATTACCCACTATATAGTATTTTAGACAGCTGGTTTTCAAGATGGAAATGAAGATTTCCATAAAACTGAGTTTGCAGCAAAATAAAGAACTGGAGTTTTACATAATAACTAACATATTATATGAGGCTTTCCTGGTGGCTCAGATGGTAAAGTCTGCCTGCAATGCAGGAGACCTGGGTTCAGTTTCTGGTAGGGAAGATCTTCTGGAAAAAGGAAAGGCTACCCCACTCCAGTATATAATCATCATCAAATTCCTTTGTTGAATATCTAATATAGGCCTTCCACTGAATAAATTAAGAAGGTGTAAGAAAATATCTAAACTTTCCCAGTGACTCAGTGGTAAAGAGTCTGCCTGCAAAGCAGGAGCCTCAGGAGACATAGGTTCAATTCTTGGGTCAGGAGGATCCCCTGGAGGAGAGCATGGCAACCTACTCTAATATTCATGCCTAGAAAATCCCATGGACAGAATGTGGCATGCTACAGTCCATAGTCTCAAAGAGCCAGACACGACTGAAGCAATGTAGCATGTAGCGCATAGACACACACACAAGAAAAGATCAGGCAGTGAACGCTAAGAGGAAGTTGAGATGCTTCATACAACAATCAAACAAACAGAAAAATCAACAACAGTAAAAACAGAGATGTCTCTCTTCATTTTTTTCACTTTTTTATTTCAATACATTTTTTCTATATATTAAGATATTTGCATCAATTTAATTTTCATCACATTTAAATGTCAAATAATAGTAAATGGATGTAGCCATGAAAAATGCAAAGAAAACTCAACACACATCCAGACATTAATTTGAAAGCAAGATAAGCAATCTTTTAAATGGAGATTTAATGTGGGTTAGCACATACACTGACATATTAATGTCCTTAATCTAAATAAGGAGTTGAGAAGAAAATACACTGTAATTTAAATGGAGGGTGCAAATTTTTATGCAAAATATAAAAATTGCCAGAATTCTATCATGGCATGTACCTTTACCTACAAGAAAAAGAACCAAACAAAGAGAAATGCAACCCTGAATGGAGACAATAGACCTGTGAAATGGCCGGCTAGCAATTCCAACTACTAGCTCAAACAAGAAGATAAATGGAGGTTGTAGCTTCTACCATTAAGGAACCAGTTAGAGCTCCATTTTGTGCCAAAACAGTTCTGCCAAGAAGAACTTTCAGTTCCAACTTGCTCTGTCAGTTCCCCCCCCACAGAAACAGTTTTGGCTTTTATACATGCAAACTGACAATGAAAGTTATGTTCCAACGACCTTGTCTTTGAGATGGTAGTGACACATTGTAGTAGAATTAGAAAGTTACATTGAGATCTGTAATGCTATTATAACCCATTGGGAGCCAATCCAATCTGGGTGAGATATTTCCTACCCTATGTTCTCAGAGTGATGCATACAGCTAATTGTAAATATCTCATATTGAACTGCCACCTGCTTCTCTCAGTTACATCATTCACAGTTAATTTATATGCAGGTGGCACACACATCATTTTCTCTTAATTTCTGCATAACAGTTCATTTTCTTTGGTTAGAATCAGCATTTCTCTCTGAGTATTTTGTAAAAGTACAGCTTTACTACACATAACCTATACAAAAGCCCCCAAATTCGTGACAGATATATGAAAAAGTACACATATGATGACAGAGAAGAAAAACTTCCCAATGAAGAAAGATACTTAAAAATATCTAGATTCTGTATTTGAACACAAGGATATCCCTTTAAAACAGAAATGCCACCAGTTCATTATGTATTCTTTCAGCATCTTAGCTGTGAAGGGGGGCTAATGGGGGAACACAGCCTTAAATTCTTTAGAGCTGTCCTCGTTGGTTTATCTGCTGTGATTTACTGTTGTGACTGTTGAGTAGCTGACCACTGATTTTAACACTAGGGTATAGAGGAGACAGATTGACATGGGTTTCATTAAAATTCAAGAAACTCAACTCCACAGAGAGCATGACTAACTTCCTTATACATGACAGGAATCCCCACAGACGGTACTTCACCCTTGCTAAAGGAATTAAGTCTACCAAAAGAATCCCTGTCTATAAGCAGCCAATTCCCCAAATCTACAGGCTCATCTGCACAGATATTCTTTATACTGTCATTCTTAAGTACCTTAGGGTAGCTCTGAAAGACAGGGGGCCAAGTGGGAGCAGCCGCTGCTGCCTTCTCTACCCCTGAAGCATGCTGGTGGCATGGGGATGATGGGATTATAAAGTAAACATAGTAAAACATAGGACCAGGGCATCCACTGGACACAGTCTATTTGCTGACTCTTTTTTGCCTGGGAAGAGCTCAAGATGAATTCTTATTACAATTACACAGAATCCCTGCACCAAATTGGCAGTTATTAAACTATTAGGCAAATGCACAAATGAGTATTGTTTTTGGTTCCTAGTCCAATTAACTTCCTTTCTTCTTTTTTTCCCTCTCTCTCTCTCCTTGCTCTATGTCATTACACACTTAAGTTCCACATTTCATCTTCAAATATTTAAGTTGTCAAGGAAAAAATAAACTATCCATCACACATTCATTATATTGTGTCAAATAGAACATGAAGAAGACAGCTTTCTATTTCTCCTGTCCCCTGCTCTTGTCAATCAAAACCACAGTAATTAAATGGGGATGAGGGTGCTTTCAAATTAAGAACAAAAGAGGAGGCATTTAATAGGAGGCTGAGAAAAGTAATTAAAATAAATAAATAAAGGCTCTGGCTGTGTCTATTATCTTTAGATGAGCTGTCCTAAGCCGAGCTATGCTTCCACCAGCTACCCCCACAACTCAGTCTCTACTCGTTTCTACTGTGAAAACAAGGCAGACAGTATGCATTATATATAGTGCCTAGTAGATGCTGGGAGTTCACAATAATATTAAAAACGTGAATATGTTAATGATATGCACTACATTTTTCTTTTTTTCGAGACTGAACATGATCAGGGTAAGATGAAAGACATTTAGCACCATACGCTCACCATTTCACAGTTACCATGCAGGTTTTCTTGGATTAGGAATATCTCCCGCTTCTACATAAGGTAAAATATAATACCTCATGCCACCAGCTGCATTTGAATCACCTCTCTTTCATTGTCAATCAGGTTTTAAAGGCAAATAGACAAAGAAATTCATCAATTTTCTGCCAAGTTTTGAATTTTTATCTCCATGTTCCCAAGCCAATGAATCTTGTATTGGTAGGCTTGTCTCATAAAGTTCTCATGGAAGATTATTTCTAGGTTTGGGGATTTCAGGAAAAGAGGGAATATATAATTCTATTTTAAAGAAAGTGGTTGTAAGGCTTATTCACTTATGGAACACTGGTTTAGAGGGTTATGTTAAAGTCTCTACTATTTAATTGTGTTCATTGGTGTGTATATATATGCACAGCAATATACATTAAATTTTTTCTTTGTTCTAACTTCAACGTTACATTTCATTTTTCCATATATATTTTATATAATTTCATGTACACATGAAGATGTTTATTAAAATATGTAATTTTTAACAAAGCAATTTTTATCCTAAAGGTTTGACATAATTACTTATATGAACTCAAATACTTTTCAGACTCTGAGAACACAGAAATGCTGCTACTGTCTTTTCTCTTTAGGAAAAAAAAATATATATATATATATAAACAAAATGTTATATCTTATTGTCATTTATTTTAGAATATTGCATCATATGAGAAGAAACCCTCACAAAAGGAAAACATATTTAAAAATAACATTCATTTAATAAAAAGTCTTTCTTACATAAAATAAGTACTAAAATTCTTATGAGAATTAAATAACAGAGATCTTGCCTACAATTTTGCCTAAGCATTTTAAGTTCACGTAAGAATCAATGCAAAAATGGGTTCTGCCATAGCAAAATACAGCATAATCTCTAAGCAATAGTGCATATAGGACACTATTATATAGAACAGTCAGCCGAACCTAAGTCTATTGCTAGCAGAACTTTTCATTCCTATGACACTATAATAAGGCCAATTAGGAGTTTGGGGATGGGGCCCAATTGTGAATTGGCTTTCTATGCTGCAGTTATGGTACTTTCATGCGTATTTATCTGGGTAGTTATTTCCCCTGACAACCGTAAAATGAGTTTTTTACATAATTTTATGAGAACTATGTTATAACAAAGAATTAGTTACTCCAAGATTCCAAGTGGGTAGTTTGCAGCTTTATTACAAGGTTTGTGTTGGAATTCTGGCTAGCCAGAGTCTCTAGAAGAAATGTTATTTTTATTGATAAATTTGCAGACCTGTCTCTATTGAATTCAATATTAACTTCAAATTTCTCTCATTCCTAAAAGCAGACCAAGTTTGAAGTTAGCAAAAATTATGGTGAAATGTTGGTTCTTTTCACACGAATCCCAATAATTTCCAGGAAAAAAAAAGCCGGGGGGCGGGGGGGAAGTGATCATATAAAGACACCAGTGACTATAGTGGTTAACCCCTTAGCTCAGGGTATATTTAGAAACAATAAGAATCTGAACTTCAGAGTGTCTTGATTCTGCCCTACAAGGCAAAAAAGAAATAATCATCTTGAGTTTTGAAATGAACTTCACCCTTGCAGTATTAAGTATACCTCTAAAGCTAGAAAGGCAGACTTGCCCACTACTGGAATAAATATGTCAGGTGTCTGCTACAAATTTTCATCACTGCAAAATCCAGAATCACTTTTCAGAAAGGAGAAAGGTATGACTGGATACAAGTCACGATCAAGGAGTTGAATGAAGCATTTAGAATGTGACCTGAAAAACCCTGGTACTCTGCTTAAAGGAAAAATTTCACTGTCTCAATGCACCATAGAGACATTCATTCTAACCTGAGCACAAAAATACTGAACAAATAGGTTAAAAAAATTACAGTAGATTTTTATTGTTCATGGACCTTATATCTCATAAAGTTATTACAAACACTAAATTAGCAAAGGCAATGGCAACCCACTCCAGTACTCTTGCCTGGAAAATCCCGTGGATGGAGGAGCCTGGTAGGCTGCAGTCCATGGGGTCACTAAGAGTCGGGCATGACTGAGTGACTTCACTTTCACTTTTCACTTTCATGCATTGGAAAAGGAAATGGCAACCCACTCCAGTGTTCTTGCCTGGAAAATCCCAGGGACAGGGGAGCCTCGTGGGCTGCTGTCTATTGGGTTGCAGAGAGTCGGACACGACTGAAGCAACTTAGCAGCGACTTAGCAGAACCACAGATGGTTAGGGTCCTGTATGCCTCTAGTTACAACATTTTCATCAATAAATCAAAACATAACTTTATTTTGTACACATATATATATAGATAATTATCTAATAAATATTATAAATTCATTAATGTTGAATTAGAAAACCTCACTAAAACCCAGGGCTAAATGAAGTTTACCTGACACATGTGTTTTCTTTGTAAGGCAGGTACATCCCAGGCTTCTCATACTTCAAACTCTAGGCAGCATTCAGTTCTTCCTTTGTTGCTATTTTAAACAGTATAGTGAGTGAAGCCGCTCAGTCGTGTCTGACTCTTTGTGACCCGTGGACTGTAGACTACCAGGCTCCTCTATCCATGGGATTTTCCAGGCAATAGTACTGGAGTGGATTGCCATTTCCTTCTCCAGGGTATCTTCCCAACCCCGGGATCGAACCCAGGTTTCCAACATTGTAGACAGATGCTTAACCGTCTGAGCCAGAGAAATCACCAAAAAAAAGTGCAATATGTTAAAAAAAAAAAAGTGGCACTAAATTCATGTGCATGAAAAGGAAACATTTTTTAAATCATGAGAGCTGAAATAAGAAAGCAAAGCCTTGCTTTGTTCACCCTCAACTAGGGTAATGACCTAGATATTTTGCTGCTTTGTGCATGCACAGAAATGATCATAAACCTGTGGCAGGTACTGGTTTGGGGGTTACAAACAACTTTCACTGAATAGGTGAATTCATGAATAGAGAATCTTCAAATACAGAATCCATGAGTAATCAGAACTGACTATGCACACAACCTTGTCCTCAACCCTATCTCTATCTAGATTACAACTTAACCCTGTACTTTATACGACCAGGTCATCTCATAATTAGCAAATGTGATAAACAAAAATATTCTGTCACACAGTCTCTGTCTTAGTCATTCAGTTCCTAATAGTCTCAAATGTCATTTCCATTTCTTGGTGTCTACATCTCCTGAAGTAAACAACACTTTCCTGACTTTCATCAGACATCAACACAGCATATCTTTCTATTAGCAGCTTCATCTTTGTCCCATTAGCAATGAGGGAAGATAAATAAACTGGAGTCTGGGGCGTCCAGCAAACTGTCTTCTACTTTAGAACTAGGTCCTGTAAAAGGTGTTAGTGAATTGAAATAAAGGAAATGTAGGAGTGCTGTCTTTTGTGGCTACACAGGCTTAGGGTATAGTTCTTGTACAATGAAACCAGGCCAAGTTGCCAGCCATGGATTTTGGGAACACAAGGAATTCAGTGGCTGGTTAGACCCTAGTTTCATGCTCCACTTTGTAACATGATTTCATTCAAAAATGGAGAATAGACCCAATTTGGGGAAGCTGAGGAAGATTAAGGTAGGAAAAAGGAGGAAGAGTCTAACTTTCAGGACTTCAAACAAAATTAAGTGAATAAGATTAGTGAGGGATTTCTTATAGTCTCATATTTCCTATAGATACTTCTTAAATCTTAACCCATCCATGAAATCAAATGCACATTGGAGAAATTTTATGATCTTATGTCATTAGACCATTGTGGGAAATTTCCAGATTCACAAAAGACCCCAAAGAAGGAATTATATGATCTATTTTCTACTCCAGGTCCTTTATAGGTTTGCTTTGTGGATGGTCATTCATTATATATTGTGTGAGAACCCCAGTTCTTCTAATGTTTAATGTCCTCTGCAAAGGAAAATATGTAGTTTATTATCAGTCTTCCTTCCCAACCCTCAAATATAGCTTGCTCAGGTGCCTCTCAGGTATTCACAAGGAAATAACTTTCCAGAAGGCTTATACCATCTACAATATTTAAGCAACTGTTATATATTCCAAAGCAAGGAAGATCCATCTCAATTACCTGGTATGATAAAGAACATAGGTTCTATTTAATAACATAGGAGCAAAGAATTATCAAGTTTCCTAACATAGGTTAACATTGAGGACATTGTTACCTATTGAAGATAACATGTTATGCCAGAAGAATTCATAGGGAGTTACAGGGTGAACATAAACCACATTTTAGACAGGAAAAGCTTCAAATACTTTCAGTTGAGTTCAGTTCAGTTGCTGAGTCATGTCTGACTCTGAGACCCCATGAACTGCAGCACGCCAGGCCTCGCTGTTCATCACCAACTCCAAGAGTTCACCCAAACCCATGTCCACCGAGTTGGTGATACCATCCAGCCATCTCATCCTCTTTCATCCCCTTCTCCTCCTGCCCCTAATCCCTCCCAGCATCAGGGTCTTTTCCAATGAGTCAACTATTTGCATTAGGTGGCCAAAGTACTGGAGTTTCAGCTTCAGCATCAGGCCCTCCAATGAACACCCATGACTGATCTTTAGGATGAACTGGTTGGATCTCCTTGCACTCCAAGGGATTCTGAAGAGTCTTCTTCAACACCACAGTTCAAAAGCATCAATTCTTTGGCGCTCAGCTTTCTTCACAGTCCAACTCTCACATCCATACATGACTATTGGAAAAACCATAGCTTTGACTAGATGGACCTTTGTTGGCAAAGTAATGTCTTTGCTTTTTAATATGCTGTCTAGGTTGGTCATAACTTTTCTTCCAAGGAGTAAGCATCTTTTAATTTCATGGCTGCAATCACCATCTGCAGTGATTTTGGAGCTCAAGAAAACAAATTCTGACACAGTTTCCACTGTTTCCCCATCTATTTCCCATTAAGTGACGGCACCAGATGCCATGATAGGATTGCTAATTTATGGGAACAATTTGCAGACCAGTAAGCATTATTTGAACATTTATTGTAAGGCTATTTTTTCCCATAATGCCCACAACTTTAGAATAAAGATCAAATCTCTTATACTTTGATCACATAGCCATTATATTCTCATGACTTCATGACAAAGCAAAACAGTGGCTTCTGCATTTCCTTCCTCTCCTCCTTTCTAATCACTTGTTTTGAAAATTGGAGCAAGTGTCAAGAGGAAAATATTTAGTAATTATTTTTAAAATGTTGTTGGCCTCCTCTGGTGACTTATAAAATAATGTTAAAATTGATTTGCTTTATTAACCTGTTTTTCAAAACAAAACAAAACTGTGGAGTCAATCATTTCGCATAGAATGTCTTGTTTGTAGATGAGAGAAATGTCCTTGGGATGTACAATGAACTGATGAAATCACAGAAACATAACAGAGTCCTTCCCTCTGGAAGATGTTGAATAAGAAGCTAATGTTTAGAGAGGTAGTAACAAAAGTGAAGAAAAAGAAATGGAAAGTTATTGTTTGTGGGTCCATTAGGTTTGAAGTATGAATAAATGAATAGATGCAACAATAGACAGCCTTGGGATTAAGTCTTGGTATATTTCAGGGCATTCCTTTACATGTATAGAAGTACCACAGACAAAATAATCTCACTGTAAACAATTTTTCCCCATATGAATCTTCATATAAAGTAGATACATTTAATATCCAGTTAAGCTCAGTTCAGTAAGTTCAGTGGCTCAGTCATGTCCGACACTTTGTGACCCTGTGGACTGCAGCACACCAGGTTTCTCTGTCCATCATCAAATCCTGGAGCTTGCTCAAATTCATATCCATAGAGTCAGTGATGCCATCCAATCATCTCATCCTCTGCCATCCCCTTATCCTCTTGTGTTCAGTCTTTCCCAGCATCACAGTCTTTTTCAATGTGTCGGTTCTTTGCATCAGGTGGCCAAAGTATTGGAGCTTCAGCTTTAGCATCAGTCTTTCCAGTGAATATTCAGAACTGATTTCCTTTTGGATGAACTGGTTGGATCTCCTTGAAGTCCAAGGGACTCTCAAGAGTCTTTTTCAACACCACAGTTCAAAAAGCATCAATTATTTGGGGTTCTTTTATGGTCCAACTCTCACATCCATACATGACTACTGGAAAAACCATAACTTTGACTAGACAGACCTTTGTTGGCAAAGTGATGTCTCTGCTTTTTAATACGCTGTCTAGGTTTGTCATAGCTTTTCTTCTAAGTCTCAAGTGTCTTTTAATTTCATGGCTGAAATCACAATCTGCAGTGATTTTGGAGCACAAGAAAATAAAGTCTGTCACTGTTTCCACTGTTTCCCCATTTATTTCCCATGAAGTGATGGGACCAGATGACATGATCTTTGTTTTCTGGATGTTGAGCTTTAAGCCAACTTTTTCCCTCTCTTCTTTTACTTTCATCAACAGGCTTTTTAGTTCCTCTTCACTTTCTGCCATAAGCGTGGTATCATCTGCATATCTGAGGTTATTGATATTTCTCCCAGCAATCTTGATTTCAGCTTGTGCTTCTTCCAGCCCAGAGTTTCTCATGATGTACTCTTTATGATTGTTACTGTATTCCTAACCACCATTCCCTTCTCCACTGACTGGTTACTTTGTATACTTAAAGCACTGGTTACTTTGTATAATTCTATACTTTATATAGGAGTACCATAGACAAAATAATCTCACTGTAAACACTGTGGGTGACATCTGGTCCCATCACTTCATGGGAAATAAATGTGGGTGCATTCTGTTGCTTTAGTCCTGTCCAACTCTTTGGGACCCTGTGGACTGCAGCACACCAGGAACCTCTCTCCATGAGATTCCCAGGCAAGAATACTGGAGTCAGATGCCATGGCCTCCTCCAGGTGATCTTTCCCATCCAGGGATCAAACCCTTGTCTCCTGCATTGCAGGCAGATTTTTATCATCTGAGCCACCAGTGAAAGTGAAAGTTGATCAGGTGTGTCAGACTCTTTGTGACCGCATGGACTATACAGTCCATGGAATTCTCCAGGCCAGAATCCTGGGGTGGGTAACCTTTCCCTTTTCCAAGGGGTCTTCCCGACCCAGGAATCAAACTGGGGTCTCCTGCACTGCAGGCAAATTCTTTACCAATTGAGTTATCAGAGAAGACCCTGAGCCAGCAGAGAGGCAATATTGTAGCATCAGTACTTAAAAAACATGGGTTAACACTATAAAGAAGGTAGATGTGCTAAGTTGCTTCAGTTATGACCAATTCAGCAACCCTATGGACTGTAGCTTGCCAACCTCCTCTGTCCACAGGACTCTCCAGGCCAGAAAACTGGAGTGGGTTGCCATTTCTTCCTCCAAGTGATCTTCCCAACCCAGGGATCAAATCTCCTATCTTATATCTCCTGCATTGGCAGGTGGTTTCTCTAACACTAGCGCCACCTGGGAAGTCTAATCAATTAATTGTTACAAAAGCATGTAATAAAGTAAGAATAAATTTTCCTCTCTGGTATCCACCATTGTTATTATGCTAAGAAATTTTTAAAAAAGGTTTTTGGGCAAATCTTAATCAGATGGTTTATAAAGATCAAAGTAATGACATTGTTCAAGTAATATCCAGAGTCATAATTTCTGATGAGTAAGATATATTCTTGCAAAGTAAAAGCAGAAAAATAAAACTTCACAGTACTCAATTTTTAAGACCAAAGTTTAATTAAGAAAGATAAAGTACATCATGTGGAGAAACTAAGAACAAAAGAGTTCTTAAACTCCAAAATTACTTTTTGGGTTTGTTTTTGGGTTGCTTTACAATTCTTGCTGTTTTATTTTCAATAGTGATTGGAGTTAGGGGCATATTATAGTATTTTGGATGGATGAGTTTTTCAAACTGCCAGGCAATAAAACATCTGTTATAAAACATGTGCTATAGCTTTGGGGTATGGACTAAAATCAGTGAGTATTATTTTGAAGTAATTGAATGGCCAAAAAATAAAAATAACCTATTTTATTATCATTATTATTATTATTATTTTAAAGGAACATTTTAATCCAAATAATTTACTTTTTCTTGTGAACTACATCTTTTATGAATACATTATTTTTATTTACCAGTGATTATTGAAAATAGACTGCAGGTGCTAAACTGGACTGCGTGGCTTAGTGAAATTAAAGTATTTTAATATATAATCAATATTACCAAGAATTTATAAATCATATGGTTAGAAAAGTTGTCTGCCTTTTTCATATAAAGTAAATGAAATATTTAAAAAATGTTCAAAGGAGCCTAGGATCCAAGGATATTTTAAATAGGAATAAGTATAGCATATAATGCAGTAGAATAATGTAGCAAATATTTAAAAGGTAGAAACTAACATATGGGCATAAAGCAAAACAGAAAATAAAAATATCAGTCAGGCTAGGCTATGTTATGCAAATATCTATATATCTATACCTTTTTATATATCTCTCTATTATCTCTCTCAATGTCTTTCAATTATAAAAGTTCACTTCTTATTCTGTCAGTATTCACTTAGAGATTAAGCAGTTCTTAAAGGCAGATGTCTTTCTTGTGATGGGTCCATATTTTAGGCTGTTTCAATCTTGTGGAGTCTTCTTGTTAACATATATTTCCAGATTAAGAGAAAAAATGTAGAAAATGGCACACTGCCTCTGATATGCTTTTATCCAGAAATGACACATATCACTTATGCTTATGTTCACTGCCTAAACAAGTTATATAGCCATTACTAAAGACAAGGAAGGATACTCCAGGAAGAAGAGGAGACTTAGAATTTTGTACATCACTAGTTATATTCAGAATTTTTTAAATCACTAGTTATAGTAGTGTAGAGAATGGAGATTCTATTCTTAAATAGTTTGCAAATACACTCATTTACTCTAGGACTCAGATAAAAAGGAAACAGTTTGAAAAATTTCCAGACCAATGTGAAGGAGACACATTTTCAAATCTTAAAGCATCTGCAAAATGAGTAGGAACCTGTAGGCCCTCTCTAAAGGGACCTGAGCACCAGTTCCTCACACTCTTCCTAATCTGTTAGTGTCAGGGGGTGTGACCCATCCCCTTACCAATCCTGTGGTGCCACAAAAACTGGGCAGGCACATGCAACCCATGCAAGGAATGGTCCTTGAGAGCCTGGCTTTGGTGACTAGGTATATACTTGCATCCTCTAAAAGCTACTGCTGGAGGGTCCACCTTCTAATCAGACTGAAACTGGTGCTGACTGAGATATCTCCCTTTGGAAAACTCACAGGCCTTGACACACCATCAACAACTGGGACCTATCAAGAATAAATCAGGCTGCTCAAACAATCACAAAAATGCAGGTGGCAACATTGAAGAGTTGGAGGGTTAAATGATAAAATGCATTTCCTATGCAAGGGCATTCCTTCATGACTTAGATAACTGTTCTGTCTGACACATAGAAACACAATCAAATAAAATGAAGAGAAAGAGGAATATGTTCACAAGAAGAACAAGATAAAAGCCTAGGGAAAATTCCTCAATAGAATAGAGATAAGGAATGTACCTGATAAAAAGATCAAAGTAATTAGTTATAAGTAAGTAAGTAAGTCAAGTTGGTCAGTCGTGTCCGACTCTTTGCGACCCCATGGACTATAGCCCACCAGGCTTCTCCATCCATAGGATTTTCCAGGCAAGAATACTGGAGTGGGTTGCCATTTCAAAGATCCCACTAAACTCTGGAGATGAATGAACACAGTGAGAACTTCAACAAAGAGACAGACAATATAAGAAAGTATCAAACAGAAGTCAGAATGTGGAAGACTGCATTAACTTAAAAGGAAAAAAGTAAATAAATAAATAAAGAATCAGTTCAGTTCAGTTCAGTCGCTCAGTCATGTCCGACTCTTTGCGACCCCATGAATCGCAGCATGCCAGGCCTCCCTGTCCATCACCAACTCCTGGAGCTCACTCAGACTCATGTGTATCGAGTCAGTGATGCCATCCAGCCATCTCATCCTCTGTCGTCCCCTTCTCCTCCTGCCCCCAATACCTCCCAGCATCAGAGTCTTTTCCAATGAGTTGTAACTTTGCATGAGGTGGCCAAACTACTGGAGTTTCAGCTTCAGCATCATTCCCTCCAAAGAAATCTCAGGGCTGATCTCCTTTAATAAAGAATAGAATGGTTTAAAATCAGACTAGATGAAGCAGTAGGAAAAAACAATGATCTAGAAGATAAGGCAGTGAAACTTATCTAAAAAATCATGCCCCCTTCCAACACATACACAGCAAAAAATAAATAAAAAATGAAGATAGCTTAAGTGATCTATAGGATATTATCAGGAAAAGTAATATTCACATTATAGAAGTCCCAGAAGGAGAAAAAAGAGAAAAAAAATATATAAAAAATTATAGTTGAACACTTCTTTAACTTGTGGAAGGAAACAAAAATCCAGATTCATGAAGCCCAGAGAGTTCCACACAAGTAAATATAAAGATACCTGCATAAAGCATAACTGCAGTGATAACACCTAAAGAAAGACATTTTAAAAACAGCAAAAGGAAAAAAAAAATATTATGTACAAGAGGACCCCCATTCTTGCAGAAGAAACTCTGAAGGCCAGAAAGATTGGCATGATGTATTCAGAGTGCAGAAAGGAAAAACAAAAAACAAAAAAACTTTCAACCAAAAATACTCTACAAGGCAAAACTATTATTCAGAATTGAAAGGGATAGAAAGAGCTTTCCAGACAAACAAAAGCAGAAATAATTAATCAACACTACACTGACCTAAATGTTAAAGGGACTTTTTAAGCTGAAAAGAAAGGGCACTAATTGGTATCAAGAAAATATATGCATGTAAATATCTTGCTGCAACAACATCACTGAAAAAGGAGTAGGGAGATTGAATTACCAATTGAAAACACAATATCTGAAAGTCTGGGACTGGTGGATATTACTGTTTTATTTTATCAGTGACTCAAAGAAACTTTAACACTTATCCTTTTCAAACTCTTCCAAAAAGCTGAAGAGGAGGAAATGCTCCCAAACTCATGTTGCAAGGACAGCAAAATCAGTAAAGAAAGAAATAAAAAGAGGCTAATATATCTGATTAGCATATGCAACATTGTAAAAAATATATTAGCCAACCGAATTCAGCAATACATTAAAAATATTATGTGGTATGATAAAATGAGATTTATTCCAGGGATGATTCAACATACAGAAATCAATCAATGTTTATACACCAAAGCAATAAAATGAATGATACGAATCATATAATCATCTCAATATATGCAGAAAATAATTTAACAGGATTCATCATCTATTAGTGATAAAAATTCTTAAGAAAGTGGCTATAGAAAGTAAAACATAACAAAAAACATATATGATAAACCCATATTAAACATTATACTCAATGATAAAAGACTGAAACTTCTATTATGAGGAATAGGACAAGAGTTCCCACTCTCATAAATTTTATTCAACATAGTATTAGAAGACCTCACAGAGCAAATAGAGGAAAAAATAAAAGTCATACAAATTGGAAAGACAGAAGTAAACTTGTCACTGTTTGTGGAGGATGTGATTTTATATATGCATGTGTGCTAAGTCCCTTCAGTCGTGTCAAACTCTTTGCAGCCTTATGTACAGCAGCCTACCAGGTTCCCCTGTCCGTGAGATTCTCCAGGCACAAATCCTGGAGTAGGATGCCTTCCTCCAAGGGTTCTTCCCAACCCAGGGAGCAAACCGATGTCTCTTTTAGCTCCTACATTGATGAGTGAGTTCTTTACCATTTGTGCCTCCTAGAAAACCCCAATTTTATATATTATATAGAAAACACTAAAGATTCTGCCCCCAAATATTTACAACTAATAAACTAATTTAGTAAATTTGCAAGGTACAACATCAATATACAAAAATGTGATGTTTTGAAACAGTAACATTGAACTATCAGAAAAAGAAATTAAAAGACCAGTCTTATTTGCAATTACATGAAAATTAATAAAACAGTTAGAAATAAAATTAACCAAGGGAGTGGAAGATTTCTACATAGAAAACTAGAAGATATCAATGAAAGAAACTGAAGAAGATATAAAGAAACAACAACAACAATGAATTCATACCAATGAATTAGAAGAGTGAGCATTGTTAAAAGGTTAATTTTATACAAAACAATACACAGATTCAATGCAATTCTCATCAAATTTCAGTGGCATTTTTTCTGATAAATAGAACCAACAGTCACAAAATTGGAACTGAAACACAAAAGATCCAAATAGCCAAAGCAATCATGACATATAAGAACAAACCTGGAGACATCATGCTCCCTTATTTCAACTGTATAATGAAGCTATAGTAATCAAAACAGTATGGTGTCAGCATGAAAATGGACACATAACTCAATGGAATAGAATAAAGAGCCAAGAAATAATTCAAACATATATATTCAACTAATATATGACAAACGAGGCTAGGATATACACTGGGAAAAAGACAGTCTCTTCAATAAGTGGTATGAGAGGAACTTGATAACCCTATATGCAAGACAGCAGAAGAGACACAGATGTAAAGAACAGACTTTTGGACTCTGTGGGAGAGAGAGAGGGTGGGATGATTTGGGAGAATGGCATTGAAACATGTATACTATCATGTAAGAAACAAATCGCTAATCTAAGTTCAATACAGGATACAGGATGCTTGGGGCTGGTGCACTGGGATGACCCAGAGAGATGATATGGGGAGGGTGGTGGGAGGGGGGTTCAGGGTTGGGAACTCATGTACACCTGTGGTGGATTCATGTCAATGTATGGCAAAACTAATACAGTATTGTAAAGTAAAAAAAAAAAAAAAAAAAAAAAAAAAAAAAAAATTTAAATTAAAAAAAAAGAAAAAAAAGAGAGTCACAGCAGAAGAATAGACTTGTCTTACACCATACTTAAAAATTAACTCAAAATGAGTTTTTAAAAAATGAAAGTAAGATGAGAAGCAACAAATCTCCTTTAAAAAAAAAAAACGCAGAAATTTCCTTGACTTTGATCTTTGCAGCAGTTTTTGGATCTGACTCCAAAGGCAATGGGAACAAAAAGGAAAATGAACATATAACCCTATATCAAATTAAAATGTTCTGAAAAGCAAAGGTAACCATCAGTGAAATGAAAAAGCAAAATACTGAATGGGAAAAAATTGCAAATTATTAAAAAATGACAGAGTATCTGAATAGATGTTTCTCCAAAGATGACCTACAGATGGCCAACAGGAACAAGAAAATATGTATGATATTACTAATCATAAAGGAAATACGATCAAAACCACAGTGAGATGTCATCTCACACCTGTCAGATGATAATAAATTATCAAAAGGACAAAAAAATAACAAAGATTGGGAAAAAAAATGTGAAGAGAAGCATACACTTGTGCATTGTTAGTGAGGTGACTGTACTGCTGTTGGGGCAGCCACTACATAAAACAATGTGGAGGTTCTTCAAAAAGTTAAACATATGACTACTGTATGATCCAACAATCCTACTTCATAGTATTAATCTGAAGAAAATGAAAATACTGGTTCAAAAATATAAATGCACCCCAATATTCATAGCAGCATATTTATTAATACAATATTGAAGATATGGAAACAGACTAAGTGTCCATTCATGGATCAAAGGATATATATATATATATATATATATATATATATATATATATATCTTATAATCAGTTTCATAAATACACACAAACAGATCATTAGATATAAAAATAATGAATTCTTGCCGTTTGTGACAGCATGAATGCTTGACGGAATTATTCTAAACAAAATAAGTCAAGCCAAAATAAAACAAACAAAAAAATCCAAAATGCTGTGTGATTTCACTTATAAATGAAGTCACTCAGTCGTGTCCGACTCTTTGTGACCCCATGGACTGTAGCCTACCAGGCTTCTCTGTCCATGGAATTTTTCAGGCAATGAGACTGGAGTGGGTTGCCATTTCCTCCTCCAGGAGATCTTCCCAACCCAGGGACTGAATCCCAGTCTCCTGCATTGTAGGAAGATGCTTTACCGCTTGAGCCATATGTGAAATCTAAAAAACAAACAAACAAACAAATGATATAAAATGAAATTCATAGCTACAGAGTACAGATTGGAAGTTGCCACAGGAGACAAGAGTTGGAGGTAGGTAAAACAGGTGGAAAGGTTAAGACTATACTAGGTGGACTAAAGACTAGTCCACTAGGTGGACTAAAGTCAAATAAATCAGGAGAAAAGTTATAGACTATACTATACTATACTATACTGTACTATCCAAACTTCCAGCTATAAGGTAAATAAATCACAAAATACAATGTACATAGTAAATGTAATCAATAATACTATATTTCAAATTTGAAAGTTGCTAAGAAATTAAATATTCAAAGTTATCATCAAAAGAAAAAAATGTGTATTTCTATATGGTGACGGATGGTAGCTAGACTTATCGTGGTGATCATTTTGCACTGTATACAAATGTCAAGCATTTTCATATACATGAAACTAACATAGTTCTGTATATCAACTATATGTCCATAAAGACATTTTAGAATATAGTAGGTTTATTTAAAATTATATGGTGAATTTTACATAGAATCAATTTCATCTCTTCTTGTTGAATTGTGATACTGAAATTAGAAAATAAATGGATTATTAAATACAAGATTAGACAGAACTACAAAGATAATTGGGAAGTTGGATGATGCATTGGAACAAGTCATCTAAAATCAGCAAGTGCTAATATTCTGGTTTGTTTTTGCATCATATAGATCTTTCACCTTTTTAACATCACAAGTTTTGGTATTAATGATATCACACCTTCAAAAATAACCTCTAATTTGTAGCATTTGCCAATTTTAAATATTCTCACCACAACCATTTTAAGCCAATGATGGTTTAAAAACTGGTTCAAAAATTTTCTGAATATTTTACAATTGATTCTAGGAAGCTGCTATAAGCCATTTCCATTACATCACAAAATACAAAGAATCAACAAAAGAGAAGACATGAACTAGAATAGAAATAAAGACAAAGTAGGAATGAATGAAATATATCCAATAGAAATTATACAAGGAAAGACTAGAGAAAAAGGTGAAGTAGTTATATTGGAAGAGAAGATGGACAAAGATTCTTCATCATTAATAAATGACACATTGTATTTAAATTCAAAAAACAAATAAATTTCAAATACAATGGATTTTTTTTAAAAGCATAGTGAACCTGAAAATGATAAAATATCCTAGAATCCACCACAGAGAAAAAGTAGCTCACCTACAAATAAAAGAGTGTTAATTATATTGAGAACTGACTTATCAAAAACACAATCTGATTGATATACATAGAGTACTTGTAAAATAATAATACATGGCACATTCTTTCCCCTCAAGCACTTAAAAAATCATGTTCTTAGGTCCTGTTGCCTATCCCTGCATCCTTTAATTAATAGAGAGTGTCCTGTTCCTCAAATCTGAACAATGAGAGTAAATCTTGGGTAGGAAGGATCTGAAGAAAATTATTTTTAACCTCTGTGGAGTCTAGTGGGCTACAGTCTATAGGAGTCTCAAGAATCAGACATGACTTAGCTACTTAGCAACCAAAGAGAGAGAGAGAGATTAAATCCTGGGCTTCCCAGGTAGCCCTCCACAGCACAGCTCATAGTTTTACTGAGTTAGACAAGGCTGTGGCCCATGTGATCAGATTGATTAGTTTTCTGTGACTGTGGTTTTCAGCCTGTCTGCCCTCTGATGGAGAAGGATAAGAGGCTTATGGAACCTACCTGATGGGAGAGACTGACTGAGGGGGAAACTGGATATTGTTCTGATGGACTGGGCCATGCTCAGTAAATTTTTAATCCCATTTTCTGTTGATGGACGGAGCTGTGTTCCCTCCCTGCTATTTACCTGGGACCAAACTATGGCAAATGTAATGAAGATAATGGAGACTTTCTTCAAATGATCCCATGAATGTACTGCTACACTCACTGTCCCCAACCCTGCAGCAGGTCACCACCAACCCACACCTTCACTGGAGACTCCTGGACACTCTCGGGTAAGTCTGGGTCAGTCTTATGTAGGGTCACTGCTCCTTTCTCCTGGGACCTGGTGCACACAAGGTTCTCTTTGTGCACTCCCAGAGTCTATTTCCGAGGCCTGTATAATTTCTGGCAGCTCTATGGTGAGTTAATGGTGACCTCCTCCAAGACGGCTTATGCTATACCCAAATCTGCTGCAACCAGATACCCTGTCCCTGTGGCAGTACACTGCTGACCCGTACCTCCACAGGAGATGCTCAAACACAATTCTGTCTCAGTCTCTGTGGGGCTGCCAGGGTCCTGGGCTTGTCTGTTCCCTCTGAGAATCCCTGAAGGGAATGGGCTTTGATTCTAAATGTGAATTCACCCCTCCTACTCCGTACGGTTACTCCTTAGAAGAAAAGTAATGACCAACCTAGATAGCATATTGAAAAGCAGAGACATTACTTTGCCAACAAAGGTCCGTCTAGTCAAGGCTATGGTTTTTTCAGTGATCATGTATGAATGTGAGAGTTGAACTGTGAAGAAAGCACCAAAAAATTGATGCTTTTGAACTGTGGTGTTGGAGAAGACTCTTGAGAGTCCCTTGGACTGCAAGGAGATCTAACCAATCCATTCTGAAGGAGATCAGCCCTGGGATTTCTTTGGAGAGAATGATGCTGAAGCTAAAACTCCAATACTTTGGCCACCTCATATGAAGATTTGACTCACTGGAAAAGACTCTGATGCTGGGAGGGATTGGGGGCAGGAGGAGAGGGAACGACAGAGGATGAGATGGCTGGATGGCATCACTGACTTGATACACGTGAGTCTGAGTGAAGTCTGGGAGTTGGTGATGGACAGCGAGGCCTGGTGTGCTGTGATCCATGGGGTTGTGAAGAGTTGGACACGATTGAGTGACTGAACTGAACTGAACTGAACTGAACTGTCTTACTGGGGCTTCTCCTTTGCCCTTGGACATGTGGTATCTCCTCACTGTCGCTATAGCAAAGCACAGCCACGGCTCCTGACCTTGGGTGTGGGGTATCTCCTCAAGGATGCTCCAGAGCCACACAGCCTCCATGGTCGTGGTGGAGAGTTCTGACAAAATGTGGCCCACTAGAGGAGGGAATGGCAAACCACTTCAGAATTCTTGCCTTGAGAATCCTGTGAACAGTATGAAAAGGCAAAAACTTAGGACAGGGAAAGGTGAACTCCAAGGTCGGTAGGTGCCCAATAAGCTACCGGAGATCAGTGGAGAGATAACTCTAGAAAGAATGAAGAGTTGGAGCCAAAGAAAAAACAACACCAAGATGTGGAATGTGACTGGTGATAAAAGCAAAGTCCAATGCTGTAAAGAGCAATCTTGCATGGGAACCTGGAATATTAGGTCCACGAATCTAGGAAAATTGGAAGTGTTCAAACAGGAGATGTGACCTTGACATTTTAGGAATCTGCGAATTAAAATGGATTGGAATGGGTGAATTTAACTCAGATGACCATTTTACCTATTATTGTGGGCAAAAAATCTCTTAGAAGAAATGGAGTAGCCAACAGAGTCAACAAAAGAGTCCTAAATACAGTACTTGGATGCAATCTCATAAACGACAGAATGATTTCTGTTTATTTCTAAGGCAAACCATTCAATATCATGGAAATACAAGTCTATGCCCTGACCAGTAATGCTGAAGAACCTGAAATCGAATGGTTCTGTGAGGACCTACCAGACCTTCTAGAACTAACACCCCAAAAAAGATGTCCTTTTCATTATAGGGGACTGGGATGCAAAAGTAGGAAGTCGAGAAACACCTGGAGTAATGGGCAAATTTGGTCTTGAAATACAGAATAAAGCAGGACAAAGGATATGAACACACTGGTCATAGCAAACACCCTTGCAACAAGACAAGAGAGGACTCTACACATGAACATCACCATACGGTCAACGCTGAAATCAGATTGATTATATTCTTTGCAGCCAAAAATGGAGAAGCTCTATACAGTCAGCAACAATAAGACTGGGAGCTGACTGTGGCTCAGATCATTTACTGCTTATTGCCGAATTCAGATTTAAACCGAAGAAAGGATGGAAAACCACTAGACCATTCAGGTATGACCTAAATCAAATCCATTAAGATTTTATAGTGGAAGTTAGAAATAGATTCAAGGCACTGGATCTGATAGAGTGCCTGATGAACTATGGGTTGAGGTTTGTGAGATTGTATAGGAGACAGGAATCAAGACGATCCTTAAGAAAAAGAAAGGCAAAAAGCAAAATTGCTCTCTGAGGAGGCCTTACAAATAGCTGTGAAAAGAAGAAAAGTGAAAAATCAAAGGAGAAAAGGAAAGATATACCTATTTGAATGCAGAGTTCCAAAGAATAGCAATGAGAGACAAGAAAGGCTTCCTCAGGGATCAGTGCAAAAAATAGAGAAAAACCATAGAATGGGAAAAACTAGAGATCTCTTCAAGGCAATTAGAGTTACCAAGGGAACATTTCATGCAAAGATGGGCACAACAAAGGACAAAAAATGGTATGTACCTAACAGAAGCAGTAGATATTAAGAAGAGGTGGCAAGAATACAGAGAAGAACTGTTCAAAAAAAGGTCTTCACGACCCAGGTAATCACAATGGTATGATCACTCACCTAAAGCCAGACATTCTGGAATGTGAAGTCAAGTGGGCCTTAGGAAGCATCACTACAAACAAGGTTAGTGGAGATGATGGAATTCCAGCTGAGCTATTTCAAATGTTAAAAGATGATGCTGTGAAACTGCTGCACTCAATATGCCAGCAAATTGGAAAACTCAGCAGTGGCCACAGGACTGCAAAAGGTCAGTTTTCATCCCAATCTCAAAGAAAGACAACGCCAAAGAATGCTCAAACTACCACACAATTGCACTCATTTCACATACTAGCAAAGTAATGTTCAAAATTCTCCAAGCCAGGCTTCAACAGTACATGAACCATGAACTTCCAGATGTTCAAGCTGGATTTAGAAAAGACAGAGGAACCAGAGATCAAATTGCAAACATCCACTGGATTATTGAAAAAATAAGAGTTCCAGAAAACCATTTATTTCTGTTTTATTGACTATGTCAATACCTTTGACTTTGTGGATCACCACAAACTGTGGAAAATTCTTCAAGAGATGGGAATACCAGTCCACCTGACCTACCTCCTGAGAAATCTGTATGCAGGTCAGGAAACAACAGTTAGAAGTGGACATGGAACAACAGACTGGTTCCAAATAGGGAAATGAGTATGTCAAGGCTGTATATTGTCACCCTGCTTGTTTAACTTATCTGCAGAGTACATCATGAGAAACACTGGGCTGGATGAAGTACAAGCTGGAATCAAGATTGTTGGGAGAAATATCAATAACCTTTGTTATGGAGATGACATCACTCTTATGACAGAAAGTGAAGAAGAACTAACGAGTCTCTTGATGAAAATGAAAGAGGAGAGTGAAAAAGTGGCTTAAAGCTCACCATTCAGATAAGTAAGATCATGGCATCTGGTCCCATCATTTCATGGTAAATAGATGGGGAAACTGTGAGAGCCTTTATTTTTGGGGGAGGCTCCAAAATCACTGCAGATGGTGACTGCAGCCATTAAATTAAACAATGCTTACTCTTTGAAAGAAAAGTTATGACCAACCTAGAGAGCATATTAAATAGCAGACATTACTTTGCCAACAAAGGTCCGTCTAGTTAAAGCTATGTTGTTTTTTTTTTTTTTTTTTTTTCTTTAGTCATGTATGGATGTGAGAGTTGGACTATAAAGAAAGTTAAGCACCAAAGAATTGATGCTTTTAAACTGTGGTGTTGGTCTTACATTTAGATCTTTAATCCATTTTGAGTTTATTTTTGTGTGTGGTGTTAGAAAGTGATCTAGTTTCATTCTTTTACAAGTGGTTGACCAGTTTTCCCAGCACCACTTGTTAAAGAGATTGTCTTTACTCCATTGTATATTCTTGCCTCCTTTGTCAAAGATAAGGTGTCCATATGTGTGTGGATTTATCTCTGGGCTTTCTATTTTGTTCCATTGATCTATATGTCTGTCTTTGTGCCAGTACCATACTGTTTTGATGACTGTGGCTTTGTAGTAGAGCCTGAAGTCAGGCAAGTTGATTCCTCCAGTTCCATTCTTCTTTCTCAAGATTGCTTTGGCAATTCGAGGTTTTTTGTATTTCCATACAAATCTTGAAATTATTTGTTCTAGTTCTGTGAAAAATATGGCTGGTAGCTTGATAGGGATTGCATTGAATTTGTAAATTGCTTTGGGTAGTATACTCATTTTCACTATATTGATTCTTCCGATCCATGAACATGGTATATTTCTCCATCTATTAGTGTCCTCTTTGATTTCTTTCATCAGTGTTTTATAGTTTTCTGTATATAGGTCTTTAGTTTCTTTGGGTAGATATATTCCTAAGTATTTTATTCTTTTCGTTGCAATGGTGAATGGAATTGTTTCCTTAATTGCTTTTTCTACTTTCTCATTATTGGTGTATAGGAATGCAAGGGATTTCTGTGTGTTGATTTTATATCCTGCAACTTTACTATATTCATTGATGAGCTCTAGTAATTTTCTGGTGGAGTCTTTAGGGTTTTCTATGTAGAGGATCATGTCATCTGCAAACAGTGAGAGTTTTACTTCTTCTTTTCCAATTTGGATTCCTTTTATTTCTTTTTCTGCTCTGATTGCTGTGGCCAAAACTTCCAGAACTATGTTGAATAGTAGCGGTGAAAGTGGACACCCTTGTCTTGTTCCTGACTTTAGGGGAAATGCTTTCAATTTTTCACCATTGAGGATAAATGTAAGACCAGAAACTATAAAACTCCTAGAGGAGAACATAGGCAAAACACTCTCAGACATAAATCACAGCAGGATCCTCTATGATCCACCCCCCAGAATTCTGGAAATAAAAGCAAAAATAAACAAATGGGATCTAATTAAAATTAAAAGCTTCTGCACAACAAAGGAAAATATCAGCAAGGTGAAAAGACAGCCTTCTGAATGGGAGAAAATAATAGCAAATGAAGCAACTGACAAACAACTAATCTCAAAAATATACAAGCAACTTATGCAGCTCAATTCCAGAAAAATAAATGACCCAATCAAAAAATGGGCCAAAGAACTAAATAGACACATCTCCAAAGAAGACATACGGATGGCTAACAAACACATGAAAAGATGCTCAACATCACTCATTATCAGAGAAATGCAAATCAAAACCACAATGAGGTACCACTTCACACCAGTCAGAATGGCTGCGATCCAAAAATCTGCAAGCAATAAATGCTGGAGAGGGTGTGGAGAAAAGGGAACCCTCCTACACTGTTGGTGGGAATGCAAACTAGTACAGCCACTATGGAGAACAGTGTGGAGATTCCTTAAAAAATTGCAAATAGAACTCCCTTATGACCCAGCAATCCCACTGCTGGGCATACACACCGAGGAAACCAGAATTGAAAGAGACACATGTACCCCAATGTTCATCGCAGCACTGTTTATAATAGCCAGGACATGGAAACAACCTAGATGTCCATCAGCAGATGAATGGATAAGAAAGCAGTGGTACATATACACAATGGAGTATTACTCAGCCGTTAAAAAGAATTCATTTGAATCAGTTCTGATGAGATGGACGAAACTGGAGCCGATTATACAGAGTGAAGTAAGCCAGAAAGAAAAACACCAATACAGTATACTAACACATATATACGGAATTTAGAAAGATGGCAATGACGACCCTGGATGCAAGACAGGAAAAAGACGCAGCTGTCTATAACGGACTTTTGGACTCAGAGGGAGAGGGAGAGGGTGGGATGATATGGGAGAATGGCATTCTATCATGTATACTATCATGTAAGAATTGAATCGCTAGTCTATGTCTGACGCAGGATACAGCATGCTTGGGGCTGGTGCATGGGGATGACCCACAGAGATGTTATGGGGAGGGAGGTGGGAGGGGGGTTCATGTTTGGGAACACATGTAAGAATTAAAGATTTTAAAATTAAAAAAAAATAATAATAATAATAAAAAAAAAAATAAAAAAAAAAAAAAAATAAACTGTGGTGTTGGAGAATACTCTTTGAGAGTCACTTGGATAGCAAGGAAATCCACCCAGTCCATCCTAAAGGAAATCAGTCCTGAATATTCATTGGAAGAACTGATGTTGAAGCTGAAACTCCAATACTTTGGCCACTTAATGTGAAGAGCTGACTCATTTGAAAAGACCCTGATGCTCGGAATGATTGAATTTGGGAGGAGAAGAGGACAACAGAAGATCAAATGGTTGCATGGCATTACCGACTCAGTGTACATGAGTTGGAATAACCCCCCCGGGAGTTAGTGATGGACAGGGAGGCCTGGTGTGTTCTAGACGATGGGGTCGCAAAGTCAGACACGACTGAGTGACTGAACTTAACTGGACTGAACTTCCTAGGTGGCGCTAGTGGTAAAGATCTCTCCTGCCAATGAAAGAGACCTAAGAGAAGCAAGATTTGACCCCTGGGTTGGGAAGATCCCCTGGTGGAGGGCATGGGAACCCACTCCAGTATTCTTACCTAGTCAATCCCCATTGACAGAGGAGACTTTAGGGCTATAGCCCATAGGGTCACAAAGAGTCAGACATGACTGAAACAACTTAGCATGCACATTTAGTCATATGCAAATTCTGGAATATCCTATTTTTGAAACTGTAATCAATATCATGAGTGCTTTGAGAACTGAACTAGAATGTGGGCTCTAACCAAGTATTCAGATTACTCTCTGTGTAACACCCAAGTGTTACATGGGCATTTAAAAATAACACTACATAAACTTAAAAAAATTATACTAACATCCAAACCACAGCTCACAATGGACAAATATATACATTCTGAACCCAAAAGAGTAGACAGAAAACTACAAATGATGTTGATGAATAATAAATTGCCATGAGTCAAATTGTCCAGAAAATTAATTTAAAAATTACTCATCATATCTAGAACCAGGTAAATCTCAACTTAACTGGGAAAAGGCAATGAACAGACATAAATGCAAAAGTAATACAGATGTTGAAATTATCTGATAGGACTTTAGAACAAATATCATTAAAATATTCCAACAGGCAAGTAGGGATACTCTGGAAAAAATGCAAATTTTTCAGCAAAGAAATGGAAGAAAAATAGATAAATTGAATACATAGAATATAAAAGTATAAGCCAAGTTGCATTTTTGTAACTAAAAAGATATGGTAACAGTAGAAAAAGAAACAAACAACTTGCTTCATATATTCAACTGCATAATTAATGTGACAGAGTCAGTAAAATTAATTATAGACAAAAAATTCATCCAATCTGAACTAGAGAGAAATATATATTTTTATGAAAGGAACAGAGTTGAATAACCTGTAGAGCAGTTACAAAAGTTTTATTATTTGTATCATAGAAATCCCAAAGTAGAGAAGAGAGTGAGGACTGATGAATCATGCTGAAATTGCCTGAATTTGACAGGCATAAATTTAACAAGTTGAGCAAATCTCATTCAGGATAGATGTAAAGAAACCCATGACTGTTACACTCAAATTTATGAAAACTAAATTTTAAAAAATTTATAAAATTAAACCTTGAATACAAGCAAAGAGAAATACATCTTTACATATAAGTTAAGAAAAATTAAAGTGGGTTGCTTATCATAAATTATGAAAACAGGAAGAAATTGGCACAACATTTTGTAAGTGATGAAGGAAAATAAAAAAAAACTGTCTAGTCAAAATTCTATGTTCAGCAAAATTACCTTTATGAAGAGCAAGTAAAAAATGCATTTTCTGGTGTAAGTAAAATAAGAAAATTTGTCATGGATAAACCTGCTCTAAATGTTTGCTAGAATCTGCTTTTCAGAGAAAAATAAAAGAAGGAAACTGGAAGCATTCAGAATAAATAAAAATCAACATAATAACAGAAATGTAGATAAACATAACAGAAAAGTACTATGAGCAAAAATGATAAAATATAAGGTAAATATGATAACCATAGATTGTGTACAACAGCAGTTTTGTCTTATTTACACATTTTTAGTGACAGAACTAAAATGCCAAAAATTTATAGCAAATATATTGAGAAGGGATAGTCATAGATAAGGTTCTATCTGGAAGTTGACCTCTCTTAAATTTTATAATTTAAATTAAAAATTTAGCATCTTCATAAAAATAATTAAAACAATAGAAACAAACTATATAATGTTCATATTAATAGAAGAAAATAATGAAAATGTCAAACGATCTAAAATTAAAACAATGTTTCTCAACTGAGGACAATTTTGCCTCTCAATTAATATTTAGCAATTTCTGGAGAGATTCTCAGTATTTTTAAACTGGGTATTTAGGTTTTGGTAGATGCTACTGACAAAAGTAAGTAAACATCAGGAATGCTACTAAACACCTTGCAATGAACAGGACCGTCCCCTACTCACAAATAATTTTGTAATCCAAAATAGTGATAGTGCTGATATTGAGAAATCCTAAACTAGGAAGCATTCAGAAGCATAAAGTACAATAATAGTAAAAGATCCAAACAGTATAATCAGGAGTAAAAAAAAATAAATAAATATTCAGCTAAATAATAAAGAAACTAAAAACAAAACCACTCAGGATGAAGAAAAATATGAAAGATACTACAACTTTTGCAATACTGATATATGACAAAATAGAATTTAAAGCAAAAGAATTGCTAGAAATAGAGGACTAATAACATTACAATGAAATATTTAATTTTTAACCTTATATATAATCCTAAATTATAAGAGGACTTCCCCAGTGACTCAGTGATAAAAAATTCTTCTGACAGTACAGGAAACATGGGTTTAATCCCTGGATAGGGAAGATCCCCTGGAGATGGAAATGGCTACTCACTCCAGTATTCTTGTCTGGGAAATCCATGGACAGAGGAGCCTGGCTTACTACAGTTCATGGGGTCAAAAAGAGTAGAACACTACTTAGTGCCTGAACAACAACAACAAAAAAGAAATTATAAGAATCTAATAATACACCAAAGCACCTTTATATCAATATTATTAGACTGCAAGGAAAAATCTGTTTTGGATGCATTATTGTACTTTTTTTTTTTTTAAACCAGTGTATAAAACTAAAATAAAAAGAAAATAACATGAATAAAGAATGTTTAAATGACATAATTCAAAATCTAGACTACATATCAGAACAGTTTACCAACAACTGGAAAATAATCTTTTAAAAATATCCCTGACTGAGGTTATAGAAGAAGTTTCAAGACATTCTAAAAACTTGATTTCTGATCACAGTGTGAGAGAAAAGATAATTAAAAATAACATTTTGTATATTTAAAATTTCCTGGGAAAGTAGGCTTTAAGTGTTTATAACCTCCCTCACCACTGGGAATAAGGGTAAGTACACAAAGTAAAAGATATATTAATCAACTTGATTGTAGTAGTCATTTCACAATGTACAGATCCTCCTCAACTTATGATGGGATTATGTTCTGATAAATGCATTAAAAGTTGAAAATATCACAGGCAGAAAGTGCATTTAAAACATGTAGCCTACTGAACATCAAAACTTAGCCTAACTTACCTTAAAGGTGCTCAGAATAATTACATTTGCCTATATTTGCCTACACAGAGCCTATTTTATAATAATGGGATTGTCTGACAACAGATGTTCGTATCTGTTATATTCTCCACTGATTGTGTGGCTGACTAGGAACTATGGCTCACAGCCACTGCCTGCATCAAGAGAGATATCCACCTAAATTAAATTTCAAAGTACAGTTTTCTACTAAACACATATCACTTTCACACCATCCTAAAGTTGAAAAATTGTAAACCCAACCATTGTAAATTGAAAGTCATATGTACCCATATTAAACCATCACATTGTAAACCATAAAATTGTGTTGTGTTATACTACTTTGATGCTGAAATTTAGCATAACCAATGATTGGACAACTTTATATTATATGCCTCTAATGGAATTCAATAGGAAGTACACATCACACACTGTCACATATATAGTGTTCTTGACCAAAATATTTGACCTGAATTTTCGTGTCTGACTCTGTGTGACTCCATGGACTATACAGTTCATCAAATTCTCTAGGCCAGAATACTGGAGTGAGCAGCCTTTTCCTTCTCCAGGGGATCATCCCAACCCAACCAGGGTCTCTGCATTGCAGGCAGAATCCAAGAATACAGCACGGCAAGTCTAGAACATGGGATACACTAAAAAATAATTAGTCAAGAGTCGACATAAAGAACAAAAAGCAGTTCATCTCTGAAAGAGTTAAACATATGACACTTCTAGACCAAAACAGAGCTGAGACATATGACAAATAAAAGCAATGTGTGAATATTAGTTGAATCCTAGACTGTAAAACATTGTTTTAAAAGATGGGGGTTGTTGGGAAATTTGCTTAACTACTGTAGAAGATTCTTGAGAATCTCTTGTACTGCAAGGAGACCAACTAGTCAAAGGAAATAAACCCTGAATATCATTTGAAGGACTGAAGCTGAAGCTCCAATTGCCTAATATGAACAGCTGACACATTAGTAAAGACCCTGAGGCTGGGAATGATTGAAGGCAGGAGGAGAAGGGGACGACAGAGGACAAGATGGTTGGATGGCATTACAGACTCAATGGACATGAGTTTGAGCAAACACTGGGATATGATGAAGGACAGGGAAACCTGGTGTTTGGAATCCATAAGGTTACAAAAAGTCAGACAAGACTGAGTGACTGAAAAACAGCTGTATGTTAGATATTGTTTTGCACCAGTGTTAAAGATCTTGTGTATGATCATGAGATTCTTTTTATATAAAATGCTCACAATGGAACGTTTGAGGTTAAAGCATCATGATGTCTGCAGTTGTCAAATTCTTTAGCGAAAAAGAGTGTGTGTGTCTGTTTGTCTTCAGAGAAAGAAAGAGAAAACATGAGACAAAATATTGACAATTGGTGAATCTAAGTGAAGGGGATAGAGACTCAATATATTATTCTTTCAAATTCTCTGGAAGTTTAAAATTTTCAGGCTAAAAAGATGAGAACAATAGCATGGAGAAATAAATAGCTTTGGAAAACCAAAAGCCATTTATGCATATTTAAAATATCCCATCCTCAAAAATTATGCTGTACAATCTTTGTTGTTGTTCAGTCTCTAAGTTGTGTCTAACTTTTACACTAGAGTTCTTCTAAGTATTCTTGCTGCCTCTGTTTTATCTCTTCTAGTTCTTAAGTCCTTATCATTTCTGTCCTTTTTCATGCTCATCCTTGCATGAAATATTCCCTTGATATTTCCAATTTTCTTAAAGCAAACTCTAGTCTTTCCTGTTTTATTGTGTTCTTCTATTTCTTTGTGTTGTTCATTTAAGAAAGTCTTCTAACCTCTCATTGTTCTTCTCTGGAACTCTGCATTCAGTTGAATATGTCTTTCCCTCTCTCCCTTGCCTTTTGCTTCTCTTCTTTCCACAGCTATTTGTCAATGCCTCCTCAAACAACCACTGCCTCCTGTACAGTGTTATGAACCTCCATCCATAGATCTTGAGGCACTCTGTCTACAAGAGCTAATCCTTTGAATCTATTTATCACCTCCATTGTCTACTCAGAAGGGATCTGATTTAGGTCATACCTGAATGGGCTAGTAATTTTGCCTACTTTCTTCAATTTAAGCCTGAATTTTGCAATAAGGAGCTCATAATCTGAGACACAGTCAGCTCCTGGTCTTGTTTTTTCTGAGTATATAGCACTTCTCCATCTTTGGCTGCAAATAATATAATAAATCTGATTTTGGTGTTGACCATCTGGTGAGGTCCACGTGTAGAATCATCACTTGGGTTTTTGTAGAAAGGTGTTTGCTGTAACCACTGTGTTTTCTTGACAGAACTCTGTTAGACTTTGCCATTTTATTTTGTACTCTGAGGCCAAACTTGCCCGTTTCTCCAGGCATCTCTTCTTTTAAAAAAAAAAAAAATTAATTGGAGGCTAATTACTTTACAATATTGTGGTGGTTTTTGCCATACATTCACATTAATAAGCCATGAGTGTACATGTGTTTCCCATCTTGAACCCTCCTCCCACTTCCCTCCCACTCCATCCCTCAGAGTCATCCTAGTGCACCAGCCCTGAGCACCCTGTCTCATACATCAAATCTGGACTGATGATATATTTCACATATGATAATATACATGTTTTGATGCTATTCTGTCAAATCATCCCACTCTTGCCTTCTCCCACAGAGTTCAGAAGTCTGTTCTTTACATCTGTGTCTCTTTTGCAGTCTCGCATATAGGGTCATCATTACCATCTTTCTAAATTCCATATACATGCATTAATATAATGTATTTGTGTTTTTCTTTCTGACTTACTTCTCTCTGTATAATAGGCTCTAGTTTCATCCACCTCATTAGAACTGATTCAAATGCATTCTTTTTAATAGCTGAGTAATATTCCATTGTGTATATGTACCACAGCTTTCTTATCCATTTGTCTGCCAATGGGCATCTAGGTTGCTTCCATGTCCTTCTTCAGATATCTCTTGACTTCCTACTTTTGCATTCCAATCCCTTATGATGAAAAGGACATCTTTTTTGGTATTAGCTCTAGACAGTGTTGTAGGCCTTCATAAAACCGGTCACCTTCAGCTACTTCAGCATCAATTGTTGAGGCATAGACTGATTACTGTGATGTTGAATGGTTTGCCTCGGAAACATGCAGAGATCATTCTTCCATTTTTAAGGTCACACCTAAATACAGCATTCGGATTCTTTTGTTGATTATAAGGGCCACTTCATTTCTTCTAAGGGATTCTTGCCCCCAGTAGTTGATATAATGTTAATTTGAATTAAAATCACCCATTCCCATCCATTTTAGTTTGTTGATCACTAATATATCAATGTTCACTCTTGCCATCTCCTGCTTGGCCATGTCCAATTTACCTTGACTCATGGACCTAACATTTCTGTTTGTTTTTTTTTTGTTTTTTTTTTTAATGTAATATTATTCTTTAAAGCATCAGACTTTACTTTCACCACTAGACACATCCATAGCTGTGTCATTTCCTCTTGGGCCCAGCTGCATCATTCTTACTGAAGTTACTAGTTATTGCCCTCTGGTCTTCTCCAGTAGCATGTTGGACACATGTTGACCTGGCAGACTCATTTTCTGGTGTCATAAATTTTTGCCTTTTTATACTGCCCATTGGGCTTTCCAGGCAAGAATAATGAAGTGTATTGCCATTCCCTTCTTCAGGAGAACACATTTGGTCAGAACTCTTCACTGTGACCTGTCCATCTTGGGTGACCCTGCATGGAATGGCTCATAGCTTCATTGAGTTATGCAAGTCCCTTCATCATGACAAGGCTGTGATCCATGAAGGGGCTGTACAACTTAGAACTACCCTAATATGCCATGAATGTTACCTCTTTTGTGCATGTTTTTCTTTACATATTTACTGATATACTGGATCTAGAGCTAAGTTATTGTCTTATCAACAGAATTTTCAGTGGCAACTACCTTGCATTCTTTGCCTTCTATGCTTTCCTGTAGCTATCGGTTATGCCAATTAAATCGTTTGTTTTCCAATTTTTTTTTTTGCTTTTTTTTTAAATTTTACTTTATTTCACTTTGCAATACTGTATTGGTTTTGCCATACATCAACATGAATCTGCCACGGGTGTACATATCTTTTCTTCATCCTTAATTCCAGTAATGATGCCTTTTAAATGAAGGCAAGGACAAGCTGTAATGCATCTCTTTAATACAATGCCTACCCCATCAGAAGTGCTGTGTTAATAGAGAAGATAAGGAAAAGAGGCAGGAAGAAGGAGAAGAGTGAAGATAAAGGGAGAGAAAGAAAAAACTGAAGACCAGAGGGACACTTGAATTCCAGTTATTTTAAGTGAATCCATATATTTTCTATAGAGTTGAAAGTCCAACTTTGGTATATGTATGGCTGAGTCCTTTTGCTGTCCACCTGAAACTATCACCTCATTGCTAATTGGCTAATACTCGAATATAAGGTGAAAAGTTTTTTTACAAATCCAACTTTTAGGTTTCCTTTATGAACATCACACTCTGTCATTGGGTGATCTCTCTCCTCAGTCCCACTGTGGCAGATCTCTTCATATTTTGAGGAGAAGAATGGTTTGCAAGCCATTATTTCTTATTATACAGAGATACATCACAAAGGCATAATGCAGAGAAAATGAGTTTGGACTGGATCTCTCTCTCTTCTCTTTGGTTGCCAACAATGGGGAAGGAAAACAACAGTATTATAAATGTGATTTTATTGTCCTGTTGCAATTAGGCAGGTAGCACATTTGGTCCCAACACTTACCCAGATTGTCACAAAATGAGAAAGAGAACCATTCAAGGTTGGGAGCAAATCCAATCTGCCCTGCATTATAAAAATACATTACTTTTATGTTATGATTTCATCAGGTCTCAAACGTTGATTTAGATAGAACGTAGAATAAAACCTGAGACTGTGTCTTCATAGATATGGGATTTAGTCATACTGAAAAATATATACACTTTATACATGTATGCTTCTGTGTACTCTTCTATAGTCCTTTACGGTTCCACAGATCTCCTTCTGTTTCTATGGAACTGAAGGAAACACTCAGTAAGGCAGATTGAACCACTGAGTTGAACAAAAGAGGATATAGAAGAAAATAGTTTTCTTCACAAACCTCAAAGTTGGTATGATGTAATTTTCCTTGTGATATATTTCATTACCATTATTTTCAAATTTATGTTTCTTAATTCGAATAAACCTAAATAAAAATTGAAATCTCCAAGAAGCTTTGGGAAAATGTTCTATGTAGTTATGGTTATGGAAGTTTATTCTAGATATTTTCTAGGAGGAATTTTATGGTTCCTAATTAGCTTATGGGGCTTCCCATATTGCTTAGTGGTTTAAAAAAAAAAAAAAATCCACCTGCCAATGTGGGGGATGCAGGAGACACAGGTTTAATCCCTTTGTTGAGAAGATCCCTTGAAGTAGGAAATGTTAACTGCTCCAGTATTCTTGCCTGGAAAATCCCATAGACAGAGGAGCCAGGTGAGCTACAGTCCATGGAGTCACAAACAGTAGGACATGATTGAGTGACTGACCATGCAAGCACTTAAGTTTATGCACTTGTACAGGAAGAATGGCTGTTCTTTGTAGCTACCTTTCCCAGAATAATACTGATAGATTCTTTATCATTGAGCCACCTGTGAAGCCCTGAGCATGTAGAGGATGCCCAAACAACCTTATGAAATAGTCCTGGGAGGAAAATTTCTCATTCACAAAGAGGGAAATCATGCAGTGGTCAAGGTTAAAGAAAGTTTCAGCTCCAGGTTCAAAAACATAACTCAAAGACACCTTCAGAACTTTACCACATTTTGTGTGTCTCAGTTTCCTTTACCCACTAATTAAGTTTAATGGGATGTGTCTCAAATATTTTATTGAGTTTTAGTGACTGTTATCAAAAGTGAAAATTATTATAAACATTTTGGTAAAGTATAAGATGCTATAACAAAATAATGGAGGAAGATTAGAGTTACTCATGATAGCAGTCACAAGAGGAAACAAATTATTAAGGGGAAGTAAGGAGAGAAAATAACCTGAAAAGATACATTTAAAATTATCAGCGAAAAAAGTTAGAAATTATCAAAAGTGACTTTTTCATTTATTGCCAAATTGCTTTCAAAATATTTGAAGCTGAACACCATAAAATTTTAAAGATTGAATATAAAATGCCATTTTTCATTTCTATACAAGTAGCCACAGTATCCTAAGTTTCTTTCAAATCATCATACACAGTGGAATGTGTAGTAGAAAATAGGATCAGTTCTTCACTGACTGATCAGAGATGCTTTGGTAGAAGTTCATTCAAAATCAGCTTATATCTGCTTCAATGTCTTAATGGATCATAAACTTAAAAGATACTCTATAAACACAGGTAAATCTACTTCTTTATCCTCCATGGAAAAGAGCCTATAAATTTTCCCTCAAAATCAACTAATATTGTCATAAGAAAGAAATTTCAGAACTTTTGCTTTTCATCATTGAATTCCCTGTTGATCAGGTAAATCATTTCAATATCTAATGATAACTGACATCTTATATTTATAGAGAATTAACTCCTTCAAACTGTAGGATTGATTATATCCCTCTTAAATTGGTACAACTACAGTAGTGTTTATGAGAAAACTAATGGAAATTCAAAGTATAAGTTTTCAATAGTTACAAAGAAAGAGTATGTATAAGAATCTCAAAAACCAAAAACATATAAACTGATAAGAGTGTATTAACCCATGAAACAAAGTGAAGAGGGTCAGTAATCTTAGTGCATTATGTAACTATATCTGTATAAATATAAATACTACCTATATGCTAAGTTGCTTCAGAAGGGTCCAAATAGTTTCAATCCTATGGACTGTAACTCGCCAGACTCCTCTGTCATGGGATTCTCCAGGCAAGAATATTGGAGAGGTTTGCTATGCCCTCCTTTAGGGATCTTCCTGACTCAGGGATCAAATCTGCATCTCCTGTATTGGCAGGTGGATTCTTTACCATGAGTTACTAATTCAATTTCTATATAGAAAATTTAAATTTGAAATATGTATTTCATGTAAGATATTGTGCATGCTAAGTTGCTTTAGTCATGTCTGACTCTGTGCAACCCTATGGACAGTAGCCTGCCCAGGCAAGAATACTGGAGTGGATTGCCACTTCCTTCTGCAGGGGATCTTCCTGACCAAGGGATCAAACTCCCATCTCTTAGGTAGGTCTACTGCATTGGTAGGCAAGTTCTTTACTACTAGCAACACCTGGGAAGCCCAATATATCATGTGTGTGTGTGTGTGTGTGTGTGTGTGTGTGTGTATGTATGTGTGTGTGTATATATATATGTATGTATGTAATGGCAACCCACTCCACTGTTCTTGCCTGGAAAATCCCAGGGATGGGGGAGCCAGGTGGGCTGCTGTTTATGGGGTCGCACAGAGTCGGACATGAGTGATGTGACTTAACAGCAGCAGTCTATATATATAAATATATATATAGTCATTGTGAATATGGATGAACCTATATTTTTACTGTAATATTAAAACAACTATAATTTTCATTAAAATAAGAAAAATTCATTAATATAAAATACAATTATTTCTATTATCAAAGTAAATTTTAAAATAAAGAATGCTTACAGATAAAATTAGGTAATGTATATGAGGTAAACCTCATTGCAATCAAAATTGTATATCAAGAATAATCATTTCATGTTAACACATTCCTCCAAGAGAAAATACTGCTGATATTTTCTAACATTAACACATTATAAGAATACAATTTGCTGCTAAATCACTTCAGTGGTGTCCAACTCTGTGCAACCCCATAGACGGCAGCCCACCAGGCTCCCCCGTCCCTGGGATTCTCCAGGCAATAACACTGGAGTGGGTTGCCATTTCCTCCTCCAATGCATGAAAGTGAAAAGTGAAAGTGAAGTCGCTCAGTCGTGTCCGACTCTTAGCGACCCCATGGACTATAGCCTACCAGGCTCCTCCGTCCATAGGATTTTCCAGGCAAAAGTACTGGAGTGGGGTGCCATTGCCTTCTCCTTACCTTCTTATAAATTCTTTATTAAAACACAGCCTTGATCCCTAAAACTCTAAGAATTACCTAATGTATCAGAGCATTACAGATGCAATCCACACTACTGCTCAATATAATCCTTATTCTTTCCTTAATATTATAGGGAAAAAAAAAAATGTAGAGGAAAGGTAAATAAAACACAGAATTGTGATCCCTAGGTGCAACTGAACTGCTTTTATCCACTTGAATACTGTGCTTAAACTTACAGCTCTATTTGTATGAAAAAGAGATTTTCCATATAGCCAGGCAGTACTCTGACTAATTTTTGCCTACTAGAAAAAGAAATGCCCATAATCAATAATGAAAGTAAGCAGTTTTTATGTCCCCTTTATTTCATGGTCAAGCAAATGAAGAGGCTGATTAGAATGAAGTACACTTCCTATAGATAGGTGTTTTAACTTCCTGGCAGCATATGACGGATAGAGAATATTGTGTTTCTTGACACCCTAGCAATCAAATTATCCTATTTTTCTCCTACGTCTCTGCCAGTATACCCTTTACTGTTCATCATCTTCTAACCAAACTTTAAATATTGAAGTTCTAGTAGACTAGAACCTAAGTTTTTGCTTCTTTTTCCATAATTTTTAGCTGATTTCTGCTATGACCTCAGTGGCCACATGTCAATATGTTTTACTGGTTTAGGTTTCTTCACAGTTAAAATTCATGTGTTGCCAACTTTCTGCTTAATATCTCTGCTAATTCTGACCCTGTTACCTCTACTGATACACTTCAAAGACACAGAAACCAGTTTTGGCATCTTCTATTCCCTATTACATTCATCCTGATATATATCACTTTTCCACTTAAAACATTTGAAAATACCCACATCTTATCTCTTTTTCAACTCTGGGGTGTTAGCATTAGCCTCCTAATATCCACTCTTGTCCTCAAACAGTGACTCTCTACATTGTCAATTGAGTTATTTTGAAAGAACAAACCATGTTACTCCCTAGCTTAAATTCATAAAGTAGATTTCCATCATTTTTAAAGATTAAAATATTGACCCAACCTATAAATTCCTGCACAGTCTAACCCTGCTTACCCCTCAAACTCACCTCAAACAACTCTTTCCTTATTGTTTGTGTTCTAACTACATTGGTGTGTCACTGATCCTGCTCACAGCGCCAGTTGTCTCACTGTTCACAATACTACACTGTTCCCTGAACCCGTGGTATGCAAGGCATGAGCTAAGAGGCTGGAAGAAGACTAAAGGAACCATAGGAATGGCAAACACTTTTATTCTCTCCTGGCTGGCACGGCAGCCATAACACAGCATCTCTCCTCAGCAACCAAAGCAGAGGACACAACATAACCATAAAGGAGCCATAATATAAACTCACTTTGCATTACCAGGATGCACTCCAATGTAGCCCCAGTGCAGCAGCAGCCAGTGCTTTCATGGCAAAGGTCATACAGGGATAGCCCAGAAACTAGTCCATGACCAAGTGAGTACCTCATGATGCTCATGCGCAGTGCTATAAGAGGCTCATGTGCAGTGCTATAAGTGATTTCAGCTTTTGCACAATCATAATTTACAAAATGTGGGGCAAGAGCAAGAGGCCATAGGGTGAGAGAGCCTGACCATGCTAACTTGGGTAATTTATTCTTTCCCTACAACTGGCTTTTTTTTTTTTTTTTTTTTTTTGAGTATTCTTTTCTATTCAGGACTTTTGCTTACTCTGTCCACTCATCCTGGATTGACATTTTACACTTTCACATCTTCATTCACTGAGTTATTTGTGAATCATATTTTATGGTTCATCAAATTATTTAAGGAAGTTTCTAGACGCAAGAGCAAGTTCCCTTACATTTTAGTCTATTTAGGATGCTGTTAAAACACACACACACACACACACACACACACACACACATAGACTGGGTAGCTTATAAACAATGGAAACATTTCTCATAGTTCTGGGGCCTGGACATCAGAGATTAGGGTGTCATCATAGCTGGTTCCTGGTGAAGGCTTGCAGTCTGCTGACTTTTCTCTATATCTTCACTTGATGGGAGAGGCAAGATTACTCAAAGGACTCTTATAATGGCACTAATTATATGAGAGTTCCCCCCTTATGACTTAATTGTCTATCTACCAAAGACTCACTGCACTGAGCATCAGTATTTCAACACATGAATTGTGTTGTTGTTCAGTCACCTTTTTGTGTCCAATTCTTTGCAACCCCACTGACTGCAGCACACCAAGCCTCCCTGTCCTTCACCATTTCCCAGAGTTTTCTCAAGTTCATGTTCATTGCATCAGTGATGCCATCCAGCCATCTCATCCTCTGACCCTCTCTTCTCCTTCTACCAGCATCAGGGATTTTTCCAATGAGTTATCTGTTCGCATCAGATGACCAAAACACTGGAGCTTCAGCTTCAGCATCAGTCCTTCCAGCAAATATTCAGGGTTTAAGATCACTTAAGATGAATTCTGAAGGAAATACAAATATTCAGATCATATAATCTTATTTTATGCCCTTATTCTCCATCTCACTGATGGCTTTGTGCAATTATTAAAACTGGACTTAAGTTTTGATGCTAATACTCTTCTATGATGGAATGTAAGTTATGAAAGAGTGCATTTGTCTTGGTCACTGTTTCAAACTCACATCTTTGCCTATCACTGTATTTTCACAGCACAGCAAATAAAATCAATACATATTTGTTGCATCAATGATCAAAGAAATAAAGAAAAACCTTCTTTTAAAACATTTATAGAAAGCAGTAGTCCACTTGCTTTCTAGTATGCTCTAAATAAATTATCATCAACAGGAAGAGCAACCTGGGTGACATTTAAAATCATTCTTTAATCTAATCTCCTAAGAATTCTTTTAAAAATAAATCCAGATCTGGTTGCCCACTTTTACATCACCTCCTATTCACATAAATCTCAGCAATTACCCTATTTTTCAGATTACATCAAATAACTAACATTAGAAGATCTCACTCCAGGTATTTAGAAAATTGTGACAAATACCCAAGTATCTAATTCATATGTTAAAAAAGCAATGCTGATGAAATTTGTCTCAAAAGTGTCCAGGGCAGCAGCATAGGGTTATAGTTATGTCATAGCATCCAATGCAATAGTAACGAAAGTCATCAAATATCACCCCAAATCTTTATTAACTTGGTTATATTTTACAGAAAGCCTCCAGGAGCAGGCAGATGGCATTCTCCTATTTGCACTATTCCACTGCAGAGAAGTAAAGTTTAAACTATCAGCTACCTGCCATTTCTGGAATTGCTGCAGATAAAAACTCTTTGATGATTTCAGTTTTCTGCTGCTTGCTTGCAGGCTTACAGAGAATAATTGCTACCATAAGAAACACTGCTGAAATTGACAATAAACTGAATTTGGCGGGAAGTACATTGTAATTCTCTTCTATATTGGTGAGCTGCACTGCTGGGACAAGTGTTTGTTTAAAACCAAAACACCAAACAAAACCTTGGCTCTAATGAAAATACAAGGATAATCATCTTTGAGATATTTATGGCTACAACTATTGAAATTCTTTATTAGGAAGATAACGTTAACTGTTTCTTCAAGTGGCTTATTTGAAGAGTATAAACTGCTCCCAGTACACTTGGACATATTTGAAATAGTACCAAAAAGACAAAGACAAACACGTGTGAGTGAGGCGTTATGTGCAAAAGAAAGGGGGACATGGATGAGGCAGAAAAAAATATTTTAAAAATTATTAAGAAAAGTAGATATGAGAAATAAGATAAAGTGTTTAAAAAAGTTATAAAGAGAGGAGGGATATAAATAATAGAATAAAAAATTAATCAAGAAATGCATACATGATAGAAAATAGCCAAGTCCAATTGTCATTACTTATTATATTTTCTTCCTACATATTTAACACCTTTTCTACTGGGAAACTTTAAAATGATATCTATTTATAGTCTATATCTATACTTATGTGAAATAAATGTAATATCCCTATCAGGATAACATGTTCCCCACTAGAAGCCATGGCTGTGGATACTGAATTGTAGTAATGAGCAATTTAAGGCAAGGAGACAGAATAGTTTAGTTTAGAGAATTCCAGAATATTGCTTTGATCCCACAAGGGTTAGTTAAAATTATAGAATCTTGCTAGATAGGGCCGAATCTTAGTTCATATCAAAGTTTCATATAAAGGTTTTGTTTCTTCCTTGCCATTTATTTCTCTACAAGTTTGCCACTATTCCAATACACATATCATAACAAAACATAATCCACAGCAGAAATCCAAAACCTTAAGGGACAGGACTCAAAAACAAGCTGGAAGACAGCAAATTTTATTTTCTCTGGACATACCAGGGTCTTTTTTTGCCTGCTTATTGATGTTATATATTTGTGATATACAAAACCTACCCATAAACAATAACATTTTTTAATGGATCTTTGTTATTATGGTAAGTTGATAGCTAGGGTATTGCTATTGGCCTTTTCAAAGGACCCAATAAATAAGGTTTACAGCTGACCCTTGAACAATGCAGGTGGCAGGCTAGCTAACACTCTGCAAATTTAAAAATCTACTTATAACTTACAGTCCATCCTCCAATGACAGTTACTCTTTATCCTCGATTCTGAACTCATAGATTCAAATCAATCACAGATCATGTAGTACCATAGAATTTACAGTTGAAAAAAGAATCTGCATAAAAGTGGAGCCAGTTCAAAACCCTGTTTTTTGAGAGTCACTTGTATATCAAGATTTCTTCTACTTTTATTAACTAAGGGGCAGCTGAAAATAAAACGTTCTGAGTCTCAAGAAGAAAGGCAGATTGTCACAAGGTAGCTCTTATTTAAAAAGCAAGTAGACTATAAAACGGTATGAAAGTGTCTATCCAATAGAACAAGGAAGAATGATGCATCAGTCTTTATTAGTTTAACTGGGGAGTCAAAAGAGCTCCCCAGGTTATAGTGAAATCCCACAAACACTGTTCAATCACCTCTTAATGACCCTGTTCTATTAATGCAATGAATGCAATATTCAATGCAATTGAATGTTCAACAATGCAACTTCAAATGCAATAAATATTTACTGAATATGCTATGTACAAGGTAGTTCAGTACACCATCACTTTCCAATATATTACCTATTTAACATCCCCAACAACCCAATGGAGGGTTAATAATCTTGTTTACAGAAAAGGAAAATTTAAGTCCAAAATTAAATTCATTCAAGAATAATAGCTATGTAGTGACAAGGAGTGACTTCTGAAATGGCTAGACAACAAACACAGTAAATATTCTCTTTAAAAAGCAATAATAAAACTAGAAAAAAAGTTGTCAAAACAGCAACTTCTGGACTCTGACAAAGGGCAAATAGTAACTTGAGCAGATTTTATTCAAAAAACTTTTGAACCTTAGTAAAAAGAGGAATAATATGTTGTTTTAGCCTGGAAATGATCCCATACCCATTCCAGGTTAATGACATTGAAAGAAAATAATGGCTAAAAGTAATCACTGCTGTTCAGTCACTAAGTCATGTCTAATTCTTTGCAACTTCATTGACTGCAGCATGTCAGGCTTTCCTGTCCTTCACTATCACTGGAGTTTGCTCAAATTTGTGTCCATTGAATTACTGATGCTATTTAACCATATTCTCTCTGCCATCCTCTTTTTTTGCCTTCAGTCTTTCCCTGCATCAGTCTTTTTCAATGAATTGGCTCTTTGCATCATGGGACCAAAGTTTTGGAACTTCAGCTTAAGCATCTGTCCTTCCAACAAGTATCCAGGGTTGATTTCATTTAGGATTGACTGGTTTGATTTCCCTGCTGTCCAAGGAACTATCAAGAGTCTTCTCCAGCACAGCAATTCAAAGGAATTTGTTCTTCAGTGCTCAGTCTTCTTTGGGCATCCTTGGTGCCTCAGTTGGTAAAGAATCTCCTGCAATGAGGGAGACCTGGGTTGGATTCCTGGGTTGGAAAGATCCCCTGGAGAAAAGAACAGCTATGCAATCCAGTATCCTGGCCTGGAGAATTCCATGGGCTGTATAGTCCATGAATGCACAAAGAGTCAGACACAACTGAATGACTCACTTCATTTCAGCCTTCTTTATGGTCTTCTCTGGTGCCTCAGTCAATCTGCCTGCAATACAGGAGATCCAGGTTCAATCCATTGGTTAGGAAGATACCCTGGAGAAGGGCATGGCAACCCACTCCAGTATTCTTGCATGGAGAATCCCATGGACTGAAGAGCCTGGAGGGCTGCAGTCCACAGGGTCGCAATTAGTCAGATATGACCGAAGTGACTGAGCATGCACAAAGTCACCACTTGCAGTTATTTTGGAGCCCAAGAAAATAAAATATGTCACTGCTTCCAATTTTTCCCCTTCTATTTGCCATGAAGTGATAGGACCAAATGCCATGATTTTATATTTTGGATGTTCAATTTTAATCCAGCTTATTCACTCTCCTCTTTCATCCCATCAAGAGGTTCTTTAGTTCTTCACTTTATGCCATTAGCATGATATCACCTGCATATCAGAGGTTGCTGATATTTATGCTGGCAAACTTGGTTCAAGCTTGTGATTCACCCAGCATGGCATTTCACATGATGTACTCTGCATAGAAGTTAAATAAGCGGGGCAGGCAGTCCTAAGATGGCGGAGGAATAGGACGGGGAGACCACTTTCTCCCTCACAAATTCATCAAAAGAACATTTAAACGCTGAGTAAACTTCACAAAACAACTTCTGAATGCTGGCAGAGGACATCAGGCACTCAGAAAAGCAGATCACTGTCTTCAAAAACAGGTAGGAAAAAATATAAAAGATGGAAAAAAGAGACAAAAGAGGTAGGGAGGGAGCTTCATCCCGGGAAGGGAGTCTTAAAGAGAGAAGTTTTCAAACACCAGGAAACACTCTCACTGCCAAGTCTGTGGCAAGCCTTGGAAGCACAGAGGGCAACATAACAGGGAGAAAAAAATAAATAAATAATTAAAAGCAACAGATTACGAGCCCAATGGTAACTCCCCCAGCAGAGAAGCAGTGCAGATGCCCATCCACCACTACCAAGCGGGGCAGGTAGGCATGGGCTGCAGTATTTTTTAAGAATCGGGCCAGAATGCCCCGAGCGTAACCAGAGTGAACTAACTTGGGCTAGCAAACCAGATTGTGGGATAGCTACCATGTGAAAAGCTCTAACATAAGACACCACCAGGCCCACGCACAGAACAAAAGATGGAATAGAATTAGCTGGCTGAAGACCATCCCCCTCCGGTGACAGGCAGCCAGAGCCAGAAGGGCCGGAAGGGGGCAATTGCAGCCCCAGAGAAACATTAACTTCCAAACTGCAAGCAAGCTTCTTTGCTAACTAAGACTTCTTGGGGTTCTGGACAGTCACTATCTGCCTAAAAAGGGGCGCCAGTTGTACACCCAGAAAACTGAGCAGCAGGGATGGGAAAGGCGATAAGTCGCAGCGACCGTGCTCGCCAAACACCCGAGCTGCTTGAACCTGGGAAGGGCACAAAACTCAGGCCCAACCGAGTCTGCACCTCTGAGGACTACCTGAGTGCCTGAGCCTGAGCGGTTTAGACCAGGGAGGTGCATGCAGCCCAGGGCCAGCCTCAGATGGATCCTGGTGGAGCAACCTAGAGCCTGAGCAGTGTGCTCCATGAGTGGGGGCAGCCCAGTATGGCTGAGACACTACAAGCACACACCAGTGTTATTTGTTTGCAGCATCCCTCCCTCCCCACAACGCGACTGAACAAGTGAGCCTAAAAAAAAAAGTGTCCACCACCGTCCCCCTTGTGTCAGGGCAGAAAACAGACACTGAAGAGACCAGCAAACAGAAGAAGCTAAAACAGGGGGAACCACCTTGGAAGTATAGATCTTAAGAAATATAAGCCAGACCAAAGAACTATCTGAAAATGAACTGACCCCACAATGCCCACAACAACACCAGAGAAAGTCCCAGATATACCTTTACTATTTTTATGATCATTCTTTTTTTCTTCTTCTTTTCTTTTTCTTCTTTTTTTTATTTTTTAATTTTAACATTTTTTAATTTTTAAGTTCTTAAAGCAAATGCCATATATATATATATATATATATATATATATATATATATATATATATATATATGGGGTTTTTTAAATAATTCTTGTGACTTTTTTTTCTTCTTCTTCTTTTCTTTAATATTGTATTTTTGAAAATCCAACTTCTAGAGTTTTAATCTTTGCTTTTTGATATTTATCAATTTTGTACCTTTAAAAACCCAATCTTCAGTACCGATTTTTACTTGAAAGTGAGATTACTGGCTTGACCTCTCTCTCCTCCTTTGGACTCTCCTTTTTTTCCACCAGTTTGCCTCTGTCTCCTCCCTCCCCCTTCTCTTCTCTACCCAACTCTGTGAATCTCTGTGTGTTCCAGACGGTGGAGAACACTTAGGGACCTGTTTACTGGCTGGATCTGTCTCTCTTCTTTTCATTTCCCTCTTTTACCCCAATGGTCACCTCTGTCTCCTTCCTCCCTCTCTTCTTCTCTGTATAACTCTGTGAACTTCTCTGAGGAGTCCAGACAGTGGAGCACACATAAGGAAGTGATTTCTGGCTAGCTTGCTCTCTCCTCTTCTGATCCCACCTCATGTCATTCCAGTCACCTCTAATTCCCTCCTCCCTCTTCTCTTCTCCATGTAACTCAGTGAACCTCTCTGGGTGTCCCTCAATGTGGAGAAACTTTTCATCTCTAACCTAGATGTTTTATCATCAGTGCTGTATAGATGCAGAACTTGAGGCTACTGTAAAAATAAAACTGAAAACCAGAAGCAGGAGGCTTAAATCCAAATCCTGAGAACACCACAGAACTCCTGACTCCAGGGAACATTAATCAATCCATACCTACACTGAAACCATGCGCCACCCAAGGGCCAACAAGTTCCAGAGCAAGACATATCACGCAAATTCTCCAGCAACACAGGAACACAGCCCTGAGCTTCAATATACAGGCAGCTCAAGTTACTCCAAAACCATTGACATCTCATAACACATTACTGGACATTTCATTGCACTCCAGAGAGAAGAAATCCAGCTCCAGCCACCAGAACTCCGACACAAACTTCCCTAACCAAGAAACCTTGACAAACCACTGATACAACCCCATCCACAGTGAGGAAACTCCATTATAAAGAGAACTCCACAAACTGCCAGAATACAGAAAGGCCACCGCTAATGCAGTAATATAACGAAGATGAAGAGACAGAGGAATACCCAGCAGGTAAAGGAACAGGAGAAATGCCCACTAAACCAAACAAAAAAGAAAGAGATAGGGAATCTACCTGATAAAGAATTCTGAATAATGATAGTGAAAATGATCCAAAATCTTGAAATAAAAATGGAATCACAGATAAATAGTCTGAAGACAAGGATTGAGAAGATGCAAGGAAGGTTTTACAAGGACCTAGAAGAAATAAAAAAGAGTCAATATATAATGAATAATGCAATAAATGAGATCAGAAACACTCTGGAGTCAACAAATAGTAGAATAACGGAGGCAGAAGATAGGATTAGTGAAATAGAAGATAGAATGGTAGAAATAAATGAATCAGAGAGGAAACAAGAAAAACGAATTTTAAAAAATGAGGACAATCTCAGAGACCTCCAGGACAATATGAAACGCTCCACCATTCGAATTATAGGAGTCCCAGAAGAAAAAGACAAAAAGAAAGACCATGAGAAAATACTTGAGGACATAATAGTTGAAAACTTCCCTAAAATGGGGAAGGAAATAATCACCCAAGTCCAAAAAACCCAGAGAGTCCCAAACAGGATAAACCGAAGGCAAGACACATATTAATCAAATTAACAAAGATCAAACACAAAGAACAAATATTAAAAGCAGCAAGGGACAAACAACAAATAACACACAAGGGGATTCCCATAAGGATAACAGCTGATCTTTCAATAGAAACTCTTCAGGCCAGGAGGGAATGGCAAGACATACTTAAAGTGATGAAAGAAAATAACCTACAGCCCAGATTACTGTACCCAGCAAGGATCTCCTTCAAATACGAAGGAGAAATCAAAAGCTTTACAGACAAGCAAAACCTGACAGAATTCAGCACCACCAAACCAGCTCTCCAACAATTACTAAAGGATATTCTCTAGACAGGAAACACAAAAAAGGTGTATAAACCCGAACCCAAAACAATGAAGTAAATGGCAACCGGATCATACTTATCAATAATTACCTTAAACGTAAATGGGTTGAATGCCCCAACCAAAAGGCAAAGACTGGCTGAATGGATATAAAAACAAGACCCCTATATATGTTATCTACAAGAGACCCACCTCAAAACAAGGGACACATACAGACTGAAAGTGAAGGGCTGGAAAAAGATATTCCATGCAAATAGAGACCAAAAGAAAGCAGGAGTAGCTATACTCATTTCCGATAAAATAGACTTTAAAACAAAGACTGTGAAAAGAGACAAAGAAGGCCACTACATAATGATCAAAGGATCAATCCAAGAAGAAGATATAACAATTATAAATATATATGCACCCAACATAGGAGCACCGTAATATGTAAGAAAAATGCTAACGAGTATGAAAGGGGAAATTAACAATAACACAATAATAGTGGGAGACTTTAATACCCCACTCACACCTATGGACAGATCAACTAAACAGTAAATTAACAAAGAAACACAAACTTTAAATGATACAATAGACCAGTTGGACCTAATTGATATCTATAGGACATTTCACCCCAAAACAATGAATTTCACCTTTTTCTCAAGTGCTCACGGAACCTTCTCCAGGATAGATCACATCCTGGGCCATAAATTTAGCCTTGATAAATTCAAAAAAACTGAAATCATTCCAAGCATCTTTTCTGACCATAATGCATTAAGATTAGTTCTCAATTATAGGAGAAAAACTGTTAAAAATTCCAACATATGGAAGCTGGACAACACACTTCTGAATAACCAACAAAACACAGAAGAAATTAAAAAACAAATCAAAATATGCATAGAAATGAATGAAAATGAAAACACAACAACCCAAAACCTGTGGGACACTATAAAAGCAGTGCTAAGGGGAAAGTTCATAGCAATACAGGCATATCTCAAGAAACAAGAAAAAAGTCAAATAAATAACCTAACTCTACACCTAAAGCAACTAGAAAAGGAAGAAATGGAGAACCCCAGGGTTAGTAGAAGGAAAGAAATCTTAAAAATTAGGTAGAAATAAATGCAAAATAAATTAAAGAGACCATAGCAAAAATCAACAAAGCCAAAAGCTGGTTCTTTGAAAGGATAAATAAAACTAACAAACCATTAGCCAGACTCATAAAGAAACAAAAGGAGAAAAATCAAATCAATAAAATTAGAAATGAAAATGGAGAGATCACAACAGACAACACAGAAATACAAAGGATCATAAGAGACTACTATTAGCAATTATATGCCAATAAAATGGACAACGTGGAAGAAATGGACAAATTCTTAGAAAATTACAACTTTCCCAAACTGAACCAGGAAGAAATAGAAAATCTTAGCAGACCCATCACAAGCACGGAAATTGAAACTGTAATCAGAAATCTTCCAGCAAACAAAAGCCCAGGTCCAGACGGCTTCACAGCTGAATTCTACCAAAAATTTCGAGAAGAGCTAACACCTATCCTACTCAAACTCTTCCAGAAAATTGCAGAGGAAGGTAAACTTCCAAACTCATTCTATGAGGGCACCATCACCCTAATACCAAAACCTGACAAAGATGCCACAAAAAAAGAAAACTACTGGCCGATATCACTGATGAACATAGATGCAAAAATCCTCAACAAAATTCTAGCAATCAGAATCCAACAACACATTAAAAAGATCATACATCATGACCAAGTAGGCTTTATCCCAGGGATGCAAGGATTCTTCAATATCTGCAAATCAATCAATGTAATTCACCACATTAACAAGTTGAAAAATAAAAGCCATATGATTATCTCAATAGATGCAGCAAAAGCCTTTGACAAAATTCAACATCCATTTATGATAAAAACTCTCCAGAAAGCAGGAATAGAAGGAACATACCTCAACATAATAAAAGCTATATATGACAAACCCACAGCAAACATTATCCTCAATGGTGAAAAATTGAAAGCATTTCCCCTAAAGTCAGGAACAAGACAAGGGTGTCCACTTTCACTGCTACTATTCAACATAGTTTTGGAAGTTTTGGCCACAGCAATCAGAGCAGAAAAAGAAATAAAAGGAATCCAAATTGGAAAAGAAGTAGAACTTTCACTGTTTGCAGATGACATGATCCTCTACATAGAAAACCCTAAAGACTCCACCAGAAAATTACTAGAGCTAATCAATGAATATAGTAAAGTTGCAGGATATAAAATCAACACACAATGCCATTCTCCCAAAACATCCCACCCTCTTCCTCTCCCACAGAGTCCAAAAGTCCGCTCTATACATCTGTGTCTCCTTTGCTGTCTCGCATACAGGGTAATCATTACCATCTTTCTAAATTCCATATATATGTGTTGGTATACTGTATTGGTGTTTTTCTTTCTGGCTTACTTCACGGGGATGATCCAGAGGGATTGTGTGGGGTGGGAGGTGGGAGGGAGCTTCATGTTTGGGAACTCATGTACACCCGTGGTGTATTCGTGTCGATGTATGGCAAAACCAATACAGTATTTTAAAGTAAAATAAAGTAAAAATAATAATTAAAAAATAATAAACAAATAAACAAATACAGAAGAAAAAAAAAAATCAACACACAGAAATCCCTTGCATTCCTACATGCTAATAATGAGAAAATAAAAAAAAGAAATTAACGAAACAATTCCATTCACCATTGCAATGAAAAGAATAAAATACTTAGGGATATATCTACCTAAAGAAACTAAAGATCTATATATAGAAAACTATAAAACACTGATGAAAGAAATCAAAGAGGACACTAATAGATGGAGAAATATACCATCTTCATGGATCAGAAGAATCAATATAGTGAAAATGAATATACGACCCAAAGCAACCTACAGATTCAATGCAATCCCTATCAAGCTACCAGCGGTATTTTTCACAGAGCTAGAACAAACAATTTCACAATTTGTATGGAAATACAAAAAACCTCAAATAGCCAAAGCAATCTTGAGAAAGAAGAATGGAACTGGAGGAATCAACTTGCCTGACTTCAGGCTCTACAACATAGCCATAGTCATCAAGACAGTATGGTACTGGCACAAAGACAGAAATATAGATCAATGGAACAAAATAGAAAGCCCAGAGATAAATCCACACACATATGGACACCTTATCTTCGACAAAGGAGACAAGAATATACAATGGAGTAAAGACCATCTCTTTAACAAGTGGTGCTGGGAAAAATGGTCAACCACTTGTAAAAGAATAAAACTAGAACACTTTCTAACACCATATACAAAAATAAACTCAAAATAGATTAAAGATCTAAATGTAAGACCAGAAATTATAAAACTCCTAGAGGAGAACATAGGCAAAACACTCTCCGACATACATCACAGCAGGATCCTCTATGATCCACCTCCCAGAATACTGGAAATAAAAGCAAAAATAAACAAATGGGATCTAATTAAAATTAAAAGCTTCTGCACAACAAAGGAAAGTATAAGCAAGGTGTTGCTAAACTAAAGACAGCCTTCAAAATGGGAGAAAATAATTGCAATGAAGCAACTGACAAACAACTAACCTCAAAAATATACAAGCAACTTATGCAGCTCAATCCCAGAAAAATAAACAACCCAATCCAAAAATGGGCCAAAGAAATAAATAGACATTTCTCCAAAGAAGGCATACGGATGGTTAACAAACACATGAAAAAATGCTTAACATCACTCATTATCAGAAAAATGCAAATCAAAACCACAATGAGGTACCACTTCACACCAGTCAGAATGGCAGTGATCCAAAAGTCTACAAGCAATAAATGCTGGAGAGGGTGTCGAGAAAAGGGAACCCTCTTACACTGTTGGTGGGAATGCAAACTAGTACAGCCACTATGGAGAACAGTGTAGAGATTCCTTAAAAAATTGCAAATAGAACTGCCTTATGACCCAGCAATCCCACTGCTGGACATACACACTGAGGATACCAGAATTGAAAGAGACACATGTACCCCAATGTTCCTTGCAGCACTGTTTATAATAGCCAGGACATGGAAACAACCTAGATGTCCATCAGCAGATGAATGGATAAGAAAGCCGTGGTACATATACACAATGGAGTATTACTCAGCCATTAAAAATAATACATTTGAATCTGTTCTAATGAGGTGGATGAAGCTAGAGCCTATTCTACAGAGTGAAGTAAGCCAGAATTGATGCTTTTGAAGTGTGGTGTTCAGAGTGGCTTTTGAGAGTTCTTTGGACTCCAAGGAAATCCAACCAGTCAATCCTCAAGGAAATCAGTCCTGAATATTCATTGGAAGGACTGATGCTGAAGCTGAAATTCCAGTACTTTGGCCACCTGATGGGAAGAACTGACTCCTTAAAAAAGACCCTGATGCTGGGAAAGATTGAATGCAGAAGGAGAAGGGGATTGACAGAGGATAAGTTGGTTAGATGGCATCACGTACTCAATGGACATGAGTTTGAGTAAGCTCTGAGAGTTGATGATGGACAGGGTAGCCTGTTGTGCTGCAGTCCATAGGGTCGCAAAGAGTTGGACACAACTGAGGGACTGAACTTAACAGTCACACTAGAAAAATTATGAAAAAATTAAAAAAATATATTAAGCAACATTTTGTCACATTGTATTCAAATATGGGGGCCAACTACTTGCTGCTCAAAAGCTGATAAAGAGAAATTTTGCAGTGGGTCTGGGAGGTGGGGAAGAGTAGATCCCTGTCCAAATGCTGAGTACCCCCCAGTCACAATAGGTGGGCAAGAGCTTTTATAGACAGAGGGCGTTACATGTAGAAAAACACAATCAGCTCTGACAGTCATCTTGAAATTCATCACTGGTTGTCTGATAGTCATCATCTTGATTATTTTAAGTACAGTTAATCTTCAGCTTCATAGTCAGGTTATTTCAAGTTATTCAGGGCCAAAATGAGAAATTGTGGCAGCTTATGTCAATGGCTACAGTGGTCATTAAATAGTTAACTTACTCCACAAGGTAGAGATTTTAGTATCAATAAGAAGACTTCCAGGATAACGCTCAGAACATTATTTATAGCCTGAGGAAATGAAGGCCCTTGACTTTGCTTAGTGACTAAGCTCTTATTATTTGGTCTCCTTTGACTGTTTCTCTTTATTTTTACATTTTTTCACTTCTCTGATTAAACACATTGTTTGGTTAAAGCTGTTCCACAGACAAAAGGTAGGCTGAGGACAGGTTTATGGAGTGGAGAGGGACCATGGGCCCCTGTGCCATTCAATACAGCTTTGTCATTTTTATTCAAGAAATCTGCCATGAAAAATGAAAACATATGTTGACACAAAAGTTTGTATGTAAACTTCACAATAGTCAAAAGCAGAAACAACTCAAATATCTAAATTATTAAGCAAAATATTATATATTCATACAATGGGATTTTATTCAGAAATAAAAAGGAACAAACTCCTAATATACATTATGAAATGGATGAACATCAAATATGTTATGCTAAGTGTAAAAGTAGTATGCAAAAAAGCAAATATTGCATTAACCATTTATATGTAGTGCTCCAGAATAGCTAAATCTGTACTTGAGAATTGGAACATGAGATGATTTCAAAAATGCATAAAAAATGTAATCTGGTAAAAAAAAAAAATTTGTAAAACTGCATTGTGGTAATGGTTGCATAACATTGTAAATGTATCTTTAAGAAATCACTGAATTGATAAATACTTACAGTGAATTTTATGATATGTAAACTAGACCTCAACAAAACTTTCTTTTTTAAAAATGTATGATGCATGAGTGTTAAGTTACTTCAGTTGTGTCCGAATACTTGTAACCTTATGACTGTAGCTGCCAGACTCCTCCCTCTGTCCATGGGATTCTCCAGGAAAGTATGCTGGAGTGGATTGTCATGACCTCCTCCAGAACATCCTCTCAACCCAGGGATGGGACCCACCTCCGCTGCTCCTGCACTGTATGCATATTCTTTACGGCTGAGCCACTAGGGAAAACCATAGCTACAATTTATTAGCCACTTTGTTCTGTGCAAAAATCTAAATGCTTTAAACATAATTTATTTAATCATTAAATCTTCAGAAATATTTATTATTTAAATAATGAAACTGAAACTCAGCTAAGTTACACATCGTACTGTAGTTTTCTCAACTTGTAAATGCGGAGTTAGAATTGGAATCTACTCCTGAATTCGATGCAGGATACAGAATTCTTGGGGCTGGTGCACTGGGATGACCCAGAGGGATGGTATGGGGAGGGAGGTGGGAGGGGGGTTCAGGATTGGGAACACGTGCACCACTGTGGCGGATTCATGTTGATGTATGGCAAAACCAATACAATATTGTAAAGTAAAAAAATAAATAAATTTTTAAAAATATTTAAAAAAAAAAAAAAACCCAAACTCCATGACTTAAATCACTGTTATACTTCCTAGAGTCACATAATAATTCCTTAGTTATGCCACATACTAGGGCTAAGAGTCACTCAATGCTGTTTGTAATATACCATGGTATTCTTCAGTTATGGGCTGATTTGTGATTCCTCAAAATTCATATTTTGAAACCTCAATTTCAGTATATCAGACTATGACCTTATTTGGAAATAGGAAAATTAAAGAAGTGATTAAAATAAAATGTCTTTAAAGTGGACCTTAATCCAATCCTTATAAAAAGAAGAGATTAAGACACACAGTGGGATACCAAGGAGATAGGAAAATCAAGAAAAGTCTGTGAGGAAATCTAGCAAGAAGGTTGTCATCTGTAAGACAAGGAGAGAACACTCAGAGGACATGAAGGCCACAGGCAACATTGAAAATTATTTAGCAAAAATATTTTAGGGAATAATAATTTATCTTGTATTTCTTTTAAATGTTCAATTTTTCTACTCAGTTCACTTCAGTTCAGTCGCTCAGTCGTGTCCGACTCTTTGCGACCCCATGAATTGCAGCACGCAGGCCGTCCTGTCCATCACCAGCTCTCAGAGTTCACCCAAACTCATGTCCATCGAGTCAGTGATGTCATATAGCCATCTCATCTTCTGTCATCCCCTTCTCCTCCTGCCCCCAATCCCTTCCAGCATCAGAGTCTTTTCCAATGAGCCAACTCTTCGCATGATGTGGCCAACATACTGGAGTTTCAGCTTCAGCATCAGTCCTTCCAAAGAAATCCCAGGGTTGAGAATGGACTGGTTGTATCTCCTTGCAGTCCAAGGGACTCTCAAGAGTCTTCTCCAACACCACAGTTCAAAAGCATCAATTCTTCAGTGCTCAGCCTTCTTCACAGTCCAACTCTCACATCCATACATGACCACAGGAAAAACCATAGCCTTGACCAGGCGGACCTTGGTCGGCAAAGTAATGTCCCTACTTTTGAATATACTACCTACGTTGGTCATAACTTTTCTTCCAAGGAGTAAGCGTCTCTTAATTTCATGGCTGCACTAACCATCTGCAGTGATTTTGGAGCCAAAAAAAATAAAGTCTGACACTGTTTCCTCTGTTTCCCCATCTATTTCCCATGAAGTGATGGGACCGGATGCCATGATCTTCATTTTCTGAATGTTGAGCTTTAAGCCAACTTTTTCACTCTCCTCTTTCATTTTCATCAAGAAGCTTTTTAGTTTCTCTTCACTTTCTGCCATAAGGGTGGTGTCATCTGCATATCTGAGGTTATTGATATTTCTCCCAACAATCTTGATTCCAGCTTGTGTTTCTTCCAGTCCAGCGTTTCTCATGATGTACTCTGCATAGATGATAAATAAGCAGGGTGACAATATACAGCCTTGACGTATTCCTTTTCCTATTTGGAACCAGTCTGTTGTTCCATGTCCAGTTCAAACTGTGGATTCCTGACCTGCATACAGATTTCTCAAGAGGTAGGTTAGGTGGTCTGGTATTCCCATCTCTTTCAGAATTTTCCAAGTTTATTGTGATCCACACAGTCAAAGGCTTTGGTGTAGTCAATAAAGCAGAATTAGATGCTTTTCTGAAACTCTCTTGCTTTTTCCATGATCCAGCAGATATTGGCAATTTGATCTTTGGTTCCTCTGCCTTTCTTAAAGCCAGCTTGAACATCATGGAGTTCACGGTTCACGTATTGCTGAAGCCTGCCTTGGAGAAATTTGAGCATTACTTTACTAGCGTGCGAGATGAGTGCAATTGTGCAGCAGTTTGAGCATTCTTTGGCATTGCCTTTATTTGGAATTGGAATGAAAACTGACCTTTTCCAGTCCTGTGGCCACTGCTGTTTTCCAAACTTGCTGGCATATTGAGTGTAGCACTTTCACAGCGTCATCTTTCAGGATTTGAAACAGCTCAACTGGAATTCCATCACCTCCACTAGCTTCACACTATTAATGCACAGTAAATTTTGTGCAATTGAATATTTTTTGGCCTAATTTAATCAATTGGTACACATATGTAAGATCACTTCATATCTTGCACTCAGATGCAAGTTTTTCTAAATTTCTATGTATTTGTTTCCTTCATATCCTTTATTTTTTCATTTTTTAAACCCCTGAGGTAACTCTAAGACAAATTTTGGTTATTGGTCTCAGTAGTAACCCAGAAAATTACCTAAGCATTCAGTGCACCTCTACTTAGTCACAGTAGAACTTAGCACTTGAACAAATATACAGAAAATCTACAGATTTTCTTAATGTGTATGAGTCCTAAGTCACTTCAGTTGTGTCTGACTCTTTATGATCCCATGGACTGTATCCTGCCAGGCTCCTCTGTCCATGGGATTCTCCAGGAAAGGATAGAAGAGGGGGTTGCCATGCTGTTCTCCAGGGAATCTTCTCCACCCAGGGACTGAGCCCAGGTCTCTTAAATATTCTGCACTGGCAAGCAGGTCCTTTACTACTTTTAGCACCTGAGAAGCCCAGATTATCTACACACATACCCTCTTATAGCTTAGTCTTTCTCTGTGCATGTATCAGTTTCTCCTATAGACTTCATTTCATAATGTGCCCTGAAAATTAAATAATTTATTTAGGTCCAATATGACCTAAGAATTTGATTGGATTTGTGTGCAGTAATTTATATAATATTAATGGATACTTTTCAAAAGTAGCTAATTAACAACTGACCTTTAATTTTCTTTTTAAAGAAAGTAACAGAATTAAAAAAAAAAAAAGAGAGAGAGATAGGAAAAAAAATAAATAAATCTAAAACCTTTTTCTCCCCTCCTAACAGTGGTGTACGTTTAATTAGCAGAAAGACATCCATTGGGAACATTTGGGGAGCTGTGTGATACATTATGTTTCTGATTATCTTATACCCATAAAAACAGCTAAATAATTTAAATGCAATTCAATAAAATGCACTTTCAATGGGAAACTTAGAAGTTGGGTGATAGATTAAAAGCTTCCCATAATGTGAAGATTTTATAAGATACTGCTATGAAAATTTAGAGTAAAAGATTACATTTTGTTTCCTCTTTTATGTAGCCAGATTTCTTCATTTTGTGTTGTTTTCATAACAGCCCCGAATAAATATATACTACATTATTTAGGTACATTTTTACATTGTACAAAAGTTCAGTGTTATCATTAATTACAGTTAAAACACACAGAAAGTGTTGCCTTCTTTGTGATATCACCTTGCAAAAGTTCGATTCTATCTTGCCCAAGACCCTACCTACATGGGCCAACCTTTCACTTATCCACAAAAGATTAATGACTTTGTTTTCCTTCAACCCACGATGAGAATATTTGGCCCCTCCTAGAACTGATTTCTCATGTTATTCAAAATATGTTGGTGGGCTTATGTAATTCCCTCCTGGGAAGGGATTTGTCTCTGAAAAAAGTACTGAAACCATCTTCAGTAATTGGCCCCTTTGTTGCCAGGCAATGCAGAGAGGCCAAGGACTAAATGGGCCATGAAAATTAATCTGCAACCTTCATCTAAAAACGGTGCCTTTAGAACAGCACTGAGGCTAGCTGGTCTGGCCGTGTGGGTGCAGGGGACTCTGCTGTAATAGTCTATTCTGTGGATAAATGAAACTTTTATTTATCTTCTGTGTGTGTGTGTGTGTGTGTGTGCGTGTGTGTGTTACTCAGTTGTGTCTGACTCTTTGTGACCTGACCCTCATGGTCTGTAGCCCATCAGGCTCCTGTGCCCATGGGATTCTCCAGGCAAGAATACTGGAGTGGGTTGCCCTTTCCTTCTCCAGGGGATATACCTGACCCAGGGATTGAACCTGGGTCTCCCACATTGCAGGCAGACTGTTTCTTACTGAGCCACTAGGGAAGGTTTTATATATGTTACATGATATCTAATAACATACCTATCTCATTGTTACATTCTTTCATTTAATAATTACCTAAACTAATCAAAAGTCTAAACAGACCTCCATTTAGAGGTCCCTGGATTACCTGGATCAGTTTTAAGTCTCTGTTTACATGCAGATTTATGATTCTGCTTTCTTAAGCACACTGCTTTGATGATGAGATTTAAGCTGCACAGGGTTTTCAAAAGCATTCTTCTTAGAAAGTAGCTCCATCTTGTGCACTTTAAGCACCTAAATCTTATAATCAAGTGTTGCTGAGAAAAGATTGAGGGTTGAAAATCATTTCACAAGGAGCTGTCCCAGGAATATCATACTGGTCAATCCATTTGATTTCAGCTTCTGTTCATCACAGAGATTCTTAAAGAAAATCCTATGATTGCTTTCATTTTGTTAATTGTTTTTAATAGGTCATTAACAGTTTATTAATTTGAGGAGGATTTTTCTTGAAAAAAATCTTTAGGATGCAAAAGACATGACTTCTAGTCTTGGGCTTACTGTGCAGTTTCCTTGGCCATTGGCAAGAAAGTTACTTTGTGTTTCAGCTTCCTTAACTGTAAATTTAAACTTTGATAAAACACTTACCTAACTTGTGTTACATATCTAGTAAACTGGATTACTTAATATATTTTAGTCTATTTTATGTTATTTAATTATGGTAAAAGTTCCTTAAAAATTAATGTGAGACTGCTACAAAATAATTTTGTAATAGTCTTTACAAAAATCAGGTAGAATTATTATTTTCCTCTTCTCTGCTCTATCATTGCTAAACTTTGTCAGTTTTAAAGGAAACCTCAATTCTTTTTCCCATTGGTGCTTCTTAATTGTCATTTTAATGTGTTTTATGCCTTAGAAGCAGAGGGGTTGCTAATTCATGGTATCACTTGCCCCATAGCTTGACAAAATAGGTTCACGTTACTGAGTGTTGAGGAGAGAAAAGTTGAACTACCAGAATACAATCATATTTATCTTCAAAATAGTCCTATAATATTTCTCTGGGAAAATAGATACAAATATATTCTTTGCCTTAAAAAGTTGCCATTTAAATAAAAAGTACTAATGGTGCAAAAATAGTCACAATATACAAATATTATAGTACAGAAAAATTTGGTAAGGAGAAAAGTGATAGTAGGCTGAGGCATTTGGTTAGTGGAAAACAAATTCTTTTCCTGCATCTCAAATGATTACTTTATATAATTGGATTAAATTTATGATGGCATTTGAAATATAAAGTCTCCCAGGACAATCAATATATTTTGTATTCTATGGACTGCTTTGTAACACAATAGCTTGTTCAATGAGTACTTTTGACATTGGCTATAAACTTATGCTGAAAATAATTATCTCACTTGAATTTAATTACTTTTTTTGATTTGTCTGTTTTTTTTTTTAAAGAAACTACCCAGATATATTATGTTGACAAGAAAGAAGAAAAGAAACAATTTAACTTTTACAATAATTATTTTGACTATTTTACTTTAAATCCAAAAGAAGAAAAAATAATAAAATTACAGTCATTCAGCCATGCTAAATGACTAATATGCCTTAAGAAAGTGAGTCCCTGCTTAAGCCAAATTGGAAGATACTTTAAGTACACAGACATGTTCAATTGATTCCATGAGATGCTTTATGACAGATCTACCCATCCACTTTTGGATGCTTTTTGAAGTGCAATTCATGATCCTTAAATTTATCTCTGAAAATGGAAAATAAACAGTTCAGCTATAGGCTTTGGATTTTCTCCTCAACATGTAGATAATACCTTATAATTTGATTGATGAAAATGAATTTAGTGCTTTTCATTCAGATCTGAAAGCACAGTGCTGTTTGCATTTTTCAAGGGTGTTTGACCTTTGGTTTATGGAAGAAAATAAGAGGGACTTCTTTCTTCTTAAAAAGGATCAAGGAGACTTTCTTTTTTTAATATGCTAATGAGAATGAAGAGTTTACTAGTATTACTAAATACTCTTTATCAGCCTTTTAATTGGTGACCCACTCAACTGCTCAAAATGATATTGACTGAAAGTGTTGTAGGAAGGGGAGCACCTTCCAGGGGCTGAAAGTGGGCTCTTGCCTAATGTTTGGAAGTGAATTGTCCAAGGAGACACATGTGCTGACAAAGTAATAGATTTTATTGGGAAGGGGAGCCAAGGCAGAGCAGAGGGTAAGGGAACCCAGGAGAACTGCTCTGCCACACGGCTTACAGTCTCAGGATTTATGGTAATAGGATTAGTTTCCCCTTGTCTTAGACAAATCATTTTGACTCAGAGTCCTGATGCATTGCTCATTCAAGATGGATGTCAGCAAGGATTCTTGGAGGTGGTAGGACACGATTTTGATCCTTCCTGAACTCATCCAGTTGGTGGTGGTTTATCAGTTCCATGTTTCTTACCACCTGTCATAAAATAACTCATGCAAATAGTAACTGTGGTGTCTGGCCAGGGTGGGTAGTTTCAGTGTTCAGTTCAGCTGAGTTCAGTCGCTCAGTCGTGTCCGACTCCTTGTGACCCCATGAATCGCAGCACGCCAGGCCTTCCTGTCCATCACCAACTCCCGGAGTTCACTCAGACTGACGTCCATCGAGTCAGCGATGCCATCCAGACATCTCATCCTCTGTTGTCCCCTTTTCCTCCTGCCCTCAATCCCTCCCAGCATCAGTCTTTTCCAGTGAGTCAACTCTTCCCATGAGGTGGCCAAAGTACTGGAGTTTCAATTTTACCATCATTCCTTCTGAAGAACACCCAGGGCTGATCTCCTTCAGAATGGACTGGTTGGATCTCCCTGCAGTCTAAGGGACTCTCAAGAGTCTTCTCCAACATCACAGTTCAAAAGCATCAATTCTTCGGTGCTCAGCTTTCTTCACAGTCCAACTCTCACATCCATACATGACCAGTGGAAAAACCATAGCCTTGACTAGACGGACCTTTGTTGGTAAAATAATGTCTCTGCTTTTAAATATTCTATCTAGATCGGTCATAATTTTCCTTCCAAGAAGTAAGCGTCTTTCAATTTCATGGCTGCAGTCACCATCTGCAGTGATTTTGGAGTCCAAAAAAATAAAATCTGACACTGTTTCCCCATCTATTTCCCAAGAATTGATGGGACCAGATCAGTCAGTGTGCTTCCCTTAAAATAAAGGTATATTTGCTGTTGTGTAAAATCCATCATAGTTGAACTCACCTTTATTGCTTCTAAGTTTATGTTACATTTTTGGAATTAATTAAATAACAAAAGCATCTAAATCAAAATAATATCTTATTAAAGGAAATTTAGATTTAGAAAATACAATTGTATCTCTAGAGTAAATGTGGTTCTTCTTTTTACAGCTTTTTTAAAAAATGTGTATTCATTTCCTTAATATTCTTTTACCACTATATTACAACTACCTTAAAAATCAGAACCACAGAACTTAACATGTACATTTAATGTGTCAAGTCCAAGTAAGTATATAATTATTTCAGATCAAAGCTGGCAACAAAAGTGTCAGTACTGTGGTTCATGCAAGTTGATTTTTCTATGAGGCAATGAACTAAGTTCCACTGCCCAAGTTTTCAATAAGTTTCTTAGCACAAAGGTGGCTTTTAGGAGGAGGCAGCCTAATCAATTTGCTCCCAAGCCAAAAGGAGAGTTTAGCTACCTAGTATACTGTCATCATTGCCATGCAACTGACCTTACAAATGCTTGCCAAAATGACCACTGTCTCTGAATATCATTTGCTTGTTTTTTTGACTTTAACAAACTTTTTACCTGGTTAAATTTCATTCCATGCATTGTGCCATATCTCTGGCCTTAAAAAAAAAAATGTTCTTTTGGAAATGGATAAAATATGAGGCAGTACATATAGCCATAAATGTAATAAGTTTATAATTATAAAGCTCTGGAGGGAAGAACAAACTTAGATTAACTATGATCTACTCTGGAGAGGTTTTAATTACCAACCCCAGTGAGGAATAAGTGGTAACATTAAAAAAAATCTGAAATGGACATAATTTTGGATATTAATAAGAAAATTTCCACTTAGGAGCGGATGAGATGTGTGAGGGTGTTGCCATTTGCAGTGATTAGAATACGGATTAGCTCTCCTGCTTTTTTTCTCTCTGTCAATTTGAGTGATCACAGATATATTTGCTTCTCAGTTAAGTAAAGTAGCTAATTATCATATTGAAAGTCTGATTCTCTGAAAAGACAATTGAGAAATCCTTTTTAGAATTAAAGAGAGAGGTTTGTAAGGCAATATTCAGTTCAGTTCATTTCAGTCGCTCAGTCATGTCTGACTCTTTGCAGCCCCATGGACTGCAGCATGCCAGGCTTCCCTGTCCATCACTAATACCTGGAGTTTGCTCAAACTTATGTCCATCGAGTTGGTGATTCCATCAAACTATCTGATTTTCAGTCATTTCAGGATTGCAGGGGGTGGTGGAGTTATAACCTTTCCTTACAAATGTATAGTATTTTATCTAAAACTTCCATCCACACCTACAACTATTCCAAATGCTTCCAATAGGCAATCACAAAGTTAGGAATACATGATGACAGATTTTTTTCTTCCTCCCTCTCTTTCCTCAAATGTCTTGCTTTTTCAATTCTCTTAGAGCATTCTACTCCAATAATCAATATCTTACAAGTCACTCATTGGTTTCTCTGCCCACATTTAGAGTACTAATTCAATTGATGCAGTGGTCAAATCCTATTCAGTAAAGGCAAACTTCACTAAATGTGCATGGAAACAGGAAATTGCAGTTCTATTCTGGCAAAAATTTCCACCAAAGATGTTAAAGATTATTGATCTTAACTGATTGTTGGCAAAAATAAGCAAGAATAGAGCATATTACCTTCCATTAAGAAGAGTACAGGGGCACAATAAGGATGCAGCGCTGTCAGTGTTCAATCAGTCTCAATAAAGGGAAGGTCCTTACAAGATCTTAAGGACACTAGACAACCATCTTGTACTAATCAACAAAGAGCAACATTTCAGGCTAATTCTCCTGGGTGTCATACCTTTGGATGAACAAAATTAAGTTCCATTTAGCTGCTTGTTATGCTGCTGTTCATGAATTGCTGTTCTTTTTCTCCACCTGCTTTTTTATTTCTTCTTGTGTGTTCAGCTAATTGTTTAGCAATGACATTATTAAAACTTAAATTCTCACTTGCCCAGTAACCCAACAAGTTCTCAATTCTCAAAACACCTGGGATAAATGTTTCCTTCCCCACATTTCACTTCTGAGATTCATTCTCTGCTCTTTGCTTAGCTATAGAGCAACTATAACACTGAATGACTGGGGGTTGGGAAGGTGTTGGAGGTCAAAACAAGCATAATTTGGTCCAAAATAACTTTGGATTTTCTTTATGGAATAGATATTTGATTGATTGACCAACTGTGTTATTTACATGCCCCCTGCATGTCCCCCTTATGTTAAGCTGCAAAACATAAGCTTCAAAGAAAACAGTTTTGTCTAAAGGAATAAAATCTTATAGGACAGGTAATATCACCAATTTGATATGTAAACCATTAAAGAAGACGCCAAGTGCATTTCATGGATTTGGCTGTATCAATCAATATTCAACAGATGGACAATAATATAGGTAGATTGTTAGAAGATCTTGGGGAGTTAAAATATTTGATAAGCAATCAGTCAAGTCAAGGATCTTTGCCATAACTTTTATTCATTACCAAATTCTAGGAAATGAAATAAGTTAACTCTAAGATGCCATTTACATCTATTTTCCATTACCTTATTATTTGGATTGTATGAACTCAAAAGAGGAAAGATAAGTAGAAAACAGAGAAAGTTTTGAGGATGAGAATACTTATATGTGGCATATGCACTTTGAGCTCTGCAAGATGAATTTGAAGTACTAGACTTCACAGGCTAACCAAAGATAGCTGGGTGGTAAAAATACACTATCCTTTGGGTGATATGGACTTCCCAGGTGGCTCAGATTGTAAAGAATCTTCCCTCAAGGCAGGAGACCCAGATTCAATTCCTGGGTGGAGAAGACCCCTGGAGAAAGGCATGGCAACCCTCTCCAGTATTCTTGCCTGGAGAAAGCCATGGGCAAAGGAGCCTGGAAGGCTATAGTTCACGGGGTCTCACAGAGTTAGACACCAACTGAGCAACTAACACTTTCACTTTCGCTTTGGGTGGTACAGAATCTATCACTTAAAAATGCTATGTCTATAAATGCAGTAGTGTTGTTTAAGATCCATTTGGATAAAGAAATCAGTTACAGATGCTATTTAGCCATCTGTTGTGAATAATCCAAAACTATTCCCTCACTACTCCATACTAAGTTGCTTAGAATATGGTATGATAAATAGGTCTTAATGTCTTCCCAAGTTCTGTTTGGAGTATTGTGATCATAATACTATTGTGTAGCCCTCCCATTGTTTGTGAGCTTACAAAGGAGCATCCAGGGGAGATTTCTTGCACTTGGAGATAGTGATTGTCCTAATAAATTATTGAGTTTTAGAATTGCCACCACCTCTAAGTATTCATTCGGCTTTGCCAAAATGAACACAACGGGAAACACTGAAAAGAAAAAAGGACTTAACTATAGTCCTTCTACTGTAACTAACTAGCTAAGTGACATTTAGAAAAATCTTATATTTTATGGCCTTAGGATATTCCTGAAGACCAAGGATCTGGACTAAGATTATTAGATTCTAACCTCTTAGATTCTAAAATTTCATTTTAAATTCGCTATGTCACTACTTTCCTATCTTGATTTCCATTTTCACCTATCCAATGGCAAATCAGGGTTTCTCTGATAGCTCAGTTGGTAAAAAATCTTTCTGCAATGTAGGAGACCTCAGTTCGATTCCTGGGTGGGCAGATCCACTGGAGAAGGGAAAGGATATCCTCTCCAGTATTCTGGCCTGTAGAATTCCCTGAACTGTATAGTCCATGGGGTCACAAAGAGTTGGACATGACAGAGTAACTTTCACTTAATAGTCAATCACTTTCTCTTCTTAAAATAAAAAAAAAAGGGGGGAGGCTGTGTTGTGAAAGCGCTTTAGAAATATCAAAATTGGAATAAATAAGTTAAATGTTAATAAAACATATCAGTAAGAAGTTCTTCAAACAGAAATGAATTAAATGAAAGTGAATTTTTATAAAAGTCTCACCTTCCTGTAACTTTAATAGCACATGCTTTTGTACTTTATTTTTGTGATTTTTCTGTGAAAATTTGTCTTTATAACAAAAATCCCACTATTACAATGAAATAAAGTTGTTTTTGACATCTAGTTATCTTTTTTCCTCATTAAAACTATTTGATAATTAACTAGTTATCTGAAGGACACAACTGCCTTTTCATATTTATCGGAAAGACACTTTGTGCTTTGCTGGGCCTATGCAATTCCTACACAGATCCATTTGGGCTGAAGTCATTCAGAAGCATTATCTGTGATAACAGAAGCTTATTTTTCCAGGTGTGTTCTTCTCCGTGCAAAGGCCTATACATAAACTGTGCTATAGCCCATAATATGTTTGAACTTCACAATTTCCTGGGCCCAACTAGAATTTTGAATTAAATGATTAAATTGATAATTTTTGAAAGATTTGTACTTTGGTTTAAAAAAAAGTAGCAGGGATTTGAAATCAAAGAAGAACCTTTGAATCACAGAACTTTGAACTTAGAAGGTACTTTCATGGTATTCTTACCTATTAATATCATTTTTAAGATGAAGAAAGTAAGACTTTAGGAAATACATGTAACCTGATTATCTTTTTCCCTGAGTCCTTTCCAAAGTACACAGAATGCCTTTTCTTAGGGGACTTAGAACGCCTTTTCTTTCTAAGGCTTTCTTAGATTTTGTCATTCTGACAAAATCTCAAAGATGAAATTGATAAAAGCTGATTTATATATTGAGGTATTTGTTTACTATGAATTTATCACCTTTTCTCTCTTTCTTTTCCTATGATTCCATTAAGGTCAAAGACAGTTTTGTAAACATGTCATTGTTGTTGTTGTTGAGTCCCTAAGTCGTATCCAGTTCTTTGCAACCCCATGGACTGCAGCACACCAGGCCTCCCTGTCCCTTACCATCTCCCTGAGTTTTCCCAAATTCATGTCCATTGAATTGGTGATGCCATCCAACCGTCTCATCTTCTGCTGCCCTCTTCTCCTTTGCCTTCAATCTTTCCCAGCATCAGGGTCTTTTACAATGAGTCTGCTCTTTGCATCAGGTGGCCAAAGTATTACAGCTTGATTTCCCTTAGGATTCACTGGTTTAATCTCCTTGCTGTCCAAGGAACTCTCAGGAGTCTTCTCCAGCATCACAATTTTAAGCATCACTTCTTCGGCACTCAGATTTCTTTATAGTCCAACTCTCACATCCATATATAACTACTGGAAAAATCATAGCTTTAACCAGATGGACCTTTGTCGGCAAAGTCATGCTTTTGCTTTTCAATAGACTGTTTATGTTTGTCATAGACTTCTTTCTAAGAATCAAGCGTCTTCCAATTACATGGCTGCAGTCACCATCTGCAGTGATTTTGGAGCCCATTTATAAGCATCTTAGATAATAATTCTGTCCAGTATATCTACCCTTGGCAACTCATATTGTTTTCTAAGTATCTTTTATTGACCCAAAGAGGGCTTTGCCCGTAACAAGCGTTTGAACTGTGGTTCTTAACCATAGTTTTATGTTAAAATCACCTGAAGCACTTTAAAAATCCTGGTGCTTATCCTTCCCTGCAGACCAACTTAGGTATCAGAATTTTATAAATCTCCCTTGATAAAAATAAAGTACAAAAAAAGATCGAGAGTCACTGCAATGGATCCCAATTTATTAAAAAAAAACTCTTCTACCTTTTGAGGAACAACACAGGGTTACTCTCTACCATGTATCTTACCTACAAAAACAAGTTCTCACTTACAAAACATTTTAAACTAATAGGCTGAGAATAGATTGAACATTCTTCTTATGCAATCCCTATATATTTTTTTTAATGTTCATTTGCATTTATTTTATTCATTTATGAATTTAGCTGTGCTGGATCTTAATTGCAGCACATGGGATCTTTGATCTTACCTGCAGCATGTGGGGCATAGTTCCCAGGTTAGGGATTGAACCCTGGTCCCCTGCACTGGGAGAAGTCTTAGCCCCTGGACCACTAGGGAAGTCCTCTAATCCCTACATATTTTATCGGAAGTTATTTTCAAACTGCCAAAACAGTTTTAACCCAAGTTATTTTGACCCAAGTCTGTATAGTAATACTGATCAGATCTGGGATAGTAGTTGATTTCAATGCAAAAAGAAAGATAACTCTAGAGTCTGCCTCCATATCAAACATTTTCATGCTAATTAACCACCTATCAGTGTAACTTTGGGTCACTTTGACTCCCAAAGACACCCCTCAGAATTTTAATTTGTCCATTCATAACCTGAATATCATTGGGGAACATAGTTTGCTCTTGTTTATCAACATGCCCAAGCCAAATGGTATGTTTTTGTTTGTGTTTAGTTCAAACCCTGCTGTCTCAGCATATGTCCCATAATCAAATGGTGCCCACACAGTCCCATAGGTAAATAGAAATCCCTGGGTGTTCGCTGCACATGAAATCATTCACTTTAAGGTATTCATTTCCTGATCCATGAATCTCTAACAATGAGCAGGTTTGAGTTTATCAGCAGGCAGCCTTGCCAACGGGTCTGCAAGAATTACCAAATGGACCAGCAGACAATTCAGGAACACCTGCCTGATGCTTCTGTTGTTGGTTGCTTTCCCAAATCAACTATTTCAGAAGAGGAAGTATGAGCTACAGTTAGATCTCAAGATTTGACACGGTTGCTGAATTGTAATTGAAAGCCATATGCCTACTCAATTTGAGGGGAAAACTGTGTTGTACTGAGTTATAGATTGCTGGTTTTGCCCTAGTTTCCAGAGAGGTAGTAAACCATATTCACTATAACATGTCCATTAGTTTCTTTGAGAATCTCTGGATGGCTTTTATGAACTACTCTTTAAGTGTAACAACTGTCTCTCTCGTAAAGCAAAATCTAACATCTATTTTTGAAATTAACTATTTAAACTAAATTATACCTAGAATCTTAAATTTGAGGGTTGACACAAGGGACAGTTGGGCTAGACTTATACTAAAGATAAGAAATTCCAAGCAGGCAGCATATCAAAGTGGTATAAAGGAATGTTCTTTTATACCTATGTCTTTGGTCCCCTGTAGTCCATGTATCCAAAGAAAGGACTGCCTCCATGTAATAACTTAAGTCTAAGATATAACTGCTTTCTAATTCTTGGAAATATAGATTGCCTAGCACACCTTCAACCACCACTCCCCCAAACAAATTTAGTTGTGACCACATGTTTAGTGATGTCTCTGTGGAAGATACAGTCACTATTCAAATTGCAAATGTTTGCTTTCCAGTTCCCCCCAAGGTTTTTTTTTTTTTTTTTTTTTTTTTTTTAAGGAGGTCATATGACTACTTCTAGACAGTGAAGTGAAAGAAATGGATGCATATCACTTCTGACCTAGACAGCTGAGAACAAGTTTGTGACCTCCATCACTCCCTACTTCTGCCACAGTAGTCTAGGAAGACACATGCTCTGGAAGGCAGAGTCACAGATGGAAGAGAACTCTCCAACCCACATCAGGGCATGACCTGGGGGAGAGGAAATCTTGCTGTGTTATTGCCATTCTAAGTTTTGTATTATGTTAACTAATATTAATTGTCAGGATTATTGCAATCTTCCTGTCTCAAGAAATAATATCAGCTATATAATTTATTATTTTAAAATTTTTGCTGAAAAAAATGGACATATTTAATCCTCTAGCCAATGAAACTGGAGCCTCATGATGGGGCTCACCTTTCACTTCTTTTTAGTGTATAAAGCAGGGAGAAGAGTCAATATTTTCAAACAGCCTAACTGAAATCCAGAAAATATCATTGAATTCTTTGAATTCCACAGACAGTATCAGACACACAGTAGATGCTCAATAAAAGTCCAAGGAGAAGATGGATAGATGGACAAAAAGTATTCACATCTCTAGGAAATCTCTAGTGAAACCAAATTTATTTTTCAAAGACTAAAAACCCCTAGACATTGAGTACTTGAGGGTTTCTTATTTCAAATACCCACTGCTTGTTGATTTAAAATAAATTCCAACAAGTAGAACTAACCCTAACAATTTTAGGTACAAAGACATTTCGAGTCATTTAAAATCTTAACTATTTCATTTTGAATTCCTCTGGAACCCCCCATGATAAATTTTGAGATTAAAAATTTAAAAAAAAGGATAATTTTTAGAGAACAGCATTCAAGGTACAAGAATGGAAGGTGAGAAAAAACATGTGGGATATCAGAGAATTTGGCCTTCAAATATTGATGTTTAATTTACTTCTACAAGTTTGATAAGTTAAACTCACCATATTCCAGGGTTCTCTTTTGTAAAGAGGAATAATGAAACTTTATTTGGAGGTTTGTGTAGAAATTAGACAAATAAGAATAAAATCCTTCGTCCTTAATAGGAAAATTATATAGTAAACATTACTATGTCTCTCTCATATCAGTTATAATGGGTAGTAGAACTTTAAGTTTTGTTGTATTTAATTTTGTTTTGTTATTTTTTCCCATACTATTGGTCAGAGCTGCTTTCTTTGGGGTTTCCCAGGTGGCTCATTGAATCTGCCTGCCGAGCAGGAGACCTGAGTTTGATCCCTGTGTAGGAAAGACCACCTGGAAGAAAAAATAGCAACCCACTACAATATTCTTACCTTAGAAATCCCATGGACAGAGGAGCCTGGTAAGCTACAGTCCATGGTGTTGCAGAATTGGACAAGACTTAGCAAATAAACAACAACAGCTTTTGTTTTATTTTCTCCCAAATTGTCTACCTAGTACATTGGGAGAAAGTTCATCTTCTCGCTCTTCTACCTCAAACTCTAGCTGTGATAAAGAGCATTGTCTCTGTTACCTTTATCCCAGAGATGGCACACTTAGTAATAAAGAAATTATCTCTTTTCAATGATCATGCCCAGAAATGCAATCTTTCATCATTTTCACATGGAATTGTATCTACCATTGGACAATTGTAACTCAGTATTGCCTGGATTAGATCATCTTTCACTACTTAGTGAAGTTATGCTACAATTTTGTCCAAATTTAAATGAACTTGAGAATTCTCTCAACTATAGAAGAATTTAGTACATACAAAGGATTGGACAAAGAATCTGATTCGTGTTCAACAGTCCATCAACCAGATACGTCTGCCATCTTAATTTCCAGGTGGCAATGGCTAATGTCTCCCAAAACTTTGGAAAGAGCCTTTATGCTGACAATGCTGATAGAGATAGCTGAGAAAGCATGCATTTTTATGAAAAGGGTGTGGTCTTTAGCTGTTTCCAAAATCATATATTTTCAAAGTGCCAGAATGCTTGATTTCTTGAAAAGATGAAGAGAGGACTCTCATGCCTGACTCTACAAAAAAATTAACCATCTTTTCTGGGAAATTGCTGTTGGTAGAAGAGTCTCAGAGTCCACCAATAAGATAACTAACAGTTATTAGCCTTCTCCCTCTACTGATCCAACATCCATTGGATTATTTAAAAAACAAGAGAGTTCCAGGGAAACATTTACTTCTGCTTTATTGACTATGCCAAAGTCTTTGTGTGGATCACAACAAACTGTGGAAAGTTCTTAAAGAGTTGGGAATACTAGACCGCCTACCTGCCTCCTGAGAAATCTGTATGCAGGTCAAGAAGCAACAGTTAGAACTGGAGATGGAACAACAGATTGGTTCCAAATTGAAAAAGGACTACATCAAGGCTGTATATTCTCACCCTTCTTATTTAACTAATACATAAAGTACATTATGTGAAATGTTGAACTGGATGAAGTACAAGCTGGAATAAAGACTGCTGGGAGAAATATCAATAACCTCAGATATACAGATGATACCACCCTTATGGCAGAAAGTGAAGAGAAATTCAAGAGCTTCTTTATGAAAGTGAAAGAGGAGAGTGCAAAATTTGGCTTAAAACTCAACATTCAAAAAATGAAGATTCTAGCATCTGGTTCATGGCAAATAGATGGGGAAACAACAGAAACCATGACAGATTTTATTTTCTTGGGCTCCAAAATTACTGTAGTTGGTGATTGTAGCCATGAAATTAAAAGACACTCATTTCTTTGAAGAAAAGCTATGACAAACCTAGACAGAATATTAAAAAGCAGGAACATTTCTTTGCCAACAAACATCCATAGAGTCAAACCTATGGTTTTTCCAGTAGTCATATATGGATGTGAGAGTTGGACCATAAAGAAAGCTGAGTGCCAAAAAATTGATGCTTTTGAACTGTGGTGTTGGAGAATTCTCTTGAGAGTCCTTTAGACTGCAAAGAGATCAACTCAGTCAATCCTAAAGGAAATCAGTCTTGAATATTCATTGGAAGGACTGATGCTGAAGCTGAAGCTCCAATACTTCGGTCACCTGATGCAAAGAATTGACTCATCGGAAAAAACCCTGATGCTGGGAAAGATTGAACACAAGAGGAGAAGGGGGCAACAGAGGATGAGATGGTTGGATGGCATCACTGATTCAATGGACATGAGTTTGAGTGAGCTCCAGTAGCTGGTGTTGGACAGGGAAGCATGGTGTGCTGCAGTCCATGGGGTTGCAAAGAGTTGGACACGACTGAGCAACTAAACTGACTAATACCACTCTGGATCCAAGACTTGATCTTTTGCATCAGGGTAGTCAGCTGAGGGACAAAAGGTAGTTGAAATCCAGCTGCCACCTTCTAACAAGTGGTGAGCCTGTGATTACAGGTCCTCCATCTGGAAGGGTGAAATTCACTTGCAAAAGGCCCATGCAGGCTACCAATGGTTGATAATCTTGCTCAGCAAGTAGAAATGCTTTTGTTTAGGTGCCTTGTGTCAGGCTTAGTAATATTTACTAGATAATTGTTCTGAGAGAAAAGAAGGAAGTTACAATACACATGAAGCATGACTGAGCTAGAATTTTCAGTAAATAGTTAAAGGATACCAGTATCTGCAGAAAGCAGAGGTGTAATTTTATAGGACAAGGCATTCTCTCCTACATACTTCATTCTCTTGGAATTCAAATAGTTTCATTTTAAGTAATTAACAAAGTTTATAGCAAACTGTCTAATAGGCCTTCCAATCTTTTCCTGAAAAGATCACTGAAAAGTTGTCCACATCTAGATAATTTTCAAAGCTTGTATTGAAAAATGTCTACTAAATCCTTCAGCCTTTTCCTTACAAAATTAATTAGTTTTGCTTTTCTCTCAGAGATATATTACACATAGTCAAGAGCTTTATTTTTTATTGGAAATATTTCTAAACATTATTTACAGAGACAAATACAGATTTTGTGCATTCTTTTTCCTCCCTAAAAATATTTTATATCTTATATGATTTTTGATAAAATTACTTAGTTTAAGCTGAGATTATGTATATTTATTTCTCAGTATCCCTGCTACCATTTTGATATGCTAGAGCCCAAAATACAAAGCATTGCACTTTTTAAAAATCTTTCCCTCCCTAATCTATTTTTATTTTAAAGAATACACTCTATGCTTGCTATTCTGTTTTACAAAGTGGGTCACATGCTTTTATCCCCAATAATTTTCAGACATTTTCTTACCTATGAAGTAGAATTTTGAAACATAGACTTGAGAGTTTTGATGTGAGCACTTGTTATTTTTTTAATCCCCAAATGCAACCTTGCTTTATATGAAATTTTATAACAACTGTATTTCTCAAAGACAGAAAGTGTTTAAAGATTAAAAAATGATTTTTAAAAAAAACCAGATCAGGAAAACTGTTAGTGAAATCTATAATTATTATGGTTTATTGAACAAACTGCTTGCACTTTCTCATCTTCATTTTATTTTAAAATAGTTTTAGATTTTTTTAAGAAATAGATGGAAACCTAAAAGCAAGTTCAGATTCATTTTCCCTTCTAGAACTATTTGTCTAAAACTTGCTATAAAATATAATACAAAATACATTATAGCAAAAACAACCCATTTACAATTTTTCCCCATTAAATCCCTATCACCTGTCACAGTTCTTTTCTTCCTTCTATCTCTTAGAATATACTATTTAATTAATAAGCATGTATTTGGGTCTTATTTTATATTTAGACTTAGTTTCTCTCCTTCTTCTCTAAACACATATCCATCTAGATATGACAGATGGATCACATTCTTAAACACTAAAATAAGTAATATTTGGTTTAAATAGTTTAATATGACCTCCTCAGAACCTAGAGAGTGGAAGAGGATAAAGAGTGATGTTTTTCTACTCTTTAGATTTGATAAAGAGAGTCTAGAAGTAGACAAGTTTCAAAACGAATAACCTGAGGATATTTTCAGATTCAATTTATAGTTGCAACATATTCAGACAAGTTAGAGGTTATTCTAACATGTGGATACTTTGGTGAACTGAACCTCAAAAACTCGAGAGCTCTGCCCATCTATAAGGTAGTCACCCTAGGACATTTTATTTTTAACTGTTATCACTTTGAAGTCTCATACTTGATTTTTCTAAATTTGGAGAAACACCCTAAAATTGAACTGTTCCCCTTACATTTCCCCAGTGAAAAGTCAATTATTAATGTAGCTCTTGAAGACTATTTTTGATGTTTTAAAAACTTTCAAGGAAAAGAGAAAACAAGCAAACAAATTGAAAGTTTCCACTTACATTGAGATGGATATCTTCATAATTAACAGAACAAATCTCAGTTTCTTTCTACTAATGATTTGAATTAAATCTGTGAAAGTTTTTGTGGAATGTATCCAAATATATTTGCTATAAGAGATGTCTCTACCATTTCAGAATACCTTGAAGTTTTGTACATGTAGCATCTATTTACAGATTGTGTCTTTATAACCTAACTGTAATACAATTTGATTTCATCAAATCTCTATGTTTTCTTGAATAAAAGGGCTGTGCTTTGCTGGAGCAGCCCTGAAGAGATACCCCAGGCCCAAGGTAAGAGAAATCCAAGTAAAATGGTAGGTGTTGCAAGAGGGCATCAGAGGGCAGACACACTGAAACCATACTCACAGAAAACTGGTCAATCTAATCACACTAGGACCACAGCCTTGTCTAACTCAATGACACTAAGCCATGCCCACGGGGCAATCCAAGATGGGCGGGTTATGGTGGAGAGGTCTGATAGAATGTGGTCCATTGGAGAAGGGAATGGCAAACCACTTCAGTATTCTTGCCTTGAGAACTCCATGAACAGTATTAAAAGGCAAAATGATAGGATACTGGAAGAGGTATTCCCCAGGTCAGTGGGTGCCCAATATGCTACTGGAGGTCAGTGGAGAAATAACTCCAAAAGAATGAAGGGATGGAGCCAAAGCAAAAACAATACCCAGCCGTGGATGTGACTGGTGATAGAAGCAAGGTCCAATGCTGTAAAGAGCAATATTGCATAGGAACCTGGAATGTCAAGTCCATGAATCAAGGCAAACTGGAAGTGGTCAAACAAGAGATGGCAAGAGTGAACGTCGACATTCTAGGAATCCGCAAACTAAAACGGACTGGAATGGGTCAATTTAACTCAGATGACCATTGGATCTACTACTGCGGGCAGGAGTCCCTCAGAAGAAATGGAGTAACCATCATGGTCAACAAAAGAGTCCAAAATGCAGTACTTGGATACAATCTCAAAAATGACAGAATGATCTCTGTTTGTTTGCAAGGCAAACCATCCAATATCATGGTAATCCAAGTCTATGCCCCAACCAGTAATGCTGAGGAAGCTGAAGTTGACCAGTTCTATGAAGACCTACAAGATCTTTTAGAACTAACACCACAAGAAATGTGCTTTTCATTATAGGGGACTGGAATGCAAAAGTAGAAAGTCAAGAAACACCTGGAATAACAGGCAAATTTGGCCTTGGAATGCAGAATGAAGCAGGGCAAAGACTAATAGAGTTTTGCGAAGAAAATGCACTGGTCATGGCAAACACCCTCTTCCAACAACACAAGAGAAGACTCTACACATGGACATCACCAGATGGTCAACACCAGAATCAGATTGATTATATTCTCTGAAGCAAAAGACGAAGAAGCTCTATACAATCAACAAAAACAAGACCAGGAGCTGACTGTGGCTCAGATCATGAACTCCTTATTACCAAATTCAGACTTAAACTGAAGAAAGTAGGGAAAACTGCTAGATCATTCAGTTATGACCTAAATCAAATCCCTTATGATTATACAGTGGAAGTGAGAAATAGATTTAAGGGCCTAGATCTGATAGACAGAGTGCCTGATGAACTATGGAATGAGGTTCATGACATTGTATAGGAGACAGGGATCAAGACCATCCCCATGGAAAAGAAATGCAAAAAAGCAAAACAGCTGTCTGGCGAGGCCTTACAAACAGCTGTAAAAAGAAGAGAGGCGAAAAGCGAAGGAGAAAAGGAAAGATATCAGCATTTGAATGCAGAGTTCCAGAGAATAGCAAGAGGAGATAAGAATGTATTCTTCAACGATCGATGCAAAGAAATAGAGGAAAAGAAGACAATGGGAAAGACTAGAGATCTCTTCAAGAAAATTAGATATGCAAAAGGAACATTTTATGCAAAAATGGGCTCGATAAAGGACAGAAATGGTATGGACCTAACAGAAGCAGAAGATATTAAGAAGAAGTGGCAAGGATACACAGAAGAACTGTACAGCAAAGATCTTCACGACTCAGATAATCATGATGGTGTGATCACTCATCTAGAGCCAGACATCCTGGAATGTGAAGTCAAGTGGGCCTTAGAAACCATCACTACGAACAAAGCTAGTGGAGGTGATGGAATACCAGTTGAGCTGTTTCAAATCCTGAAAGATGATACTGTGAAAGTGCTTCACTCAATATGCCAGAAAATTTGAAAACTCAGCAGTGGCCACAGGACTGGATGAGGTCAGTTTTCATTCCAATCCCAAAGAAAGGCAATGCCAAAGAATGCTAAAACTACCGCAAAATTGCACTCATTTAACATGCTAGTAAAGTCATGCTCAAAATTCTCCAAGCCAGGCTTCAGCAATACGTGAACCGTGAACTTCCTGATGTTCAAGCTGGTTTTAGAAAAGTAAGAGGAAGCAGAGATCAAATTGCCAACATCTGCTGGATCATGGAAAAAGCAAGCGAGTTCCAGAAAAACATCTATTTCTGCTTTATTGACTATGCCAAAGCCTTTGACTGTGTGGTTACAATAAACTGTGGAAAATTCTGAAAGAGATGGGAATACCAGACCACCTGACTTGCCTCTTGAGAAATCTATATGCAGGCCAGGAAGCAACAGTAAGAACTGGACATGGAACAACAGACTGGTTCCAAATAGGAAAAGGAGTACGTCAAGGCTGTGTATTGTCATGCTGCTTATTTAAATTATATGAGAGTACATCATGAGAAATGCTGGACTGGAAGAAACACAAGCTGGAATCAAGATTGCCGGGAGAAATATCAATAACGTCAGATATGCAGATGACACCACTCTTATGGTAGAAACTGAAGAGGAACTAAAAAGCCTCTTGATGAATGTGAAAGAGGAGAGCGAAAAAGTTGGCTTAAAGCTCAACATTCAGAAAACGAAGATCATGGCGTCTGGTCCCATCAGTTCATGGGAAATAGATGGGGACACAGTGGAAACAGTGTCAGACTTTATTTTTTTGGGCTCCAAAATCACTGCAGATTGTTAGTGCCACCATGAAATTAAAAGATGGTTACTCCTTGGAAGAAAAGTTATGAGCAGCCTAGATAACATATTCAAAAGCAGAGACATTACTTTGCCGACTAAGGTCCGTCTAGTCAAGGCTATGGTTTTTCCGGTAGTCATGTATGGATGTGAGAGTTGGACTGTGAAGAAGGCTGAGGGCCGAAGAATTGATGCTTTTGAACTGTGGTGTTGGAGAAGACTCTTGAGAGTCCTGAACTGAATTGAACAACCAGGATGGCCCAGGTTTCATTTGCTATCTGAGTTGTTGAATATATATAGCAGCATCCCAAGTCTTAGGATATTGAGGCTTTCCTTGCCTCCAGCAGAGAGCATATTCATCTCAAATAGCATCGGGTTAGCATCTAAGTAGAGAAGCAGAAGTTCCTTAGTACCTAAAATAGAATTTAATTCAATGAATTTATTACGCAAGTGTTACATCAGAAACAAGCTTCATAGGCTGGAGCAAGAAAGCGAGAAAATACATTTCAGTTCAGTTCAGTCGCTCAGTCGTCTCCAACTCTTTGCAAGCCATGAATCACAGCACTCCAGGACTCCCTGTTTATCACCAACACCCGGAATTCTCTCAGACTCGAATCCATCGAGTCAGTGATGCCATCCAGCCGTCTCATCCTCAGTCGTCCCCTTCTCCTCCTGCCCCCAATCCCTCCCAGCATCAAAGTCTTTTCCAGTGAGTCTACACTTTGCATGAGGTGGCCAAAGTATTGGAGTTTCAGCTTTAGCATCATTCCTTCCAAAGAAATCCCAGGGTTGATCTCCTTCAGAATGGACTGGTTGATCTTCTTGCAGTCCATTGGTCTCTCAAGAGTCTTTATCACCACAGTTGAAAAGCATCAATTCTTCGGCACTCAGCCTTCTTCACAGTCCAACTCTCGCATCCATACATGACCACCGGAAAAACCATAGCCTTGACTAGATGGAACTTTGTTGGCAAAGTAATGTCTCTGCTTTTCAACATGCTATCTAGGTTGGTCATAACTTTTCTTTGAAACATAAAAGAGAACAAAACACCTGAGAATTAGCCAGCCCAGGACTTTTACAAACATGTGACTCAATGGAGCTCTAGGCTTCAGATAACAGAGTGTGGGCTTTAGGTTGGCTCAGTTCTATCCTAAAAGAGGTTCCTTCTTTTTCTATCAGCCAGGGTTAAAAAGGGAGAAGGGAGTATCCAACCTATAATCTCAATCTCTTTCTTGAAAAAGCACACCTGAGAAAAACACTTATTCCTAGTAAAAGTAGTGCACTTGATTAGTAAACTCGGTTGCTCAGAAGAGACAGCCTAACCTCTCTTTCCAAAAGGTTCTCCCCACCGGTGATCCCTGGGCACACTGCCCCCACTATGTTTCAGCCACTTTCAGCCACTTTCACTGATGCATTTACACAGAATCTGCATCATCTTTTATACAAATTCAATTTCCCTTAGTGTTATCCTATTCAGAAGACAAGTCTGGATATAACTGAACTCCAATTATGGTTAGAAGTAAAAAACCTGTGCCACTTACAACTCAAGAAAGACAGAACATTCCTATGACAGTTGTAAATGTCTTGATACATTATAGGTCCCTTAAGAAGCTCATATTTTATGTAGAGAGAGGTAATGTTACTTCCTTCACACTCTAATCAGACAATTGGCAGTGGCCCTTTCAAAGGAACTGTTTTAGTTCATATGACCATAGCAAAAACATCATAGGCTGGGTGGATTTTAAACAATAGAAACTTATTTCTCATAGAATTGAAAACTGGAATGTTCAAGAGCAATGTGGTGACATATTCAGTGTCTCGTGAGTGTGTACTTCCCAAACTGCAAATGACCTTTTCACTATGTCCTCATGTAGTGGGAGGAGTTCAGTTCAGTTCAGCTCAGTCACTCAGTTGTGTCCAACTCTGAGACGCCATGGACCACAACACACCAGGCCTCACTGTCCATCACCAGCTCCTGGAGTTTACTCAAACTCATGTCCATGAGTCAGTGATGCCATCCAACCATCTCATCCTCTGTCATCTGCTTTTCCTCTGGCCTTCAATCTTTCCTATCATCAGGGTCTTTGCCAATGAATCAGTTCTTCACATCAGGTGGCCAAATTTTTGGAGCTTCAGCTTCAACATCCGTCTTTCCAACGAATATTCAGGACTGGTTTCCTTTAGGATGGACTGGTTTGATCTCCTTGCTGTCCAAGGGACTCTCAAGAGTCTTCTAAACACCACAGTTCAAAAGCATCAATTCTTCAGCACTCAGCTTTCTTTATGATCCAACTCTTACATACATACGTGACTAGTGGAAAAACCGTAGCCTTGAATAGATGGACTTTTGTTGGCAAAGTAATGCCTGTTATTTAACATGGTGTCTAGGTTGGTGATAACTTTTCTTCCAAGGAGCAAGTGTATTTTAATTTCATGGCTGCAGTCATCATATGCACTGAATTTGGAGCCCCCCAAAATAAAGTCTGTCACTGTTTCCACTGTTTCCCCATCTATTTGCCATTAAATGAAGGGACCACATGCCATGATCTTAGTTTTCTGAATGTTGAGCTTTAAGCCAGATTTTTCACTCTCTTCTTTCACTTTCATTAAGTGGCTCTTTAGTTCTTCTTCATTTTCTGACATAAGGGTGGTATCTTCTGCATATCTGAGGTATTGATATTTCTGCCAACAATCTTGATTCCAGCTTGTGCTTCAGCCAGCCCAGCGTTTTTCATGATGTACTCTGCATATAAGTTAAATAACCAGAATGACAATATACAACCTTGATGTACCCCTTTCCCTTTTGGAACCAGTTCATTGTTCAAGGTCCAGTTCTAACTGTTGCTTCCTGACCTCCATACATATTTCTCAAGAGGCAGGTCAAGTGGTCTGGTATTCCCATCTCCTGAAGAATTTCCCACAGTTTGTTGTGATCCACACAGTCAAAGGCTTTGGCGTAGTCAATAAAGCAGAAGTAGAAGTTTTTCTGGAAGTCCCTTGTTGTTTCAATGATACAGTGAATGTTGGCAATTTCATCTCTGGTTCCTCTGTCTTTTCAAAATCTAGCTTGAACATCTGTAATCCACAGTTCACATACTGTTGAAGCCTGGCTTGGGGAATTAGAGCATTACTTTATTAGCGTGTGAGATGAATGCAGTTGTATGGTAGTTTGAGCATTCTTTTCTTTGGGATTGGAATGAAAACACCTTTTCCAGTCCTGTGGCCACTGCTGAGTTTTCCAAATTTGCTGGCGTATTGAGTGTGGTATTTTCACAGCATTATCTTTTAAGATTTGAAATAGCTCAACTGGAATTCCATCACCTCCACTGCCTTTGTTCATAGTGATGCTTCCTAAAGAGGAGTAGGATTGCTCTTTAATAAGGGTGTTATTTCCATTCACAAATGTTCTACCACCAAGACAGTTACCTCCCCAAATCTCCATCTTCTAAGACCATCATATTGAGGGTTAGGATTCCAACATATGAACTTTGGTGGGAGACAAACACACATTACAGTAAACTAGCCTATCATGGTGGAGAACTCAATGGTACCCCACTCCAGTACTCTTGCCTGGAAAATCCCATGGATGGAGGAGCCTGGTAGGTTGCAGTCCATGGGGTCGCTAAGAGTCGGACACGACTGAGCGACTTCACTTTCAATTTTCACTTTCACACATTGGAGAAGGAAATGGTAACCCACTCCAATGTTCTTGCCTGGAGAATCCCAGGGACGGGGGAGCTTGGTGGGCTGCCATCTATGGGGTCACACAGAGTCGGACACGACTGAAGCGACTTAGCAGCAGCAGCAGCAGCAGCCTATCATGGAGTTTTTTTTTATAAAGGAGTTTTGAAACATGGTTGTTTTATTATGTTTGTTAGTTTTAAGCATACAGTGGAGTGATCCAGTTTTTATATATTTGAGTATAGTTTCCCATTCTATACAGTAGGTAAGTCTTCGTTGGTTTTCTATTTTATATATAGCAGGTATCATGGAGATTTGAGAGCTACAATCTCTTGGACAGGGCTCAGGCCCCCGCCCAGGTTTATTCACTCAGAGCTTTCAGCAGAGAATACTATCAGCTTGCACCTATGGCCATGAAGCTTTCACCCTGTACAACTCTAATGTGCTATTCGGTGGTGTTGATGGTGCCCCAGGAATTGTAAATCAGGGTGATCCTACCCATGTACATAGCAAGTGTTAAATAAATACTTATTAAATGATGACTTTTGAGGTTAACAAAGCCTTATGCTATAGAACAGGACAAATATCATTATATAGAAATATATTTTATAGAGAAATGGATATTGGTAAATTATCTTAAGAATTTTTCTGGTTAAAAAATGCATTTTACTTGAATAATAATAAGATATGAAATTGCCAGAGGAATGCTCTTAATGAATTAGGATCCACATACTCTACTCAATTAAATTATAGAAAAAGGCATGTTGAACATAATGAAGCATCATCTAATTAGAAGGTTCAAAAAGGTTTTTGAAAATCAGGGCTATCATGGAACCTTTTGCCTCAGGATACTGTCATCACAAGTGTCCTTTCTGCCCAAAATGATCATTAGTTTTTTCCCTAATTGCACAGATGTGAGTATGTTAGACAGTTCTTTCCTGTTCTCTCAAACAGAGGCAGAATTTCATTTCTTTATTCTTTTCTTGCTTATGCAATATAAGTGGGCATTGATACTATGTGTTCTTATCACATTTGTGTAATCTTGTATTGTTTATCTATCTAGGCTTTGGTCACTTTTTTCTTTTTCTTTTTTTTTTTTTTGGTCACGCCCTGCAGCTTATGAGGTCTTAGTTCCCCATCCAGGAATCTAAAGTGCTCTTGGCATTGAAAGCGTGGAGTCATACCCACTGGATTCTTCAGGGAATTCTCTTTTGTTCATTTCTTACATATGATTGCTGCCCTTTGAGAGTCCAGCCTCCACTGAATCCACTTTTATCTTGCTTTCTTATTCTTTTACCACTCCATTCACTGAGCCCAGGCTGAGCACAGTGGTGTGGAAACCTATTTGTATGGACTTGCAGATAGAGGTGTGTGAGGCATTTGTGCTGCTGCCACAGAGATATCAACTCTGAGTGGCCAAGAGAAGTCATGGATCATACATCATGTATTATTAGACAACATATATGTAACTAACAGCCTTATGTAAGATATGGCCCTTAGCCTTGGAAGGAACAATACAAGTGTATACATTCTGAATATGTACTCTCTAATCTGTCAATGTAATAACTGACAGTGAAATAATTGCCAAACTGCCTGGATAAATCTGTACTCTGAGCACCTCACACTCTGATTTTAACAGTACTACATGGGAAGTCAACCTATAATCAAAAACTTAATTAGTGAATAGAAGAACAGAAAATGTCAATATTCCTGACATGAGGAAGAGTATGTCACACTGTTGAGCCAGGTTACTCTCCATCACAAGTGAATTTAGATGAACATTTCTAGTTAGCCCCTCCTTTACCTAAGACTCTATTGCTGACTATTTCTTTCTCTCTCTCTCTCTCTTTTTTTTTTTTTTTGGTTGAATAATCTGCATCTGTCTATTTTCCTGGCCAGACTAGCTCTAGACTCATTCCAGTTCTTTAATATGTCTATGCATTGATTATGCTTCCCAGGTAACTTCAAAAGTAAAGAATTTACATGCAATTTGAGAGATCTGGGTTCAATCCCTGGGTAGGGAAAATCCCCTGGAGAAAGAAATGGCAACCTACTCTAGTATTCTTGCTTGAAGAATTACATGGGCAGAGGAGTCTGATGGGCTACAGGGCTACAGTCTATGGGATCGAAAAGACCTGTACGCAACTGAGCAACTAACACACACGTTGACTGTGCATTATGTACTTATTTCATAGCTTAGGACCTGGAGGCCAATTTTACTTTCCTTGTTTTTAAGTTCTTGGGACAGTCAAATATTTCTGCAATAACGTACTGATTTTTGTTTGGGAACTAAAAGCAGCACAGAAAGATATATTAGTAAATTCGCATTTTCTTTACAAAAGGAAGCTTCTACAATAGAACTGACATAGGTAAATTACCAAGGAGATATTCATTTACAAATACAAGTCCAATAACAAAGTAGAGGAACACTTAGGTGAAATTTAACTAATTTAAATTCTCAGTTCAGTTCAGTCTCTCAATCGTGTCCGTCTCTTTGGGACTCCTTGGACTCCAGCACGCCAGGCTTCCTTGTCCATCACCAACTCCCAGAGTTTACACAAACTCATCTCCATTGAGTCGGTGATTCCATCCAACCATCCCTTCCTCTGCCGTTCCCTAATCCTCACACCTTCTCAGCTTCAGGGTCTTTTCCAAGGAGTCAGCACTTCGCATCAGGTGGCCAAAGTATTGAAGTTTCAGCTTCAACATCAGTCCTTCCAATGAATATTTAGGACTGATTTCCTTCAGGATGGACTGGTTGGATCTCCTTGCAGTCCAAGGGACTCTCAAGAGTCTTCCCCAACCCACAGTTCAAAAGCATCAATTCTTCAGTGCTCAGCTTTCTTTATAGTCCAACTCTCACATCCATATATGACTACTGGAAAAACCAGAGCCTTGACTAGAAAGACATTTTTTGGCAAAGTAATGTCTCTGCTTTTTAATATACTGTCTAGTTCAGCCATAACTTTCTTCCAAGGAGCAAGTGTCTTTTAATTTCATGGCTGCAGTCACCTTCTGCAGTGATTTTGGAGCCCCCAAAATAAAGTCTGCTATTGTTTCCACTGTTTCCCATCTATTTGACATGAAGTGATGAGACCAGATGTCATGATCTTAGTTTTCTGAATGTTCAGCTTTAAGCCAACTTTTTTCACTCTCCTCTTTCACCTTCATCAAGAGTCTGTTTATGTCTTCTTCACTTTCTGCCATAAGGGTGGTGACATCTGCATATCTGAGGTTATTGATATTTCTCCCAGCAATCTTGATTCCAGCTTGTGGTACATCCAGTCCAGGGTTTCTCATGATGCACTCTGCATAGAAGTTAAATAAGCAGGGTGACAATATACAGCCTTGACGTACTCCTTTTCCTATTTGGAACCAGTCTGTCCAGTTCTTTTATTTATTTATTTATTTCTATTTTACTTTACAATACTGTATTGGTTTTGCCATACATTGACATGAATCCACCACGGGTGTACATTAGTTCCCAATCCCGAACCCCCCTGCCACCACCCTCCCATGTCCAGTTCTAACTGTGGATTCCTGACCTGCATATAGGTTTCTCAAGAGGCAGGTCAGGTGGTCTGGTATTCCCATCTCTTTCAGATTTTCCACAGTTTGCTGTGATCCACACAGTCAAAGGCTTTGGCATAGTCAATAAAGCAGAAATAAATGCTTTTCTGGAACTCTCTTGCTTTTTCAGTGATCCAGCAGATGTTGGCAATTTTATCTCTGGTTCTTCTGCCTTCAATCCAGCTTGAACCTCTGGAAGTTCACGTATTGTTGAAGCCTGGCTTGGAGAATTTTGAAGATTACTTTTTTAGTATGTGAGATGAGTGAAATTGTGCAGTAGTTTGAGCATTCTTTGGAATTGCCTTTCTTTGGGAATGGAATGAAAACTGACCTTGTGCAGTCCTGTGGCCACTGCTGAGTTTTCTAAATTTGCTGGCATATTGAGTGCAGCACTTTCACAACATCATCTTTTAAGATATGAAATAGCTCAACTGCAATTCTATCACCTCCACTAGCTTTGTTCATAGTGATACTTCATAAGCATTTAAATATTATTGCATTACAATTCTATTAATATCAAAATGTATATAATTGGGATGTTTATTTGTTTGTATGTTTGTTTTTTATCTCACATGTGGGCTCTTTTTCCCTCTGATAATTTGAACATTTTTTAATTACAGCTCCTTGGTTCATAGAAAAGTTTTGCTTCTTTTAAATAATATTCTCTTGGCTGGTGAGTTTCAGATCTCTTAACTCCCTTTCTTAAATGTTCTGTCTTTGGTGACATTTCTTTTGTGAAACCTTGAGACGTTCTATTACTCTTTCCTCCAAAGGTCCTTAACTCTTTGCCTAGAACAAATCACATCTTTCCTACAATAAATAAACGTACAAATAAATACATGTATAAATAAATAAAATACCTTTCTTCATTCTATCTTAGTCATTCAAAAGTCTATTAAATACACCAGAAAAGGATTTTAAAATATATATGGGAAAATAATTGTGATATAAATATGTATTTCTATTCAAATGCATACAGAAATTGAGAGCAAAGATTCACCAATTACTTTGGGTTTAAGATTTTGGATTATGTTTAATGCTCTCTTTCTATTGTTTCTACATTTTCAGAATGTTTACTGTGAATACACCCTTTTAATATATCAGAACAAATAGTTATTCTCTCTTTTTTTTTAACCATTACATTATGTAAATATGTGAATGTGCATGTGCTTGTGTCTCTATGCAGAGGGTAATGGGAACAGAGGAAAAGAGTAACCCACTCCCTATTAGTTCAGATTCATCTATATAACTTCTTAAAGGTAACAGCTTCCATGAAGCGCTGATCTGAGGATTTGAGGAAGGACAATGACATGTGATCCTCTATAAGAATGTTGGTACCAAGGATATTTGAAAGCTGGAGAAATGTATACTTTACTATGTTCTTTTCTCTCAGTCTATCAGTTATTTTTCCCTGTGGATGTTCATTATATTTTTCCAAACAAAAAAAAAAACTAATTTCATTTGTAATATATGATATATTTCTAGTATCATTAACCTCTTATCATAAGATTGAATTTTTGCAATACATGCTTTTTAGTAATTTGTTGCTTTCTTAAGTATGACAATATTATGTCTTAGAGTTAAGATGTGTTTTGTTTACTTCTCCAAAAATACATGTTTAGTTTTATGATAGTTCAGTTCAGTTCAGTCGCTCAGTTGTGTCTGACTCTTTGCAACCCCGTGAATCGCAGCACACCAGGCCTCCCTGTTCATCACCATCTCCTGGAGTTCACTCAGACTCATGTCCATCAAGTCCGTGATGCCATTCAGCCATCTCATCCTCTGTCATCCCCTTCTCCTCCTGCCCACAATCCCTTCCAGCATCAGAGTCTTTTCCAATGAGTCAACTCTTCGCATGAGGTGGCCAAAATACTGGAGTTTCCACTTTAGCATCATTCCTTCCAAAAAAATCCCAGGGTTGATCTCCTTCAGAATGGACTGGTTGGATCTCCTGGCAGTCCAAGGGACTCTCAAGAGTCTTCTCCAACACCACAGTACAAAAGCATCAATTCTTCGGCACTCAGCCTTCTTCACAGTCCAACTCTCACATCCATACATGACAGGAAAAACCATAGCCTTGACTAGACCGACCTTAGTCAGCAAAATAATGTCTCTACGTTTGAATATACTATCTAGGTTGGTCATAACTTTTCTTCCATGTCCATTTTAATTTCATGGCTGCAGTCACCATCTGCAGTGATTTTGGAACCCCCAAAAATAAAGCCTGACACTGTTTCCACTGTTGCCCTATCTATTTCCCATGAAGTGATGGGACCGGATGCCATGATCTTCGTTTTCTGAATGTTGAGCTTTAAGCCCACTTTTTCGCTCTCCTCTTTCACTTTCATCAAGAGGCTTTTTAGTTTCTCTTCACTTTCTGCCATAAGGGTGGTGTCATCTGCATATCTGAGGTTATTGATATTTCTTCTGGCTATCATTATTCCAGCTTGTGTTTCTTCCAGTCCAGCGTTTCTCATAATGTACTCTGCATAGAAGTTAAATAAGCAGGGTGACAATATACAGCCTTGATGTACTCCTTTTCCTATTTGGAACCAGTCTGTTTTTCCATGTCCAGTTCTAATTGTTGCTTCCTGACCTGTATACATATTTCTCAATATAAAACTAAAAATTACTGCATGCAGTCCAGAGTGTAGATATGAATAGCTTCAGTATGCATGCATCAATATATATACACTATTTAATATCTATATGGATAAACACAACCATATTTCATTTCTTAATTAAGGAATACTCTTAAAAATAGACTGTACTCTTAAAAATAGAGTGGTTGTGTTTTTCAAAATGAGGGAATTCAGTATTACAAAAATAGAGGCAGAATGACACACTATAGGGATTTAGACCTGTCTTGGAAAAATCAAGAACTATATAGTGTAAAAAAGTCTTATGAACGATATGTCCAGGGAGTGTCCTTCATATAGCTATAATTCTTCAGTGAAGGATATTTTGTTCTCCCATTCCAAATTTAAATGTTAAAATAATAATAATATAGCTCATAATTTTTACCACAGTAGTTTTCATAACTAAACTTTCCAGGTTGTTTCTGCTAAATTATTTGCTTTTGAGCTTGTTTGATCAACAATGTTGATGGATTATGTCTTGTCTGAAGGAAAGGATGCTGTACACTGTAATACTGCATGGCCATTTTATGTGCATTTTATAGTAATGTTAGAACTCAGCACAGAATCTGGTCAGGTCTGATCACATGAGTTAAATAAGAGAAAATTGACCTAATAAATATCTTTAAAGTTTAGACTCTTTGAGTCCAAATTCTTGCTCTATGCATTACTAGTTATATAATTCTGGTTCTATTATTTAGATCCTCTAGTGAGTAAAGTCGCTCAGTCGTGTCTGTCTCTTTGCAACCCCATGGATTATAGCCTGCCAGGCTCTTCCCTCCACGGGATTCTCCAGACAAGAATACTCTAAGCTTCAGTTAATTTTTCTATAAAGTGAAAATAATAACACCCACCTTATATGGTTATTGTAAGGATCAAATGGCATAATTTGTTTAAAATGCAAGATATACGGCCTGGTATAGACAAACACCCCAAATATTTGTATTTTGGTTGGTAAGATGGCGTAGTTTTCTGTATTTGGAAGTCAATCTGTCATTGCATAGAGGCAAGATACTATTTTGAAGTGAATATTTAAGAGTTAAAAATCTCAAAATGATCCCATATGTTACAGTCAGGTGATATATTACAATCTGATTAACTTACAACTATTTTCTTAAAATTTTAATTTGTAAAATTTGGTTGTGAACCAACCAAACTACTGAATATTAGGGAAAAAGCTTTCAAAAAATGAAGTAAAAATGGCTTTAGGTAGAATTCTTGCCTTACTGACAAGCAAAAGGCTGGCCCCCATGACAGTAACTTCATGGCATGACCTTATTTAACCTGAATATTAAACATTGTGTTGGGATATGCATTTCACTTAAATGTGAACATCTTTCCCTTCTTGGTTAGCATACACATCTCAGGGGTATTATTATTTGCTAGTGTACTGCAATAACTTGTGGCCAGAATTCATAAGGGACGGTTCAGAAGCTTCTTTCCTCTTGACATTAACTTTTATTGAGAGTCTATCATGTGTAGGACTCAGCACCTATTTTTCCCATTTGCCCTTTGTGGAAATTCACTACCACCCTGAGGTACATGTATTGTGCATTTCCTTTGCTTTGGACCCCTCCTGCTCGACTGGTCCTGGCAGTGAAATTCCCATACAGGTGTTGAGATGATCATCTGAACTGAAACTTGATGTTCACTCATCACTTCCCTGTAGGCAGTGACAGCCACAGTCTTTTATCTGCCAGTTTATTCTTCCTCTTCACAGACACAAGCAGATTAACATATCCCCAAGAGGCCAATGTCTTTAGTTGCTGAAGCCACTCAACACTTATTACCTGACAGTGTTTGAAAGTGAGACTTATTTATTTATTTCCAAATGCTACCTGCTAGGATATCTTCATGAGATACATGTGTCATTTTTGAGGGAGACCCTGGGGGGACAAAAACTCCCAGCTTCTCAGATTGCCTGAAGCTGTCAAGACTTATCAAGTATAACTTTATGGTGGTCCTTCTTCCATTTTAGACTCCAAGTTCAGACCCAGTTTACACTCTAAAAGTAATGATGTGGCAGTGGTTGAGGATGGTCATTGAGGAACTCTAATAATGTGAAAATTTAGGTTCTAAATGATATAAGGTGGCTGTCTACACAGACTGAAATCTCAAGATAATTATCCTTCTTCATTTCTTTGTGACAGAGTCTTGGCCTCAGTAGCAGAGTGTGTCATTCTAGCAACTTCTGCCACTTTGTTGTGGTGATTGTGAATTGATGCTTGACACTGATAAGGTCTAATTTCCCAGTGAACTTTGGGAAGGGGCTGACATGGTATGAATCACTATTCCTGCACACATGGGCTATTTATATCATTGCCATCTCTGTTCAAGGAGGACACTACAGGCAGCAATTGCTATCTGTGTGTGTTTGTCTGAAAATTAAAATATGTGTTTTTGTTATTCTCTTTTCTTTTATAATAGGAATAATATCATGTTATTATTAAACAACAATGAGGCATGGTTGGCAAGAAATCTGAACTAAAGAAGGATAATAAACTGACAAGTGAGAATCAGATCTGTAGCTCTAGAACATCTTTGGTTGACAAAGCATTCTTGTTTGATTTGTATGATACCCCTTTGAGGTATAAAAGAAATAAGAAGCTGTGATCAGTCCCATATTTCAAAAAGAGAAAAGTGAAGATTAGAGAAATTTGGTCACATTCTACAGAGATGTGATGGAACCTAAATACAGAGCCAGTATTTTCTTATTCCTACATTCATGGGCCAAACCATACTGCCATCAGTGATCTCGAAGTTCTGTGAGAGGATGGAAGATGAATAGAAATTGAAATCTATTGTATTACAGGTACAAGAACAGAAATATGGGGATGAGGTAGTAGAAGAAGCAAAGAAGAAGAAAATTTCAATTGGAAGTAAAGCAGGTAGGATCAAGGAGGATTCAAATAACTAAACACTCATTTGGATATTTCTTTGCTCTAAAAGAGAACATTGGCATTTGAAAAGCTTCATAAAACTATATTCCAACATTAAAAAATTGTTCTGGTTAAAGACCAATGGAAAAGCTGTATTTAACATTATTGTAATAAACTTTGTGAGAGCTTTACTATAATGATTGAATGTAATTGTTGCAATGGATTGTGAGGCATTATGATGGATTCTAACAAAAAGGAGAATCTGCATATTCATTATGACTTTCAAGAATGATGAATTTTTCAACTACAAAGAAACTGGGCAGTCAATTGAAAGAAGATTGTCAGGCAGCATTATAGACATCCATGGCTTAGGAGTTTGATATAAACAATAAAGAGGCACTTTACAGCAGAGGAGTGCATTGTGTGGGCTGGTGTATTTAGGCCCCGTTTCTAAGTCTGAAGCGTGTACCTCCCCAGGGAAAAGCACTTTTAAGATCCATAGTTGTTTTTTTTTTTTTTTAATTTTATTTTTACTTTATTTTACTTTACAATACTGTATTGGTTTTGCCATACATTGACATGAATCCGCCATGAGTGTATATGAGCTCCCAATCCTGAATCCCCCTCCCACCTTCCACCCCATATCATCTCTCTGGATCATCCCCATGCACCAGCCCCAAGCATCCTGTATCTTGTATTGAACATAGACTGGCGCTTCATTTCTTACATGATAGTATACCTGTTTCAATGCCATTCTCCCAAATTATCCCACCCTCTCCCTCTCTCTCACAGTACAAAAGTCCGTTCTATACATCTGTGTCTCTTTTGCTGTCTTGCATACAGGGTCATCATTACCATCTTTCTAAATTCCATATAGATTTTTAAAACAGAGAGGTAGAAAATATTCCAACAGCCTCTCAGGTCAAACACATCTGTAACAAGTTGGTAAGAAATAAGTACTGTAGTGTATGGCAGAGGGAATGGTCAATGGTATGTGGCATCCTGGATAGGAGGGGAGTTTGGGGGGAAATGAATACATATACATATATGGTTGAGTCCCTTCACTGTTCTCCAGACACTGTTACAACATTGTTATTTGGCATAATTAATTATATTAGATTGTACTTTGACAATTGTCATATCAACAACCATTAAAAAAGTATCAAATTTGGTGAATTTAAAGATAAAAAGTAACATTTTGGCATTTGGCTTTATTATTCCAAGAAATCTAAAAATACAGCTGAAACATATATACACACACACACAAGGATTTGTGCAGTGTATGGAGAATGTGCTGTGATAGATGAAACATGTCAAAAGTGGTTTGAGAAGTGTCATGCTGGAAGTTTCTCACTATTTGATTGATGCTACATGGTCAGGTAAACCAGTTGAAGCTGATAGCAATTAAATTGAGAACAATCAAAATCATATCAAGCAGAATATAGCTAAAAGACTCAAAATATCCAAATTAAGAGTTGCAAATTATTTGCAACAGCTTGGTTATGTTAATTGCTGTGATGTTTGGGTTCCACTGAAGTTAAGTGGGGAAAAAAAAAAAAATCAACCTTCTTGACTGTATTTCCATATGTGATTCTCAACTTAAACTTAATGAAATGTTCCATTTTTAAAGCAAATTGTACCCAGTGATGAAAAATGAATACTGTACAACAAAGTTGAATGGAATAGATCATGGGTCAAGCAAAACAAGCCACCACCAACCACATCAAAGGCCGGTTTTCATCCAAAGAAGGTGCTGTTGTGTATATGATAGGATTGGAAGGGAGTCCTCTATTATGAGCTCCTCATGAAAAAACAAATGATTAATTCCAAGAAGTATCATTCCCAAGTAGATCAACTGAAAGCAGCAATCAATGAAAAACATCTGGGATTAGTCAACAGAAAGTGCATAAACTTTCATTAAGATAGTACAAGACAGCATGTTCCTTTGATGACTACACAAAAACTATTAGAGTCTGTCTGGGAAGTTTTGATACATCCATCATATTCACTATACATTGCACCTTTGAATTTCCATTTATTTTGGTCTTTACAAAATTCTCTTAGTGAAAATAATTCAATTTCCTGGAGACTATGAAAAATACCTGGAACAGTTCTTTGCTCAAAAAGATAAAAAAGTTTTGGGATGATGAAACTATGAAGTTGCCTGGAAAGTGGCAGAAGGTAGTGAAACAGAATGGTAAATACATTGTTCCATAAAGTTCTTGGTGAAAAACATGCCTTTTATTTTTATTTAAAAACTGAAGGAATGTATTGGACAGCCTAATATTTATATCAGGAGGTTCTCATCTCTGTGTGTTGAGTGACTACTGAGCTGAAATTGAGGGTATGACCAGGTGGTAGGGCTACAGGACTTAGAAATGATTGATGGAGTATTTAGGAATCAAAGTGACACCCTATTATTTTCTAATGTGATATATGCATTATTATATCAATGAAAATTAGATTACTAACTTCTGAGTGAAGGCCTGATAGAAGGAGTTTGCAAAATGTCTAAAAGCTGATCACAAACCGGGCACGTCTTCATGGGGTTACATACTTGAGATGTACATAATCCCTTCAAAATCAGTGGTATTTCCCCAAACCAAATTCATTAGCCTTGTCCTCAAGCTGGTCTATTTTTCTGAGCTTTCCCTTAACTCAAGTTCCTCTGTTTCCCAGAGGAAAATCTAATCTCACATGCTCAAAACATGCTTGTTTCTTTCACTTTTCAGGAGACTTGTATGTCGGTTCTACCTCCATAATACGGCTTGCATCTAAACCCCTCTGTTCTACTCCAGCAGTCACTTCCCTTCCATCAAACCCGTCAGAACCCCAAAGGTCTTCAGCTTTGAGACTACAGCGGTCTTTTCACAGAAAGACATGCCTCATCGACTATAGTCATCACCCTTGATGTGAACTGAGATACATTAACCTGCTCAACATGAAAACCCTGATTGCTTTATTTCTGTTTAAACAGCAACAGCAATAACACAGGAAAAAAAAAAAAAAAAACAATCACAGCAACTAAAAACTAATATTTCTACTGATGGAGGATAGAATTGAATCTCTCATGCTAGAGCTTAGAAATTTCTGAAAACCAATCTCAAATATCCTAGTTTTGTTTTTCACTGTAGTTTTCATGTACCTTAGATCACAGAACACTTCTCTGACCTTCACTTGGCCTTCCTTCTTATACTGTTTCCTCACTGTAGAATATCTTTAGTCTCAACTATCACTTAGGCCAATAAAACATAATGAATGCTCAAATCAAAGGCTATCTATTAAAAGTGGCATTAGGAAGTAGGGGAGTTATTTTTAGGTTGAATGCATTTTTTAATATATGTTAAGAGTTTGAATTCTGACCCTGCTACTCCCTAGCTTTGTGATCTTGGACAAGTCACATTACCTCTCTGTATCTATTTATAACACCCATCCATAAAATGAAGATAATGAAAGTTCCTTCCTCATAGAACTGTTGTGAAGACTAAACTAGTTGATATATGTCAATTTTTTAGAACAATGTACAAGGTAATCGCTATTTTAGTATAGTTATTATTGTAGAAATCGAGCACTTCTGAAAAAGCCTCTGGGACATCTCATGAACAATTATTCTTTTTTTTTTTTTTTTTTTCCCAGTACCATGCTCTTCTTCACAGATGATGTCAGTGAAGGCATGAAATTGGCATTAAAATGATATAGATGGGCATTGCAATTGCCATGTGAAATTTTGAATTTTTGTCTTCTTGAAACTAATCCATGAACTCTAGTTCTCCTAATTCATTTTCATATTTTGGATGTGACTAAGTGATAAGATTTTACTTATTCTTCTTGATTAATCCATCATTCAATTATTTACTAAACATGTACTTCATACCATATTAGTTTCCTATTTCTGCTAAAGCATATTACCACAAACATATGCTTAAAATAACAAATTCATAATTCTACAGTTCTGGAGATCAGAAGTCTGAAATGGATCTCATATAACTAAAATTAAGGTGTCAACAGAGCCACATTATTTGCAGGAGGCTCTAGGAAGAAATTTATTCCCTTTTCCAGGGTCTTCAGTTCAGTTCAGTCGCTCAGTCATGTCTGACTCTTTGCGAGCCCATGAATTGCAGCCTGCCAGGCCTCCCTGTCCATCACCAACTCCCAGAGTTCATCCAAACTCATGAACATAGAGTCTATCTATGTTCCTTGATTCATGGAAAGACAAAACCAGCAATAGCTAGGTAGTCTTTTTCACATTATTCACTCTGACACAGAGACTTCTGCCTCACTCTTCTACATTTACATTTGGTATATTATATTGGACCCATCAAAGATATTCTTCCTATTTTAAGGTCAGCTGATTAGCAACACTTATTTCATCTTCAACCTTAATTCCACTTTTCCGCAAACATAGCACTTTCGGAGGTTTGAGAAGTTAGGATGGTGGACATTTGGGGGTACAATTATTCTCCTACCATATGAAATTATCATAAATCATGTATTTTTAATGAGTAAAAAATTGGAAGACAATGCTGCTGCTGCTAAGTTGCTTCAGTCGTGTGTGACTCTGTGCGACCCCACAGACAGCAGCCCACCCAGCTCCCCCATCCCTGAGATTCTCCAGGCAAAAACACTGGAGTGGGTTGCCATTTCCTTCTCCAATGCATGAAAGTGAAAAGTGAAAGTGAAGTCTCTCAGTCCTGTCTGACTCTTAGCGACCCCATGGACTGTAGCATACCAGGCTCCTCCATCCATGAGATTCTCCAGGCAAGAGTATTTCAGTAGGGTGCCATTGGCTTCTCCGTGGAAGACAATACCATTGTGCAATTATATTCTAAATTGGAAGAAAGCTGAAGAATTGGATGAAAACTATCACCATTTACAGGCTATCTCTCTCCTCTTAATGGATCTTAGTTCCTTTCATGTCCTGAATGATTTTGTAGATTTTGATTTTAATAATTTTTATTTGAGGGTACCTGACATTATGTACCCTCAGCAAGTAAATATACAGAGTACTTAATTTATGCTCATCCCATCCTAGATATTGACGTAGATAGAAAATAAGTACTATGATAAGAGGGAGGAAAGAACAATATCTGAATCAGAGAAGAATGTCTTTATACTAAAGACTAAAATAATATTAAAGACTAAATTCACTATTAATAAAAAACATGTCATATATACAAACAGTATTTTATCCTTTGATATTCTCTTTGTCAAACACGGGTTATGAGATGAAAATGATAACTAGTAGGGAGTTATGTGTCCAAATATTATACTTCTATCTTTCTTTTTCTTCTTATATATGACTGAATGTTCAGTTTCTAAGCATATCTTATTAAAAATATCTTTGCAAAAATTGCAGTGTATTCAGAAACCTTTAGACACATTTGCTGTCTATGAAATGAGGATACAAACATTTGTACCTCTCCTCTTTGAGACATGAGGATGGATGGCAAAAATCACTTGTACAATGCTTTAAGTGTCTTGGAAAAGGAGCCTATCGAAATGGAAATTATTATCATCAGAAGAGTCATAACAGTCTTCCAACTGTCATTGTTATAGTGGAAAATGGTGATTCATTCTACTCCGCTTCTCCTTTGTCCCAGTGGATAGAAATCAGCTTATTAGTTTCTTAGTGCAACTGACAGTGTCTCCTTTATAAAACCCATTCCCAATTCACATTTCCACTGAAATTTTAATCCAGTGAATTATATTTTCTTCTCTGTATTGTCAATTCAAAATCATTCTTTGGTGACTGTACTCTCTGCCTTCTAGTTCTCCTTCAGGAAGTAGAATTACTTTGAGAAAAGATAGAGCAGAGCCTGCTGTGGACATTTCAGTTTTGTGCCTTTAGCAGTGAAAGAGGAAGGGCTCTGACCTATTTACAACACTTATGCTCCAAAGAACAGTCATTTATATGAGGGTTAGGTAAAGAGGAGGAGGGATGTCTTTCGATTCGAGTTATGTTCATGAACTCTTGAAGGCCACTTTGTCTATCTAGCATTGTGCAGGAATTAACAGCCTCACTAGCAGTCTTCACCCAATGACTCTTTGTAGTTGGTTTATAAATAACCTAGTTCCCTTTCCTTTGGGATGGAGTAATTTGAAGCACCTAATTTTGTGTCCCCTCCAAGGTGCTGTTTGCCTCCTAGGTTCTAGTTGCCTCCTAGGCTTACCAATTTGTGTTCCCAGCATAACTTCCCATTCTGGCACCTGCCATGTAAACTCTGTGCATTTGAATCCTTGCCTCAGAGTTTACATCTGGGAGAATACAACCTAAAACAAAAAACAACTTCCTGTATCTGATCACCCAAGTCTGACATAGCACTTAGAGTTAAAATCAAAAAAATTTTTTTCTTCATGTCTTTCTACCCTCATCTAAATCACTTTACTGTCTCCTTTCTGATTCCCTAAAGTACAACTTGTTTTCACTTCATAATTTACTATGTCATGATAATAATATTGATTTGATGTTGTATAATTGTATATGCCAGAATGCTTTGAGCTACAGAATCTATTAACCGATGTATTTTGCCTTATTGTTTTTTCATATATATTGGCTAGATTTACTCAGTGATATTTTAAGGTCCTTTATGAAAACTATATGCAGAAATAATTGTGATATATACTATTAAAGATTGGCACTGAACATGTGATACATTGAACCAACTGAACTGCACTCGATAAGATGCACACCAATAATTAGAGAGCAGAAGTTTAGTATAAAACTTTGATAATAAAGTTGCATACCCTAACTCTTTTAAACTGCAAGGCATATTTTGTTCCATATTCTATGCTTCCACTTGCCATAATTTATTGTATTTCTAATTTTTGCTCCTAGTTTTACAGATGGAAAAAAGTTTTCGGGGAGATGAAATAGTTATTTACCTCTTTGGTTCATTTGACGTTTATGTCTTTGTTTCCTTTCTGCACAAAATTTCTACCTACCTCATCCCCAAATACAATTTCAAACTTTTACATAGCCAATCCATGATATGATAAGTGGCAAATGGAGAATTTGACAATTAAGAGCAGAAATCCTAATAAGATAGGGTGAGAGGTAAGTAATGAGAGCAATTAGCTTTGTAGTATACCAAAGAATTGAGTTGTTAGTTGATCAAATGGAAAGTATCACATGATAAATGTTACATATCACTTCCCTACTTGTCAACAGAAACCAGAAATGAGTCTCTGTGTCTCAGTAAGAGATGTGCATTTGGAGTGAATTGGGGGCAGAAGTAGTAGAGGGAAGTAGGAACCTAAAAAAAATACACCCAGCATATGGGATTGTCTTGGCAAGTACAGATTAAATGTTTTAACTGAAAATGTTTCTTTTACAAAAAAAAAAAAACAAATAGAACACAGTTAGTGAAATAAATTATTTTTGCAGGTAAAAATGTTAAAATCATTATATTTGGATAAGAATTGCATCTCTCTGTAAATTGATCTTTTCCCATCACATAGACCTGATGCATATTATTGCAGGATTGTGAATCAAGCATGAGGACAGTATTGATGCTACTAAAAAAAAGGAGGGGGGGGATTAAAGGGCAACAAGTTGGATATTAAAGACCTAAAAGGAAGAGATGCTGAATCAAATTTCCAATAACCAGTCCCCTGAGACATCCAATTCTGCCACTGAGCCAGTTTAAAACAAAAAAGTGAAGAATGTCAACAGCAGTAATATTGAGATGCATTAACTGTAAAATTGTCCTAGTGCATATAATGACAGTCATAGGACTAATAACACTTTGCAATTAAATAGCACTTAACTTCCTAGGAGTTCAAAGTGCTTCCCAATACAATATTGAACAACCTTGTGATACAAAGAGGAAAAAGCTTCCACAGATCCCATCGATTAAAGACACTGTTTTAAACGTACACCACTAGGATAGAGCTTCTTATAAAAAATGACAAGAAATGCCAAAATACTTGAGCTAACGGCCCACTTAGAAAAGAGTTTGACTCTCAAAGACAGTTGGTGACACAATGAAAAGAACTCTGATTGCCCCTTATTCAGCTTCAAGACTTTAGTCTTTTCCTGGTTCTGCACTAACTGACTGAGTGGCCAAGTTCACTTTTCTAACTGCCTTTGTCTCCTCACCTTTAAATGGAAGATGGTGCACTTGTATGTGTACAAGCACCAGGATTCAATTGAAGAGTTCATTTTTTATTGCTTCATACTGAACATTATCATTAATCTTGTAGGACATTTAGGTATAGAACTGAGTACATGTTATTCATTAGACTTTCAACTGTACAAAATAACACTGTCATTTAATGAATCTTGTTTCCAAACACTACAAATCTCTGACTTGTCAATCTCACTAAGATGTTTCATCAAATACCATTTATAATTGAAAGCACTTTGAGAAGTATGGAGTGTTAGATAAGTGAGTTATTGTTATTAACCTAATTTCCCTTTATCACCCATTATGGATCCATCATCCATGAATTTATTAATAGATAAGATAATAAACTGGAGATTGCTTACACTAGAAAAGGAAACACATTTCCAAAATGAGAGTCTTCTATGAAATGCCCGCTCTTTGAAATGTTTCTATCTTACTTGACAATAAGTCATTTGTGGAAACGTATATGCTACTCCATGGTCTTATTCATTCCTTTATAAGTTCACAATTTTACATGATCATTGATGGAGATGAAGATCATTGGTGGAGGATAATTTGCCTTACTGGTGTTGAGATGAATAATCTTACTATGGATATTGAATTAATCATTCTGGTTTCTATTCTGGCTTTTTTGCTATCTACCTCTGGGTGTCATGGCAAGTTAATAAAAGTTTGTGCTAACCTGGTGACCTCTTCTTGTTGTTGTTGTTTAGTCAGTTAGTCATGTCCAACTCTGTGCAACCCCATGGACTGCAGCACAGCAGGCTTCCCTATCCTTCACCTTCTCCCAGAGCTTGTTCAAACCCGTGTCCATTGCATTAGTGATGCCATCCCAAAATCTTGTACTCTGTTGTCCCCACCCTTGCTTTTAATCTTTCCAGAATCAGAATTTTTTTAATGAGTCAGCTCTTCTCATCAGGTAGCCAAAGTATTGGAATTTCAGCTTCAGCATCAGTCTTTCTAATGAATATCCCAGATTGATTTCCTTTACAGTTGACTGGCTTGATCTCCTTGCAATCCAAGGGATTCTCAGGAGTGTTGTTCAGCACCATAGTTTGAAAGTATCAGTTCTTCGACACTCAGCTTATAATCCGAGTCTCACATACATGCATGACTACTGGAAAAACCATAGCTTTGACTAGATGGACTTTATTAGTAAAGTAATTTCTCTGTTTTTTAATATGCTGTCTAGGTTTGTCATAGCTTTTCTTTCAAGAAGCAAGCGTCTTTAAATTTCATGGCTGCAGTCACCATCTGCATTGATTTTGGAGCCCAAGAAAATAAAATCTCCCACTGTGTCCATTGTTTCCACATCTATTTGACATGAAGTCATGGGACTGGATGCCATGATCTTAGTTTTTTGAATGTTAAGTTCTAAACCAGCGTTTTTTTTTAATATAAATCTATTCATTTTAATTGGAGGTTAATTACTTTACAATATTTTATTGGTTTTGCCATACATCGACATGAATCCACCGCATGTATATACACAATGGATTACTACTCACCCATTAAAAAGAATAGATTTGAATCAGTTCTAATGAGGTGGATGAAACTGGGGCCTAAACCAGCTTTTTAACTCTCATTGTTCACCTTCATTAAGAGGCTCTTTAGTTCCTCTTTGTTTTCTGCCATAAGGGTGGTGTAATCTGAATACATGAGATTATGATATCCCTCCTGGCAATCTTGTTTTCAACTTGAGCTTCATCCAGCCTGGCATTTTCCATGACTTAATCAAGAAAGTATAAATGATAATACTATAAAAGAAGCATGATAAACAGTTTGAACATAGTTTTATTAAACATAAATTATTATAGACAAGTATATTTTGGATGGTTTGCTCACCACAACTTTTGTAGAGTCGTGTGTTGAAATCAAACTAGTTAGTTTAGTTAAGGGCTTCCCTGGTGATTCAAACAGTAAAAAATCCACCTGCAATATGGGAGATCTGGGTTTGATCTCTGGGTTAGGAATTTCCCCTGGAGGAGGGCATGGCAACCCACTCCAATATTCTTGTCTAGAGGATCCTCATGGACAGAAGAGCCTGTTGGGCTACAGTCCATGGGGTCGCAAAGAGTCAGTTGTGACTGAGTGACTAAGTGCACTCACACACACACACACACACACACACACACAGAGTTTAATCAAATCCAAGTCTAATATAAACAAGGCTAGAGGGAAATGAGAAAATTCAAAAGCAGCCCGAAGAAACATTTCAGAATGAAATATAGAGCTTTAAACTACTATTATTATTACTATCTGTTCAGATCTGTGCAAAGCAAATATTTCCATGTGTAGACAATCTATATGGGAAGATTTGTGCAACTGTTTTATAATCCATAAGAGGCTAGTCCTTGTAAGCTATTTTCATGATACTTAGAAACTAGTGTAGACCTTTAACTAATAGGCTGTATTCATATTCACACTTGGAAACATCCATACACAGAAAAAATTATCAGCTAAGTTTGTTCAGTGACACTGTTTGACTAGCTACTGAGCTCTATGAATTAGAGCACTTCAGACTTGTTGTTGATTTTTGTGTTTACAAACAGAACCATGCCAAACTCTTTGACAATCTATTTGATGTCCTCTTCCTTTCACTGAGTTCTTCAGAAACATAGTTCCTGGATAGAATGCTCTATAATAATAGAATATCTCTGTTATTTCTTTTTCTCTGGGTACGTTGGATGTGAGAGGGTTAAAAGAATAATTATGATGCTAACTTGGAACAACCCAACAAGGTAACTTTGGGCTGTGTTAGTTTAGTGAAGACTTTAAAAGCTTTGAAAATGCTCTTAAAGTTATATGGATTTTTTTTCTTTTTATAGTCAGTGAAAAATTATATTTTAAAACTCTACAGTTCAAGGGGAAAAGCAATTATCAAAATGCAATAAACTTCTAAGTAAAGTACAAATTGCTTCCATGGCCTTAACTGTTAAAATAGAGAGCTTCTGGTAATGTGTTTCTTGAGTCAATCAGCGGGATTCTTCTTCCACATTCTGACACCCAGGGGAGGGATAGAGGTCAAAATAGAACTCTCAGAAAATACTGTTAGAAAAGCTAGACTTGAGCAAGTGGTGAGAAGTTAACATCTGATTTTTTTTCTGTTTTTTTTTTTTTTTTTTTTTTTCAGAGAGCTTTTTCTCTTGGTTACTTCCTTCCTGTCACCCAGTTTGATTCACAATCTGAAAGATGAGGTAGTGAGCAGGAATACAATTATGTCCATTGCATGAGGTGAGCAACCTGGAACATTTGCAGAAAGGTAATAAATATCTGTTGGGTAATCACTTCCCTTAACTTATTTCATTTGTATTCTGCACCACACTACAAAGTAGTTAGGACCCCAGAGGCATAGAATTGGGGATTTAGAAGAAAATTTAGCTGACATCTGATCCAACATCAGAGAAGAAAAAGAAAGAGTCCAATCTGTAATATTACAGGATATTATCTTTCTTCTTTTGGAACACTTTCAGTGTGGCAGAGAAACTACTTCTGAGAAAACTTATTCCTTTGTAAGGCAGACTTATGTTTAAAAAAATAATAACAAAATGTTCATCTTTTAAATTCCACCCAGGTTTCTAGATCTACTTTTTGGTGCAAAACAGACTAACAATTTTTGTGAGTTGAGACAGAATGAAAACTGACATCTTCAGAATCTTACAGTCATTAGTTGGGTTTGGGTTCCATCTACCCTCTATAGATGTGTTGTGTAGACAAAGTCCTTATGCCTCACTTCAATTTGTTGTTGACTTACTAGTTCAGTTCAGTTCAGTTGCTCAGTCCTGTCCGACTCTTTGCGATCCCCTGAGTCTCAGCACACTAGGACTCCCTGTCCATCACCAGCTCCTGGAGTTCACTTAAACTTATGTCCATCGAGTCGGTGACTTATTAGTGGTCATATATAAATTGGTGATAAAATATCTAGCTCATATGTTCACAGATTGTTGAGAAATTTATATGTGGAAAAACTCTGCAAAATGTCAAAGAAAGCATTATTTTCCTCTTTTTAATGTTGACCCTTGATATACTTCATTAATTACATTAATTTTATTAGATATTTTTGTACTGTACTTTCTCTGGCCAAAGTAGCAATCTATTGTACCTTCACACAGTTCCTATAATGTCAACCCTAAATGTTCATATGCTATAAATATTTATTTGGTTATGGATTTCCCAATATGAAAATGACCTTGCATAAGTAACATAAAACATTATCAACAGCCAAAAGAGATGAGTTGAAATCCACAGGAAATCAAGGAAAACAAAAACAAATAATACAGATGTTTATGCTGATAATGTCAGGAAAGGAAAGAGGTGGTAATGGTGGTTTAGTCGCTAAGTTGTGTCTGACTGTTGTGACCCCATGGACTTCAGCCTGCTAGGCTCCTCTGTCCATGGGATTCTCCAGACAAGAATACTGAAGTGGGTTGCCATATCCTTCTACAAAGGAAAGAGGTAGGTCTATAGGTAATAATGAACAGGAGTTTACAAGGGGAATAAGTAGACATCAAAGATACTTTTGATTTATTTGGGTTTTGGAAAAAACATGCACTAATTTACAAAACCTTATAAATATTTTCAAGTTCTTAGAACTCATTTCTTTAACCTCAAGTCTCCAACACATACCTATTAAATACAAGCATACACAGAGACATACAACTAGTTAAGGTATTTCTGCTGTGCCATGCTTAGTCACTCAGTCATGTCCGATGTCCGACTCTTGCAGCCCCATGGACTGTAGCCCACCAGACTCTTCTGTCCATGAGTATTCTCCAAGCCAGAATACTGTAGCGGGTTGCCATGCCCTCCTCCAGGGGATCTTCCCAACTCAGGGACCGAAGCCAAGTCTCCCACAATGCAGATGGATTCTTTACTATCTGAGCCACCAGGGAAACCCTAACGCACCTCTACTAAAGGTTATATGACAGATATGTTGTTGTTCTTTAGTCACTAAGTTATGACCGACTCTTTCAACCTCACAGAGGTAGCCCACCAGGTGTTTTTGTCCATGGGATTTCCCAGGCAAGAATATTAGTGCAGGTTTTTATTTCCTTCTCCAGGGGATCTTTCCAACCCAGGGATGGAACCCGCATCTCCTGCATTGGCAGGAGGATTCTTTACCACTGAGCCATATATGAATTACTAAAATTAGATACTAGTCATCCTTTTCTTATGTCCTTAACCCTGTCAGTTTGTTTACCATTCTTATCTCTGTGTAGCTCAGGTTTTCATATAATTTATTACTTACTTTTTAGGTGTTTCTTTCCCACACCTACCTCCATTCCTCTGCCTCTGGGCTATTCTCTCATCTCAGGTCCCTGGTCCTTAGTTTTGTGGAGTCCCTCTTCTTTGGTTCATGACTCTTCTTTCCAAATCCTTGGTCATGTGGGACATTTTGATACTTTATTTTAAAAATAAAAAATTGCCATACTTACTTTTTTTTAATATATCTAAAGGTTTATTAATATGCTAGATGAAGTAAAGTGTCAGTCTACTCTAAATCTCATCCTTGAGGTTCACAAAGATGCTTGAGAAAGGCCTTGACATTTCAATTTCACCCTTTTCCTTCCCCTCCAAAATGAACTTGTCATTTGGCCTAACCCAACAACCCAGGGCAAGGAAATGCAGTCTATCCTGTGCCTGGGAGGAGGACAATAACAGTGACTGCTGTGGTTAGCAGAGATTATAAAATTGAGTAATGATTCAGATTCACACTTCACTCCAGTCACTAACATCCTAATCCTTTATATGAGAAAAGGTGTTAGCTCAGCCTCTAACTTGCTGCAGTAAATGTGGGTAAATCCTAGAGCAGACTTGATTATGCATAATAACCTATGAGCATCTTTTCAAAAGTGCAGTTCCCAGGCCACCTCCAAAGAGTGTGTTATTCAGTAGAGAAAAGTAAGAGTTTTTTGAAAAGCCACCTTGATCCATAGCTAGAGTTGGAAACACTGATTTAGTCAGCCTGCACTCTTTTTTCTCATCTGTGAAAATAAGGTCAGAGTTATGAAATATAGCATGATAAAACTTGGGTCCTTATAAAAAATACAATTCATCTGATCCTTTCCCACAAAATTAGATTCAGTACCTCCTTGGGCTTTGGTACTCAGAGTGAGCAGGTGAACCAGCAGCTTCACTTAACTATCAAAGGAGAGAATTAACCTCCAGCTCAGAAGGGCTCAGGAAACTATTTTGAAAAAGCACATAAGGAAATTCTTGTGATCAGAAACATGGGAACCTCAAGTTATTGATTATTTATTTGTCTATGCTCCTAAATTACATAGCCATATGGTTTTCTCTCCTATTAAAATGCAAACTACTTAAACACAAAGTGAAAGTGAAATCATATTCAACTCTTTGAGACCCATGGACTATAGCCCAGCCAGCTCCTCATTCCATGGGATTTTCCAGGCAAGAATACTGGAGTAGGTTGCCATTTCCTTCTCAAGATCTTCCTGAGATCTTCCTGACTCAGGGATCGAACTCGAGTGTCCTGCATTGCAAGCAGACTCTTTACTGTGTGAGTCACCAGGGAATCCCACTTAACCACAGGGACTATACATAATATTTTTGTTTCCTCCTTACTTGTAAAAAATAGTGTATTGTGAATGGCCAGTGTCAAATAAATGCTTATTGGCGGGAGCGGAGATAGGGGTGATGAAGAGAGGGATAATAGGATTTTGTCAATATAGGATACTTCAGTATTATTATTATTATTAAATAATATTAGTAAGGCAGATGTGGAAAGACAAGCATAGCTTTTTAGTTCTTCCCCACATTGCCACAGAGTGGGTTTATTTATAGTGATGATTACATAAATATTTGTGATATTAATCATGAAGGAAAGAAAATGTAAGAGAGATTTAAAAAAAAAAAAAAACCACAACGTATTAGCTATGCTATGAGCGTTTTGTGTAGTGGGGGCATTTTCATTACTTTGGATAGTTGCTTTTCAGAGATAAATTGATATTCAGTCTCAAATCTGTCAGATAGTGAAGGAGATGTAAAAAGCTAAACTTTTGTTTACATCAGAAGATTAACTAGGCACACTGTTAGAATATTCAATAGGGGAACCGTGATAGATAAATTGTCAAAGAGAACTTCAGAAACTACTCAATGATTTAAAAAAAAAAAAAAAGATATACAGTCTTCTCTTCTGTTGTGAAGATTCTTACAACTGCACTTTTAAATATGTGTGACTAAAACCTTACCGCTTTAACCTAGTCAACAAACCACAGGAAGGGAAATTCCTTTACAGAAGACTTATAAACCAACAGACTGAGAATAAAAATGCAGTGAGAACTCATTGATGTATTGAGAGAGGGAGGTCATTTGATGAAGGATAATGAGCTAAAAGCAGGTTTTCTCAAGGAAAGATTTCCATTGTCTTGTGCAGTCCTAATGTGCAGAAATCGCTGTAAAAACTTTTGCTCATCTACAAGTAAGAAAAGACAAAAAAAAAAAAAAAAGAAGAAATTTGAGTGCTTCTTAATATGCAAATATCTGGAATTGTTTGAGGGAGGGTGAGAAAACTAAAGTTTGAGAGGCTTTACTTCATTTGTGTTTGGAGATTTGACCCAAGGTACCGAAGGTAGACACTCAAAAGGGCTTCACTGGTGGCTCAGACGGTAAAGCGTCTGCCTGCAATGCGGGAGACCCGGGTTCGATTCCTGGGTCGGGAAGATCCCCTGGAGAAGGAAATGGCAATCCATTCCATCACTCTTGCCTGGAAAATCCCATGGACGGAGGAGCCTGATAGGCTACAGTCTGGGGTCGCAAGGAGTTGGACACGACTGAGAGAATTCACTTCACTTCAGACACTCAAAAGACAGCAGAACTAACTTACTAAAGATGAAAGGGTTAAAAATATCCCAATGTGTATTGGTCCGGTGTCATACTCACGGACAATATTAACTTTCTAAAGTGAGCAATTTGAAGAGCATTTTAAGTGCAAAAATGATACTTTTTCTCCCTTCACAAAGTCTCCAAGCTGCAAAATTGGACATTTCTATGAAATCACAATTTTTCAGCATAGTGATGTAGTTGTGAAGGACAGGGCAATTGAGTGCACTGTGAAAAGTTAATGTGTTCTACTGACACGACAATCAAAGGCCAAGTAGATCAACCTCTTTGCCCTGAAATTTAGTACCTTCTTGCTGTAGACCCAGTGAAATTTTTATCATGAGAAGATTTTATGACACACAAATGACCACATATAACTGAATATGAACTAGTGTGCATTTCAGTATGGAAGGTTTTCATGCTGTGTCTTAATCTTAATGGCAAACCACCTCACAGAGAAGTTAGCAGTTTGAACGCCTGCACAGGAAGTAAAATCTAACTACATAATACCTATTACAAACCATTTTTTCTAATTAGCTAGTTTGACCTAATGCAGTCATTTTTCTTTTAATGTTGATCTCTTTCTTTTTTATACTCTCCTTCTTAGATAAGATCCTTTTTTTTTTTCTTTCATTTCCATTCAACCTAGGGTCAACCATTTAATGGCCTGATTCAGTACAGAAAATCCTAACACACTTAGCAAATCTTTATTTATTGTATAACAACTGAGTAGAAGGTGAAATATAGAAAAAGTAGAGAGAAGAGTTGTATTTTAGGAGTTCCTCTTCTATAAATACCTAAAAGCCTTTACTGTCTATAGCATAACACTTGCCCCTTAATTCATGCTCTGTGTTTTCACATTAATAGTTCAATGAAAGTGAATCCTGTTTTCCTAAGTAAAGAATACACTTCATTAAAAGAAAAGTGCATTATATGGTACTTTTTGTCGTAATTCCGCATACGTTCTAGCTTATAAAGTGGAATTTTAAAGTTCTTGTTGTATTATATTCAAGTACCAAACCATGTTTTAAAAAAATATTTTAAAAAAATCTGTGTATTAAACATTCATATAAAGAAAACTAAAGCTAAGTTTTTGTTTGTTTATTTAAAAATAGAACAGGTTTCAGTACATAACCAATGCCAATTAAGGCTAGCTCATTTATTATTTGTTATATTAGAAATCCTCAGGTAAAACAGGGCTTTACAAAAATGTGTGAAGGTTATTACAGGTTAAGTCTTCATCATGGAGAGAAGTATGCACATTAAATACTACCTCAGGGATTTTAAAGTAAGAGGAAACATTAAAATTTAATAAAAATTTTAAGTTTAGGATAAATGCATGGAACTTTTTAAATGAAGATGATATAAAACAAGGCATTTTTTAAAAAGAAATTCCTAATAAGTATTATTTAGATGTGGCATATTGGGAGAAAAAAGAAAAAAAACAACTTAGATAATTTAGAATTTGGTTTTGATTGCTCATTGTTTCAACTGGAAAGTCTATAGCATTATAAAAATATGGTCTGTGAGCTACACCTTAAAGTAACTTACTAGAAACCTCTGACTTATGCTCAGAAAGGAGGCAAATCAAGAATTTACTCTTTGTTAAATTGTCTGCTTTTGTATGTTCAATTAAAGGATGCTAATGGCATTAGTGAAGCCCTACCGCTTAGAAATTTACAGCACAAAAAGCACATATGGAAGATGGCTTCAGTTCAGTTCAGTTTGGTGACTCAATCGTGTCCGACTCTTTGCGACCCCATGAATCGCAGCACGCCAGGCCTCCATGTCCATCACCAACTCCCGGAGTTGACTCAAACTCATGTCCATCGAGTCGGTAATGTCATCCAGCCATCTCATCCTCTATCATCCCTTTCTCCTCCTGCCCCCAATCTCTCCCAGCATCAGAGTCTTTTCCAAGGAGTCAACTCGTCGCATGAGGTGGCCAAAGTACTAGAGTTTCAGCTTTAGCATCAGTCCTTCCAGTGAAAACCTAGGACTAATGTCCTTTAGGATGGACTGGTTGGAACTCCTTGCAGTCCAAGAGACTCTCAAGAGTCTTCTCCAAAACACAGTTCAAAAGCATCAATTCTTCAGTGCTCAGCCTTCTTCATAGTCCAACTCTCACATCCATACATGAGCACAGGAAAAACCATAGCCTTGACTAGACAGACCTTTGTTGGCAAAGTAATATCTCTGCTTTGCAAAATGGTATCTAGGTTGGTCATACTTTCCTTCCAAGGAGTAAGCATCTTTTAATTTCATGGCTGCAATCACCATCTGCAGTGATTTTGGAGCCCCAAAAAATAAAGTCTTACTGTTTCCACTGTTTCCCCACCCATTTCCCATGAAGTGATGGGACCAGATGCCATGATCTTCATTTTCTGAATGTTGAGCTTTAAGCCAACTTACTCACTTTTCTCTTTCACTTTCATCAAGAGGCTTTTTAGTTCCTCTTCACTTTCTGCCATAAGGGTGTTGTCATCTGCATATATGAGGTAATCGATATTTCTCCTGGCAATCTTGATTCAGCTTGTGTTTCTTCCAGCCCAGCGTTTCTCATGATGTACTCTGCATATAAGTTAAATATGTAGGGTGACAATATACAGCCTTGACATATTCCTTTTCCTATTTGGAACCAGTCAGTTATTCCATGTCCAATTCTAACTGTTGCTTCCTGACCTGCATACAGGTTTCTCAAGAGACAGGTCAGGTGGTCTGATATTCCCATTTCTTGAAGAATTTTCCACAGTTTATTGTGATCCACACAGTCAAAGGCTTTGACATAGTCAATAAAGCAGAAATAGACGTTTTGTTTTGTTTTGTTTTGTTTTTTTCTGGAACTCTCTTGCTTTTTTGATGATCCAGTGGATGTTGGCAATTTGATCTCTGGTTCCTCTGCCTTTTCTAAAGCTAGCTTGAACATCTGAAAGTTCGTGGCTCCCATATTGCTGAATCCTGGCTTGGAGAATTTTGAAGATGTCTAGTTGTAGCCTAATATCCATGTTTACTTAATTTATAGTAATAGCATGTTAGCTAGGCACATGGCCATTCAGCTAAAAGAAACACTGTCCACCATCCTTTAGTGCCAACTTTAGCCATATGGTCATGTTCTAAAGAAACAGATAAGGAGAATGAGTGTGTATAAGTCCCAGGTATTGCCCTGAAAACAAAACAAAACAAAACAAAACAAACATAAACTGTGGGTTATCCTGGTTCTTTATTCTTACAAGCTGCTCAAAAATGGTGAGAACTGGATATTTTCCATATTCAGAAAACACATTTGAAGAATTGTGGTACCACTGTAAGCCCTGGAATTCTAGAATATAACTTGATCATTACACAACATAAAAATCAGCTTCTATTTCAGACCCTATATCAAAGTCACCCTTTATCTCCTTCTTCACAAAGGTTAACTAATATACTAACTAATATCAATACTTTGCTTGCTTTAACAATTAATTTAATATAACACAGATTTTTCAAGTGTGTTAATTAATAGAGTACAGTGTTATTCATGGAAGACTGAATAACAAATACACTTGTATATGGAACACGTGTACTGTACTACATCATATATTGAAAAAAGTCATGTAATTTTATTAGAAAGTAGGAAACCAGCAGAGACCAAAAAAAGAAAACAAAAAGAGGAACAAATCAAGAGGTGATGAGGAAAAGAGTAAAATTCTGTTAATAAAATCCACACCATTATCAAAAGTTGTGAGCTGGTTTGAAATGAAGTTTAAACCTTGAAAATAGTTGATAGAAAGCATATATATTATGACTAGATGCTAATGTTCACCAGTTACCATCAAGTATCTCACAACAGTGTCTCCTTACTTCTGTTGAGTTAGGAACCAGGTTGTATAAGCCTACCTGCTATAGTAAATTTTAAAATTTGCTAGAATTTGAAAACTTTATGCCTTTGAAATACCAGTTGGGGTTGTAGAATTGGTTTGAAGGGATAGGAGATGGGCAAGAAAGATTGGTAGAAATCCAGCTGAACAGGTTAAATTTCAGACGCTTGAAATGTTAACACTTTTTAAGTAGAAGTTAATCTATTTGTTACATTTATTGTCAAAATTCCTGTGGAAGGTTAAAAAGGTGATATGGAAATAGTCTGTAGGAGAATAAACATTTAGTTGATAGAAGCAGTAAAAAAAAAAAAAATCCCTTTTCTTGGGATAGACAATATGATAATCTCTCATATGATAGTCCCTGTTAGTTTCTCTTGTCAACATATATTAACTAATTGCAAATTTGCACATTAGACTTTGAATACCCACTACTATGAGCATTGTACTTGACCCATAATAATTGCATGACAAAAAGACATTTTTGTGTCAGCTTGGAGGCAATATGACATAACAGCATCATCTCTGATCTGGCCATAATCATCAGAGGTTTCTTTTGTAGCTGTCTGAGCTTGTTCTGATTTTTGACTAATATCTTTGAGCCCATGGTCCATGATCAGCTTTTGACTCAACTCATATGTCAGCATAGTCAGAACAATTAATACAATATTTCAATATAGATGATTGGATGCCAAAATGAGCCTATGTCAATCACATTGATAAAAATATTTTAGAGTTATAAAAGAGTATTTTCAAGAAATTAAATTTCATGAAAACAAATGTGTTTCCAACAGAACTGAAAATATAGGACACTGAGCAGCTACTATGAATAAATAATAATTTCTTTTTTTGATAATATTTTATTTTATTTGTAATAATTTTTTTCCTTTATTTTAATTTACAATACTGTATTGGTTTTGCCATACATTGACATGAATAAACCATGGGTGTACATGTGTTCCCAAACATGAACCCCCCACCCACCTCCCTCCCCATAACGTCTCTCTGGGTCATCACCGTGCACCAGCCCGAAGCATGCTGTATCCTGCGTTGGACATAGACTGGTGATTCGATTCTTACATGATAGCATACATGTTACAATGCCATTCTCCCAAATCATCCCACCCTTATTTTTACCTACATAACTTTAGATTCTAGAATAGCTAAAATTATATTTGGGAAAGAAAATTGTTGAGCAACAGAGAGCTTATGGAAAATATAGATTTACAACAATTACTTTAACCTGCTGAAGCCTCGTTTATTCTTTAAGATTCAGTCCACTTCTCATCAATGTCCTGAAACTTTCAAACTTTCAACCACATGACCTGCAATTTTTCTCTCTCCTGGGAAGTTCTGTAAAATTTATGATTCCTAGATATCATCTACAGTGTTTCTACATAGTATTATATATATATATATATATATACACACATCCTTTGTCTATTCTTATATTCAAATAGAATTTATAAGTTTTTATTTTATAGTAGGGTATAGTTGATTAACAATGCTGTGTTAGTTTCAGTTGTGCAACAAAGTGACTGAGTTATATATGTACATGTATCTATTATTTTTCAAATTATTTTCCCAGTTAGGTTGTTACACAATATTGATCAGAGTTTATAGTGCTATAGAGTAGGTCTTTGTTGGTTATCCATTTTAAGTATAGCAGTGTGTATATATCAACCCCAAGCTCCATAAAACAAAATCTAATATTAAAATTATCTTTACATTTCATGTCTCTTTTCTCAGAGTTGATATGGTAGAAACTGAAAATTGTCTACCTAATTTGTTTTTGCCTTCTTCTATAATAACATAAGTGAAGACAGAGCATTGTAATTATCTGAGGCTATGATTCCCAGGTTTACCTTCAGCTAGATATGTTCATGTGAACAAACTCTCAATGATGAAATGACTTGACAAAGTATGTGAAATTTCACTTAATTTTTTTAAATAGCTTCTCTGCTTCTGAACTTTCCTTTACCTTTGGGCCAATGGGTATGCCAATCAGAACAATGAATTTAAAGATAGTATGTTGGAGACAGCAAAATTGCCGTCATCTTTGGTCCCTGGAGTTGGGCTACTGACATTCTGAAATCCTCACTTTTGACTCCTGTGTAAAAGAGATATACATTTCTTTTCTTTCTTTCTTTCTTTCTTTCTTTTTTTTTTTTTTTTTTTGTAATCACACCATAAAGAAGGCTGAACGCCAAATTGATGCTTTCAAACTTTGGTGATGGAGAAGACTCTTGAGAGTCCCTTGGACAGCAAGGAGATCCAACCAGTCCATCCTAAAGGAGATCAGTCCTGGGTGTTCATTGGAAAGATTGATGTTGAAGCTAAAACTCCAATAATTTGGCCACTTGATGCAAAGAGCTGACTCATTGAAAAGACCCTGATGCTGGGAAAGATTTAGGGCAGGAGGAGAAGGGGATGACTGACGATGAGATGGTTGCATGGCATCACCGACTCGATGGACATGGGTTTGGGTGGACTCTGGGAGTTGATGATAGACAGGGAGGCCTGGCATGCTGTGATTCATAGGGTCATAAAAAGTTGGACACGACTGAGCGAATGAACTGAACTGAACTAAATAAATTAGAAAAAAAAAAAAAAAAAAAAAAAAAACCTCTCAACAAACAAATTCCAAAACCAGATAACTTCAGAGGTGCATTCTACCAAACCTGCTTAAACTGCTCCAAAATAAAAAATTTCAGAGAAAAAAAAAATCACTTCTGAACTCATATTTTGAAGCCAGCATCATGCTGATATCAAAATCAGACAGATATCACAAAGAAAATTACACACCAACATACTAATGATCATAGATGCAAAAATCTTCAACAAAACATTAGCAAACCATATTCAACAATATATTAAAAGGATCACACACCATGATCAAGTGGGACTTACCCCAGTGATGCAAGTGTATCCATAAATCAATCAATGTGGTGATATACTGCGCTAACAAACTGAAGAAGAAAAATAAGGTAATATTTTCAATAGATTCAGATAGGGCCTTTGACAAAGAATTTATACATCTCAACATCAAAGAAAAAACATCCAATTATAAATGGGCAGTGGACATGAATAAATATTTTTTCCAAAGAAGACATAAAGACAACCAAGAGGCACAGAAAAAGATGCTCAACATTGTTAATTATCAAGGAAACGAAAATGAAAATGGCAATGAGATATCACCTCACCCCTGTCAAAATCACTAATATAAAAATAAAAAAAAATATTAAGATTTGGCAAGGTTCTGGAGTAAAAGGAACCGGTGTGCACTATTGGTAGAACAGTAAATTGGTGCAGCCACTGAAAAAAACATAGAGATTACTTAAAAAATTTAAAATAAGAAATATTACTTTACCCAAGAATTCCACTCCTGGATATTTGTCCAAATAAAATGGAAAGGCTAACTTGGAAAGATACATCTAATCCTTTATTCATTGTAGCCTTATTTACAATTGCTGAGGTATGTGGTGGTGGTTTATTCACTAAGTCGTGTGTGACTCTTTGCAACAACATGGGCTGTAGCCCACCAAACGCTTTCTGTCTATGGGATTTCCCAGGCAAGTATTCTGGAATGGGTTACCATATCCTTTTCTAGGGGATCTTTCTGACCCAGGGATTAAACCCAGGTCTGCTGCATTACAGGAGGATTCTTTACTGAGTGAGTCACCACAGAAACTCCTGCTCAATATGAAAGCAACCTAAATGCCTATAGATAGATAAATGGATAAATAAGGCTATCTATATACCACACATATGTATTACATATTACAGGACTATTATTCAGATGCCAGAAACAATGAAATCTTGCCATTTGCGACAACAGGCCTACAGGGTATTATCCTCAGTAAAAAAACTCAGACAGAGAAAGGCAGGTACTACTAATATTTGATTTCACTTATATGTGGAATCTATAAAACAAGACAGATGAACAAACATAAAACAGAACCAGTGTTATAGATACAGTAAACAAACAGGTAACCACCGAAAGTGAGGAAAGAAAAAAATATGCGAGAGAGATTTAGAGTTAAAACTTACATTTACTAAATGAATCAGTCACTGCTATGAAATATAGTGTGGGCACTTTCAGTTCAGTTCAGTTCAGTTGCTCAGTGGTATCTGACTCTTTGCGACACCATGGACTACAGCACATCAGGCTATCCTACCCATCAACTCCGTAAGCATGCTCAAACTCATGTCCATCAAGTCGGTGATGCCATCCGACCATCTCAACCTCTGTCATCTCCTTCTCCTCCTGCCTTCAATCTTTCCTGGCATCAGGGTCCTTTCCAATGAGTTAGTTCTTCGCATCAGATGGCCAAAGTATTGGATTTCAGCTTCAGCATCAGTCCTTCCAATGGATATTCAGGACTGATTTCCTTTAGGATTCACTGGATTGATCTCCTTGAAATCCAAGGGATGAAATCCAAGGGACTCTCAAGAGTCTTCTCCAACACCACAGTTCAAAAGCATCAATTCTTCCGTTCTTTGCTTTCTTTATAGTCCAACTCTCACATCCATACATGACTACTGGAAAAACAGTAGCCTTGACTAGACAGGCCTTTGTTGGCAAAGTAATTTCTCTGCTTTTGAATATGCTATCTAGGTTGGTCATAGCTTTTCTTCCAAGGAACAAGTGTCTTTTAATTTCATGACAGTCAACATCTGCATTGATTTTAAAGTTCCAAAAAATAAAGTTTCTCACTGTTTCCATTGTTTCCCCATCTAATTACAATGAAGTGATAGGACCAGATGTCATGATCTTAGCCTTCTGAAAGTTGAGTTTTAAGCCAACTTTTTAACTTTCCTCTTTCATTTTCATTAAAGGCTCTTTAGTTCTTCATCACTTTCTGCCATAAGGGTGGTGTCATCTGCATATCTGAGGTTATTGATATGTCTCCCGGCACTCTTGATTCCAGCTTGTGCTTCATCCAGCCCAGTATTCCTCATGATTTACTCTGCATATAAGTTAAATGAGCAGGGTAACAATATAAACTTTGACATACTCCCTTCCCAATTTGGAACCAGTCTGTTTCATGTTCAGTCCTAACTGTTGCTTCTTGAGCTGCATACAGATTTCTTAGGACGAGTTAAGGTGGTCTGGTATTCCCATCTCTTGAAGAATTTTCCACAGTTTGTTGTGATCTACACAGCCAAAGGCTTTGGCATAATCAATAAAGCAGAAGTAGATGTTTTTCTAATATTCCCTTGCTTTTTTGATGATCCAACAAATGTTGGCAATTTGATATCTGGTTCCTCTGCCTTTTCTAAATCCAGCTTGAACATCTGCAAGTTCACAGTTCACATACTGCATGGGAACTTAGTACACAGTACGAGTACAGTATGTGGGATCAAAGATATATAAATAAATATTTTTTTGGTGACACATGATGATTAAAATTATTATGGTGTTCATTTTGGAATTTATAGCACTATGGAATAATAATGTAGTATAACAAGAACTAAAAGTTTAGCAAGTCAATTTTACTTCAAAAGCAAACAAACTCACAGAAAAAGATATCATATTTTTCGTTACCAGAAGTGGGGTAGGGGGGATTGAATGAAGGCAGCGCAAAGGTACAGACTTCCAGTTGTAAGATAAAAAGTGTACAATATGATAAATATAATGAACATTGTTGTATGTTATAAATGAAAGTTATTAACGGCAAATTCTATTTTTTCATTATAAGGAAAAACATTTTTCCTATTTGTTTAATTTTGAATCCATACTAGATGATGGATGATCATTAAACTATGATGTTTTTTTATGATGTATTCAAGTCAAATATTTATGATGTACATCTTAAACAGTCATGTATATCAATTATATCTCAATATAAATCAATAAAAAATAGAGCAAAATACTATTTAAATTATGTTAGGAATTTTTAACTTTATTTTAAGAGTATGCAGGTGAGGAAACAACAGTTACAACTGGACATGAAACAACAGACTGGTTCCAAATAGGAAAAGGAGTACGTCAAGGCTGTATATTGTCACCCTGCTTATTTAACTTCTATGCAGAGTACATCATGAGAAACCGTGGGCTGGAAGAAGCATAAGCTGGAATCAAGATTGCTGGGAGAAATATCAATAACCTCAGATATGCAACTGACACCACCCTATGACAGAAAGTGAAGAGGAACTAAAAAGCCTCTTGATGAAAGTGAAAGAGGAGAGTGAAAAAGTTGGCTTCAAGCTCAACATTCAGAAAACAAAGATCATGGCATCTGGTGCCATCACTTCATGGTAAATAGATGAGAAAACAGTGGAAACAGTGTCAGACTTTGCTTTGGGGGGGCTCCAAAATTACTGCAGATAGTGATTGCAGCCATGAAATTAAAAGACTCTTACTCCTTGGAAGGAAAGTTATGACCAACCTAGATAGCATATTCAAAAGGAGAGACATTACTTTGCCAACAAAGGTCCATCTAGTCAAGGCTATGGTTTTCCCAGTGGTCATGTATGGATGTGAAAGTTGGACTGTGAAGAAAGCTGAGCTCCGAAGAATTGATGCTTTTGAACTGTGGTGTTGGAGAAGACTCTTGAGAGTCCCTTGTCCTGCAAGTAGGTCCAATCAGTCCATTCTAGAGGAAATCAGTCCTGAGTGTTCTTTGGAAGGACTGATGCTGAAGCTGAAGCTCCAGTACTTTGGCCACCTCATGCGAATAGCTGACTCATTGGAAAAGACTCTGATGCTAGGAGGGATTGGGGGCAGGAGGAAAAGGGGATGACAGAGGATGAGATGGCTGGATGGCATTACTGACTCTATGGACATGAGTTTAAGTGAACTCTGGGAGTTGGTGATGGACAGGGAGGGCTGGTGTGCTGCGATTCATGGGGTTGCAAAGAGTCGGACACAACTGAGTGACTGAACTGAACTGAACTGAAGAGCATTGGGAATTTTTGAATGTTTTAATGTGGGAGTAGAATAGGAATTGGAAGAATTAGATTTGTTTTTAAAACAATGTCTCCATCTCCATAATTAGAATGGATTGGATCCTTCAAAGCTAGATTCAGAGAGAAAATTTTCTGATGTTTTGACGTGATATGATTGTGACCTGTAATGGGATAAAAGCATAGGTGATATGTGTGAATAGATAAATGAGAGAAAAAGTAATTCTGAAAAGTATTAAGCTACTGGGTTATGTTCACATGTATCTTTGAACCTTTGATTCAATTTGCGTAAAGACAATATTTATGTTTTCATTCATTAAATCTATTGATATATTCATTTTTTCTGCAATGATGACCCTTTCCTTCAAGGAGTTCAAAGTTGAGTTATGCTGATATACCCTGAAATACTTGCTTGAAGATAGAGTGTGATATGTCATAGATAAATGCCTTCTTTCAATGCAATGAGAGCAGAAAGGATGAAGAATGTTACTTTATTAAGCATGGAAATGAGAGAGGTGACTTCTTTTCTTGTGATCCCTTCATTTCAAATTTTTAGAATGCCAGAATTTAAGAAACACGCAAAGAAGGTCCAGCAAGGAAACATATACTGTTGATTAAGAAGGTTAAGAAAGGTAAAGAATGTTTTATTGTCCCAAACAGAAAAGCTCAAGAAAATTAGAATACTACATACTCTTTGGATATTAAGTATAAACACTATATGTCATGGAATCTGATTCCAAGGAAAAGATTGAAGTGATTCCCTTCTTTCCTTGAACAAATATCTAGTTCCTAATGAAGATAGATATACAGTTTTAAACCTAATCTGTGGCTCAAGTCTTGAATGCCTTCTTTTTTAATTTTCTATTTCTTTAACCTCTCTGTGTGTTTCTGAGAGCAGTCTGACTTCCAACTTTCTAACTTTGCTTCCATCTTAAGCTTTATCTGTACTCTGTGGGCCTTATGACAGATTTTCTTTCTCAGATTTGAATCGCAAATAGCTCCCAGGTATATGTTTCATTCATTTTTCAGCTCTTCCTTCTCCTAATCACCAAGACAGTCACTCTTCTAGTCTTGCAACAGTACCTGCAAAAATACCTTGACATAACCTACTTTGAAGGAGAAGAAAGTAACAGGTCTTCTCCGTGTGTAATGACCACCAGGTCACTACATCAGAGGATCCACAGATGTAGTCATAGACCTACAGGATTCCCAGAGAGTGAGGGGAGGTAATAGTTGAAGTGTATGAGACAGAAGCAGAGTTCATTAATAAAGACTGCTAAAAATTTCAAGAATCAGTTCACTCCAACACCATCAGGATACAGGAAATGATAATTCTGAACATTATTGATGTCTCTTTCTTTTGATAATTCTGCCTACTTCATGCAGTCATATTTCCCACTGCTCTCATCTTTCATCCTCAGCACAATTCCTATCCCATCTAGGTTTGTCTGGTAATTCTTCTAATATGATTCATGTTTTGCTGCTTGGAACTTGGAGAGGATGCTCTCTGTAATCCTCTCTAGCTAATAAGATCTTCTAAGCTTCACTCAATCTTCAATCTCAGAAAATCTCTTCCAATCTGTTCAATCACTATTGAGCTCTCTTTTCTTAGAATAACTGTACTACCTACATCACAAATCAGTCTTTAATCCACAAATTGTACACGGGTTGTCTTTGCTAATAATTTAATATTTATACATATTTTAACCCTCAGAAAGAAACTAATGGATATGGAAGTTTAATACCTTTGTTTTTATAACTGATCAAAATGATGTTAAAGTTCTAATGGTCTGCAAAACTTTACTGAGTCTAAATTCCTGAGCTCCCGTTTTCCTTCAAAGTGCCCAGGACATTGCTGAACACATGATTAAATCCTTAAAGTTTAACTTTTGATTTGAATTTAGTATCTCCAAAATAAAAATGAGTTTGCTTATTCTATTTTTCTTATGTCTTGGACACAGCTTAGTTCAGTTCAGTTCAGTCACTCAGTTGTGTCCGACTCTTTGCGACTCCATGAATTGCAGGACGCCAGGCCTCTCTGTTCATCACCAACACCTGGAGTTCACCCAAACTCACATCCATCGAGTCCATGATGCCACTAAGGCATCTCATCCTCGGTCGTCCCCTCCTCCTCCTGCCCCCAATCCCTCCCAGCATCAGAGTCTTTTCCAATGAGTCAACTCTTCACATGAGGTGGCCAAAGTACTGGAGCTTCAGCTTTAGCATCATTTCTTCCAAAGAAATCCCAGGGCTAATCTCCTTCAGAATGGACTGGTTGGATCTCCTTGCAGTCCAAGGAACTCTCAAGAGTCTTCTCCACACCACAGTTCAGAAGCATCAATTCTTCGTCACTCAGCCTTCTTCACAGTCCAACTCTCACATCCATACATGACCACTGGAAAAACCATAGCCTTGACTAGGCGGACTTTAGTCAGCAAAGTAATGTCTCTTCTTTTGAATATAATATCTAGGTTGGTCATAACTTTTCTTCCAAGGAGTAAGTGTCTTTTAATTTTATGGCTGCAATCACCATCTGCAGTGATTTTGGAGTCCAAAAAAATAAAGTCTGACACTGTTTCCACTGACTCCCCATCTATTTCCCATGAAATGATGGGACCAGATGCCATGATCTTCGTTTTCTGAATGTTGAGCTTTAAGCCAACTTTTTCGCTCTCCGCTTTCACTTTCATCAAGAGGCTTTTTAGCTCCCCTTCACTTTCTGCCATAAGGGTGGTGTCATCTGCATATCTGAGGTTATTGATATTTCTCCCGGCAATCTTGATTCCAGGTTGTATTTCTTTCAGTCCAGTGTTTCTCATGATGTACTCTGTATAGAAGTTAAATAAGCAGGGTGGCAATATACAGCCTTGACATACTCCTTTTCCTATTTGGAACCAGTCTGTTGTTCCATGTCTAGTTCTAACTGTGGATTCCTGACCTGCATACAGATTTCTCAAGAGGCAGATCAGGTGGTCTGGTATTCCCATCTCTTTCAGAATTTTCCACAGTTTATTGTGATCCACACAGTCAAAGGCTTTGGCATAGTCAATAAAGCAGAAATAGATGTTTTTCCTGAACTCTCTTGCTTTTTCCATGATCCAGCTTGGACATCTTGAAATAAAGATGTAATGAAACCTAACTGATTTGGGATGTGGACAAATACTTTTGAGAAGGGTATTCTCTCTAAACCTCTACCTCCCTATGTCCCTTATCATATATGCATGGTGTTGTGCAGGAAGTTTCAATCTCCTTTTTTCCCTCTTCTTTCTGTTTCTCTTCTCTGGCTCTCAGTATGAAGCCTCAATTTCTCTAATCTCATTGCTTTGTGGATGGTTGATTCATTTCCTTGCAAAACTCTAACAGTGTGACTTTCATTATTTATTAATATTATTGTTACAAATAATGTTATTATTTGACTTGCTCTCAGGGAGATTTCAAGTTCTGGAGCCATTGCACACAAGTTTCTGTCTGTATATCCACTTGCCAGAATAATCCATATGCCTCTTTTTCTGAAAATTCCCACTAGGAACGTTGGAAACCTTACAAACTTTGATTGAGCTGCCCCAGGTCAAATTGAACATCTGGGAAAGAACTTCTGCATCAGCTGCAGTTGTGCATCCTTAAATACCCTAGTGACCAAGTTCTAGGAAGAAGATTAGTTTGGGGCTTCATTTTTTGTAAAATGTATGGATATATTTAAACATTTCATTATATGGTCCAATTAGACTGTGTCTACATGGGCACATAATAAAGTAAAAATTTGGTAATTATCTGGCTCATTTCATCAAGTCAACAGCCAAAGGGATATATCTAGTTTGGCAAAAAGGTTTAGGAAGGGAGAATGAGGCAAAGTCAAATTATATGAATTTTATAATTATATTCCTTATACAGGTAAAATAGATACTGAAGTTACTTCTTTTCAAAATACACTATTATATCTGCATAGTACAATGAGTCTTAGTGATATCTACCATAATTTTGCAATATTTTAAATAAATAAAAAGCATATTATAAGTTCTGATCTTATTATTTCACATTCTGTTCCATTATTCACTACATATGCGTCTAGTCAGAGGAAAAAACAATCATTGAAAGTCTAAACTCAACCTTGTCTAAATCTTATATAAATGGATATTTTATATACTCTCCAAATGTTAAAATTCATGAGTCCTACCAGTTATTAGGACAAAAAGAAGGAAAGGAATGAAAAAAATTTTGAATTGTGATACAGTTGAAAGTCCATAGTATCCTTATGTGCATTGTGTAAAGATATCTGCAAGTCACCCAGTTAGCATTCTTCTCTTCCATACTTTTAACTATACCTCTCACTTCTTTTAACTGTTTATTAAGCCCTATTAAGTATTCTCTCCTTTAAGAAAAAGTATCTGTCACTAGGTTCAAAATTTAAACTGGGAATGGGTCTCAACATCATAAATTAAAGACTACTGAATACCAAGAGAGTTAAACCAATTACACATCCTATCTTAAGGATTTTCCTATTGTGTCTCTGAGGTGAAGTAGAGATGAATGAGCAATATAGATATCCAGAATCGATAACCTCACATTTAAATATGGCAGAGTTGTTCTTTCTGCCTATCCTTTTAGATTTTTTTAAAGTAATGTGCATTTGGAAATATACTGATCATGTCATAATTTAACAATGCAATTGTAAATCTCTCTGCTGCAAAGACATCACCTATGTGTCAAGTGGTGATTTCCCAAATCATCCCACCCTCTCCCTTTCCCACAGGGTCCAGTGGTGGATTCATGTTGATGTATGGCAAAACCAATACAATATTGTAAAGTAATTAACCTCCAATTAAAATAAATAAATTTATATTTTAGAAAAAGAAGGATTGGTTTATTAAAAACCAAGTAAAATGCAATCTTCATAGCTCAAGGGGAGAGGGATATGATTATCATTTTCAAACATTTGAAAGGATTAAATCCTGGTGATGGGTGAATCTCAGAAGGCCAGAGTTGGATGCTCACCCAGAAAACTTTGGTATCACATCTCAGAGTCTGCTGAAATTGGTGGAAATCTATTGAGGATGTGTTTATAACATTTCCTCTACTGTTTGCTTCCAGCCAGCCTGGAAGTCCCTGCCTTAAGGTCTTGGCACTGAAACATTAATACAACTCCTCACAGGGATTAAAAAGGGGGTATGATGATTACAAGTGGAGATAGCCTGCAGCAAAACTGTAGACTGGATGAAGTTTTATTTGGTAATTTTCTACCTACACTCCTCAGTTATTCTAAAGTCCACCAAGTTTTTAGTTTATGGAGGAGCTTTGATTAATACACCTTCAAACTATTAACACACTTGCATTTTAAAGAGAGGCTCTGGGAGATAACAGGTAACAATAGACTACAGGAAATAAAGTTTAAATGGTATATAATATAATAATGCCAAGCAACAAGTATCAGGATTGTTTTTGTTGTCGTTATTGTTGTTTTGATCTTAGGAGAGAATTTTTAATGCTCTCCTTTGATCCCCTGATACCTGCTGTATTTTGCACATTGGTATGAGACACAATTTCCCTCCAGTTACATCTCAGCTATACTAAGTTTCTGGAAACTGACATCACTTCTTGTCAATAAACTTTTCTTTTGTGCATCCCTCCTCATGTAATGCTCTTCTTTGGGCTTCTCTGTGGAGTTGCTCAGGTGAGTTGGCATTTAGCATGGAAAGGCTTCTTGAACCTTCCAAGCCTAGTTAAGGATCTGCCTCACTCAGAGTACCCGCAAATATGTATTTTAATTACCAGTAAAGCTCTTTTCCATTCCCACAATACAATGAGAAAGGCTAGCGATCTCTTCAAGAAAATTAAAGATAGCAAGGGAATATTTCATGCAAAGATGGACAAAATAAAGGACACAAATGGTATGGAAGCAGAAGATATTAAGAAGAAGTGGCAAGAATACACAGAAGAACTATACAAAAAAGATCTTCATAATGCAGATAACCACAATGGTATGATCACTAACCTAGAGCCAGACATCCTGGAATTTGAAGTCAAGTGAGCCTTAGGAAGCATCACTAGGAACAAAGCTAGTGGAGGTGATGAAATTTCAGCTGAACTCTTACAAATCCTAAAAGATGATGATATTAAAGTGCTGCACTCAATATGCCAGCAAATTTGGAAAACTCAGCAGTGGCCACAGGACTGGAAAAGGTCAGTTTTCATTCCAATCCCAAAGAAAGGCAATCCCAAAGAATGTTCATACTACCACACAATTGTACTCATCTCACAGGCGAGCAAAGTAATGCTCAAAATTCCCTAAGCCAGGTTTCAACAGTACATAAATCATAAACTTCCAGATGTTCAAACTGGATTTAGAAAAGGCAGAGGAACCAGAGACCAAATTGCTAACAATCATTGGATCATTGAAAAAGCAAGAGAGTACTAAAACAAAACAAAAAAAAAAAACAAAAAAACTACTTCTGTTTTATTGACTATGCCAAAGCATCTGACTGTGTGAATGACAACAAACTGTGGAAAATTCTGAAATAAATGGGAATAGCAGACCGCCTTACCTGCCTCCTGATAAATCTGTGTGCAGATCAAAAAACAACAGTTACATGGAGAACAACAGGACATGGAGCAGCAGATTGGTTCCAAATGGGGAAAGGAGTACTCCAAGGCTGTGTATTGTAACCCTGCTTATTTAACTTATATGCAGAATACCTCATGCAAAATGCCAAGCTGGAAGAAGTACAAGCTGGAATCAAGATTGCCAGGAGAAATATCAATAACCTCAGATATGCAGATGACACCATCGTTATGGCAAAAAGCAGTAAAATAACTAAAGAACCTCTTGATGAAAGTGAAAGATCAGAGTGAAAAACGTGGCTTCGAACTCAACATTCAGAGAACTAACATCATCAAAACTAAAGTCCCATCACTCCGTGGGAAATAGATGGGGAACGATGGAAACAGTGACAGACTACTTTTATGGCCTCCAAAATCACTGCAGATGGTTCCTGCCAACATGAAATTAAAAGATGTTTGCTCCTTGGAAGAAAAGCTATGATCAACCTACACAGCATTTTTAAAAATCAGAGACATTACTTTCCCAACAAAGTTCTGTCTAGTCAAAGCTATGGTTTTTCCAGGAGTCATGCATGGATGTGAGAGTTGTATTATGAAGAAAGCTAAGCACCAAAAAATTTATACTTTTGAACTGTTGTGTTGAAGAAGACTCTTGAGAGTCCCTTGGACTGCAAGAAGATCAAATCAGTGAATCCTAAATGAAATCAGTCCTGAATATTCATTGAAAAGACTAATTCTGAAACTGAAGCTCCAATACTTTGGCCACCTAAAAGACCCTAATGCTGGGGGACAATTGAAGGCAAGAGGAGAAGGGGACAACAGAGGATGAGATGGTTGGATGGCATGACCAATTTGATGGAGATGAGTTTAAGTAAGCTTCTGAAGTTGGTGATGGACAGGGAATCCTGCTGTACTGAAGTCCCTGGGATTGCAAACAGTCGGACATGACTGAGCGACTGAACTGACTGTCTGACTAATGCCCTCACTGTTTTTATGGCTGAATAATATTATAATGTTATTCCATATTGTTTCTTCAATAGATGGGCACTTGGGTTGTTTCCTTATCTTGATTATCATAAATAATGTAGCAATGAACATGTAGGTACATATATTTATAAAATCAAAAGTTCTTTTCAAAAATGTCCACAATAAAATTGCTAGATCATATGGAAATTTTATTTTTAATTTTTTAAAGAAACTTCATTCTTTCTTCCATAATGGCTGCACTGATTTACATTCCCAAAGTGGTGCACTAGGGTTCCATTTTCTCCACTTCCTTGACAACCTTTTGTTAATTCTTGTTTTCATATATATATATATATATTCTAATAAGTTTAAGGTGATATCTCATGGGAGAGGTTTATTAAAAGCTTAAGTATTTAATGGGAAAATACTGGAGGACTTTGTATTCACAGGTATTTGTAAGTATGTTCAGGGCATCTGTGTTTGCTAATTGTCTGTTATTAAAATCAGACTCTCACCCTCTCACAGTGACTGAGAGTTAGAGAATGCAGTATCCTTCAATGATTGCATTTCAGAAAGATGACACATGGATATTTGAGAAAGACATTTTCAGATTGTATAACATTTGCATCTCAAAGAGAAAGAGAAAGATTTTATAATTGAAAGTTTTTTAAAATAAATGTTCTAAGGAAAGGGAGTACCTTTTAGTAAGAAACCTGCTTTAAAGTTTAGTCGTGGTGAACGATCTTTTTTATATATTGTGGAATTCGGTTTGCTAATATTCTGCTGAAGATTTTTGTATCTATATATATCAGGTATATTGACCTGGAATTTTCATTTTTTGCAGTGTTTTCTTTTTTTTCTTTCTATTTTTAGCATCAGAGTAATTGTTGTTCAGTTGCTCAATCATGTCCAACTCTTTGCAACCCCATGGACTGCAGCACGTCCTACCTTTCTCTATCTCCTGAAGTGTGCTTAAACTCATGTACATTGAGTTGGTGATTCCATCCAACTATCTCATCTTCTGTCATCCCTTTCTCCCCCTGCCTTCATTCTTTCCAGCATCAGAGTCTTTTTCAATGAGCCGGCTCTTTGTATCAGTTGACCAAAATATTGGAGCTTCAGCTTTAACATCAGTCTTCCCAATGAATATTCAGGACTGATTTCCTTTAGGATTAACTGGTTTGCTCTCTTTGCAGTCCAATGGATTCTCAAGAGTCTTCTCCAACACCCCAGTTAGAAGACATGAATTCTTTGGTTCTCAGCCTTTTTTGTGGTCCAACTCTCACATCCATACATGACTACTAGAAAAACCATTGCTTTCACTATATGGAACGTTGTAGGCAAAATGTCTCTGTTTTTAATACACGTTTTAGGTTTGTCATTTCTTTCTTCCAAGGAGCAAGAGTCTTTTAATTTCATGGCTGCAGTCATGTCTGCAGTGATTTTGGAAACAAAAAAAAAAAAAAAAAAGTCTTTCACTGTTTCCATTTTTTCCCATCTATTTGTCATGAAATGGTGGGAGGGGATGTCATGATCTTAGTTTTTTGAATGCTGAATTTTAAGCCTTTTTTGTCACTCTCCTCTTTCACTTTCATCAAAAACCTCTTTAGTTTCTCTCTGCTTTCTACCAAAAGGGTGATATCAACTGCATATCTGAAGCTATTGCTATTTCTCCCAGCAATTCTGATTCCAGCCTGTGCTTCATCCAGCCTAGCATTTCGCATGATATACTCTGATATATCATATATCACATGATATATCTCCTCTTTCATTTAACATTTTGTTTATTTGGGTCCACTCTCTTTTCTTCTTGAACAGCCTGGTTAAAGATTTATGAAGTTTATCTTTTCAAAAAAAAGATGTGTCTTGGTTTCATCAATTTTTTTTTTTCTTTTTGGTCTCTGTTTTATTTATTTATTCTCCAATTGTTATTATTTCCTTCCTTCTGCTGCCTTTCAGCTTTATCCTTTTCCTAATTCCTTTAGGTCATGTTATTTTTATGATAATCTTCTTATTTCTTAAGCTAGCTTTGTATCTATAAACTTCCCTCTTAGAACTGTTTTTGTTGCATCTCATAGATTTTGGAAAGTTGTGTTTCCATTTTCCCTTGTATTGAAATATTTATTGATTTCCTCATTGGCCTATTTGACTTTAGTAGCATATTGTTTTGTCTCCCTGTGTTTTTAGCTTCCCCATCTGTCCTTGTGTAATTGATTTCTATTTGCATACCTTTGTGGATAGAAAAATGTTTGATATCTATTCTATCTCTTAATTTTGTTTTATGGCCTAACATATGACCTATCCAGGAGAACATTCAATGTGCACTTGAATAAAATGATGATTCTGCTGTTTCTGTATGGAATGTCCTGTAGATACCTATTCAATCTAACTTTTCTATTGTATCAAACATTTAAAACCACTGTTGTCTTATTGATTCTGTTTGGGTGATTTTCATTTGATATAAGTGGGATATTAACATATTCTACTATCTCTGTTTTACTGTCATATTCTCTCTTTATGTTTATTATGATTGCATTATATGTTTAAGTGTTGTGTACTGGGTGCATATGTGATAATGAGTGTAATGTCTTCTTTTTATTGATCATTTTATCATTATATGATGTCCTTCTTTGTCTCTTGTATAGAATTTGTTTTAAAATATCTTTGCAAATGATATAACTGGTGGGATGCTATAAAAATATATAAACAGCTTATATAATTCAAAATAAAAACCACAAACAACCTAATTATAACATGGGAAAAAGACTTGAATAAACATTTTCCCAAAGAAGATATATAGATGGTCAACAGGCACATGAAAAGATGCTCATCATTGCTAATCATCAGAGAGTTGTAAGTCAAAGCCACAGTGAGATATCTCTTGACATCTATCAAAGTAGCTAACATTAAAAAATATACAAATAAGAAATGTTAGAGTGGATGTGAATAAAAGGGAAAATTTGTACACTGTTGTTGGAAATGTCAATTGGCACAGTCACTATGGAAAACAGTATGAAGCTTCCTTAAAATATGTATATTGCTGGTAACCTTATGGTCTAGCAAGTCCATTCCTCGGTATATATACAAAGAAAACGAAAACACTAATTCAAGAAGATACATGTGCCACAGTGTTCATAGCAATATTATTTACAATAGTCAGGATATGAAAACAACCTGTCAAGTAACAGATTAACGGATAAACAGATAAATGTGAAAATAATGAAATTTCTGCCACTAGCCACAATACAGACGAAAGTAGAGGTCATTATGCTTAGTGAAATAAGTCAGAGAAAAAAGTACTCTTTTATCACTTATTTACAGGATATTAACAAAAGAAACAGATTCACAGATTTAGAGAACAGGTTGTGGTACTAATGAGGAGAAGAAAGAAATCTGCAAGACAGGGGAACAGGATTAAGAAATACAGACAATTATGATAAAATAAATATGCAGCAAAGATATATTGTATAGCACAGATAAATACAGCAATATTTTGTAATAACTTTATAATATTTTAATGTATAAAAATATTGGATCATTAAACTAATAAAATATAAATCAACTGTATTTCAGTAAGATGTTCCCTGATGGCTCAGTGGTAAAGAATCTGCTTGCCAAGGCAGGAGCCATTGATTTGATCCCTGGGTTGGAAAGATCTCCTGGAGAAGGAAATGGCAACCCATTCCAGTATTCTTGCCTGGGAAATCCTTTGGACAGAGGAGCATGGTAGACTATATTTCAGTAAAAAATAAAGTTCAGTCAAGCTGAGGAAAACAATAAGGCTACCTTTGTCAAGAAAGAAATTTAAGTAATTAATTGTTCATATCTTTCCAGAGTTTGCTACTGCTAAGTTGCTTCAGTCATTTCCGGCTCTGTGCAACCCCATAGATGGCAGCCTACCAGGCTCACCCATCCCTGGGATTCTCCAGGCAAAAACACTGGAGTGGGTTGCCATTTCCTTCTCCATTCTCCAGTTTGATCTCAACTAATTGTCCCAGATTTTTCCCTCTTCCCCTTTATTCCAGATATCATTATTATATTCCAGATAGATACACACACACACACACACACACACACACACACACACACACATATATATATATATGGACAGCAGTAACAATTAAACTTTTTTATTGGGTTAAATTTTATCATTTTTATATATACCATTACACTTTACACTTTACACACTCACACTTTACACTTCTTATTTTTTCAAATAATTTATATAATTTACTTTGAAAATTTTCTTTGATACTAACCTAAACAAAGCAGGCCTATTTTACAACTGAGGACAGACACCATTATATATGAGGACACATTGTCTCATGCTGTGCAAATTTAACTGCAATTTTTATCACTAAGGGTTTCAGTTGACTTATCAATCTCATTTTTTAATTTGGTCTCAAAATATTATATTTTTCCCAAACTCACAAAGAGCTGATTCCAGTAGAGCCAGTGAGGCCAGAAAAAGGGGGTTAGAGAATGATGAGTTGTGAAGGTGCAGATCCCCTCCACGTTATTCTCTGAGGAGCTGGCTTCTAAAATCTTTTTGGCAAGTGAGTGAGTATTTGAGTGTCTCACAATGCTAATTAGTTATAAAAAGAAACACAGAGGGAAGTCGAACTGCTTGACAGCTGCCCTACACATCAAAATGTCAATGCCATTTAACAGATGCCGCTGATCAGCTGCTTTCAACTTGTTTTCATAAGTCTACCAGGAGAATGACAGGGAGTTTATACAATTTGCTTCATGAGTTTAGACTCAAGCCAAACAGTACTTCCTCTAACAATACACATTCAATATTTGTACTTCCTTGGATGTTATAACCTTTGCCAGTGGTTGCTAATTTTCATATGTTTCTGACTACCATCAGTAAAAGCTACAAAATTTTACTGGGCGTCTATTTTGTGCAAGAATCTACAGGGAGAATGAAATAGTACAAGTGAATGTAGACAAAAATTTTACCTTTAAAATCTAGAACAAGAAAAACAGTACACAAAAATATAAGGCAGTGTTTACTAAGCACTAAAATAATATTCACAACAGAAAATACTGACATTATTAAAGCTGGGACTCTAATGGTATACTTCAATTATTTTCCTCTTGATTTATCTCACTATCTTTTCTTCTTTTTTTCATCTTAGTAGGATATTCCAATATACCTCTTAGATCAACAGAGCTGATCCTACTGTTGTTAATTAAAGAGGTTTTACTCTGGCCCTTAAACAGAAAGAGTCAAATTTGAATGAATGTGCCTGATCTGGAAAGTGATTGGACAGATTGAAAAATTCTAGGTTATGTCAGAAGTCTACTCATTTTAAGAATTTTTAGTCTGTTGGACTGTGAAGAAAGCTGAGTGCCGAAGAACTGATGCTTTTGAACTGTGGTGTTGGAGAAGACTCTTGAGAGTCCCTTGGGCTGCAAGGAGATCCAACCAGTCCATTCTGAAGGAGATCAGCCCTGGGATTTCTTTGGAGGGAATGATTCTGAAGCTGAAACTCCAATACTTTGGCCACCTCATGCAAAGAGTTGACTCATTGGAAAAGACTGTGATGCTGGGAGGGATTGAAGGCAGGAGGAGAAGGGGACGACCAAGGATGAGATGGCTGGATGGCATCACTGACTCAATGGACATGAATCTGAGTGAATTCCGGGAGTTGGTGATGGACAGGGAGGCCTGGCGGGCTGCGATTCAAGGGGTGGGAAAGAGTCAGACATGACTGAGCGACTAAACTGAACTGAACTGAACTGAATAATGAAAATAACAATATAAAAGCAACATTTTAAATATTTTATTACAGGGCAGCGGTCAAGAGGAGCTACCCCGCATCCGAGGTCAGGGGCAACAGGGAGAAGCCACCTCGCACCCGAGGCCAAGGGCGGTGACCCTGAGGAGCCACCCCAACCCCGAGGCCAAGGGCGGCAGCTGGGAGGAGACACCTTGTGCCCGAGGCCAGGTGCGGTGACGCTAAGAAGCCACCCCGGGCCTGAGGCCAGGGGTGGCAGCTGGGAGAAGCCACCCATGCCCAAGGCCAGAGCCGGTGGCTGGGAGGAGCATCCTGAGGAGCAGTGGCTGCACAGGTGCAGGAGGGCCTAGAGGAGCTATCCCACGATGAAGGTCAGGAACGGTGGCAGTAAGGAAATAATCCTCGTCCAAGGTAAGGAGCAGCGGCTGTGCTTTGCTGGAGCAGCCGTGAAGAGATACCCCATGCCCAAAGTAAGAGAAACCCAAGTAAGATGGTAAATGTTGCAAGAGGGCATCAGAGGGCAGACACACTGAAACCATACTCACAGAAAACTAGGCAGTCTAATCACACTAGGACCACAGACTTGTCTAACTCAATGAAAGCAAGCCATGACTGCAGGGCAACCCAAGACAGGCGGGTCTTGGTGGACAGGTCTGACAGAGTGTGGTCCATTGGAGAAGGGAATGACAAAACACTTCAGTATTCTTGCCTTAAGAACCCCATGAACAGTATGAAAAGGCAAAATGATAGGATACTTAAAGAGGAACTCCCCAGGTCATTAGGTGCCCAACACGCTACTGGAGATCAGTGGAGAAATAACTCCAGAGAGAATGAAGGGATGGAGACAAAGCAAAAACAATACCCAGTTGTGGATGTGACTGGTGATAGAAGCAAGGTCTGATGCTGTAAAGAGCAATATTGCATAGGAACCTGGAATGTCAGGTCCATGAATCAAGGCAAATTAGAAGTGGTCAAACAAGAGATGGCAAGAGTGAACGCTGACATTCTAGGAATCAGCGAAATATAATGGACTGGAATGGGTGAATTTAACTCAGATGACCATTATATCTACTACTGCAGGCAGGAATCCCTCAGAAGAAATGGAGTAGCCGTGATGGTCAACAAAAGAGTCCGAAATGCACTACTTGAATGCAATCTCAAAAACGACAGAGTGATCTCTGTTCATCTCCAAGGCAAACCATTCAATATCACAGTAATCCAAGTCTATGCCCCAACCAGCAATGCTGAAGAAGCGGAAGTTGAATGATTTTATGAAGACCTACAAGACCTTTTAGAACTAACACCCAAAAAAGACGTCCTTTTCATTATAGGGGACTGGAATGCAAAAGTAGGAAGTCAAGAATCACCTGGAGTAACAGGCAAATTTGGCCTTGGAATATGGAATGAAGCAGGGCAAAGACTAATAGAGTTTTGCCAACTGGTCATACCAAACACTTCTTCCAACAATACAAGAGAAGACTCTGCACATGGACATCACCAGATGGTCAACACCGAAATCAGATTGAATATATTGTTTTCAGCCAAAGATGGAGAAGCTCTATACAGTCAACAAAAACAAGACCAGGGGCTGACTGTGGCTCAAATCATGAACTCGCTATTGCCAAATTCAGACTTAAATTGAAGAAAGTAGGGAAAAATGTTGGAGATTACGACTGAAATGACATAAAAGACAAGACACAAACAAGAGACAGACACCACTCTGGCCAGAGGAAAAATAATAACTGCACAAGCAAGCAGGCTTGTGGTCTACTTTTATATAGCCCCCCTGGGCAGAATTCCAGACAGTATGACCAAACCTTTTCAGTATAGCACGTGTGCATAAATGTTATCATGCAGCAAAAGGGAGTGAAATTTCTGCTTACTGCAGAGTCTGTCCAGAGCCTTCCTCCTTCTTATCACAAGAAGGGAATATTCCCTCGTTTGCACGGGACCATTAAACTCAAGGCTGTGTCCAGACTCCTTTGCAGAACGCCTCGCTTGGAAGCACGTTCAGCCCATCCAGAGAGCCCCGCCTGCAGGCACATCTCCACTTTCCCTATTATGGTTGCATTAACCCTTCATCTCCCCCTTTTTTATTTGCTTTAATAAATTGTAGCATGGTCTGGATCTTCTCTGCTTCACGCTTTAGTTGTTTCCTTTTCTGCCATTGCTGGAAGACTAGAAAAGCAACACAACATAAAAGTAATATAAACACAGTGTTCCCAAAGGTAGTCCCAATTAGTATGGGTACATGTCCTAATGGATTTAAGTTATTCAATCCTTCTTGAAGACTTTTCAACAAATCAGACCCCGCAATGTCAGGTAAAGTCCTGCTAAAAGTAGACAAAATTTGTTATTCCAGGTCCATAATCTCCATAGTGAGATTTTGATGTCCAGTCAAATATCATTTTACTCTTTCCCATCCCTCACTCATGTTAAATGGTACAGGTGTTATACAAAACTGAGAAGAATTCCAATCACATTTCAACACACTTCATGTAGATAAAACAGCTAATTGATCTCCAAGCGAGGAAATGGTGTGTTGAAGATTGAGCACGTCAGTAGCAAGTTGTGCATCCAAATCTCACTGTTGCTGCCATAACAAATAAGAGTCTTTATGCCAGTACTGAACAAAATCAGCTGTTTGAATTCCTTGGTGTAATGTGAGGCCTGCTACCGCCGCTGTTGCAGTTACTGACACAACTGCTAGAATTGAAGCAATGACCACACCAAGCATACGTCAAGATCGATGTAGCAAAGTCTGTACAGCGGTTACTAGATGAGAAACAGCAAAAGAATCTGACCATGGCCTAGTCAAATTTATAGGACCATACTTCTGTCTGAGCTTTAACAATTACTAACGAAAAATTGGAGTTACAGGCTCGTCTTTAAAATTCTTCCCACCAAGACTGATTTACACATTGAGTTAGATTACAATAATCACATGACACAGATCCCACAGTATCATTCCAGGTCCAATTCCCATATAACAATGCAAAAGGATATTTTACACATGCCATTGTGGAATAAGATTTATTAACGTGTAAATTAACATGAAATGGACCCGAAGAGTCTCCACTATCTAAAGTATAGTTTCCTGACCAGACAGTGAGACTATCAGAAACTGCCCACAGTTTCCAAATATCCCCTTGAATGTGTGGATATCCCTGCAATTGTAATTGAGGAGGGAGAAGTGCAAATTGCTGCCATTTAATTGTTTCATTTCCATTGCCCATCAAAGTGCCATTTGCACGATGCCACCTAAGAGATTTATTTGACCATTTTTCTAAGAATTTCCCATGATCTGGACTCCAATCTACAATGATAGACCCAGAATAATTCATGACTTTAAAGGGTCGATGACCTCGGCAACATTCCCATTTCAAAGATTCTAGAGAAGGAGCAAAAAAGTTAACAGGACATAGTGACATATGTATTCCATTATGAATGTCTATCGGTTCTGTTGAGGTGTTAAAGCCCCTGGTGGAAACAAGTACAGTAAAAGTAGCAAAATGATAATTATTGTACTTTACCCCCCATGTATTATAGGAATGATGAGACTGTTCCTTGGTGGACAGACAAAAGGGGTGTCCTCCTAAGCACAAAGGAATACCTTCCACTGCAATAGTCAAATTACTAATATTATATTGTTGTTTATGATGAGATAGTTGTTCTATTCCCCATACAAGCTGGTGGGGGAAAGAAGGCAGTCTCATTAGTGCATACCTGCACTTCTGGCTCCCCCCAGGAAACTACTCTTACTAATGGGGATTAGGTATATATGCCCAATATGTATGATTACTTGCCGATACACCGATTACCTGACATGTGACCACCGCCATCATGGCAAGCAAAAGATTGGTAGGATTCAGAGGTTGTCCCACTTTCATTAATGGTTTTTCTATTTCCTAGGTCAACTTCTTCATTTGACCCCATGTAGGAGGTATTGCTTCCCTTGTAGGAAAAGTAAAGCTTCTCTGCATAGTAAGCTCTTCAAATTTTTGAACAAAGGGATCAGCCATTGTTGATTTTGATTAATCTTGCTGGGGTCCAAAACCTGTAATTATTAACAGACATGAAAGCATACCCTCGTCCCAGATATATTAATGATGCTGGGATCCAGCCTTTCTCTTTATCTTTATACCAAATATGTGTATTCAAGATCTTCTTGTCTTCTTCTTTCCCTTTGAGAATGCAACTCTGCTGCTAATATATTTCCTTGCTCCAAATATTCAAAAAATTTAGGGTAAGTAAGGTTTTATTCAAAATGTCTTTAGGTTTCATAAATCTCTCCTGATCCCCCTTTTTTATTTTTTCAAGATATTCACGCAAGGTATGATTAGCTCTTTCAAAAATAGCTTGCCCTTGACTATTATAAGGAATACCAAAAGTATGAGTTATATGATATTGGGATAAAAATTGAGCTAATTTTTCGGATTGGTAGGCAGGTGCATTATCAGTTTTCAATTCAATTGGTAATCCCATAACTGCAAAACAAGATAACAAATGAGTAATAACAGCGTCAGCCTTTTCAGAATGTAATGCAGTGGCCCATTGAAAATGTGTATACATATCTATAGTATGATGCACATATTTGTGTTGTCCGAAAGAAGAAATGTAAATTACATCCATTTGCCATATTTGATTTGCTTGTTGTCCTGTTACGTTGACACCTGGTGAGGTAAATGGTAAAGCAAAGGGTGCACATATGGAACAAGAACGAACAATATTTTTAGCTTGTTTTCGCATAATAGCATGAGATTTTTGTAACCCTTTGGAATTGGTATGCTGTAAGAGATGTTCTTGTTTTGCTGCTTCTATAGGATAAAGTAAGGCATCAATTGTAGCACTTCCGAATGATAAAGGTCCAGGAAGGGCGGAATGTGCACGAATGTGAGTAAAGAAAATTAATTCTGAACGCTGCAAGAGCAATTGTTGTACTTGGCAAAACAATTTATCAATAGCTGTTTTAAGGGTCAGTGGAAGGGAGACATGGGGAAGCTGTACGCAAGAGAGAACAGCATATTGAGAATCTGAAACAATGTTAATAGGAATTTGGGGAAAATCTTGCAAAACTAAATAGATAGCCCACAACTCAGCAGGCTGTACAGAAGAAAATGAGTGGGGAAGAACCTTAGAACTTTCCGGGGTCCAATATCCAGCACTATTTTTATTTGCATCTGTAAAAATAGTGGGTCCCTTAACTGGAACATCTGAAATTGGGGATTGAGATATCATAGAGTTAGTCCAGAGAAAATCAATCAATTTAGATGATGGATAATGATTAGAAAACGAACCAGGAAATGAGGCAAGAGAAATTTGCCAGTTTTCATTAAATTGTAAACGTCGAGGTATTTGAGCAGTTGTTAACTGAGTAACAATCTGGTATGGTTCATATCCAGACAATTGTAAAATACGATGGCGACCTTTCTGTATAAGGAAGGCTAATTTATCCATATATGTAGTCAATTTACTGGAAAAGCTGTTAGGTAAGAAAACCCATTCTATTAATCCTTTTTCTTGAGCAATTACACCAGATGGAGAATAAGGGGTATGAAATATTATAAACAAAATATGTTGAGACACATGTAAGTAAGTCAAAAAACCGTCATTTAGTCGTTGCTCAATAAATTGAAGTTCCTGTAAAGCCAATGGAGTTAAAGTTTGGGGGCTATCCAGAGCTGTGTCTCCCTCTAAAGTAGAAAACAAATGTCATAATTGATAAGTAGGAATCCCAAGTACCGGGAGTAGCCAATTGATATCTCCCAATAACTTTTGAAAATCATTTAAAGTTTTGAGGTGGTCTCTTCTGATTTGCAATTTTTGCGGCCTTATTCTATGTTGTTCCAATACCGTTCCTAAATAGGAATTAGGAAAGTCTTTTTGAATTTTTTCTGGGGCTGTGTGCAAATTATATAGTTTTAAAGCCTCCTGTACTTTTGGAAAGAATTCATCACATTCAGTAATACTAGGAGCTGCTAATAGGAGACAATCCATATATGATATAGAACATAATTGGGGTATACTCGATGGAGGGATTGTAAAGAGCGAGCTATGAATTCTTGACATAAAGTAGGACTATTTGTCATTCCCTGTGGTGAAACTGTCCATTGATAACGCTTAACAGGCTGAGCATGATTAAGAACAGGAATTGTAAAAGCAAATTTATCTCTATCTTGCAATTGTAGGGGAATGGCAAAAAAACAGTCCTTAAGATCTAGCACCGTTAAGGACCAATTCTGAGGCATAAGAGCTGGAGAGGGGAGTCCCAATTGCAATGCTCCCATAGGTTCAATACATTTATTAACTTCTTGTAAATCAGTTAGCATTCTCCATTTTCCATATTTCTTTTTTATAAGAAAAACAGGAGAATTCCAGGGGGAGGTAGAGGGCTCTGTATGACCGAGTTGGAGTTGTTCTTGTACTAGTTGTTCTAACGCCTCGAGCTTCATTTGTGGTAATGGCCACTGCTCAACCCATTTTGGAGTATTAGTTAACCATTTTAATGGGAGTGCTCGAAGAATTTGAGCAGTGGCTATTAGTTTTCCAGTGGAATGGTTACAAAAGCCCCCAAAGGAGAGAGAAGATCTCTTCCCCAAATATCAATAGATATGTTTACAATATAAAAGGTAACAGACACTGATCTTCCATTATGGAATTGGCATTGCAAGGGATGGGTACTTTTCCAGACATCTGCAATAGAGCCTAGTCCCGTCAGCATTAAAGGGTTTTTTTCTTTTTTCCAATCTTGGGGCCATTGTTGAGAAGAAATAACTGAAACATCCGCCCCTATGTCTACTAGTCACTCAAAGATTTTTCCTTGTATAATCAAGGCGAGAACAGGGCGAGAATCTTTGATAAGCATTTCCCAAAATATATGTCGCCCAGTACTTCCAAATCCTCCTGTTCGTTCATTAGGAAGAGCCAAAAAGGGATGATAAGGTAGGAGAAGTATTTGAGCAATAGGTTCCCCTGCTAACAATGAAAGCGTGGTAGAAGTAGAAACCATAATCAAGATTTCCCCAACATAGTTGGAGTCTATTACCCCAGGAATTATGGTTAGACCTCTCAAAGCCACACTGCTACGGCCTAATATTAAGCCAAAGGTTCCTTTAGGCAGTGGTCTGAATACATTTGTTTTTAATTTGTAAATGCCTCCCCCTGGTGACAAAAGAACATTCTCAGCTAATGGCAAATCAGCGGCAGCACTCCCTGAAGTAGCAGACCACAAGTCTGAAATCATCATTTGAGGTCCTTTTAATGAGGCATTGGCTGGTAACTGCTGCTGGGAGGGAACAGGGTTGGGGTATGTGGGACGGCAGGAGGACAGGGAGGAAAAGTCCCTGGTATTGTTTCTGGGCCCCAAGGACTTAGGCCCGCAAGATAGTTTCCCGGTATCGGGGTGCCCATTTTGTCTGTTTTAGATTTGCACTCATTAGCCCAATGAAGCCCCTTCCTGCATCGATGGCAAGGTCCAGGAGGAGTCTTACTCCTCCTAGCAAAAGATCTGTCTTTAGGAATTGCACCTTGATCAGCTTTTAATTTCTGACATTCTCTTCTCATATGACCAGGTTTTCCACAACGGAAGCAGTTACCTCCCTTTTGTGGTTTCATAGCTTTGGCCAAGGCTGTAGCAAAGACATTAGCCTGATGCTCTGTTCCTCCTACTCCTGAGCAGACTCTGATATATTCAGCTATAGATGCACCCTGTCGTTTTAATAGTCCCAGTATACGTTTGCATTCAGTATTTGCATTTTCAAATGCTAAAATTTGTAATAATATCTCTGAAATTTCATTCCTCCCTACAGCTCGTTCCACAGCTACTCTCAATCTTGCTAGAAAATCAGCATATGGCTCATTGGGGCCTTGCATTTTTTTAACAAAGGAGGGCTGGGCATGGCCAGTAGGCACCACATGACGCCATGCTTGTAAAAAGACCTGGTGGACTTGTAAGTCCTGATCAGAGTACTGAGCCTGTTCTCTTAAAGCCCAATAACGGCCCTCTGCCATTAACTTATCCTCAAGAGGACCAGGGGGATTCTACCCTTCATTAATCCGAGCCTGCTTTCTAGCTTCTTCTTCCCACCAGCTACGAAGTTGCAACCACTGAGAACCCTCCAAGACAGCTTGGGCAATAGATTCCCAATCTAATGGAATGATTAATTTGCCTTTTCCCAATGATTCCAGCATAGCCAAAACAAAGGGAGATTGAGGACTGTATTGTGCTACTGCAGCTTTAAGATCTTTAAAAAATTTATATTCCAAAGGAGTGTATTGAAGATTTATCACATTGTCATCTTTCTGTCTCTGGATGGGAAATAATTGTGGAGGATGGATAAAACCACTAGGGGGAGCAGGCAAGTCATCATCATGAAGCATAGACAAAGGAAAGGAGAACCGACAATGTTCCCTGCCCACATCGAGCCAACCAACGGCAGTGGGGAAAAGAGAAGCATAAGGAGGAGCAGAAGGCGCAGATTTTTTCTCCCTGTGGGATCTCCACCATTCCTGGAATAGATGGGTCATTTCTTTAATCTCTTTACCCTCCTCTGACGAAACCAAAGAAGCCTCTGAATCTGATTCTGAACCATCAGATGTTTCACCATTTCCAGAAGGAGGCTTACTTGTATCCTTACCTTCAGGCAATGCAGAAGCCCGACCAACGCCTGGCACATCCTCATAAATTGCCTCTTCTTTCATTGAAGCATTAGATTTAGTCTCATTATCAGTAGATAACAAAGTCAAAGCCTGTGTTATAGCATTACATAAAGTCCATAACTTCAAAGGGATCACATTACCCTTCTGATGTTGCTTTCTCAATTCTTTTTGAATTATTTTCCATTCCTTCAAATTTAACTGTAACTTAGTTTGATATTGAAACCAATGACAATATTTCTCCACCAAGCGAAAGAGCTCACTCAATCGACGAGTTGAGACCTTAACACCTATGGAGTGGAGGAGTCCTTTGACTAACTCCATGTACTGTGTCCATAATGATGATGAGGAATTCCCCATGATTTTCTGAAAGTTCCCCTGCTAGGGTGAGGAATTTCCCATGATTTTCCCCAAAGTTCCCCTGCTATGGATTTAAAATACCCCCGGGGTTACTCACACTTTCAGTTTCACTCGAGCCCCACGTTGGGCGCCAGATGTTGGAGATTACGATTGAAATGACATAAAAGAAAAGACACACACAAGAGACAGACACCACTCTGGCCAGAGGAAAAAATAATAACTGTGCAAGCAAGCAGCCTTGCGGTTTATATAGCCCCCCTGCACAGAATTCTAGACAGTATGACCAAGCCTTTTCAGTATAGTGCATGTGCATAAATGTTATCATACAGCAAAAGGGAGTGACATTTCTGCTTACTGCAGAGTCTGTCCAGAGCCTTCCTCCTTTTTCTTATCACAAGAAGGGAATGTTCTCTTGTTTGCAAGGGGCCATTAAACTCAAGGCTGTGTCCAGACTCCTTGGCAGAATGCCTCACTTGGAAGAATGTTCCGCCCACACAGAGAGCCCCGCCTGCAGGCACATCTCCACTTTCCCTATTATGGCTGCATTAACCCTTCAGAAAAACACGAGACCATTCACGTATGACCTAAACCAAATGCCTTATGATTATACAGTCAAAGTGAGAAATAGATTTAAGGGCCTAGATCTGATAGATAGAGTGCCTGATAAACTATGGAATGAGGTTGGTGACATTAGACAGGAGACAGAGATCAACGCCATCCCCATGGAAACAAAATGTAAAAAAACAAAATGGCTGTCTGGGGAGGCCTTACAAGTAGCTGTGAAAAGAAGAGAGGCAAAAAGCAAAGGAGAAAAGTAAAGATATAAGCATCTAAATGCAGAGTTCCAAAGAACAGCAGGAAGAGATAAGAAAGCCTTCTTCAGCAATCAATGCAAATAAATAGAGGAAAACAACAGAATGGGAAAAATTAGAGATCTCTTCAAGAAAATTAGAGATATCAAGGGAACATTTCATGCAAAGATGGGCTCGATAACAGGCAGAAATGGTATGGACCTAACAAAAGCAGAAGATATTAAGAACAGGTGGCAAGAATACATAGAAGAACTGTACACAAAGATCTTCATGACCCAGATAATCATCATGATGTGATCACTAATGTAGAGCCAGACATCTTGGAAAGTTAAGTCAAGTGGGCCTTAGAAAGCAACACTATGAACAAAGCTAGTGGAGGTGATGGAATTCCAGTTGAGCTGTTTTAAATCCTGAAAGATGATGCTATGAAAGTGCTGCACTCAATATGCCAGCAAATTTGGAAAACTCAGCAGTGGCCACAGGACTGGAAAAGGTCAGTTTTCATTCCAATCCCAAAGAAAGGCAATGCCAAAGAATGCTCAAACTACCCCACAATTGCACTCATCTCACACACTAGTGAAGTAATGCTCAAAATTCTCCAAGCCAGGCTTCAGCAATACGTGAACCGTGAACTTCCTGATGTTCAAGCTGGTTTTAGAAGAGTCAGAGGAACCAGAGATCAAATTGCCAGCATCCGCTGGATCATGGAAAAAGCAAGAGAGTTCCAGAAAAACATCTATTTCTGCTTGACTATGTCAAACCCTTTGACTGTGTGGATCACAATAAACTGTGGAAAATTCTGAGAGAGATGGGAATACTAGACCTCCTGCCCTGCCTCTTGAGAAATCTGTATGCAGGTCAGGAAGCAACAGTTAGAACTGGACATGGAACAACAGACTGGTTCCAAATAGGAAAAGGAGTACGTCAAGGCTATATATTGTTACCCTGCTTGTTTAACTTCTATGCAGAGTATATCATGAGAAATGTTGGACTGGAAGAAACACAAGCTGGAATCAAGATTTCTGGGAGAAATATCAATAACCTCAGATATGCAGATGACACCACCCTTATGGCAGAAAGTGAAGAGGAGCTACAGAGCCTCTTGATGAAAGTGAAAGCGGAGAGCAAAAAAGTTGGCTTAAAGCTCAACATTCAGAAAACGAAGATCATGGCATCCGGTCCCATCACTTCATGGGAAATAGATGGGGAAACAGTGGAAACAGTGTCAGACTTTTTATTTTTTTGGCTTCAAAATCACTGCAGATGGTGACTGCAGCCATGAAATTAAAAGACTCTTACTCCTTGGAAGAAAAGTTATGACCAATCTAGATAGCATATTCAAAAGCAGAGACATTACTTTGCCGACTAAGGTCCGTCTAGTCAAGGCTATGGTTTTTCCTGTGGTCATGTATGGATGTGAGAGTTGGATTGTGAAGAAGGCTGAGCACTGAAGAATTGATGCTTTTGAACTCTGGTGTTGGAAAAGACTCTTGAGAGTCCCTTGGACTGCCAGGAGATCCAACCAGTCCATTCTGAAGGAGATCAGCCCTGGATGTTCTTTGGAAGGAATGATGCTAAAGCTGCAGCTCCAGTACTTTGGCCACCTCATGCGAAGAGTTGATCCATTGGAAAATACCCTGATGCTGGGAGGGATTGGGGGCAGGAGGAGAAGGGGACGACCAAGGATGAAATGGCTGGATGGCATCACTGACTCGATGGACGTGAGTCTGACTGAACTCCGGGAGATAGTGATGAACAGGGAGGCCTGGCGTGCTGCGATTCATGAGGTCGTAAAGAGTCAGACAGGACTGAGCGACTGAACTGAACTGAACTGAATGAAACTTACCTATATCCATATGTTCCATTAATTCCTGTATAAATTCTGTGAAGTTGTCAAGAATTGATACTGTAGTTTTAGAAATTAGGAAACTGAAACTCTTGATTAAAGTTCAACCTGAAACTAAGTAGCAAAATTCATGGTGTTCCCACTCAGACCACTGTTGTACTATTATACTATATCTAAAATTCTAAGACCCCAAAGCAAATTTACTGAAGAGTGAATTCTAAGACCTTACAGACTTAATGAGATCAACTTTAGGCATAACTGGAAAGTTGAAACAGGCTGTTTTCAACAGCCCTAATCCCTATTCTGTAGTCTCCCTTCCCTTTTGCCCTTTATCTTTCACTTTATTTCTCTAGTCCCAACTGTAGCCTCCCTATCGGTGGAAGGCTGTTATTGCTTCATCTTTCTTGAAAGAGATAAAGGAAGAGATGACATGGATGGCCTATAGAAATTGCCTGATACTAGTACTGTGTATCTGCTGTATCTTTCCACGTAATCCTTCTTGTTCAAAGTTAGGAACGGGACTTTCTTTTACATTCTATTAGAATGTTTTTATTTCAATTGTCTTCTCATTGAATGGTGAGAGCTTAAAGAAAAAGGCTGCCTTTATCCTGAGTACCATGCTGGGTACATTGTAAGTTCACAGGAAATATTTTCCAAATGGCAGAATAAATGAAATGAAATATAATATTAGGATGTCTACATATTTAATTACCACATTTTTATGGTCTTATAAATCAGAATGATATTACATTAATTAAGAAAATTCACATGCATTCTAATTTCTGGAAAAGACCCTTTGGAAACCGCTGTTAAAGGTATAAGAAAAGTAAACAGTCATAGACTTGACATTAAAAAAGAAGTTTTCATCAGTGATACATAATTCTTAAATCAAAGTGTAGGGCAAAGCATTAATCTCTTATCCTGATCACTCTGGAATGTTCCTGAAACCAATAGAGAAGATGAACTATTACAGTCCAGATGCAGCTGTATTTTTAGAGCTGTTATTTAAGTCTCCTTAGTATAAAAGCGGGCTTCCCTCGTGGTTCAGCTGGTAAAGAATCTGCCTGCAATGCGAGAGACCTGGGTTTGATTCCTGGGTTGGGAACATCCCCTGGAGAAGGGAAAGGCTACCCACTCCAGTATTCCGACCTAGAGAATCCCATGGACTGTATAGACCATGGGGTTACAAAGAGTCAGACAAAACTGAGCGACTTTCACTTTCACTTTTCAGTATAATATGGACAATATGAACATATTAAATTATTAATAGACAACTATATGGGCCAAAGCCAAGGTGAAAGCAATTGGAAAAGAGAAGCTATAATATGAAGTAGATCAAATGATATGATTTGATCAAAACTCACCTAACAACCTTTTAACTTTGCATTATGTCAAGTGACTTTTAGTTGCAATTATACCAAGCTGAAGAAGTATTCAGACCACCTGGAAGCAGGCAGTGTTATTGGTTCAAGTCCCAGATATATCTAATTTGATTCTATTTATCTGAATGGTGGGACAAATTATCCTTTGTCCTTTTAGCTTCTCCTGAACAGATTCTTCTTTTTTTTCTGAACAGATTCTTTACTGCTGAGTCATGGGAGAAGCCCAAGACTCACACTATATCCAAGAAATTTGAAGTTAATCAACTAGAGCTTACTTCAAAGTATGACTAAGTAAATCAATAATAATGAGTAGGCAAATAAATCTTTTTCTTACTAAATTCGATAAATTTCAGATTTGGGGGAAAAATCGCTTAGGTCTCTAAGATTTAGCTTAGCAATTCGAGAGTCAGAAAACTCTTAGACCACAGAAAAGAAAATGTCTAAAATTTTATGTTTATATGTTATTTTGCATTAAAACATTTCTTTAAACTGTACTGATTGACTTCACAACAGCCTTCTGAAATAAGACATGCATTATCATCCTAATTTTCGACCTGAGCAAAACTAATCTCATAGGCATATGTTTCAGCCATCTTTAGTAGGAGAAACCATCTAAAAGCCAATAAAGGAGTAGGTGTTAATTTCTTGGGCCCAGAGAAATAATAAAAAATGAGAACAGTAGTTATGTTTAGCGGCACAGATCAGAGGAGCCTTGAGATAGGATATTTAATGGAGTTATTGGATGAAGTTTTAGGAAGCATGCAAAATATTCATGGATTTAAAGCAACATGTAAAACTCCATTAATCAAGATTTGATCCATAAAACAGAACTACTGGGAACTAAATATGCATATGTATATACATGTGTGCCTGCTTAGTTTCTCAGTTGTGTCCGACTTTTTGTGACCCCATGGACTGCAGCCTGCCAGGCTCCTCTGTCCATGAGGTATTTGGGGCAAGAATACTGCAGTCAGTAGATATTCCCTTCTACAGGAGATCTTCCCCACCCAGGGATCAAACTCAGGTTGCCTGCATTGGCAGGGGGGTTCTTAACCATCTCAGCCATCAATGTGTGTGTGTGTGTGTGTGTGTGTGTGTGTGTGTGTGTGAGAGAGAGAGAGAGAGAGAGAGAGAGAGAAATTGAACAGTTTGATTGACCATATTAAATTCTGAGAACAAATGCAAAGCATTTTTTTTTTTTTTTGCAATTGAGCCTGAAATAATCAGGGGACACAGAAAGGGATGATAGCTAGTGATGGGGAGGAAGTTAAGGACAAATTGGAAACCATGAGGTTTAAGTAAAAGCCACAGGATGGAAAAACATGTTTATTTCACTACATCAAAATCTCAAACTTCAATGATGTGAATGACCTTAAAAAAACTGGTTACCTTTGTCATGGAGCAAAACATGTGATTCATAACCTGAAAAAAACTATAAAGGAACCAGTGGAAGCCAAAGGAGCTGTAGGGCAGGTTATTGTCCCACCCACACAAACAGGATGAACTCACCCATCCATATGTGAAAGTGTATATGAGTTCCAGGAAATCTTACACTGACTTTTCAAGCATAAAATTATAGCTTTATTTTTTATTTTCTAAATCTCAAAGTATTGCTCAAAGTCCATGTGATTTCAAAACTTCACAGGGAAGGTAATAGCTTGAAAAGGTAGTTCCAGGTGAACTATACTGAACGGATAAAATCCACTCTCCTAACATCAGGGGTGTGTGTGTATATCACTGTGTGCTTGTGTGTTAAATGTATACAAAATTTTATAAAGAAGGCATCTAATTGATAAATATTAAAAGCTGATAAAAATATTAAGGAAAATAGTTTTCTTTTTATTAATTAGTAGATTACAGTGCAGTGATGAAAATTTGATTATATATAAGGTTTTAAGAATCTAGCTGTATTTATCAGATTCATACTTTTAGATTCAATAATGAAGACTTCAGTAACATTGTGGAGATCATGACTTCAAAGAAATGTGGACATTGCCAGATTATAAGGAGATAAAAATAATGAAAATCACAGAATAATGTGGAAAAAAATACAATAATAATAGCAGAGGCTGGAATTTCAGCTAAGCCCACCAGTTAAACAATGATTAAATAAGAGCATTGTTAATATGCAAGCTTCTAATGTTTTCCCATTAAAACAAATTGCTGTTTGTTTGTTTGTTTGTTTGCTTTTTGATAGAATACTTTACCATATCAAGAGTTTTCCCCTGTTTACTAAAAATATATATTCATAAAATAATTCTGAATTTTATAAAAATGTGATCTACATCCTTGATACATTTTTCTTTAGCATTTATTTGATCTATTATTACATGCTTTCTGTCTGGATATTTTAAAAACTACACAAATTATTTAAGATAGATAGGACTATTGAGAGTTTCTATTTCTTCTTGATTCTATTAAGGCGTTTAAAAAAATGTATCTATTTGCATAAGTCTTTAAAGCTTGTGGCAAAATATCGTCTTGTTATCTTTAAACTGTTTGCTATATCTAAAATTTTGTAATATTTTACTTTGTAAATTTTGTTTTTCTGTGTCTTTTCTGTTTTACTTCATTAATTTAACCCTAGATTTGTATATATTATAAATTGTGTAAAAATCAAGTTTTGGCTTTCTTGAACCTCCTCTGTTTTCTATTGTTTGTATTATTATATTTTGGTTTCTACTATCAATTGCTTTCTACGTTTAACCTCCTCTTCCCTACCACTTTTCCTGGATATTAGTTGTTGTCAATTGTTCCTTAGTTAAGTTATATTTAGTTTTCTTTAATACTGGAGAAGCGAATGACAACCCACTCCAGTATTCTTGCCTGGAGAATCCCATGGACAGAGCAGCCTGGTAGGCTACAGACCACGGGGTCACAAAGAGTCAGACACGACTGAGCAACTTCACTTCTTCTACTTTAACACTAATATCAGAATATAAGGCTCAATGTCAAACACAGTAAAGATTTTGATTTCACCCAAAAAGTTATGTAGTGTATTTGACTTTTAGATTTTTTAAGAATTTTAAATTTTTATTATTCTTTATTTTGTACTCAAGATTGATTTCAAACTTTAAAAAAAAAATGAGGCTTTTACATTACAGGTTTGGTATTGGTTCTTGGTTTTGTACTGTGATTCAAGAACACTAATTATTCCTTGATTTTTTTGGTCCTTCCAAAGTAATTCAGCGTATTGTTGTATATATATCTTCATAATTCTGCTTTGAATGTATTTTAAATTATGCATCTATGTATTCACACTTTTAATCAATTCTAGAATATTCGGACTAATGGTCTCTATAAATATTGTCCCTTGTTGTTTATTGCCTTCCCCTGAGGATTCAATTAGAATTATTTTGAGTCTTTTCATTCCATTTTCTATATCTTTTATATTTTTTAAATTAAATTATGAAAATATGATAACACATTTACAAGAGACTTGGAATATATAGAACAAAGTTACATATACTTCCACTATATATTGCAATTATTTTGTAAGTAGATAAATTAAGATTTTTAGATAGAGTTTCAATATCAAACTCTCAAAAGTTAATAGAATGAATATACAGAAATTTAGAAGTATACAGTAGAGCTGACAAACACTATTAACCAATTCAATATAATTAAAATTTATAGAATTTTTCACACAACAATAGGATACAAATTCTATTCAAGTTCCCATAGACTATAAACTAGGAGACACTGGTACATATCCAAGGACATAAGATCAGGTGCAAAAATTTAATGCTCTGAAGGTGTTAAAGTCAAACAGATTCTGTTATCTTATTACTGTGGAAGTGTGTTAGAGATTAATATCAAAAGACATTTGAAAATAGCCCACATATTTTCAAGAGCAATGTGACGTATACCAAGAGAGACCTTTGACTTAGACATTGAAATCTTCAATAAAGTTATAATAGAGAAATGAAAAAACACAGAGGGTGATTGTAGAGAAGAAAACATTTAAATGAGAAATGAATATCAAAATAATAAATTAATATCAAAGATACTTTAAAAATTCTGTGCCTTTGGAAGTTAAATGTCCACTTTTAAATGATGTGTGTATCTAAGAAGCCAGAACCAACAAATAGAAAATATCTGTAACAGAGTAAAAACAAAAAGAATATTTATAAGAATTTCTTGCATGCAGTTGAAGCTGCTCTATACAATTAAATATAATGTGGATTCTTGAGTAAGTTATGAAAATAAATAATGGACTCTAACATAAAATTGTGTAAAATTTGAACAACATCTGTAATTTAGTTAATAATATTGTATTGCATATTAATTTCCTTTTTCTTTACAGCATGGTATTTCTTTACATTCTCAGAACTGGATTAGAATTTCAATTCTCATTAAAAAAAATAAGATCACTAAGATAATAAATTTTCTAGACTTTCATCAGTAATACTAGATGCCAAAATACATGTGTGTGTTAGTCACTCAGTCATGTCAGTTGTGACTCATGGACTCCTCTGTCCATGGAATTCTCTAGGAAAGAATACTGGAGTGGGTTGCCATTTCCTTCTCCAGACAAAATACATGGAATTATATTAAAATTTTGAGTGAATATAAATTAGAAATCTAGCATTCCATTTCCATTCATACTAAGTCAAACAAGAGGAATCAAAATATCATAACTTTTTAACTGGGCAAAAAAAAAAAATATATATATATATATATATAAATATATATATATGGATTCCCTGGTAGCTCAGATGGTAAAGAGTCTGCCTGCAATTCAGGAGACCTGAGTTCGATCCCTGGGTCCCCCTGGAGAAGAAAATGGCACCCCTACTCCAGTATTCATGCCTGAATAATCCCATGAGCAGGGGAGCCTGGCAAGTTACAGTCCATAGGCTTGCAAAGAGTCGGACATGACTGACTGACTTCACGTTTCACTTTATATGTAGGAAACCTGGGTTTGATCCCTGGGTCAGGAAGTTTCCCTGGAGAAGGAAATGGCAACCCACACCAGTATCCATGGACAGAAGAGCCTGATGGGGTCACAAAGAGTCAGACATGACCAAGCGACTAACACACACACACACACACACACACACACACACACACACACACAAGTTCTTCTACTACATTTTATAAAGGTTGGAGAATTAACATTTAAAAAAGGGAGAGAGAAATCAGAAAACATGAACTAAATGAAATGGTATCACTGAGTAAGAAATAAAAAAGAGAAACAAACTAGATAAAAGTAAAAAATCATCATACAGTCCAGTTGTTTTTTAAGCATGAATGCTCATTAGAAATGTATCTGGAGTTTTAGAGAAAAAAAGAGAAATCCCTCGATATTTATATCCTTCAAAAAATTCCAAGATAATTCTGATATGCATTTGGATTTTTAAAAATTATTGCAGGTTTCTGTTAAATGGTAGTTGTAATTATATAAAATTCTATTTTTTTCTGATGACCTATTATGATACAGTAGTATTAAGTGAATCATAGTTACATAATCAGCAATGGTAAAAGTGATTTATCAATTTTCATCATCAATAACCAGACAAAAAATGATAATTATAATTGCAATTACAATTACAAGTTCATCATATAAATATGATTAACCTAATGATATAAAATAATAACATACAAATGAGGGGTTAAGTACAGTGAAATGGTAAGTGGATGTACATATATGAAAATGTTTTCATCTGCCCAGTGAGTCTATGTCTTTCAGTTGGTGCACTTAATTCATTTAGATTGAAGGTAATTATCAATATATATGACCCTATTATCATTTTTTAATTGTTTGGGGTTTATTTTCTGTAGGTCTTTCCCTTCTCTTGCATTTCCCTTCTCTTGCCAGAACTATTCCTTTATCAATTGTTGCAAAGTTAGTTTGGTGGTGCTGAATTATCTTAACTCTTGCTTGTCTGAAAAGCTGTTGATCTCTCCATCAAATCTGAATGAGAGTTTTGCTGGGTAGAGTATTCTTGGTTGTACTTTCTTCCCTTTCATCACTTTAAATACATTGTGCCATTCCCTTCTAGCATGTAGAGTTTCTGTTGAGAAATCAGCTGATAATCTATGGAAGTTCCCTTATGCATAATTTGTCCTTTTTTTTCCCTGGTTACATTTATTGTTTTATCTTTGTTTTTAATTTTTGTCAGTTTGATTACTATGTCTCAGTGTGTTCCTCATTGTGTCTATCCTGCCTGGGACTCTGCATTTCGGGAACTTGGTTGACTATTTACTTTCCCATTTTAGGGACACTTTCAGCTATTATCTCTTCAAATACTCTTGGGGGTACTTTCTCTCTCTCTCTTCTCCTTCTAGGATCCCTATAATATTAATGTTGGTGCATTTAATGTTGTCCCAGAGATCTCTTAGGCTGTCTTCTTTTTTCTTTTTCTTTTTTTCTATATTCTGTTTTGCAGTGGTGATTTTCACCATTCTGTCTTCCGTATTACTTACCTATTCTTTTTTCTCAGTTATTCTGCTGTTGGTTCATTCTAGTGTATTTTTCATCTGTTTGTTCTTCGTTTTCTAAGTATTTAAGTGCAGGCAATGGCGACCAGCGCACTAAGCACAGCCGAGAGGAGCCACCCCACATCAGAGGTCAGGGGCAGCAGCCAAGAGTGCCAGGCTGCAATGGCACAGGAACGGCTGAGAGGAGCTACCCCACGTCCGAGGTTGGGGGGGACGGTCGAGAGGAGCCACCCTGAGCCTGAGGCCAGGGATGGCAGCCAGGAGGAGCCACACCATGTCCAAGGAGCGGTGCCTGAATGGGAGCAGGAGGGCCTGGAAGAGCTAAGTCAGGAAGGGTGGCGGTGAGGAGATACCCCTCATCCAAATAAGGAGCAGCTGCTGCACTTTGCTGGAGCAGCTGTGAAGAGATACCCCAGGCCCAAGGTAAGAGAAACCCAAGTAAGATGGTAGGTGTTGCAAGAGGGCATCAGGGGGCAGACACACTGAAACCATACTCACAGAAAACTACTCAATCTAATTACATTAGGACCACAGCCTTGTCTAACTCAATGAAACTAAGCCATGCCCGCGGGGCAATCCTAGATGGGCAAGCCATGGAGGAGAGGTCTGACAGAATGTGGGCCACTGGAGAAGGGAATGGCAAAACACTTCAGTATTCTTGCCTTGAGAACCCCATGAACACTATGAGAAGGCAAAATGATAGGATACTGAAAGAGGAACTCCCCAGGTCATTAGGTGCCCAACACTCTACTGGAGATCAGTGGAGAAATAACTCCAGAGAGAATGAAGGGATGGAGCCAAAGCAAAAACAATACCCAGCTGTGGATGTGACTGGTGATAGAAGCAAGGTCTGATGCTGTAAAGAGCAATATTGCATAGGAACCTGGAATGTCAGGTCCATGAATCAAGGCAAATTAGAAGTGGTCAAACAAGAGATGGCAAGAGTGAACGTCAACACTCTAGGAATCAGCGAACTAAAATGGACTAGAATGGGTGAATTTAACTCAGATGACCATTGGATCTACTACTGTGGGCAGGAATTCCCTCAGAAGAAATGGAGTAGCCATCATGGTCAAAAAAAGAGTCCGAAATGCAGTACTTGGATACAATCTCAAAAACGACAGAATGATCTCTGTTCATCTCTAAGGCAAACCATTCAATATCACAGAAATCCAAGTCTATGCCCCAACCACTAACGCTGAAGAAGCTGAAGTTGAATGGTTCTATGAAGACCTACAAGACCTTTTAGAAATAACACCCAAAAAAGATGTTCTTTTCATTACAGGGGACTGCAATGCAAAAGTAGGAAGTCAAGAAACACCTGGAGTAACAGGCAAATTTGGCCTTGGAATGCGGAATGAAGCAGGGCAAAGACTAATAGAGTTTTGCCCAAGAAAATGCACTGGTCATAGCAAACACCCTCTTCCAACAACACAAGAGAAGACTCTACACATGGACATCACCAGATGGTCAACATCGTAATTAGATTGATTATATTCCCTGCAGCCAAAGATGGAGAAGCTCTATACAGTCAACAAAAACAAGATCAGGAGCTGAGTGTGGCTCAGATCATGAACTCCTGATTGCCAAATTCAGAATTAAATTGAAGAAAGTAGGGAAAACCACTAGACCATGCAAGTATGACCTAAATCAAATTCCTTATTATTATACAGTGGAAGTGAGAAATAGATTTAAGGGCCTAAATCTGATAGATAGAGTGCCTGAAGAACTATGGAATGAGGTTCATGGCATTGTACAGGAGACAGGGATCAAGACCATCCCCATGGAAAAGAAATGCAAAAAGCAAAAAAGCTGTCTGGGGAGGCCTTACAAATAGCTGTGAAAAGAAGAAAGGCGAAAAGCAAAGGAGAAAAGGAAAGATATAAGCATCTGAATGCAGAGTTCCAGAGAATAACAAGAAGAGATAAGAAAGCCTTCTTCAGTGATCAATGCAAAGAAATAGAGGAAAGAACAGAATGGGAAAGACTAGAGATCTCTTCAAGAAAATTAGAGATACCAAGGGAACATTTCATGTGAAGATGGGCTCGATAAAGGACAGAAATGGTATGGACCTAGCAGAAGCAGAAGATGTTCAGAAGAGGTGGCAAGAATACACAGAAGAACTGTACAGAAAAGGTCTTCATGACCAAGATAATCATGATGGTGTGATCACTCATCTAGAGCCAGACATCCTGGAATGTGAAGTCAAGTGGGCCTTAGAAAACATCACTATAAACAAAGCTAGTGGAGGTGATGGCATTCCAGTTGAGCTGTTTCAAATCCTGAAAGATGATGCTGTGAAAGTGCTGCACTCAATATACCAGCAGATTTGGAAAACTCAGCAGTGGCCACAGGACTGGATGAGGTCAGTTTTCATTCCAATTCCAAAGAAAGACAATGCCAAAGAATGCTCAAACTACCACACAATTGCACTCATCTCACATGCTAGTAAAGTAATGCTCAAAATTCTCCAAGCCAGGCTTCAGCAATACATGAACGGTGAACTTCCAGATGTTCAAGCTGGCTTTAGAAAAGTCAGAGGAAGCAGAGATCAAATTGTCAACATCTGCTGGATCATGGAAAAAGCAAGAGAATTCGAGAAAAACATCTATTTCTGCTTTATTGACTATGCCAAAGCCTTTGACTGTGTGGATCACAATAAACTGTGGAAAATTCTGAGAGAGATGGGAATACTAGACCACCTGCCCTGCCTCTTGAGAAATCTGTATGCAGGTCAGGAAGCAACAGTTAAAACTGGACATGGAACAACAGACTGGTTCCAAATAGGAAAAGGAGTACATCAAGGCTGTATATTGCCACCCTGCTTATTTAAGTTGTATGCAGAGTATATCATGAGAAATGCTGGACTGGAAGAAACACAATCTGGAATCAAGATTGCCAGGAGAAATATCAATAACCTCAGATATGCATATGACACCACCATTATGGCATAAAGTGAAGAGGAACTAAAAAGCCTCTTGATGAAGGTGAAAGAGGAAAGTGAAAAAGTTGGCTTAAAGCTCAACATTCAGAAAACGAAGATCATGGCATCCGTTCCCATCATTTCATGGGAAATAGATGGGGAAACAGTGGAAACAGTGTCAGACTTTATTTTTGTCGGGTCCAAAGTCACTGCAGATGGTGACTGCAGCCATGAAATTAAAAGACAGTTACTCCTTGGAAGAAAAGTTATGACCAATCTAGATAGCATATTCAAAAGCAGAGACATTACTTTACTGACTAAGGTCCATCTAGTCAAGGCTATGGTTTTTCCAGTAGTCATGTATGGATGTGAGAGTTCGGCTGTGAAGAAAGCTGAGCGCCAAAGAATTGATGCTTTTGAACTCTGGTGTTGGAGAAGGCTCTTGTGAGTCCCTTGGACTGTAAGAAGTTCCAACCAATCCATTCTGAAGGAGATCAGCCCTGGGATTTCTTTGGAAGGAATGATGCTGAAGTTCAAACTCCAGTACTTTGGCCACCTCATGAGAAGAGTTGATCCATTGGGAAATACCCTGATGCTGGGAGGGATTGGGGGCAGGAGGAGAAGGGGACGACTGAGGATGAGATGGCCGGATGGCATCACTGACTCGATGGACATGAGTCTGAATGAACTCCGGGAGTTGATGATGGACAGGGAGGCCTGGCGTGCTGCGATTCATGGGGTCGCAAAGAGTCAGACATGACTGAGCAACTGAAATGAACTGAACTGAACTGAATAAATATATCTTACAGCTTCTCATTCTGTTTCTGAGATCCTGTATTTTCTTTAGTATCATTATTCTGAATTCTTTTTCTGGTCGCCTGACTATCTCCTCATCACTTCGTTGTTTTTCTGGCTGTTTATCTTGCACCTTCATCTGGGACATAACTGCTTTTTCACCCTGAACTGAACTGAACTCTCTGTAATGTGATTTTCATTTTAGCCTCTGTGGGATTGTGTATTGCCTGCTTCTTCTGTCTTCTCTTGTGAATGTGGTCAAGAGGCTTGTGTAAGCTTCTTGCTGGAAGGCGTTGGGTAGGAAAAACTGCATCTTGCTCTGATGAGAAGCTCAGTAAAGCTTTAATCCAATTATCTGCTAATGCATGTGGTTACAGTCTCTTCTTGTTAATTGTTTGGCCTGAAGCAACCCAACTCTGAAGTCTATGGGCTCTATGATAGAGTTAATGGTAACCCCTAAGAGGGTTTAAACCAAGCGGCATCTTCCAGGGTTGCTGCTGCCAGTACCCCTGTCCCTGTAGTGAGCCACTGTCAACCCACACCTTTATAGGAGACCCTTCAACACTAGCTGGTAGATCTACTTCAATCTCCTGTGGGGTCACTGCTCCTTTCCTCTGGGTCTTGTTGCATACAAGATACTGTTGGTGCCCTCTAAGTCTGGAGTCACTGCTTCCCCCAGTCCTGTGGAAGTCCTGTAATCAAATCCCACTGGCATTCCCCGGGGTTTCTTAGTCCTTTTGCTGGATACCCAGTCTGGGAAGCCTGACGTGGGGCTCAGAACATTCACAACAGTCAGAAAACTTTTTTTGTATTATTGTCTTCCAATTTGTGGGTCACCCACTTGAAAGGTATATGATTTGATTTTATCAAGATTGCACCCCCTCCTACCATCTCATTATGGCTTATTTGTCTTTGGATGTGGAATATCTTTTTGTGGTGGGTCTCAGCCTCCTCCTTGGTTGTTCTACTTGTAGTTGTAATCTTGGTGCTCTTGCAGGAGATGAACACATATCCTTCCACTTGACTATCTTGAACTGGAAGTTTTCTTCTATGTCTTTTCATTTTCTTCTATATTTCTATATTTTCATCCTATGCATTTCATTATGAGCACTATTATTTTTTCCTCTTCTGACATTCATGCATCATTACTTCTCTATTCTTGCGTATATTTGATTGTGGACTGATTAGATGATATTAAGCCATGGAATCTCTGGATGCATATGTTAAGGGTAATTTCCTTAGGATTGGAGTTGCATAGAATTCTTCTGGGCACCAGAAAATGCTAATAACACCAATTCAGTCCCCAGCTGAGGGTTATAGCTCAATATAGATATTCTGGGCTCAATTCCCATATCATGCTGCTTGACAGTGGCTCAGGATCAAGATCTCAGTAATGCTATTGGCATCTACTTTCAGGGCAAATATGCCTTCTTGTCTGTTCATCTTTTCTTAACACTAATCACTCTTGGTTCTGCCACTGCCTACAACTCATCTTTTCCTTCCCTTTTATTTTTTCTTTATTTTCTTTCCCTCTTCTGAATGTCAGGGAGTTTAGAGACATTGTCTATCCCTTACAATCTTGGTAATAAAATTGTCCCCATTTTAAAGTTGCCTTCTCCAGGATCTAATGGTTCAAAATTGGGAGGATCTCTCCTCTTATCTGGTTAGCTATTATGTCTTCAATCTAAAGAAGTACATATTTCTTTGACCTTAGGATTTTTGTAGCCATTGTTTTTATGAATATAACTTATCTACCACTTTTTTCCTTTAGAGATAGAGTAATAGTAATAGAAGAAGAGTCAGGAGTGGTACTAGTAGTAGTGTGCTGTGCTGATCCTTTCAGTGATTTTGAGTAAAGACAGACTAATCTAGACAAGTAAGCTGAAGCATTATTGTTGAACAAATGAACAATACTTAAAGTAGCTTATAGTCTAAACAGTTTAATTAAGGAAGAAGAAAATACTGTCTTTGGATACTAGTCTTAGAAAAACTTTAGTAGAAGAAGTGAGAGGAATCATATTTTTTAATAAATAAAATCAATCCTACAAATGAGAATAGACCATAGAGTGTCAGTACCATAGGAAGTATTGTTGATAAAGACTTGGCTCTGAACAGAGAGTTAGAATTAATACTCCTCTGAAAGAAAATCACCATGAAAAGAAGCAATCAGATATAATATTATGATCAGCATTCATCATGAATTTCTTAATTTTTATCTTTCAAACTAGTTAATTCTCCTGGCTATTGCTCAAACACATCTATTCGGTACTGAAATCCATTCACTTGGTTTCTCAACTTGCAAACTTCAGTCACATTTGACATTATGTCTTACTGACGTTTCCTTCTTTGATCTCTCTGCTCATTAATTTATATGCATACTCATTGCTTTAGTCTGATACACCAGCACAATTTACCACTGATACACCAGGACAATTGCAACTTGGTCTGCCTGACTCCCATCCATAGAAATCACTTACATAACTTTTTCTCAAGTTCAAATCTGATCCTTTCACTTCCTTATATATTTTATGACTTCAATGTTTTCTGTTGGTTTCTTAGTCTCATTTACCATCTTCATCTGTGTTTTTCTCTTCTAATACTCCCGTACCACACTAGATGCAACTATTTCCAAAAATACCACACTGATGTATGAATTTGTGTCACAGATTTTATTAAAATTTTGGGAGGTTGCAAAGAGAAGATTATATCACATTGTGGCACAGAGAATATTTTATGTCATGTGGTAGAAATCCATATTCCAAAGTACCAGATTCTTCTCTGGGATTTTCCCATTTTTTATTCACATCAGTCAGTCAAGGGATTTATCTAAACAAAAAGTTTTTATGCTTCTTCCATAGAGTGAAATTATGGTTTTAAGCAATACTTTTTTCCCTCTGATATCTGCTGCTTCCCTTATCCTACCTCGCACACCATACCAAACATCAAATGATTAGTTATTCTTTTGCCTTTGCAAAAATAGCCTGTGGGCTGTGTGTCCTATTCCTGCTTCCAGTATAAAGTCAGGGGTGTTCCCTGTCCAGTGGCATGTCCTTTGCACTTCTATAGTGTCAGTCCCTTTGAATGTTTATTACACCCTTTGTATTACGGGATAAATATTAGTATCTTTTTCATGAATAACAGTGTTCCTTAAAAATAAATACTACTTTCCTGGTGCTGTAGCTAGAACAAAGCAGGTAGGTATTGCCAATGAAAAATTGTCACTTGCCATCTGCCTCTACAAGCATTAAATCACTGGCAACTTCAGCCCCTGAGCTTCAAGACATCCTAAAATTTCAAGGTGGAGATCAGGAATGAGGTACTCTGTGCTCTGGGAAAAACTGGCAGAACAGGTTTTCAGACTCATATTTTGAGGATATTTTACAAGTTCAAATTCTTGCATATCTAGAAAAGCACTAAAATTATTAATGGTGACATATGCTCCTTGTGACTAGCAGCAAGCCTCTGTCAAAATGTGTGCTTGATTACATGTACTCTCCCTCTTCACTAAAATCATGTACAATGCTTACCTTCAACCTTCCTCTTTGGAGCAGTTCTGCAGAACTATCAGATATTTTGTCTCCTGGGCTGTAGTCCTCATTTTGCCCCCATAAATCTTAACTCACACATTGTGCTGCATTTTTTTCAATCAACAGTATTTTATACATTTTTGTGAAATGGATATTTTTGCATCCCTCAAATTTCTCCAAAAATATCTAAATCAAATAAATTCTACCCTCAGAATAACAAAAAAGAGTCCCTTTACTAATATAATAAAACTTATGAAATCATGAGGAAGAATTATAAAATAATAATCACTAACATAAGAATCCCCAAGGATAGAGGAGCCTGGTGGCTGCAGTCCATGTGGCCACAAAGAGTTGGACATGACTGAGCAACTAAGCACAGCACAGCACAGAATAAGAATGCTAAAACATATTTATAAATGCCAAGTGCTTTATGATAATTGTCATGAACCTTCACAATAACTTTGAAAAGCAAGCATTAATATCCTGATTTTGTAGATAAGGAATTGGTCTCAGAAATAAAACAAAATGCAAAAAAGATGAACTATTAAGAATGTTTTTTTTATGATATGGTCTTGTAGAAGATGATCTTTTCTATCACAAATCACATCTATTTAAAAAATGTTGGGCTTGCTATATATAATTTTGTAATGCTTTTTACTTTCTATAAAAACTTTAAGAAACTTTGGAAGTTTCAAGTGCTACAATAGAAATATTGTGGTAAACTGGCAGAGTTGCAGATACTAATGTTTCACTAAGCTTTAGGCAAAGAAAGCAAAAATGAGACATATTACCTATTTTTAAAAGATGCAAAGTGAACTGAGGTCACCTAATAATAAATTTTCACTGTTAAGCACTAGACCATGAATCTCCTAATGAACCATAATTATTTGCACAATGCTCTTTAGTGTCTTGGCCAATCAAGTTTATAGTTGTCCAAAAGAGATGAAAATGTTTTAAGGAAGATATTACTTTATAAATTTTAATGACTTAGATTTCTGCTTTTGAGAATTATCCAAAATTGTCATTTTTTTCTTTATATACTTTCATCAAATCTCATCCAAATTTGTTCTCTCAGTCTTCATTGCCTACAAAACTTACTGTTTAAGAAGGACAAGGAAGATATTTCAGTTAAAACTTATCTTTATGTGAAATAATATATGCTTATTCAGAGTATAAAAGGACCAGCAAGCTTAAGCATTGAGTTGGGGCAGGACAGGTAGATTTTTTTTTTTTTCATGTGTTCAACAAACACTCATTAATCTACTTTATATCCAAATCACTTCAAGACCTTGATGAAATAATAGTGAAAAAGAGGAAAAGACAACATTTCTTCTCACAGTGAGCATATAGGACAAATTAAAAGAACTTAGTTCAGTACAGTTGCTCAATCATTCCCAGAATGAGGGTTTTTTCCAATGGGCCTATTCTTTTCATCAGGAGGCCAAAGTAGTGGAGTTTCAGCTTCAGCATCAGTCCTCCCAATGAATATTCAGGACTGATTTCCTTTAGATTGACTGGCTTGAGCTCCTTGCAATCCAAGGGACTCTCAAGAGTCTTTTCCAGCACCACAGTTCAAAAGCATCGATTCTTAGGCACTCAGCTTTCCTTACAGTCCAACTCTCACATTTATACATGACTACTGGAAAAACCACAGCTTTGATTACATGGAACTTTGTGGTAAAGTAATGTCTCTGCTTTAATATGCCACCTAAGTTGGTCATAGTTTTTCTTCCAAGGAGCAAGTGTCTTAATGCGATAGCTGCAGTCACCATCTGCAGTGATTTTGGAGCCCCCCAAAATAAAGTCTCTCACAGTTTCCATTGTTTCCCCATCTATTTGCCATGAAATGATGGGACCAAATGCCACGATCTTAGTTTTCTGAATGTTGAGTTTTAAGCAAACTTTTTTTTTTTTTTTTTAAGCCAACATTTTCACTCTCTTCATTCACTTTCATCTGGAGGCTCTTTAGTTCTTCCTCACTTTCTGCCATAAGGGTGGTATCATCTGTGTATCTGAGGTTATTGATATTTCTCCCAGCAATCTTGATTCTAGATTGTGCTTCATCGAGCCTGGCATTTTGCAAAATGTACTTGGTATATTAGTTAAATAAGCAGGGTGATATTGTACAACTTTGATGTACTCCTTTCCCAATTTGGAACCAGTCTGTTGTTACATGTCCAGTTGTAACTGCTGTTTCTTGACCTGCATATGAATTTCTCAGGAGGAAGGTAATGTGGTCTGGTATTCCCAACTCTTTAAGAATTTTCCACAGTTTGTGGAAAATTGATCCACACAGTCAAAGATTTTGTCATAAGTATATGTAGATGCAGATGTAAGTAGATGTAGATGTAAGCAGAAGTAGATGCTTTATCTGGAACTCTCTTGCTTTTCCAATGATGCAAAGATGTCAGCAATTTGATCTCTGGTTCCTCTGCCTTTTCTAAATCCAGCTTGAACATCTGGAAGTTCATGGTTCATGTACTGTTGAGGTCCAGCTTGGAGCATTTTGAACATGACTTTGCTAACATGTGAGATGAGTGCAATTGTGCAGTAGTTTGAACATTCTTTGACATTGCATTTCTTTGGGATTGGAATGAAAACTGACCTTTTCCAGTCCTGTGGCCATTGCTGAGTTTTCCAGCTTTGCTGGCACATTGAGTGCAGCACTTTCATAGCATCATCATTTATGATTTGAATTAGCTTAACTGGAATTCCATCACTTCCACCAGCTTTGTTCATAGTGATGCTTCCTAAGGCCCACTTGACTTCACATTCCAGGATGTCTGGCTCTAGGTTAGTGATCATATCATTGTGGTTGTCTGGGTCATGAAGATTTTTGTATCTCTGTTTTGTATATTCTTGACACCTCTCTTTAATACCTTCTGCTTCTGTTAGGTTCATACCATTTCTGTCTTTTACTGTGCCCATCTTTGCATGAATTGTCCGCTTAATTTTCTTGAAGAGATCTGTAGTTTCCCATTCTATTGTTTTCAATCTTCCTTTGCATTGATCACTGAGGAAGGCTTTCTTATCTCTCCTTGCTTTTCTTTGGAACTCTGCCTTCAAATGGGTATATCTTTCCTTTTCTCCTTTCCCTTTAACTTCCTTTCTTTTCTCAGCTATTTGTAAGGCCTTGTCAGACAGTCATTTTGCCTTTTTGTATTTCTTTTTCTTGGGGATGGTCTTGATTAGTGCCTCTTGTACAATGTCACAAATCTCCCTTCATAGTTTTTAGGCACTCTATCAGATCTAATCACTTGAATCTATTTGTCACTTCAACTGTTTACTTGTAAGGGATTTGATTTAGGTCATACCTGAATGGTCTTTTGGTTTTCATTACTTCCTTCAACTTAAGTCTGAATTTGGCAATAAGGAGTTCATGATCTGAACCACAGTCAGCTCCTGGAGTTGTTTTTGCTGACTTCTGTGGGCAAGAATCCATTAGAAGAAGTAGAGTGCTCATCATAATCAACAAAAGAGCCCAAAATACCATACTTGTGTGCAATCTCAAAAATTACAGTGTGATCTCTGTTCATTCCCAAGTCATTCGATATCACAATGATCCAAGTCCATACCCTAACCAGTAATGCTGAAGAAGCTGAGATTGAACAGTTCTATGAAGACCTATAACACCTTCTAGGCCTAACACCCCCCCCCCCCCCAAAAAAAAAAAGATGTCCTTTTCATTATAGGGACTGGAATGCAAAAGTAGGAAGTCAAGAGATACCTGGAGTAACAGGCAAATTTGGCCTGGAGTACAAAATGAAGCAGGGCAAAGCTAACAGAGTTTTGCCAAGAGAACACACTGGTCATAGCAAACACCCTCTTCTAACAACACAATAGAAGACTCTACACATGGAGATCACCACATGGTCAATACCAAAATCAGATTGATTATATTATTTGCTTCTGAAGATGGAAGAGCTCTATACAGGCAGCAAAAACAAGACCAGAGGCTGACCGTGGCTCAGATCATGAACTCCTTTGCAAATTAGTCAGAGAAAAACAAATACTCTATGATCTCACCTGCATGTGGAAAGTGAAAAAAGCTCATAGTCACAGAGATCAGTTTGGTGGTTACAGGAGTTGGAAGATGGGGAGTATAGGTTAGGCAAATGGAAGAAAGGAGTCATAAAATGCAAATGTGAAACCTTGCTTGGAGCTTGTGTGTAAGATGAGTGCCATTGTGCAGTACTTTGTACATTATTTAGCATCACCTTTCTTTGAGATTTGAAAGAAAACTAACCTTTCCAGTTCTGTGGCCACTGCTGTGTTTTCCAAATTTACAGCCGTAACTCAGTATCCCTGGGGAATTTGTTCCAGGACACTCATAACCCTAATAACAATTCCTTATAAAAAATAAAACTCTACAGATCTTGGGTGAATTTGCCAAATTTTGGAAACATATTTTTTGATACTGTTTCACTGCTATTTTTTAACCTACTGATCCTTAAATTGCCCTATGAAGGTGTTGTTGTCTCCAATGTGAAACTATCTCCCATCTCAAAGTTCTCATAGCCCTCTTTGCAGTACTATTTTCCATCTTCTAAATCAATAATTCTTTTATATACACTATTTTTCTGGATTTACTCTAGCTCTGTTTCAATGTTATAAGCCTAACAGAAATTTAAATGACTATAAATGGTTTAATGTTCCATTACTTCTAGGTATTTGCATTTTTACAGAGGCACTTTAGAAATAGCACTCAAAGGAATGATTTTCTAATATCAGCATGGTAGTTTAGGCAATATGCATACATTTGGGCAGTGAGATTACCTGTCATCCCTCAGTCATATCAGCAGACAGGTTCTTATTCAACTCTTGCCTGTGGCTAATTCTATAGGGCTTTTAAGTCCCATTCAAAAACCCACTCAATCACACATTGAATCTTTTTTCGTCCTATGCTTCTACAGCTCTCTACTTGGGTGAGTAAATGTCCTATTTTTTCCACAGGTCAGTGCCTCTAGGGGAAAAAAAATGCATGAGCTTATCTATGACGAACATCAAAATATCTAGCATTTCTATTTGGAATCTAAAGGGAAAATATATTTAAAGTGGAAAAACGTTGACATTCATTTTGGCAGAGTAGATTTAGTTTAACCTGAGTAGCCAGGGTAGTGAAAGTATTAAGTCAGATCAGGCAGTGACATGCATTAAATGGTAATCTAATCAGATTAGCTGTATTTCAACAAAGGATGCGCCTTCCACTAGACCCAGAAGCCAGGAGGCTGATGTCCTGTACCCCATAGACAAAGAATAAGACATAGAAAAGCTTTGCTTGGAAGAATTAATGCTGCTTTAAGAACATTTTTGACAAAGTAGAAGACTCTGTCAGTACATTCAAAAAACTAAGATCATGCCATCTGGCCCATCATTTCATGAAAAAATATAGGGAACAAATGGAAACAGTGGTAGATTTTATTTTCTTGGTCTCCAAATCACTATGAATGGTGACTGCAGCCATGAAATTAAAACATTCTTTCTCCTTAGTTAGAAGAAAACCTATGACATACCTAGACAGCATATTAAAAAACAGACATCACTTTGCTAACAAAAGTGCATATTGTCAAAGCTATGATTTTTCCAGTAGTCATTTACAGATGTGAGAGATGGACCATAAAAAAGGCTAGTGAAGTGAAGTCACTCAGTCGTGTCTGACTCTTTGTGACCCCATGGACTGTAGCCTATCAGGCTCCTCTGTCCATGAGATTTTCCAGGCAAGAGTGCTGGAGTGGATTGCCATTTCCTTCTCCAGAGGAACTTCCCAACCCAGGAACTGAACCCAGGTCTCCCGCACGGCAGGCAGATGCTTTACCGTCTGAGCCACCAGGGAACTAAGAGTCAAAGAACTGAGGCTTTTGAATTGTGGTGCTGGAGAAGACCCTTGAGAGTCTCTTGAACAACAAAGAGATCAAACCAGTCAATCCTGAAGGAAATCAATCCTGAATATTATTGGAAGGACTGATGGTGAAGCTTCAATACTTTGATCACTTGTTGCAAAGAGTTGACTCATTGGAAAAGACCCTGATGCTGGGAAAGTTTGAGGGCAAGAGAAGAAAGGGGTGACAGAATGTGATGGTTGGATGGCATCACCCACTAAATAGACATGAATTTGAACCAACTCCAGGAGATAGTGAAGGACAGAGAGGGTAACAATGAGTCGGGCACAACTTAGTGACTGAACAACTGTCAAAAGGGTTCATAGGAATATCTGAGACCAAATGGTTTATAAATCTTAGAAAATATGTAGAAGGAATTTCAGGGAGGGGTTTAAATTGAGTTATCTCCTGAATATTCAAAAGTGGTTGAGTGGTGGGTGGCTGGCAAGCAAGTCTCATTAAATTCACAGGAACTGAGATCCATAAGCTATGAGAAACATGAGCAACCACTGGATGTCTTTGGTGGTATATAGGATGGAAGGTGAGTTCATCTGCAAGAGAGAGACTTAAACTTGATGGGAGATAATGCTCAAAATCAAAAAATCACTGATTATATGGTAATGAAATATACTCACATTTACTTGTGTTCTTGTCTTGTTCAGTTTAGGGTGAGTTTGAAGAAGAGGTGGCAACAAAGAGAAAATCAAGTCAACTTCTAAACTAGTGGTGCTTATATGTGAAAAATGAAGACAAATGCCAGCTTTGCTCTGCAGTATAAGGTATTTTATTGGGAGAAGGTCACCTCTCATCAATAATCCACAGAAAATTCTGCTGCACTGGAAAAGAAAACATTGCAGCAATTTTTAGTGGGAAATAAGATGAATTGGACAAAAACCAGTTGTTTAGTAGAGAAACTTCCACTGTAGGAAGAAAACTTTGTCAGTGGTATTTTCTAGGGCTCATGACTTCATCATCAGAGAAATAGCTCTACATTAAGAAAATATTTGCTGTCCTTTGTGTCCAGCCCCTTCAAAATAGAAGAACAAAGAAGAAGGAGTCTCCTGGGCAAAAGGGCAGATTGGAAAGCAAGTGAAGCCACCAACTTGCTATCACATTCCTACTTCAGAGACATTTGTATTCTCTCTATGATGATTTGTTTTGAAATGACTCTTCTATACAGTAGAATCAAGCAAACTGAGCGTGCAGAAACTGAAAAATAGAAATATGTTGAAAGACATCATAATTATCTTTGAATAGTTCTAAGGATATTTTATGGAAAAGATAGATTTATTCTGTTATTCCAGAGGGAGAAAACATAACAATGTAGACTTACTGATACATTAAACTGATAGATCTATCCCTTCTAGCATAAAAGTATAAATGAATGAATAACTATGAACATATTTTGAAGTGGAGGTTGTTTAAAAAAAATGTGACTATCATTTATATATAATCCATTCTTCTTTGCTAGATGCCTTCACCCAAACCATGACCAACAGGTAAATGCTTAATTCAGTTTGAAGGAGAACAACATAAAACAGATTAGGTATTTTTTAGAAATATCACAATCAAAACAAATTTCAAAATTAGCAAGACAAACTAAAATATATTTCTTTTCTTCCTGTTTTTCACCCTCTCCTTCTTCTCCTCCCCTTCCATTTTCTGTTTCTGATCTCCTTCTTTTTTCTTCTATAATACTAATGTCAAGATAGAAATACCATCCATTTATATGGTGGGAGGAGAGTTATAGTGTGGCTTCACTGTTCATAATTTCATAATTATAATGCATATGAAATAACTTCATATTAGATAGATGAATGTTTTAATGGAATAAATCAATTATTTTTATGAGATATTAAAATAGATCTCAAATATATGTGCAATCAAACTCAGTATCCTACAATCTGTTAGTGTATATAATTCCACATTCTAGAAACATTTAATTAATTTCTAATACGTGATTAAACTTAGACATAGAAAAGCCACAGAGGGAAAGTTAACATCAATACATATTCATTTATTTAGCTGCATATTACACAAATTTTGGTGACCACTTTGCTTTTGCTTCCTGTCCAAAATATTATGTTAACAAAAAAGCAATTTCAAGAAAGGAAGAAATTTAACATTTGTCTTAAATAATATGGATTTGAATTTTTTCCTCTTCTTTCAGTAGATTTGCAACTTAATCAACTGCCAGTCTGTAAACATACTTCAACTGAACAATCTACTGTATATATGAGGCAAAATAAACATTAAAAACTGTCTCATAGAAAATAATTGTTTTAGCAATTCAAATGAGAAAGAATGTTCAAGAAATCTAATGTATTCTTATGCTGTCTCAAAAGATTGAAATCTTTAAAGATCGCATTCAAAAACAAAGTTTGTGAAAGCCTAGGAATAATACTGATTATGTATTAGGGATCAAGAAGTCATGGCCACAAGGGCATTTTTTTAAATTTCATTAATATTCAGGGAGAAACATAGAGCCAATTTTTTGACTTAACTAAAAGCTTAGCTGACAGAGTTGGTCAATTAGTCTGACATGGAGTCCTATGAAACATTATATTTACTCATGGTTAACAGTAAAAGAAGAGATGCTTCCATAAATTGTAAACGTGAGTCCCTCTTTTGTCCCAGAAGACAAAATTTCCAAAGAACTAGTTGCAATTCTTTATGGTATTTCCATCATCATGAAGCATTGTTAAAGAATAAAAGAAATTTTCTCTTTTAAATATTTGAATTCTGTGTTAGACAAATTAAACTCCAAAGAACATGTTTACTTTTAGGTACAGCATCATCTTTGAGACAGTATAGACTAATGTAGTGGAGAAGGCAATGGCACCCCACTCCAGCACTCTTGCCTGGAAAATCCCATGGATGGAGGAGCCTGGTGGGCTGCAGTCCATGGGGTCGCGAAGAGTCAGACACGACTGAGCAACTTCACTTTCACCTTTTACTTTCACACACTGGAGAAGGACATGGCAACCCACTCCAGTGTTCTTGCCTGGAGAGTCCCAGGGACTGCGGAGCCTGGTCGGCTGCCGTCTACGGGGTTGCACAGAGTGGTACACAACTGAAACGACTTAGCAGCAGCAGCAGACTGATGTAGGAGCAACAACAATAAGAAAAATATTCCCCTGCATTCTTGCAATACTGTTAGTAGGCATACTGCTTTACAGCAAAAACAGGATGTTCCTGTTACTTCTAGAAGTCCCTTTAGAAGCTGTGACAATGCATGTGAGTTTCAGTATATACCAGTCTCCAAACATCCCTTACTAAAAGGACTACACTGTTTCCTAATAAACTTTATCTTGAAGGGTTGGTGTTAATGATGTACTTCCTATATTCTTAACTTCAGCCCTACTACTTTAAAATGTAGTCCTCAGTGGAATCATGTCAGAAAAGGGAAAACACACAATCAACTATCCATGACCCTCAGGATTTGAAAATGTCACAATTGCTGAGTTGCTGGTTTTAACTGCCCTTCAATTGCTCACTGTCTCTCCCACATCACCCTCTTCCTCCTAAATGTGTGGGTACTTGGTGTTACTTAGCTTCTCACTTTTTTTTTCCTCTCCTCAATTTCTAAGCCTAATGAGGCTGAGCTGAGTTAATAATGGATGTAATAAGTAATGACTCATTGTTTGGGGGCCCACGCGTCTGTGTGTGCTGTGGAACAGGAGCCAGGACTCTGAAGCTATTTGTTCTGCTATGTCACTTGCCACCAAACAATGCCACTCATCAATAAAAGGCAAGATGACGGATGAGTTCATTTAATGGAATTCCTCTGAGTGAGCTACAGTCCAACTCTTCAATAGGTCTGCTACCATGCTCTCTCTCTCTCCCTTTTTCCCTCTTGTGGCTCTTTTTCCCTTCCTCCTAAATTCAGGACAGTTGGAAATCATGCTTGGCCGAGAGGGTCGCCATTGGTGCCAGCAGCTCCTTCTGCTCTTAACAACTGCTACCCTAAATAAAATCAACAGCTCTGTGCCTGGAGATTAAATCTGTGCCACCAGAAAGCAGTGGCACCCTATAGGGTCTGGCCACATGCACTCTCTGTCTGAGCTCATTTCTTTATTTCCATAGATGATGGTTGTGTTGAAGGAGAGGGTGCATCTCCTGTGGAGTGAAGGGATAGGTATTCCATTGTGGTTCTTTTCAGGACAGACACCAAAAACCAAGCTGCTCCCTGGGAAAATCTGTATTTTCCTTCTTTATTATAGCCACCCTTAGTTTGTATAGTCCCACTAGGTAAGCATGCTGCTTCATTTCATGACCTAGACTTCACCCACAGTAAAATCAGCATTGATAGCATCTTACCAATGACAGGCCAACTTTTTTTGTGTGTCTGCAAGAATGGAGGTGACATTTAAGACAGTGAATATCCTGTAACTACAAAATGTGAAAATAAATCAGATATCCAAAAAAATATGTGTTGACGTCAACACCCTGTTTTAAAATGTCAAATCTTTTTTATGAAGCATCAAAGGCCCAAATACATGAAATCAAATATAAACACCAGGTAAAATTAAAGAAAAAGTTGAAAAAGAAAAGGAGAGCAGTTAACAGAACTGAAGCTCAGCTGGGTTGGTAGATTATAGTCTCAAGATTTTCTATGCAGAACTGACAAGAGGAGTAAAGTGACAAGGTTGAAAATAGAATTACAAGATGTTATAAATGGTAAAGTTTGCATAAATTTATTTTTTAAGTTCATGGCTAGATATTGGGACAAACATTTTAAATTTCCCTCATTTCTAGAATCGAAATGAAGTTATATTTATAATTTGATCATCACTGACAAATAACTAACAAAGATTCATTTAAGTCTAAAAGCTATCTTGACAAATATACATTAGTGGATCTAATAGATGTTATATATACACACACATGCGTGTTCAGTTACTTCAGTTGTGTCTGGCTCTGTGACATGGACCCTCTAGGGTCCTTTGTCCATGAGATTCTCCAGGCAAGAATACTGGAGTGGGTTGCCTTGCCCTCCTCCAGGGGGTCTTCCCCACCCAGAAATTGAACCATATCTCCTGCCTCTCCTGCATTGCAGGCAGATTTTTTACCCACAGAGCCACCTGGGAAGCCCATATATACACATATGCATTCATATTTGAACCTGTGGCATGGATTTAAGGGCATGAGGCATTTCTCTATCCCGAAATTCAGAAATTCTCTGCATTGCTTTGACAGAGATCTTTTCCTGAACCTTTACTGGGAATGGATCTAATATGTACTATCCATATCTAACCTTCTTGATTTCATGTAAAGCAAAAAACATTGATTCTCTTGATGCTGACATTGTATCTCATATTCAGGTACTGGCAAAGTTGAATCTATTCAGAATTAAAGTTAGTGTCAAAACAGGAAAAGTGATGAGAAAGGAAGAAATATAGTGTAAGGAACTAAATGAGGAACAAAACTGTATTTTAAAAACCAACACAGTAAGGACAGCCAAGAAATAGATTAACAGAGCATTACATTTTATTGTTGAGCACAAATGTTCCATTCCTTTCTCTGAGCTCCTAATCAGCATTTTTCATTATTTTTTTCCCACTATATCTGGCTTCTATGCATCAATGCCCATATCAACACCTCTAATAGGACTAAAAATTATCCTCTCATACCAGCATTCCCCAACACAGGGAAACTTGCCAGGACTGACCTTCTCTCTAGTTAGACTACCACACCACTTCAGTCATGGGTTAAGATAAGAATTCTCCTTTTGAATGCAAATCATTTTAGGAATGATTGCCCTATTCATATGCAGGAAAGACTGATTCCCTTCCTACACATGACATAGTTGTGTTTCTGTGTTGTCATAAGGTTGGGCAGGCTGTCATCTAATCAAGCTCACATTCTTTAGAAAAGGACTGCTCTCAAAGGCCTCTCAGGATGCTCTGGTGTGATTACTACCATTTTTACCCTTCCATTTGGTTCATAGACTTCACAACTCCCAGGGTTCTGTTTTGAATACAATTTTACACTGGTTAAAGCATTAATGGTAATATTAATGGTAATATTAATGGTAATATCACCATACCTCTGAGAGATAACATTCATGACTGTTTTTACTTGGATGTGGTAAATATGAACCCAGTGATTTTAATGTTCTCATATAGTTCTTGCCTTATGAACACTTTGCTTGTAGTTTCTGGAATCATGAAGACAAAGGGGAAAATTACATCTTTACAATTCAGGCCAGAACTGTCCTTAAACACCTTCACATCACCACAGCACTGAACCTCTGCAGACTAGAAACTCATTAATATGTGCTGAATTGAAATGGATTTAGTAAAATCTGGTCTTTGTCCTCTGTGCTTATTTTCTCGTCTTCTATTCCAATTATTCTGTAAATCTGTTTCCCCTTAGTTTTAGAAATTTGGCAGGTGCTACTTTAATGTAATCTGTTCTTGAATATCCTGACTCCACCATAAATTAAGACCATATGTGTATGTGGTAGGCTGAGATATGTAGCTGTGAATTAAATTTGATTTTGCAAGTGTTTATTGATCACTTACTATGTGTTTAGTATCCTAAATATGCACAGCTGTCATGACCAAAATACTACCATAAACAGAGGCAATCACAAATTATTTCAGACCTTTACAGTTCAGGAAGTTTAGACCTAGACTTAAGGAAATTTCTAGAATTTGAGCTACAGATGAAAACTGATTTCATTTGTGAAAATCTCAGTGTTGTAAAGAATCTAAGGAATGTGTTCTATTTCAAGCCCCATCCCATACAATAATCTTGAATGACAACCTTCACTAAAGTTATTTTGCCTTCTTGAACACACCAAGATTAGGAATTTGACTAGCCTGCAGAAAACACAGGACTTGGTCAATATTTCCCCTTCCTAGTCTATGTTGGCTCTTCCATGCAGGTGTCCCACGGCACTCTGTTTCATACAACAAGCAATACAGGCCTCTCCTTCGCTTTTACTCTCCTCAACAAGGAAACCACAAGTCAGACAATACTAAGGGCATGAGAAAAACACATGATTAAGAAGTGCAGTACAAGGAGAAACAACTGATGTTAACTACTTGACAGAGTAACTGGTACACTTATTTCACCAATACTGCAACGCAGCTCAGATCATGGTGAAAACTTCCTTTTGTCAACCGTTTAAGATAACTGTGTATTATTAATATTGATAAGGAAACCCTTTGCATTTTACACATTTAAAATTTGCACAATAAGGGATGGGAAGCTGAAGATGAGACACAAAATAGGATGAAAAAGAGGACTTCACCAGTGATCATGGGTTGGTCTAGGTTACAGATGTGTTCTATTTGGTCTCTGATGAAGCACTGTTTTTGATTTTGGGGATTTATTTTCCAATGTATTAAAATAGAGAGTTATTTCAACTACTCTTGACATGCAAAAGATCCAGCACCACTGGATTAGCATTTCCAGGGTATAGGTCAACTGCCATTGAAGGCGTGTGTTCCTTAAGATGGAGCATAGACTCCTCCACCACAGTTTCTTTTTCTTTTTTTTCTTTCCTCATTTTTACTGCCTGCCCTCTATACACACTTGGGTTCTGCACTGGCCACATGAGATACCTGCAGGTGGTAAATCAACACCAGTAGCAAAAAAGAAAGAAAAAAAAAAAATCAGAGCCACTTGAAACCGGAAGAATGTAGAATGCATGCAAACATACACATTTCTAGTGAGTCCAAAGTAAACCAGTGTTTCCTGGATGCCTTTTGATTCCTGAATATTTGTGACTAGCCAACAGTAAATCCCTCCCACAGCCAGTTCTAATGCTGGTTTGCACCAGAATTTATCATTTCCATTGTCATTTTTTGTTCACTTGTACATTAAACCTACATATTTCCACAGCAAAGAAATTGAAAGCACAGTACTGCTCCCAGTACTATGCTAACCTCTGGATGGATGCACCCTGTTGAATGTTATAGACTTAGTCACTACTCATCAGCCACACTAGCTCAGCCCCACCTTGCCTGTTGGGTCTGGTGGAAGCAGTGGTGTCTGGCACATACAGTGATACTGGCTAGTACAAGTGGAAACTGCACTCAGGAATGGCAGTGGAGAGTAAAAGATCCTTTTTAAGAGGACAAGTAGAGCCACTAAAATATGGGTAATTATTCTGCAGGCAGTTTGAACCCAGAAAACATATGTAACACATCAAAGTAAACCATGTTACGGAGGAATAGTTTTACTTTATCATTGCAAATTCTATCTGAACCTGTTCCTTCTATTCAAACAGATGTTTTAAAGGCCCTATTGTTAGCTTATTATGCATATTTACAATCCTCAGTCAGTTTAGGTTTTAGGATTTTTAAAAGGAATTATACATATTTTTACCACACATTTGCTTTCACCTCTGCAATCACATCTTTTAATAGATCATTTTAATTTTCTGATAATCAGAATTCTGTGAAAATCTGAGTATAACTGGGTACAATAATTTTGAAACAAAATTTGAATGTATATACTGTCATAAGAACTTAATTTAATTTTAAACAAGTCAGCTATTCCTACAGTTTTGTTCTACATTGCAGAAATTAATGTTTATTCTTTATTAATCATATTTTCACTCATATAGATATGAAATATATATACATATGGTATGCATATAGATATGGTGTGCATATTTATATGGAACTTCCCTGGTAGCTCACTAGTACAGAATCTGCCTGAGATCCTGGTACAATTCCCGGGTTGAGAAGATTCACTGGAAAAGGGATAGCCTACACACTCCAGCATTTTTGGGCTTCACTGGTGGATCAGTTGGTAAAAAATTCACCTTTAATGTGGGAAGCCTCAGTTTGATCCCTGAGTTGGGAAGATCCACTGGAAGAGTGCATGGCAACCCACTTCAGTATTCTTGCCTGGAGAATTGCCAAGGACAGAGGAACCTTGTGAGCTGCAGTCCATGGGGTTGCAAAGAGTTGGACATGACAGAGACTAAGTACAATATGTATGTGTGTGTATATATAATATATATATACACACACATACAAATACATGCCACATACACATATATGGCTTTGCAGGTGGCACTAGTGGTAAAGAATCTGGTTGCCAGTGAAAGTAGATGTAAGAGAACAAGGTTGGATACCTGGGTCAAGAAGATACCCTGAAGGAGGGCATGACAACCCACTCTAGTATTCCTGCGTGGAGAATCTCATGGACAGAGGAGCCTGATGGGCTGCATTTAATAGGGTCTCATAGAGTCGTACATTACTGAAGTGACTTCAGTTCAGTTGCTCAGTTGTGTTCAAATCTTTGCAACCCCATGGACTGCAGCATGCCAGGCTTCCCTGTCCATCACCAACTCCTGGAACATATTCAAACTAATGTCCATCTCATCAGTGATGCCATCCAATCATATTATCCTCTGTTGTCCATTTCTCCTCCTGCCTTCAATCTTTCCCAGCATCAGGGTCTTTTTCAATGAGTCAATTCTTCTCATCAGGTGGCCAAATTATTGGAGTTTCAGCTTAAGCATCGGCCTTTCAAATGAATATTCAGGGATGATTTCCTTCAGGATTGACTGGTTGGATTTCCTTGCAGTCCGAGGGACTTTCAAGAGCCTTCTCTGACACCACAGTTCAAAAGCATCAATTTTTCAGCACTCAGCTTTCTTTACAGTTCAACTCTCACATCTCTAAATGACTACTGGAAAAACTATAGCTTTGAAGAGACAGATTTTTGTTGGTAAAATAATGTCTCTGCTTTTTAATATGCTCTCTAGGTTGGTCATAGCTTCTCTTCCAAGGAGCAAGTGTCTTTCAATTTCATGGCTGCAGTCATCATCTGCAGTGATTTTGGAGCCCAAAACAATAAAGTCTCTCACTGTTTCCCGGTCTATTTTCCATGAACTGATGGGTTTAGATGACATGATCATATTTTTCTGAATGTTGAGTTTTAAGCCAACTTTTTCAGTCTCCTCTTTCACTTTTATCAAGAGGCTCTTTAGTTATTCTTTGCTTTCTTCCACAAGTGTGGTGTCATCTGCATATCTGAGGTTTCTGATGTTTCTGGCGGCAATCTTGATTCCAGCTTGTGCTTCACCCAGTCTAGCATTTCTCATGATCTAGTGGGTAGATCATGATCCCTGGTTCCTCTGCATTTTCTTAATCCAGCTTGAACATCTGGAAGTTCATGGTTCACATACTTTCGAAGCCTGGCTTGGAGAATCTTGAGCGTTACTTTGCTAGCATGTGAGATGAGTGCAACTGTTTGATAGTCTGAACATTCTTTGACTTTGCCTTTCTTTGGGATTGGAGTGAAAACTGACTTTTTTTCAATCCTGTAGCCACTGCTGAGTTTTCCAGGTTTCTGCCATATTGAGTGCAGCACTTTCACAGCACCACCTTTTAGGATTTGAAATAGCTCAACTGGAATTCCATCTCCTCCACTAGCTTTATATATAAGGCTCACTTTGTTTGTAAGGCCCTTTGTAAGGCCCACTTGACTTCACAGTCTAGGATGTCTGGCTCTAGGTGAGTGATCACAAGATGGTTATCTGGGTCAGAAAGATCTTTTTTGTATAGCTTTTATGTGTATTCTTGCCACCTCTTCTTGATATCTTCTGCTTCTGTTCAGGTCAGTTCAGTCTCTCAGTCGTGTCCGACTCTTTGCGATCCCATGAATCGCAGCATGCCAGGCCTCCCTGTCCATCACCAACTCCCGGGGTTCACTCAGATTCACATGCATCGAGTTAGTGATGCCATCCAGCCATCTCATCCTCTGTCATCCCCTTCTCCTCCTGACCCCAATCCCTCCCAGCATCACAGTGTTTTCCAATGAGTCAACTCTTCTCATGAGGTGGCCAAAGTACAGGAGTTTCAGCTTTAACATCATTCCTTCCAAAGAAATCCCAGGGCTGCTCTCCTTCAGAATGGACTGGTTGGGTCTCCTTGCAGTCCAAGGGACTCTCAAGAGTTTTCCCCAAGACCACAGTTCAAAAGCATCAATTCTTCAGTGCTCAGCCTTCTTCACAGTCCAACTCTCACATCCATACATGACCACTGGAAAAACCATAGCCTAGACTAGACGGACCTTTGTTGCAAAGTAATGTCTCTGCTTTTGAATATGCTATCTAGGTTGGTCATAACTTTTTTTCCAAGGAGTAAGCGTCTTTTAATTTCAAGGCTGCAATCACCATCTGCAGTGATTTTGGAGGCCCCAAAACTAAAGTCTGACACAGTTTCCACTGTTTCCCCATCTAGGTCCATACAATTTCTTTACTTTATTTGCTCATATTTGCATGAAATGTTTCCTTGGTATCTCTAATTTTCTTGAAGAGATCTCTCGTCTTTCCCAGTCTATTGATTTCTTCTATTTCTTTGAATTGATCACTGAGGAAGGCTTTCTTATCTCTTCTTACTATTCTTTGGAACTCCTCATTCAAATGGATATATCTTTTCTTTTGTCCTTTGCCTTTTGCTTCTCTTCTTTTCTTAGCTATTTGTAAGGCCTTCTCAGAGCCATTTTGCCTTTTTGCATTTTTTTTTTCCTTAGGGATGACCTTGATCACTGCGTCCTGTATAATGTAATGAAACTTCATCCATAGTTCATCAGGCACTCTGTCTATCATCTAGTTACTTGAATCTATTTGTTATTTCTACTCTATAATGTAAGGGATTTGATTTAGGTCATACCTGAATGGTCTGACACTGTTTACACTGCTTCCCCATCTATTTCCCATTAAGTGATGGGACCAGATGCTATGATCTTAGTTTTCTGAACGTTGAACTTGAAGCCAACTTTTTCACTCTCCTCTCACTTTCATCAAGAGGCGTTTTAGTTCCTCTTCACTTTCTGCCATAAGAGTGGTGTCATCTGCATATCTGAGGTTATTGATATTTCTCCTAGCAATCTTGATTCCAGCTTGTGCTTTTTCCAGCCCACCATTTCTCATGATGTACTCTGCATAGAAGTTAAATAAGCAGGGTGACAATATATAGCTTTAACATACTCCTTTTCCTATATGGAACCAATCTTTTATTCCATGTCTAGTTCTAACTGTTGCTTCCTGACCTGCACATAGGTTTCTCAAGAGGCAGATCAGATGGCCTGGTATTCCCATCTCTTTCAGAATTTTCCACAGTTTTTTGTGAACCACAGAGTCAAAGTCTTTGGCAAGTCAATAGCAGAAATAGAAGTTTTTCTGGAACTCTCTTGATTTTTCAATGATCCAGTGGATGTTGGCAATTTGATCTCTGGTTCTTCTGCCTTTTCTAAAACCAGATTGAACATCTGGAAGTTCACAATTCACATATTGCTGAAGCCTGGCTTGGAGAATTTTGAGCATTACTTTACTAGCGTGTAAGATGAGAGCAATTGTGCAGTAGTCTGAACATTCTTTGGCATTGCCTTTCTTTGGGATTGGAATGAAAAAAAAAAAAAAACTTTTGTAGTCCTGTGGCCACTGCTGAGTTTTCCAAACTTGATGGCATATTGAGTGCAGCACTTTCACAGCATCATCTTTCAGGCCTGCAGATGGTGATTGCAGCCACGAAATTAAAAGATGGTTACTCCTTCAAAGAAAAGTTATGACTAACCTAGATAGCATATTCAAAAGCAGAGACATTACTTTGCCAACAAAGATCCCTCTAGTAAACGCTATGGTTTTTCCAGTAGTCATGCATGTATGTGAGAGTTGGGCTGTGAACAAAGCTGAGCGCTGAAGAATTGATGCTTTTGAGCTGTGGTATTGGAGAAGAGTCTTGAGAGTCCCTTGTCCTGCAAGGAGATCCAACCAGTCTATTCTAAAGGAGATCAGTCCTGGGTGTTCTTTGAAAGGAATAATGCTAAAGCTGAAACTCAGTACTTTGGCCACCTCATGTGAAGAATTGACTCACTGGAAAAACTCTGATGCTGGGAGGGATTGGCAGCAGGAGGAGAAGGGGATGACAGAGGATGAGATGGCTGGATGCCATCACCGACTCGATGGACATGAGTTTGGGTGAACTCCAGGAGTTGGTGATGGACAGGGAGGCCTGGCGTGCTGCGATTCGTGGGGTCGCAAAAGTCGGACATGACTGAGCAAATGAACTGAACTGAACTGAACTGAACTGAATGGTCTAGTGGTTTTCCCCACTTTCTTCAACTTAAGTCTCAATTTGGCAATAATGAATTCACGATCTGAGCCATAGTCAGCTCCTGGTCTTGTTTTTGCTGACTGTATAGAGCTTCTCCATCTTTAGCTGCAAAGAGTATAATCAATCTGATTTCAGTATTTACCATCTGGTGATGTCCATGTGTAGAGCCTTCTCTTGTGTTATTGGAAGAGGGTGTTTGCTATGACCAGTGCATTCTCTTGGCTAAACTCTGTTCATCTTTGCCCTGCTTCATTTTATACTCCAGTGCCAAATTTGCCTGTTACTCCAGATAGCTCTTGACTTCCTACTTTTGCATTCCAATCCCCTATAATGAAGAGGACATCTTTCTTGGGTATTAGTTCTAGAAGATTTTTTAGGTCTTCATAGAACCATTCAACTTCAGCTTCTTCAGCATTACTGGTCAGGGCATAGACTTGGATTACTGTGACATAGAATGGTTTGCCTTGGAAGCAGAAAGAGATCATTCTGTCTTTTTTGAGACTGCATCCAAGTATTGGTTTTGGGACTCTTTTGTTTACTATGATGGCTACTCCATTTCTTCTAAGGGATTCTTGCCCACAGTAGTGGATATATTCATCATCTGAATGAAATTCACCCATTCCAGTCCATTTTAGAGCACTGATTCCTAAAATTCCATGTTCATTCTTACCATCGCCTGTTTGACCGCTTCCAATTTGCCTTGATTCGTGGACCTAGCATTCCAGGTTCCTATGCAATATTGCTCTTTACAGTATTGGACCTTGCTTCTATCACCAGTCACATCCACAGCTGGATATTGTTTTTGCTTTGGCTCCATCCCTTCATTCTTTCTGGAGTTATTTCTCCACTGATCTCCAGTAGCATATTGGGCACCTACTGACCTGGGGAGTTCATCTTTCAGGGTCATACCTTTTTGCATTTTCATACTGTTCATGGAGTTCTCAAGGCAAGAATACTAAATTGGTTTGCCATTCCGTTCTCCAGTGGACCATGTTCAGTCAGAATTCTCCACCATGACCCGTCCTTCTTTGGTGGCCTTACAAGGAATGTGTCATAGTTTCATTGAGCTATACAAGGTTGTGGTCCATGTGATCCTTTTGATTAGTTTTCTGTAATTCTGGTTTTTATTCTGTCTGCCTTCTGTTGGATAAAAGGCTTATGGAAGCCCCCTGATGGGAGAGACTGACTGAGGAGGAAACTGGGTCTTGTTCTGATGGGCGGGGCTATTTTCAGCAAATTGTTAATCCAGTTTTCCATCAATGGGCAGAGCTGCGTTTCCTCCCTTTTGCTTGACCTGAGGCCAAACTATGGTGGAGGTAATGAAGATAATGGTGACCTCCTTCAAGAGATCCCATGCATACACTGATGCACTCGGTGCCCCAGACCCTGCAACAGGCCACTGCCGACCCATGCCTCTGCCAGAGACTCTCTCTTGACCAAAATGGCAGAGGAATGAGATGGGGAGACTGCTTTCTCCCCCCAAAATTTATCCAATGATCATTTGAATGCTGAGAAACTTCCACAAAACAACTTCTGAACACTGGTGGAGGACACCAGGAACCCAGAAAGGCAGCCCATTCTCTTTGAATGTAGGTAGGACAAAATATAAAAAACCAAGAGACGAAAGAGTTAGGTACAGAGACCAGTCCTAGGGAGGGAGTCAGGAAGGAGGAGAAGTTTCCACACAGTAGGAAATCCTCTCACAGGAGGGTCTGTGGGGAATTTTGGAATCTCAGAAGGCAACATAACTGGGAGGAAAAAAAAAAAAAAAATACAGAATACAAGCCTAACTGCAACTTTGGAAAAGAAAACTTTCCTGCAAAAGGCTCTAACCTAATAAACTGGCCTGCTCACAGAACAAAATATTGTAGGAATACAAAAGGAGAGCTTGCCACTGTGTACAGGCCCCACCCAGCCCAGAGGTAGAAAGGCAGGCTTGTGACAGCCAGAATCAGAAGGGAAGGAGCTGCTACATCTTCCACCCAACTGTGAGCAGGTTCCCAGCTGCTAACCATGTCTTCCTGAGATTCTATATGGTTGACACCTGCCAGGAGGGTCTCAGCCTGTGATCAGGTCTACAGAGGAGACATAAGGCTCCTGAAATGGTCCTCTCGCAGCTCACCTGGGAAACAAAGAGGCCAGGACAGGAGAGGTAATTAAGACATACAGCCCACCTGGGACAGCATGCTCATCAAGCACCTGCTCACCTGAGCTGCTCAGACCTAGGGAGGACACAAAACACATGCCCAGCCCACAGAGACTGAGCCAGAACTGTGTCTGAGTGTCTACTGTGGAGGTACAGGTAAACAGTGGACTGCTGCAGTGGCAAGGGCTCTGGGTGCAACAGACCTGGGTATGGCATGAGCCCTCTTGGAGGAGGTCACCATTAACCCCACCATAGATCTGCCAGAAATTACACAGGACTGGGGAGACAGACTCTTGGAGGACACAAGCAAAATCTTCTGTGCACCAGGACCCAAGAGAAAGAAGTGACTTGGCATGCATATATAGAGACAGAGTGAAGGCTTTCCTGGTGGCTCATACAATAAAGAATCTCCCTGCAATTCAGGAGACCTGGGTTAGATCCCTGGGTCAGGAAGGTCCTTTGGAGGAGGGCATGGCAACCCACTTCAGTATTCTTGCCTGGAGAATCACATGAACAGAGGAGCCTGGTGAGCTACAGTCCATATGGTTGCAAAGAGTGGGACACGACTGAAGCGACTGAGCAGACACCATAAAGTAGTGAAAGAGAGAGAGATGACTATTATAGTCGAAAAAGTTAAACAATTTGCCTAGTATTTCCCTGAACAACTTTAAACATTTAAATGTTCACAGAATGACTAAACGAAGAGTACTTTTTAAATAATAATGCAGCCCCAGTTTGAAAATTAATTTTCATCAGGTGAATCTACTATATTGCACTGAAATGTATTTTGTTGTTGTTCAATTGGAAGCCATATCCCACTCTCTGTGACCCATGGATTGCAGCATGCCACGTTTCCTCATCCCTCACCATCTCCCAATGTCGCCAAAGTTCATGTTCATTGAATTGGTGATGCCATCCAACCATCTCATCCTCTGTCACTCTCTTCTTCTACCTTCAATCTTCCCCAGCTTCAGGATCTTATTTTCCAAAGAATCAGCTGTTCACATCAAGTGGCCAAAGTATTGGAGTGTCAGCTTCAGCATCAATACTTTCAATGACTATTCAGGTTTGATTTACTTTAAGACTGACTGGTTTGATCTCCTTTCTGTCCAAGGGACTCTCAAGAGTCTTCTTCAGCACCACAGTTCAAAGCATCAATTCTTCAGAGCTCTGCCTTCTTTAGAGTCAAGCTCTCACATCTGTACATGACTACTGGAAAGATCATAGCCTTGATATGTAAACCTTTGTTGGTAAAATAATGTCTTTGTTTTTTTAACCCACTGTCTAACTTTCTTGCTAAGAAGCAATCGTCTTCTGATTTCATGGCTTCAGTGACCATCCACAGTGATTTTAGAGCTCAAAAAGAGGAAAACTGTCAGTGCTTCCAACTTTTCCTCTTCCAATTGCCATGAAGTGATGAAAGTGAAAAAGGAGAGTGAAAAAGTTGGCTTAAAGCTCAACATTCAGAAAACGATGATCATGGCATCCGGTCCCATCGCTTCATGGGAAATAGATGGGGAAACAGTAGAAACAGTGTCAGACTTTATTTTGGGGGGCTCCAAAATCACTGCAGATGGTGATTGCAGCTATGAAATTAAAAGATGCTTGCTCCTTGGAAGAAAAGTTATGACCAACCTAGATAGCATATTCAAAAGCAGAGACATTACTTTGCCAACTAAGGTCCATCTAGTCAAGGCTATGGTTTTTCCTGTGGTCATGTATGGATGTGCGAGTTGGACTGTGAAGAAGGCTGAGCACCAAAAAATTGATGCTTTTGAACTGTGGTGTTTGAGAAGACTCTTTAAAGTCCCTTGGACTGCAAGGAGATCCAACCAGTCCATTCTGAAGGAGATCAGCCCTGGGATTTCTTTGGAAGAAATGATGTTAAAGCTGAAACTCCAGTACTGTGGCCACCTCATGCGAAGAGTTGACTCATTGGAAAAGACTGTGATACTGGGAGGGATTGGGGTCAGGAGGAGAAGAGGACGACCGAGGATGAGATGGCTGGTTGGCATCATGGACTCGATGGACGTGAGTCTGAGTGAATTCCGGGAGATGGTGATGAACAGGGAGGCCTGGCATGCTGCGATTCATGGGGTCGCAAAGAGTCGGACACGACTGAGCGACTGAACTAAACTGAACTGAACTGAATTGATGGGACCAGATGCCATTGTCTTAGATTTTGTTTTTTTGTGTTTTTTTCTTTTTTTCCATTTTGAGTTTTAAGCCAGATTTTTCACTCTCCTACTTTACCCTCATCAAGAGGTTCTTTAGTTCCTCTTCTCTTTCTCACATTAGAGTGGTATCATCTGCATATTTGAGGTTGTTGATATCTCTCCTGACAATCTTGATTCCAGCTTGTAACTCATCCCACCTGTGTGCTGTGACTATATATTAAATAAACTGGCTGAAAACAAGCAATTTTGTCATTCTCCTTTCTTAATCCTGAAGGAGCCAGTTGTTCCATACAGAGTACTAACTGTTTCTTTTTGATGCACATACAGGTTTCTCATGAGACAGGTAAGGTGGTCTGGTATTCCCATCTCTTTAAGAGTTTTCTACAGTTTATTATCCACACAGTCAAAGGCTTTAGTGTAGTTAATGAAGCAGAAGTAGATGTTTCTCTGAAGTTTCCTTGCTTTTTCTATGATCCAATGGGTGTTGGCAATTTGATCTCTGGTTCCTATGCCTTTTCTATACCCACCTTGAACATCTGGAATTTCTTGATTCACATAATGTTGAAGCCTCACTTGGAGGATTTTGAGCTTACCCTTACAAGCAGGGAGATGAGTGCAATTGTCCAATGGTTTCAACATTCTTTAATACTGCCCTCCTTGGGAACTGGGATGAGGATTGACCTTTTTTTTCCTGTGGTCACTGTTGGGTTTTCAAAATTTGCTGACATATTGAGTGCAACACTTTAATAGTGTCATCTTTTAGGGTCTGAAATAGCTCTGCTGGAATTCCATCAGCTCCACTAGCTTTATTGTTAGAAGTGCTTCTTAAGGCCCACTTGACTTCACACTCCAGAATGTCTGCTCCTGAGTGAGAGACCACATCGTAATTATCTAGGTCATTAAGATCTTTTTTTTTTTTTTTTTTTTGTATAGTCCTGTGTGTTCTTTCCATCTCTTCTTCCTCTCTTCTGCTTCTGTTAATCTTTACTGTTTCTGTCTTTCATTGTGCCATCTTTGGATAAAAATATTTCTTTGATATTTCCAATTTTATTACTTAATTTCTTCTTAACTGAAGCATAAATGCTTTATATAATTTTATTTTTTTCTGTCAAACATCAGAAAGAATCAGCCATAGATATACATATGTCTCCTCCTTCTTGTCCCTCCCTCCCATCTTCCTCTTGAAGAGATCTCTAATCTTACATGTTCTGTTGTTTTTTCTCTGTTTCTTTGCATTGTTCATTGAAGAAGACCTCTTTGCTATTCTCTGGAAACTTCATTTAGTTGGGTGTACCTTTCCCTTTCTCCTTTGCTTTTCACTTCTCTTCTATCTTCAGCTATATGTAACGCCTCCTCAGACAAGCTTTTTGTCTTGCATTTCTTTTTCTTTGGGATGGTTTTGTTCACTGCCTCCTGTACAATATTACAAACCTTTGTCCTTAGTTCTTCAGACACTCTGTTTACTAGATCTAATCCCTCAAATCTATCTTTCACCTCCACTGTGTATTCATAGGGGGCTTAATTTAATGCATATCTGACTTGCCTATTGGTTTTCCCCACTTTCCTTAGTTTAAACCGGAATTGTGTTATAAGGAGCTGATAATCTGAGCCACAGTCAGCTCCAGGTTTTGTTTTTGCTGACAGTATACAGCTTCTCCATCTTTGGCTACAAAGAATGTAATTAATCTGATTTCAGTATTGACCATTTGGTGATGTCTATGTGCAAAATTGTCTCCTGTGTAGTTGGAAGTGGTTGTTTGCTATGACCAGTGCATTCTCTTGACAGAATTCCATAAGATTTTGCTCTGCTTCATTTTGTACTCCAAGACCAAGCTTGCCTGTTACTCCAGATATCTCTTGACTTCCTGCTTTCACATTCTAATCCCCTATGATGAATAGGACATCCTTTTTGGTGTTAATTTTAGGAGGTCTTCTAGATCTTCATAGAATTAATCAATTCACCTTCTTCAGCATTGGTGTTTGAGGCATAGACTTGGATTACTGTGATGTTAAATGGTTTGCCTTGTAAACAATCAAGATCATTCTGTCATTTGTTGATTGTGAGTGCTACTCCATTTCTTCAATGGTATTCTTGACCACATTAATAGATATAATGGTCATCTGAATTAAGTTCACTCATTCCCATCCATCTTAGTTCACTGATTCCTAAGATGTTGATTTTACTCTTGCCATATCCTGCTTGACCACATCCAATTTACCTTCATTCATGGACCTAATGTTGCAGGTCCCCATGCAATACTATTTTTTACAGCATCAGATTTTACTTTCATACTGTTGTGGAATGTTTCATAAATTCTGGACACATGCATAACTAAGCATCATTTCCACTTTGACCCAGCTGCTTCATTCTTTCTGGAGCTTTAGCGGTGTCTGTCACTCTTCCCCAGTAGCATATTGGACACCATCTTACCTGAGGGCCTCATCTTTAGGTGTCATGTCTTTTTGCCTTTTTATCCAGTTCATGGAATTCTCACAGCTAGTATACTGGAGTGGTTTGCCAGACCCTCCTCCAGTGGATCAATTTTTGTCAGAACTCTGTGCCATCACCCTCAGGTTTTGGGTGGTCCTATGTAGCACAGTTCATAGCTTCATTGAGTTATGCAAGCCCCTTTGACATGACAAGGTAGGGTTCCATGAAGGGGACTGCAACGTATAATCTGGAATAAAAGGTCAGTTTTGAGTAATGTAAATCAAAAGCGCAGTGAAATATTACTTCATATCTTTCAGAAGACCTATCAAAAACAGCCTACAAACAACAAATGTAAGGAAAGAGGCAGAGACAAGAAAACTCTAGTACACTGTCGGTAGGATTGGAAATTTTTGCAGCCAATTATACAGTTATACAATACAACAATTATACTGTTAAAATACTGTTATGGTTAACAGTATGGAGGTGCCTCAAAAAACTAAATATAGAACAATTATCGGTTGGTTCAGTTGCTCAGTTGTGTCCGACTCTTTGCGACCCCATGAATCGCAGCACGCCATACCTCCCTGTCCATCACCAACTCCCGGAGTTCACTCAGACTCACGTATGGTCCAACAATTCCATACCTGGGTACCTATTTGAAGAAAAGGAAAACACTAATTTGAAAATATATGTTTATAGCATCATTATTTATAATAGTGAAGATATGGAAGCAACTGAAGTGTTCAACAACAGTTGAATAGATAAACAACTTGTGATACAAGTATGCATATACAATGGAATATTACTCAACCATAAAAAAGAATGAAATTCTGCCATTTGAAACAACACAGATGAACCTAAAAGGTATTACATTTGGTTTAATAAGTCAGAGAAAGACAAATTCTGTGCTATCACATATATGTGGAATCTAAAAAAAAATGAATAAATATAACATAAACAAACTCCCAGATATTCACAACAAATTTGTGGTTACCAGTGAAACCAGCAGAAAGGGAGAGGACCATGATAGCTGTAGGGGTCTTAAGAGGTACAAACTACTATGTACAAAGTAAGTAATCTACAAGTATATATTATATAACATGAGGAATATAGCCAATATTTTTTTAATTTAAATGGAGCATAATCTATAAAAGTGTTGAATAATTATGTGGTACATGTGAAACTAATATATGATTTTTAAAATATATGATTGTTAAAATTCAAACCTCATTTTTAAAGACAGTTTCACTTTCTTATTTTTATATCAGCCAAATCCTGTGCATGTGAAGTAGTTCATTCTTTTCTTTGACACTTGAACTCTGTAGATCAAGTAGTTTAAGAAAACAGAAGATTAAAATAAGGGCCTTTTACTGATACTCTTCATGCGAATAACAATATACATATTTTTATTTCTCAAAGACATGACAATTTATATAAAAATGAATATCAAAGGAATTGATATGAAAGTAGTTCTTTCAATTTATAAATGCTATGCATGTTATTTAAGTATTAATTAATGAGACATAATTGTCTTTATAGAATTTTCATGATGATTCTGTAATTTAAACAATTTTTCACCTTAAATTTGTATTTAATTTTTTAGGAAAAAATGAGAAACTGCTGGTCAGTCTTCAGAAAAGATGTTTATTTAATCGTATATCCTTTTATTAAAATGCAATGTCAAATTTAGTAAAAGAGTTACTTCCTGAAGTAGCATACCACCTCCAAAGTCAGAACAGGAAGAGCATCCATGGAAACTGTCCCCATTTACAGATCTTATGCTGTTTAAGCTTGCTGATTTCAAGTTTATTCCACTACCACATTTGCACACATGCACATGACAAACAATCACAGTCATACTTTACCATAAACAGTGTAGCAAACTTGATGTTGGAACACAAGCTCATGGGCTGATGCTGGTTGGAACTGAAAGAGTTCTTGAAGTGACTTTGGTACAATTTGATCTCCATTTTACAGATGATAAAACAAAATAGAGATATGGTTATTTTGCATAATCAAATTTATTAAATATTTATTGAAGACTGACCCCAAAATAATTATGAGTAGGAAAATACATTATATAATTAATGCAATTAAAGCTGAAAGTCAACACCATCAAATCTTATGATTTAGAAGGATCAGTTCAGTTCAGTCGCTCAGTTGTGTCAGACTCTGTGATCCCATGAACTGCAGCACGCCAGGCCCCCCTGTCCATCATCAACTCCCGGAGTTCACCCAAACCCATATCCATTGTGTTAGTGATGCCATCCAACCATCTCATTCCATGTCATCATCTTTTCCTCCTGCCCTCAATTTTTCCTAGCATCAGGATTTTTTCAAATGAGTCAGCTCTTCTCATCAGGTGGCCAAAGTATTGGAGTTTCAGCTTCATCATCAGTCCTTCCAATGAACACCCAAGACTGATCTCCTTTAGGATGAACTGGCTGGATCTCCTTCCAGTCCAAGGGACTCTCAAGAGTCTTCTCCAACACCACAGTTCAAAAGTATCAATTTTTCAGTGCTCAGCTTTTCTTATAGTCCAATGCTCACATCCATACATGACTACTGGAAAAAAACAGCCTTGACTAGATGGACCTATGTTGGCAAAGTAATGTCTCTGCTCTTAATATGCTGTCTAGGTTGCTCATAATTTTCCTTCCAAGGAGCAAGCATCTTTTAATTTCATGCCTGCAGTTACCAATTGCAGTGATTTTGGAACCCGGAAAAAAAAAGTCTGACACTGTTTCTACTGTTTCTCCATCTATTTTCCATGAAGTGATGAGACAGGATGCCATGATCTTAGTTTTCTGAATGTTGAGCTTTAAGCCAACTTTTTCACTCTCCTCTTTCACTTTCGTCAAGAAGCCCTTTAGTTCTTCTTCAATTTTTGCCGTAAGTGTGATGACATTTGCATATCTGAGGTTATTGATATTTCTCCTGGCAATTTTGATTCCAGCTTGTGTTTCCCTCAGCCCAGGGTTTCTCATGCAGTACTCTAAATGAAAGTTATATAAGCAGGGTGACAATATACAGCCTTGATGTACTCCTTTTTCTATTTGGAACCAGTCTGTTGTTCCATGTCCAGTTCTAACTGTATACAGATTTCTCAAAAGGCAGGTCAAATGGTCTGGTATCCTCATCTCTTTCAGAATTTTCCACAGTTTATTGTGATCCACACAGTCAAAAGCTTTGGCATAGTCAATAAAGCAGAAATAGATGCTTTTTTTCTGGAACACTCTTGCTTTTTCGATGATCCAGCAGGTGTTGGCAATTTGATCTCTGGCTCCTCTGCCTTTTCTAAAGCCAGCTTGAACATCTGGAAGTTCACAGTTCCTGTATTGCTGAAGCCTGGCTTGGACAATTTTGAGCATTGCTTTACTAGCATGTGAGATGAGTGCAATTGTGCGGTAGTATGTGCATTCTTTGGCATTGCCTTTCTTTGGGACTGGAATGAAAACTGACCTTTTCCAGTCCTGTAGCCACTGCTGAATTTTCCAAATTTGCTGACATATTGAGTGCAGCCCTTTCACAGCATCATCTTTTAAGATTTGAAACAACTCAACTGGTATTCCATCACCTCCACTAGCTTTGTTTGTAGTGATGCTTCCTAAGGCCCACCTGGCTTCACATTCCAGGATATCTCACTCTAGATGGGTGTGAGTGACCACACCTTTGTGATTATCTGGGTTGTGAATATCTTTTTTGTACAGTTCTTCTGCACCTCTTCTTAATATCTTCTACTTATGTTAGGTCCATACCATTTCTGTCCTTTATAGAGCCCATCTCTGCATGAAATGTCCCCTTGGTATCTCTAATTTTCTTGAAGAGACCTCTAGATTTTCCCATTCTATTCTTTTCCTCTATTTCTTTGCATGATTGCTGAGGAAGGCTTTTTCATCTCTCCTCGTTATTCTTTGGAAGTCTGCATCCAAATGGGTGTATCTTTCCTTTTCTCCTTTGCTTCACCTCTCTTCTTTTCACAGCTACCTGTAAGGCCTCTTCACACAGTCATTGTGCTTTTTGCATTTATTTTTCTTGGGTATGGTCTTGTTCCCTGTCTCCTGTACAATGTCGCTAATCTCCTTCCATAGTTCATCAGGCACTCTATCAGATCTAGTCCCTTAAATCTATATCTCAGTTCCACTGTATAGTCATAAGGGATTTGATTTAGGCCATATCTGAATGGTCTGGTGTTTTTTCCCACTTTCTTCAATTTAAGTCTGAATTGAGCAATAAGGAGTTAATGATCTGAGCCACAGTCAGCTCCTGGTCTTGTTTTTGCTGACTGTATAGAGCTTTTCCATCTTTGACTGCAAAGGATATAATCAATCTGATTTCGGTGTTGATCATCTGGTGATGTCCATGTGTAAAGTCTTCTCTTATATTGTTGGAAGAGGGTGTTTGCTATGACCAGTGTGTTCTCTTGAAGAACTCTGTTAGCCTCTGCCCTGCTTCATTCTGTACTCCAAGGCCAAATTTGCCTGTTACTCCAGGTGTTTCTTGACTTCCTGCTTTTGCATTCCAGTCACCTATAATGAAAAAGACATCTTTTTAGGATATTAGTTCTAGGAGGTCTTGTAGGTCTTGATAGAACCGTTCAACTTCAGCTTCTTCAGCATTACTGGTCAGGGCATAGACTTGAATTACTGTGATGTTGAATGGTTTGCCTTCCTTCTGTCATTTTTGAGATTGCATCCAAGTACTCCATTTTAGACTCTTTTGTTGACTATGATGGCTACTCTATTTCTTCTAAGGGATTCTTGTCCAAAGTTGTACATGTAATGGTCATCTGAGTTAAATTCACCCATTCCAGTCCTTAGTTCACTGATTCCTAGAATGTCCATGTTCACTCTTGCCATCTCCTGTTTGACCACTTCCAATTTGCCTTGATTCATGGACCTAACATTCCAGGTTCCTATGCAATATTGCTCTTTATATCATCAAACCTTGCTTCTATCACCAGTCCCATCCACAACTGGGTGTTGTTTTTGCTTTGGCTCTATCCCTTTATTCTTTCTGGAGTTATTTCTCCACTGATCTCCAGTAGCATATTGGGCACCTACCGACCTGGGGAGTTCATCTTTCATTGTTCTATCTTTTTGCTTTTTCATACTGTTCATGGGGTTCTCAAGGCAAGAATACTGAATTGGTTTGACATTCCCTTCTCCAGTGGACCACATTTTGTCAGAACTCTCCACCATGACCCACCCCTCTTGGATGGCCCTGCAAGGCATGGCCTAGTTTCATTGAGTTATCAATGCTGTGGTCTGTGTGATCAGATTGGCTAGTTGTCTGTGATTGTGGTTTCAGTGTATCTGCCCTCTGATGCCCTCTCCCCACGCCTACTGTCTTACTTGGGTTTCTCTTACCTTGGACCTGGGGTATCTCTTCACTGCTGCTTCAGCAAAGCGCAGCTGCAGCTCCTTACCTTGGACGTGGGGTTGCTCCTCTTGGGCACACTCCTGTGCCATCACAGCAGTCGCAGCCGCCAGGCTCCTCAGAAGGATTATAGTTATTTAATCCAATCTCACTTTCTTCATCTCCACCCAACACCGGTCACTCTACTTTACTTACAGTAGTACACATCTTTATGTGTCCAACACCTAGACTCTCACTTCTTTGGCCTCTTCTACCATGAACATTTGACCTAACTTCTTTGGCCTCTATTCCATTTTATATACTTACTCCCAGGGCAAATGCCCAAACTTTATCAAGCTTCAGAAGCCACAGGTAAAATCAGAAGCCCAACTGTCTATTTTTCTATAGTTACTTCTTATCATCCAAACTCACTTTGAACTCAAATTCACTTGATAAGGTATCTGATTTGGAATTCTCTGTTAACTTACTGAATTATATTTCCTTCCTTTATATATATCTGTTGCTTCTATACCACCTTGTTTTTATCTTTCTGACTACTGTTTCCATATCTATAGTTAATGTATATAACCAATGTCAGTAAGCCTCATCCCATTCATTGTACTTACCAGATAAAAGCATGTAATTATATGAAATCAGTCACTCAAGTTTCCTTTTGTTTTCTTTTTGTTTGTTTGTTTTTGGTCTCTGCACACATGCTCAGTGAAGTACTACTCAAGATTGAGGTTCATTCCAACAGATAAGTATAATTCAATAACATTTCTTTATGACCCAGCTTCAGAGGGGCACATAAACTGTGCACAGAAATACTGTTATTTATTCTCTAACCATCAGTAATACTTTTGTATCATTCTATACCCTCCAACTTGAACAAGCTAGATAACTTCTATACAGGGTTTTACTATCAAAATAAAAGACACAACCTTCTACCACCATCATCAATATTTAATTTCTCCTTCTTTTTGCAACAGTGAAAATGACCCTGCTCTAATCAGAGGTCAGCTTCTCTGAATGTAGACCTTGCTTTCTCAGGCCATTTGTTCTTTCTGTTTCTCCCACCCTAATATCTTTATTTTTCTCTGTCAACTGGATAATTTCCACTGATAAACTAAGCTGTAGTACATCACATCTTAAATACATTTCCCAAAACTGTTTTTTAACATCAATATACACAACTACTTACTCCTATTATCATTTTCAACTCTTTTCCATGTGCATACTTTTTCTACCACTGTATTCACATACCTCTTGCCAAGAATCCAAAAGATAGCTTTGGTCCTTACTTTCAGCATCATTCAGCAGTGTTGACTGTTTTTTCCATCTTGAAACATAATGTACCTTTTTTTTTCTTCTTCTTCTTCATCTTCTTCTTTCTTACTACTCTCTCTCCTTCTCAAAATCCTTTATTGGTCACTATTTTTTCACCAGAACTCTAAAAATTATAGCCTGTTTTTTTTTTTTTCTCCCTGAATCTTTCTTATAAAACTGAAGCAATTTAACCACCACATCCCCTCCGTCTTTATCCTCTAGAAAATCTAACCAATTTCCATATATTTGAGAATTATAAGTGTGCTGATGACTCTGAACACTCTATTTCTTGACTCACACTTTACCATCCAAATGTCTTCCTGACATCACTATGCAAATATCTCAAGATCAGAAATTTGACCTCTCCCACTATTTTCATATTCTTGCAGCCACTTATTCCAGGACTTTTGCCACTCCTTCTTAACTCAATAATAATAATAATAAATTTAAAAAATAAAAGCTCTCAGTCTCTATCAAAGGCAAAGAACTAAAAGTAATTATTAGAAAATTTGTCTTCATCACTCCTCATGTCCAATTCATAACAAATTCTAATCTGTCATTTTTTTTTCTTCTTCCACTCTTCTATACTGTTATCCTTTTTTTCTCAAATCCCAAGCATCTATATCATTATGATGGCAATGTAGCAGGCTTTGGGATATCCAGTCTTGGTAGTCCAATCCATTATTGCATTTTGCTCCTTTGCTTAAAATGTCTCAATATTTTTCTTTTACATTAAGAGTAAAACCAGTGTTTAACCTAGCCTGTAAGAAATTCATGTTCTCATTTTGCCCTGGCCCTATGTTTTATTGCTTACCTTTAGCTACAATTCTTAAAATCATACCTGTTTTCTTTAAATTTCTCTAACACACAAGTCTTCTATTTTTTTTTTCTTTTCACTGCTACAAACCAAAAACTAGTTTAAATTTGGTGTATGCTAATTGATGAATGAATTATTCTATTTCAAACGTTATCAAATGTTTAATTTCCCTCTAAAAATGGCCAGTGAGTCAAATCCTGGAATTTTCTTATGACTAAAAAGAAAATAATTATATGTTATATAACATTAACTTGTAAATATTATCCTCTGTGAACATTGAAAGAAAAACTGGCAAATAAAAAATGGTAGATTTAAAAGAAAGGAAAGAATAGACTATGGGCAATGTAACACTGAGCTATCAGCTAAAGCAGGTTAAATATGTGCATTTATTGTTAATCTACCTCAAGCTGCAATGTATTCACTGCCAGTGAATGAAAAGGTGTAGTATCACAAGTGAAAAATGAATAAATATGGATGAGAGGTAACTAATTTTTGGAATATGAACAAGGATGTAACATTATTAATATCTTTTGCAAGACAAAGAGTGGTAAAATCTCTCTGTACAGGCAGAAGATGTTTCCAAAATAAGGAAACTCATAGATAAATTAAAGATGTGAAGCTCCAATCACCTCAACTAGTGAAAAGGAAATATAGGATGACAATCAATAGATTAATTATAATACATGGCATAAGATACTACACGTCCATGTCCCTTCTATCATTCTCTTCTCAAAAACTCATAGTAGATAAGATATTTATCATCCAGAAAAACTAAACCAGGTTGCCTCCAGTCTCTTAGCTATACCAAGAAAAGAAGGTTGTGGAGGGAGAGTTCTATACTGAAACAGAAATATTATATGAAAATCTGGAACGAATAAGACTCTCAGCTCTCCCTGTTCAACAGCAGTGATTCCTTCTGCCAGACTGTATGTTGAAGGTTTCTACTTCAGAGAAATGGAAGGTCTCTGAAGGTCCCTTCAGAGAAATGGAAGGGAAAGTAGCTTACAGGTACTAATATTTAGAGATGGATTGACTGGTAAAGTCTACAACTTAACAGGACCTGATCACACAAAACAACTTCCAATCAGTAATTTTACCACTCTCCACCCAGTGATGGACACACAACAATGGCTTGATACTTAAAGATATATATATATATATATATATGGCCCCAGAGTAAATAATTCCCACTTTTCCATATCATAAATTTAAAATTTATCTAATATTCTGTAATATTCTTTGGAAAGCAGACCATATTATCCATGGTAATCTGATACACAAGTATAGTTGTTTCCCACTCATGATCCTAAGTAGCAATGGATATGGATAAAGAAAAGTCTTTGTTTAAATGTTAATTCTGTCACATAATAATTGACTAAATATGAGCAAAATTCTTATTTAACTGATGCTTTAGCCTGAGTTTCAGAGAGCAGAGGGTCTAAGACAAGGGTTTGTAGTCCATTACTTCATGATGGATATCAATCCTAGAGAGCAAGAGTGATGGATGAGGAGGATGAAGCAGGGAGAGCCATAAGGAAGATACATTATCAAAATGGAGCAACTTAAATGAGTTTTTCTGTTATATGGAATTGTACTGGAGGGAGCAAAGTCAATGGCATCATAAGACTATTCATTAAAGAGAAACAAATGAGAAAATTACCACTTTCATATCTCTTATGAGCCAAAAGTTGGCCCCTGTCTTTCTTTATTGTGAATGCATAGACTTCAATTAAGGTTTGACAAAGGCAACAGAGAAGCATGAGAAAGAGGAAAAAGATCTGAGACATGGGCATGAGGAAAAGGACTGTCAACTAGCACCTGTGTGGAAGTCCAAACCCAGCTGGAATGTAACTGAGGCAAGAGATTTAACAAAGATCTTAAAAGCTCAAGAGGACCTGAAGTGTTGCCCTAGCTTTTACAGCTTCTTCTCTGTAAGATAAGAAGCAATGGTTCTGGGTTATTATAAAAACTGAATAACATGCAAAGTGGCCTATTAGCAAAGCATGTTCTTAATATACATAATTAAGAAATTCTTTACTAAACTCTCTCATCAATAACAGTATCTCTAAAATTTTTGTAAGAGTCTAGATAAATTGACCGTGGTTTGATTATCATTGAAGCTGGATAACTGATAAATGTATAATACATAATGATCTCTATGTTGACATATATGTTTGAAATTTTCCCTAAAATAGGTTTTGAAATATTTAGAAAATTTCAAAAATAAAAACAGGTAATTGTTTTCCAAGTTGTCTAATTTACTGTTAGTCATTTCAGAATATCAATGTTTGTCTCATACTCTGTGATCAGATATATAAATAATCCAATAATTTCCCAGGCCTCATTTTCTATAATTCAAGATTGTTTATTTCTCCTTTTCTGGAACTTCCCATTTTCTTCGCTAAAGTTACTAAGATAAAATTCTTATATTACATCTCACATATATTGAAATCCTATTTTTAAAATTTTTTCTTTGAACACAATCATATGGCTCAACTTGTCTGATTTGATATATATTTTTAATAAGAAGCTGATGTATTTGGAACCTTTAAAATAAATAAAAAATAAAATCAACATTAGAGTGTTTGCTTTTAAATTGACATGAGTATCTTATATACAGAAGCTAGTCTGCTTTCCTGAATCAATTTTAGAATTTACAATTGATTTTGTATTTGGGTAAAGTAAGCTTCTTCTTGCATAAAATGAAATCTAAAGATGGATCGATTCCATTTCTTCTTAAAAATTATTTTTCCAGGTGGTATAGTATGTGAACTTACTTATTTCCTTATGAGTTCCACACTTCCTTATTTTTTAAATAATTACTGTAATCCACTCCACCATTTAAAAAAAAAATTCTAGTCCAAAAATATAGTTCCTCAGGAAGAAAATCATACCATTGTCATTATTCACTTTATGAATCTAATTTGCAAAAACTGTTTGACAGTAATCTTATATATAGCCACAGAAAAAACTGAATGTATGACTTAACAAGTAATTCAATAAATGCTTCAATGAAGGTACAGATAGATGAATTATTAATATGCTTTTAGCATAATCTCCTTTGGGACTAAAAACAAGTAATTCAGACAGAAGCCCTACTTGAGGCTCTATTGGCCCACATAAAACAAAGTGAACTATAATTATATAATTTTCATAAATTAATTTCATTCAGGCATTTAACACTACATTTAATAACTTCATTCATTCACCATTAATTTTCTGAGTTTGTGATCCTTTGAAAAATCTTTTCTTTTATGTTTGCTAATCAAATGGATTCCAAGATGGCTAAAAATCTCAAATGGACATTCAATACAGTTAAAACAATTCTAATAAATATCTCAAGAAAACACACTCGTCCACATTCCAAGATAACTATTTTGTACTATTTCCATTTCATCCTCCTTTAGCTCATCTGATGATCTCACCTCATATTGCATTCAGAAACCAGATCAGGTCTATTGAGAAGCAATTCATTTTCTCACTAGAAAACACAACCCATATCTGAATCCAGATCTTCATTATCTGTCTTTTCTTCTGTAAAGGAAGATATGTCTCATTTCTAATAACAATTACTTATGGGTACTCTATCTCATCTCTTCTCACCTATTTCAGAATGCCTCTGTGAAATCAGCATTTAGATTGTTCCTTCAGATGTTTCCTACTATCACTGGATAAACATTTGATTTTGTTGATTTTGCCTATTTTATATATATATATAAATATATATATAAATATATATATATATATATATATATATATATATATCTTTATGTGTGTGTGCCCAGTCACTCAGTCCTGTCTGACTCTTTGTGATCCCCTGGACTGCAGCCCACCAAGCTCCTCTCTCCATAAGTTTTCCCAGGCAAGAATATTGGAGAGGGTTGCCATTTCCTACTCCAGGGGATCGTCCCTACTCAGTGACCAAGCATTTGTCTCCTGCATCTCTTGCATTGGCAGACAATTCTTTACCACTGTACCACCTCAGAAGACTCCATATATTATAATTATATATAGTGTATATATATATATGTATATACATATATAATATCATTTTGAATCAAGTATTAAGACAATCGGGGCTTCCCTGGTAGCACAGTTGTAAAGAATCCATCTGCGATGCAGCAGACTCCAGTTCAATTCTTGGTGAGTAAGACCCCAGGAGTTGGTGATGGATAGGGAAGCCCAGCATGCTGCAGTCCATGGGGTCACAAAGAGTTGGACATGACTGTGTGAATTAACTGAATTGAAGATCCCCTTGAGAAAGGACAGGCTACCCATTTCAGTATTATTGGGCTTCCCTGGTGGCTCAGATGGTAAAGAATTGCCTGCAATGCAGGAGATCTGGCTTCGATCCCTGGGTTGGGAAAATCTCCCTGAGAAGGGAATGGCTACCTACTCCAGTGTTCTTACCTGGAGAATTCCATGAAGAGAGGAGCCTGGTGGGCTACAGTCCATGGGGTTGCTAAGACTCGAACATGACTGAGCAACTTTCACTTCACTTCATTATGCAAATGAACCAGAATGTGAATTTTTAAACTAGACAAGTCGAATACCTGCTAAAATCAAATATTTAAAAGGAGCCATAGTCCCATGACATAATACTCAAAAGGTTGAACATACTGTCCAGAGTTACTTGTTATACCAAGAAGCAAGAATATCTCAGCTCAAATGCAAAAACAACAATCAGCAGGCCAAAACAAAGGAGATCCTTATTCTGAAATTATCAGATAAAATGCAATTACAAATACTTTTGAAAGAAACACAAAAAGTTTCCAAAACCTGAACTCAAAAAGAATTAAATTGAAATGTAAGAGTTAAAAAATAAAAGTACAAAAATATATAGATGATAGAAGAAAGAAATAAATATAACAGAAGATAGAGCCATAGAGATTACTCAACCTAAGCAACAGAGAGAAAACTTAGCCAAATAAATAAATAAATAAATAAATAAAACTCAGAGATCTGCAAGGCAGTTTAAAAAGATCTAATATTTATGCCATTGGAGTCAGAGAGAATGGGAACAGACATAGTACTGAAAATATGTTTGAAGAAATAATGACTAAATTTTCAACTTGGTGAAATGTATAAATCTAGAAATTTAAGAAGCTGAGTGAGTACCAGACAAGATAAACAAAAAAAGTATGTTTAAACATAGTATAATCAAATTTATGAAAACTGTAGACAACAACACAAAATATACTGGAAGCAGGAAGATAGAAATGACAATAGCATTACCAACAGAGCAAAATTTTTCAATTCAGCACTACTGACATATTGAGCTAGATAATTCTTTTTAAGGGAAATAGTCCTGTGTATTTAAGGATGTTTATCAGTTTGCTTGGCCTCACTCCTCAGTTTGACAGTGAATAATGGCTGTAGACATTGTCAAATGTACCCTTGAGGACAAACTGCTCCAAGCTGAACTGCTTCTTTAGAGAACAATTCAAATGACAACAAATTTCTCATCACAAGCCACAAAGGCCAGAAGGAAAAGATGCAATATTCTAAAAATCCTGACAGGAAGAACTACAACTCAAAAGTCATGGCCATTTGACTTCTATGACCAGCTAAAATATCCTTCAATGATGAAAGTAAAATATACTTCCAGTTGAAGGAACACTAATGGAATATGCTTCCAGCACTTGTGCGCCTGCATGCTGTCACTTCAATCATGTCCAACTCTGTGTGACACCATAAACTGCAGCCTGACAAGCTCATTTTTCCATGGGATTGTTCAGGCAAGAATACTGGAGTTGGTTGCCATGCCCTCCTCAGTGGATCTTCCCGACACAGGGATCGAACGTAAGTCTCTCATGTCTTCTGCATTGGCTGTCAGGTTCTTTACCACTAGAGCCGCCTGAGAAGCCACTGCCTCTAGCATACCTGCTGCATAAGAATGATCAAAGAAATCTATTTATGCAGAAAAAAATAAAATATAGAATAAATAAAAAGAAATACAAGTATAGCTGAAGAAAGAGCAAAAAAATGGTAAATGGGTAAATGAATGGGCAAAATAATAAAATTTTATTTTTCTCTTCAGATTTTCGTATTGTGTAAAAGTTAAAAGCAAAACTAATGAGTAAAATTATCTGACGCTGTTCTGAATATAAGTGAAGGTAGTGCCATTGGAGACATATACCATAAAAAGAGGATGAAAGGACTTAGGCAATAAGCTCCATATGTATATTTTAATCTCTAGAGCAACCTGGTGGGGGGAACTATACTCAAGAAGTATTTATCAAACAAGATAGAATGTAAAACATGTTTAAATAATCCAGAGCAAAACAAAGACGAGGAGACAGACGAACCAAAAAACCAAACAGGCAAACCGAAAATAAGCAATAAAATGTCAGTTTTCATTCTAAATTATCAATAATTTTATTTAATGTGAATATTCTAAACATACAGTTAAAGAATAGAGATTGATAGAGTGAATTAAAAAAATGTTATTCAAATAATGCTGTCTATAAAAATCTTACTTCAAATATTATCCTATAAGTGGTTAAATGGTAAAGGAATGAAAAATATTACACTAAACTAATAAAAACTATCTAGAGTGGATATATATCAGGTAAAGTAGACTCCTGAAGGAAGAAAATAAAAACAATATGACAAAGAGGAACAAGTAAAAACATTATCTAATTAAAAATTCAATAGTGCAAGATTACATAAAATGTTTAAATGCTCAATAAATGCTTGAAAATACAATGAAATCTCAGATATTAGGTGTCCTGTTTCCATATATGTCAATTAGGTTAATGTGTTAATTATGTGGGATTTTTTTCTCATTGAGAAGTTAATGGTTCTTTTATTCTTTACTCTTTACTAGGAGAATTGTTTTAAATTTTTTTCCAGCATTGAAAATTGGTCCTTTCCCATTATATTCTTCTGTTTTATGCACATTAAACCTTAACAAATTTGGATTTTTATATCTTTTTGTTTTACTTGCTGTTCACTCAGTGACGTTTGAATTTTGGTAGCCCATGGACTGTAGCACGCCAGGCTTCCCTATCCTTCACTATCACCTGAAGTTTGCTCAAATTCATGTCCATTGAGTCGATGATGCCATCCAGCCATCTCGTCCTCTGTCACCCACTTTTCCTCTGGCTTTCAATTTTTCCCACCATTAGGGTCTTTTCCAGTGAGTCAGCTCTTTGCATCAAGTGGCCAAAGTATTGGAACTTCAGCTTCAGCATCAGTATTTACAATGAATATTCAGGGTTGATTTCCTTTAGTTTTGACTGTTTTGATCTAGTTGCTCTGCAAGAAACTCTGAAGAATCTTCTCCAGCATGACAATTGGAAAACATCAATGCACTAATTCTTCAGCTCTCAGCCTTCTTTATGATCCAACTCCCACATGATTGCTAGAAAAACCATAGCTTTGACTCTAGGGATCTTTGTTGACAAAGTGGTGTCTCTGCTTTTGAATATGCCATCAAGGTTTCTCATAGCTTTTCTTCCAAGGTGCAAATGTCTTTAAATACCATGTCTACAGTCATCATCCTCAGTGATTTTGGAGTGTGAGAAAATAGTGTGTCACTGTTCCCATTGTTTCCCATCTATTTGCCATGAAGTGATGAGACTGGATGACATGATCTTAGGTAATTGAATGCTGAGTTTTAAGCTAACTTTTTCACTCTCCTCTTTCAGTTTCATCAAGAGGCTCTTTAGTTCCTTTTCATTTTCTGACATTACGCTGATGTCATTTGCATGCCATAAATTATTGATATTTCCCCCAGCAATCCTGATTCCTGCTTGAGCTTCATCCAGCCCAACATTTCACATGATGTACTCTGCATCTTGAGAAACCTATATGCAGGTCAGGAAGCAACAATTAGAACTGAACATGAAACAACTGACTGGTTCCAAATAAGAAAAGGAGTGCTTCAAGGCTGTATATTGTCATTCTACTTATTTAACTTATATGCAGAGTACATCATGAGAAACACTGGGCTGGAAGAAGCACAAGCTGGAATCAAGCTTGCCAGGAGAAATATCAATAACCTCAGATATGCTGATGACACCACCCCTATGGCAGAGAGTGAAGAGGAACTAAAAAGCCTCTTGATGAAAGTGAAAGAGGAGAGTGAAAAAGTTGGCTTAAAGCTCAACATTCAGAAAACTAAGATCATGGCCTCTGGTGCCATTACTGCATGGGAAATAGATGGGGAAACAGTGGAAACAGTGTCAGACTTTATTTTGAGGGAGCTCCAAAATCACTGCAGATGGTGATTGCAGCCATGAAATTAAAAGATGCTTACTTTTTGGAAGGAAAGTTATGACCAACATAGATAGCATATTGAAAAGCAGAGACATTACTTTGCCAACAAAGGTCCATCTAGTCAAGGCAATGGCTTTCCCAGTGGTCATGTATGGATGTGAGGGTTGGACTGTGAAGAAAGCTGAGTGCTGAAGAATTGATGCTTTTGAACTGTGGTGTTGGAGAAGACTCTTGAGAGTCCCTTGGACTGTAAGGAGACCAACCAATTCATTCTAAAGAACATCAGTCCTGGGTGTTCATTGGAAGGACTAATGCTAAAGCTGAAACTCCAATACTTTGGCCACCTTATGTGAAGAATTGACTAGTTGAAAAAGACTCTGATGCTGGGAGGGATTAGGGGCAGTAGGAGAAGGGGACGACAGAGGATGAGATTGCTGGATGGCATCACCGATTCGATGGGCGTGAGTTTGAGTGAACTCCGGGAGTTGGTTATGAACAGGGAGGCCTGGTGTGTTGTGATTCATGGGGTCACAAAGAGTTGGACATGACTGAGTGACTGAACTAAACTGAACTGAAGCAGATAGACAATATACAGCCTTATTTTCCTCCTTTCCCAATTTGGAACCAGTCCATTTTTCCATGTCTTGTTCTAACTATTGCTTTTTGATCTACATACAGATTTCTCAGGAGGCAGGTACAGTGGTCTGGTATTCCCATCTTTTTGACCACACAGTCAAAGATGCTAGCATAGTCAGTGGTGCAGAAGTAGATGTTTATCTGGAATTCCCTTGATTTTTCTATGATCCAATGGATGTTGTCAATTTGATCTCTGGTTCCTCTGCCTTTTTTAAAAGCAGCTTGCATTTAAAATTCTCGATTCAGGTGCTGTTGAAGGCTAGCTTCCAGTTTTGAGCATTACCTTGCTAGTACTGTGTGAAATGAGTGCAACTGTTTGGTAGTTTGAACATTCTTTAGCATTGTTTAGCATTGCCCTTCTGAAATGAAAACTCACCTTTTCTAGTCCTCTGGCCACTGCTGAGTTTTCCATATTTTCTGACGTATTGACTGCAGCACTTTAATATCATCTTTAAGCGTTTGAGATAGCTTAGCTGGAATTCAATCACCTCCACTAGCTTTGTTCATAGTGATGCTTCCTAAGGCCAACTTGACTACACACTCCAGGGTATCTGACTCTAGGTTAGTGATCACACCATCACGGTTACCAGGGGCCTTAAGACGCTATTTGTACAGTACTTCTATACATTCTTGCTACCTCTTCTTAATATCGTCTGCTTCAGCTAGTCCCATACTGTTTCTGTCCTTTATAACTTCTTAGTGAATTCAACGTTTTAGCACTACGAAAATAGTTTTGTTTATTTTTAAAAATTATTTCTACATCAAAATATCTCGTTAGTGTTTGCTTTTTCTTAGTGTTTACATGGCATAACTTTTCCATTTTCCTACTATTTTCTACATGTTTATATACTGATGTGTCTTTTTTTTCTTTAAATATATATGTATGTATACATTATTGAAGTATAGGTGGCTTACAGTGTTTCATGTGAGTCAGGTTTATATATACAAATATAGTATTTTTGACGTTATTTTCCATTATAGGTTATCACAAGATTTGCCTATAGTTTCCTGTGCTATACAGTAAAGTTTTGTTTCCTGTTGTGTATCTATTTATTAAAAATTAGAAATATAGCAGTCTATCATACTAAGTCAAAGAAATGAAAGAAAAAACCAAATTTTTAAATAAAGCAACAATTCATGTTTTCTAAAATATATAAATATTATATGTACTATCTATATACATGTATACCACACTTGATTATGGAGAAGGAAATGGCAACCCACTCCTGTATTCTTGCATGGAAAATATCACGGACTGAGGAGCCTGGCCGGCTATAGTCCGTGGGGTTGCATGGAGTCAGACACGACTGAGCAACTAACACACACACACACACGAACACACACACACTTGACAAAGGTTTGAGAAAGAATAACAAAAAAAGAAAGAGAGAAATTGGAAGACATAAATTAAATAAAATGGGAGCAGTAAATATGAAAGAGAAAAAGTGATTCAACTAGATAAAAGTAAAAGATCATCAAGTAGTCCAGTTGATTTTAAACATGGCTACTCATTATAAATATATCTGAAGCTTTGCAGAAAAAAAAAAAATACCTCCATTTGTATTTTTCAAGAGCTCCCAAGATAATTCTAATATTCATCTGGATTTTATCCTCATTGTATTTTGAAAAGTGTTTCCAGGGTTTTCTATTAAATGGTAGTTTTGGTAATGTAGATTTTTATGATGTTTATGTTGATGAATCATGGTATTAAGTGAGTAATAGTTATATAAACACAAATATGTTTATCATTTTCCACAATCAACAGCCAGACAGAAAATAAAAGATAGTTACAATTGTAAGCCATAATGTGAACATGGTTAACCTGGCATATAAAAGAGTTACATGCAATTTGAGGAGTCAGGCAGAGTGATGTGGCACGTTGAAGTGCATACATGCAAATGATTTAATCTCCCAGCTGTGTAATCTATGTCTTTTGGCTGGTGCATTTAATCCATTTACATTTAAGGTAATTATCAATATGTGTGATCCTATTACCATTTTCTTAATTATTTCAGATTTATTTTCTGTAGGTCTCTTTCTTCTCTTGTGTTTCCTGCCTAGAAAAATTCCTTTAGTATTTGTTGTAAAACTGGTTTGCTGGTGCTGAAGTCTCTTAACATTTGCTTGTCTGGAAAGCTTTTTGATTTCTTCATCAAATCTGAATGAAAGTCTTGCTGGGTAGGGTATTTTTGGTTGTAGTTTCTTCCCTTTCATCATTTTAAATATTTGTGCCATTCCCTTCTGGCTTGTAGACTTTCTGTTCAGAAATAAGCTGATAAGCTGATGGTAGTTCTCTTGTATGTTATTTGTCTTTTACCCTGTTGCCTTTAACATTGTATCTTTTTCTTTAATTTTTGTTAATGTGATTACTATATGTCTTGGGGTATTGCTCCTTATACCAAGGGGGACCTTTCATGATGCCCCAGTCCCTATTGTGAGTCCCTGTCACAATACCACCCACAATACCAGCCCACACCACCACAGGAGAACTTCCAACCCTAGCAGATATTTTTTATTCAGTCTCCTATGGGGTCACTTCCTTCCTCTGGGTCTTGGTGAGTGGGAAGAATTTGTTTGTGCCTTCTAAGACTGGAGTCTCTGTTTCCCCCAATCCTGTGAAAGTTCTATAACCAAATCCCATTGGCCTGAATGGTCAGATTCCCTGGGGGCTCCTAGTCCTTTCACTGGATCCTTAGGCTGGGACACCTAACATGGGGCTCAGAATCTTCACAAGATGGGGAGAACTTCTTTGGTATTATTGTTCTCCATTTTGTGGGTTACCCACATGAAAGGTCTGGGCTTTGATTTTATCGTGATTGTGCCCCTCTGACCATCTCATTATGGCTTCTTCTTTGCCTTTGGACATGGGGTATCTTTTTATAATGGGCTCCAGCATCCTCCTGTCAATGGTTGTCTAACAGCTAATTACAATTTTTGTGCTGTCACAGGAGGATATGGGCACATGTCCTTCTATTCCACCATCTTGAAACAGAAGAGTCTTTAAAAACAACAACAAAATGCCGAGTATTTTGTCTAGTTTGACAATATCTCAGTTGGAGCATTTAACTTTCCTTTAAAGTAGTTACTGATACATTTGATTTTAAATTCACCATCTTACTATTTGAATACTATTTATCACAACTGTTTGATGTTCTCTCCTAATACATCATTACTGGAAGCAGAAGTTGTCCACTGTCTAAATTATCTTCTTATATTATTTTCATTCAGATTCTTCTGAATAATATATTATTAATTTCAGATTCTAATATTTGCCTGTAAGGCATTTAACATTTTTTTTCTCAACTTCAACTTTCATTCCACAAGTCCACTTGTATGTCAAACATTTATCACTAGTTTAAATACATAAAAAACACAATCCTTAAACCTCGACTTTACAACCACACCATGTCTAAGCATTCTTTCCTTAGTTCTGTTCTTCTTCGTAAATGAGAACTTCTTCCAGCCAGTAGCTCATATCCAGAACCTGAGAGCAATATGATTTTTTTTTTTGACTCATGATTAATGCACCTTGCAAAACCTTGTATCTACTCTCTTTAATCTCTTAGAACATCCATGTGGCCTCTCAAAATATAAATTAATTTTATCATTTCTGAATACATTTGTGAAAATAAAATATTTTTTTTAATTACTTGTGAAAAAAAATAAAAGCAAAATACATTTCTTTGCCTTACAAAGCCTCTTGTCATCTCATTCTTAATCTGGAAACACTTCTTGACGGTTTGCCTAAAGAGGGCTATCTTGGTAGAATTTTTGCACAGCTGACCTTTTTAATCGTTTAGTTTCAAGTCTCTTTTCAATACAGCAGAGTTTTTTTATTGACTAACTTAGCAAAGGTATTCCCTTCCCTTGTTGTTCTGTGTGCATTGCCGTTTTTTTTTCTTTATCTGATATTTATCTGATAATATCTGATATTATTTTTCACATGCTTTATACCTCTATTCCCCAGGGAATATCTGAGCTCTGTTTGATCAGGTACTTTGTGTATCTTCTCTTCTGAAATAATAGTGCTCTTTGTCAGACTCAATAGAGTGCATCTATATTTCCAATTCTTTTTTTCCTTCCCCTATGTAAGTTTTGCATCCCCTCCCCACCATCACCACAACATGTCCACGCCTAAGAAAAGCATGGGCAGGTGACTAGAATTGACTTGTCACTTTGAGAAGAAGTCTTTAAAGGTCTATGTGCACTTTGCCATGTCTTCTTCTCTTCTCCTTCCAGATTTTATAGATCCTGTCTATGTTACTTCCTGAATGAGAACCACTTGTAAAGAATACTTGAGACTTACAGTGCATATGTAGCTTAGATGACAAAGTAAATATGTGGTGTCTTAAGGCACTGTGGTTTTATGGTAAGTTATTACTGTAGCATAATCTAGCCTGTTCTGACCTTGTTATATAATATTTAACAAATCTTTAGAGAATGGATATATTCAACTTTACTATAACAGCTACAAGATTATGCTCAGTCAATAATTCAATTGTAATGCACCAGATAACTGGTATTCTTTGTGGAATATAGAAGTAGTGGTCTCTAATATAATTATTGACATACTGAACATCCATTGTCTTAGCGTGTCTGTTTATTACCACTGTGTTTACCATTCCTCAATTTAGGCAATACTCAAGATCAGTGAAACAAGCATAGGTCTGTGAAACTAGGAAGTAATCTAAAGCTAATTATTTTCCTTTTAAAAACACTTTTATTGTAGAGTTTTGAAGTTCAAGATAAATACGGATTCCTCTTCCCTCTTTTTATTCTCCTTTTCCCCTTTCTCATTCTTCCAGCAAATGTGTAGTATCAGAAACTTAAAGAACTGTTATGCCATTAAAAACACTTTGTATATTAATCTATTACTCAAATTTATATAAGCAGTTTATATTTAAAATATCCCTCAATGGATACGCTAATTTTTCTTTGAAACATATAAGCCATTCTTGAAGTATTTAAAACACTCATGCTTCAAATCACAAACACTACATTTCTGTCCAGCTATTCCCTTTCCCTTAAACAAATAATATAATAAAATAGTAACTCAAAGCTATATCTTTCCAAATCTAAAAATATATTCTATCCACTGTACAGTATATTTGACTGTAAGGAATTTCCCTGAGCTATTTTCTCCTCTGGAATGGTCTTCCCTTGTGTTTCCACATTCCAATGGCCATCCATTTTACAAGAAACACTTCATATTTCCTACTTTATGGTGGATCCCATGATAATTCTAGTTCCCATTGATCTTTTCCCATGAAATGCTGTAGCACTCAAAATTCACAGACTATTCTGTGCATTTTGGCAGATTTATATTCTTTCTGGTAGTGATTTGTAATTGCTTCATATATGCTAACTTTGCCTCCAAAACTTTTTTTTGAATAATTAATGAGACAGGAGTTTTCCTTTTCCTTTCTGTGTAACTCCTATAGCAGCAAGAAAATAGCAGACACACAGTAGGCATTCAAATAAAAAAATATTCATTTGAATTAAATTGATTTGAATTTACAAAGATTTAAATGAAATTGTCTATCTTGTAATAAGTGGAAACTTAAAATCTTCTCAAAACAAGAAAAGAGATTAGGTTTTCTTTCTAAGTTTTATGTCCAATTTGTTCTAGTCCCAACCCCCTTGACAAAAACAGAATCTTTTAATCTGTTTGCAAAATATTCCCTCCTTCCTCCCATTTTTCTACTGCAATTCTGTGATATACTGCCCTTGCCTATTACCCCGTTATAGCTGTTTTGTTAAAGTTCATACCGCAAAGACCTGTAAAAGAAATTTATAGCTCTAGGGATTTGAGCAAATTCTAAATAACCATAACAGGAACATGAAGCATTAATTAAAGACACTAGAGTCTAAGTTATAACAGTAATCCTGACATTTAAGGCCCTGGTACCATGTAAATTTAAAATGGTATGACAAACAGAGAGTAATTTGATGGTCAGGGGGTTATAATGAATACCTTAATACCTTTGTCAAGAAAAAGTGCCTGTCCTTGTTCTAACCCCGACCCAGGGCTTCAGGTATTTCCTTCATAAAACATGGCAATGACTAAATATTTTTGCAATAACTCATATATGTCAGTTTTCCCTATAAGTATACTAGAGATTAAAAACCAACCCACGACATTCACACATTGATTTTCAAATAAAATAGTTTAATATTTAACATGTATTCTGCAACAAATTATTAATTTCTGAGTCTACTGCAGGGCTGCATTTAAAGTCAGGACACCAAGAAACTTGCCATAATACATAGGAACAGTTTTTCCCCAGGGAATTTTCTGATTCTTGTCTAAAGGAATAATGATATTCCTGACTCACTGTCAAATCAAGCAATGGAAAACGCTTTACCTAATTTGAAATAATAAAAATGAAATAGTAGAGACTTAACTTGTTTTACATGTTTAATACCTAGTACTCTTCTTAGAGCATTGCAAGTGCATATTATACATATTTGTTAAATATATGTGGAGAAAGCAACACAAATTTATCCTCAAAGTTCAATGTGCAGCAAATATCTGTCTGTCCCATGTCCGCCTGTACCTAGAAGAATAGACTGTTTCTCTCTGTGAAATTCTATACATTGCTAGATGTTATGTATGTAGATTTATCCCTCAAGTATTTGCAAGATAAGTACTATAATTTATACTTGTATCTTCTGCAACACTTGACACTTTGAATATATTAGGTTTTTAATAGATATTTTTGATTGATTAATTGTATCATACATGCTAATTGCAAAGTGACACCATTGGTCATTAACAGATGCATAAATGGATTTCCAAAAATCATGGAAATTTGAATATAATCAGATTATGCCCAAAATTAGCATCAGAGAAGCCAACCACCCTCTCCTTTAGGTCCTCTGCACACTCTTTATCTACTTATTCCTCACTTACAATTCAGCTACTCGCTTGCCTTCTTTCCCTCTTCAGCTTTGTGCTGTTATTTAATATCTCACCAGTTGTGTAATTTCAGCTCCCAAATTGAATAAGACGTTCCTTCCAGAGGAACGCTCACCTTGACAAATAGCCAAATAGTAATTATTATTCCTTTCAGTAGTTGAGCTATGGAATCATGCCTGCACTATCCCAAGCTTGAGTGCCTAGAAATTTATGCAATACTTCCTGGTGTCAAAGTTTCCATCTGAGATAGTATTTCAAGCCCTCTCACTTTTTTTTTCAATATGATTAAGATAATTCCTTTATGAAGTTGAAGGCTCAAAGAGACATTCAGAAAGAAACTTGATGTTTCATATATTTGCAAACTTGCTCTCCGTATTTCCTTTCCTATCATTTTAGCCATACTGAGAGGGAGAATTAATTTTGCAATGGTCTCTAATTTTTTTTTTTTTTTTTCTAAATGTGTGACCTCCATATTAATAGGAACCAGAGGACTCATTCATCATATCTGGTCACTGTGAAACTGACATTTACAGGGCGGAATGCTTCTCGCTCAGGACAAATGGGTATCATTTGTAAAACATGCCGCACCCAATCGTAGGCTCCCATGGCTCTCAAACTACATTTTTAAGCAACAATATAAACCATTCCCCAAACTGAAAGGTCTTTTCAAATATTTACTGCCTACCTATGGAATTTTTATTCTGCTGGCTGCTGCCATCAATAATCCTGGGAGCTCCGAGCTAAGTGTTGTGTGTGACCTCCAAGGAAATTCTTAGTGGTGCAGAATGGAGTGGAGGGGGGTGGGTTCAGCATCCTGCATTTCTCCTCTGTCACTTCCTAGGGCCTATTACAAAGAAAATAAAGATTGTGGAAGACTTTTTTTTGGGGGGGGGCGGAGTTTATTAGAAAAGCCCTTAACGCTTGCATTTGAAAGCCACTTCAGTGTTTTTAAGTGTTTTTCAAATAAAATAGGATTTTCTTGCCCACTTTCTCCATTAAGATTCTGAATCACCCAACCTCACTGTGTTCTCAGACCAGCATTTTGTTTTTATTTTTCTAAAACCCCGTTGGATTTCAGGTCATGTGGGCATCTTGCTGATATTTGTTCAAACTCCTAACTCCATTGTGGGGACCAGATCAAATTCTTCCCCTAGTTCAGTCACTCAGTCGTGTCCAACTCTTTGCAACCCCATGGACTGCAACATGCCAGGCTCAACTCCCAGAGCTTTCTCAAACTCATGTCCATCAAGTCGGTGATGCTATCCAACCATTTCATCATCTGTCATCCCCTTCTCCTATTGCCTTCAATCTTGCCCAGCATCAGGGTCTTTTCCAATGAGTCAGTTCTTCACATCAGGTGGCCAAATTATTGGAGCTTCAGCTTCAGCATTAGTCCTTCCAATGAGTACTCAGGACTGATTTCATTAGGATTGACTGGTTTGATCTCCTAAAGATCTTGTGAATATCTCCTGTTCCCTAAATATCCTAAAAATCTCCTAAATATCTACTAAAGGAAACTAGTCCTGAATATCCCTCCCCTAGCATGCTTGCACATTTTGAATTTTTGATTTCTTATAATGTACTTTATCTTGTGTTTCTATATTCATGGGCTATTTTCTCCCATGTCAACGAGGGGCCCAAATCTCAGCCCTTCAGATGGTTTCCACAAAAATTTACAGTTGCTGCACTAGGAATTCTGTAAGCTTCAGTAACTTTATTGAAAAGTTTCAGATCCCCTCCCACTACTTCCCTCCTCTCCTCCTTTCTGTTCTCATCTCTCCTTTTTATTCATCTTTCTTTCTACCTTCTCAAAGAGGACATTTTTCTTGCCTGTTATAGAAAGGTTTTAATCCTTTTTGCAAAATCTGGACACAAGATCAACTTTCAAGTTTTGCAAGGACTTACATGCTCTAATTAGGATTTCGTTCAGGCAAAAGACTTGTTCCTCCTCAGAGGAATTTACGAGGTGGTGAGAAAGTAAACTGCATTCATCTTGCACCATTCCTAGAGAATCCCTCTTCCTGCAATTAAAGTATAATTGGTCTGTCTTGAACAAACAAATGGTGAGCCTGGACAGATAGTTTATGGTGACCCATGTCTGTCACTGGTTATAAGCTTACCCTGAGGTCAGAATTTAAACATGCTCATCCAGGTGCTGGGCTTAATTGGTAACAAAGCAGATGGATCTTGGCCCTCACAGAAGATATTCTATAAATGAATGTGTCATAATTTTAGGGAAATTTTGATATAATAGTATCTATCAGAAAGGCTAAATGTGAGATTTAAAAGAGTAAATACATGTAAAGTACTTAGGAAACTGTCTGACAATAACAAACACTCAATAACTTCTTGCTACTCCATCCTTATATAGCTAGGCACCCTGCATCCTCATAAGAATAATGCGAATAGATGTTGTCACAATTTCACAGAATAAGATTCTTAAGCATTAGGGGTGATTAATCAATTGCCTAAGAACATACAGACAAGTTGGGATTATATTAATAATATGGCTCTTTCTGAATTTAATGCTTCCTGTTTCTTGTCATTGTGTTTGTAAACTTTATAATTCATAGTATAAATTATATATGTATACAATCATATGCATATATGTGTGCACATGCATTGTTTATATTTTTTTTTATATCATGATGTTTGACATCTTAAGAACTTTTATGGTTGAGGAGAGATTGCCCCTCTTAGGGCTAGTCAATTTTTACCAATGGCAAAGGGCTCAGACAGGAGCATGCCTTTGACCTACAAATTAACCACCCCAGAACCAGACTTTCTTAGTTTGGACCATACACCCAAGGTAGCAACATGCCTCTGCTCTAATCATCCCAGCTGAGCTACCAGGGAAGCTTCCCCAATAACTCAGTTGGTAAATAATCTGCCTGCAATGCAGGAAATTCCAGTTCAATTCCTGGGTTGGGAAGATCCACTGGGGAAGGGATAGGATACTCACTCTACTATTCTTGGGCTTACCTTGTAGCTCAGCTGGTCAAGAATCTACCTGCAATGTGAGAGACCTGGGTTCAATCCCTGGGTTGGGAAGATCCCCTGGAGAAAGGAAAGGCTACCTACCCCAGTATTCTGGCCTGGAGAATTCCATGGACTGTACAATCCATGGGGTTGCAAAGTGTTGGACATGATGGAGCAACTTTCACTTTTACTTTAATCATCCTAGGACCAGTTACCAAGCTATCAGGGAACACAATATAGATGAAAGCTTACATCTAGTATTTACAATAGCCAATCCTAAACTCTTTACCCTCCCTAGTTTTTCATTTCCCTTAGAAATTCCAGTAAATGGAGGGCTTACACTATTCCTTTGCTCTTGCTCTTTCTGCATCCCTAGACTTATGGTGATGCTTCAAAATACACTCTGTCTGGAATGCCATGGCTCTTATATCAAAGACTTTGAGTATAAAACACTGTTTTTTGAGTATCTCCTATCTTTTCTCTTAAGTAAGTAAGTAAGTAAGTGAAGTCGCTCAGTCATGTCCAACTCTTTGCAACCTCGTGGACTGTAGCCTACCAGGCTTCTCCGTCCATGGGATTCTCCAGGCAAGAAAACTGGAGTGGGTTACCATTTCCTTCTTCAGGGGATCTTCCTGACTCAGGGATCGAACCCGGGTCTCTGGCATTGGAGGCAGATGCTTTAATCTCTGAGCCACCTTAGACCACACCAAAAGGACCATCACATAAAAATCATTCTGCATATAAAACAAACATCATATAACATCATATAGCATTCTGCATAAGTCTAGATTTGTTTTACTTGCAGATTTTTCATACAATGTTGCATAGAAATCTTGAAAGCAACTGCTATCCTTTAGTCACAGTTATGTCCGACTCTCTGTGATGCCAAGGACTGCATCACACCAGGCTTCCCTGTCCACCACAGATAAGTGAAGTTTCATGCCCATCTAGTTGGTTCAATTCAGTTCAGTTCAGTCGCTCAGTCGTGTCTGACTCTTTGCGACCCCATGAATCGCAGCACGCCACGCCTCCCTGTCCATCACCAACTCCCGGAGTTCACTCAAACTCATGTCAATTGAGTCAGTGATGTCAATTGAGTCAGTGATGCCATCCAGCCATCTCATCCTCTGTCATCCCCTTCTCCTCCTGCCCCCGATCCCTCCCAGCATCAGTCTTTTCCAATGAATCAACTCTTCCCATGAGGTGGCCAAAGTACTGGAGTTTCAGCTTTAGCACCATTCCTTCCAAAGAAATCCCAGGACTGATCTCCTTCAGAATGGACTGGTTGGATCTCCTTGCAGTCCAAGGGACTCTTAAGAGTCTTCTCCAACACCACAGTTCAAAAGCATCAATTCTTCGGCGCTCAGCCTTCTTCACAGTCCAACTGTCACATCCATACATGACTACTAGAAAAGCCATAGCCTTGACTAGTTGGTGACACTATCCAATCAGTTCATCCTCTGTTGTCCCCTTCTCCTCCTGCCTTCAATCTTTTCCAGCATCAGGGTCTTTTTCAATAAGTCAATTCTTCATCAGGTTGCTAAAGTATTGGAGTTTCAGCTTCAGCATCACTCCTTCCAATGAATATTCAGGACTGATTTCATTTAGGATGGACTGGTTTGATCTCTTTGCTGTTCAAGGGACTCTCAAGCGTCTTCTCCAGCACCACAGTTCAAAAGCATCAGTTCTTCTGTGCTCAGCTTTCTTTATAGTCCAACTTTCACATCCATACATGGCAACTGGAAATAATGTACCTTTGACTAGATGGACTTTTGTTGGCAAATAATGTCTCTGCTTATTAATATTCTGTGTAGCTTTGTCATAGCTTCTCTTCCAAGGAGCAAGTATGACTGATGGCTGCAGTAACTGTCTGCAATGATTTTGGAGCCCAAGAAAACAAAGTCTGTCACTGTTTTCATTGTTTCCATATCTATTTTCCATGAATTGATGGGACTGGATGCCATGATCTTCATTTTTCAAATGTTGAGTTTTAAGCCAGCTTTTTCACTCTCCTCTTTCATGTTCATCAAGAGGTTCTTCACTTTCTTCCTTAAGAGTGGTGTCATCTGCATATCTGAGTTTACTGATATTTCTCCTAGCAATCTTGATTCCAGCGTGTGCTTCATCCAGTTTGGCATTTCACATGATGTACTCTGCATATAAGTTAAATAAGCAAGATGACAATATACAGTCTTGACGTACTCCTTTCCAAATTTGGATTCATCCCATTGTTCCATGTCTGGTTCCAACTGTTGCATCTTGACCTGCATAAAGATTTCTCAGGAGGCAGGTGAGGTGGTCTGGTATTTCCATCCCTTTAAGAATTTTCCCCAGTTTGTTGTGATCCACACAATCAAAGTCTTTAGCATAGTCAATGTATAAGTAGATAGTTTTCTGGAATTCTCTTGCTTTATCTATGATAAATGTTGGAAAATTGATCTCTGGTTCATCTGCCTTTTCTTAATCCATCTTTAACATCTGGAAGTTCTCAATTCACATATTATTGAGCCCAGCTTGGAGAACTGTGAGCATTACTTTCTATCCTGTGACATGAGTTCAATTGTGCAGTGCTTTGAAAATTCTTTGGCATTGCCTTTCTTTGGGATTCGAATGCAAACTGACATTTCCTGTTCTGTGGCCACTGCTGAGTTTGCCAAATTTGCTGGCATATTGAGTGCAGCACTTTCACAGCATCATTCTTTAGGATTTGTAATAGCTCAGCTGGAATTCCATCATCTCCACTAGCTTCCTAAGGCTCACTTGACTTCACACTCCAGGATGTCTGGCTGTAGGTAAGTGATCACACCATCGTGGTTATCTGGGTCATTCAGATAGTTGTTGTTGTTTTTGTTTTTTTTTTTTTTTTAATAGTTCTTCTGTGTATTCTTGCCACCTCTTCCTAATACCTTATACTTCTGTTAGGTCCGTATAATTTCTGTCCTTTATTGTGCCCATCTTTGCATGAAATGTTCCCTTAGTATCTCTAATTTTCTTAAAGAAATTTCTAGTTTTTCCCATTCTATTGTTTTCCTCTATTTCTTTGCATTGGTCTCTTAGGAAGGCTTTATCATTTTTCCTTGTTCTTCTTTGGTACTCTGCATTCAGATCAATATATCTTTCCTTTTCTCCTTTACCTTTCTTTTCTCTTTTTTTTTTTCTCAGCTATTTGTAAGGCTTCCTCAGAGAACCATTTTTCCTTTTTGCATTTCTTCTTCTTGGTGATGGTTTTGATCACCTCTTACTGCACAATTTTACAATGTCACAAATGTCAGTCCATAGTTCTTGAGGTACTCTATCTATCAGCTCTAATCCCTTGAATTTATTTGTAACTTACACTGTATAATAGTAAGGAATTTGATTTAGGTCATACCTGAATGGTCCAGTGGTTTCCCTACTTTCTTCAGTTTAGCTCTGAATTTTGCAATAAGGAGTTCATGGTCTGAGCCAGTCAGCTCCTGGTCTTGTTTTGGCTGACTGTATAGAGCTTCTCCATCTTTGGCTACAGATAATATAATTAATCTGATTTCTATATTGACCGTCTGGTGATATCCATGTGTAGAGTCATCTCTTGTGTTGTGGGAGGAGGGTGTTGGCTATGACCAGTGTATTCTCTTGGCAAAACTCTGTTAGCCTTTGCCCTGCTTCTTTTTGTATTCTAAGGCAAATTTGCCTGTTACTCCAGGTATCTCTTGACTTCCTACTTTTGCATTCCAGTCCCCTATAATGAAAAGGATATTTTTTTTTTTCTTTATTGTTAGTTCTAGAAGGTCTTGTAGATATTCATCGAACTGTTTGACTTCTTTGGTTTTAGTGGTTGGGGCATAGACCTGGATTAGTCTGATACTAAATGGTTTGCTTTGGAAAAGAACAAAGATCACTTTGTTGTTTTTGAGACTGCACCCAAGAATTGAATTTCAGACTCTTTTTTTTACTGTAAGGGCTATTCTATTTCTTTGAAGGTATTCTTGCCCACAGTAGGAGACATAATGGCCATCTGAATTAAATTTGCCCATTCTAGTCCATTTTAGTTCACTGATTCCTAAAATGTAAATGTTCACTCTTGGCTGTCTTCTGTTTGACCACTTCCAATGTACCTTGATTCATGGACCTGACATCCAGGTTCCTGTGCAATATTGTTTTTACAGCATCCATCTTTACTTCCATCACCAGTCACACCCACAACTGAAGATTGTTTTCACTTTGGCTCAGCCTCTCCATTATTTCTGGAACTATTTCTCCACTTTTATCCATTAGCATATTGGAAACCTTCTGACCTGGGGAGTTCATTTTTCAGTGTCTTTTTTTTTTTTTTTTTTTGCCTTTTCATTCTGTTCATGGGTTTCTCAAGACAAGAATATGATTGTTATCTTAAACTCTTATCTTTGCTTTGTTTAGTTCCTTGTCTAAGGTTTTGTCTTGTTCCTTCATTTTGAACATATTCCTCTGTCTCCTCATTTTGCTCAAGTTCTGTGTCTATTTTTATGTGTTAGGTAAGTCAGTTATACTCCCTGATCTTGAAGAAGTGCCTTATGAAGAAAACATCCTATGAGGTCCAGCAGTACACTCCCCTCTGATAAGCAGAGACATATGTTCTAGCTGCTCCCCTCTTGTGTGGGCAGTTTGAGCCCCTTTTTGTAACAAGGCTGACTACTGGGGGTGCACTAGTATGTGGGAAAGGTTCCCAACTTGGTTGACTGAGGCTGTGCCCCATGTGGTGCTACAGGTCTGTTGGAACACTAAGCTGCATATCTATGCAGCAGTCTGTGTGGTCTGGTGTTTTCCAGAGTGGTACTGGCTTTCTGGAGGTCAGGGCTGAGTCCTTATCATTAATTAGCTAGAGGGAGCATTCCAAAATGCCATGTGCCAATGTCAGTGTTATCAGAGTACGATGTTCAGTCGCTCAGTCGTGTCCAACTCTTTGCAACACTGAGGACTGAGGCATGCCTGTCTTCCCTGTCTTTCACCACCTCCCCGAGCTTACTCAAACTCATATCCATCGAATAGGTGATGCCATCAAAATATCTCACCCTCTGTCTTCCTCTTCTTTTCCTGCCTCCTTTCTTTCCCAGCATGAGTATTTTCCAATGAAATGGCTCTTCACATCAAGTGGTCAAAGTATTGGAGCTTCAGCATCAGTACGTACAACAAATATTCAGGATTTATTTCCTTTAGGATTGACTGGTTTGATCTCTTTGCAGGCCAAGGGACTTCAACAGCATCATGACTTAAGATGATGAGATCCCTAGCCCCGTAGTCCTGCACTGGGAATATGAGCCCACAGAACATTGGGCTTTAAAAATCAGAAGGGCTTATGTTTTAGAGAGCAAGTAAAATGAGCAGTATAATGTGATCTCCAAAATAGCTACTGTCAGTGTTTCAATTCCTAGCAGGAGTCCCATTTGCCTCTTGCCTCTCGTTTCTCTCCACGATTAACAATTAGGTATGACTCAGGATTCTTTCAAACAACTGCCTCTACACTAAGATGAGTGTGTGTGAGATTCCCTTTTAAAGCAGAGTCTCAATTTTCTGTAGCCCTCTTGCTCTCCAAAACATAAGCCCTTCTGATTTTTAAAGCCAGATATTCTGTGGGCTCATATTTCCAATGCAGGACTCCTGGGTTGGGGAGCTCATGTGACGATCAAAATCATCTTTTGGGAAGAAGTTTACAATTTGACATTCCTCCTGTTTGTGAATCATCACCCAACTGTGGGTCCTGACTTTATTAAGTCTCTTTCTGCTCCTTCTGCCTTTCTTATGCTTCTGTCATTATATCTTTAGTTGTACAAACATTTTCCTGCTGGTCTATAAGTCACTCTCATGTACAGTTGTTCCATAAGTAGTGGTAATTTTTGTGTCCATTGGAAGAGGTGAGCATAGTGTCTTCCTCTTCTGCCACCTTGACCACCTCTCCACCAGCTGTTGAATGGGCTATCAAAATGTGGCATAATCATTAAATGGAATATTGCTTATCAACTAAAATGCATGAACTTTGTTACATGCCTGAATCTCTTGAGCACTATACTAAGTGAAAGAAGCCAAACAGAAAAGATAAAACACTCCTATTTGTGTGAAATTCACAAAAAATAAAATTTCAATGACTGAAAACTAGCCACTGGTTACCACAGGCTCAATGGGATGGCAAAGAGGGCTTGGCTATAAAAGCATATATTGAAAATATTCTAGAAAAATTATAAATCTTATTTTGGTGGTTAATATATAGCAGTATATTAATAGAATAAAGCTGGTTATAAAGAGTTTAGTTTGCATTTCAGAAAATGGGTAAATGTAGGTAAACAAGAAGATTGAATACACAGCAAGTGATTTTAGATGATCATCTTTTTTATTAATTTACAGAAAATGATTGCTACTATTTTGCGTGGGTTAAAGTAGATGAGAAAATAAGAGCTTATATCTGGTTCAGGCAAATTCCTCTTACATAATTCCTTGATAAGCCACTTTGATAATGTAAGCAAATAAGTTTATTATTCATTATATCCAGATAATGTGTTTATTATGTGTTTTTCTGGAAAAACATGACGTCTCTGTTTTCTATGATCATATAGTTTTAACACTTTTCTTCAAAGTTTGAATTTAAAAGAACTGAATAGAATGTAGCAATATAATTTCAATAAAACATATATAATGCTCAACCTAATATATAGTAACTGTGGTCACTGAACTACATCAGATTGGTTTAGCTGGAACTGCAGATCCCAGAAACCTGTGCACTACATAGTATCATATTAAAATTGGCCAACAGGAAATTACATGAGATTTTGAAGATGAGGTGGAGCAGCAGCCATTACTCTCTGAAAGTCATCAAAGTTGAAATTGATAGAAACAGCTTCAGAGATGGTCTCAGATTCTAGGATCCCTTTTCCTTATTTTGTATACAGCTTGTCTTCTTCACTGTTGACTCTGTTAACCAACCACAGCCCCAGTCCCATCCCCAGATCCTTGGTGCAAGACCTATAAGTGCTATTATTACAGTGTTCCATAGATTTTTCACATTAACCTCACTTCCATAGTCCTCTTCAGTGGCTCCACTTCTCTAAATGGTTTTGTGACTCCTTTGATGTTCTATCTTTCTTCTTGAACCTTCAGTTTACAGTCTTTCTCATAACTGAGTAATGACTAATTCTTATAATAAATCACTTACTCTAAAACTCACAAGGGTTCTGATTCTTTGACTGACCCTGAACATTTGGTGACTTAAAATAACTAAGAATATCACTACTGCTATCTAAAATCAATTTAGGTTGTTTAGGAAGCCCAGTATATTTTGAAATCATCTGAATGAATATATTATCAAACTGCATGAGTAAACTCCATGGCAATCCATAAATATGAACATCAAGCAGAGACAACTTTAACTCTCCCATATTAACTTAGCTTTCTTGAGCCCTTCTAGGTTTAACAAATTTCAGGTTGACGGGTGCCTGGTTGGTCTAGAGAGGACTCTGCTATGAGCTTCTAAATCATCTCCCCATAATCCCTCATCATGCATTGGATTGGCCCAGAAGTGGTCTTGGTGGTAGGAAGGATAACAAGAGAAAGAAAGGAAAGCATACAATTTCCTTTGAAGCTCAGGCTCAAAAACACATTTTTGTTGCCCCATTCTATTGGTCAAAGCATTTCATAAAGGCTGCCTAGATTTAAAGTGAAGGAAATAACTCTACTGCTTAACGGAAATAAAATAATTGTGGTCATTTTTGTTTTCAAACTACAGAAGTTATTTTTATGGTGAATTCTTTGATGAATGGAAATATGGAGAAAAGATTAAAATTTTTCTTTATACAGTATATGAATGATTTCCCAAAATCAACCCTTCTTCACACTGGGAGAAAGGAAAAAAAAAAAAAAAAAAAAGGTCCACTATCCTTCTTGCTCACTCCATCCTAATGTCCCATACCCATGCATTCTTCACACTGAGATAAAGATAGAGCTTCTCGTGTGGCTCAGCTGGTAAAGAATCTGCCTGCAATGCAGGGGACCTGGGGTTTGATCCCTGGGTTGGGAAGGTCCCCTGGAGAAGGGAAAGGTTACCCACTCCAGTATTCTAGCCTAGAAAATTCCATGGACTGTATAGATATCTTCTCTACATACTTCTTTGCCTATTATTCAACTTCAAGATCTTCTCCACTCCTTATGGTAAAAAGACAGTTTGAGTCCATTTGAAGGTCTTTAATAGCTTCCTCTCTCTGTCTTCAGCTGCAGTTCTAAATTAAGGGTTTCCAAGCATTATTGATTATCAGATGGATCTAGGGAATTTGATAATACACAATACACAAGTTCTGGAGCCATAATCTCATACACACTAAATTAAAAGCTCTGTGAATATGGTCAAGGCAGCTATACTTTTAGTACCATTGGGAAATGAAGAATCTCTGCTGCAGATAGCTCATTTTATCTGTCCAAAATCATCAATCATCACTGGGGGGGGGGGGGGCCTGGCAATATAACCCAAGAATCTAGACTCCCAGTTAAAAAAAAAAAAAAATGCTTATTTCCGATATGCTTCTCAGTTCATTCAGTACCCGTAAGGAATCAGCTTCAATTTATTCACCTCAAGTTCTTTTAATGCAGTTCCAAATGACTTTTACACCCGATCTTTTATTATAGGATACATCATTAATTTGACATGATCCATGGACATTCCAGAATATGTTATCTAGAAGTAATCTGCTTCCTGTGTACATTGATTTTTCAACTTTCAGTCTTTACCATGGTTCTATATCTAAATTCATTTTCAAAAAATTCACTATGGTCTGCAAAATTTAATAGACCTATGATATGACATGCCAAATTTATCATTTATATGACATTTCTTAAATAGAAAAGACAAAATATTATAATTCAGGTTACATTGGACTATTGTCAATATTGCCAGTATCTGACAGAGCATGGCTCTCCTTCTCACTTCCTTTCCTTGTCCTTCAAGTAAAATTGCCCTTTTATTCATTTTTGCTTTACCCAAGACTGGCAGCTGATTTTGAAGTGTCAGACTATTATTTGTTTTTTTTTGTTTTGTTTTGTTTTGGATGTTACCATTTATTGCAAGGAGGATAAAATCAATGTGACATTTCCAGAACGATGATAGATGACAATAGTGAGTGGTCTTTAAATGCAGAAGACTAATTTTTAAAAATGTCACCAATGTACTATTTCAAACTTTGTCAAAGATAAAGCAGTAAAACTTATAGACATAAAAACTAATAATATTTCACCATGTTACTTGCAGATAAAAATGCTATACTTACATTACTATAGTTTATCTAAATACTGCCTTACTACTAGTTGGAATAACCACAGCTATAATATTGTAGAGGTCCATTGATTTGGGTGGTTCAAAAACAAAATAATAGGTGTTCTGTTTGAGTGAACATGTGTGTTTGTATGCACATACATACTCAGTCTCTGCTTGTGGATAGAAGGTCTTTAATCCTATAAGCATGAATATGTACTTTGGATCATTTTAATGTATCTGTATTGATGTGACTCTTTCTGTATTTCACTAGTCTCATCTTTCAAAGAAAAATATCACTAGAAGTTAACTCATAGGTTGAATGAGAAAGATAGACAAAAATCTTAGAATAGTGCCTGGCACACAATAAGTACTCAATAAATATTGGTATTATTACCATTGTACTATTAATTTCCATTGTTTAAAATGATTCTAAATAAATAAATTTACAGTAAAAAAATAAAATGATTCAATGTTAACACTCTGATTATATATATATATATATATATATATATATATATATATATATACTAGCAATAATTCTTACCATTCTGTTATCATTGTTGCTACTCATGCTGTCTAATTGATCTCTAAATTCATTTCATGCAGGGTCTGGTTTGCATCTTAACTTGTTTTTCAGTGAATCTAAAATAAAACTGTGTGCATTCTGTGAACTCTAGAATGGATGGTCAAGAAGTGGTTGAGCAGGAAACCAGGAAGAAACTGCACAGTTCACATTAATAATCCACTTTTAGAAAACTAATTTCTGTTTAAAAAAACTAAGTGTAAATAACAACCTGGAATTCTCTCTCTAAAGAGTCACCACCTTTTGGTAGAGCCAGAGAATTAAGCAGAAATTTAGAACAAACTTATACCAGACAGGCATTTTCTCTGCCAGACTGAACTCCAGGAAGGAAAAAAACAAAAGAAAAAAGCAGAGGAGATGGAGAGCAAGGGGAGAAAAGGGGAGAATTCCTTGTTGCTTTTCATATTGACAGGTAATAGCACCCCACTGACACCAAGATACCATTTTATCAAGATTATTCCATCTGCATGAATCTGAGGAGCTTCCCCAAAATGGAGATTTCCCTTGTCTTAATTAGGTATGATTTATAAAAGCCTTTAGATTTATATAATTTTAAATTTTATTAGGAAGTTTTAAGTAGTAGATTGTAATTTCTGAGTGATATCTAGATCTCTGTTTATATTCCTAAAACAATTGACCTATAAAATATTATGTTTATGAAAGAAAAACCCAGATTCAAATTTCAACCCTAAATTTTATGAATTTTGCCATCTTAAGCAAGTTACTTAATATCTCTGCATTTCTATATTCTTAACCTATTCCATGGGAGTAATAGTGTTTATTAGTCTTTGTGCCTTAAGATAACTTGAGGATATTACTACACACACACACACACACACACACACACACACTGCTTAAAATAACTCTCAGGAACCAAAAAGTTCTCAAGCTATCTTTAATCTTTTTCCATTCTTTTCTTCACGTCCTCAAACCTTACATTTTTGCATAATACGTTTAGTTTATAAATCTACCTTATAAGGATACTCATGTTAAGTGGTATTTAAGATGATAGAGATTATGAAGCAGCAGGGAAATGGACCCTGGGTCCCTACAGTTGCTCTTGCCACTGCCATCACTTGGAAGTCATCTTTGCTCTGCCCCATCACAACTATGAGCCTCCAGAATGAAGGATGTCTTCAGGAAAAGGCCAAATATATGCACATATATAATTTATTTATATATATATTCATGGTCAGAGTTTCTGCCCCAAACCCAAATGAAAACTCCTCATCCAGACCACCTAAAGTAATCCTTTGATCAAACCAGCAGCAATAACAGCCAAGAAAAAGAGCAGAAACATCAAAAGTTTCCTTTCTTCTTTCTGATCAGCTGTTTGTAAGAATCTCTGCCCACTGGTTCTTCCTAGTCTAATTACCAGGCATAATTTCTCAGTCCAAGGAAAATCACACTAAAAGTATATTAAAAACAACAACAACAACAACAACAACAAAAAACAACTCTACAATTTGAGAAGATTTTGGGTAGGAAAGACCTGGACACTACCCACTTGAGTCCCATTTAAAGAAGAGCTAAATAACCCTACTGGGATGCCAGTCACTTAATATTCTAGTTAAGGTTTCACCTCTAAACTTGTGACAAAATAAAACATATAACCCTTGATTCTGACTCACTGTGAGGGGAGAATTAAGTTGAGGATAGGATTGAGTAGATAAAATGTAAAGAAAGTAGAGAAATTATTTGAGCTACTTCTGGAGGCCAAAGAAGAGAAGCATTTCAATCACATTCCAGAGAAGATACACCCAAATTAGGACTTACTGTTATAATCTAAACCATTCTCTGCTCCAGGCTCCAATAAGAATTGAGCACAGAGAACACAGTCAGCAAAATGAATGCTCTCTATCATCTTGATAGTCAGAGTGTGATCTTTGAACTAGTAACATTGCCATTTTCTGGGAATTTATTGGAAATTCAAACTGCAATCTATGGTCTGCAACCTCAGGATATCCCCTGGTAAAATTCATAACTAGTCCCGAACTCAGAGGGTGAGAAGAGATCAAGGAAAGAGGCAGGTCATCCAGGTTGGTAGGTGGGAAGTTAAATAATGACTTGTCTAGGCGGTACAAGATGCACAGATCCCATAGCTGCTAGCAGAATCTAAAAAATTTATATAGAGACTTAAATAGGGTTCAGACATGCATTCATTTTCAGATGGTCTTAACAATACATTGTTCTCTCAGTCCTTGCCCTTGAAAACAGCTCTCACTCTGGTAACTGTGTCTAAAGCATACATTCCAAGGACAAGGGAGGGGGCAAGGAACACCTTGATTTCATGTCAACTAGGGGTTACATCCTCTGGATGGACAGGCCTGCTTTAGACCAGAAACGCAGGGCACACAGCCATGATCCTTGTTTTAGCAAGACTTCAGGTCATTGATTTACTCATCAAATTTTGAAAAATATTGCTCTGTTCTTATGAGGTTTATATTATAAAGTTCAAACCAGTCACTGGTGAGGCCAGCTGGATGAATCCAGCCAGGATTCCTTGCAAAAGATAAAAATAAGCTTAAAGCCTAGAACAGTCGTTCTCCAAATATGGGTGTCCTGGACTAGAAAGCAGCAGCAGCACTTGGGAAAATACAGATTACTAGTCCCAACCTAGATTTGCTGAATCAGAAATTCCAGGAGTAAAGTCTAGCCATAAGGGATTTTGCAAGCCCTGCAGGTGAATTAAATGCCCACTAAAGTTCAAGAACTACCCACTTAGAACCAGTCACAAGCCTGTGCCTAGGCCTACATCAAAATTTTCTGCCATTTTTTGTTTACCACACTAATAGTGAAAAAGAACAAACAAAAAATAGGCCACAAAGGTCACTCAACACACACAGAAAGCCAACCAAACAGCCCATGTGAAGTTTGCTAAGAATACTCAAGCAGCAGTGTTCTCTTTACTTCCTTATTTTTGGAAAAAAGGATTCCCCCAAAGATTCCTATACATGCAGGCCCAAAGCTCAGCCACCTAATTTCTAGGCCTCTATTAATGTCCTTGCTGTTAATCTGTTCTCCTTAGCTGTTTGCATGATCATGGTTGAGTGAATGATGGGAAGGGGAATAAGAGAGTATTACTGAGAGGCCTTGGAGAAGGAAATGACAACCTACTCCAGTATTCTTGCCTGGAGAATCCCATGGACAGAGGAGCCTGGCAGGCTACAGTCCATGCGGTCCCAAGAGTTGGACACGACTTAGCTACTAAACCACCACAACCACCACTAAGGCCTTGTCTATGCTATTTCTCAGGTTCTGTTTAGAAACTGCTTCACCCTGCCCTCCAAGCTCCTGCGGTTCTGTTGCTAACCTTCACTTCCAGGTGTGGCCACTTATTCATGATGTAGAAAGAAGTTACCTACCTTTGCTATCTGTAGTAGGTTAGAATGGTAGCTTCCCTAAAGATATATTTATATTCTAATCCCTAGAAACGGAGACTATTTGGAGGAAGTGAAACAATTTTTGCAAATGTAATTAAATCCAATGATGGGGGGCATCAATGAGTAGTTTGGGGTTAACTATATAAATTGTTATATGGAAAGAGATAAAACAATGAGTCCCTACTTGTATAGCACAGGCAAATATATTCACTATCTTATAATAAAATATGGTAGAAAGAAATATGAAAAAGAATATATATGTAATGTATACATATCTATGTGTGTGTGTCACTTTGCTGTGTATCAGAAAGCAACACAATGTAATGTCGACTATAATTCAATCAGTTCAGTTTAGTTCAGTCGCTCAGTCGTGTCTGACTCTTTGCGACCCCATAAATCACAGCACGCCAGGCCTCCCTGTCCATCACCAATTCCCGGAGTTCACTCAGACTCATGTCCATCGAGTCAGTGATGCCATCCGGCCATCTCATCCTCGGTCGTCCCCTTCTTCTCCTGCCCCCAATCCCTCCCAGCATCAAAGTCTTTTCCAATGAGTCAACTCTTCGCAAGAGAAATCCAATGATAAATCTCCTTATAGGAGAAAAACAGAAGGAAATTTGAGGGAAAAGGTGAGAAGACACAGAGAAGAATGCAAGGTGACTGTGTCAACAATGACTGGGATGACTTAACTTCTAGCCAAGGGACTCACAGAATCACTGAATCCTTGAAGAGGTAGAGAACAGAATCTCCTTCGGGATGTGCTAAGTCACTCAGTCATGTCTGACTTTTTGCAACCCCATGGAGTGTAGCCTACAAGGTTCCTCTGTCCATGGGACTCTCCAGGCGAGAAACGTGGAGAGGGTTGCCACTTCCTCATCCAGAGGATCTTCCCAACCTTGGAACCAGACTCACATCTCTGTCTCCTGCATTGTCCAGCTGGTTCTTTACCACTACTAACACCTGGGGAGCCCAATCTCCCTACAGCTTTCATCTATTTCTTTCTCCCTCTTTGAATTCAATTCAATTCAGTTGTGGGTTCTGGCCCTATGACTCCAGTAGTCACACTTTAGAGAAACTGTCATCATGAGAGTTGTTCGTCACAATGGTAGAAGGCAAAATATTACTAGAAATTAAATACGCCAGCCGAGAAATGACATATGACACTGTGACTACTGGATCACTGGCAAGACATGCAATCCTATTGTGTGCTATGAAGATGAAAGTCCAGAAGTTCTTAGTGAGTTGCTATACTTATTCAGTTTAGTTCAGTCACTCAGTCGTGTGACTCTTTGCGACCCCATGAATCGCAGCACGCCAGGTCTCCCTGTCCATCACCAACTCCCGGAGTTCACTCAGACCCACGTCCATCGAGTCCTTGATGCCATCCAGCCATGTCATCCTCTGTCGTCCCCTTCTCCTCCTGCCTCCAATCCCTCCCAGCATCAGAATCTTTTACAATGAGTCAACTCTTCGCATGAGGTGGCCAAAGTACTGGAGTTTCAGCTTTAGCATCATTCCTTCCAAAGAAATCCCAGGGCTGATCTTCAGAATGGACTGGTTGGATCTCCTTGCAGTCCAAGGAACTCTCAAGAGTCTTCTCCAACACCACAGTTCAAAAGCATCAATTCTTCGGCACTCAACTTTCTTCACAGTCCAACTCTCATATTTATACATGACTACTGGAAAAACCATAGCCTTGACTAGATGGACCTTACTTGGCAAAGTAATGTCTCTGCTTTTGAATAAGCTATCTATGTTAATCATAGGTTTCCTTCCAAGGAGTAAGTGCCTTTTAATTTCATGGCTGCAGTCACCATCTGCAGTGATTTTGGAGCCTAAAAGCATAAAGTCTGACACCATTTCCACTGTTTCCCCATCTGAAGTGATGGGACAGGATGCCATGATCTTCATTTTCTGAATGTTGAGCTTTAAGCCAACTTTTTCACTCTCCTCTTTCACTTTTATCAACAGGCTTTTTAGTTCCTCTTCACTTTCTGCCATAAGGGTGGTTTCTTCTGCACATGTGAGGTTATTGATATTTCTTCCGGCAATCTTGATTCCAGCTTGTGTTTCTTCCAGTCCAGCATTTCTCATGATGTACTCTGCATAGAAGTTAAATAAGCAGGGTGACAAGATACAGCCTTGACGTACTCCTTTTCCTATTTGGAACCAGTCTGTTGATCCATGTCCAATTCTAACTGTTGCTTCCTGACCTGCATACAGATTCTCAAGAGGCAGGTTAGGAGGTCTGGTATTCCCATCTCTCTCAGAATCTTCTATAGTTTATTGTGATCCACATAGTCAAAGGCTTTGGCATATAAAGAAGTCAATAAAGCAGAAATAGATGTTTTTCTGGAACTCTCCCGCTTTTTCGATGATCCAGCAGGCATTGGCAATTTGATGCCTGGTTCCTCTGCCTTTTCTAAAACCAGCTTGAACATCAGGAAGTTCACGGTTCCCAAATTGTTGAAGCCTGGCTTGGAGAATTTTGAGCATTACTTTACTAGCATGTGAGATGAGTGCAACTGTGCGGTAGTTTGAGCATTCTTTGGCATTGTCTTTCTTTGGAATTGGAATGAAAACTGACCTCATCCAGTCCTGTGGCCACTGCTGAGTTTTCCAAACTTGCTGGCATAATGAGTGAATCACTTTCACAGCATCATCTCTCAGGATTTGAAATAGGTCAACTGGAATTCCATCACCTCCACTAGCTTTGTGCATAGTGATGCTTTCTAAGGCCCACTTGACTTCACATTCCAGGATGTCTGGCTCTAGATGAGTGATCACACCATCGTAATTATCTTGGTCATGAAGATCTTTTTGTGCAGTTCTTCTGTGTATTCTTGCCACCTCTTCTTAATATCTTCTGCTTCTGTTAGGTCCATACCATTTCTGTCCTTTATCGAGCCCATCTTTGCATGAAATGTTCCCTTGGTATCTCTAATTTTCTTGAAGAGATCTCTAATCTTTCCCATTCTGTTCTTTTCCTCTATTTCTTTGCATTGATCACTGAAGAAGGCTTTCTTATGTCTTCTTGCTATTCTCTGGAACTCTGCATTCAGATGCTTATATCTTTCCTTTTCCCCTTTGCTTTTCACTTCTCTTCTTTTCACAGCTGTTTGTAAGGCCTCCTCAGACAGCCATTTTGCTTTTTTGCATTTCTTTTCCATGGGGATGATCTTGATCCCTGTCTCCTGTCCAATGTCATGAACCTCATTCCATAGTTCTTCAGGCACTCTATCTATCAGATCTAGGCCCTTAAATCTATTTCTCACTTCCACTGTATAATCATAAGGGATTTGATTTAGGTCATATCTGAATGGTCTAGTGGTTTTCCCTACTTTTTTCAATTTAAGTCTGAATTTGGCAATAAGGAGCTCATGATCTGAGCCAGAGTCAGCTCCCGGTCTTCTTTTTGCTGACTGTATAGGGTTTCTCCATCTTTGGCTGCAAAGACTATAATCAATTTTATTTTGGTGTTGACCATCTGGTGATGTCCATTTGTAGAGTCTTCTCTTGTGTTGTTGGAAGAGGGTGTTTGCTATGACCAGTGCATTTTCTTGGCAAAACTCTATTAGTCTTTACCCTGCTTCATTACGCATTCCAAGGCTAAATTTGCCTGTTACTCCAGGTGTTTCTTGACTTCATATTTTTGCATTCCATTCCCCTATCATTTAAGGGACTTCTCTTTTGGGTGTTAGTTCTAAAAGGTCTTGTAGGTCTTCATAAAACCATTCAACTTCAGCTTCTTCAGCGTTTCTGGATAGGGCATAGACTTGGATAACTGTGATATTGAATGGTTTCCCTTGGAGACGAACAGAGGTCATTCTGTTGTTTTTGAGATTGCATCCAAGTACTGCGTTTTGGACTCTTTTGTTGACCATCATGGCTACTCCATTTCTTCTGAGGGTCCTGCCCACAGTAGCAGATATAATGGTCATCTGAGTTAAATTCACCCATTCCAGTCCATTTTAGTTCATTGATTCCTAGAATGTTGACGTTCACTCTTGCCATTTCTTATTTAACCACTTCCAATTTGCCTTGATTCATGAACCTGACATTCCAGGTTCCTATGCAATATTGCTCTTTACAACATCGGACCTTGTTTCTATCACCAGTCACATCCATAACTGGGTATTGTTTTTGCTTTGGCTCCATCCCTTCATTCTTTCTGGAGTTATTTCTCCACTGATCTCCAGTAGCATATTGGGCACCTACTGACCTGAGGAGTTCCTCGTTCAGTATCCTATTATTTTGCCATTTCATGCTGTTCATGGAGTTCTCAAGGCAAGAATACTGAATTGATTTGCCATTCCCTTCTCCAGTGGACCACATTCTGTCAGACCTCTCGACCATGACCCACCTGTCTTGGGTTGCCCCACGGACATGGCTTAGTTTCATTGAGTTAGACAAGGCTGTGGTCCTACTGTGATTAGATTGACTAGTTTTCTGTGAGTATGGTTTCAGTGTGTCTGCCCTCTGATGCCCTCTTGCAACACCTACCATCTTACTTGGGTTTCTCTTACCTTAGGAGTGGGTTATCTCTTCACAGCTGCTTCAGCAAAGTGCAGCTGCTGCTCCTTACCTTGGACGAAGGGTATCTCCTCACTGCCGCCCTTCCTGACCTTCAATGTGGGATAGCTCCTCTAGGCCCTCCTGCACCAGTGTGCCACCGCTCCTTGGACAATGGTTGCTCTTCCCGGCTGCTGCCCCCTGCCTTGGGCGTGGGTTTGCTCCCCCGGCTGCCGCCCCTGGCCTCGGGCATGCGGTGGCTCCTCCCGGCCACCAACCCTGGCCTTGTATGTGGGGTGGCTCCTCCAGACTGTCGCCCCTGACCTCGGATGCAGGGTGGCTCATCTCAGCCATTCCTGCGCCATCGCAACCTGGCACTCTCGGCTGCTGCCCCTGACCTTGGACGTGGGGTAGCTCCTCTCACTGCGCTTAGTGTGCCAGCCATCACAGCCGCTTGTGCTCAGTGTTACCACCGTTTATTCTTTTGGCTCGCTTCACCTTACATAAGTAGAGTAGTCTCATACCCTCCTAGAGCAGACAAGTCAAAATTTTACTGATTAAGTATAGGGTGGATAAGATGCCTTTCTTCTATTAATTAGAAATGTGCCTTTCTTCTATAAATTAGAAAAGATGTGATTGTGGAAGAAACAGTGGGAAAGGCAAAACTGAGTTGTCAACTGCAGTAGCTCTGTTGTAAGGAGGCAAAAGCTTGCAATTTGAGGATCTAACAGTTAATTCCCTTAAAATGCCCCATGTCCACACAATCTTGCATAGCCTTCTTAGAACCCTAGGATAGACAGAGCAAGTTTGATGAATACCAGCCAATTCTAGTCCAACAGAGAGGAAATCACGGTACTCTAAGGTAGGAAGACCAGATATTATACACATTTTACAATGAAAAAACCAAATTTTAGAAAAATTAAATGATTTTTCCAGACTCATTATGGAATTGGCATACAAAAAAAATAAGATTAATGTATGTTAATATGTGTGTGAGAGAGAGGGACAGAGAGACAGAGAGAGACAGGCAAAGGCAGAAACTGAGGGAAATAGATACATACAAATTTTGGTTCTTGAGCTCATAATTTCAGATCCTTTCTTTAAGTAACATGACTTTCACAACTGATCATGCATGGCTAAACATTAAAAAAAAAATCAGGAACCATAAAGTAAGTAATTTTATGATAAGATGCTAAAACTCTATTGTCATAATACAAGCCAAACTTCCTTCCCATATCTAGCTTGATAAGATTAGGACACTGAAAAAAGGTGGTATTTTAAAAACTTCTCTTGAATTATTTGTATTTTTATTAGTATGGATTATGGATAAGCATCTAGAGAACTTGTCTCCATTTTCTCCCTGCCTTATTGAGAAAACACGTGCTTACAGACCAAGCTTTAGGCAATGACTTACTGCCATGATATAAAGCATTTGTAATTGTTTCCTTGAGAGTTTCAAGACCCTAGCTCCCAAGGTCATTTATTTTCTGCCCTTTGCCATCTGACCATTTATCTAGTGCATTGGGATTGTCACTTAAAAGAACTGACCTTGCATTTTGATGATGTGACTGAATATGGGAAAAAATGAAGTAATTTTTTAAAGGATTAGTAAATCACAGTAGGAATATAAAAAATAGTAGTAAGTGTTGCTAAAGAAACAATTGTTTACTTACCAGAAGTTTCTATAAGTTGTGCTTTAGATAAACTGACAAGGCTTGACAGATGCAAAACTGCTGGAAACTTTTATTACTATGTAAAGATGAATCATTTTTCTTTTTGTTCCAGGAAAATACTCTCCCCACAGAGGAAAAAAAAATGAGCTCATTTCAACCTAAAAATAAATCAATGGTCCAAAAAAAAAATTAGATGGAGAAGAAGTAAGAAAAATTCAATGGGCCATATTTCATATAGGAAAATGATACCACTGATACATTGTCAATAAGGCATTGTCTTTGAACTTCTTCTATGGGAAATAAGGTTTTCACTAAATTACCCACAGTTACTCATTTGGTTTCTGTTTTTGAATAAAGACACTTGATCTGGCAACAATGTTTTCTCTATCAAACTATTTCATTTAGCTTCACTGACTCTATGCTCTAATCCATTGATTTTCCAAGATTTATTAAATGCCCCACCTTCTCCATGTTACCTTTCATGTATAGAAAACCCACTAAAATCTCACAGTTATATTGTTATTTCTTATGACTCTTACAATATACTGCTTGCTGTTAATCATCTTCTGTTAAGCTCTCTTAAAAATATGTGGAAAAGATCTCAATTAATTGAATATTCCATGAATGCTCAGAGGCGCCAAAGGGACTCAAGATAAACAGAGCCCAAATACTTGAAGGAAAGCAGCATGCTTTGTTTCTAGCTGGTTGTCCCAAACCATGGAAGAATCTCTTAGCAAGTCAATTTGCCGTGAAAGCAGGTGTGAACTGGGAAAGCTTTGTTCCCCTCCCTCCTCCTTAGGAGTGGTGGTGTGGAACCAAGTAGGCTGAATGATTATGTTACCCTGAGACCCACTGTGAGTCCCTTGGCCTAATTACTCAAAGTAACTATTCATATACAAGTTACTCAAAGCGGATGGAGTCAGACACTTTGTTGCTACATTGTCTTCAAGGAAGTGAGAAACTTTGCAAGAAAAACCTTCCTTATAGAAAAGTATGTTCCTATCCGGCTCCTTTTCTTCTTCATCTCTTGTATCATCATGAAATCAGAGCATATTACCTACAGATGTTCCAAAAAGATATTCCATCTTTTCCTGTAGCCTACTTTACTTCATCTCAAAGCATTCATCAAAACCTAAAATACATCTCTGCTTTACTCTTCTGTTGACTAGGATCCTTAAGAGTAGGGACTAGGATTGCTTTATTTTCAGTTTATGTACCCATTTCTAATTTCACAGCTGATGTATCACATGATCACAATGAAAATATGATGAATAAATGACTGAATGTATAACAGAATCATCACCAGATATGTTAGAGTCTCTGTGTCTTAATGAAGGCTCTAAAACTTATGATGAACCTATATTTTCATAGGATACCCTGAAATCCTTTAGGATTTTTATATAATTGCTAATATTCTTATTCCTTATGATATAGGGTAGTGTGTATCACAATGACTTGATAAGATATCCATTATATGTGCATCTACTTCAAACCCAGATCTGGGATTTATATTCCCAGGAAAAATATTTAATATTGCATGCTTTGAGAAAGCATTCAAAGAGATTTTAATAAACACTACTAGATGGACAACACCACAAGGTAGTTATGAACTGCTGTATATTTTATTTGCCATATCAAATTATATCTATGTTACTAAACATAGTCCATTTCATTAACCTTTTAAAGAAGCAAAACTTTTATTTTATTTTTTTGAATATAATTGACTTATAAAATTATATTAGGTCCACATGTACAACAAAGTAATTCAATATTTTATTAATATATGTTATAAAATTATCACCATGATATTTACTTACTATCACACCATATACAATTATAATGATATTATTAACTGTATTCAATATTGGTGAACATTGCATTCTTATGAATTATTTACTTCATGACTGGAAACTTGCACATCTTAATCTCACCTATTTCACTAATCATGCCCTCCCCCTTCCCTCTGGCAACCACCAGTTTGTTCGTTGTACCTATGAGTCTGTTTCTGCTTTATGTTTCTTCATTTCTTTTGTTATTTACATTCTACATGTAAGTGAAATAATACTGTGTTTGTTTTTCTCTGACTCAATTATTTTGCTTAGTATAATACCCTCTACGTCCATCCATATTGTCCAAATGGTGAGATTTTATCCTTTTATGGCTGAGTAATATTCCATTACATGGAATATGTTATTTCTGGTTTTGATTAATGCTTTGAGATGAAGTTAATAGGCTACAAGAAAAATGATTAAATAAGCATATCTGTAGGTGGTGTGCCGATTTCATGATACAAGAGATGAAGATAAAGATGATATAAGGGATAAAGGATGAAAGTGGATTTCATGATACAAGATTCCAGATGCCAAAATATTTCTCCAAAAGGATAGGAGGTATAAAAACTTAAAACAAAACAAAACAAAACAAAACTGAACTTCTCAGAGAAATTTTAAAATATACATAACAAAATAAAAATTTCATAAATTATATCTGACCCAGAGGGATGGTATGGGGAGGGAGGTGGGAGGGGGTTTCAGGATTGGGAACACGTGTACACCCATGGCAGATTCATGTTGATATAAGGCAAAACCAATACAATATTGCAAAGTAAAAAATAATAATAATAAATAATAAAATAAAGAAGAAAGTAAAATAAAATAAAATGGCAATAAATAAATATTGCAAAAATTAAATAGGCAAGTAAAATATATACATTGTTTTCAACAAAGGCAGACTTTCATAATGTATTGAGGCCATAAAGGAAATTTCAAGAAATGCCAAGTACTTGATATCATCATGCTTTTTCAGTATAATAGAATAGAATATGAAAACTTTTTTTCAGTAATTCTGCAGAGTTTAAAGGGTCTCAGTCACCCGACCAGGGATTGAACTCAGGCCACATCAGTGAAAGCCAGGAATCCTAACTACTAGAATGCCAGGAAACTCCCAGAATAAGAAAAATTTTAAACTATATGAATTTATTAGGTTATGCTGGGTCTTAGTTGAGACAAGTGAGATCTTCACTCTTCATTGCAGCATGTGGGATCTTCTTTTAGCTGAGCATGCAAATTCTTAGTTGTGGCATGTGGGATTTAGTTCCTCAAGCAGGGATGAGATGCAGTCCCCCTGCACTGGGAGCATGGAGTCTTAACTATTAGACCCCAGGGAAATCCCCAGAATAAGATTTTTTTTTTAAGAAATCAAATATTTGAGAACAAAAATTAAAACGTGAAAATAGTGAAAACTCAATATAATCTTATATCCAGGAGAAAATGGGGACTAATACTGCCCTAATAATGTGAAGTTTGGTTTGGCAGTGAGTTCTTTTTCATCACAATCAACATTTTCTCCATGCTTGTTGATAATGTTGTCTTGGTACAGCTAGGGTGAGCTTGTAAAACCACTCATGTTCAATGACCTGTGTGATCTGGTGAGGTTGGCAGAACAAGGACCATTGGCAGAAAAAAAAAAAAAGAAAAGTGAAAATAACATTAATAGTATTTTGCCTACTGTAGAAATCTTAAAAACCAAAAGAAAAAATGAAATAAATAGTAAAACATTTGTTTACAAACAAATTCCAAATAGTGTAAAGCTCCCATCAAGAGATTATATTTGCTATTACAATTGTGATTTGGGAAAGTTTTCATGGAAATGCCCCCAAAATTGCTGTTATATAAAGATGTTGCATTTCTCTCAAGAAGAAAACAACTTACATCTTTAATTGTTCAAATGAAGGCTTTTTATTTCATTGAGTTTTTCAGATATCACATTATATAATATTAAATATTTTCCATCAACTACTAACTCCATATATTATTTTATGATGTAACTGGGCCTTCCCAGGTAGGCTTAGTAGTTTAAAAAAAAAAAAAAAAAGAATCTGTAGGAGACATGAGAAGTGGGTTCAATGCATTAAATGTTCCTTCAAAATATTATTCAAAAGTGTTCTAGGCAGATATTTTCTTGTTTTTATTTTTAATGGTAAAGATTAATGTTTCTTCATTAAATATAATAGTTTGGGCATATGTTATATTATTCTTGGGTTTTTTATTGGAATTATATAGAATTTTATCAAATGTTTTTTGGAAAATCTTGAAAGAATATGTTTTTATTTCCCCTCAGGAATACTAAAATGATAAAATATATTAATAGAGTTCTCCTTTGCTAATTGGGATTAAAGTCTCCCTGGTCATGGCATATTATCTACAGTGATTAATTTATTTGACAATATTTTGTTTAGTATCCTTGCCTGTATCCTGCAGCCTTTTTAAATTTCTGTGTTATCAGAACTTGCTCTTACTTCGTCTTCTTCATTTACTATCTAAATGTTGCTTTAAAAGGGAATATTTCCTACTTCTTCTAAACTCTGTAAAAGTTTGAATCACATGAAAATTAAACATTACTTTTAAGCATCTTTAATTCAAAGTATAGACTTGTGAAATAATCTGGATCCTCCATATCTATGGGGATCATACCTTGACTACTTCCCATCCATGTTCTGCATGGTTATCTAACTCTTAAGATATTATACTTCTTTTTGAACTTTATACAGCCTGAGTTACAATGAATCTTAAGACACATCATTATTTTATGTATCTTCTAAAAAAATACCCCTAATAAATATACTATGTAACGTATCTATTTTTAAAATTGACTTGAATTATATTGCCCATTTAATGGAAAAGATTTTTAATACTTATTTAGCTGTAGAGATTTATCGTTTATTTTTCTGAATATGCAAATTATAACCCCCTCCACTCCATAATGCTAAATTATTACATATGCAGTTCTCTTGAGAGAGAACTTTCTAATATATATTACTTTGGGTCAGTTATTTAACTTCCTTATGTGTCATGGTTTACAGGTACATTTGATAATGATAATTCTTAAGAGATTAAATAAAATAATGTATGAGAAGTATTCATAAGAATTGCTCAACAAGTGATCCCATTGTTATTCTTCTTCCTTAATGAATGAGGTAAGCATTCATCTCTGTTTTCTAGCTCTGATATCGTAGTTTTATTTCTTTAAAAATATATATATATTTTTTTTAATATTTGGATGGGTGTCCAAGAGAAGTTAAAACATATAGTCATTTAGAAAGAGAAACTTTGACTACACATTCTGAACACATAACTCTAAGTTTATTAATTAGTGTTTTAGTCATGCCCCTTCTTTTCTTACCAAGCTGTATCTAAGATGCTGAAATCAGGTTCCACATAATCTTTAAGTGTTACTCTTCACTGTTCTTGGCATGTGCAGACATGCTTCAGTCGTATCTGACTCTTTGCAACTATATGGACTGTAGCCCACCAGGCTCCTCAGTCCATGGAATTCTCCAGGCAAGAATATTGGGTGGATTGCCATGCCCTCCTCCAGGGGATCTTCTGGACCCAGGGATCAAACCCACTTCTCTTTACATCTTCTGAATTGGCACGTGTGGTCTTTGCCACTATCGCCACCTGGCATAGAGCTAGGGACATAGCAGGTATTCAGCGAATGTGTGTTTAGTTAAAACCACAACCAAAGCCATTGAACCATAGTAATTTTCCTCTAAGCATTCATACTTGGGTTCAGTCTCAAGCTAGATGAATAGAACAGTAGAATCACTACCTTCCCAGGCCTGTTTCTGAAAAGCATGTGAAACATTTCAGGGTTTCAACTCTGTTCCCTATAGACCAACCCTACAGATCACAAAACACATTTCACTTGCCCTTCCAGTTGTCAGCCTATGCAGAGGATCAATGAATGAAATAGGCCCCAAAGGCAAAACCATTCTCATTTTCAGTGGCACCTACGGCCAAGGTTGAAGCAGATTAACAGAGGTGATACAGGGCTAGTGCAATTGTCCTCTAGAGAAAAAGAAATTCATTTCCAAGACTTGTCAGTCATACTCATGAAAGCCATATCTGCTCTTTTTTAAAAGAGAAAATCAACCTATAGAATTTTCTGATATTTGGTTTCAGAATTACCAGCTTTCTATGAGTTTTAAGGTATGTACTCCAACCCAATAATGTAAAAATAGCCATAGGATAAGGCTTCATTGTGAGTATAACATTTTATCTTTACATTACCTTATACTTAGAGAAAATTTTCAAGAATAATACAGGGAACTTTATGACAATCTTTCTTCAAAATGACCCCTTTTCCTTTTGGTTCATTGGTTTTATCATTCTCTGTCTGCATATGTGTCTTTGTGAGTGTGTGTGTGCATGTATGCAACATATTTTTTTTCAAAATAATTTGAGAGTAAAACTGATATCATGATCTTTATAAATAAATATTTTAATTTACTTTTCAATGAAGTATAATGACTTACAATGTTATATTAGTTTCAGGTGTACAGTATAGTGATTTGGTATTTTTATACACTATGAAACGATCACCATGATAAGTCTAGTTACCATCAGTAACCATGCAAAGTTATTACAACATTATTGACTGTATTATATCTTCACGTTTATTTTAAAACTAGATTTTCTAAGTTGTTTAGAAAAGGGTATTCTCTTACATTACCAATGTAAAATTACCAAAATCAGAAAATTTAACATTAATCACAAAATTATCATCTAACCCATAGTTAATGCTTAATATTTTTAAAATTTTCTCAGTGATGTTCTCTGTAGCTATTCCTTGATACAGGAAGACCTGTAAGATTTATTTGTGAAATCTTCCTTGTTTTCTTTAATCTCATCATTTCTTTATCTTAAACTTGACTATTAAGAGTCAATTATTTTATAAAATATCCCACAATAACTGTGCATTATTGTACTTTATGAATATATATTTTCTATGCATTTTTGGCAATTATCAGAGAAATGAAGCTGTTTTCTTCTCCACAAATTGTAACAGGAAGCACATCATGTTAGTGATGTCCTTTGATTATTCTCTTAAAATGGAGTCCATCTGGTTTCTTCACAGTAAAGTTATGATTTTTCTGAACTGTCATAAGTAATTTGTATGATGCTTTGAGATTACTTAAATATCTTTGTATAATCTTTATTAATTTTAGCAATCATTTTGAAGATTATCTAACTTTATCATTCCTTCTGTATTTATTAGCTGGTAAAAGACTCTGATGCTGGGAGGGATTGGGGGCAGGAGGAGAAGGGAACGACAGAGGATGAGATGGCTGGATGGCATCAGTGACTCGATGGACGTGAGTCTGAGTGAACTCCAGGAGTTGGTGATGGACAGGGAGGCCTGGCGTGCTGCAACTCATGGGGTCGCAAAGAGTCAGATACGACTGAGCGACTGAACTGAACTGAACTGATTCTACTAAATAAGCTTTCCCTTCTCCCATATTAATTAACTAATTATTTTACTTGCATCAATATGAGCTCATGAATTTCTATTTTTAGTCAATGGATTAGACTGCATTTTCATTACTATTTCTTTAAATAATTAAACATCCCTAGATTTGGTCAATACAAACCCCTTCAATCTGGCTTAAGTTTTCTTCTGTCTTAAGATTTTCCTTAACACAAGGCTCATTATCAAGTTCCCACTTTTTATTATTTGTCAATCGCTTCTCCAACACTGACAAATATGGTTCCCTTTAGCCTTAATATTTGTATTTATTTTCCTAAGGAAATTAGACAGCAGTTAGTTAACAGTTAGTTACTAACTAATACTATTAATCCACTGGAAAAAAGCAAATCCACAAACTAGAGTTCAGTAATGAAGATATTAACATTAAGAAATGTTATCATTCTTTGTAAAATTTATATACAGTAGATGCATAATTCTTGAGTGGACAGTTCAGTGAATTTTGACAAATTCATAAGCTATGTAAAGTACAGCCCTATCTAGATAAAGGATATTCCCATTACCTCAGTAAATTCCTTTATATTGTTTCCCACTCAATCACAAGCCACCCAAAATTGGGGAATAATATTTTTATAATAAAATTACTATAAAAATACCTGCTGGCATTATTAATCAAATTATATTATGTCTCTAGGCCAATCTGAGAGATTTGACACTTCAACAACAGTAAGTCTGATAATCATGTATCCTTCCATGAATATAGGTCTGTTTTTATTTTTCAGTGACGCTTTATAAAGTTATATGTACAAACTTTGTCTGAGTTGTTAGATTTATCCCTAAGTATTTTATATGTTGTTTGATATTATAGTGCATGATATTGATTTTTATTTTATTTTCAATGTGTCTTTCCCTAGTACATTTAAAAAAAAAGAAAAAAATTGATTTTGTAATGCATTGGCCACAATGTTCCTTTGGGTTTAAATTAAAAACAAACAAACAAAAAACCACATTTCTTTGATTTCACCAAGAGCTTTATTGAATAATATATTCACTGGTTTGTTCCACTACCTTCTGCCATTTTTAAGGCAACTTCATAATTACATCTTCCCAAAACTTTTTATCTTTTTGAGCAAAGAGCTATTCCAGATGCATTTTACAGTTTTCCAGGGAATGGAAATGTTTTCCAATAAGAAAATTTTGTAAAGACTTAATTAAATTCAAGTCCAAAGATGCAATGTCTGGTGAATACAGCAGATGAATCAGAACTTCCCAGCCAAGATGTAGCAGCTTTTTCCTGATCATCAAATAAACATATGCTCTTATGTTATCCTGATGGAAGATTATATATTTTCTATTGACTAATTCTGGATGCTTTTTGTCAAGTGCTGCTTTCAGTTGGTCTAATTCAGAGTGGTACATTTTGGAATTAATAATTTACTTTTCCAAAACGAGCTCATAATAGAAGAGTCCCTTCCAATCCCACCATATATAAACCACCACTTTCTTTAAATGAAGACCAGCATTTGGTGTGGTTGGTAGTGGTTCATTTCACTTGCTCCATGACCTTCCATTTCACATTATCATACAGTATTCGCTATTCATTGCTCATCACAATTTGTTTTAAAAATCAGAAGTTTTTCTAACATTTAAATACAGAATCACATACAGAAATATGATCAAGAAGTGTTTTTCATTTATGTGTAACACAAATGTTAAAGCAATTAACATAACCAAGCTGGTGCAAATGATTTTCAAAGCTTGATTTGGATATTTTGAGTATATTAGCTATCTCCTGCATTGGTATAACACTGAATATTCTCAATTAATATACTGATTTGATCACTATCAACTTCAACTGGTCTACCCAACCATGAAGCATTGTCCAGTGAGAAATCTCCAGCATGAAACTTTACAAACCACTTTTACACTCTTGATCAGTCACAGCAGTTTCTCCATATGCTTTACAAATCTTTTATTTTCATTTAAATTTCATTTTTACCTTTTTTGAAATAATAAAGCTTAATAGGTTGAAATTTGTACTCTTTTTCTTCCATCTTCAATGTTAAAAATGGCTACACAAAAATTCACCAATTTTGATAATTGTTTTTAAACACATGATGATATGACAGCTGTTTTAACAGAGGGATGGTACAGGGAGGGAGGAGGGAGGGGGGATCGGGATGGGGAACACGTGTACACCTGTGGCGGATTCATGTTGATGTACGGCAAAACCAATACACTATTCTAAAGTAATTAACCTACAATTAAAATAAGTAAATTTTAAAAAATACAGTCTAAGAAAATTATTTCAGTAAAGTTAAAGGCAACTAAGCACTACTAGAGCCATCATACAGGAAGAAAACAGCAAACATTTTGGTCAACCCAATATATTGGCCAACTGTCCTGTGACCTTGCAAAATTCACATGAGTGTTCTAAATTAATTGTTTTGTAGACTTCTTGGGATTATTTTATGTAGACAATAACTTAATCTGATTTTTTTTTCTTTTTCCAAACTTTATGCCTGTTGTTTTTCTGTTTTCTTATTGAATTTTTAAAAGCTTTCCAGATAATAGTAAATACAAGATGTGAGATTAGATAACTATGTCTTTTATTATTATTATTATTTAATTGGGGTATAGTTGCCTTACAAAGTTGTATTTGTTTCTTCAATACAGTGAAACAAGTCAGCCATGTGTATCTATATATACCCTCTCTTGTGGCCCTCCCTCCCTTCTCCATTCCACTCATCTAGGTCAACACAGAGTACTGAACTCAGCTCCCTGAGTTCAGGGAGGTCCCTGAACAGCAGTTCCCCACTAGCTATCTATTACTATTTTACACATGGTAGTGTATATTTACTACCCAATTGGATAATCCCAATTTCCCAATTCATCCCACCTCTTCCCCTCGCTGTGTCCATACATTCATTGTGTACATCTGCATTTCTACCCCTGCCCTGAAAATAGGTTCAAATCCAGAGGTAAACTCACACATTTACAGTCACCTGCTGCTGCTACGTCGCTTCAATCGTGTCCGAGTGCGACCTCATAGACCACAGCGCACCAGGCTCCCCCATCCCTGGGATTCTCCAGGCAAGAACACTGGAGTGGGTTACCACTTCCTTCTCCAATGCATGAAAGTGAAAAGTGAAAGTCAAGTCGTTCAGTCGTGTCTGACTCTTAGCGACCACATGGACTGCACCCTACCAGGTTCCTCCATCCGTGGGACTCTCCAGGCAAGAGTTTTGGAGTGGGAGTGCCATTGCCTTCTCCACAGTCACCTAATCTATGACAAAAACAAGACATACAATGGAGAAAAGATAGCCTCTTCAATAAGTGGTGCTACGAAAACTGCACAGCTAAATGTAAAAGAATAAAACTAAAGCAGTCCCTAATACCATACAGGAAAATAAACTAAAAATTGATCAAAGACCTAAATATAAGACTAGACACTATAAAAACCCTTAGAGGAAAACATAGGAAGGACACACTTTGACATAAATCACAGATAGAACTCTTTTGACTCATCTCCTAGTATAATGAAAACAAATAAACAGAAAACAAATTGGATATAATTAAACTTAAAAGCTTTTGCACAGCAAAGAAAATCATAAACAAGACAAAAAGACAGCCCTCAGAATGGGGAGGAACACTCACAAAGTAACTGAAGAAGATATGAATTTCCAAAATATACAAACAGCTTATGCAGCTCAACAAAAGCAAACACCCAATCCAAAAAATGGACTGAAGACCTAAATAGACATTTCTCCAAAATAAATAATTATATTTTGTTTCTAATCTTACATGGTGGTGTTGCAGTTACTATTGCTGCTTCATAATCTATGTCAAAATGTAGTAAAATAAAACCAATATTTTATTATTATCACCAATTTTCTTACAATATTAAACAAGAAAAATGATTTGTCTCTGTTCTTCAATCTCAGCGGCTTTTGTGAGGAAGACTTAAAACTTTTGCAAGGCTGAGAAATACTCAAACAGTGGAGGCTAAAATTATGTTTATGTGCTTTCACTCATATGTCTGGGGGTTAATTCTGGTTGTCAGTTGAGACCTCTGCTGGAACTGTTTACTGGAGGACCTACATATGGTTTCTCTGGGTTTTCCAAACTAACATTTTAATAGCGACCATGTAGTCAGAGTCTGTGCCCTCATACATATGAAAACTAGGCCAAAAAACCTTTATGACGTTGCCTTGGAAGTCAAATGCATAATTCCTACTTTGCTGCATTGGTCAATGTAGTTATATACCTGAACAGACTGAAGTGGACCAAATATATACTAGGACTCTTGATGAGCCAGAAGAGAAGGTCACAGCGCAAGAAATACGTGGGATGGGAAATTTTGCCACAGAAAGTATAATTAGCCGTCAATGTTTTACATCCACTTTTTACCAGATTGAGATAGTTTTGTTCTATTCCTGATTTGTTGGGATATTTTATCATAAAAAACATGTGACATAATCATGGAATTATTCTTTTGTTTTTACTAATGAGGTACATTATGTTGACTTCTCAGTTATTAGCTATCCTTGAATTGCTTGGATGAATTCTACTTGTTCATATTGCTCTATCCTTTTCATATACTGATATATTGCAAATTGCTAACATATTTTAAAGAAAATTTGTATCTATGTTTATAAGATATATTTTATTGTAAGTTAATTTTTATTCATTTTGTTATATCGGATTTATTCTGGCCTTATACAGTGAGTTAGGAAGTGTTCCTGTCTTTCTTTTTTTTTTTTTTTCAAGTTGGAAAAAGAAATTTTATCTTTTTATTTATTTTTATTTTAAAATATTGTATTGATTTTGCCATACATTGATATGAATCCACCATGAGTGTACATGTGTTCCCCATCCTGAACCCCCCTCCCACCTCTCACCCCATCCCATACCTCTGGGTCATCCCAGTGCACCAGCCTTGAGCATCCTGTATCCTGCATTGAACCCAGACTGGTGAATCATTTCACATATGACAATATACATGTTTTCATGCCATTCTCCCAAATCATCCCACCGTTGCCCTCTCCCACAGAGTCCAAAAGACTGATCTATACATCTGTGTCTCTTTTGCTGTCTCGCATACAGGGTTATTGTTACCATCTTTCTATATTCCATATATATGTGTTATTATACCGTATTGGTGTTTTTCTTTCTGGCTTACTTCACTCTGTATGATAGGCTCCAGTTTCATCCACCTCATTAGAACTGATTCAAATGTATTGTGTGTATGTGTACCATAGCTTTCTTATCCATTCATCTGCTGACGGACCTCTAGGTTGCTTCCACGTCCTGGCTATTATAAACAGTGCTGCGATGAACACTGGGGTACACATGTCTCTTTGAATTCTGGTGTCCTTGGTGTGTATGCCCAGCAGTGGGATTGCTGGGTCATAAGGCAGTTCTATTTCCAGTTTTTTAAGGAATCTCCACACTATTCTCCATAGTGGCTGTACTAGTTTGCATTCCCACCAACAGTGTAAGAGAGTTCCCTTTGCTCCACACCCTCTCCAGCATTTATTGCTTGTAGACTTTTGGATCACAGCCATTCTGACTGACGTAAGATGGTACCTCATTGTGGTTTTGATTTGCATTCGTCTGATAATGAGTGCTGTTGAGCATCTTTTCATGTGTTTGTTAGCCATCTGTATGTCTTCTTTGGAGAAATGTCTGTTTAGTTCTTTGGCTTATTTTTTGATTGGCTCGTTTATTTTTCTGGAATTGAGCTGCAGGTGTTGCTTGCATATTTTTGAGATTAGTTGTTTGTCAGTTGCTTCATTTGCTATTATTTTCTCCTATTCTGTAGCCTGTCTTTCCTATCTTCAATATTTTCTGAAATAGTGTTTTAAAATTATTATTTTTTCCTTAAATATTTGACAGAGTTGAAAAGTAAACTATTATTTTTGTTTAAGTTTAAGAGATTTTTTGTGTTAAATTTTTTTTAAATTTATATTCATTTACTTTTTACTGTGCTGGAGCTTCTTTAGTTTAACAGGAAATTCTATTTGGATGTGGATAAATCTGTGGGAGAAGGTTTTTAATAATTTATGTAGTTGGTAGAAGACTATTCAGTTTCTCTACTTCATCTCATTTCAGTTTTTGTACTTTGTGCCTTTTTAGGAGTTTGCTCATTCCATCAAATGTCTCAAATGTATTGGCAAAATATTATTAATGATTATATTTTATTATGATTTTAATTTCTATAAAATATGCAGAAATATATAATTTTCATTCTTATTCCAATTGATCAGTCTTTCTAGCTATTAGTCTTTTCAATAGTCATCTTTGGTTTGATAAACTTATCTAATTATTATTATTAGATTATTATTCTTCTTTTAATCCTTGGGTTATTTAAAATATAAAATTTCCTCTAAACACTATTTGCATCTCCCAAATATTTAACACTTTATTTTATAATTGTTTTGATATTCTGTAGTTTCTCTTGTGATTTATTGCTTACATTTATGTCATTTAAACTATGCCATTTAGTTTGAAAATATTTGGGGTTTTCCTTGGTATATATAAATAGCTTCTAATTTTACTTCAGTGTAGTGAGAAAATATGGGCTTCCCTGGTAGCTCAGCTGGTAAAGAGTCCATCTTCAGTGCAGGAGACCTCTACTTGATTCCTGCATCAGGAACATCCTCTGTAGAAGGGATAGGCTACCCACTCCAGTATTCTTGGGCTTCCCTGGTTCAGTCAGTAAAGAATCCTCCTGCAGTGTGGGAGACCTGGGTTCAACCCCTGGTTTCAGAAAATTCCCTGGAGGAGGGCATGGCAACACATTCCAGTATTCTAGCATGCAGAATCCCATGGATAGAGGAGCATGGCTGGCTGCAGTCCTTGTCTAAACCTTCTTGTATGAGCTAGCATATGACATGTCTTGGTGAAATGTCATTTTCATTTGAAAACAATGTGTATTTTGCAGTTATCTTCTGATATTTCTATGAATATCAAATAGGTCATACTGTGTGTGCAGTCCTTGACTAGACCTTCTCGTATGGGCCAGCATATGGCATATCTTGGTAAAACGCTATTTTCATTAAAAAATAATGTGGATTTTGCAGTTATCTTCTGATATTTCTATAAATATCAAATAGGTCATACTGTCTGTGTTATTCAGATCTTCAACCCTTACTGATTTTTGTGTCTAATGTTCTATAAACATTACTGAGAGATATTTCTTTTAAAATATTTAATTCTTAATAAAGTAAACATATCAATGTGCAATATTTCGCTTTATCTTAGCCAGTAATTTTTGTCTAGTAGTTTATTTCATCTAATATTAATGTAGTATATCCAGCTACAGGCATAATAATGGCCCACTAAAATTGTCTACATACTAATTCCTGGAGACCGTGAAAAAATTATGGAAAAGGGGAATTAAGGTTTTAAATCAGCTGACCGTGTAATGGGCAGATTACACTGAATTGTCTGAGTGGGTCCAATGCAAACACAAGGACTTTTATAAGCTAAAAAGTGAGGAAACGTTAGACGCAGGGAAGGAAGTATGGCACAGAAAAATTGAAATTCAGAATTATTTGATTTCCTATTGTTTCTAGAAGTGGGAAAGGAAAAGAAATGGATTTTTCCTTTGAAGCAATACAAACTTGCCTCCACCTTGAATTTAGGTCATTGGGACTCATTTTTCACTTCTGACCTCCAAACTTAAGATAACATGTTCATATTGTTTTAAGAAGCTGAATTTGTGATAATTTGCCACTATAGTAGTAAGAAATTAATAGACCAACTAACTGAATCAGTTATACATATATCAACTCTTTTTTAGATTTTTATCCCATATAGGCCATTACAGTGTATTGAGTAGAGTTTACTTTGCTATTATCTAGTTTGTATATGGTAGAGTGTATATGTCAATCCAAATCTTCCAATTTACCCAAATTTCACTTGTTGCCTGGTAACCATAGGATTATTTTTTCATCAAGAAAATTCTGTTTTAAAAAGCATAAGCAAAAAGAATATATTGCATAGCCCAGAAAATTATAGCCATTTTCTTGTAATAATTATTAATGGAGTATAATCTATAAAAATACTGAATACTATGCTATACACCTGAAATGGATATATTATTGCAAATCAACTATGCTTCAATAAAAATAAATATTATTTAAAAGAGAAACTAATAGATTAGTCTTCTTTTGCTTAATTTTTCTATAGTATATAACTTTTATACTTTTATTTTCATCTTATCTGTATCATATTTTAGAATATTCATAGACAAATCTTAATTTTTATCTTATTGGCAGTCTTTAACTTAAAACTGGAGTTTTCATCTCAAATACATGCAATGTAATTATTGATACTGTTAGATTTTTTTCTAATTTTATTTTGAGTTAAATAAAGTTTTGGTTTTATATTTTAATATATTTATTGGATTTTAGATATGACTCATTTCACTCTTTACTAGTTGTTCTGGAAATTTTAGTGTATGATTAACAAATGGACTCAATTTATATTTAATGTTGTAAAGCCAATTAAAATAAATAAATTTATATTTTAAAAAAGCTTAATTAAATGTTGCTAGATATCTGTAATTTCTTTCCACTATTTATCCTATCATCATATGCACTCCTTTTACATATGTTGGAAAAATCATCACTCACAAGACAGTGATATATCCTTTTCTTTAGAAAGTCATATGTCTTTTCAAAAATTCTTCAGGCTGGAAAGAAATATCAAAGGAAGATGAATCTATAGAAATGCACATAAAGAACTAACAATGACAAATATATACATAAATATGAAAACTAGTTTCAAAAATTTCCTTAAGGTTCTTTTACTACTACTCAAGGCAAATTCACTTAGCATTCTCTTTTGTATTCTTTTTTTTTTTTTTTTTGATTCCTGATGTGGAATTTTTTTTTTTAAATTTTAAAATCTTTAATTCTTACATGTGTTCTTGAGTATGCTAAGTATCAGTTCATTTCAGTCTCTCAGTCATGTCTGACACTTTGCAACCACATGGACTGCAGCATACCAGACTTTCCTGTCCATCACCAACTCCTAGAGGCTGCTCAAACTCATGTCCCTCAAGGCGATGATGCTATCCATCTCATCCTCTGTCATCCCCTTCTCCTCCTGTCTTCAATCTTTCTCAGCATCAGGGTCTTTTTCAATGACTCAGTTATTTGCATCAAGTGGCCAAATTATTAGAGCTTCAGCTTCAGCATCAGTCTTTCCAATAAATATTCAGGGTCGATATTTCCTTTAGGATTGATAGGTTTGATCTCCTTGCAGTCCAAGGGACCCTCAAAACTTTTTTCCAATGCCATAGTTCAAAATCATCAATTCTTTGGTGCTGGGCTTTGTTTATAGTCCAACTCTCACATTCAACATGACCACTGGAAAAACCATAGCTCTTATTACATGGACCTTTGTCAGCAAAGAAATGTCCCTGCTTTTTAATATGCTGTCTAGATTGGTCATCGCTTTTCTTCCAAGGAGCATCTTTTAATTTTATGACTGCAGTCACCATCTGCAGTGATTTTGGAGCCCAAGAATATAAAGTTTGTCATGTTTCCATTGTTTCCCCATCTATTGCTCATACAAAGGATGGAACGGGATGCCATGATGTCCTCTTTTCGAATGGTGAGTTTTAAGCCAGCTTTTTCACTCTCCTCTTTCACTTTCATCAAGAGGCTCCTCCGTTCATCTTTGCTTCCTGCCATAAGGGTGGTATCTGCATATCTGAGGTTATTGATATTTCTCCCAGCAATCTTGATTCCAGCTTGTGCTTCATCCAACCGAACTTTTCTCATGAGGTACTCTGCATATAGTTAAATAAGAAGGGTGATAATTTAACAGCCTTGACATACTGTTTTCCCAATTTTGAGCTAGTCTGTTGTTCCACATCCTGACCTGCATACAGATTTTTCAGGAGACAGATAAGGTGTTCTGGTATTCCCATCTGTTTAAGAATTTTTCAGTTTATTGTGATCCACACAAAGAATTTGGCATAGTCAATAAAGCAGAATAGATGTTTTCCCAGAAATCCCTTGCTTTTTCAATGATCCAGTGGATGGTAGCAATTTGATCTCTGGTTCCTCTGCCTTTTCTAAATCCAGCTTGAACATAGGAAATTTCTCAGTTCATTTACTGTTGAAGTCTCGCTTGGAGAATTTTGAATATTACTTTGCTATTGTGTGAGATGAGTGCAATTTTGTGGTAGTTTGAACATTCTTTGGCATTGCCTACTCCAGTACTCTTGCCTGGAAAATCTCATGGACAGAGAAGCCTGGTAGACTGCAGTCCAAGGGATTGTAAAGAGTCGGACACGACTGAGTGACTTCACTTCACTTCACTTCACTTACTTTGGTATTGGAATGGAAATTTACTGGTGTACTGTGTGCAGCACTTTCACAGCATCATCTTTCAGAATTTGAAACAGCTCAATTGGAATTCCATCACCTCTACTAGGAGGTGATGGTATTCCAGTTGAGCTATTTCAAGTCCTAAAAGATGATGTTGTGAAAGTGCTGCACTCAACATGCCAGCAAATTTGGAAAACTCAGCAGTGGCCACAGGACTGGAAAAGGTCAGTTTTCATTCCAATTCCAAAGAAAGGCAATGCCAAAGAATGCTCAAACTACCGCACAATTTCACTCGTCTCACATGCTGGTAAAGTAATGCTCAAAATTCTCCAAGCCAGGCTTCAGCAACACGTGAACTGTGAACTCCCTGACGTTCAAGCTGGCTTTAGAAAAGGCAGAGGAACCAGAGATCAAATTGCCAACATCCACTGGATCATGAAAAAAGCAAGAGAGTTCCAGAAAAACATCTACTTATGCTTTATTAACTATGCCAAAGCCTTTGACTGCATGGATCACAATAAACTGTGGAAAATTCTGAAAGAGATAGGAATACCAGACCACCTAACCTGCCTCTTGAGAAATCTGTATGCAGGTCAGGAAGCAACAGTTAGAACTGGACATGGAACAACAGACTGGTTCCAAATAGGAAAAGGAGTATGTCAAGGCTGTATATTTCCACCCTGCTTATTTAACTTCTATGCAGAGTACATCATGGGAAACGCTGGACTGGAAGAAACACAAGCTGGAATCAAGATTGCCAGGAGAAATATCAATAACCTCAGATATGCAGATGACATTACCCTTATGGCAGAAAGTGAAGAGAAACTAAAAAGCCTCTTGATGTAAGTGAAAGAGGACAGTGAAAAAGTTGGCTTAAACCTCAACATTCAGAAAATGAAGATCATGACATCCAGTCGCATCACTTCATGGGAAATAGATGGGGAAACAGTGTCAGACTTTATTCTTTTGGGCTCCAAAATCACTGCAGATGATGACTGCAGCCATGAAATGAAAAGACGCTTACTCCTTGGAAGAAAAGTTATGACCAACATAGTTGGCATATTCAAAAGCAGAGACATTACTTTGCCAACTAAGGTCTGTCTAGTCAAGTGTATGGTTTTTCCTGTGGTCATGTATGGGTGTGAGAGTTGGACTGTGAAGAAGTCTGAGCGCTGAAGAATTGATGCTTTTGAACTGTGGAGCTGGAGAAGACTCTTGAGAGTCCCTTGGACTGCAAGGAGATCCAACCAGTCCATTCTGAAGGAGATCAGCCATGCAATTTCTTTGGAAGGAATGATGCTAAAGCTGAAACTCCAGTACTTTGGTCACCTCATGGGAAGAGTTGACTCATTGGAAAAAAACTCTCATGCTAGAAGGGATTGGAGCAGGAGGAGAAGGGGACGACTGAGGATGAGATGGCTGGATGGCATCACGGACTCGATGGACGTGAGTCTGAGTGAATTCCGGGAGATGGTGATGAACAGGGAGGCCTGGCGTGCTGCGATTCATGGGGTCGCAAAGTGTCAGACACGACTGAGCCACTGAACTGAACTGAACTGAATCTCAGCTATGCTTTTTCCAGTAGTCATGTATGGATGTGAGAGTTGGACTATAAAGAAAGCTGAGTGCTGAAGAATTGATGCTTTTGAACGTGGTGTTGGAGAAGACTCTTGAGAGTCCCTTGGACTGTAAGATCAAATCAGTCCATCCTAAAGGACATCAGTCTTGAATATTCATTGGAAGGACTGATGCTGACACTGAAACTCCAATACTTTGGCCATCTGATATGAAGAACTGACTCATTTGAAAAGACCCTGATACTGGGAAAGATTGAAGGCAGAAAAAGGGGATGACAGAGGATGAGATGGTTGGATGGCATCACCAACTCAATGGACATGAGTTTGAATAAGCTCTGGTAATTGGTAATGAACAGGGAAGCCTGGTGCGCTGCAGTTCATGCGGTCACAGAGTCAGCACAAGTGAGTGATTGAACTGAACTGAACTTAGCTTCATCTAAGCCTGTAATTCTTATCTTTGTAATAGTAGTTGAAGTCTATATTCAGTATTTTAGGTGTAATTTCTGCAAGGGCCCTTGTTTCTCTTCTGTGGATCTGTAAATGAGAAGTAATTTATGTAGTTAAATATCTATACAAATTTGGGATAGATTTTTCCAGATTTATTTCCATTCTGAAATTTATCCATTTTCAGACAGTCCCTAGGCCAATGTATAATCATAAGGGATTTGATTTAGGTCACACCTGAATGGCCTAGTGGTTTTCCCTACTTTCTTCAATTTAAGTCTGAATTTTGCAATAAGTAGTTCATGATCTGATCCTTAGTCAGCTCCTGTTCTTGTTTTTGCTGAGTATATAGAGATTTTCCATATTTGGCTGCAAAAGATATAATCAATCTGATTTTGTTATTGACCATCTGGTGATGTCCATATGTAGAGTTATCACTTGTATTGTTCAAGAGAGTGTTTGCTATGACCAGTGCATTCTCTTAGCCAAACTCTGTTAGCCTTTGCCTTGCTTCATTTTGCATTCCAAGGCCAAACTTGCCTGTTACTCCAGGTATCTCTTGACTTCCTACTTCTGCATTCCATTTCCCTATGATGAAAAGGATATCTTTTTTTGGTCTTAGTTCTAGAAGGTCTTGTAGGTCTTCATAGAACCATTCAACTTCAGCTTCTTTGGCAATCTTGTTTGGGGCATAAACATGGATTACTGTGATACTGAATGTTTTGCTTTGGAAAGAACAGAAATCAATCTGTCATTTTTGATATTGCACTGAAGTACTGCATTTTGAACTCTTTTGTTGACTATGAAGGCTACTCCACTTCTAAGAGATTCTTGCCCATGGTAGCAGATATAATGGTCATCTGAATTAAATTTGCCCATTCCAGTCCTTTTTAGTTCACTGATTCCTAAAATGTCGACGTTCACTCTGGCCATCTCCGGTTTGACCATTTCCAATTTACCTTGATTAATTGACCTAATATTCCAGGTTCTTATGCAATATTGTTCTTTACAACATCGATTTTTCTTCCATCACCAGTCACAACCATAAATGGGTATTGTTTTCACTTTGGCACAGTCTCTTCATTCTTTCTGGAGCTATTTCTCCACGTTTCTCCAGAAGTATATGGGGCACATAGTGACCTGGGAAGTTCATCTTTCAATGCCATGTATATTTGCCTTTTCATAATGCTCATGGGGTTCTCAAGGCAAGAATACTGAAATGGTTTGTGATTCCCTTCTCCAGTGCATCATGTTTTGTCAGAACTCTCCACCATGACCTGTCTCTCTTGGGTGGCCTTACATGGCATGGCTCAGAGTTTTATTGAGCTAGACAAGGCTGTGATTTAAATTTGGTTAATTTTCTGTAACTGTGGTTTCCAATCTGTCTGCCCGCTGTTGCACAATGATAAGAGGCTTGTGGGAGCTTCCTGAGCTACCAGGGAAACCCAGGAATACTGTAGAAGTAGCCTATCCCTTCTCCAGTGGATCTTCCCAACCCAAGAATTGAACTGGAGTGTTCTACATTGCAGGTGGATTCTTTTACCAGCTGAGACACCAAGTAACCCCAGGGAAGAGAATAGAAGGATAGAAAATAGATGTCAATTAAGACATTGGGTTATGGGGAAATGTGTGATAAAAAGCATGTTACTTCTCTGAAAACCTGCAATGTGCTGTCATTATTGAGAGGAGATTGCTAGATTACGTTATTTCAGTTCAGTTCAGTCTCTCAGTAGTGTCTGAGTCTTTGTGACACCATGAATCGCAGCATGCCAGGCCTCCCTGTCCATCACCATCTCCTGGAGTTCACTCAAACTCACGTCCATTGAGTCAGTGATGCCATCCAGCCATCTCATCCTCTGTCGTCCCCGTCTCCTCTTGCCCCCAATCCCTCCCGGCATCAGTCTTTTCCAATGAGTCAACTCTTCCCATGACGTGGCCAAAGTACTGGAGTTTCAGCTTTAGCATCATTCCTTCCAAAGAAATCCCAGGGGTGATCTCCTTCAGAATGGATTGGTTGGATCTCCTTGCAGTCCAAGGGACTCCCAAGAGTTTTCTCCAACACCACAGTTCAAAAGTATCAGTTCTTCAGCACTCAGAATTCTTCACAGTCCAACTCTCACATCCATACATGACCACAGGAAAAACCATAGCCTTGACTAGACGGACCTTAGTCGGCAAAGTAATGTCTCTGCTTTTGAATATGCCAACTAGGTTGGTCATAACTTTTCTTCCAAGGAGTAAGCGTCTTTTAATTTCATGGCTGCAGTCACCATCTGCAGTGATTTTGGAGCCCCCCAAAATAAAGTCTGACACTGTTTCCACTGTTTCCCCATCTACTTCCCATGAAATGATGGGATTGGATGCCATGATCTTCGTTTCTGAATGTTGAGCTTTAAGCCAACTTTTTCACTCTCCTCTTTCACTTACATCAAGAGGCTTTTTAGTTCCTCTTCACTTTCTGCCACAAGGGTGGTGTCATCTGCATATCTGAGGTTATTGATATTTCTCCCAGCAATCTTGATTCCAGCTTCTGCTTTTCCCAGTCCAGCGTTTCTGATGATGTACTCTGCATATAAGTTAAACAAGCAGGGAGACGATATACAGCCTTGATGTACTCCTTTCCTATTTGGAACCAGTCTTTTGTTCCATGACCAGTTCTAACTGTTGCTTCTTGACCTGCATATAGGTTTCTCAAGAGGCAGGCCAGGTAGTCTGGTATTTCTATCTCTTTCAGAATTTTCCACAGTTTATTGTTATCAACACAGTCAAAGCTTTGGCAGAGTCAATAAAGCAGAAATAGATGTTTTTTCTGGAACTCTCTTGCTTTTCCCATGATCCAGCAGACATTGGCAATTTGATCTCTGGTTCTTCTGCTTTTTCTAAAACCAGCTTGAACATCAGGAAGTTCATGGTTCACGTATTACTGAAGCCTGGCTTGGAGAATTTTGAGCATTACTTTACTAGCATATGAGATGAGTGAAAATGTGTGATAGTTTGAGTATTATTTGGCTTTGCCTTTCTTTGGGATTGGAATGAAAACTGACCTTTTCCAGTCCTGTGGCCACTGCTGAGTTTTCCAAATTTGCTGGCATGTTGAGTGCAGCACTTTCACAGCATCATCTTTCAGGATTTGAAACAGCTCAACTGGAATTCCATCACCTCCACTAGCTTGGTTCGTAGTGATGCTTTCTAAGGCCCACTTGACTTCACATTCCAGGATGTCTGGCTCTAGATGAGTGATCACACCTTCATGATTATCTTGTTCATGAAGACCTTTTTTGTACAGTTCTTCTGTGCATTCTTTCCACCTCTTTTTAATATCTTTTGCTTCTGTTAGGTCCAGACCATTTCTGTCCTTTATCGAGCCCATCTTTGCATGAAATGTTCCCTTGGTATCTCTAATTTTCTTGAAGAGATCTCTAGTCTTTCCCATTCTGTTCTTTTCCTCTATTTCTTTGTATTGATCGCTGAAGAAGCCTTTTTTATCTCTTCTTGCTATTCTCTGAAACTCTGCATTCAGATGCTTATATCTTTCCTTTTCTCCTTTGCTTTTCACCTCTCTTGTTTTCACAGCTATTTGTAAGGCCTCCCCAGACAGCCATTTTGCTTTTTTGCATTTCTTTTCCATGGGGATGGTCTTGATCCCTGTCTCCTGTCCAGTGTCACGAATTTCATTCCATAGTTCATCAGGCACTCTATCTATCAGATCTAGGCCCTTAAATCTATTTCTCACTTCCACTGTATAATCATAAGGGATTTGATTTAGGTCATACCTGAATGGTCTAGTGGTTTTCCCTACTTTCTTCAATTTAAGTCTGAATTTGGCAATAAGGAGTTCATGATCTGGGACACAGTCAGCTCCTGGTCTTGTTTTTATTGACTATATAGAGCTCCTCCATCTTTGGCTGCAAAGCATATAATCAATCTGATTTCAGTGTTGACCATCTGGTGATGTCCATTTGTAGAGTCTTCTCTTGTGCTGTTGAAAGAGTCTTCTCTTGTGTTGTTGTACTTTATTTCAAAGGATGTCAGTAACTAGATGATTTACTCTATGGCTATATTGTAATTACCTTGTTATTAGAATAACTGAAACTTGGGAGCATGATTTACACTTATGCTAGACTGTGAGTTCACTCAATAGTCTGCCTGTGTAATTTGGTTTTCAGAGGTTGATGATTTAAGATTAGGTCAAAACTTATTTTTATCTCTAGATACAGATATATTTCTCATTGTTTCACTGACATTGTTTAGAAAATTTTATCATCCTGGCTAGTTCCAGAATATCTTATCTCTGTAGCAAAATCAGCATTTAGTGGTGAATACCCTAAATTTCTTTCTATTTTCAATGTTTCTTCTAAGTTCCATGTGTATATTTTTTTACTCCAAAATTTATATTTTTCAGCCTCAATGTCTTTCTTAAGTTTCAAACTTAAATATTGCAATATCTTCTCTGATATTAGGTTAACATATCTAATATTCTAGATTTTTCTTAACCTACTACATCCTGTCCTTCCCAGTGTTTTTCATGACAGTAAATAAATCATTAATATTGGCACTTAGACAAAAATATACTTGTTATTGTTAATTCCTTCACCAGTTATTCCCTCATGTCCCATATAATATATACTCAAATTTGTTCCAAGCCTGGGGAATTTTTGCCACTTCCAATACTTCTACCTTAGCTCAAACAATTATCTTCTCATATCTTTTCCATTCTAATTTTCTGTGATATCTTAATTTTATTCATGTTTTTGAAACCTTCCCTTTTAATATTTGTTCTCTATACAACAAAACCAATGATCTATAAGACATATAAATTATAGAAAAATACTACTTATTAAAATTCCACCATTTATTTACCAAAATGTTGAGAAGTAAACCCAAATTTCTTAACATAACCTAGAAGAGCCTCACAATCTTATTTTACTTATTTTTATAATGTCTTGGCTCTGCAAAGCTATATATATATATTTTTTTCCTTTTTTGAAATTGCTAAACTTGATCCCATGCTAAAGCCTTTTGCTTCTATTCCTGCTGCTTCAAATATTCTTATCTCAGTCCTTCTTATTCTTTACTACCTTACTTCATTCATCTTTATTTCAAATATTAACCCAACATTTTTATCTTTACTATCTAGCCTAACTAGCCTCATCCTCACCCAGCCACATCCACCATTTGAGTTTCATTTGCTACTGTTATGTTATGTATCACTTAAAATGATAGATAAACAAATACATAGATAAACAGATATAGGTATGTCTAAATATATAGAATCATAAATAGATATCATTCTGGGATTTGTTGTTGTTGTTGTTTACTTTTCTCAGAGCATTTTATAGAAAATACATTCTAAAAAACTTGGCATTTTGTTTTTATAATAACAAATATAATCTATATTTGTGGAATGAGATTTTGTAAAATGTAAACTCATAAGAAGTGGGGGGATAAAATTTACATATTATCTCATCATTCTAGAAATTTAATGCCCTGTGACTTCAGGCATTTCTATGCATTTACTTAAAATTGTACCAGTTCATACACAGATTTCAATTATATTTTTCATGTCATTTTATGTCATGAGCTATGCCTTATAGTCTTATTCCTTAAAGTAAAAATCTTGATGAAATATAATATCTCATAAAACCCCATGTTCCTGATGCCTTATTAAAGACTGTGAACTCCGTGAGTTGGTGATGGACAGGTAGGCCTGGCATGCTGGGATTCATGGGGTCGCAAAGAGTTGGACATGACTGAGCAACTGAACTGGACTGAAGTTGGTACAGTGGGCATAAATCCTTAGATGAAAAGAAGTAGCATTCATAGTCAACAAAAGGGTCCAATATGCAATGTTTGGGTGTAATGTCAAAAACAGAATGATCTTGGTTCATTACCAGGGCAAAACATTCAACATCACAGCAATCCAAGTCTATGTCCCAAACACTGTTGCCAAAAATGCTGAATTTGACCAGTTCTATGAAGACCTACAGCACTTTCTAGAACTAACACCAAAAAGAGATGTTTTTTTCATCACAGAGAATTGGAATATAAAAGTAAGAATTCAAGAGACACCCAGGATAACAAGCAAGTTTGACCAGTTCAGTTCAGTCGCTCAGTTGTGTCTGACTCTTTGCGACCCCATAGAATGAAACACACCAGGCCTCCCTGTCCATCACCAGCTCCTTGAGTTTACTCAAACTCATTTCCATTGAGTTAGTGATATCATCCAACCATCTCATCCTCTGTCGTCCCCTTCTCCTCCCGCCTTCAATCTTTCCCAGTATCAGGATCTTTTCAAATGAGTCAGTTCCTCACATCAGGTAGCCAAAGTATTGGAGCTTCAGCTTCAGCATCCGTCCTTCCAATGAATATTCAGGAATGATTTCTTTTAGGATTGCCTGATTTGATCTCTTTGCTGGCCAAGAGACTCTCAAGAGTCTTCTCCAACACCACAGTTCCAAAGCATCAATTCTTTGGTGCTCAGCTTTCTTTATAGTCCAACTCTCACATTTATACCTGACTACTGGACAAAGCATAGCTTTGACTAGACAGACCTTTGTTGAAAAAATAATGTCTCTGCTTTTAATATGCTGTCTGGGTTGGTCATAACTTTTCTTTAATGAGCAAGTTTCTTTTAATTTCATGGCTGCAGTCAACATCTGCAGTGATTTTGGAGCCAAAAATAAATAAATAAATAAATAACATCTGCCACTGTTTCCATTGTTTCTTCATCTATTTGCCATGAAGTTATGGGACCGGATGTCATGATCTTAGTTTTCTGAATGTTTAGTTTTAAGCCAAATTTTTCACTCTCCTCTTTCACTTTCATCAAGAGGCTCTTTAATTCTTCTTTACTTTCTGCCATAAGGGTGGTGACATCTGCATATCTGAGGTTACTGATATTTCTCCCGGCAATCTTGATTCTAGCTATTTCTTCCAGCCCAGTGTTTCTCATGATGTACTCTGCATAGAAGTTAAATAAACAGGGTGACAATATACTGCCTTGACGTACTCCTTTCCCAGTTTGGAACCAGTCTGTTGTTCCATGTCCAGTTCTAACTGTTGCCTCCTGAGCTGCACACAGATTTCTCAGGAGGCAGATCAGTGGTCTGGTATTCACATATCTTTAATAATTTTCCACAGTTTATTGTGATCCACACAGTCAAAGGCTTTAGCATAGTCAATAAAGCAGAAGTAGATGTTTTTTCTGGAACTCTCTTCATTTTTTGATGACCCAACGGATGTTGACAATTTGATCTCTGGTTTGGTCTTGGAGTACAAAATGAAGCAAGTCCAGGCTAACAGAGTTTTGTCAGGAAAATAAGCTTGTCATAACAAATATCCTTTTCTAACAACACAATAAGACAATTCTACACACAGACATCACTAGATGGTCAATACTGAAATCAGATTGATTGTGCTCATAAGACCCTATGTTCCTGATCCCTTATTTAAAGCTATTTAAATCAGGAAGACTAAGACCCAGATCAGACAATGTCTCAGATTGTGAGCTACTTATTGCACGATTCAGCTTAAATTGAAGAATGTATGGAAAACCACTAGGTCATTCATATATGACCTAAATCAAGTCCCTTATAAGTATACACTGGAGGTGAAGAATAGATTCAAGAGATTAGAACTGGTAGATAGATTGTCTATAGAAGTATGGATGGAAGTTCATAATATTGTACAGGAAGCAGTGATCAAAACCAACCCAAAGTAAAATATAAACAAGTAGGCAAAGTGGTTGTCTGAGGTGGCTTTAAAAACAGGCGAGAAAAGAAGAGATGTAAAAAGTGAAGGAGAAAGGGAAAGATATACCCAAATGAATGCAGATTCTCAGCAAATCGCAGGGAGAGATAAGAAGCCCTTCTTAAGTGAACAATGCAAGGAAAGAGAGGAACACAATAAATGGAAAAGGCTAGAGATCTCTTCAAGAAAATCTGAAATATCATGGGAACATTTCATGCAAAGAAGGGCATGATAAAGGACAGAAGCAGTAAGGATCTAACAGAAGCAGATGATTTTAAGAAAAGGTGGCAAAAATATTCAGAAAAAGTATACAAGAAAGATCTTAATGACCCAGATAACCATGATAGTGTGGTTACTCGTCTAAGGCCAGAGTCCCAGAGTGTAAAGTCAAATAGGCCTTAGGAAGCATCACTTCAAAAAAAGCTAGTGGAGATGATGGAATTCCAGTTCAGCCATTTCAGTCCTAAAAGATAACTCTGTGAAAATGCTGCACTCAATATGCCAGCAAATTTGGAAAACTCAGCAGTGGCTACAGAACTGGAAAAGGTCAGTTTTCATCTAATCCCAAAGAAGGGCAATGCCAAAGAAATGTTCCAGCTACTGTACAGTTTTGTTAATCTCACAAGGTAGTAAAATTTTGCTCAGAATCCTTCAAGCTAGGCTTTTTAAAACATGTGAATTGAGAACTTCCAGATGATCATCTGGATTTTGAAGAGGCAGAGGCACCAGAAATCACTGGATCATGGAACAAGTATGGAACTTCCAGAAAAACATCTACTTCTGTTTCCTTGACTATTCTAAAGTTTTGGCTGGGTGGATACACAAATTTTTTCTAAGGAAAAGGGAGTACAACATTGCTTTACCTGTCTTCTGAGAATCCTGTATGCAGGTCAAGCAACAAAAGTTAGAAATGGACATAAAGAAATGACTGGTTCAAAATTGGGGTAGAAGTAACTCAAGGCTGTGTATGCCACCTGCTTATTTAACTTATGCTGAGTACACCATGTGAAATGCCAGCTGGATGACTAACAAGCTGGAATGCAGATTTTCAGGAAAAATAGCAACCTCAGATATGTAGATGGTATGACTCTAATGGTAGAAAGTGAAAAGGAACTAAAGAGGCTCTTGATGAGGGTGAAAAAAAGAGAGTGAAAAAGCTGGTTTAAAACTCAGCATTCAAAAAACTAAGATAGTGGCATCTAGTCCCATCATTTCATGACAAACAGATGGGGAAACAATGGAAACAGTAACAGATTTTAGTTTCTGGGGCTCCAAAATCAGTGCTAATGAAATTAAAACATGCTTGCTTCTTGTGAAAGTGAAAGTTGCTCAGTCGTGTCTGACTCTTTGGGACCCCGTGGACTAACAGTCCATGGTATTCTCCAGGCCAGAATACTGGAGTGGGTAGCCTTTCCCTTCTCCAGGGGATCTTCCCAATCCAGGTCTCCCACGTTACAGGCAGATTCTTTACCAGCTGAGCCACAAGGGAAGCTCAAGAATACTGGAGTAGGTAGCCTATTCCTTCTCCAGAGAATCTTCCTGACCCTCGAATGGAACCAGGGTTTCCTGTATTGCAGATGGATTCTTAACCAACTGATCTGTGCTCTCTGAAAGAGAAGCTATGAAAGAAAAAAAAAAAAAAAAAAAAAAAAACAGACATCGTATTAAAAAGTGGCGACATCACTTCGCCTGCAAAGTTCCGTATAGTCAAAGCTATGTTGTTGTTGTTGTTGTTTTCCTAATAGTCATGTACGGATGTGAGTGTTGGACCATAAACAAGGATGAGTGCCAAAGAACTGATGCTTCTGAATTGTGGTGCTGGAGAAGACTCTTGAGAGATCCTTGGACAGCAAGTGAAAGTGTGAAAGTAAAAGTTGCTCAGTCATGTCCCACATTTTGCAGCCCCATGGACTGTAGGCTGCCAGTCTTCTCCATGAAATTCTCCAGGCAAGAATACTGGAGTGGGTTGCTAGGACAGCAAGGAGATCAAATCAGTCAATCAATCATAATTGAAATCAACCCTGAATATTCATTTTGTCCGCCTGACTGGAAGATCCAACTCATTCGAAAAGAACCTGATGACAGGAAGTATTGGAAGCAAAAGTGAAAGGGGGTAGCAGAATATGAGATAGCATCTCTGACTCAATGGACATGAATTTGAGCAAACTCCAGAAGATAGCAGAGAATAGAGGGGCATGGTAGGCTACAGTCCATGGGGTTGCAAAGAATTGTACACAACTTAGTTTCTAACTAACAACAATAAATTGTTTCTAACTTTTAATAAGGAGGCGGTCCTAAGATAGCAGAGGAATAGGATGGGGAGACCACTTTCTCCCCCACAAATTCATCAAAAGAACCTTTAAACACTGAGCAAATTCCACAAAACAACTGAATGCTGACAGAGGACATCAGGCACCCAGAAAGGCAGCCCATTACTAACTTTTAATAACTAATAATAGAACTAATATCCTTTGACAAGTCTTTTAAGTATATTATGTGTGTGTGTGTGTGCACTTATGTATTTGTGAAGAAATTGAAATTTTGACTATATTATTCTGAGTGTCTTATATTTAATAGAAACACACACGTGTATATGTGCTTATATAATAATATAATAAACCTCATATATCTAACTTGGGGAAGGGGGGAAGAAGCCAATCTCATGACTTGACCTTATTTGAATTTTCCAATTTTAAGTGACTCATAATTAATGAGAAGCATTAATAAGCTGCATCTTTTGTGTGTCCTGTTATATGGCTGATGTACTTAACTTATCTAAGCCCAGCTCACCTTCTTTCTGTCATTTACATGCTATTTTCCAATGTCTGATTGTTTGAACAAAGACAACATTTTTACAGCCCTTCATCTTCTTCATAAATACCTATACTTATTTGTTACAAACAGAAATGGAATTTTCCCTCACATAAAACTATTTACAACACTATTTTCACCTTCTTTTTCAGTGTAAAGCTCTATTTCTTTTATACATTAGAGTTGGAAATTAGATATAATTGATTTTTTTTCCATCTAGACTCTCAAAAAATTACTTTCTTATATTTCCTGCATGTGCTGAATATGAACCCAAAAATTTCAGACACACTTCCTGAATCTTTTAAGTGCAACTCTAATGTGAAATCCTTGTAAATAAAAAAAAAAATGCAGACAACATATTATCCTATTTTACAATGATGCTAAGATGTTTATTTTTCCAAAAGCTCAACTGAGTTATATATGACCTGATATATCCATTTTATGCTTTTCACTATATTTTATCAGTAACAACTTTATCAATATATCAATATTACCCTAATTATACATGACTCAACAAACTGTGAAATAAATGAAAAACTTTAATGTTGAGAAAAGGATATAAAGTAGTCCTGTAGCACTAAAACATATTTTATTCTGGGATGCTCTGAAGAAACAAAACTCTTAGGGAAACCTATATGCATTCGCTGAAGAAGCCAAGAGATTATTTTGAAGTTGAAACAGAAAATCATATTTCTAGACATTTGAGAATCTGTTGGGTCTTTAAGTTTTTCTTCTTCAGGGACAGTTTTGACAGATCACATTTATAACATATTGCTGATGCTAACAGATGTCTCTGCGTAAAATGCCCATTCGCCTCTTCTCCAAGGCATGCTCCAGGAATAAGGTAGAGAAGTCTAGGAGCTCCCTTATGTTATGTTCTGGTTAAGCTTCTTCTTTATTATAAGTATTGCAAATTGGTACTTTCTGCAGAGTGGCCCCATTACACATGATGGCTCTCCAATAAACTGTTAGTCACTCAGTTGTGTTCAACTCTTTGCAAACCCATGGACTGTAGCCCAACAGACTCCTCTGTCCATGGGATTTCCCAGGCAAGAATAGTGGAAAGTGAAAGTTTACAGTCCATGGAATTCTCCACGCCAGAATAGTGGAGAGTGTTGCTACTTCCTTCTCCAGGCGACCTTCACAACCCAGGGATTGAACTGGGTCTCCTGCATTGCAGGCAGATTCTTTACCATCTGAGCCACCAGGGAAACCAATAGGCTGTGTATTATCTACAGTTATGGAAAGCTATGCTTTTCTTTTCTCATCCTCAGTGAAGTTCAGTTCAATTCACTCAGCCATGTCCAACTCTTTGCAACCCCATGGACTGCAACATGCCAGACTTCCCTGTACAACACCAGCTCCCAGAGATTGCTCAAACTCATGTCTATTGAGTCAGTGATGCCATCCAACTGTCTCATTCTCTATCATTCCCTTCTCCTGCCTTCAATCTTTCCCAGCTTCAGAGTCTTTTCCAATGAGTCAGGTCTTTGCATCAGGTGGCCAAAGTATTGGAGTTTCAGCTTCAGCATTAGTCCTTCTAATGAATATTCAGGACTGATTTCCTTTGGGATGGACTGGTTTGATCATCTTGCAGTCCAAGAGACTCTCAAGAATCTTCTCCAACACCACAGTTCAAAAGCATCAGTCTTTGGTGTTCAGCTTTTATAGTCCAACTCTCATATCCATACAGGACTACTGGAAAAACCATAGCTTTGACTAGATGGATCTTTGTTTGCAAATAATGTCTCTGCTTTTTAATATGGTATCTAGGTTGGTCATAACTTTTCTTCCAAGGATCAAGTGTCTTTTAATTTCATGGCTACAGGCACCATCTGCAGTGATTTTCTTTCTCATTCTAAGGAAGCCTAACCATGGCATCAAGACAAACATTTTCCAATGTATATTCTCTGATTGGGCTGCTTTGTATATCTGAGTAAGATCCTAAAATGGGCAAATGTTGTTTTAGTGATTACACTTTTATATCGCAGACACCATAGTAGAAAATTTGATATTTCTATCATATTTCATTCAGTTAAGTTTCTCATGAATATGATGAGTGACAGGGGTCAAAATAAAGGATCAAATTGATTGACTAGCTTTATTTCTATTTGAAATATAAATTAATATGTTTAGAAGCAATCCCGTTGCCTTCCACACAATAAATTGTAAAGTGATAGATGTGAACTTGAGCTTAGAGGGGAATGAAATAATATTGTTGTTGTTCAGTCACTCAGTCATGTCCAATTCATTGTGACCTCATATGCTGCATCACTCCAGGCTTCCCTCTCCTTCACTATTTCCCAGAGTTTGTTCAAACTAATGTCCATTGAGTCAGCGATGCCATCCAAACACCTCATCCTCTCTTAACCCTTTTTCCTCCTGTCCTCAATTGTTCCCAGCATCAGGGTATTTCAAATGAGTCAGCTCTTACCATCAGGTGGCCAAAGTATTAGCGCTTCAATTTCAGCATCAATCCTTCCAGTGAATAGGCAGGGTTAATTTCATTTAGGATTGACTGGCTTGATCTCATGCTGTCCAAGGGACTCTCAAAAGTCTTCTTCAGCACCACAGTTCAAAAGCATCAATTCACTGGTGCTCAGTCTTTTTTTATGGTCCAACTCTCACATCCATACATGACTACTGGAAAACCTATAGCTTTGACTATATGGTCCTTATTGGCAAAGTGATGTCTCTTCTTTTTAATACACTGTCTAGGTTTGCCATAGCTTTTCTTCCAAGGATCAAATATCTTTTAATTTTATGGCTGCAGTCACTGTCAACAGTGATTTTGGAGCCCACGGAAACAATCTGTTATTGTTTCCATTTTACCCCATCTGTTTGCCATGAAGTGATGGGATGCCATGAAGTGATTTCTTGAGAAATCTGTATGCAGATCAAGTGATGGGATGCCATGAAGTGATTTCTTGAGAAATCTGTATGCAGATCAAGAAGCAACAGTTAGAACTGGACATGGAACAACAGACTGGTTCCAAACAGGAAAAGGAGTATGTCAAGGCTGTATATTATCATCCTGCTTATTTAACTTATATGCAGGGTACATCATGAGGAATGCTGGGCTTGATGAAGCACAAGCTGGAATCAAGACTGCCGGGAGAAATATCAATAACCTCAGATATGCAAATAACACCACCCTTAAGGCAGAACGTGAAGAACTAAAGAGTCTCTTGGTGAAAGTGAAAAAGGAGAGTGAAAAAGTTGGCTAAAACTCAGCATTCTGCAAACTAAGATCGTGGCATCTGGCCCCATCACTTCATGGCAAATAGATGGGGAAACAATGCAAACAGTGACATTTATTTTGGGGGGCTCCAAAATCACTGCAGATGGTGGCTGCAGCCATTAAATTAAAAAAAAAAAAAAAATGTTTGCTTCTTGGAAGAAAAGCTGTGACCAACCTAGACAGCATATTAAAAAGCAGAGACATTAGTTTGCCAACAAAGGTTTGTCTTAGTCAAACCATAGTCAAAGCTATGGTTTTTCCAGTGGTCGTGTATGGATTTGAAAGTTGGACTATAAAGAAAGCTGAGCACTGAAGAATTGATGCTTTTGAACTGCGGTGTTGCAGAAGACTCTTGAGAGTCTCTTGGACTTCAGGGAGACCCAATCAGTCCATCCTAAAGGAAATCAGTCCTGAATATTCATTAGAACTGATGTTGACGCTGAAACACCAATACTTTGGCCACCTGATCTGAATAACTGACTCGTTGGAAAAGATCCTGATGCTGAGAAAGATTGAAGGCAGGAGAAGAAAGAGATGATAGAGGATGAGATCTTTGGATGGCATCCCTGACTGGATGTACATCAGTCAGTTCAGTCCAGTCGCTCAGTCTGTCCAGTTATTGTGACCCCGTGGACTGCACCTTCTTGATGAAGGTGAAAGTGAAAGACTGGCTTAAAATTCAGCATTCAAAAAAATGAAGATCATGACATCTGGTTCCACCAGTTCAGTTCAGTTCAGTTCAGCTCAGTCAATCAATCGTGTCAGAATCTTTGCAACCCCATGAACTGCATCATGCCAGGAATCCCTGTCCATCACCGACTCCCTGAGTTTACTCAAACTTATGTCCATTGAGTCAGTGATGCCATCTCATCCTCTCTTGTCCCTTTCTCCTCCTGCTTTCAGTCTTTCCCAGCATCAGGGTATTTCAAATGAGTCAGCTCTTAGCATCACGTGGCCAAAGTATTCAAGTTTCAGCTTCACCATCAGTCCTTCCAATAAACATTCAGGACTGATTTCCTTTAGGATGGACTGGTTGGATCATCTTGCAGTCCAAGAGACTCTCAAGAATCTTCTCCAACACCACAGTTCAAAAGCAACAATTCTTCAGTGCTCAGCTTTCTCACTTCCATACATGACTACTGGAAAAACCATAACCTTGATCAGATGGACCTTTGTTGGCAAAGTAATATCTATGCTTCTTAATATGCTATCTAGGTTCGTCATAACTTTTCTTCCAAGGAATAAGCATCTTTTTATTTCATGGCTGCAGTCACCATCTGTAGTGATTTTGGATCCCCAAATTTTTTTTTAATAAATGGAAATGAGTTTGAGTAAACTCTGGGAGTTGTTGATGGACAGGGATTCCTGGCAGGATGCAGTTCATGGGGTTGCAAAGATTCTGACATGATTGATTGACTGAAATGAACTGAACTGAACTGATGGAACCAGATGCCATGATGTTCATTTTTTTGAATGCTGAATTTTAAGCCAGTCTTTCACTTTCACCTTCATCAAGGAGCTTGTTAGTTTCTCTTTGCTATCTGCCATTATGATGGTGTCATCTGCATATCTGTGGTTCTTGATATTTCTCCCAGCAATCTTGATTCCAGCTTGTGCTTCATCCAGTCTGGCATTTCTCATGATGTATTCTGCATATAAATTAAATAAGCAGGTGACAATATAGAGCATTGATTTATTCCTTTCCCAATTTTGAATCAGTCCATTTTTCGATGTTGGGCTTTCCTGGTGGATCAGATGGTAGAGAATTGACCTGCAATGCAGGAACCCTGGTTTCGATTCCTGGGTTGGAAAGATCCCTTGGAGAAAGGCATGGCAACCCACACAAGTATTCTTGCCTTGAGAATCTCCACCCACACAAGTATTCTTGGCTTGAGAATCTCCATCGACAGAGGACAGTCCATGCGGTCCCAAAGAGTCAGACATGACCGAGCAACTAAGCTCAGCACACATCTTTCCATGTTAGGTTATGACTGTTATGACTGTTAGGTTATGCTTCTTGATGTGCATACAGGTTTCTCAGAAGGCAGGTAAGGTGATCTGGTATTCCCATATCTTCATTAATTGTATATGGTTTGTTGTGATCCATGCAATCAGAACTTTAGCATAGTCAATGAAGCAGTAGATGTTTTTCTGAAATTCCCTTGCTTTTTCTAAGATCCAATGGGTGTTGGAAACTTGATCTGTGATTCTTCTGCTTTTTCTAAATCCAGCTTGTACATCTGGAAGTGATCGGTTCATGTATTGCTGAAGCCTAATGACAGATTTTGAGCATTATCTTGATAGGGAATGAGATGAATGCAGTTATACAGTAGTTTGAAGATTCTTCGGCATTGTCCTTCTTTGGGACTGGAATGAAAACTAACCTTTTCCAGTCTTGTGGACACTATTGAGTAGTTCTAAATTTGGTGGTATATTGAGTGCAGCACTTTAACATCATCATCTTTTAGGATTTGAAATAGCTCAGCTGGAATTCCATCACCTCTACTAACTTTGTTCATTGTGATGCTGAGAGAGCTAATTTCTAGGTATGATGATAAGAAGTCCAGGGTATCAGAGGAGAGGAGTAGGGTCTGGGGTTCTCAAGGAAGAGAAAAGGACAGCAAGTTTTTTTGTTTGTTTGTTTTTGTTTTTTCCTTTAAGCCCAAAGCTGATGATTGCACAGCAAAATAACTCATCTTACTCAAGGATATGTTTTCCCTTAAACTCTGTACCAAAGATTATATGACAACTATGTATCCTGTTTGAGGACATGTTTCTCCTTCTTGAGAACCTTCTGACTAATCCTGTCATCTTAAAATGTGTATTATGGGAGTGGGTCTGGTAAGATCTTTCTATTGTTAGTCCTAATTTAATTTAAAATATAAATTGTGGGAGTGGATCTGTTAAAAACCTTTACAATCTTGATATATTCTTTTGATTTACTGCTCCTGCTGCTGCTAAGTCGCTTTAGTCATGTCCGACTCTGTGCGACCTCATAGATGGCAGCCCACCAGGCTCCCCCATCCCTGGGATTCTCCAGGCAAGAACACTGGAGTGGGTTGTTGCCATTCCCTTCTCCAATGCATGAAAGTGAAAAGTGAAAGTGAAGTCTCTCAGTCGTGTCCGACTCTTAGCGACCCCATGGACTGCAGCCCACCAGGCTCCTCCGTCCATGGGATTTTCCAGACGAGAGTACTGGAGTAGGGTGCCATTGCCTTCTCCATGATTTATGGTAATAACCAATTAAAAAAGTATAGAGCTTCCTTGCTAAGACTAGCAAAGGGGGCATTCTCTGTCCCCCTACTTATGACTATGTCAGAAGCTTTCTCTGTCCCATTTTATACTTTAATAAAATTCTGCTACACAAAAGTGCTTGAGCGATCAAGTCTGGTCCATGGTTGCAAAGCTAAATCTTCTTTGGAGATCATGAATCTGACATTGTTCACCATAACCTCTCAATAGTCCAGCTGGAATTCCATCACTTCCACTAACTGTTCATTGTGATGCTTGCTAAGGCCCATTTGACTTTGCACTCCAGGATGTCTTCCTCTAGATGACTGATAACACCATCATGGTTATCCAGATCATTAATACTTTATTTGTACAGTTCTTCTGTGTTTTCCTACCACTTAATCTCTTCTGCTTCTGTTAGGTCCCTAACACTTATGTCCTTTATTGTGCCTTTCTTTGAATGAAACATTCCCTAGGCATCCCTAACCATCTAAAATAAATCTCTAGTCTTTCCCATTCTATAGTTTTCCTCTTTTTCTTTACATTTTTCGTTTAAGAAGCCATTCTTGTCTCTCTTTGGTATTCTTTGCAACTCTTCAGTCAGTTGATTATATCTTTCCTTTTCCTCTTTCCCTTTGCTTCTCTTTTCTCAGCTACTTATAATGCTCCTATTGTAATGGATGTAATAGCAAACATTTTGCCTTGTTGCAATTTTTTTTCTTAGAGATGGTTTTGGTCACCGCCTCCTATACAATGTCATAAATCTTCATCCATAGTTCTTCAGGCACTCTATCTATCAGAGCTAATTTTTTGAATATATTTGTCACTTCCACTGTATAATCATAAGGGATTTGATTTAGGTCATACCTGAATGACCTAGTGGCTTTCCCTACTTTCTTCAATTTGTCTGAATTTTGAAATAAGAAACTCATAATTAGTAATTTATGAGAAATCATTATTATCTGTTATGGTAATCCTTACATCTTAACAATAATGTTTCCACAGTCCTGGAGTCTTTTGATTTACCAGTATACCAAAGGTTTTCACATATGTTACCTTATTTCCAATAACCAACAAAAGAAAAAAAAAAAAAAAAGAGGAAAAAAGAAACCATGGTCAAGTACAAATAGTTTCAAAAAACTAACCATTTTTTTCTTCGAAATCTAGTTACTTAAAAATTTGGTAAAATAAGTTGAAACAGTGAGCTAACTTACAACACTGAAAGTGTCAATTTTAAATGAGTTCTTTTTTTTTTTAATTTTCCAATTTTTAGGAAGAAATTAAATAATCATGGGAATTAACAACGTTGCAAAGCTAAAATGACTGCAGATTTAGATATATGCAGGTAAAGGATGTATTCTAAGCAAAAGCATCAGTTTGAAAGGCAACAACTGCAGTCACAGGTGTGTCCCCTTCTTGTTTTACCAGTTATTTTTGCCATGTAACAGCAATGCATTAATTCAACTTCATCAAATCATGGAGAAAAGGTAAATTTTATCAAACTTTGTTGATTTTTTCTTCAGAAATAAATTTTATCATAACAGTGATAGAAAATTTACTCTGAATGGAAAACATGGTTGTTAAACTTGGAACGCAGAAAGCTTGGGTAAAATATCTTTAGTCTCACCATTTTTCTTCTATTCTTTTCTAGTATCTCTTTTTGCCATGACTAGATCATGCCTTTGCAAACATAATGAGCAGTGCTGGGTTAGAACAACATGATTAGGCTAACTCCTGATCTAGACACACAAAACTAACAAACAGCTCCTGGCAAATTGGGCAAACCGCATACTTGTCTATTTCTTCTGGTATAGCCACAGGGCCCTTACACATCTCTAGGCCTTCCTCCCAGTGACATCACTGAAGCTCTCAGGAACAAGATAAGCATAGCATGGGTGCCAATCAAATCAATGGGTAAATACACAGAAATATTGCTCATAGAGTTCTAATTGACTTGATGACACTTAACTCTGACCTCTCAAATGTGTAGAGTCATTGAAAAGAGCCAAATGAAATATATCCATCAAGCTTTATGTCTCCATTTACAGCAGCACCGGAATTGCACCTCAGATTCACCATCATCCTGTATGATGAAGAGTGAAGAGGAGAGATGCCACAGTAAACCAGTGCAGATCAAGGAAGTATGGTCACTGAAGGACCCAGGAGAAATGAAAAGGCCTGGTTCTAAAGAGGTCCTATCTAGACAGGGGACAAGGAAAACAAAGGGACTGATGTTGAGGAATCTCCCCTAGATACAAACTGTTTTTGTAGCTTGGAACACTCCCTCTATATGTTTCTAGGTTATCTAACAGTATGCTATTTTTACTTTGTATGTTTGGTTATTATTTTAAATCAGGGACAGTATAATCTCTCTGACCAACCTCAGTGCATAGCAGCCTGGAGCCAAAATGTTTTATTCATGAATGATGTCTTTTTTTTAATAAACTATAAAAATGTGAAACAATAAAAGTGATATATACCTAATAATGAGTGAACCAATAAACCCACCGGGCAACTTTGCTCTGCAAGTGGAAAAAATTGACTTTGTATAACAAATTGCAGAATTATTAATCCTGTTTGAAACCCTTTTTATATCACACCATTTACTTTAATTCTTACTAGTTTGACCATTATCATATATTATGCATTTTTCTTTGTACTTTTTGGGAGGGAAAGTGGCGACTAACATGTACTCTTGAACTTTCAAGGCCTTGGAGCAAGTTCAGGGGAAGGCCCTGGCCAGCTGGCAAAGGGAGGGGGAGGGAGGCCCCAGGCTGACAAAGATGCTTTCCACATCTTGATTGACAGAAACCTCCAGTTTTCCTCTGGAAGAATGTTTTTTTTTCTCCAGGCAGGGTGAAAGAGAAGCAAACAGAAAGAAGCAGGTGCTTGCCTCCAGTGGTTTCCAGTATGTTTATCACTACATCTGTCAAAGAATATTCTTCTATAATTAAATAAATAAATAGAAATGATATCAAATCCCTGAAATTTTAAAGGAATTATGAGAAAGAAAGCAACAATGTAGGTGTTGAGACCTATATTAGAAAGTTAGTCCCCTTGCAAATGATTACCAGGGTTAGCGAGGGGGAAAAGGAACACTGAAAGCGTACGCTATTGCTACACTTGGAGGGAAGGTTATTAGCAATGCAAGTATGAAACTACCTTATCTTGCATTAATAAATTAGGCTGAGAGAAATACAGCATACTCGATGGTTTTATATTAAAAGTTTTAAACATTTTGAAAGACAAAGATCCCATCCACCTGTTTTGGAAGCCATTCTCAGCTGGAGCCTCAATCATGTACATCCTAGGTCCTAGTTTTTATCAAATATATGCTATAGTGAGCAATTCTGGACTCACCATCCCACATGGAGGAAAAACAGGTAATGATATTGGTATGGGACATAAGGGAGCACAAAATATGTGCTTGTTTCTCAGATTCTGAGGTAAATGAGCTATGGTAGGAGAAAGGGATAATTGGAAGAACATATTTCACTGTTTCCTTTGGGCACTGTCAGCACAGTAACATTGATGGCTACAGTCCTGAGGGGCTGTCTTCTCACCAGGGCACTAGAGAAATGACATCCCCTTTGATGGGTGTCCCCTTATTAGAAATCACTGTGCATCAGAAAGGATATATCATACACTTGGAGTGGAAGAAGTAAACATGGCAAGATGAGCACAGGTGGGTTCTGTGAGGACTTTCTGGAGCAAAGTCTTGAACTTATTGTGGATACATTGATTTCCATTGTGCTGTAGTTCAAGACACCTGTACTGCATACTGATGCAGGAAATGGGGCCTGGAGGGATAATACAACTTCTAAAACCATCACTATTTAGACAGAGACAGCTCTGAATAAATTTCAGTTCTTCTGACTTGACCATAGTCTTTCAGTATATTCATCACACTCTAGTTAATATATAAGGACATTAGAATCTATTGACTCATTCAGTCATTGAATAAATATGTATTTACTTATTTATTTAGACTCCATTATGGACTCTGGGAAAACAATGTTTGCATCATATAATTTATGGTCTAATCAACAGCAAAACAACATATATTAAATAATATGTTAAGCATTGAAAAATATAATACTTCAAAATTAAAGCAAAAAAGGAGCTTGAGTATTATAGCAGGACTTTTTGTTTAATTAAATTTTTATTTTTACTTTATTTTACTTTACAATACTGTATTGGTTTTGCCATACATTGACATTAATCCACCACGGGTGTACATGCGATCCCAAACATGAACCCCCCTCCCACCTCCCTCCCCACAACATCCCTCTGGGTCATCCCCGTGCACCAGCCCCAAGCATGCTGTATCTTGCATCGGACATAGACTGGTGATTCGATTCTTACATGATAGTACACATGTTTCAATGCCATTCTCCCAAATCATCTCACCCTCTCCATCTTCCTCTGAGTCCAAAAGTCCGCTATACACATCTGTGTCTTTTTTGCTGTCTTGCATACAGTATCATCATTGCCATCTTACTAAATTCCATATATATGTGTTAGTATACTGTATTGGTGTTTTTCTTTCTGGCTTACTTCACTCTGTATAGTCGGCTCCAGTTTCATCCATCTCATCAGAACTGATTCAAATGTATTCTTTTTAATGGCTGAGTAATACTCCATTGTGTATATGTACCACTGCTTTCTTATCCATTCATCTGCGGATGGACATCTAGATTGTTTCCATGTCCTGGCTATTATAGACAGTGCTGTGATGAACATTGGGGTACATGTGTCTCTTTCAATTCTGGTTTCCTCGGTGTGTATGCCCAGCAGTGGGATTGCTGGGTCATATGGCAGTTCTATTTGAAATTTTCTAAGGAATCTCCACACTGTTTTCCATAGTGGTTGTACTAGTTTGCATCCCACCAACAGTGTAGGAGGGTTCCCTTTTCTCCACACCCTCTCCAGCATTTATTGCTTGCAGATTTTTGGATCGCAGCCATTCTGACTGGTGTGAAGTGGTACCTCATTGTGGTTTTGATTTGCATTTCCCTAATAATGAGTGATGTTGAGCATCTTTTCATGTGTTTGTTAGCCATCCGTATGTCTTCTTTAGAGAAATATCTATTTAGTTCTTTGGCCCATTTTTTGATTGGGTCGTTTATTTTTCTGGAATTGAGTTGCATAAGTTGCTTGTATATTTTTGAGATTAGTTGTTTGTCAGTTGTTTCAGTTGCTATTATTTTTCTCCCATTCAGAAGGCTGTCTTTTCACCTTGCTTATATTTTCCTTTGTTGTGCAGAAGCTTTTAATTTTAATTAGATCCCATTTGTTGATTTTTGCTTTTATATCCAGAATTCTGGGAGGTGGATCATAGAGGATCCTGCTGTGATTCATGTCGGAGAGTGTTTTGCCTATGTTCTCCTCTAGGAGTTTTATAGTTTCTGGTCTTACATTTAGATCTTTAATCCATTTTGAGTTTATTTTCGTGTGCGGTGTTAGAAAGTGATCTAGTGTCATTCTTTTACAAGTGGTTGACCAGTTTTCCCAGCACCACTTGTTAAAGAGGTTGTCTTTACTCCATTGTATATTCTTGCCTCCTTTGTCAAAGATAAGGTGTCCATAGGTGTGTGGATTTATCTCTGGACTTTCTATTTTGTTCCATTGATCTATATTCTGTCTTCGTGCCAGTACCATACTGTCTTGATGACTGTGGCTTTGTAGTAGAGCCTGAAGTCAGGCAAGTTGATTCCTCCAGTTCCATTCTTCTTTCTCAAGATTGCTTTGGCTATGGAGAATCCTTGATGGTGGGGTAAAAATTCACCAGAGACATGAAAACAGTGAGAGCATAAAACCAGCAATTTTTTGGAGACAAGTCTGCTAGCCAGAGGGAAGAGCACCATAGTGAAACAGAACGGAGCTGAATTTAACTGAGACTCAATTGGCTTGGAAACTGGTATGGTTCTGCTGAGACATCATGCAGAGGATAAGGAGAGAAAGTTGGAGAAAGCACAGGGCCAGAGCTTGATGAGCCTTGAAGGCAACTATTCAGTATTTGAACTTTATAGAAAGAGTTATAGAAAACCATGGCAACTTAGGGTCAAGGCATTAAAATGATCTGATAAAGGCTTTAAAAGAATTACTTGAGCTTCTCCTAACTTGAGTGTCAGGAGGCGAAGAGTAAAAGTGAGAAGACCTGTTAAAAACGTAGTTTAGTTGTGCAGTAGAAAGAGAAAGAGATGATGGTGACTTGCATTAGAAGCAGCTATGTAATTGATGAGAAATGACTAGATTCAGGAGGTGTAATGGGAAAAATGAGCCTACATTATTTGTTTACCACATCGAGGTGGGAAGCGGTATAAGTGGTGAAGTTCACCTAAGCTACATGAATGGTAATACCATTTATTGAGATACAGATAAACATGTTGGGGATCTAGAGAATATAGATTTTATCTTACACATGCTATGCTTCTGATTTCTGGAGACATCTAAGTAGGTGACTTGCCTATATATGAAAGAGCTGATTTTCATACATGAATAATAATAGATATTTCAGTAATATTTTATGTTATTGGCAGGATAATAAATTCAAATAAAGACAATCCATACAAAATATTTTTTTAACAGACTACTCTAATTACTTCACTAAATAGAATTCTCTATATCTGTAGTAAACTAGAGTGTTTTATCTTCTTTCTTCCTTTCTGTTTTGGACGGTAGAACCAAGAAAGATGGAAAGAAACATGTTCAGTTATGTGCTGTAACCTCTGTACACAATTCCCAGGAGACTGTCATTATAAAAGTATGTAAAACACAATGTTATACATAGTACCACAAATGTCAGTGGAACTAGAAAAAAAAAAATGTTTCATAGACTTTCAAGGTGCACAAGTACATTGTGGCTAATTAGACTGATGACAAATTCTGTGGACATGATCATCTATTTGCTGTGACATCACAGGTCTTTCAATGTCACTTAATTCCCACCTCCCATTCTCAGATAAATTTTTTACTTCCGCTCATTTCTTCTGGGGTTTTATCATGTTCCTTCATTTGGAACATATTCCCCTGTTACCTTCTTCTGCCTAAATTTCTGTTTTATTTTTATGTAATTGGTAGGTTGGGTATGCTTTCCAGCTTTGGAGAAATGGTCTTATTTTAAAATATTTTCTAGGTGTCCTAGCAGCCCAGTCCTCCTAAATGCTTCAGCAGTGCCCCTTATGTGGACTGTTTCTGTTGTGGCAAACTGATTAAGGTGAACAGTCTGGTAGGTCTGACTGACTCCCATTCTGGTTGGTTCTTAGGGACCAATTTGGATGAAGGTTGCTGGCTGCTGGAGGGCAAGGTTAGGTCATGAGGCAGTGGGGTGCAGAGCCCTTGGGGTCCTAGAGCTGGTGTTGGCCCACTGGTGAGCAATACCGGGTCCTAAGGTATTTGGCTGCAGGATCCAGTGTTCCTAGAGCTGCTGCCTACCCACTGGAGGGCAAGGTTAAGGCCCAGAGTGTTCCAGGTCCCTTACTGGCCCAGTGTGGACAGAGTTCTGTCCCAGAATGTCTGGATGCAAAGCCCCAAGGGCCCCACTGTTGATGCCAGCTCTCTGGTGGGTGATGGTGTTTAGTCGCTCAGTCATGTACAACTCTTTTCAACTCCCTGGGACTTTAGCCTACCAGGCTCTGCTGTCCAAGGGATTTTTCAAGTGAGAATACTGGAGTAGGTTGCCATTTCCTCTTCCAGGGGATCTTCCTGATCCAGGGATCAAACTTGTGTCTCCTATGTTTCAGGCAGATTCTTTACCCTCTGAGCCATCTGGGAAGCCTAGTCCCCTGAAAGGATCCCAGGGCTAGTGCCAGCAATGAATGTGAAACCATGTCTTGGGCCTTCTTCTATACAGGGCTGGGCCTGAGGATGCCTTTGGGTTCAAGGGGTCTTAAGGTGGCCAGTGATCTTAAGACTGGTGGTGGTAGGGCCTGTATCCTTTCTTGGTCTTAGGAGGCCTAACACCTGTACCTATAGGCTGGTGGGTGGGGCTGGCTCTCAGTACTAATAAACCAGAGGGAGGATCCCACACCGATGCTCACCAGCACCCATGTCCATATGGTGAAACGAGCTCCCAAAACTGTGCTATCAGTGTCTCTGTCCCTAAGGTAAGCTCCAGTTGACTCTTGCCTCTCTGGGAGACTCTCTCAACAGAAAGATCTCAACAAGGCTCCTTTCAAATGACTGTTTCTGTTCTAGATTCTGAAGTATGTAAGATTTCTGTGTGCCCTTTAAGAGTGGAGTCTATTTTTTCAGAGCCTTCTGGCTCTCCTATAAGTAATACTCACTGGCATTCAAAGACAAGTCTGGAGGCTTGTCTTTCTGAATCAGTACTACTGGGCTGGGGGGCTCAGAATGCTTGTTTCTTCAAGAGAAATTCTACAACTGTAGTTACCCAGACATTTTTGGGTTGCCCACTCAGGGATGAAATTAAAAGACACTTACTCCTTGGAAGAAAAGTTATGAACAACCTAGATAGCATATTCAAAAGCAGAGACATTACTTTACCAACAAAAGTCCGTCTAGTCAAGGCTATGGTTTTTCCACTGGTCATGTATGGCTGTGAGAGTTGGACTGTGAAGAAAGCTGAGCACCAAAGAATTGATGCTTTTGAACTGTGGTGTTGGAGAAGCCTCTTGAGAGTCCCTTGGGTTGCAAAGAGATCCAACCAGTCCATTCTAAAGGAGATCAGCCCTGGGTGTTCTTTGGAGGGAATGATGCTAAAGCTAAAACTCCAGTACTTTGGCCACCTCATCCGAAGAGGTGACTCATTGGAAAAAACTGACGCTGGGAGGGATTGGGGGCAGGAGGAGAAGGGGACGACAGAGGATGAGATGGCTGGATGGCATCACTGACTTGATGGATGTGAGTTTGAGTGAACTCCGGGAGATGGTGATGGACAGGGAGGCCTGGCATGCTGCGATTCATGGGGTCACAAAGAGTTGGACACGACTGACCAACTGAACTGAACTGAACTGAACTGAACTCAAGGATATGGGTCTTGGATATACCCTATCTCTTTTCCTACTCTTCCCATTTGTGATTTCTTCTTTATATCTTTAATTATGAAGATCTTTCTGTTAGTCTTCTGCTATTTCTCGTCAACAGTTGCTCTGTAAAAGTCAAAGTGTTAGTTGCTCAGTTGTGTGAGACTCTGCAACCCCATGGACTGTAGCCCACCAGGCCTCTTTGTCCATGGGATTCTCCAGGCAAGAATACTGGAGTGGGTTGTCATTTCCTTCTCCAGGGGTTCTTCCTGACCCAGGGATTGAACCGAGTTTGGGTCTCCCATATTACAAGCAGATTTTTTACCATCTGAACTACCAGGGAAGCCTAGTGTCTGTGTAAATAGTTGTGACTTATGTATGCCTGTGGCAGGAGGTAACTTCAGGGTCTTCCTATTCAACCACCTTGGCTATTCTCCCTATGATCTTCCTTTTGTAGTTTTATGGAGGAAAAAATTCTTAGCACCGTTAATAGAAAGAATTTTGAAAATGCAAAGTGAACCTATTCATATAATAAGTATCATGAACTTAGTTAAAAAATGTTGAAAATAAGTACATATAGAAATAGTTTAGATAAATTAGTTGATTCAACCAATATTATAAATAAAAAATGAAAACATGTACCAAGTGTCTTGGATTTGTTCCTAAGATGTGAGAATAATTTCAAATAAGATTTAATATCAGGCTTTTCAATATATAAAATTCTTCTCTGAATGGGGATTGGATTTGAAATTTTTTGTCATTTTTTCCTGTTATTATGTAGCACAGGGTAGCAATGAATTCTTATGATTTTCATACCAAATAATCAGCATCTTTCTTAAGCCTTTTGCTTTCTGAAATATCCATCCCCTAGCCCCAAGCTATTGTGTCCTCACCCAGTGTCATCTCTAGGTGAAAGTAAAAGAGATATTATTCAACTTTAATGTTTTTGTATCTCTTGTAATCTAATATTATTTATGATGCAACGTTAGTCTGGCTTCTCAGAATGTATTCTCTAGGAAAGATGCTACAGCAAATATAACTATGATGTACACAGCCTAGAAGACAGAGATTTACTCATTTTACTTTGAAACATTCATTTTCAGATTTGGGTGATAGAAGCCCAAACACTTTCATTTTAATAACCGCTTTGAAAAGGTATTTGTTTAACGTTTATAGAGATACAGAGTTGAGGAGGGCCTTCATTTTCACGAGCTGCCAAAGATTTAAGGGCCTGAATCTATCCCTCCACAGGTTTCATTCTGTCATCCAATGGTCTTGTCTATCCCACTTTGGCCATAATGCAGATATCCTGAGACAGGGACAAAGCTGAACAATTTAAGGCAATGATCTTGCTCCTGGACAGATGTGGTTCAACACCTTATACCAGCAGCTAAAGTGATTTATATATTTTCTCTGAATAGAATAGACAGTTGGCAAAATCACATGCATATTAATCTTGCATGGCACAGACACATATCTTATCATGTGCAAGAGATATATTTTTAAAATCTTTGGTGCACCAAGCAAAGAATCATCCTACTGTATTCTTTAAGGCCTGCTGAGAAGTACTGAGTGATATATTAGATTTCTGAAGTTGTCAAGGGTGGGTAGGTACAAAGAGCTTATCCTGCTGGAAGGAAGAGGATATAATGCTCTATTGTTGCAGAAAAAGCAAAATGCTTTATGCTTCTCAAAGTTCCTAAGGGGATCACCATTAAACCCTGGAAATTATTTTTTGTCTACATCATGAGAGGGGAGTTAGGGCAGAATGGTGTTTAATGCTTTTCCTTTCAGGAAAGTTTGTAGCATTTCAAAGCCTTTGGTGTCTCCAGTTTAAACTAAATCAGTACAGTCATAAAAGTGTGCCTCCTCCTCCACAAACCTTCTCACCAACTGTTTTAAAACCTACTGCAGTGTATAACTAGAAAATTTAAGACATTTTATGTGTTTGGACAATGAACTTGAATGCAGAGCTTTACAAGGCTAGAAAAGTACATGAATTAATAACTTTATAATTTTATCAACTTGGTAAGAAAGGTAAAGATATGAACCAAGGTGAGAAAATGCATGACTGGCATTTAAATCCCTGATTTGGGATGTCCCTCTGACATGGAAATAAAGTACAGATGTAACTCACAGGGAAAAGAATATCTTGGTGTTATTTATGGATTAATTTCAAAATAAACTTTCTGAAACACTTTCTTCTGTTTAAACCACATTTTTTACACTCTGTTTCTTCACACCAGTGGAGATATGCTTAATGGAATAGTGAAATATAGTCTTTTCCTTTTAGTTGGGAAATATTTCCAACATCTCTGAAACACAGGATTTTGTTGGAGAGAGGCTGGTCTGCTTTCTGTTTGCCCTTCCGACAAACTGCCCTCCTGTCCATTTAGATGTGCCTACCCTTCTCTTTCCTTGTCCTCCCATGAAACACTTGCTGAAGACGTGAACACATGTCACACCCCAGTTCCCACACCTTTCTTCATATCGGTTCCCCTCCACAGAGTTCCCTTCTCCCTGAAATTCAACTCAACCTTCGCCTCTATCTGAGGTTTTCTTGTTGTTGTTGTTCAGTTGGCCAGTCGTGTCTGCCTCTTTGCGACCCCACGGACTGCAGCATGCCTGGCCTCCTTGTCCCTTGCCATATTCAGAAGTTTGCACAAGTTCATGTCCATTGAGATTTTCTTAATAGTAATCAAAGATATACACATCCAATATCTACTGGCTACCTTCTATATTTATACCATATGCCTATTTGCAATGTAGCTATTACTACACAAGATCTCAAATTATATATGCATTATGTATATATTATGTATATGTGGACTTCCCTGGTGGCTCAGATGGTAAAGTGTCTGCCCGAAATGAGGGAGACCTGGGTTAGATCCCTGAGCCAGGAAGATTCCGTGGAGCAGGAAATGGCAACCCACTCCAGTACCCTTGCCTGGAAAATTCTATGAACTGAGGAGCCTGATGGGGTCGCAGTCCATGGGGTCGCAAAAAGTCGGACATGACTGAGCACCTTCACTATGTATATACATTATCTATATATTACATAAATTATTATTATTATATCTCCAAGCCAGGCTTCAGCAATATGTGAACCGTGAACTTCCTGATGTTCAAGCTGATTTTAGAAAAGGCAGAGAAACCAGAGATCAAATTGCCAACATCCACTGGATCATGGGAAAAGCAAGAGAATTCCAGAAAAACATCTATTTCTGCTTTATTGACTATGCCAAAGCCTTTGACTGTGTGTATCACAATAAGCTGTGGGAAATTCTGAAAGAGATGGGAATACCAGACCACCTAACCTGCCTCTTCAGAAATCTGTATGCAGGTCAGGAACCAACAGTTAGAACTAGACATGGAACAACAGACTGGTTCCAAATAGGAAAAAGAGTGTGTCAAGGCTGCATACTGTCACCCTGCTTATTTAACTTATATGCAGAGTACATCATGAAAAACGTTGCACTGGAAGAAACACAAACTGGAATCATGATTGCCAGGAGAAATATCAATAACCTCAGATATGCAGATGACACCACCCTTATGGCAGAACGTGAGAAGGAGCTAAAAAACCTCTTGATGAAAGTGAAAGAGGAGAGAAAAAAGTTGGCTTAAAGCTCAACATTCAGAAAACGAAGATCATGGCATCCGGTCCCATCACTTCATGAGAAATAGATGGGAAACAGTGGAAACAGTGTCAGACTTTAATTTTTTGGGCTCCAAAATCAGTGCAGATGGTGACTGCAGCCATGAAATTAAAAAAGGCTTACTCCTTGGAAGAAAAGTTATGAGCAGCCTAGATAGCATATTCAAAAGCAGAAACATTACTTCGCCGACTAATGTCCAGCTAGTCAAGGCTATGGTTTTTCCTGTGGTCATGTATGGATATGAGAGTTGGACTGTGAAGAAGGCTGAGCACTGAAGAATTGATGCTTTTGAACTGTGGTGTTGGAGAAGACTCTTTAGAGTCCCTTGGACTGCAAGGAGATCCAACCAGTCCATTCTGAAGGAGACCAACCCTGGGATTTCTTTGGAAGGAATGATGCTGAAGCTGAAACTTCAGTACTTTGGCCACCTCATGCGAAGAGTTGACTCATTGGAAAAGACTCTGATGCTGGGAGGGATTGGGGGCAGGAGGAGAAGGGGACGACAGAGGATGAGATGGCTGGATGGCATCACGGACTCGATGGATGTGAGTCTGAGTGAACTCTGGGAGATGGTGATGAACAGGGAGGCCTGGCATGCTGCGATTCATGGGGTCACAAAGAGTCGGACACGACTGAGCGACTGAACTGAACTGAACTGAACTGAACTGATTATTATTATATACTCTATATGATTATATAACTAGATAATTGTATATATGTACATATATCCTTAGAGATATGGTGCTGGAGAAGACTTCTGAACGTCCTTTAGACAGCAAGGAGATCAAACCAGTCAGTCTTTAAGGATATCAACCCTGTATACTCATTGGAACGAATGATGCTGAAACTCCAGTATTTGGGTCATCTGATGTGAACAGCTGACTTACTGGAAAAGTCCCTGATGCTGGGAAAGATTGAGGGCAAAAGAGAAGAAGGTGTCAGAAAATAAGATGGCTCAATGGCATCACTGATGCAATAGACATGAACTTGGACAAACTTTGGGAGATGGTGAGAGACAGAGAGATCTGACCTGCTGCAGTCCATGGGGTCCCAAAGAGTCAAACATAACTAAAGCAACAGAGCATGTATGCATACATACATATATTAATATATATACACGCATATATAATACAGAAAGATTAGGAGAAAAAGAGAAGAGAAAATTGTATCGTTTATGTTCTTCATAGCAGTAAGTCTGAGCAGTATCATGCTATACAATCAAGGACTCTGTTTCCAAGGCAAGAAACCAAGGATCAGGGACATTAATTTACTTAGATGATGCAGAAAATGATATAAAATCTAACAAACACATAGTGACATACACACAAGCAAACCACATTTTTCTTGTATATGTTTTTAGAAAATGGAAATGGGAAAAAGTACTCAAGCAAATTGTGTTTAAATTGTGTTATTAATATATAGTTTCTAATATTCAAAGGCTAGAATCTTAGGTATGCTGGTCATCACCACCAAAGCACAATGGCAGGAAGAGTTACTGAGAAGGGGGAAACAATGTGATTTTAGATGTGAGCCTCAGATTACATCTAGCCCAACTAAAGTTATAAAATGTCAGAAAAGGTGTGCGTGCTGATATTCATAAGTCAGCTAGTTGATATAATTTTTTCATCATCGCATCACATGGGATCGTAGATCAACAGTGCTTCTTGTGTCATAATATCCATAACATGGGGAACGTGAAGCTAGCAAATGTGCTTCTGCCCATTTTCACCATGCACTGAACTATGAGTGTGATTGTGTGTGTGTACATGGGGCGAGGGATCAAACATGATTTTAAAATCTTTATTTACACAAACTTGAATTTACCCTAAGCCAAACAAAGGAAACTTTATTGAGCATTATTTTGTATTATTAGTCTTGCTGACAAGAAAAGGAGCTATGCAAAATTGGAACAATCCTGGGGAAAATATGGAGCTTGAAAATTATCAAACTGCTCTGTGGCTTGAAGCAGAGCAAGACAATGTAAGCAGGGCTTTTGTCAGATGATATCTTCCACTCCATAGAACATGTTATTTAGTTCAATTTTTGAAGCAAATCATGGAGAAATTGTCAAGTATGCCATTTGCCTTCATCTTGTAATAGTATTAGATGGTTGTGAGCTCAGATGGCTTCTATTCACATGCCTTGGTCACCACCATGGATGTCCTACCAGAAAATATCCATTTCCTTTTGAAAAAGATGCTTTTGGGAAGGTTATATTGGTGATGGAATTCTACTGGAACTGTCTAAGAAAAGTATTTCTTTTTATTGATTTCTCTGCAGGCAGGAGTTTTGCAGATAGCTGTAAACACTGAGGAACAGTTTAGGAATTACTCTTTAAAGGATCTTACTGGTGCTCCTTGATACAGATTGCCCCTCCTTTTGCAAAGTGAGATTTGAGAACCTTTACTTCTTTTGCTAATAGTTGCCTTAGTTTTGTACATCTTGGATTTACCAAAACCAGATTCATCAAAATTTGTTTTCATCAAGGGTAAAGTTGGCATCAGTTAATTGTCTAAGGTAATATATCAGTTTGTATGTCAAAGATCATGTGAAAGTTTTAATGTTTTTTACTCAGGCAAGTTTAAAAGTAATTGAAGTTCACTTATCAATTAATGTAATTGCATCTAGTCTTTTATTTTCATAATTTTTATATTTCTTTTTTCAAAAATCTCTATGTCTTAATAAGATAAGAGTATATATGTACAAATTAAAGCTTAAAATGACAGTATTTTTGGCAGAAAGTAAAATAAATATTTGAGTTCATATTCATATATTATAAATGCTGGTATGCATTCATATTTTTGAATAAATTAATAAGTGAGAAAGAAAAGGCAGCTTTTCTCTACAGCAGAATTTCATTAAAAAACAAATAGTGAATCACCATAAGACAAGCATCATAGTAAAATGTGTCACAAATAATTTCCAATAAATTATTTTAAAATTAGTGGGTTAACATTTAAAATGAAAAAGTATACACATTATCAAAGTAACTTTCACAATGTATTTATAAACTATAGTGACAAAGATGGTAAATTTATAGAAAAGAAACCAGAAGACATCACTTTGATCATATCCCAAGGAGTAAGGCATAAATCATGATCTCCCTTATATGATATATTGAGAAGGACACAACATAATTCCTAGGATATTGCTGCTAAAAATGCATGATCTCATCCCAATTAGGATAAAATATCAAATAAATTCAATTTGAGAAACATCAACAAAATAAGACAAAGAAAGGCTGTTGAACCTTAAAGATTGAGTACATTAAGGGGAAATATTGGTAAATGTGATGTGGGATCCTGAATAGACTCTTGAAATTGAAAAAGGGCAGTAGAAGAAAAACTGGTAAAATTCAATAATGAATGTAGTATAGTTAATTGCATTGTAACAATTCTTATTTTCCAAATTTGAAAACTGTGCACTGATTATATAAGATATTCATATTAGAAGAACCTGAGAAGGGATGAATTGGAACTCTCTGTAATCTTTTGAAAAATTTTTTTTTAAAGATTCAGTATAAGGTAGCCAAAAATGTTCATTTGACTTAAACTGTTAGAGAAAAAAGTTTATAATTGTGTATGTCCGTCTGCATGTGTGTACTATAAACCATCTACCAACAGACAATTTACATCTGTTTCTATTTTACTAGGGAAATGTTCTTATCTTTTAACATTAAGATTTGTAAACTTGATCCTGAAATTTTTAAAATCACTCCTCTAAGAAATTAAGATAATCAGTTCCTTGTTTGGTTTTATAAAACAACTATTTACATCCTCCAACACCTCCTCATCTTTTCCTCAGCCCTTAACCTTTTCTCAAGTAATGTCCTCTGCCTCATCTTTTGAATTACTGAACCTAGCCCAAGGTACAAACTATGGGTCAATTTGATTTTATTTTTTAGATTTCTGTGGATATAAGTCTAAAAGAAAAAAAAAAGCTTTGAGAGAAGACCACATGTATTCAAAAGAATTATTTTTAGTGTCATGAAGCAAGAAAACTCAACTGGTAATCCAACCTAGATTACAGTGTTGGCTATATCTCTATTTTCCATTTGAGAAAGTCTCTTAGGCTTTTCTACTTTATCACTTTCATGCATTGGAGAAGGAAATGGCAACCCACTCGAGTGTTCTTGCCTGGAGAATCCCAGGGACAGGGGAGCCTGGTGGGCTGCCTTCTATGGGGTCCCACAGAGTTGGACAGGACTGAAGTGACTTAGCAGCAGCAGCAGCATGCAACTGCCAGCAGCTTGTAACTCTGCAAACTCTAGTTTCCTGTTTGTTAAGCAGGAGCAGCATTTAACTTGCAACATTATTGTGAATACAACATGAGAAATGAGGAGAAAAGCACAGCGCTTGGCAGTGGTGAGTGATAAGTAACAGTTGTCAACATCTCCATTTAATATTCTAAAAAAAAAAAACAAACAAATTAAGTCAGAATAAAATTAATAAGGCTGGGACCACTTTCTAATCGGTCTTCAGGTATGTTTGGAAATACTTGGCTGACTGTAAGAGGACAAGCAAACAGTATGGTGGTAGTGGGTGAGTTGCTAAGTCTTGTCCGAGTCTTGTGACACCTTGGACTGTAGCCCACCAGGCTCCTCTGTCCATGGGATTTTCCAGGCAAGAATACCAGAATACCAGAGTAGGCTGCCATTTCTTTCTCCAGGGGATCTTCCTGACCCCAGAATCAAACCCAAGTCTCCTTCATTGTTGCCAGAATCTTTACTGACTGAGCTACAAGGGAAGTCTTCATATGGGGATGTATCAAAAAGGAAGGGTGCTCAACATTAGGATGAATACCCTTCTGTGTCCAGTTTCTAGAAAAATTAGGGAGTGAATGGGGTCCACCCCCACTTTTATGTGGTCAAGCTGTCATAGCAATCTTTATGGATGTGGCTACATGTAGTGTCTTAGTCCCTATTTTAGTCATTTTCACTACTGGAATCAAGAGATTAACCTTGAGTCAGGCTACTGTGGCCAACATCACTAGGTCATCACTGACCATGTTGGGTGCCTCCTTAAAGGTTTTATCCTCATAGTCTATCTTGTCTGGTTGAGGGTTACCTGATCCCCTGTTGTATAGTCCAAAATGACAGCAGCTGCCCTATAGAATTTAACATCCTGGAAATAACACACTCGTTGACTGATATGTACCTTAGACAGCAGTCTTTCTTTGATGTCTATCCCAGTAAACAAAATCTCTCATTTGAAGATTATGAAGAGGCTGTTTAAAAAAAAATGTTGTTGAAGGGTAACTTTGACCTACTAGTGATAACGCTAGTGTACATGAATTCTTTAAATTATTTTGCTATGTCTGCATGTGGCAGTGCAGCCTCTAGGGTGTGAGATAAATTACCTGGTGTGTTTTCCAGTCACAAATTCATAGGTACATAACTCACATGGCCCCAAAGGGATAGCTTGGATGGCCACAACAGCCATAGACTGTGCATTTAGCCAGAGGAGTTCAAGAATTTCTGAGAGTTTTGCTAGTTATTCTCTGCTTAAGAATGCCTTTGGCTCTTTCAACCTTTCTAAAAGATGATTGTGAGGTGGTACATGGTGGTGGTCATGGTGGTCAGCACAGTGTAGTTTTTGAATAAGAAGAAACACTTAGCAGATTTCTCCTACAATAGTTACTGAATACTGTGTAATTTTATTAGTTGGTATAAAAGTCTATCTGCTCCAAGCTGGAATCATAAAGCAGCTTTTTAGCAAAGGTGAAGGCTATAACTTCACTATAACTCCTGCATAGCTTGCATTTGAAGAGCTTACTAAGACATGGATTAAATGATTAAAAAGTCAGGTAAGCCAGAGTTGTAGATCCTGAGGAGGATTGTAAGATTTTCACCGACTAGCTGTCTGACTTTCACATGCTTAGGAAAATCCCTAATACTATCCTAGAACCAAGGTTTAAATTCACATGTGGAGGACATTTGAAGCTAATGAACTGAGTGGACCTCACTCAGCAATTGGCAGATGAAAGTGGCAGGAAATTTGTGAGGAAATGGTTCAGGGAATAGAGGGAGATGCGGACCTGAAGTGTCAGAAGTGCAGCGGAGTATGAAGTGCACAGGAAGGCAGGGTTCTAATGGGGAAAGTTGTCCTTTCTTTAGTGATATCAAAATCTTATCTGACTTTGGCCAAATAATCTTTTAGAGAAGCTAATCTGAGTCGGAATTTCACTCAGAAACTTCAATGTACCAATTAAAAATTTTCCCACTGGACTATTTTATTCCCCCTTTTCCTAAGACATCTTCCAAATGAGTAACTTTTGTTAAATCAAATGCTCCCCAAAGTGGTATTAGAGACCCAGTTTACTAACATTTGCTAAATGACATTGGCAAAATTCTGCCATTTGGAGAATTAGGCACAAGAGTTCATATTGTAAAAGTACATATGGGAAGATAGGAGTTTCTTCAGAGGCAGAGAAGCTTTAGATTAAGCAGACCCCATGAGATGTGGTCACAGTCAGTAGAAAGTAGTTGTTTGTACATTTTGTGCCTCAAACCTCTAACTTTAAGGTTAGTTACATGTAAACACAAATTTGAAAAGTTGTACCACATTCCCACCAATGGAAATACAAGAATAATCCCTCTGTGTGAGACCAAGCTCTCAGGATGAATAATCAAGATATAGGGGAATCTCATCCAATTTTGTTGGCAACTAAGAGCAAAGTGTGTCGCCCTCAGATTACATAGATCTGGAGAAAATCACAAACTTCTCAGCCCAGGAAACTGGTTGGAAAAACAGACTTGTACCTTGAGGCTTCCCTCCTTATAACTAAACAACATCTAAAACTAATACAAGCAGAGTCAGATCACCAAGTATGTGAACCAAAAAGGGGACTTCCAATAAGTGCAAAAAGCCAGAAATGAACAAATGAACAAAATACCAGAATTCTTAGACAAAGAGGGTGGACCCATTGAAGAAGGCTTACTCCTCTGTGCATTGGGAGAAGCAGCTGCAGCTCAAGAGGCCTGGGTAGGATTAGTTCCTGCTCGAGAACCAAAGTCCACATCATAGGTATATCTGGTGTGTCCAAATGTGGCACTGAGATAACTGTCAAAAAAAAAAAAAAAAAAAGAAGCTTAGTCAGCAACAAAATTAATGAAGGCTATTTATTTGTAAACTTACTGCTGGGGTCCCTGTCTTCCTTCAATTTTGTTTCAGCAGGGATTCAAAGGTGTTAGAAGAGGGGATACATTCTACAGACCAGGAAAGAAGAACTACTGAGATAGTCTCTGATTGTCAAGTGTTCTGTTCCTCTGGAATTTTTAGAAGTGGGAGATTATTTTATTGTTCTTAGGAACATGTGATTGTCCTTAGGATCCAAGAGAACAAGCTCTTTGGAGGAAAAGATTTCAAAAGAGGAAAGATTGTTCAGTGTTAGGGCAGAGGGTTTTCTGTGTTTAAACATTTCCTGGAACAAGCAGGGGTTGCTGGTGTTTTTTGCACTGTCATAATAGTCTTTACTGTGGTAGTATCTGTGATGTTGGTGTTTGGCAATTTCCTTCTGTCCTATTACTGCAATATTATATGCAGTTTTAGAGGAGAAATGTACATCCAGAATTTTAACTCTTTCACTGATGAGAATTAGAACAGATTTCTCCTTATTTTGGCTATATGCTTTCTCTATATGATGAATTTGTCATATCCTCTCTAAATTAATGTCTTCCTTTGTTTTAGCTTTCATCTGAGTAGAAGATGATGATACTCTCTTAGGATATCTGATGAGAACTTGTCTGTATCCTAGGAGTTTGATCAGACTTTTCAAACAGCAGTATTACTGAGTACTGAGAGATCCAATGGCCACAGCTACTTGTCTGGATGGCTTCCAGCCCACTTCCAATTAAAACCAACCTGATCATAAATAAGAGACTAAGGTTTGCTAATGTGTTCACTAAATGTTCCATCTTAAAATGATGTACTCTGGAGGCTATATTTCTTGGACGGCATATGCCTTTACTGAATGATGAAGCCCCCAAGTATAGTGTCATACATGATTTATTCATAGTACTATTTTATTATCATAATACATTTATTATCTACAATAATAAATCTTTTATTTTGTTTTTTCCTGAATAAACTGAAACCTGCTTAAGCCACTTCCTCTCACAATATTTAACTTCATGCCATCTATACTTGGCAAAGAACCATACATGGGGTAAAAATAGTTTTTTGAAATTTTTGTTACTTTTTCTCCCATACTAACTTTAGATAATTGGCTTCTTCCCCTTATTCAACCTGATAAAACCAGTGACTATCTTTAATATTTTTTGTCTTTACACTATTCAGCTACAGTATTCTTTTGTTTTTCATCTCCACAGTTGAATTCTGTATCTCTATTGTGTTTCTTTGGAAACTAGATTTCTACAACCAAAGTTGAAGCAGAAACTAACCTTCATGGGGTTTCACAGAAGTGAAAAAGGGTATATAGACTTTTTTTTTTCTCATTGAGAATCCCAAATTTTTACTTGCTATTCTGTAAGCTTAAGATTTTGTTTCTTTTAAAATACAAAGGCTGAGTAATATTCCATTGTGTATATGTACCACAGCTTTCTTATCCATTCATCTGCTGATGGACATCTAGGTTGCTTCCATGTCCTGGCTATTATAAACAGTGCTGTGATGAACATTGGGGTATACGTGTCTCTTTCAATTTTGGTTTTCTTGGTGTGTATGCCCAGCAGTGGGATTGCTGGGTCATAACGCAGTTCTATTTCCAGGTTTTTAAGGAATCTCCACACTCTTCTTCATAGTGACTGTACTAGTTTGCATTTTTGTATTCCCACCAACAGTGTAAGAGGGTTCCCTTTTCTCACACCCTCTCCAGCATTTATTGCTTGTAGACTTTTGGATCACAGCCATTCTGACTGGCATGAGATGGTACCTCATTGTGGTTTTGATTTGCATTTCTCTGATAATGAGTGATGTTGAGCATTTTTCATGTGTTTGTTAGCCATCTGTATGTCTTTGGAGAAATGTTTGTTTAGTTCTTTGGCCCATTTTTGGATTGGGTCATTTATTTTTCTGGAATCAGTTCTGATGAAGTGGATGAAACTGGAGCCTATTATACAGAGTGAAGTAAGGCAGAAAGAAAAACACCAATACAGTATACTAATGCAGCATATGTATGGAATTTAGAAAGATGGTAATGATAACCCTGTATGCGAGACAGGAAAAGAGACACAGATGTATAGAACAATCTTTTGGACTCTGTGGGAGAAGGCAAGGGTGGGACGATTTGAGAGAACAGCATTGAAACATGTGTATTATCATATGTGAAACAGATTGCCAGTCCAGGTCCAATGCATGAGACAGGGTGCTCAGGACTGGTGCACCCTGAGGATGGGATGGGTAGGGAGGTGGGAGAGGGGTTCAGGATGAGGAACAGATGTACACCCATGGCTGATTGATGTCAATGTATGGCAAAAACCACTACAATATTGTAACATAATTAGCCTTCAACTAAAATAAAGAAATTAAAAAAATAAAAATAATAAAATACAAAGGCTACTTGAAGAAGTAATGGTTTAAAAGAAAGCATAACATTAAAAATAAGGAAGGTTTTGGAAGGAGAGAGCACATTGAAAGGGAAAGTTTGTGAATAGAAAGTAATAACAAAAGGAGAATTTAATGTCTGGGACTTCCAGACTTGAATTTCCTTGATATCAAAATGGTTTCAGGGGCTTGACTCACTTATTTTCTTTTAAATTATATCACTTAATTATTGACCAATTGTTCAACAGTTATTTACATCAAACTCTATCCTTTTTTCTTTTTCCTAATTTGCTTTTATTGGAAGAAAACTTCCTTATAATATTGTGTTGGTTTCTGCCATACATCAACATAAATCAGCCATAGGAATACGTATGCATCCTCTCTCAACTCTCCTTCCTACCTCTCACCACATTTCATCTCTTTAGGTTGTCACAGAGCACCAGACTGAGGTCCCTGCACCACACAGCAAATTTCCCGCAGCTATCTATTTTACACATGTTAATATAAATATTTCCATGCTACAATCTCAATTTGTCCCACTGTCTCTTTCTCCCACTGTGTCCACAAATCTGTTCTTTATATCTGCATCTCCATTGATTCCTGCAAACAGGTTCATCAGTACCATCTTTTCAGATTCCATATATATCCATTAATATGTGATGTTTGCTTTTCTCTTTCTGACTTCACTCAGTATACTAGGCTCTGGATTCATCCACCTCATTAGAATGGACTCAAATGCATTCCTTTTTATGGTTAAATAATATCCAATTGTATATATATATATCACAACTGTTTTATCCTTTGGAAAAGGAAAGTTTCATCAAACTTTCATCTTTTGAGGAACTGTTCCATGTCCTAGTTACTGTAAATAGTGTTGCAATAAACACTGGGGTACATGTACATTTTTCAGTTGAAGTTTCCTCACGGTATATGTCCAGTAGTGGGATTGTTGGGTCATATAGTAATTCCTAGTCTTTTTAAGGAATGTCCATATTGTTCTCCATAGTTGCTGTACCAATTTACATTTTTCCACCAATAGTGCAAGAGCGTTCCCTTTTCTCCAACCCTCTCCAGCATTTGTTGTTTGTAGATTTTTTGATAATGGCTATTTCGGACCGATGTGAGGTGATATCTTATGGTAGTTTTGATTTGCATTTCTCTAATAATGAGTGATATTAAGCACCTTTTCATGTGTTTATTAGCCATCTGTGTGTCTGCTTTGGAGAAATGTCTGTTTAAGTGTTCTGCCCATTTTTTGATTGGATAATTTGTTTTGTCTGATATTGAGCTCTGTGAGCTGCTTGCATATTTTGGAGATTAATCCTTTGTCAGTTGTTTCATTTGCTATTATTTTATTCGGTAAAATCTCCTTGTATCAGGTTATTTCACTGCTTCATCTCTGCTTTTTGTTTGCCAAATTCATCACTTTAGGGAGAATGCATGTACATTCAGTTTTATTTCTAGGTGGGGATAATAATATCTTATTCACAAAACAGTAATGATTTACGAGTAAAATAGGACAGGTTCCAAACTCCTTACCCTTTACACAAGGTCTTTCAAAGTCAGACTTGTAACTTGCCTTCTAAATCCTATTTCAGATTACACTCATTCTAAATTTTCACTTGAACTCACAACACTTGTCACAACAATCTAATCAATGATAGTTCACCTTTATTCCATTTTATGCTATCACATGTTTTAATATCTTCTATTCTTACATATTAGATTTTATCATCTTTCTAAGTAAACTATATTAGGATATCACTTTACATGTCTTATCATTCCCAGAATATAATTTGCATGTCATAGATTATCTTTATTTTAATGTGTACATGCTACACATTTATCTGTTGGATGAAAAAAATGAATGTGTATATTTATAAATGAGAATAAATGCATTTAGTTGTTTTCCAAAATGTCCTCTAACTAAAATTTAAAATATTCTGATATAGCATTACCTACTTTTCTCTCTGAATTAAAATTTAAAACATTATACATATATTTTTTATTTTTTTTATTTTTATTTTTTTATTTTTACTTTATTTTACTTTACAATACTGTATTGGTTTTGCCATACATTGACATGAATCCACCACGGGTGTACATTATAAATGTTGGTAGGGCAATAATTATGTTAAAAAAATAATAAACTACTGAAATGGCCTAAGGTGGGCTTCCCTTGTAGTTCAGATGCTTAAGAATCCATCTCCAATGCCAGAGACCCCAGTTTGATTCCTGGGTTGAGGAGATACCCTGGAGAAGGGATAGGCTACCCATTTCAGTATTCCTGGGCTTCCCTGGTAGCTCAGTGGTAAAGAATCCACCTGCAATGTGGGAGACCTGGGTTCAATCTCTGGGTTGGGAAGATCCCCTGTAGAAGGGAACAGCTACTTGCTCCAGTATTCTTGCCTGGATAATTCTGTCTATTGTATATCCATGAGGTCACAAAGAGTCAGGAATGACTGAGCAACTTTCACTCAAATTCAGTAAGTAAAAATCACTAACAGTCAGAAATTCTTACTACTAAGAAATAAAATATACTTTCCTAAATTTAAACTACTAAGATCATACTGAGTCAAATTGAGGTGTGTTGATTGATTCACCAGCTGTATGCTAGCATGCATATATGGCATCATGGAACATAAAACCAAAGGGTCTTTACTCTAGGCCTGAGTCCTTTAGTGATCAGTACTTCTCATGTAATTGTTTTCCCTTAAGTCCTTACTATGGATTATATTTGACAAAATCAATGATTAATTTTATTTAAAACAGCTCTGATCAGCTAATAGGGAAGAATTGTACTCCTATTTTACAGATCGGGAAATAGACACAAAGAGATCAAAATCACTGGTCTGACGTAATCATTGCAACCATTCCCCTAAAACGGACTCGTTATTTGTTCTATCTTGTCATTTTTCTTGACATTTTTTTGGAACATTGCTTAGTTCCCACACCAGGGATTAAATTCATGCCCTTAGCAGTGAAAGCATGGAATTCTAACTGCTGGACTACCTGGGAATTCCCTGCTTGACTTTCTAGGAGGAATTGTATTCATCTTGGGACCAAAGGAGAAGATTCAACTAATAGAGGATTTAACAAAACTAAGAATGGAAACTGCCCACCATGACTCTTATTAAGGAAAGGTAAAAGTATTGTAATGCTTTGTTTGTCTCACTTTGAAGATATTTGTGGGAAATATTCAGTTTCCAGCTGTTGGCCACCTAGGAAAGACCCAGTGACTTTCTCACAATGAACCATTGTAAACTTATCGGATATCAGGAGCAAGATGGAATGAGGAAGATAATTCTGCTGCAGCAAAAGTGATATAATATAATTTGAAGACAATGTGAATAATCTTTTTTTCTTTGAATCAGTCATGCAACTGTTCCCCTCTATTAGTGCATGTAATTGAGGGCAGAATGTATATGCAAAGAATGACTATTTTAACACTGAAATTCAAATTTTCTCAAGTTATGCTGTTTGGGGAATAGAATGCAATAGCTACATATAGTCACCAAAACATGTATAATAAAGAACAGCTAAAGACAATTAGATTTAATGACTTAATTTGGCCTTCCAGAAACCTCTCAGTCCAAAGTACTCACTGCTTCCAAAAGCATATTGAGGAACTGGAAGTAGCTGGCCTATAGCAGTATTATAATATAAAGGAAAAGCAAATTGACTCTATTCAGGTTTAAAAATATGACCCTAGTCCATAAACATTTTTAACTATTTATGAACCCTTTGGTCAAATATTCTATGCATCTATCTGTCCTCTTACCTTCAGGTTATGGGACATCAACTTCTTGCTTTTTACTTATTACAACTAGGTTAACACTCTTTCAAGTCAAGAACATTGTGGATAAAAACTCTCATAACACATGAAAATAATTAATTATAATTTAGTCAAGAGAACTATGCTTTAAACAAAGATTCTTCTACCCCTCTCAAAATCAGAGAGATTTATTTATGTTTTCTTGATTTAATTGGCAAGTTCCATGGTGCTTCAAAAGTTTAAAAATGAAAGGAAAATAAAAGAAAATGCAAGAGCTCAAGGATGATTTTTTGCATAACTTCACACAACAAGCAGGTGTTTGTAAGATCAATTTACAACAGGGACCACACTATCCACCTAGCTTGGATATCTTCCAACCCACTTCCAATTAAAACTTACCTGATCATAAATAAGAGATTAAAGCTTGCTAGTCAATACAGTAAATAATAGATCTTAAAATAATGTATTAGGGGGCTGTTTAGAGACAGTAAATGAATTCCCATTAGGTTAGAAAATGTTAGAAGAAGATTTGAGGTCAGGATTCCCAGGAAGCCCATAGAATATTATCTTTTTCAGCATTGACTCTGATATTTTACAATGTGAACTGTGAATTACTAAAAAGTTTACAATGCAGGCTGTGCCTGTCAGACACCACAATCAGGTGGATATTTTTCAGTCCCTATGAAAGTTTTAATAAATGTAGCTCTCTGGCAGCAAACAGTTTGGAATGGGCATGAATATTGTGGTCAAGTTTGACAGGAGGCCTGGACAGGCTAGCTGCTATAGACCAGGGTATCCTGTACAATTACACCCCTCCCATTCAAAACAGAAGTTCTTATGATTTTCATGGAGGAATTTTGGTTATGACAAAAACCTAGAGAAGAAAGTTAGGCAAAAATCTGCCTCCTTTCATATACTGGAAAATATAGTGGAAACTGGAGGAACAATGAGTATCAGAAGGAATGAGCAGAAGGAAAGTGAGATCTTACAACATCCATCCTTCCTGTTATGGGTTGAATTGTGTTCTCCAAAAAGATATGTTGAAAACCATAAGCCCAGTGTCAGTAAATGAGACCTTATTTGGAAACAGGGTCTTTCAGAAGTGATCAAATTAAGACAAGGTCACAAAAGTGGGTCTTAATCCAATCTGACAGATGGGCTTACAAAAAGAGGGAAAACTGGACACAGACTCAAAGGGAAGGTGGTTATGTGAAGATGGGGAAAAAGATTGGAGTTATGCTGCCACAAGAAAAAGAAGGGTTGGGGCAATCAGAAGCTGGAAGAACAAGGAAGAATTTCATCCTAGAGCTTTTACAGAGAGTTTGTCTCTGGTAACACCTTGATTTCTTACCTCTTATCTCTGGCACTGTAAGGCAATGCATTTATGTTACCTTAAGCCATCTATTTTATGGAGAAGGTGATGGCACCCCACTCCAGTACTCTTGCCTGGAAAATCCCATGGGTGGAGGAGCCTGGTAAGCTGCAGTCCATGGGGTTGCAAAGAGTCAGACATGACTGAACGACTTAGCTTTCACTTTTCACTTTCATGCACTGGAGAAGGAAATGGCAACCCACTCCAGTGTTCTTGCCTGGAGAATCCCAGGGACAGGGGAGCCTAGTGGGCTGCCATCTATGGAGTTGCAGAGTCAGACACGATTTAAGCAACTTAGCAGCAGCAGTAGCAGCGGCAGCAGCAAGTCATCTATTTTATGCTATGTTGTTATGGTAGCCCAAGGAAACTAATGCAACTCTTTAAAATTTAGAAAAGACTTCAGCAAGACCAGTTCTCCTTGATTAAAGCATTTCAAGCCATCTTTCTAACACCGAAAGACTTGGTAGTGACACTGCTTTAGAAATATTTTAGCAACAGATCACCATCAAAAAACATTCTGGCTTTGTGCCTTTGTTTAAAGAGGTGTTGCTCTTTCATCTTTTTCCAATAGGACTTGACAATTGAAGGCAAAAAAGCCAGTTCCTTTCAAATGAAGGGAATGTAATACAAGAAATATGTACACAAAGAAATAGGTTATAAGACCTAAGATGCAATTTAGAGGATGGTGAGGCAGTTTATAAATCAGCAGTAGTGGAATATTGCTACTAACTTTAGACCTAATGAAACAATTGAATTGATGGTACTAAAGCTGTTGTTACCCAGTTGAAGCCAGAACCACAGAGATCCTGCCTAGTAGAGGCTGGAGCTATGAAGAGCAGAGATACTCTGAGAGCTTCCTTCCTCTCAGCTATCCATTCCTGGCCAGTGCCTCCTATTAGGTAAACCTACCCTGATAAGTTTCGAAATTGCAGTCTGCAGTGGAAGAACCCATAAGAATGAAGTGGTAGGATCAAATCATGAAGAATCCAGGGACTGTGGTTTGTATTCTGGAGTTTATTATACCCATCATGGGTTAATCATTTAATAATCTAAGCAGCGACATCAAGTGACCTGAAATAAACTTCTGAGATGTACTGAGGAAAAATATACAGTAAAAACATTATGAATTGAAACAAACAGATTAAATATCAGGTATTGCAATTACAGGTCTTCCCAGGTGGCTCAGTGGTAAAGAATCTGCCTGCATAAAAGAAAATGATGGTAGATAAAACTAGGATGCTAAAAAAAAAAACACAACAACAACAACTAGGATGCTTTGCTGTTGTTATTCAGTCACTAAGTCATATCTGACTCTTTGGGACACTATGGACTGCAGCATGCCATCTGGCTTTCCTGTCCTTCACTATCTCTCAGAGTTTGCTCAAACTCATGTCCATTGAGGCAGTGATTCCATCCAACCATCTCATGTTCTGTTGCCCTCTCCTTCTGCCCTTAATCTTTCCCAGCATCAGTCTTTTCCAAGGAGTCAGCTCTTCTCATGAAATGGCCAAAGTATTGGAGCTTCAGCATCAGTTTTTCCAATGAGTATTCAAGGTTGATTTTCTTTAGGGTTGACTGCCTTGATCTCCTTGCTGTCCAAAAGACTTTCAAAAATCTTCTGCAGCACCACATTTCTAAAGCATAAATTTTTTGGTGCTCAGCCTTCTTTATAGTCCAACTCTCACATCCATACATGACTACTGGGAAAAAACATAGGTTTGACTGTGCAGACCTTTGTCAGCAATATAATATCTATGCTTTTTAATACGCTGTCTAAGTTTGTCATAGCTTTCCTTCCAAGGAGCAAGCGTCTCTTAATTTCATGGCTGCAGTTGCCATCCAGAGTGATTTTGGAGCCAAACAGAGTATAGTCTGTCACTGTTTCCAGTTTTTCCCCAAGTATCTGAGTGAAGTGATGGCATCAGTTGCCATGATCTTAGTTTTTCCAGTGCTGAGTTTTAAGCCAGCTTTTTTTTTCTTTTTGTAATTTTTGTATTTGTCTTATTTAGTTCTCTCTCTTTTACTGACTTATTTGTTCTCTTAGTGGTTGCTGTAGGGCTTAGACATTTTTAATTAATCTTAGATTAGCTTCAGATAATATGTTTCAATACTTTGGCCACCTGATGGGAGGAGATGATTCATTGAAAAAGTCCCTGATGTTGGGAAAGTTTGAGGACAAAATGAGAAGAGGATGGCAGAGGAAAAAGCTGGTTAGATAACACCAAATCAAAGGACATGACTTAGAGCAAACTCCAGGAGATAGTGTAGGACAGGGAAGACTGGTGAGCTGCAGTCCTTGAGGTCACAAAGAATTAGACACAACTTGGCAACTGAACAACAACAATATACTGTTTCATGTGTAGTACAAGGACCTGTCAATAATGTATTCCAAATTGTTCCCTTACATTTTGTTTACTGTCTTTGTCACATATTTTGCTTTTACATATGCTGTGAAACTAATAATACTTTTGTTTTAGGATGTTACATGTAATGGTATTTATATAAGAAAATAAATTTTGCTTTACATTTATTCTTCCCAGTGCTCTTTGTTTTGCTTGATTTCTATCATAATTCTTCATATTGAAAATTTTTTCTTTAACGTTTTGTGTAGAATAACACTACATGAAATAAATTATCTGTTTTTGTTTGAGCACATTTTTATTTCTCCTTTACATGTGATGGATATTTTTGCTGAACAGAGAGTTCTGGGTCTACAGGGTTTCTGCTCGCTCTGTTTTCTTTTTTCATTTCAGCATTTGAATATGTCACTTTATCAAATTCTTCTTTGTATGTTCCTGATAAAAATAAGCTATAATCCTTCCTCTTATTCTTCTCCAATATGCCCTCTGTCTTCTCTCAAGATTTTCTTTTCAAGTTTTGTTCTCAATAATTTGAACATAACATGACTAGATGTGTCTAGAAAAGAAGGAGGATTTTGCTCCACTTATAGTTGTATCAGTTCTTGACCTGTGGTTTGATACAATCATTAGTTTTATGAAGTTCTTGGCCCTTGTTTTTTTCAAATATGTCTTTACTGTTTTCTACCTCTTCTTATAGAATTTCATTTATATGTATATTAGATCATTTGATATTGGCCCACAACTCTAGGATCATTTCTTCTATGTTTTTATTATTTATCCTACCCACTGTGATTTCCATTGCATAATTTATATTGACTTACTTTCAAGTTAATTATTTCATTAGCTGTGCTGACTCAACCTATGGGACCACCATGTTCTTTGTCTTTTGTAATGTTTTTCATTTGTTGTGCTTTCACTTAATTTATTCTTATAGTTTCCATCTCTCTGCTGAAGTCATCCACCTGACCATGCATGTTATCTACCTTTAATTTAGAACTTTTTAACATTTTTTATTTAATTTAAATTACCTGCCTGTTTAATCTAATATCTGTGACATGTCTGATTTAGTGATTGTTCTAAGACTACATTTATTATGCTTCATATTACAGCTTATAGTTGATCTGTTTGATTGATTTTAACTGAAAGTATGACATCTTATATAGGATAGTTGATACTCAGGTAAATCTTTTTTGTAATGCCTAGAGATGAGTACAATTTTCATTTGTGGGCTTATTTTAATATAGTGAGGAGTAAGGCTATGTTTGAAATTTATCAGTGCTACTGTTATCATCAGGGCACTACAATTTTATATTCTTCTAGTAATTATTTTTGTTTAGAGTGTTGCTTGAAATCCCAAGATTTATTTTTTCATTGTCTGACCCCTACCCCTGGCTTTGTGTCTTTGTGCTTTGTCCCTGAGATAATGTTTCTTGAAATTCTCCCAGGTTTATCCCACTACTGTTTTCATTCTTTGCTTATTAGTCTGATAATGAAGAGTTAAAGAGGGGATTGTTCCTTGCTATTCTGATTAAGCCTCCTTGTCCTGAGTCTGTATGTAAAACCTTCACAAGTTTCTCCTGCTCCTCCTTCCTAGTGGAGTGAGGTCAATATCCTGGTTTATCCTCTAGGAAAGGTTTCCCCTGTGCCTCTTCACCAAGGCTTTTGTTCTGTATAAGAGAAGATATGATGATTCAGCAGTTTTTATTCCAGGACTGCTGTGTCTCTTCCCCAATCCACTCCCCAACACCACAAGATGAGCTGACTCAATATTCTCCCCAATCTTCCCTCTGAATTCCTGGTAAAATGTGTGAGTGAAAAAGTCTTCAAGAGGAATACAAACATCCTTATATATGTTATCCACAAGGATTTGCAAGCCCTGGCTCTATCTCTTACCCTATCTTTTGTAATTCATTAAAACTTTTTAGCTGAATTCTTCCTGGCCTATTTGGCCTCTGACATCTGTCCTAGGTAAATAAATCATCAAGATCCATTTCCCCTTGGAGGCATGTGTCTTTCCTCAGACTTTGGGTGAGTTAGTTTCCCTGTAACCTGAGTTCTCCAATGGATTCAAGATTTCTTGTTGTAAAGGTTGGAGTGATGTGCTTCCTGACTGTCTGTATCTTCAAGCTAAAAACAAAAACCAAAACTGGATACTTTTATACTGGAGTATAACTGCTTCAAAATGTTGAGTTAGTTTCTGCTATAAATATAGTGAATCAGCTATATTTATACATATACCCCCTCCCTTTTTGACCTCCCTCCCATCCCCTTTATCCCACCCTTCTAGGGCATCACAGAGCACCAAACTGAGGTTCCTGTGCTTAATAGTATGTCCCCCCTATCTATTTTACACATGGTGGTGTATAAATGTCAATCCTGATCTTCCAATTTGTCTCACTGCTCCCATGTCTGCATGTCCATTCTCTATGTCTGCATCTCTATTCTTACTCTGAAAATAAGTTCATCTGTACCATTTCTTAGATTCCACACATATGTATTAATATACAATATTTTTTACTCTTTCTGATTTACTTCACTTTGTATGACAGTCTCTAGGTCCATCCATGTCTCTAAAAATGACCCAATTTTGTTCCTTTTTGTAGCTGAGTAATATTCCATTGTATATGTATACCACATCAAATGCTGGAGCAGGTGTGAATACCTTTTTAACATCAATTTAGAGGATAAGAAAAATGATTTGTAGATCTATTTTCAAGTAAGAGTTCTTAGTAACAAAGACTTTTTTCTTTTTTTTTTTCTTTTTCCCACCACCTTTTGTATGTTCACATTTGAGCAATCTAGAAATCACACAGCCAGGTACTAAAATCTTCTCCAAGCACTTGCTTTTCCCTGTTCTGTGGCTGCTTATCTCAAGTCTCTCTGAAATCAAGTGATACCTGTCAGTCATAGAAATGAGGAAGAGAAGGACAGATAGGGACTTTTTATCTGAGGATAGAAGAGCAGCTTTTGCTTTGGCATCTTTCTTCTCCCAGATAATGTTTTGGTGTCTGTCATCACCTGATGACCTTGTAGTTTTCTCTGACTCTCATGTGTGTGCCACACACACAGTTTCAGAGTGAAAGAACTAAAAGGGTCTCAAGGTCAAAAGCACTTTGTAGTAACAAAAAATTAATTTTTACTGAGTATTCTTAGTCACAGATAGGAACTCAAAAGATACTACAGATTTGAACTGCAAAGTATAACAGCAGCATTGAGGGCTTATATAATATCACTTTTTTGGAATAGTAAGGGAAATCACTGAGCCAGTAGCAGTTTCTGTGTGTGGGTTTTAAGAGCTTTGTTCAGTAGTGAAGACAATCTCTTCCACATTTTCTCAACTTGTCTGCTGTGTGACTTCTGTCATTTGTGAGCTTAGTTGTAGGGGTGGAGTATGGTTTGAAATCATGAAAAGAAATGAACTGTGGCTAATGAAGTAGCTGTTACTTCATTAGGCTCATGTAAGCTTCTGCAAAAATTAATATTGCTTATAGATTTTTTGATGATGGCCATTCTGATCAGTGTGAGGTGATAGGGTGTGGAGAAAAGTGAAATCTCGTGCATGGTTGATGAGAATGTAAACTGGAATAGCCACTATGGAGAACAGCATGGAGATTCCTTTAGAAACTAGGAATAAAATTACCATATGACCCAAGAGTCCCACTACTGGGCACATACCCTGAGAAAAATATAAGTAAAAAAGTCACATGTGCTCCAATGTTCATTGCAACACTATTTGCAATAGCTAGGACATGGAAACAACCTAGATGTCCATTGACAGATGGATGGATAAGAAGATGCGGTACATATATTCAATGGATTATTACTCAACCATAAAAAGAATGCATTTGAGTCAGTTCTAATAAGGTCGATGAACATTGAGCTTATTATACTGAATGAAAGAAAGTCAGAAAGAGAAAGACAAATATCATATATTAACACAAATATGGAATCTAGAAAGATGGTACTGATGAACTTATTTGCAAGGCAGCAGTGGAGATGCAAACATAAAAAGCAGACTTGTGGACAGAGAGGAGAAGGAGTGAGTGAGTGAAAGTCGCTCAGTTGTGTCCAACTCTTTGTGACCTACAAAGTTGGACTACACAGTCCATGGAATTCTGAAGGAGAGGGTGGGACAAATTGAGAGGGCAGCACAGAAACATATACATTAGCCTATGTGAAACAGATAGCCCAAGGAAATTTGCTCTATGATGCAGGGAGCTCAACCCAGGGCTCTGTGACAACCTAGAGGAGAGGGATGTTCAAGAGGGAAAGGACATATGTATACCTATGTTTGATTCATGTTAATGTATGGCATTGAAGGTATGAATTAAGGAGATCTGGTTTGCACTTGCTATCAGACTAGATTCCCAATTTATTTCCTATAAATTCTAGATGCTCATGTGAAAAGTGAAAGGGAAAGGGCTTTCCTCATAGTTCGGTTGGTAAAGAATCTGCCTGCTATGCAGGAGACCCCAATTCAATTGAGAAAGGAAATTTAACTACCTTGTAAAAATCTCAATCCCAGCCAAAGTAAAAAAGAGAAAAGTAATTTATATGTTTCAATAAAAAGCAATGTCTTTATCATCAAATAACAGTACAGTTTGGGTGGAGAAGGCAATGGCAACCCACTCCAGTACTCTTGCATGGAAAGTCCCATGGACAGAGGAGCCTGGTAGGCTGCAGTCCATGGGGTCGCTAAGAGTCAGACATGAGTAACTTCACTTTCACTTTTCACTGTCATGCATTGGAGAAGGAAATAACTCTACAAGCAGAGATAACCAAGATGAATGATCCCATGCACTTCACACACACACACGCACACACACACACACACTCACACACACACACTCAATAACTACAAGCAGAGATAACCAAGATGAATGATCCCATGCACTTCACACACACATACACACATACACACACACACACACACATACACTCTCACACACACAGTAACTCTACAAGCAGAGATAACCAAGATGAATGATAACAGTACAGTTTGGCTGGAGAATCCCAGAGACGGCGGAGCCTCGTGGGCTGCCGTCTATGGGGTTGCACATAGTCAGACACTACTGAAGCGACATAGCAGCAGCAGTACAGTTTGGGAAAACTCAATGGGAACAAATAATTGAAAATAAGAATTGCTACATTTTGGTGTTTCACACAAATGTTGATTTTCATAAGCAATTCAGCAACAAGGCAAATTAACCCTCAAAACATAATCCTTCCATATTGAACATATTCATTCCAAAAGCTTTAATAGAATTATTACAATTTGGTCCATAACCTGGTTATTCCACTAATTATTTCACTACCTTTGATGGAGCAAACCAACATTCACAAGGAAGAAAAGTGAATTATAGGTGGAAGGCATTTGTGTTCACAGTATTGAGACATGACATTTACAGATAGACACACCTGAGATGACCATGCTTTCTCTCTAGTGTATCTACTATAAAGAAAAGCCTCTCCTTCACTTCACATCCAAGCTATGATTGATAGACAGTACCAATCAATTCTTGGGGCTTGTTGATGTTTGCTGTCATGAACTGAGCTCTGTGAAGTTTGTAATAGAGTGACAGGCAGGATGTCAGTTTGTTGGTGGTTTTCCTTAAATAGGGTGGGATCTAATGATAAATGGGACTTAAACAAAAGAAAGCACCATAAATTCCAGTGGGATTTCCCTCAAACCAAATCTATATATACACTCTTCCTAGATTGAAAGGGCTACATTTCTTTGTTGAGTGTCACGGTTTTTGTTCAGGAAAAAAAAAAAAATGAAGTTGGGATAAAAGAAAATAATGGGCAGTGAGGTAAAAAAAAAAAAGAAAGAAAGAAAGAATTAAACTGTGAAAAATATTGACCTCCATTCCAAGAAGTTTCTAACATAATTCTGCAGCTAATGGGAAAAATCACTGAAAAGAATTTTTTTCTTAATCATCACTCTGCACTTGGAAGTTCTGTTAGTTTTTTAAAAATGACCCCTACAGCTCCAATATCTAATAAAATTCCTTCCGCCATGGTTCTGATATATTTTTGCTGTATTTGCAAACGACTTCTCTTCTCAAGCAAATTTCAATTCCTACTCATCTATGGAACCTGATTCAACATTCAGTTCAGCCAGAAAGTGGTATCTTCTCCACATTCCTCCTCCAGTTATACAGATCCCATCTCCAGTGCACAATAAACAAAAAGTAATATAAATGGAAAGTGTGGATAGAACTTGGATGTGTAGACTGAAGTAAATATACACCTGCAGAATTTAGTGTCACTGACAGTATAGTCCAGAGGCAATAGTATTAAAAACAGAGCAGGCTGTGGTAGAAAATGGACTGTAGAGTGCTCTCTTTGAGCTCGAAGCTCTAGCAGAGCAACAGAGAGTTTCAGAATCCCAAATTCAACCTTTCAGCTTGTTATGAATGCTGAATACTTTTAAATACATAATAAATGAGTCTTCATTGATATGATTATCCTGGGACCTGCAAATAGAACATTAATTATTCTATGCACAACTAATAATATATATTCTTATATTGTTATATATGATAACTAATTCTGTTATAATGTTTGTTTTACTTAGGTAGAGTTAATATCCTTTGAGGAAGAGACTAATCTATTCCCATCCCAGCAAAATATTATGCAAATAATTCTTAATAATTATTTTTACTGATTTGAGAACACAAAATTATTTCACTAGTAAAAGCCTAAATTGTACAACTACAGACTTTGTGATGTTCTACTGTGCTAGGAGCTTTTTTCTGTTATAAATGCAATGGAACATTTCCTCTAAAGACTGAAGGAAGGAAAACTACCTATTTGTTTAAATAAAAATAAACAGAGCTTCTTATTATCTTAAGGTATGGAAAGAGTGGAGACAAATCTTAATGGGATGAATCAAGGCTTCTAAGTGTCAAGAGAATAGCACTTAGATTAACATTCTTTTCATTTTGATGGAATGAACATTTATATTAGTAAAGACATGATTTTTATTAAAATTCAGCCTCATTATTCAAAATACATCCTCTGTTTCGATTAGGGCCATTTTAAATAAAATGAGAAGAACTAGGTACCTCTTCAGGGTCATTTCAGGGGTATTTTGAAGGACTTTTTAAGCAATATGTCAGAGTCTAAAAATTTACTATTGCATATCTATCAGTTAATTATTTTCTTTTCTCCGCTATCTCCCTTAAATACAAAAGACAAGAAAAAAATACTCCACATTGTCATTCTATATTCTCACTCCCTTGAGGAAACTGGAGAGCAGTATGCTTTAGTTGAAGCTATACATAGGTATCAACTAAATGCCTAGTTGAATTTAGGTAAATTCAACTCACTCTTATGTGTCTATTTTCAATCTCTGAGACATAGATGAACAAGGAATGTATGAATCTACAAGAACATAAAAATATATGCACACATTTAATTCTCACATATATTTCATTCTATGGATTTTGGATGATAATTTTTGTTTTTAAACTCAAATTTTTGACACATCTTCAATGACAGTATAATAGATATTTTATAGGTCAATCAATATAGATGGAAAAGAATAGTTATATTACTGTTTCCCAGGATTGATAGAGTTTATAGAAATGTTTGTAAGAATACCCTTGTTGTTGTTCAGTCACCAACTCATGGCCATCGCTTGGCAACAACATGGACTGCAGCACGACAGGCTTCCCTGTCCATCACCAACTCCCTGAGCTCCCACAAACTTGTGTCCATTGAGTTGGTGATGCTATCAAACCATCTCATCCTCTGTCGTCTGTTTCTCCTTCTACCTTAAATCTTGCCCAGGATCAGGGTTTTTTCTAATCAGTCAGTTCTTCGCATCAGGTGACCAAAGTATTGCAGTTTCAGCTTCAGTATCAGTCCTTTCAAGGAATATTCAGGACTGATATCCTTTAAGATTGACTGTTTTGATCTTATTGTCCAAGGGACTTTCAAGGGTCTTCTCCAATACCATAGTTCAAAAACATCAGTTCTTCAGTTCTCAGCTTTCTTTATGGTCCTACTGTCACATCCATACATGACTATTGGAAATACCATAGCTTTAACAAGATGGCCCTTGTTGGCAAAACAATATCTCTGGTTTTTAATATACTGTCTAGGTTAGGCACAGCTTTTCTTCCAGGAAGCAAGGGTCTTTTAATTTCATGGATGCAGTCACCATTTGGAGTGATTTTGGAGACCAAGAAAACTAAGTCTGTCACTGTTTCTATTTTTTCCCCATCTATTTGCCATGAAGTAATGGGACCAGATGCCGTGATCATCAATTCTTGAATGTTGAGCTTTAAGCCTGCTTTTTCACCCTCATCTTTCACTTTCATCAACAGACTCTCTAGTTTCTCTTCTCTTTCTGCCATAAGGGTGGTGTCATCTGCATACCTGACGTTACTGATATTTCTCCCAGCAACCTTGATTCCAGCTTGTGCTGCATCCAGCCCAGCATTTCACATGATGTACTCTGCATGTAAGTTAAATAAGCATGGTGACAATATACAGCCTTGACATACTCCTTTCCCAATTTGGAACCAGTCTGTTGGTCCATGTCTGATTTTAACTGTTGCTTCTTGCTTGACCTGCATACAGATATCTCAGGATGCAGGTAAGGTGGTCTGGTATTCCCATCTCTTTAAGAATTGTTCACAGTTTATTGTGACCCACACAGTCAAAGACTTTGGCATAGTCAATAAAGCAGATGTAGATATTTTTTCTGGAACTCTTTTGCTTTTTCAATGATCCAATGGATGATGGCAATTTGACCTCTGGTTCCTCTGCCATTTCTAAATCTAGCTTGAACATCTGGAAGTTCATGGTTCACAAACTGTTGAAGCCTGGCTTGGAGAATTTTGAGCACTACTTTGCTAATGCTTCAAAATTCGCTTCAAAATTCAAGCATTTTGTGTGAGATAAGTGGAATTGTGTGATAGTTTGAACATTCTTTGGCATTGCCATTCTTTGGCATTGCCTTTCTTTGGGATTGGAATGAAAACTGACCTTTTCCAGTTCTGTGGCCACTGCTGAATTTTATAAATTTGCTGGCATATTGAGTGCAGCACTTTAACGGCATTATCTTTTAGTATTTAAAACTAGAATTCCATCGCCTCTACCAGCTTTGTTCATAGTGATGCTTCCTAAGGTCCACTTGACTTCACATTCCACGATGTCTGGCTCTAGGTGAGTAATCACACCATTGTGGTTTTCTAGTTCATAAAAATCTTTTTTGTATAGATATTTGTATAGATTGTTTTATTTCATCGTCTCAAACACTATTATCCAACAAATTCCTGTGCTCTTCAGGATAAATGGCAGGTCTTCTTCAGCCTGGGTTATCTCTGTCATCAGTTTGGACTTAGGTTGCTGTTTTTTGGTTGCTAAGTCATGTCTGACTCTTTACACCTCCATGGACTATAGCCTGCCAAGCTCCTCTGTCTATAGGATTTCCCAGACAAGAATACTGGAGTTGGTTGCCATTCCTTCTCCAGGGGATCTTCCCAGTCCAGGGATTGAACCTCTGTCTCCTGCGTTGGTAGGCAGATTCTTTACCACTGAGCCTCCAGGGAAGCCCCTGGATTTAGGTAGGTGACCCTCATCTAGTATTAGAATATAAGGTTACTAAGTGCTACAAGGAGGTGGAAGAATGGAAAAATAATTCCAAAGTAACCTCAGCTAGAGAATTTTAGGGCCCTAAAACCATGTATCAAAAATTATATTTTTTAAACTTTAGTCTTGTTTATAGTTCTCATGGTTTTGCTAACACAAATGGATTTTATAATACCAACATTTCCAATATTTCTGATTCCTAGTTGATGCAGTTTATATCAATGATTATTGAAAATCCTGCACAAATGCTTTTAGTAATAAACAGATGTGGGTGTGTCTGTATGAATCTGAGTTGTCCCCCATCCTGCCAGTTATCATTCAGTCTTTGACCAAGTCTGCATAAATAACTTCATTTTTTCTCACTCATGTACATCTTTTTTTTTTTTTTTTAAGAATATATGGTGTGCATACTCAGCCTTTGAGGATTAGGAATGATTTTCTTAGGTGAACATTAATGAAAGGAGAATACATCATTCTTCATCAGCTGATGGGTTGAAAATTGCTGACGGCAAATGTTGTTAATAAAGCCATATTAAATACGGAGAATTAATTTGGCAGTTAAGTGAATGATTCTTAGTGGCAAGGAGCCCTTATTTTTTTTGGATGACTGGAGAAACTGATATTTATCTTACAAAGACAGGAGTTAGAAATGAACCCAAAGAGAGTAGGGTTTTTCTTTCTTTCTTTCTTTCTTTTTTTTTTTTTTTTTTTTTTTGTATAATGGAAAACAAAAATATCACCTGGGAAACAGCTAACCGAAATCTCATTTTTGTCACTGTTGTAGCTATTTGTTTCAAAATGTTTTCCTCATAAGAGCCAGCAGTTCCTCCCCACCCTGAACTACCAAGTTTTCAATGGCATCCAATCTGGAGCGTTGCATATATCTAGCCCTAGACAGCTGCATTATGGAACTAAAAGAACTGCATCTAAATTCATGAGCCGATAAAAAGTAATCTGGCTAAAGTCTTTTTTATACCAGAATATACAATGATAATCACACCCCCTTGAATTACAAATGTTCCATAACCATTCAAACTGGTACTGAGTTACTGACATTATTTGAAGTAATGACATAATAAAACACATTTTAAAGACAAACCCATAATTTACTTACTTCTTGCTTAAAAAATGTTTCAGAAATCTTTTGAGATCATAATTGATAGAATACCATGATTTCATAGACCATCAAAGACTTGAATAGGTTTTAATAAACCAGGAGAATTAAAGTGGCTCTAGCTAGCTTGCTAGCTGTATTTATTCTCCAACTTCTCCTAGCCTTCTTAATAATCTAAAATTACAGCCTAAAATTAATTAAAACATATAGTGACCTGAAGCTTTTTTAATTAAGTTTTTTTTCTAGAGGGAATGCAGTAAATCACAAATATCTCTATTTCCCATTTATTTTTAGAGTAAATTTGTAAAGTGTCCCTAGTCTAGACAAATTAACTTTCAAAGTACACAGGAGCATGGGTTCAATAAATTGAATATAAGAATGCTTAAAAAAGTATTTTTAATTCCCTCTGTCCATACTTTTATAATTTGGAATTTAATCCTTAGTGTTATATTATCTTTATAAATGGCAAGTCATGATTTTTTTTATCATTAGCCACAGACTTTTTGGGAATCTCTCAGTGGCTATGTTGATTTAACTGTCTGGTTGATCTAACTGATAGCGCAGAAATATATTTAATAATTGCTATTCCCAGTGATTTTATAGCTTTGAGAGTTTTACTTCAAATATCACTTTACTTTCATTCTATATAAATCTAATCAAACAAAATTATCTTTACCTGATCTTTACCCCTTTATGATATGTAAGGTTATAGTGAATAAAGAGTCATATTCATATGTTTTTCAAAGCAATAAAAGGCAAGCACTTGACACAGTTGAACCTCAAAATTAAAACCTATAATTTTAAAACTAAGAATCCAAACATTTAAAAATAATATACATATAAACAAAATTACTATGTGGGGGTAAGACAGACTATCCTTTAAAGAAGAACAGTTAAAATATGAAATACCACGTTTCTATTTGCTTGAATAGTGTCAAATCAGTAATTAAAGCTTAAGAATAGCTCAAAGGCACTTGGGTAAATATGATTTTAAAGAGAAAGACAGCAGGAATCAAGATAAAGGAGTAAAGAAATAAGACATTTGGAACCAAACTGAAATGGATAATATATGGACATAATGGGAACAAAAATGAGCAAGATATAGCAAAAATTTTAGATAGGACAGCTATTGATGCTGTCATTTACTTTAAGAAAGATAAGCTTTCACCTTCCAATAATTTATCCCAAGGATTACAGGTTGTATTTACTGAGCAAAAACCATTTGAAAGAGTTAAGCAGGAAGCAGACTCTTTACCTAAGTAAATTAATCAGAAAAGGTTAATTTTAATCAGAGGATAGTAGATCATCCCTTCTAAACTTTTTGAGGATTGCTAAATAATATAATGGGAATACCTGCAGTCTCTTAAAAAAATTAGAGATACCAAGGGAATGCTTCATGCAAAGATGGGCATGATAAAGAACAGAAACAGCAGGGACCTAAAAAGAAGAAGATAGTGAAATGTACTGGCAAGAATACACAGAGCTACACAAAGAAACATCTTAATGACCCAGATAACCACAATGGTGTAGTCACTCACCTAGAGCCAAACATTCTAAGTGAGAACTCAAGTGGGCCTTAGAAAACATTGCTACAAACACAGCTAATGGAGATGATAGAATTCCAGCTGAGCTATTACATATCCTAAAAGATGATTCTGTGACAGTGTTGCACTCAATATGTCAGCAAATTTGGAAAACTCGGCAGCAAATGCAAAACTGAAAATGGCCAGTTATCATTCAATCCCAAAGAAGGGCAATACCAAACAATGTTCAGACTCGTGCACAATTTTGCTCTCTTTGTGTGCTAGCAAAGTAATGCTCAAAATCCTTCCCAGTCAAGCTTCAACAGTATGTGAACCAAGAACTTCCATATATGCAAGCTGTGCTGAGAAAAGGCAGAGGAACCGGAGATCAAATTGTGAACATCTGTTGGATCATAGAAAAAGCAAGGGAATTTCAGGAAAATATCTACTCCTGGTTCATTGACTATGCCAAAGCCTTTGACTGTATGGATCACAACAAACTGTGGAAAATTCTTGAAGAGATGGGAATGCAAGACCACCTTACCTGCATCCTGAGAAACATTTATGGAAGACAAGAAGCAACAATTAGAACTGGACAAGGAACAATGGACTGGCTCAGAATTGGAAAAGGAGTACATCAAGACTGTATCTTGTCACTCGACTTATTTAACTTATATGCTGAGCACATCATATGAAATGCTGATTTAGGTGAATCAGATTCTAGAATCAAGATGGCTGGGAGAAATATCAAGAACTTCAGATATGTAGATGATATCATCCTAATGGTAGAAAGCAAAAAAGAACTAAAGAAACGCTTGATGAAGGTGAAAGAAGAGTGAAAATGCCGGCTTAAAACTCAATATTCAAAACTCTATGATCATGGCATCTGGTCCCATTACTTCATGGCAAATAGATGGGGGCGGGGGGGGGGGGGGGGAGAGAAAGAAACCGTAGCAGACTTTATTTTCTTGGCCTCCGAAATCACTGCAGACAGTGACTGCAGCCATGAAATTAAAAGGCACTTGCTCTTAGAAAAAAAGCTCTGACAAACATAAAAGTTGAAAGTGAAAGTTGCACAGTCATGTTCGAGTGTTTGTAACCCCATGGACTGTAGACCAACAGAATCCTCTGTTCATGGAATTCTCCATACAAGAGTACTGGAGTGGGTTGCCATTTGATTCTCCAGAGTATCTTCCCAACCCGGGGATTGAAACCAGGTCTCCTGCATTACAGGCAGAGTCTTTACCACCAAGGAAGCCACCAAGGAAGCTTCATGACAAACATTGACAGCATATTAAAAAGCAAAGACATCACATTGCTGACAAAGGTCCATACATTCACAGCTATGGTTTTCCCAGTAGTCATGTACAGATGTCAGTGTTGGACTACAAAAAAGGCTGAGGGCCAAACAATTGATACTTTCAATCTGAGGTGCTGGAGAAGACGCTCAGGAGTCCCTTGGACAGCAAGGATATGGAGCCAGTCAATCCTAAAGGCAATCAACCCTGAATATTCATAAGAAGGACTGATACTGAAGCTACAGCTAAATCCTTTGGTCACTTGGTGAGAAGAGCTGACTCATTAGAAAAGAACTTGATGCTGGGAAAGTCTAAGAGCAAGAGGAAAAGGAGGTGACAGAGAATGAGATTGTTGGATGGTAACAAAGACTCAATGTACATGAGTGTGAGAAAACTCCAGGAGATGGTGATGAACAGAGAAGCCTGGCGTGCTGCAGTCCATGGGGATGCAAAGAGTTGGCTATGACTTAGCAACTGAACAGCAAAAGCAACAAATACCTTACCAAGAAAAATTAACATTACTTTCCATAAATATGAATAATATAACTGACAGTGTGAAATACAGCGGGGACTCCAAGATCCATTCAAGAGTGGAAGTCATGAGTTTGCATACCAGCAAGAGATCTTAGAGATTCATTTCGAGTCTGGGTCTCCCATTTTACAGATAAAGTAATTGATCCTTAGCCAACAATTTGCTTCTTAAAATCAGAAACAGGACTAGATATCACTTCTGTTGCTTTTGCAATCAGGGAATTTAGAACACAAGATCACGTTCAAGTTTTCACAGATTAATGCAATTGGCTCTCTTATGTTGGCTTTCTTGCTCCATGTAAATCATAAAATTTTCAATTTCCTAATCATTTGTCTACTCTTTTGTACTCATCATAGCTAGTAGCAAATACAGTGATGGGCATAGAGAGAAATTCTCAATATCTTCTTCAGTTCAATTCAGTTCAGCTCAGTTCAGTGGCTCAGTCGTGTCCCACTCTTTGCGACCCCATGAATTGCAGCATGCCAGGCCTCCCTGTCCATCACCAACTCCCGGGGTTCACTCAGATTCACATCCATCGAGTCAGTGATGTCATCCAGCCATCGCATCCTCTGTCATCCCCTTCTCCTCCTGCCCCCAATCCCTCCCAGCATCAGAGTCCCTTCCAATGAGTTAGCTCTTCGCATGAGGTGGCCAAAGTACTGGAGTTTCAGCTTCAGCATCATTCCTTCCAAAGAAATCCCAGGGCTGATCTCCTTCAGAATGGACTGGTTGGATCTCCTTGCAGTCCAAGGGACTCTCAAGAGTCTTCTTCAACACCACAGTTCAAAAGCATCAATTCTTCAGTGCTCAGCTTTCTTCATAGTCCAACTCTCACGGCCATACATGACCACTGGAAAAACCATAGCCTTGACTAGATGGACCTTCATTGGCAAAGTAATGTCTCTGCTTTTCAATATGCTATCTAGGTTGGTCATAACTTTTCTTCCAAGGAGTAAGTGTCTTTTAATTTCATGGCTGCAGTCACCATCTGCAATGATTTTGGAGCCCCCCAAAATAAAGTCTGACACTGTTTCCACTGTTTCCCCATCTATTTCCCATGAAGTGATGGGACCAGATGCCATGATCTTCATTTTCTGAATGTTGAGCTTTAAGTGGATGATTTAAAGGAAGATAGAGAATCCTAAGTGATGGGTGAAGTGTCAGATGGGTATATACTTAGCAGAAAACAAAATTTCAATTAAGAAGAAAGAAAAATGAATGTGCTCATTAAAAATAAACTTCAGGCTTTGTTCTAGTGTCTTGATGTTCTAAATAGAGGTTTTTAATCAATTGCATTTTTTAAATGTTTTTTCTTGAAGAATAATTGCTTTACAGAATTTTATTGTTTTCTGTCAAACTTCAACACGAATCAGCCATAGGTATACATACATCTCCTCCTTTTTGAAACTTCCTCCCATCTCCCTCCCCATCCTACCCCTCTAGGTTGATAAAGAGCTCTGATTTTTAAGCAATCACTTTGTGTCACAACCTTTTATCCTCTAGCGTACAGTGAAACTCTCTGTATTTGTACGTCTGGACCTATTATTATATTGTAGCTGTTTTCTCTTAGGGCTTGGATGTTTGTAGATCTCTCTGATCTCCTGTCTAACATGAACATGTGGGTCTTCTGTGATTGTCTGTGAGATAGTTGAAAGCAGTGGTTGAGAATACAGGTTCTGGAACCTGAGATTTGACTGCAAATTGTGACTAACTCACTACACACTGTAAGATATGTTACTATAAACTCAGTGCATCAGATTTTCACCTGTAAAATGAGAATAATAACAGCATTTATTTAACAGAATGTTGCAGAATAAGTAAGTTAATATTGATGAAGTTCATGACACATGTAAACCTTGAACAAATATTAGGTATCTTCCACAAACTCCTATCATCTTCTGGCACTCTGATTGTAACTTTCCAGGAAATTTAGATTTGTAAAATAGCATTTCTACAATTTTCAAATATTTCAGCAGTTGGAAAGGCAGATCCATGTCTTAAGGCATCTTGCCATTTATCAAGAGAGAGAAGGGCAGAGATCGTTTGGTCAAAAACTTCTATTTTTGTTTGTTTTATTTTATTTTTGACAGATTAAGGAATAATCCCAGGGACATTCATGACTTGGTTAAAACCCACACAGTGTATCAGTGGCAGTGCGACCTCCTGTAAGATCACATTTCCACTGATGATCACAGTAAATTTCTAAGTCCAGTATTTTGTTTTATCAGTCAAAAATGATGAACTGAAGTAAAATTCATGAATTAAATTAAGGTGAGACAATCTCTGGACTGTGGGAGTTATGGTGATTGAGTTTTCACTGTATGGTGATTATAAAGAAAATCTTTAAAAACTTAGGTGTTTCTGGTTACAGAGTACATTGACATGCTGGAGACTCTCCCATAGTCTTCACTAGACAAAGGATTATAATATTTCTTGTGAAGGATTTTTCTGCATATAAGATATAGAAAGTAAGTATTCCTCACACTTTAGAAGAAACCACTGAGTGATGATAAATTGAAACTTTACCTCAATCCAAGACAGATTGAGAGTTCTGTGGAAAAGAGATCTGCCATGCACAAAAAGGTAAGGATTTTGCTCTAGTTAACTTTGAAAGACAAGATACATACATACATACATACATACATACATACATACATACATACATACATATATACCCCCCCCCACTAAAAATAGAAGTAAACCTAAATCTACCTGTTTATATACACAACTTTTTTTTCAAAGATGAAATAGAGTGGTGCATAGAGAAAAATTAATGGGATGGGGCCAAAGGTAAACTTTGAAATTTATTTCTCCATTTCCACTTAAAAAACAGACTCTAGAACTCTATACTAGAGACCTTTATATTCTTATGTATAAAGTTTAGCAGATGCTTAATAAGTATTTATTCTATACATGGAAGTTTATGGAATACAGAAAGATGAAGAGAGTTTAGATCAGTGGGCAAAGCATTGTGCTTTGTAGTCCCAAGATTGCTGAAACTAACTCAATATATGACATTGGCAATAGTTTCTCAGCTTCTCTAGTTTCAGTTCTCACTCTGTAAATTGAGGAGTTTGGATGACTAATGCTCATTTCAACTCTAACATGGTGGGAAAGTTATCGAGGAGTACACTGTAAAGAACAGTGTATTTCAAGCCAGGAATTCCATTTCTGATCTTCCAACTAAATTATTGTTTGACCTTAAATCAGTAACTTAACTTCTACCAGACTTTTTTCTTCTCAATTATAAAATGAAGTGTTGAACTATTTGATCTCTAAGGTTTCTTATAGGTGCAAAAATCTATGATTCAATTCCTGATCCTGTCCTCAAAAAGCATTTCATCCATTTAAGGAGACAAGATATGTACATAAAAAGGTCAGTAGCAATATCAGCCAAAAATAGAACAGATGCGTGCTGTAATGCCAAATAAATGGGGGCAAATGGTAAGTAATATAAATGTGGGACAGGAAGAAATCTTCTGAGGTTGGAACAGTAAGAAAATTGTTCATAGAAAAGTCAGTATAGCCGATTTTTAAAGGATAGATTAGGTGTACCACAGTCATCCAAGGAGCTGGGTGTTACAGTGAGCAGAATGTTCAAGTAGGAAAGTATATTCCGAGAGAGAAAAAAAGACCAAAATGCTGCCAAAAGAGGACTGGCAGTGTGGTTGAGCAGTTTGGATGTTTTAATTAGGCATTTTTAAAAATGATGCTTTAGAAGGAATCATTTGAGTAAGGTATAGGTTGGATACTTCTTTTCCCTTCTTAATTCAGCAATTACCATTTGAGTGCTTATAAGAATCTGGATCATGCATGAAACTGGATGCAAAATGTGGAGATTATAACTTTATTTATAGGTATTATTGATGACACCTCTTTATGCATTATTTCTCCCAAATATTTAAAATTAATTTCTTACCACAAGTAGTGTTCAATCTAAATGCCATTTCCAGGCAAATTCAGACCAATGCAAACTATAGATTCCTCGATGCTAGGAGAAGTCTGTCTTTAGAAGCAAATTGCACTAGGAATTTAAATAAAAATATGTGTTTGACAAGTAAAAGGTGATGTAGCCTTGAGGTAGAAGGTTGTGACTTTAGAGTCAGTAGGCCAGAAGCTTTATGTTACAAGGGATTAAATAAAGCAGTGTTGTATAATATTGGTAGAAAATCAGTATTTGCAGCTGATTTCTTGAGAAAAAGTTCTCAAACACATCTGGGATATGGGCAACACAGGATTGAATGCCTTATGTTGAAACATGATTGTAGCTTCCTCAGATGCTGCTTAAGATAAAAGCATTTATTTTCACTCCCCTTGGATAATTTGACTAATACATTTCTGGCTCCAAACCAAGTCCTTGATACAATATCCAATCTCAATCAGAGATATCAAAAGTTCCCCCACCCCTAGAGTATAAATTGAACTTTCAACCTCAGAAGCTGGCCATCCTATTAACAATGTATTCAAATTGCAAGCAAGCATTTAATGAATATTGAGTTTCAGCAGCAGCAGCATGAAGACTGGGAGAGCCTTAGGAGTTGCTGAAATGAAAGGGCTTTTCTCTTAATTTCAAATATCAGAAGACTTGAACAGAACATGGTATCTTAGCCATCTGAGCTTTTTAAATGTGACATTGGCAGACATACAATGCTCAGCTCTGTGGTACCTGAATAATTGAGGCTTTGAAACATCAAAGTGTTGACACCTTCAAACGCTCAAGTAGGTTTATTTGAAAGATGCTTCTCACAAAAGAAGACTAACTCTGCCATTTGAGATCAATGCATTTTCAGGGACAGTATCTCCACTTTATATTGAAGCAAACTTGTTTACCACATATTGACTAGCTGTGTCTCATGCACAGAAAATATTTGATTAAATATATTTGTGATATTATAATACCTAAAAGAATTGTATGACTTGGTAGGGGGAGGGGGCATGATAAAAACATAACAATTCCTAAGCATTGAATTTTCTTCCTATCTCGTGTCATTTAAGAGGTCAGAATGAGGACTTGCAAATAATCAGGTTCACACTATCATACATGAAACAACTGTAAGAATAATAAAAAATCACAATTCCATTCATTCATTCTTTAAATGATATTTAGTGAACACATATTCTGGGCATTGTACTAGGGGCTATAAATAAAGAAACAAAATAAAGCAGGTGCTGTTTAAATTCAGTTTAGACAGTTAAGGGTTGTTGGGAAGTACACAGGATGTACAGTGACATATTCTAAGAAGTTGGGTATAGTGGTGGCATAGCCTCTCAGTTACACATATATAGATCAGGGTATCTAATAAGCTTCCCAGAAGAAATAAAATTGAAGTTGCCATATAAAATATGAGAGGAAACTATATAATCAAAAAAGAAACATAGGTAATGGCCCAGTAAGAGTTAAAATCTTTTAAGTGTGTGGAGCAGATAGAGAAAGATATTGTGCCAAAAAAATATCAATATAGTTAGGTCCTCTGGTTCAAAGTGCATGAAGAGATGAGGCTGAAGTGGTAAGGAACAATGACAACATCAGTGTTAGGTAAGAAGTTAGATATAGACAAGAACGGGTGGCCTGGCTGAAAAGATTCAAGCCAATCTCTAAATTCCATCTCAGACAAACCCCAGTGTGGCCCAAGAGAGCTCATGGATATGCTACAAAATAACCATGGAGACCTTTCCAACTCCAGCACATGAGCCTTAGCCCCCCAGTGGATACAAGCTAACCACAGGGACTTCTCCAATTTTGACACATGTCCCTTGAAGCAGAGCTGTGTCCTCAAGTATCCTTAGGCAGTCGGGAGCCTATTAAAAGTTCATAAACATCCTATCAGTTCAGTTCAGTTCAGTTTAGCCGCTGTCATGTCTGACTCTTTGTGACACCATGAACTGCACCATGCCAGGCCTCCCTGTCCATCACCAGCTTCTGGAATCCACTCAAACTCATGTCAATTGAGTCAGTGATGCCCTCCAGGCATCTCATCCTCTGTCATCCCCTTTTCTTGCCCCCAATCCCTCCAAGCATCAGAGCTTTTACCAATGAGTCAACTCTTCTTATGAGGTGACCAAAGTATTGGAGTTTCAGCTTTAGCTTCAGTCCTTCCAATGAACACCAAGGATTGATCTCCTTTAGGATGGACTGGTTGGATCTCTTTGCAGTCCAAGGGACTCTCAAGAGTCTTTTCCAACACCACAGTTCAAAAGCATCAATTCTTCGGTGCTCAGCTTTCTTCACAGTCCAACTCTCACATCCATATATGACCACTGGAAAAACTATAGCATTGACTAGATGGACCTTTGTTGGCAAAGCATACATATATTTGATTATAACATACAAAATTATGGGAAAGACATGTGCAATAGAGCCTGTTGTTATGGAACTTACAAGTGTCAATCAAAATGGTCAGTACACGTCCACCTAGATGAATAAGTAAACTTCCTGTCGTGAAAAACCCCATAGCTCGTCATTCCAGAGCCAGTGCCTCTCTTGGATTGGTCTACCTCTCCCTTGAGATATTCTTTCTGGTTATTTTTTTTTTTTTCCCAATAAACTTGTTTTTGCAGTGGTCATATCTCAGATTCTTCTTCGTGTCTTTACCAAGAACCAAGGCACACGAGAAAGGCTCCTCTTTGAATCTCCCTATCTGGTAATAATCAGGAGTGTTTTTTTACTTCATGATTAGTCTAAACACTGAGCCCATTATAGGCTCTTAATCATGGAAGGGATAGGACCACAATTACATTGTGCACTCATATCTATGTAGAGAAAAGAATAGAAATTAGTCAAGACTGGAAGAATGGATACAAGTTGAAAGTCTCTTCCAGTAAACACTCTGGACAAAAAATTCAGAGCTGTTAGACAAGAATGACAGAATGATTGGGGCTGGTGCACTGAGATGACCCAGAGGAATGGTACGGGGAGGGAGGAGGGAGGGGTGTTCAGGATGGGCAACACATCTATACCTGTGGCGGATTCATGTTGATGTATGGCAAAACCAATACAATATTGTAAAGTAATTAACCACCAATTAAAACAAATAAATTTATATATAAAAAAGAATGACAATAAGCTAGTGATGGGAATGGAGTTGGGGAGCTATATATTTACTGAATAATTACGATATTTACTAAAATACAAAACATAAAAGGAGGGGACATTTTGTGGGGAAGAAAGATGAGTTTAATTTGGGGTCATGTGGATCACAACAAATTGTGGAAAATTCTTAAAGATGGGGATGTCAGACCAATTTACCTGTCTCCTGAGAAATCTGTGTGTGGATCAAGAAGCAGCAGTTAGAACCAGACATGGAAAAACTGACTGGTTCCAAATTGGGAGAGGAGTACATCAAGACTGTATATTGCCACCCTGCTTATTTAACACCTAGACAGAGTAAGTACATCATGAGAAATGCTGGGCTGGATAGCTTACAAGCTGGAATCAAGATTGCTGGGAGAAATATCAATAACCTCAGATATGCAAATAATATCACCCTAATGGCAGAAGGTGAAGAAGAACTAAAGAGCCTCTAGATGAGGGTGAAAGAGGAAAGTGAAAAAGCTGCTTAAAACTCAACATTCAAAACATTAAGATCATGGCTTCCAGTCCCAACAGTTCATAGCAACACAAGAGGAAACATTTGAAGTAGTGACAGATTTTCTTATCTTGGGCTCTGAAAACACTGTGAAAAGTGACTATAGCCTTGAAATTAAAGACATTTGCTCCTTGGGAGGGAAGCTCTGACAAACCTAGACAGTATATCAAAAGGCAGAGCCATCACTTTGCCAACAAAAGTCTTTGTAGTCAAATCTGTGTTTTTTCCAGTAGTCATGTACACATGTAAGGTAGACCATAAAGATGGCTGAGCACTAAAGAAATGATGCTTTAGAACTGTAGCGCTAGAAAAAAAATAAAAAGCTCTTGAGAGTCCCTTGGACTACAAGGGGACCACAAAGTCAATCCTAAAGGAAATTTATGATTTCCTTGAGAGTAATCCTCAATATTTATTGGAAGGACTGAGGCTGAAGCTGAAGCTCCAATACTTTGGCCACCTGAAGCAAAGAGCTAAATCACTAGAAAAGATCGCTATGCTAGGAAGGATTGAGGGAAGGAAGAGAAGGGGATGGCAGAGGATGAGATGACTAGATGGCATCATCAACTCAATGGACATGAGTTTGAGCAAACTCTGGAAGACACTGAAGGACAGGGAACCCTGACATGGTGCAGTCCATGGGGATTCAGTCACTAAGTCAGTCACTAAGTCAGACAAGACTTGTCTGACTTAGTGACTGAACAACAACAACAATGGTGATAATGGTGGTAAATCTGAATCTCCAACATGTGTCCTATCTAGCATGTATCTAGCACCTGTCTAGCCAGTGGGTGTTACTGTAATCCAAAGAAGATAAAAAGGGGCAAGATTTCAAATCCAGAAAAATTTTAAAAGTAACTTCTGTGGAAAACTATATGAGGCTTCAGAAAAGGTCAATTTTCATTCCAATCCCAAAGAAAGGCAATCTCAAATAATGTTCAAACTATCACACAGTTGCACTCACAAGTTAGTAAAGTAATGCTCAAATTTCTCCAAGCTAAGCTTCAACAGTATGTGTACCAAGAACTTCCAGATGTTCAAGCTGAATTTAGAAAAGGCAGAGGAACCAGAGATCAAATTGCCAACATCTGCTGGATCATTGAAAAAGCAAGAGGATTCCAGAAAAAAAAAAAAAAAAAATCTACCTCTGCTTCATTGACTACACCAAAGCCTTTGACCATGTGAATCACAACAGACTGGAAAATTCTCAAAGAGATGGGAATACCAGACCACCTTGCTTGCATCCTGAGAAATCTGTATGCAGGTCAAGAAGCAACAGTTAGAATGGGACATGGAACAACAAACTGGTTCAAAATTGGGAAAGAAGTACATCAAGGCTGTATATTGTCACCCTGCTTATTTAAATTATAATGCAGAGCACATCATACAAAGTCCTGTGCTGGATATAGCACAAGCTGGAATCAAGATTATTAGGAGAAATATCAGTGACCTGAGATATGCAGATGATACCACCCTTATGACAGAAAAAAAAAAAAAAAAAGAGGAACTAAAGAGCCTCTTGGATGAAAGTGAAAGAGGAGAGTGGAAAGCTGGCTTAAAACTCAACATTCAGAAACCTAAGGTCATGACATCTGGTCCCGTCACTTCATGGCAAATAGATGGTGAAATGATGGAAACAGTGACAAACTATTTTCTTGAGCTACAAAATCATTGCAGATGGTGACTGAAGCCATGAAACTAAGAAACTTGCTTCTTGTAAGAAAAGCTATGACAGTCCTAGACAGCATATTAAAAACCAGAAACATTACTTTGCCAACAAATGTCTGTTTGGTCAAAGCTTTGTTCTTTTGTGTAGTCATGTAAAGATGTGAGAGTTAGACCATAAAGAAAACTGAGCACTGAAGAATTGATGCTTTTGAACTGTGGTGTTAGAGAAAACTCTTGGGGTTCCTTGGACTGCAAGGAGATCAAAGGATTTAATCCTAAAGGAAATCAGTCATGAATATTTGTTGGAAGGAACATTATTGAAACTGAAGTTTCAATACTTCAGCCACCTGATGTGAAGAGCTGATTTATTAGAAAAGACACTGATGCTGGGAAAGATTCAAGGCAGGAGAACGGGATGACAGAGGATGAGATGGCTGTATGGTATCTCCCACTCTATGGACATGAGTTTGAGCACACTCCATGAGTTGGTGATGGACAGGGAAGCCGGGTGTGCTGAAATCCATGGGATCACAAAGAGTCAGGCACAAGTGAGTGGCTGAACTGAACTGAACAGAAAGATGAAGAAATAATGCCACAATCTAATTAATAATAATTCAATAAAATCCTCTGTGGGTATTTGTTAACAAGAATAGTCTGAGCATAAGGAGAGAATGAGCTGCAATGTCAAAATTTGAAACCAAATGCCTGAGAATGAAGTGCAATTTAATAGAGATATGAGGCCAGTAGCTTGCAGATGAGTTCTGTTACTAGCAGTTGAGTGTTACTAGAAAAACTATTTTTCATACATTCAGTTCAAATGTTCATAAAATGCCAAGTTTATATAAATGAACTCCAAAATAACCTTCAGCTTTAAAATTGTTTTAGTGTAGAACAAAGACAAGACATGTCTATAGTTTTTAAGATACATTCTAAGAAACTGTACTATTTAAGCAACATTAGTCAATTAGTTGAGTTCAATTTCTAGGAGAAGAAAATATTTCTGGGGACTAATTTCCAAATTGTACTTTATAAGAAAATGAAAGTTATGCATCATAATGTGTTTCCCTTTTTTACTTTAATTTCTAAGAAACTGAAATTAGATTAGATCTTAGAAATTTTATAGGAAAATGAAGCTTCCAATGACAGTAACAGTGACTTCTCAACAGCTTTTTTTTTGCTTCTCAAGATAACATATTACATTAGAAGTGTATATACTTGTCATTCTGTAGATTGTCTAGCTTTACAGTACCTCAATGTTTATGGAAAATGCATAAATATAAATAAATGAATAGTGTTTAATAGTTTATTATATTAAAGGAATGAATTAAAAATGTCACATCACTAACATTGCTTTCTACACCTTTTTAAATTTTATTATTTTCATTGAGATGAATTCTTTAATGTATGAAAAAAGTTCTGTTTTTATAAAAGATTTTAAATCCACTCTATTCCAAACTATCTTCAAAACACTGTGAACTTTAAAATCAAAGCTCTAAATCTCCAGTGCTATGAATTACTTGATGATAACTTCTGAGAAGCACAGCACTTCACAATAAAAGATAAACAAATTTTGGATGTGTATTTTGTAAATCTAAGCCACTTTGATGATGGGAAAATGTAATATTTGATACAACAAGCAGCCTTTTTCCTCATAGTGCATCACTCCCCAATCTGTAGCTTTATTAGATTGTTTTTGTTAAGGATTGAAATCAGCATGTTCGAAAAAAACTAGTAGACTCTGTTGCCAGTTATTGTGTTAAACTTGTTTATATTTTCTTCCTTAGTTTTTTGAAAACTTGGCTTGCAAACTTCATAAAAATATTTTCTTATTTAGGTGGAAATACTTCTCATTTAGAAGCTAAATGGGGGCTTCCCAGGTGGCGCAATGGTAACGAATCTGCCTGTCAATGCAGGAGATGCAAAAACGGGGATTTGATTCCTGGGTTGTGAAGATCCCCTGGAGTAGGAAATGGTAACCCACTCCAGTATTCTTACCTGGAAAATCCCATGGATAGAGCAGCCTGTCAGGCTACAGCCCATGGGGTCGCAAAGAGTTGGACACCACTGAGCACACATGCAGAGAAGGCAATGGCAACCCACTCCAGTACTCTTTCCTGGAAAATCCCATGGATGGAGGAGCCTGGTAGGCTGCAGTCCATGGGGTCGCTATGAGTTCGGCACTACTGAGCAACTTCACTTTCACTTTTCACTTTCATGCATTGGAGAAGGAAATGGCAACCCACTCCAGTATTCTTGCCTGGAGAATCCCAGGGACGGGGGAACCTAGTGGGCTGCCGTCTATGGGGTCGCACAGAGTCGGACATGACTGAAGCGACTTAGCAGCAGCAGCAGCAGAGCACACATGGATGCACATATGCACACAAAAGCTAAATGGAAGTGAAAGTGGCTACTGTCATTGACATATATGACTGATTTGGAGAAATTCCATACCAAGACTATTATTTTGATGGGATAAATTTTTATGTAATTACTAACTAATTCTAGAATTTTCAATCACTTCAGTCATTCAGTCATGTCCGACTCTGTGTAACCCCATGGACTACAGCATGCCAGGCTTCCCTGTCCATCACCAACTCCCAGAGCTTACTCAAACTCATGTCCATCGAGTTGTTGATGCCATCCAACCATCTCATCCTCTGTCATCCCCTTTTCCCGGCTTGAATCTTTCCCAGCATCAGTGTTTTTTCCAATGAGTCAGTTCTCATCAGGTGGCCAAAGTAATGGAACTTCAGCTTTAGCATCAGTCCTTCCAATGAATATTCAGGAATGATTTCCTTTAGGATTGACTGGTTTGATCTCCTTGAAGTTCAAGGGACTCTCAAGAGTCTTCTCCAACACCATGGTTCAAAAGCATCAGTTCTTTGGTGTTCAGCTTTCTTTATAGACCAACTCTCACATACATACATGACTACTAGAAAAACCATAACTTTGACTAAATGGACCTTTGGTGACAAAGTAATGTCTCTGCTTTTTAATATGCTGTGTAGATTGGTCATAGCTTTTCTTCCAAGAAGCAAGAGTCTTTTAATTTCGTTGCTGCAGTCACAATCTGTAGTGATTGTGGAGCTGAAGGAAATCAAGTCTCTCACTGTTTCCATTTCCAATTCAGAATTTTAGGTCAAGTTATTTTTAATACAATGACATGTATATGAACTATATTTGTGAACATTTAATATTTTCATCATTTTAAATGCATAAATTACTTTAAAGGTAGCTTTCTCATAAAATATTGTTTTCATGAAATTTTTAATTAAATGTATTTTCATCTAAATGATATGTGTACACATATATAGGCAATTGAATTTATTCAACACCTAACAATTGGTCTTATTAGATATGATACAGGAGCCAAAGTCCTAACACTAAAGGAGGCTTAAGAGGAAAAGAACATGGCCATGCCAGAGACAAGATCAGCTTAAGCTCACCATTTCACGCATTTAACATGGCTTTTTAAATGGCAAAGTTAGAATTGAGCTTATACCATTTCCACAGTAAGACAGAAGCACTGTAATCAGAAGCATTCTTCTCCAGTCTCTAAAGAGAATAAGGGAAGCATCAATCTAGAATTTTTAACTTAAGTCAAACGTGTAAAACAACTCACAAGCAGTGGACTTGATATTAAAATATCAGGTGGTGATTAATAAGATTTTAGAAATCAATAAAACTGGTTGATTAATCAAATCAATCAAAAGTGTTGCTCTGAAATTGCCCAGATGGCTTATCTAACCTACAACATATTCTCATCTGCTAAATTTCAATTTCCCCTACCAAAAGGCAAACCACCTATAATGCATTAAAATTGAAATGGCTGCACAATCTGGAAATGAATGATTGGAAATGCCTAGATCTATGGCATTTCTCTCTCCAAATAGAAGAGTGCCAGGCAAAATGTAATATTTTTTTTCAACTGTTACTTCAAGAACATTCACTGGATTTTCATGTTTCTCAGATTTAAGGGAGATTTATGAAAAAGGAACTGAAGGTACTAGTTTTCAACACCATTGATATTATTGATTAGCTGATCTTAAGTTCCAAAGCATTATTTTCATTCTGCAAAATAAGCATAAAAATACTACAAACAATTAATTGCCTGCTTTTCATATCATGCTTTTCAATGCCCTATCAGCCTTTTATTAATATTAATGAGGAGAATTAGCACAGCAGATCAGGGAGCCATGATAGCACCAAGAACCTATGAGGACCCTACGGCTCTCATGCTTTATTATTTTTTAATCAAAGTAGCTGACTTGAAGGCACAAAATTAAAGAACTGAGTTTTTTATGATTCCACAATAATTCAAATTAAAATGATCTATACTTGCATAATTCCCTGAACCATTTTGTGCTTGTTAAAAAGAGTTTAAAATTGCATAAATTCATGATTTAAGAGCTGTGGTTTTCCTTTCTTAATGAACAGTCCACTTCATGTGCTTCTCCCAGCTCATACATGTGGACATAATAAAGCAAAAGAGGGTGGACAGAGTGACCAAGAGAGAATTTAAACTTATGATATACACTGAGTAAAAGAAAAATGCTCATTTGTTACTTCTAGGCTTACTAGAAATTCTTGGCATTTACACAGTTCCACTGAATGTCCTTGAAAATATGTGTAAAAGAAAAGTGCTGGGAAAGCCCATTTTGTGGATAGTAATACAGAGCTATAAAATTGATGGTAATGGTTTTGAATCTATTCAGTCTGGAAACTTAAGACTCAATTGAGGTGTTTAAATGCAGCTATGAAACTTATTTTCCTTTTGACAACTAAAAATTAAAGTCTCTAAAAATTCTGTATGTTGCTCCAGTATTAAGACTTTCATTAAATTTTGTGTTGAAATTTTCATACTATACAAAAGTTTTAAAACCACTGGTATCCATTAGACACATTATAACTGAAAATAAGAAAATACATTATCTTTTCAAAATCATCATAGTCTGTGGATATGAACACAATAAAAATATATATATTAATTTTAAGATGGCCTAGATCCAAACTCAATCAACAGAATTCATAATTCTAAAACATTCATAAGCAAAATCTCTTTTACATCACAAATGGCAAAAATTGCAAGGTGATAGAATAAAAAGGTGGTAGTCAATTTCGAGTTTAGAAAGTTCCTATATGTCCAGAAAAGGCAAGGAGACCTGAATCAGAGGAAGGGTGTTCAGAACAGGCTGACTTAGAAGTGTTTGGAGGTAAGTATCAGAGAAATATTACAAAATATTGCCCTTTGAAATATTTCTCACACTGTGATCTGGGTTATCTTTAATGTCAACCCAAGAACTTATTTAAAGTAAGTTCACAGTTGAAAACTACAAGAATCATTTGTATTCTTGGATTCCTACCTCACAACCATGGACTGTGTATAAACTCCAGAAGTGATGTCCTTGCACTTTCTAAATGGTTCTGCTGTGGGACATCAGGAAAATGGTATTCACTTACTCTTTTTTAATAGTAGATTTTTTTTTCTTATTTTTCTTAATCATAAGAGGACTCATCTATATGAAAAAGGAAAAGACAATTGCTCTGCAGTGAAAGGATTGATCCCCTCAATTTTCATACAAACAGCTGTATCAGCCCAAATCAAAGGCACTTCAGTTCAGTTCAGTTCAGTTGCTCAGTCGTGTACGACTATTTGGGACCCCATGAATCGCAGCACACCAGGCCTCCCTGACCATCACCAACTCCCAGAGTTCACTCAGACTCATGTCCATCGAGTCAGTGATTCCAACCTGCCATCTCATCCTCTGTCGTCCCCTTCTCCTCCTGCCCCCAATCCCTCCCAACCTCAGAGTCTATTCCCATGAGTCAACACTTCACATGAGGTGGCCAAAGTACTAAAGTTTCAGCTTTAGCATCATTCCCTCCAAAGAAATCCCAGGGCTGATCTTCAGAATGGACTGGTTGGAACTCCTTGCAGTCCAAGGGACTCTCAAGAGTCTTCTCCAACACCACAGTTCAAAAGTATCAATTCTTCGGCGCTCAGCCTTCTACATAGTCCAACTCTCACATCCATACATGACCACTGGAAAAACCATAGTCTTGACTAGACGGACCTTAGTCGGCAAAGTAATGTCTCTGCTTTTGAATATGCTATCTAGGTTGGTCATAACTTTTCTTCCAAGGAGTAAGGGTCTTTTAATTTCATGGCTGCAATCACCATCTGCAGTGATTTTGGAGCCCCCAAAAATAAAGTCTGACACTGTTTCCCCATCTATTTCCCATGAAGTGATGGGACCAATGTCATGATCTTTGTTTTCTGAATGCTGAACTTTAAGCCAACTTTTTCACTCTCCTCTTTCACTTACATCAAGAGGCTTTTTAGTTCCTCTTCACTTTCTGCCTTAAGGGTGGTGTCATCTGCACATCTGAGGTTATTGATATTTCTCCTGGCAATCTTGATTCCAGCTTGTGTTTCTTCCAGTCCAGCATTTCTCATGATGTACTCTGCATATAAGTTAAATAAGCAGGGTGACAGTATACAGCCTTGACACACTCCTTTTCCTATTTGGAACCAATCTGTTGGTCCATGTCTAGTTCTAACTGTTGCTTCCTGAGCTGCATACAGATTTCTCAAGAGGTAGGTCAGGTGGTCTGGTATTCCCATCTCTTTCAGAATTTTCCACAGTTTATTGTGATCCACACAGTCAAAGGCTTTGGCATAGTCAATAAAGCAGAAATAGATGTTTTTCTGGGACTCTCTTGCTTTTTCGATGATCCAGGGGATGTTGGCAATTTGATCTCTGGTTGCTCTGTCTTTTCTAAAACCAGCTTGAACATCAGGAAGTTCATGGTTCACTTATTGCTGAAGCCTGGCTTGGACAATTTTGAGCATTTCTTTACTAGCATGTGAGATGAGTGCAATTGTGTGGTATTTTGAGCATTCTTTGGCATTGCCTTTCTTTGGGATTGGAATGAAAACTGACCTTTTCCAGTCCTGTGGCCACTGCTGAGTTTTCCAAATTTGTTGCCAATTTAGTGGAGCACTTTCACAGCATCATCTTTGGAGTCCTAATCATCTTCCACTTCAAGGATTACTTTTCTCCTCACCTTAAAGCCCTTCCAGTCCTCTCTGCCTTACAGCAGAGGTCCTTAGAGAATATAACTGATTAATCTTAACTTGGTTAAAATTATTTTTGTATCATTATTTGTACCAGCATTACAGATGTCATTAAAAATATTATTTGCTGAAAGCTCAGAAAATGGACACTATATTGTCAAGGAGTTTGTCATCCAGCTTACTCTCTAGACATCTCCAAGTATAACTTACATTCTCAGTTGGAATTCCTTCCCTGCCTTTTGCCAAAATTGCATCTGCTTTGCCGGAAATATAGTTCTTGTTGCATTCTCCATTAAAAAAAAAAAAAAAAAACTTTATTTTGCTGTTTTACATTTATTTGAGAAAAGTTAAAGATACATATAATACACTATCCTATAAGAGAAAAGCTTAACAGAAGGAGAAGATATTAAGAAGAGGTGGCAAGAATACATGGAAGAACTGTACAGAAAAGATCTTCACGAATCAGATAATCACGATGGTGTGATCACTCATCTAGAGCCAGATATCCTGGAATGTGAAGTCAAGTGGGCCTTAGAAAGCATCACTACGAACAAAGCTAGTGGAGGTGATGGGATTCCAGTTGAGCTCTTTCAAATCCTGAAAGATGATGTTATGAAAGTGCTGCACTCATTATGCCAGCAAACTTGGAAAACTCAGCAGTGGCCACAGGACTGGATGAGGTCAGTTTTCATTCCAATCCCAAAGAAAGGCAATGCCAAAGAATGCTCAAAATACCACACAATTGCACTCGTCTCACATGCTAGTAAAGTAATGCTCAAAATTCTCCAAGCCAGGCTTCAACAGTATGTGAACCATGAATTACCAGATATTCAAGCTGGCTTTAGAAAAGGCAGAGGAACCAGAGATCAAATAGCCAACACCCGCTTGATCATCAAAAAAGCAAGAGAGTTCCAGAAAAAAACATCTATTTCTGCTTTATTGACTATGCCAAAGCCTTTGACTGTGTGGATCACAATAAACTGTGGAAAATTCTGAAAGAGATGGGAATAGCAGACCACCTGACCTGCCTCTTGAAAAATCTGTATGGAGGTCAGAAAGCAACAGTTAGAACTGGACATGGAACAACAGACTGGTTTCAAATAAGAAAAGGAGTACATCAAGGCTGTATACTGTCACCCTGCTTATTTAACTTATATGCAGAGTACATCATGAGAAATGCTGGACTGGAAGAAACACAAGCTGGAATCAAGATTGCTGGGAGAAATATCAATAACCTCACATGTGCAGAAGAAACCACCCTTATGGCAGAAAGTGAAGAGGAACTATAAAGCCTCTTGATGTAAGTGAAAGAGGAGAATGAAAAAGTCGGCTTAAAGCTCAACATTCAGAAAACAAAGACCATGGCATCGGTCCTATCACGTCTTGGGTAATAGATGGGGAAACAGTGGAAACAGTGTCAGACTTTATTTTGGGGGGCTCCAAAATCACTGCAGATGGTGACTGCAGCCATGAAATTAAAAAATGCTTACTCCTTGGAAGAAAAGTTATGACCGACCTAGATAGCATATTCAAAAGCAGAGACATTACTCTGCCGACTAAGGTCCGTCTAGTCAAGGCTATGGTTTTTCCAGTGGTCATGTGTGGATGTGAGAATTGGACTGTGAAGAAGGCTGAGCACTGAAGAATTGATGCTTTTGAACTCTGGTGTTGGAGAAGACTCTTGAGAGTCCCTTGGACTGCAAGGAGATCCAACCAGTCCATTCTGAAGGAGATCAGCCCTGAGAGTTCTTTGGAGGGAATGAGGCTGAAGCTGAAACTCCAGTACTTTGGCCACCTCATGGAAAGAGCTGACTCACTGGAAAAGACTCTGATGTTGGGAGGAATTGGAGGCAGGAGGAGAATGGGACAACAGAGGATGAGATGGCTGGATGGCATCACTGACTCGATGGACATCAGTCTGAGTGAACTCTGGGAGTTGGTGATGGACAAGGAGGCCTGGTGTGCTGTTATTCATGGGGTTGCAAAGAGTTGGACATGACTGAGCTACTGAACTGAATTGAACTGAACTGAAGAGAAAAGCTTGCAGTTAATATAATTCAACTAAGAATATTCCTCATTCTAACTTGAGTCTACCTAGTCTTTCTCAAACAACATTCTCCAGAGATTTATGATTCCTTGTCTTTTTCCAGTTGTTCTCAGCCACTTTCTGATTTAGATTGCTCTTTTTTCAACTATGCGGTTTGAGAAGTGAGATGTACTTTGTCTAATTCTTTGCACTTTGTCCACTAAAATTAACTTAAACTTTAAGCAGACAAAAACAAGTTTTTCAGTACTAATAGGAAGAACATGTTTGTAAATAGGTGTAATTATTCATGACAATGGTTGTGAATGACACAGAGACCAAGGGAAGCTACTGGGAATGAAGGGTAGATAGTTATCTGCCCAGAAACAGAAGGAGTTTGTATCTGTACAAGCTTAGCACTGTGCCATGTACACGGCATATGCTCAACAAGCTTCACCCACTGTTATTATTTCCTTTTATTTTCTCAGATGCTTTTACAAGTGGCCTCCATCTTCTGATTAACCAATGCTTTTCATTCCCCATAAAACCTGTGAGCTAATGACAATCATCTGCAGAACTGCTGTCACCAGTTGGTTTATCTCTCATACTATCAGCCTTTCTGATTCCACAAGCTGAGTTTTATACTAACCAAGATTACTTTGTGATGATCTAAAAAAGGGTTAATGTCATCCATAATTTACTAATTTATTTATATGTCTGAAAAGAAAATTCTAATTGGAACCTTTAGAAAGTGAAAGTCCCTCAGTCGTGTCCAACTCTTTGTGACCCCATGGACTATATTCTCCAGGCCAGAATACTGGAGTGGGTAGCCTTTCCCTTCTTCAGGGGATCTTTCTAACCCAGGGATCGAATCCAGGTCTCCCATGTTGCACGCACATTCTTTACCAGCTGAGTCACAAGGGAAGCCTAAGGATACCAAAGTGGGTAGCCTATCCCTTCTCCAGCAAATCTTTTGACCCATGAATTGAACTGGGGTCTCCTGCATTGCAGGCAGATTCTTTACCAACTGAGCTACCAGGGAAGCCTGGAATCTTTAGAATAACTGGATCAAATTTTGAGATTAAAATTTTTTTTTTAAGTTTGAGTAACATTCCAAAATGTTTTAAAGATAAATTTAAGATAGATTTCCAGCTATTATTATTATCTTTCATAATTAATTGATGAATAATCATAGTGAGACAAATTACACTGTTATCACCATGAGGACACTGAAACCCAGACTGACATACAACAAAGAAGGGAAGTAAATGCGCTGAGACTAGAAACCATACAGCTTGCTTCACAGTAGTGTGCAGGGCTCACCATTAGCTTGCAAAACCCCACTATAAGAAACAGAAAAATAACTTGATTTTAATTTTTCTCAAAGTCATCATCATTGTTCAATTACTGTTCTGAGAGACCTTTTAAGAGTCATTTTTCAACAGTCACTCTCCTAACAAGTGGTCACGTTGCAGAATAAAGTATTTAAAAAACAAGTTTCCCTGTTACTTTTATTTTTTAAAAAAACTAGGAAAGCATTGTATTGTGTTGTACTGTGTTATGCTGTATTGAATTGCATACAATGTACTGCATGCAGTACATTATACTGTATTGTATCACAGTTGTATTTACCATATCCTCTTAGATTTGCTCATTCAGGATTTGTGCCTAAAGTTACAAGCTAAACCATGCCTTAAAACTAAACCAGAAATAGAAATATTCATGGCCCCTTGCCTCTAGAACAGGTTAAGTGAATTGGAGAACTGAAACAACTGCCAGCCAATCTGATGTGCAAGATTTTAAGTGCAATCATTACTATGTTTCAAATTTGAAATCATCAGTCTATTAGTCAGGAGTGGAAAATTGTGATGGGTGTGCATAGCCCTTCTCCTGCACAGAGAGGTTGGCATATTCCCATCGACTTTCAAGATGCTAGGTAATACACAAACACCAAGGAGTTACCCCAACGAGCCCAGCTTCCTAATGCATCTGAGTACAGACAATACAAATAAACTTCATGATAAACACTCAGGGTCTAGTTTAATTTTTCAAACTCTATTTTGCATTTTGATGATGAGAAAAAAAAGAAAAAAACAGAACAGAGGGTGAAGCAGGGAGAGCAGTGGTGGTGTGCATGCTACATTTTTCATCTTAAATAGCATGATTTACTATAGCCATTTTTGGAGTAACAAATCCAGCTGAAATTCATGCTTGTAATGCCTTAAAGGGATGCAAAGGCAAGCTGATTTTTCATCTTAAAAAGCTATTCTGGTTAATTTGGTCTTGAAAGTGGATGGAGGAAAGGTAGGAAATCAGGTATGGATAAAATACACTCATCTCTCTATTTGAAGTTACAGACTCAAATCTTATTGTATATTTAAGGCATGCAAGTTTCTTGAAATATTCTTATTTGGTGGCATAGCTTTTTTCTTTTGCTCACTATATACAGTGAGCACTTGTTACATAACAATTTATACTCTAGGAAACACTGCACCAAAATCAGAATCACACTTGTACCTTCTTCACAGGTAATGATGGTAATGATAATTAAAATAACACAGTAAACAACATGCAAGTAAAAAACCCTAAAATTCTAAAATCTTGAGATTCACCATGAACATTCCCATAACCATCCTTTTACAAAACCTCATAACCCCATAAATGTGATTTTATATATATATATGCTGCTAAGTCGCTTCATTCGTGTCCAACTCTGTGTGACCCCATAGACGGCAGCCCACCAGGCTTCCCTGTCCCTGGGATTCTCCAGGCAAGAACACTGGAGTGGGTTGCCATTTCCTTCTCACATATGTATGTGTGTATACATATATATATATATATATATATATAGAGAGAGAGAGAGAGAGAGAGAGAGAGTGTGTTCATGTGTTGAGTTGCTCAGCCATGTCTGACTTTTTGTAGCACCATGGACTATAGCCTGCCAGGCTCCTCTGTTTATGGGAATTCTCCAGGCAAGAATACTGGAGTGGGTTGCCATGACCTCCTTCAGGGGATCTTCCCAACCCAGGGATCAAACCCAGGTCTCCCACATTGCAGGCAGATTCTTTACCATCTGACCCACCAGGGAAGCCTACACACACACACACACACACACACACACACATATATGTATATATATATATATATATACACATGCATACATATTTATATATACATATATGTATATATATAGCTATTTAGTCCCTAAGTCGTGTCTGGCTCTTTGCCACCCTATGGACTGTAGATAGATATTTAATTTTGGCTGTGCTAGGTCTTCACTGAGGTGTGCAAGCTTGCTCTAGTTGTGGACTGCTCTAGCTGCAGCATGGGTGCTCTCTAGTTGTGGCATACAGCCTCTAGAGTGCATAGGCTCAATAGTTATGGTGCACTGACTTAGTTGCCCTGTGGCATGTGGGATCTTAGTTCTTCAACCTGAGATTGAACTCACATCCCAAACACTGGAAGGCAGATTTGTAACCATTGGACCACCAAAGAAGTCCCTCACAAATGGAATAATATTATACACATTATGATTATATGGAATAATTGATTTTTTTTATTTGTTTGTTTTGCTTTGCTTACCTTCATGGTCATTATCTTCATTGGCAAAGTTATTATTTTTTACTAACATGCATTCATATAACTTTATATGTGCATTTAATATGAAGATAGATTAACATGCATATATATACAGAATTTTTTGTCATTGTTTTTTCTGTTAAAATGAAATCTCCTACTTGCATATTTCTTTTTTCAGTAACAAAAGGTAAAATTTTCCCTCAAGACAATAGTTTCAACTTTCATACATTTATTTAGAATACTGTATAGTATTTCATGGCAAGGATTTGCCACAATTTGCTTAGTCTTTTATTTTGCAGACATTTACTTTATTGTCAATATTTTGTCATATATGGATTTTTTTTATTTTTTTATTTTTAGGGCAGAGATTTCCAGGAGATATTCAGTTGAAGAGCACCTATAAATTAATTTTAAGAAAAATTGCAAAATTGTATTGTCTATCTTAGTTTTCTTCATAACAGTTATCATCATCTTATATCCTCTATCCTTATTTCCTGTTTCTCTCACTAGAAGAAATAATGCTGTGAGAACTAAAGATATACCTTTCATTCATTTGCTATATTTTCAGAGATTGGCACATATCAAGTGTGCAATTAATGTTTGTTTAATAAATAAATTATTATTTCAGAATCTCTAATACCATTGTTTGTTTGGTCACTCAGTTGTGCCAAATCTTTTGAGACCTCATGGACTGTATCCTGCCAGGCTCCTTTGTCCATGAGATTTCCCAGGCAAGAACACTGGAGTGATTTGCTATTGATAATTAAATATTAAATCATTTGTGTTCCTGATTTAATGGAAATGAAAGAGTTCTTCCATTTAAAAGAATGTTTAAATTATATGATAAAAACTATTCATAAAAAAACTAACATTCTTTTATTTTTCCTCTTTGCTTAGGGTTTTGTTGTTGTTTTAATGAAGAATGACTGTTACATGTCATGGAATTACTTTTTAGCATTTACTATTTAATTATGTTTTTACTCCTTGAATTCACTTACATAATGCATACACTGATTGAATCATCCTTGTGGTTCTGAAATAAATAGCATTGAGATAGAGTATTTTTATATACAACTGCATTATATTTTGTTAACAATTTATAAAGAATAATTTCCTCTATATTTGTAATTAATATTGCTCTGTAGGCTTTTTTTGTTTGTTTATGGGTTTTATTTTTATTGTATTTTTGGATTAAAATTGTAGTCTTGATAAAATGACTTGATAAAATATTCTATAAAGATTTTAAATATTGCTGGAATTGTATTTTCATTAAAACTTAGAATTTACACTGAAGCCACCTGGCCTTTGACTGTTTTAATGGCAGGCTTTAAATCAATATCAGAGTCTCTTCTAAGGAAATCATTGCATAAGAAATCTATTTTTCTAAAGTTAATTTTGCTTTTTTTTTTTTTTTTTTGTATTTCTAGAAAACTGTTTACCTTTTCTAGTTTTCAAAGTTATTTCCTAGAATTCAGTGTATCCTATTTTATAACTTTGGCTTTTGGGATTTCTATATTCCAAGTTGTACTATGTCTGACATTTTTGTTTTTCTCTTTTTTTCTCCAAAGTAGGCTAGGAAGGGTTTATTTGTTGAATTGTTCTTTTCAAAGCCATACATTTTAAATTTACATACACACACATACACATACATGTGTGTGGATATATTTGTTTGCTAAAAATCAGTTTCTTTAGCCTAACCTGTGTTTTGAACAGTGAATGTCTATGTTTCTCTACATATATAGCCTATAGGGAGAATAAGAAGCCTGGATGATTAGAAGCACCAAGATATTATATGAGTGTTTATTTAATATAAACAGAGATAGTTTACTTAATATAGACAGAGACAGTGCAATTTCTTGGTTAGAATACTTTGAAATCATTTGACTAGCATTTAAGTCAACAGTAGAGAAACTGTTCCTATGTCATAGGACACAGTTGACATAAACACACCTAAATGTGGGTTAAAACTCTGTAGGTATTTTACTAAATATAACTGTCAAAAAAATATCATGCTTCTACATACTCCATTAAATGTGGAAGTAACACCACACATCTCTGTAAAAGACATCATCTCTTTGAAGGTGTGAACCTTGATATGACAGTTCTCAGTGTCATTATGCCAACAATTTTGAGTGACAGAATTTGGTACTGAAGTGAACTACTTCATAAATATTTTTAATTTTTCCAAGAGATAAAGATATAGGCCAAATATTGTGCAGGGTTTATTTTGGGGTGGAAAAAACAGCATTTAATTGACAGATAAAAAGGGTATGAAAAGGGTAATTTCATTTTCCATCAGTAAAGTAAGGTTTTATCATTGAGAATTAAATTAACAACACATGAAATTGGCTTTTTCTAAGTTCATATTTTCTGAACAAAAAAAAAGGAGAGAGTGAGAGAAAGAGGAAACCCCCCTAATCAAAAGTAGCGTTATAAAGTTTCCACTAATGAACACAGTTATCCCATTTTCTTTATTTATTAAAAAGGGAAAACAATAGGACTCCTGTAAACCTACGTGCTTGTAGGCTTCCTTGTTGTGCCTAGCCATCAGTCATGTCCAACTGTTTGCAACCCTATGGAGTGTAGCCACTAAGCTCCTCTGTCCATGGGATTTTTCAGGCAAGAATATTGAAGTGGGTTGTCATTTTCTTCTCCAGGGGATCTTCCTGATCCAGGGATCAAACCTGTGTCTCCTGCATTGCAGGTAGATTTTTTACCATCTGAGCCACCAGGGAAGCCCCTGGTTATTTTCATATCATGATTATCTCCAACATAGCCAACCAGAAACTGAGGTGAAAATGTAAAAATAATTATATTTTGAAAAGTACTGATTTATACTTTTTTTTAATATATGGAAATAAAACTATCAAATTCCCCAGATAAATTTTGAAAGAAAACCATTTCTACAATACCAGTTATTCCAGACTTGATAGATGTCTATTGACATTAAATTTAAGGCAGAGGTTTATTTACAAAACAACAGCAACAACAACAACAGTAGTGTATGGTCAGGGAAAAGGGCCAGTTAGGGACCTCCAAAAATTCTTTCCTCCACAGAAATTAAAAAACTGGTAATTTCAGAATTAAAAATTTCAGCATTCTAGAAATCAAAGACAATAATATAAGGGAAAAAAAAATCAAAGAAACCTGCTGATACTTAAGGAGAACAGTGAGCAGTGTGCCATTTCTATGTGCCCTTTTCTATTCCCCTTTCTCTTATCCAGCTCACTATAATTTTGATGAAGCTAAAACTCCAATACACTGACCACCTGATGCAAAGGGCTGACTCATTGGAAAAGACCCTGATGCTAGGAAAGATCGAAGGCAAAAAGAGAAGGGAGTAACAGAGGATGAGATGGCTAGGTAGCACCAACTAACTCAATGGATATGAATTTGAGCAAATTCCAGAAGACAGTGAAGGATAGAAGAGCCTAGCATGCTGCAGTCCTTGGGGTCGCAAAGAGTTGGACACAACTTAGTGACTGACCAAAAACAGCAATAAGTAGTAATTTTGAAAATCAATAATACTATCATGGTAAAAACCCAGTAGCCCAGCAGCAACCAGAGGGAGCAGAGTGGCAATGGAGCTCTTTCAAAGTTTCATTCTCAGAAAATTATCATTATTTATCCTAACTGGTATTTCCCTAAAAGATCTTACATGGTTGGATTCGTGAAGACATGAAATGGAGCTATTTCAGTGTGAAAAGTTTTTCACCATGAATTTTTCACAAACAATTAGAGAAAACTGACTTATTTTGAACTGTCCAGTATATTTATGGAGTATCCAGAAGGTTATGCACATGGATAGGTCTATGTGCTTGCCCAGAACTGTGTGCATGCTCAGAACAGAACTAGGACTCTAACCTCTGGCTGTATTGAGACTGCACAAGCTGAAAGGAGAGACCAAGGCAGAGTTGTCAAATACCTGATCAAGTATTGAAGGTGTGGCCCAACGAATAGAGTCCCCAAGGACAACTTGGAAATTTATGATTCCGTGTTTTCTAGGGGATCTCTGTCCATTCTTTAGTTGACCTCTAAGCTAACCAGGCAGTGATTTCAGTGGCACACACAACAAAGAATATAGACCTTACACAGTTGGTTCAGAAAAGTCACTAAACAAACAACAGCAGCTACAAAAGCAATAAGACTTCAGGAGGAAAAGGGGTCTGGTCTGTTAGATTTTGCTACATTATATTGTTTTAAAAGTTCAATTTTCAGCAACAAAAACCACAAAATACAAAGCATGTAAAGAAATATAACTTATATAAAAAGTCACTAGAGGGGTTTGACAACAATTGACAAGACAAAAGGATCAGTAAACTTGAAAGTAGTTCAGTGGAGATTTTCCAGTCTGAGAAATACAAAGAAAATAAAGATAAATGAACAGAGTCCTGTGGGATACCATCAAGCTTACCAATATGCACATAATGCAAAAACACTTTCCAATATTGATGAAAAACACTCAACTACACATGCAAGAAGTTCAACAAAAATGTAGAAAAAATTCAAAGAGCCGTGTATTAGTCAGAATTCTCCAGAAATGCAGAACTGATAAGATATGTGAGTTTGTCTAAGTCTGAGCTGTTATAAAAATGTGCTGCAGACCAGATGGCTTATAAACAACAGAAAATTATTTCTCAGTCCTAGAGGTTGAGAAGTACAAGATCATGACACTGGCAGATTGACTGTGATAGCTGGTGAGGGCCCACTCCCTGGCTCATAGACTGTGCCGTTCACTGTGTCCTCACATGGTGGAAGAGTATGAGGGAATCTCTCCACAGTCTCTGTTGTAAGGGCTTCAATCCCATTAAGAAGGGCTCTGACATTATTATTGAATCACCTCCCAAAGGCCTCACTTCCTAATACCAAAACATTGAAGGTTATGTTTCAATGTAAGGATTTGGGTGAAACTATAGCATTAAATGCTACCTCTCCAAATTCATGCCCTTCTTGGATGAAAAATACATTAATTGCATCCCAATTGTCCCGAAAGTCTTACCTTGTTCCAGTATCTGTTCCAGCATCCATCAGTTAAATATCCACTTAAAAGTCTAAGCCAAAAGTAGCACCTAGAGTGGCGATTTGTTTCATATATGATATTATACATGTTTCAATGCCATCAATATTGTAAAGTAATTAGCCTCCAATTAAAATAAATAAATTTATTTAAAAAAAAAGTAGCACCTGAATAACATGTGAGTGAAACAATTCATTTTGAGGCAAATTACTCTTCCACTACGAACCTGTGAATCAAACTAGTTTTGTGCTTCCAAAGTACAATACAAGATAGAAATCACCATTCTATAAGTGAGAAATAGGAAAAAAGAAATGGAGTAACATGTCCTAAGCAACTCAGGTACATTAAGACTCATCGGGGTGGTTTTCCTGCCCCTAGAGCTTTAACTAGCTTCATCCCCATGACAACGCCAAGTGTAGCCCATGCTGCAGTTCTCATGGGTTGGAATCACATGTCTGTGGCTGCCCTGCGTGAGTTTGCCTGCCAGTCTGGGTTGACTTGGGGTAGTCCAACTTCACTGGCTCCACTGGATATTACCCTAGTGAGGAATGTCTACACAGTGACATTATTCCAATAGCAGTCTTCTGCCTGAGTTGTGCACATATGGTTCCAGGAGGTTCCATCCTTTGAACTAGATGGAAGCAGTCATGCATCCCCAATGCTTTGTTGGGTAAAACATAAGCTACATCAGGGCTTCTGGAATGACATCTGGGGCAGCTGACGAGCATGACACTGAAATTCGGGGTGCTGAACCTACAATGTGAATGCTAAGCAGCTTTGGTCCCTTTTCTGAAATTGCTCTGCTCTGTCTAGGCTTTGTCTTCTCTCCTACATTGCAGGCATTCTAAGTCGGCTCAGTTATACCTGACTCTTTGCAACCCTATGGACTGTAGCCCTCCAGGCTCCTCTATTCATGGGATTGTCCAGGCAAGAATATTGGGGTGGGTTGCCATTTCCTCTGCCAGGGGATTCTCCCAACCCAGGTATCGAACACATGCCTCCTGCCTTGGCAGGTGGGTTCTTTATCGCTATCACCACATGCAAATTACTAATTTATCTCACTATGGATATGTTGAGAATTTTCCACATTTTTAAGTTCTGCCATCCTTTAAGTCATTTCTCTGTTCTTGCATTTTACTTTAAGTAAAAGAAGCCAAGCAATACTTACTTAGATATTTCCTCTGCCAAATATTCAGTTTTATTGCTTTCAAGTTCTACCTTCCACAAAACACAAGTATACATACACAGTTCAGCCAAGTTCTTTGCCAATTTATAACACCATGGCCTTTCCTCCTTTGTCCAGCCACATGTGCCTTATTTTTGTCTAAGAGTTCATCAGAATAGCCTTTCCTGTTCATATTTCTACCAACAGTCTGTTCACAACCATTTAGTTACTATCAAATAAAATAGAGATTTTCTTTATAGCTCTCCTATTTTCCTTTTGGGTCTTAATCAGAATGGCCTTGAAAGGTCCAGTCATGACGAGTTGGCTTTTTCTAATACACACATCCAAAATCTTCTAGCCTCTAGTGATTACCTCGTTTCAAAGCTGCTTCCACATTTTTAGTACTTGTTAAAGCAGAACCGCCACATCTTGATGTAAGACTAGGTTTTTAGTCTTAGTCAGCATGTACTGGTTTAACAAAGTACCAAAGACTGGGTAGCTTATAAACAATAGGAATGTACTTCTCCCAGTTCTAGAGACTTGGGAGCCCAAATCATTGTGCCAGCAGCATTGATGTGATGGCTGATGTGGGCAGAGAGTGAGCTAGGCAAGATGGTGTGTTCAGGCTCTCTTGGCCCATGTTTTTTTAAATAATGACTATGTAACAGCTGAGATCATTTACAGCACTGTGCACGTGCATCATGAAGTACTCGCTTGGTCCTGGGCTACTTTATGCTGTACGGATAGATAAGCTCAACCCAGAAAAGTGAGGGCATTGCAGCTGTGTCTCTGTTGTGTCACAGAAGGAAAGAATATAGCATGTCTGCTGCTACCATTACTGTGCCAGCCTGGAGAGAATAAACATGTCTGCAGTTCCCATGGCTCCATGAGTTTTCTTCCAGCTTTCGTGCTTGCATCTTCCCTACCATGGGTTCAGTGAACAGTGCACATAGTGAGATACAGCAAGATAATTGGCATCATGAAAAGGATCAGCAATACAGTTGGTGAGGGGCCACTTCCTGGCTCATACATGACACCTTCCTACTGTGTCCTCACATGATGGAAGAGTGTGAGGGATATCTCCAGAACCTCTTTTATAAGAGCAGTGATTCTACTCATGAGGGCTCCAACTTCATGATATGATTCCCTCTCAAAAACCTCACTTCCTAATATTATTGCTCTATCATCACCACTTTAAAGGTTAGAGTTTCACTATACGAATTTTGAGGAGACATACAAGTATCCAGGAGATATGAATGTATATGTGTGTGTGTGTATGTGTATGTGTGTGTGTTTTAAGGAATCAGCTCTTATGTTTGTGGAGGCTGAGAAGTCCCAATATCTGTAGTCAGCAAATGGGAAACACAAAAGAGTGAATGATGCAGTTCCAGTCCATGTGCAGGAGACACCTAATGTACCAGTTCAACAAGTTCCACAGAATGAGTTTCCCACACTCCATATTTTGCTCTATTTGGACCTTCCATTGATTGGAGGTACATCATGTGAAATGCCGGGCTGGATGAATCACAAGCTGGAATCAAAACTGCTGGGAGAAATATCAACAACCTCAGATATGCAGATGACACTACCATTATGGACAGAGATCAAAGAGGAACTAAAGACCCTCTTGATGAAAGTAAAAGAAGAGAGTGAAAAAGCTGGCTGAAAACTCAACATTCAGAAAATGAGGATCATGGCATCTGGTTCCATCACTTCATGGCAAATGGATAGGGAAACAATGGAAACAGTGATAGACTTTATTTTGGGGGGCTCAAAAATCACTGCAGATAGCGAACTTACTAAATCACTTACTTACAAAATCACTGAAGCCATGAATGTAAAAAATGTTTGCTCCTTGGAAGAGAAGCTATGTCCAAGCTAGACAGCATATTAAAAAGCAGAGACATTACCTTGCTGACAAAGGTCCATCTAGTCAAAGCTATGGTTTTTCCAGTACTCATGGATGGATGTGAGAGTTGGACTCTAAAGAAATCTGAGCACCAAAGAATTAATGCCTTTGAACTATGATGTTGGAGAAGACTCTTGAGAGTCACTTGTACTGCAAGGAGATCAAACCAGTTAATTGTAAAGGAAATCAGTCCTGAATATTCATTGGAAGGACTGATACTGAACCTAAAACTCCAATATTTTGGCCACCTGATGCGAAGAACTGACTCATTGGAAAAGACATTGATGCTGGGAAAGATTGAAGGCAGGAGGAAAAGGGGATGACAGAGGATGAGATGGTTGTATGGCACCACTGACTCAATAGACATGAGTTTGAGCAAGCTAAAACCTTGTACTTCCCTGGTGTCTCAGACGGTAAAGCATCTGCCTACAATTCAGGAGACCTGGGTTCAATCCCTGGATTGGGATGATCCTTTGGAGAAGGAAATGGCAACCCACTCCAGTACTTGCTGAAAAATCCCATGAATGGAGGAGCATGGTAGGCTATAGCCCATGGGGTTGTAAAGAGTAAGACATGACTGAGTGAACTTCACTTTTCACTTTCACTTTGAGCAAGCTCTGGGAGTTGGTAATGGACAGGGAAGCCTGTTGTGCTGCAGTCCATGGGGTAGCAAAGAGTCAGAAATGAATGAGCCACTGAACTGCATTGATTGATTGGATGACGACCACCCATATTAAGAAGAATAATCTGCATACTGAATCTATCCACTTCGTGGATCACAGCCTTCTTCTGACAAAGGGGCTTGTGTAACTCAATGAAGCTCTGAACCATGCTGTGCAGGACCACCCAAGATGGATAGGTTATAGTGAAGACTTCTGACAATGTGGTCCACTGGAGGAGGACCATTCTAGTGTTCTGACTAGAAGTCATGTCTGACTCTTTGTGAACCCATGGATTGTAGCTTGCCAGACTCCTCTGTCTATGGAATTCTCCATGCAAGAATACTGGTGTAGGTTGTCATTCACTTCTCCGGGGGATCTTCCTGTCAGAAGATGTTCAATATCCTACCGATGAAGAGTGGAGGGCAATAATTAATAGCTCCAGAAACAACAACTGGACCAAAGCAAAAATTATGCTCAGTTGTGGATGTATCTGGTGGTAAATGTAAAGCCCAATGCTGTAAGAAACAATATTGCATAGGAACCTGGAGTTTTAGGTTCATGAATCAAAGTAAACTGGAAATGGTCAAGGAGGAGATGGCAAGTGTGAGAAACAATATCTTAGGAATCAGTGAAGTAAAATGGACTGGAATGGGTAAATTTAACTCAGTTGACCATTATAGCTACTACTTGGAGTGGCCCTCATAGTCAACAAAAGAGTTTTCAATGCAGTACTTGGGTGCAACCTCAAAAACAACAGAAAAATCTCATCTCATTTCTAAGGCAAAATATTCTGTATCACAGCAATCCAAATCTGTGTCCCACCCACTAATTCTGAAGAAGCTGAAGCTCAATACTCCTATGAAGACATACAAGATCTTCTAGAATAAACACCAAAAAAGATGTCCTTTTCATCTTTTAAGACTGGAATGAAAAAACAGAAAGTCAAGAGAAATCTGGAGTAACAGCCAACTTTGACCATGGATTACAAAATGAAGCAGGGCAATGGCTAACAGAGTTTTGCCAAGAGAACACACTGGTCATAGCAAACACCCTCTTCCAATAACACAAGATATGACTCTACACATGGACATCACCAGATGGTCAATACCAAAATCTGATTACATTCTTTCCAGTCAAAGATGGAGAAGCTCTATGGAGTCAGCAAAAACACAAGACCAGGAGATGACCATGACTCAGATCATGAGCTTCCTATTGCAAAATTCAAGCTTAAATTGAAGAAAGTAGGGAAAACCACTGGGTCATTCAGATATGATCTAAATTAAATCCCTTATGATTACATAGTGGAGGTACACATCATAACATCAATGATATAGTGAATTTATTATATGTCCATTTGCTTTGGACTAAACCCTTATACAGAAAATGATTTAAATACTGAATTATTTTTGTTAAATCTAGAGAATAATTCTCAAATAAATTCATTTTTAGCCTCATTCTATTGTCCTAATTGTCCTCATATTAAAAGATTTAGGTTCTGTACCTCTTTAAAAATTCATTAAAAGTCACTTTATGCTATTCTAATTGAAAATATGTTAAATGTTAAATTATGATTTACTTTCTGCTTTGATTTAGCACAGCGATTTTCCCATTCACATCAGTTACAAAGTTATCCCCCCATCCCCTAGCCCAGTTTGAAGTTGGTCTTCAAACTGAAGATCAAATTTAGATCAAAAGGACAATGATTGCTCTTCAGAACACATTCTCAAATGTTATATAGATCATAGGAGCATCATATTTTCTTGTATTTTATTATATTTATCAAACTCATTTTAACTTATTCATATTTTGTGAATAGAATTTTAGCACTGTGTCCCATTGTGTTAAGATAAATATTATTTAAATTGTAAAAAACTCACCTTTAATAGTTAGTGTATTTTCTTAAATTTGTTATGTAATGATGAATTGATATTTCTAATTTGCATGTTTTCCCTATAGTCATTAGATCCAAATTAATTCCTTTTATCCAATCACTAAGTTCAGATACTAACATGAGATAAGTGCTGTGGAAATAGTCCCATAGAAGGTATAGTCTAATTAGGGGGGAAACAACTAGCATGCAGGCATAACACATTTCATCATGCCTTCCTTTATCGTAGTTCAAAGACACTATGTTTTTGAAAAACTGAAAATCTGTAGCAACCTCGCATCAGACAAGTCCACCAGCACATTTTTCTAATAGCATTTGTTCACTTCGTGTCTCTGTGTCACCTTTTGGTAATTCTTGTCATATTTTAAACTTTTTCATTTTTATTATATGTTATTGTGTTCTATGATCTGTAATCTTTGGTGTTTCTACTTTTATTTGCTGAAGGCTCAGATAATGATTAGCACTTTTCAGCAATGAAATGTTTTTATTTGATTTTTTATTTTTTAATAAAATGTTTTTAAATTAAGGTATGTATACTCTTTTTTAAGACATAATGTGATTATACAATTGATAGGCTATATTGTCAACATAACTTTTATATGCACTGTAAAACCAAAAATTTTTGTGTGACTTGCTCAATTGTGATATTTGCTTTATTGTAGTGGTCTGGAATTAAAAGACACCTACTCCTTGGAAGAAAAGTTATGACCCACCTAGAGAGCATATGCAAAAGCAGAGACATTACTTTCCCAGCAAAGGTCCATCTAGTCAAGGCTATGGTTTTTCCAGTGGTCATGTATGGATGTGAGAGTTGGACTGTGAAGAAAGCTGAGTACTGAAGAACTGATGCTTTTGAACTGTGGTGTTGGAGAAGACTCTTGAGAGTCCCTTGGACTGCAAGGAGATCCAACCAATCCATTCTGAAGGAGATCAGCCCTGGGATTTCTTTGGAGGGAATGATGCTAAAGCTGAATCTCCAGTACTTTGGCCACCTCATGAGAAGAGTTGACTCATTGGAAAAGACTGTGATGCTGGGAGGGGTTGGGGGCAGGAGGAGAAGGGGATGACAGATATGAGATGTCTGGACGGCATCACTGACTCAATGGACGTGAGTCTGAGTGAACTCCGGGAGATGGTGATGGACAGGGAGGCCCGGTGTGCTGTGATTCATGAGATCACAAAGAGTCGGACACAACTGAGCAACTGAACTAAACTGGAAATAAACCTGGAATATCTCTGAGGTATGCCTTATCAGACAAGAGAATATTGATAAGTACTAGGAGGAAAAACACAGAATGCACAGCAACAAAGAATTAACTTTCTACTGAATGATAAGGTAAGTCTGCTGAGATGATGTAAAAATGATCTCAGATGTGAAGGAAAAGAATGGTCCAGTTGGACAAACAGTGAAGTATTCTAAGATTGGTCAGCATGGCATAGGATTTCAATGTTTACTAGCATGAGTTTTATCCATTTCCATGTTACTGTAAAATCAAAACTCAATGTTATTTTCCTGTATAAATTACAGTTCAGGATCTGACTGCTGCACAAACCAGGTAGGGAATTTGGTTTTGATGGTATTAGACAAGAAATGAGAAGGAGCATCTTTAATGTTCCACTTAAGAAAATTAGGGATGCTTCTATCTTGCAAGTGAAATGTAGATATTTCCAAATTCTGCAAAGATTTCAAAGATATTCTGTCAGTGTTTCTAAAGAAGAAATCTAATTTTTTTTTCAAGAGTTACTAGTAACCAATTATTTCTGTTTGTTTTCAGGTAGTTGGCATTCTTTTTATTTTATTTTTCTAATTTTAACTTGATGGGGCATTTGCTTTGTACTAAATGCAATAAATTGCATGATTTTTTGAGAGGATAGGATGTGATCCGATGTCCAAGGTGTCCCATGAGGATAAGTACAGTCAATTTGTTATTTCACATCTGTATGCTGCTGCTGCTAAGTCGCTTCAGTCGTGTTTGACTCTGTATGACCCCATAGACGGCCTCCCACCAGGCTCCCCCGTCCCTGGGATTCTCCAGGCAAGAACACTGGAGTGGGTTGCTGTTTCCTTCTCCAATGCATAAAAGTGAAAAGTGAAAGTGAAGTCGCTCAGTCGCATCTAACTCATAGCGACCCCATGTACTGCAGCCTACCAGGCTCCTCCATCCATGGGATTTCCTAGGCAAGAGTACTGGAGTGGGGTGCCATTGTCATTGCTCACATCTGTATAGTGAGCTAGTTAATGTATTGCAGCATATTCATATAATACCATGTAAGCATTAAAATGATATACCTAAAGCTTGTTTTTATTGAAAATATTTGCAATATAGGTTGAGATAAAGTTGATTCATAATCATATTAAGATGGATTTAAGGGGCTCTTGTTTAAAAAAATAAAAAAAATAAAAATAAAATGGCAACATAGGAGGATCCTAAACTCAACTCCTCCCACAGGTAAAGTGAATCTACAGCTACATATGGAATATTGTTTTTGAAAGAAATCTAAAACTTAGCTGGGTCAATAAGAAAAAATACACATTGAAATGGATAGGAGAGCCTGAGACATAGGTTTCCCTGGTGTGACAATCTATTATCAGGAGGGAACACATATTTCTCAGCTTCTCCCCGATGAATGAGTTTTAAACCCCACATCTGACATCCTGTCTTTTAAGGTCTGCACCTGAGAGGTAGCTCCTCACAACACCTAGCTGTGAAAGCCAACAAGGCTTGCATCCATGAGACCCACAATGCTATGGTGAATTAATAAATAATTCTCAAAAGGGTCACACAGATTAAACTCACTGTGGCTAGTGCTCCAAGACACAGTGCATACTTTGCCACCTGAATCTTGTCCAGTCTTTCTGTGAAAGAGACCTATTCATTTATCTTAAAAGACTTGACCAGAGGGGTATATCAAATTTATGCACATACAGGAGCTAATGGAAATACTAAACAAAGATCCTGAAAGTCAGTATGTGCCACCTCTCCTCTCTCCCTCGACCTTACTCCAGGTTGCTAATGTCTCCCAGAAAGAGGCTTGTACACGCATCTAGAGTTCTGGTTTTTATGGCTGCCACCCTCCAAAATTAAGGACACCCCTTAATTATTTAGCTCTGATAACCAGCGGAGCTTATATGTGCAAGTGCACAAGACTAACAAACAGAGAAATAGTTCTTAGTCAGCCACTTCATTCCCGCTAGTAGACAGAAACACCCAGTCTTTTCACAAAATAGGACTATCAGGTTACTTTCATAGCTGCTAAGTCGCTTCAACCCCAAAGACGGAAGCCCACCAGGCTCCACCACCCCTGGGATTTTCCAGGCAAGAACACTGGAGTGGGTTGCCATTTCCTTCTCCAATGCATGAAAGTAAAAAGTGAAGGGGAAGTCGCTCAGTCGTGTCCGACTCTTAGCGACCCCATGGACTGCAGCCCACCAGGCTCCTCCATCCATGGGATTTTCCAGGCAAGAGTACTGGAGTAGGGTGCCATTGCCTTCTCCGACTTTCATAGCTACAGAGAGCTAATTAAGCATATATCTAGGGGTTAACTGTAGTTGTCTCCAGAGACTTGTACCATCTTCCTGCTCTCCCTTTGCCTCACCCAAAGTTGCCGGTGTTTCTAAGAAAGGACTTATGTATGTATCTGGTGCCCTAGATTTTAAAGCTGCTGCTTTGAGGGCACATTCCAGGGGGGTTGTATTCACAGGTTCAACGATACTGTAACAAACAACAAAATAGCTCTTAAGTGTCTCAGACAGAAACACCGCATCCCAGTCCTCCCTCAAAAGAGATGTGTTTGCATACTTAAAATTTGCTTCCTGAGGGTCTGACTTCCAATAAAATGAACCTAGGTGCTCACTGAGATAGTCCCTTTCATGGCACTGACAGATATTGGTAAACCTTGACCACTGGTGACTACTCAGAACAAAATAGACTTCTTAAAAAAATCACAAAGTTTTGAGTAGCAACCAAGAACTAGGGCAGGGTTGAATCATAAGTTGGATCTCTTATATGATTTAATATTTTAAGACTGGGAAAAGTGGCTGTTGTTGCTTTTTTTTTTTTTTTCTAATGCATAGAATCAACATTGAAAGTCAAGAAAAATTAAGAAACAGAGGAATATGTCCCAAAGAAAGCAACAAAATAAAAGCTCAGAAAAATACCTTAATGGAAAGAAGATACACAATTTGCCTGATATAAAGTTCAAAATCAATGTCATAAAGATGCTCACCAAGCTCTGGAAAACAATGAATAAACAGTGATAATTTCAAGAATATGTCAATACAATAACTGAAGTGAAAAATACATTACAGGGGCTCAACAGTAGACTAAATGAAGTAGGAAAAAATATCAGCAAAAAGAAGACAGGTAAGTGGATTCATTCAGTCAGAGTAGCACAAGTAAAACATAAACTGAAAGCATGAAGACAGCTTAAAGGGTCAAGTGACCCAAAATTTGATAATACAGGACCCATAAGGTAAAGAGGGAGAGAGAGAAAAAGGGCAGAAAACTTTGAAGAAAAATAATGGCTGAACAATTTCTTAATCTAGGAAAGGAAAATGACATTCAGATCCAGGCATTTTAGAGAGTTCCAAGTAAGCTGAACTCAAAGAGATGCATACCAAGATAAAGTATATTTAAATTGTCAAATGTTAAAGGCAAGAAGAAAATCCTAAAAGGAGCAAGAGAAAAACAACTTGTTACATACAAGGCAACTTTCATTAGACTATCAAGAGATTTTTCAGCAGCAACCTCACAGGCCAGAACGAAATGGCACAATATATTCAAACTGCTAAAAGGAAAAAAAAAAAAAACTAACCAATAATACTCTACCTGGCAAAACTGCCAAAATTGGTGAGGTTGCAGAGACAGGGGCTATCTCATGTACTGTTGGTAGAAATATAAATTGGTGAAGTCACTGTGAAAAACAGTGTGGAGGTTCCCCCAAAAAAGTAAATATAGAAATATAAGATGTAGCAATTTCACTCTGGGCATTTAGCCAAAGGAAACAAAATCAGTATCTGGAAAAGCTGTCTTTATCCCATGTCCATTGTAGCATTATTTGCAATATCAAAGACATGGAAACAATCAAAATATCCATCAGGGGATGAACTGATAAAGAACTTGTGATATATATGCATACAGTTCAGTTCAGTTGCTCAGTCATATCCGACTCTGTGAACGCATAGACTACAGTACACCATTCTTCCCTGTCCATCACCAACTCCCAGAGTTTACTCAAACTCATGTCCATTGAGTCAGTGATACCATCCAACCCTCTCATTCTCTGTTGTCCCCTTCTCCTCCTGCCTTCAGTCATTCCCAGCATTAAAGTCTTTTCCAATGAGTCAGTTCTTCGCATCAGGTGGCCAAAGTATTGGAGTTCAGCTTCAATGTCAGTCCTTCCAATGAATGTTCAGGACTGATTTCCTTTAAGATAGATTGGTTGGATCTCCTTGCAGTCCAAGGGACTCTCAAGAGTCTTCTCCAACACCATAGTTCAAAAGCATCAATTCTTCAGTGCTCAGCTTTCTTTATAGTCCAACTCTCACATCCATACATGACTACTGGAAAAACCATAGCTTTGCCTAGACAAACCTTTGTTGGCAAAGTAATGCTTCTGTTTTTAATATGCTGTCTAGGTTGGTGATAACTTTTCTTCCGAGGAGCAAGTGTCTTTCAATTTCATTGCTGTTGTGACCATCTGCAATGATTTTGGAGCCCAAGAAAATAAAGTCTGTCACCGTTTCTACTGTTTCCTCATTTATTAGCCATGAAGTGATGTGACCAGATGCCATGATCTTAGTTTTCTGAATGTTGAGTTTTAAGCAAATTTTTTCACTCTCCTCTTTCACTTTCATCAAGAGGCTCTTTGCTCTTCTTCGCTTTCTGTCTTAAATATATGCATATATGCATACAATTGAATATTATTCAGCCATGAAAGAGGAAGTTCTGCCAAATTTTTTTTAATAACTGTAAATATGGTTTTTAGCAGCTGCAATATGTTGCAACAACACAGGTGCATCTGAGTGCATTATTTTAAGTTAAATAAGTCAAATGTAGAAAGACAGAATTTGTAAAATCTCACTTATATGTGGAATCTAAAAAACAACAAGCAAAAAACCAAACAAACAAAAAACTAAACTCAGAGCTGCAAAGAACAAATTGGCTGGGTGCCAGAGGCTGGGACTGGTGAAGGGGGTAAAATAGGTAAAGTGGTCAAAAGGCACAAACCTCTAGTTATAAAAATAGGTAAGTTCTAAGGATAAAGTATAGCATGGTAAATATAGTTAATAATATTGTATTTCAGATTTGAAAATTGCTAGGAGGAGAGATCTTAAAAATTCTTATCACATACAAAAAAAAAAAAAAAACTTGATGTGGTGATGAATGTTAATCAGATTCATTGTGGTGATTATTTCACAATATATACGTATAGTCAGGGCTTCCCAAGTCCTGCAGTGATAAAGAATCCACCTGCAGGAGACGCAAGAGACCCAGGTTCTACCCTGCATTGAGAAGTTCCTCTAGAGGAGGAAATGGGAACCTGCTTCAGTAGCGTTGCCTGGAAAATTCCATGGAAAGAGGAACCTGATGGGATAAAGCCCATGAGATTAGACACTCAAGAATCAGACACGACTGAGCACACACACATATACTGAAACCTTATGTTGTACACCTGAAACTAACACTATAGTATGTGTCAATTATTCATCTATAAATGTTAATCTTTTAAAAGATGGAATTATTAAATAAAAGTTGCAGGAAAAACTAGAATGCTATTCTCATGAAAAGTGTTTGTGCGTTTGTACATGATGAGGTTAACAGTGATTTGTATTTTTCTCTCTTTATGATCATGTCCAATTTCTGTAATAAAATATATATTTCTTATCCAGAGGAATAATGTGTTATTTTTCAATTAAGATTCTAAATGAAACTTACATTAACAGGTAAAATATCAACATTGAATGTAAGGTCAAGAGGATTTAAAATGTTGCTGTCAAAGTTAGAGATGTAAATTTCTAGAGTGACATTAAGGATTTTTTCTTCTCATTTTTCCAACTACGGAATCACATTCTTGAGTTAAATTCTTACTTAAGATATTTTATGATGACGTATGCAGAAAATAAGCATTATTAAAGATAAATGATATTTGTTGATATTTTGCAAAGTATATACAGGATGTAGATTTCATAGGAAATGATCTGGAAATCAAAATTATTATATGCTGGTTTGGAACTCTGAAGTTTCTTCAGTTGGCATTTATGGTGGTTTTATATAAGATGGTAATGTCTGTGCAAATATACAAATGTATATACAAATATATATAGGATGGTAATATCTATATACATGTTTTTAACTTTGATGCTGGTTTAACTAGTAATATTTCTCAATACTGTTGCATTCAAGGTGATATCAATGACTATTTACTAGGTTCTTATTCTGAAGAAAGAAATGAACATTTGAAGTTTGGATGCCATTATTTAAAAATGAAAATTAAAAAATAATAATAGCAAAAGAAAGAAAAAAAAAGATTCAGTTCAGTCGCTCAGTCATGTCCGACTCTTTGTGACCCCATGAATCTCAGCACGCCAGGCCTCCCTGTCCATCATCAACTCCCAGAGTTCACTCAGACTCACGTCCATTGAGTCCGTGATGCAATCCAGCCATCTTATCCACTGCCGTCCCCTTCTCCTTCTGCCTCCAATCCCTCCCAGCATCGAGTCTTTTCCAGTGAGTCAACTCTTCGCATGAGGTGGCCAAAGTACTGGAATTTCAGCTTCAGCATCATTCCCTCCAAAGAAATCCCAGGGGTGATGTTCTTCAAAATGGACTGGTTGGATCTTCTTGCAGTCCAAAGGGACTCTCAAAGTCTTCTCCAACACCACAGTTCAAAAGCATCAATTCTTTGGTGCTCAGCTTTCTTCACAGTCCAACTCTCACATCCATACATGACCATTGGAAAAACCATAGCCTTGACTAGACAGACCTGTGTTGGCAAAGTAATGTCTCTGCTTTTAAATATGCTATCTAGGTTGGTCACAGCTTTTCTTCCAAGGAGTAAGCATCTTTTAATTTCATGGCTGCAGTCACCATCTGCAGTGATATTGGAGCCCCCCCCCCAAAAAAAAAAAAAAATTCTAACACTCTTTCAACTGTTTCCCCATCTATTTCCCTTGAAGTGATGGGACGGATGCCATGATCTTTGTTTTCTGAATGTTGAGCTTTAAGTCAACTTTTTCACTCTCCTCTTTCACTTTCAAAAGCGGCTTTTTAGTTCCTCTTCACTTTCGGCCATAAGGGTGGTGTCATCTGCATATCTGAGGTTATTTATATTTCTCCTGGCAATCTTGATTCCAGCCTGTGCTTCTTCCAACCCAGCGTTTCTCATGATGTACTCTGGAAAGAAGTTAAAGAAGCAGGGTGACAATATACAGCCTTGATGTACTCCTTTTCCTATTTGGAACCATTCTATTGTTCCATGTCCAGTTCTAACTGTTGCTTCCTGACCTGCATATAGGTTTCTCAAGAGACAGGTCAGGTGGTCTGGTAGTCCCACCTCTTTCAGTATTTTCCACAGTTTATTGTGATCTACACAGTCAAAGGCTTTGGCATAGTCAATTAGGCAGAAATAGATGTTTTTCTGGAACTCTCTTGCTTTTTTGATGATCCAGCAGATGTTGGCAATTTGATCTCTGGTTCCTCTGCCTTTTCTAAAATCAGCATAAACATCTGGAAATTCACGGTTCACGTATTGCTGAAGCCTGGCTTGGAGAATTTTAAGCATTACTTTACTAGCGTGTGAGATTTGTGCAATAGTTGATCATTTTTTGGCGTTGCCTTTCTTTGGAATTGGAATGAAAACACCTTTTCCAGTCCTGTGGGCACTGCTGAGTTTTCCAAATTTGCTGGCATATTGAGTGCAGCACTTTCACAGCATCATCGTTCAGGATTTGAAACAGCTCCACTGGAATTCCATCACCTCCACTAGCTTTGTTCGTAGTGATGCTTTCTAAGGCCCACTTGACTTCACATTCCAGGATGTCTGGCTCTAGGTGAGTGATCACACCATCGTGATTATCTTGGTCGTGAAGATCTTTTTTGTAGAATTCTTCTGTGTATTCTTGCCACCTCTTCTTAATATCTTCTGCTTCTGTTAGGTCCATACCATTTCTGTCCTTTATCGAGCCCATCTTTGCATGAAATGTTCCCTTGGTATCTCTAAATTTCTTGAAGAGATCTCTAGTCTTTCCCATTCTGTTCTTTTCCTCTATTTCTTTGCATTGATTGCTGAGGAAGGCTTTCTTATCTCTTCTTGCTATTCTTTGGAACTCTGCATTCAGATGCTTATATCTTTCCTTTTCTCCTTTGCTTTTTGCTTCTCTTCTTTACACAGCTATTTGTGAAGCATCCTCAGGCGGCCATTTTGCTTTTTTTCATTTCTTTTCCATGGGGATGGTCTTGATCCCTGTCTCCTGTCCAATGTCACGAACCTCATTCCATAGTTCATCAGGCACTCTATCTATCAGATCTAGGCCCTTAAATCTATTTCTCACTTCCACTGCATAATCATAAGGGATTTGATTTACATCATACCTGAATGGTCTAGTGTTTTCCCCTACTTTCTTCAATTTCAGTTGAATTTGGCAATAAGGAGTTCATGATCTGAGCCATAGTCAGCTCCTAATCTTGTTTTTGTTGACTGTATAGAGCTTCTCCTTTGGCTGCAAAGAATATAATCAATCTGATTTCAGTGTTGACCATCTGGTGATGTCCATGTGTAGAGTCTTCTCTTGTGTTGTTGGAAGAGGGTGTTTGCTATGACAAATGCATTTTCTTGGCAAAACTTTATTAGTCTTTGCCCTGCTTCATTCCATATTCCAAGGCCAAATTTGCCTGTTACTCCAGGTGTTTCTTGACTTCCTACTTTTGCATTCCAGTCCGCTATAATGAAAAGGACATCTTTTTTGGGTGTTAGTTCTAAAAGGTCTTGTAGGTCTTCATAGAACCATTCAACTTCAGCTTCTTCAGCATTACTCGTTGGGACATAGACTTGGATCACCTTGATACTGAATGATTTGCCTTGAAAACGAACAGAGATCATTCTGTCATTTTTGTGATTGCATCCAAGTACTGCATTTTGGACTCTTTTGTTGACCATGATGGCTACTCCTTTTGTTCTAAGGGATTCCTCCCCACAGTAGTAGATATAATGATCATCTGAGTTAAATTCACCCATTCCAGTTCTTTTTAGTTCACTGATTCCTAGAATGTCAATGGTCACTCTTGCCATCTCCTGTTTGACCACTTCCAATTTCCCTTGATTCATGGACCTGACATTCCGGGTTCCTATGCAATATTGCTCTTTACAGCATCAGACCTTACTTCTATCACCAGTCACATCCACAGCTGTGTATTGTTTTTGATTTGGCTCCATCCCTTCATTCTTTCTGGAGTTATTTCTCTACTGATCTCCAATAGCATATTGGGCACCTACTGACCTGGGAAGTTCCTCTTTCAGTATCCTATCATTTTTTCCTTTTCATACTGTTCATGGAGTTATCAAGGCAAGAATACTGAAGTGGTTTGCCATTCCCTTCTCCAGTGGACCACATTGTGTCAGACCTCTCCACCATGCCTGCCCATCTTGGGTGGCCCCACAGGGCATGGCTTAGTTTCATTGAGTTGGACAAGGCTGTGGTCCTAGTGTGATTAGATTGCCTAGTTTTCTGTGAGTATGGTTTCAGTGTGTCTGCCCTCTGATGCCCTCTTGCAACACCTACCATCTTACTTGGGTTTCTCTTACCTTGGACGTGGTGTATCTCTTCCCAGTTGCTCCTTACCTTGGATGAGGGGTATCTCCTCTCCGCCACCCCTCCCGTCCTTGAACGTGGAATAGCTCCTCTATGCCCTCCAGTGCTCTCACAGCCACTGCTTCTTAGTTGTGGGCTCACTCCGCCTGGCCGCAGACCCTGGCCTCAGGCGTGGGACAGTTCCTCCCGGCTGCTGCCCCTGGCATCGGGCTGGGAGTAGCTCCTCTTGGCTGCTCGTGCGCTGTCACAGCCTGGCAGTCTCTGCCTCTGCCCCTGAGCTCGGACACGTCAGAGCTCCTCATGGCCACCGCCCCTGACCTCCGACATGGGGTAGCTCCTCTTGGCCACCGCCCCTCGGGCATGGGGTCCTCCCGGCTTCTGCCCCTGACCTTGGATGTAGGGTAGCTCCTCTCGGGATGGTGGGGGGGTGGCGGGGTGCTGTGGCTGGATCACTTCTTCTCTGTTGCAGCACATAGGCTTCTCTCTAGCTGCAGTAAACAGGCTTCTCTTGTTACAGTCATGGACTTTAGTAGTTGCAGCACACACATTTATTTGCCCTGCAGCAAGTGGGATCTTGGTTCCCTGGCCAGGGATCAAACCCAGGTCACTTGCACTGGAAGGAAAATTCTTAACCACTGGACACTGGGGAGATCCTGGAAAACTTTTTCAGAACATTATGATTGTCTCTCAATTACTCAGAGATGCTACAGATGGTCCCAGCTCTCTACCTGAATATTTAGACTGGAGGCTGGGAAAACAACTGAAAGTCAAAGTGAAAGTGAAGTCACTCAGTTGTGTCCCACTCTTTGAGACCCCGTGGACTGTAGCCCACCATGCTCCTCTGTCAACAACTGAGGTTGTCTTCAAATATTATTTTACAGAAGGAGAAAATCTTACCAATGAGAAACTGAAGATAACATGATGCTCATTTTCTCCTAATCCAAAATTCATCTGATAATTTAATAAAGCATTTTTGTGACAGTTTTCACCTTGTTAGAGTGTTATTAAATAAATGAGATTTATATAAAAAAATTTAAATCTAACAATGGAAACAACCAAATTCAGGTGTTTCAAATCATTCAAATATAAAATAATATTTAAGACATAGAAGCCTCTGAAGTGGGCTGAGTGAATAGTGTTTCATTTACTGCTAAAGAAACTTCTAACTTACTCCAGATGAATCACAATTTAGTGGCCGAGTGGTGAGATGGAACTATAAATGATTAGACTATTTTTCTTCCATATTTATATGTCTGTCTGTCTGCCTATTATCTGAAAAAAAAAATCCATCTAAAAATGGAAATTTTATTTTTCATTAGTGTTCATAAATCCTTGGAGGATTATTTTCACAGAAAGTTGAAAGGAATATCCTTGAATGCTGAGTGACAGGGAAGGACTAGCACATTAAAATTCTTTTCTGGCACTTTTCAATCAATTTATAGTTGCTTCTTGCCTTGAACTGTCTGGCAAACTGTTGATTTTATTGTCAGTGATATTGGTTTCATTTTTTTCTCCTCAATTCTTATAAACTGCATATGCAATAAGAAGGAAACAAACAAATGATTTTGAGGAGTGGTCTATCTTTAGCCAAAATGATCCACACCAGAAAATTCAAGATGATTTCCTGTTTTTTACCAGTGATGAACTGACATATGTGTATAATTCTAACCTCTTCATTATCTGGTTTGTATTTTATTCACACTGAGTAGGAATTTCAAAGATGTGATTTTCCTTTCTGATAGGATTTTAGATATGGAAGAGGATTTCTAGGTTGGACTGGATGGATGCTGTAGATTAATTATAAGGGAACTAATGGCAATTTTGAGGGTCACCTATGTTGATATTAGAAAACAGAGTGAGTACGCCTCATATAATCCTAATAACTATTTTAATTGTTTACATATTTAATTTGAAAGACAAAATTTTCTTTATGGGGGGGCTGGTGGTGCCATGTAATATGTGTGATCGTAGTTCCCCAACAAGGGTTTGAACTCAAACCCCTGCATTGGACGTGGAGAGTCTTAAGCAGAGGATTTCCAGGAAAGTCTCTCTCTCTTTAAAAAAAATAAATAAATAAAATAAACATTGCAATTTGGATCACAATAAACTGTGGAATATTCTAAAAGAGATGGGCATACCAGACCACCTGAGAAACATGTATGCAGGTCAGGAAGTGACAGTTAGAACTGGACATGGAATAACAGACTGGTTCTAAATTGTAAAAGGAGTATGTCAAGGCTGTATATTGTCACCCTGCTTATTTAACTTATATGCAGAGTACATAATGAAAAACGCTGGGCTAGAGAAAGCACAAGCTGGAATCAAGATTGCCAGGAGAAATATCAGTAACCTCAGATATGCAGATGACACCATCCTTATGGCACAAAGTGAAAGAGGAGAGTGAAAAAGTTGGCTTAAAGCTCAGCATTCAGAAAACTAACATCATGGAATCTGGTCCCATCACTTCAAGGGAAGTAGATGGGGAAACAGTGAAAACAGTGGCTGACTTTATTTTTCTGGGGTCCCAAATCACTGTAGATGGCAATTGCAGCAATGAAATTAAAAGATGCTTACTCCTTAGAAGGAAAGTTATGATCAACCTAGACAGCATATTAAAAAGCAGAGACATTACTTTATCAACAAAGGTCCGTCTAGTCAAGGCTATAGTTTTTCCAGTGGTCATGTATGGATGTGAGAGTTGGGCTATAAAGAAAGCTGAGCACCTAAGAATTGATGCTTTTGAACTGTGGTGTTGGAGAAGACTCTTGAGAGTCCCTTGCGCTGCAAGGAGATCCAGCCAGTCCATCCTAAAGAGATCAGTCCTGGGTGTAAATTGGAAGGACTGATGTTGAGGCTGAAACTCCAATAGTTTGGCCACCTCATGCAAAGAGTTGACTCATTGGAAAAGACCCTGATGCTGGGAAAGTTTGAGGGCAAGAGGAGAAGGGGACGACAGAGGATAATATGGTTGGATGGCATCATCAACTCGATGGGTATGGGTTTTGGTGGATTCTGGGAATTCATGATGGACAGGGAGGCCTGGCGTCCTACAGTTCATGGGGTTGCAAAGAGTCGGACATGATTGAGTGACTGAAATGAACTGAACTGAACTGAATAGATTAAATACAGAGTCATACAGTTAGACTATTATTGTATTGTCTGTAATTAGATGTAATGTTAAAATCATGAACCAAATCATCAAATCCAATCTTCTAGGATTTTTTTTGGTTTTAAGGCTTAAATTCAAGCCTTTAATCCTTTTGAGTTAACTTTTGTGTTTGGTATAAAATAGTGGTGCAGTTTCATTGTTTTGCATGTTGATATTCAGTTTTCTCCAACACCATCTGTTTAAGAGATTCTTGTTATCTCCACTGTATATTCTTGGCTCATTGTCAGAAATTAACTGCTCATGTATGTTTGGGAGTATTTCTAGACTGTCTATTATGATCCACTGATCTGTGTGTCTGTTTTGTGCCAACACCATACTTTTTCAAATACTTTAGATTTGAAACATAGTTTGAAATCATGGAGCCTGAAAAAGGCTCTGATGCTGGGAGGGATTGGGGGCAAGAGGAGAAGGGGACGACAGAGGATGAGATGGCTGGATGGCATCACTGACTTGATGGATGTGTCTGAGTGAACTCCGGGAGTTGGTGATGGACAGGGAGGCCTGGCGTGCTTTGATTCATGGGGTGGCAAAAAGTCGGACAGGACTGAGCGACTGAAATAAACTGATTCCTCCAGTTTTGTTCTCTCAAGATTGTTTTGGCTATTTGAGGTATTTTGTGGCTCTATACTAATTTTAGAATTTCTTGTTCTAGTTTCATGAAAATGTTATTGGAATTTTGATAAGGATTACCAAATTTTTTTGATAATTTTTCATGGAATCTTTTTGCTAGAGCATCTGGATCTTGTATAAGCAATTAAAATGCAGTTAACCTAAGCAGGAAATGCTAAGTCACGTCAGTCGTGTCCAACTCTGGTGACCCCATAGATGGCAGCCCACCCGGCTCCCCTGTCCCTGGGATTCTCCAGGCAATAACACTGGAGTGGGTTGCCATTTCCTTCTCCAGTGAATGAAAGGCTGCTGCTGGGGGGCTGTAACACTCGGAGAGGTTGGACCCATCGCTGTGAAGGCAGGGCCTGCCCTAGCCACTTTCCCCGCCGGCAGGAAATAGCTGGCACAAAATGTTAGATCAGAAATGAATTTTGAAAATGACATGGCTGAACATGATATCTTTTTATACAAGATTCAGAATCCTGGAAAGATCAAGTGATTTATTGCGGTCAGATAAATTGCTGTGCAGTGGATAGGAATAAAGCTCTCTCTATTGTTTCCTATACTTCCTGTCATTTATTTGATTTTATTAGCATTCCCTTCTATTTCTTCTAGGCATGCATGTCTAGCCATGAGATTTTATAATGCTATATTGACCTTAAAGGGACATTAAACAATTTATGTTATCACACTGTCTTATGGGGCTGCCCAGGTGGTGCTAGTGGTAAAGAGTCTACCTGCCAACACAGGAGACAAAGAGATTCAGGTTCAATCCCTGGGTCAGGAAGATGCCCTGGAAGAGGAAATGGCAACCCATTCCAGTAGTCTTGCCTGGAAAATTCCATGGACAGAGAAGTCTGGTGGACTGCAGTCCATCAGGTCACAAAAATTTGCACATGACTGGAGCAACTCAGTCTCCTCCCTTATCACTATCTCTGTGACCTTGAAAATCTAACTTAGCTACTCTGCACTTTGGTTTCCTCATTACTGGTATCCATGATTATTAGTTTCCATCTCATAGGATGTGTATAAAGATTTAATGAAAGAGTTCCTCTAAACAGACTGGCATATCAACGGGCATTGAACATGGTTTTCTTCATTGTTTCTATTGATAATAATATGATTATTTCCAGATAAATAGAAGAGAACCATTATGATGAGGAACTCTCTACAAATGAAAAAATACATAAGTAAAATAAGTCTGTCCAGAAAACAGTTTTGAGGCAGTGTCTGTAATTTTGAATTCATGATCAATACGGTCTCTTTCAATATAGTCTCCATCAATGAATGTTCAAAACTTAGGGAATAACCAAAATGAAGAAATAACTCAAATGTCTATCAACTTACAAATGGATAAACACATGCGTTATATACACCTGGTACTCAGACTTAGACACATACAAGAACACAAATGAAACTTCAGGACATTATATTAAGTGGAGTAAGTCAATCACAGGAGGCCAAATTCTGCATGATTCTCTAATACCTGGAGAGGTTATAAGGGCCAGGGGATAAGAGGAGGGAGGGCATGGGAAGTTGTTTAATTATGATGGAGTTTCAGTTTCAGAAGAGGAAAAAATTCTGGAGATCATTGATGGTGATGGTTATACTACAATGTTAATGTACTTAATACCACTGAATAAATACATTAAAAAATGGTTAAATTGGTTAAATTTAATGTTACATATGCCCATCATCCTTAAAACAAAAGAATAAAAGGAAAGGGGTTTGCATTGAAATATAAAATTTTAAAGATCTGTATCACATGAGTCTTGTTAAAAAAACTGAGATGGAAAGTCGGTGCAGTGGCAGCACATAGTGTGAATGAGGGAAATGTGTGATCCTCACTGAAGCAGTGATTGTTAGCACAGGGAATGGAAGTATAAATGGTCTTCCTTCAGAAATGCCAGTTTCCCACATTTTCTGAGCCAGGAGCAAAGGAAGAGTTGGCCACCTCTGTTGTTGTCACCTAACTCCAAGGAGACTTTAAAAACATAGAATTTAAAAGAGCCTAGGAAATGTGCCTTTATTTTCATTCAAATATTGGGCATAAACAAGAGTTGAAAGAAACTATTTTAAAGTTTTTTTAATGTGTCAGAGACTATGGTGGTTACTTTATATAATGCCAACATATTTAATTAACTTTTAAGAATTTAATTTATTTTTAAGGATGACTAAAGAAAAGTTATGACCAACCTAGACAGCATATTAAAAAGCAGAGACATTATTTTGCCAACAAGGTCCATCTAGTCAAAGCTATGGTTTTTCCAGTAGTCATGTATGGATGTGAGAGTTGGACTATAAAGAAAGCTGAGTGCCTAAAAAATGATACTTTTGAACTGTGGTATTGGAGAAGACTCTTGAGAGGCCCTTGGCCTGAAAGGAGATACAGCTAGTCCATCCTAAAGGAAATCAGCCCTGAATACACATTGGAAGGACTGATGCTGAAGTTGAAACTCCAATACTTTGGTCACCTGATGAAAAGAACTGACTCATTTGAAAAGACCCTGATGCTGGGAAACATTGAAGGCAGGAGAAGAAGGGGACAACAGAGGATGAGATGGTTGGGGGGCATCATCGACTCAATGGACATGAGTTTGAGCAAACTCTGGAAGTTGGTAATAGACAGGGAGGCCTGGCGTGCTGCAGTCCATAGGGTCAAAAAGAGTTAGACATGACTGAGACTGAATTGAACTGAATATTTTCAGGAATGAAATACATTACCCTTAAGGAACAATTCATCACCCTGATAGATCAGTTGGTAAAGAGTCTGCCTGCAATGCAGGAGACCCTGTTTTGATTCCTGGGTAGGGAAGATCCACTGGAGAAGGGATAGAATACCCACTCCACTATTCTTGGGCTTCCCTTGTGGCTCAGCTGATGAAGAATCCACCTGCTATGCAAGAGACCTGCGTTCAATCCCTGGGTTGGGAAGATAACCTGGAGAAGGGAAATGCTATCCACTTTGGTACCCAAAGGCTACCAATTATTCTGGCCTGGAGAATTATTCTGGCCTATAACAGTCCATGGAGTTGCAAAGTGTCACACATGACTGAGCAACTTTCACTTTCACTTTCAAGAACAAATATTCACCCACAAATTTTTACCCTTCTATCCTGCAGTGTAGATCACAACAAGCTGTGCAAAATTCATAAGAAGTTTGGAATACCAGACCACTTTACTTGCCTCCTGAGAAACCTGTATGCAGGTCAAGAAGCAACAGTTAGAACTTGACATGGAACAACAGACTGGTTCCAAATTGGAGGAGTACATCAGGGCTATATATTGCCACTCTGCTTATTTAATTTATATGCAGAGTACATCATGTGAAATGCCAGGCTGGATGAAGCACAAACTGGAATCAAGATTGCTGCGAGAAATGTCAATAACCTTAGATATGCAAATTACACCACCCTTATGGCAGAAACTGCAGAGGAACTAATGTGCCTCTTGATGAAGGTGAAAGAGAAAAGTGGAAAAGCTGGCTTAAAATTCAGCATTCAAAAACGAAGATCATGGCATCTGTCCCATTGCTTCAAGGCAAATAGATGGGGAAACAATGGAAATGGTGACAGAATTTAATTTCTTGGGCTCCAAAATCACTGCAGATAGTGACTGCAGCCATGACATTAAAAGGTGCTTGCTCCTTGAAAGAAAAGTTATGACAAACCTAGAGAACATATTAAAAAACTGAGACATTACTTTGCTGACAAAGGCTTATCTAGTCAAAGCTATGGTTTTTCCAGTAGTCATTATGAATGTGAGAGTCGGATCATAAAGAAGGGTGAGCACCAAAGAATTGATGCTTTTGAAGGATGTGATGTTGGAGAAGACACTTGAGAGTCCCTTGGACTGCATGGAGATCAAACCAGTCAATCCTAAAGGAAATCAATCCTGAGTGTTCATTGGAAAAACTTATGTTGAAGCTGAAGCTCTAATACTTGGCTACCTGATGCAAACAGCCAATTCATTGGAAAAGACCCTTGATACTGGGAAAGTTTGAGGGCAGGAGGAGAAGGGAACAAAAGAGGACAAGATGGTTGGATGGCATCACTGTCTCAATGGACATGAGTTTGAGCAAGCTCGGGGAGATGAAGTACAGGGAAGACTGGAGTGCTACAGTCCATGGTGTCACAAAGAGTCAGACATGACTGAGTGACTGAACAATAACAACCATAATACATAGATCAAATATTTACCAGTAGAGCTTAAAGTAGGTGTGTATGTACATGTGTGATGTGACCTTTTAAAAGGATAAACACTATAATTTTTGATGAACTTATTTATAGGTAGTTGTAATTTATAGGTATGCATTTCTGAAAGAGTTAAAGAAAAGCAATGTAAATCTTTCCAAAAGTCTAAGAAATAACTCCACAGTACTATTTTTTCTTATATATTTCTATTAAGGGCCATCAAAACTAGATAGGCCAAATGTTAAAGAACGCAGCTCTGGAAATCTGACATGTTCACTGATGTGGTCCATGGTCCTAAGTGGAGAGGTGAAAGGTGAAGTCGCTCAGTCGTGTCTGACTCTTTGCGACCCCGTGGACTGTAGCCTACCAGGCTCCTCCATCCATGGGATTCTCCAGGCAAGAATACTGGAGTGGGTTGCCATTTCCTTCTCCAGGGGAACTTCCCGACCCAGGGATCAAACCCAGGTCTCCCGCATTGGAGGCAGACGCTTTAACCTCTGAGCCACCTGATAAGTGTGAACTATTTTAAGGAGGAAGCCAAGCAGGAAGAACTCGAAACTCAAAATGGGACTTGAGAGGCCTGAGATTTAGTACTCTGTCTAATCTTAACAAATTTACTTACTTTTTTTATGCCTCAATTTTCTCATGTCTCAAATAAAAATTTCAATAGTATTTGACTCATAAGTTTCAAGGGAAGATTAATTAAAATAATACAGTAGAATAAGTGATACATAATAAATTCATACAATGTGCAAATAATTTAAAGACATTAAATTAATAAATTAATACATTAGTAAAGATGTTATCAATAGTAAGAGCTATGACAATAATAATATTAGTTTATATAATAAATTAACTTATATACACAACTAATAGTAATTATATTTAACTAAACATAAAGATTAATTAAAATAATATTAACAATAAAAGTAATAATGAAAGTAATTAATACTTTGTGTCAGGTATAGTGCTAAATATTTTATAGCTATTATAATATTTAATATTACCAACAACACTATGAAATCTATATTATTTTTTTATAATCCTGCCCCTACTGTGAGTAGAACATAAGACACAGAGAAAATATGGATGTGAGAGTTGGACTATAAAGAAAGCTGAGCACCTAAGAATTGATGCTTTTGAACTGTGGTGTTGGAGAAGACTCTTGAGAGTCCTTTGGACTGCAAGGAGATCAAACCAGTCCATTCTGAAGGAGATCAACCCTGGGATTTCTTTGGAAGGAATGACGCTAAAGCTGAAGCTCCAGTACTTTGGCCACCTCATGTGAAGAGTTGACTCATTGGAAAAGACTCTGATGCTGGGAGGGACTGGGGGCAAAAGGAGAAGGGGACAACAAAGGATGAGATGGCTGGATGGTATCACGGACTCGATGGACGTGAGTCTGAGTGAACTCCAGGAGATGGTGATGGACAGGGAGGCCTGGCTTGCTGAGACTCATGGGGTCGCAAAGAGTCGGACACGACTGAGTGACTGGACTGAACTAAACTGAAAGGCAGACTGAAGATTCCAACTGAAGAGTTCTGCTTCAGAATCCACGCTTCTCACAGACATAGTAAATGTGCATGAATGGTAGTCTGTGGCACCTGCCATAGCATTTAACATGGAAAGAACACAGGGAATAATAACATATTCTAAATATCACTAGTTGATTAATTTCTTCTATTTTTAGTTTTACAAATGCTCTATTTTAGTTGTATTAGTCCTCACATAAGGTGAAAAGTCAGCCCTTTTACAATATACTAAAAATGGGGATGTTCTGACATATAGAAAACAGAAAGTGGTGACCGAGTTGGTGCAATGGTATTTCTCTTAAATTCCTGCAACACTTAACTTATAAGTTCAGATATAAGATCACAGAATAATCAGGAAACTTATGAAATAAACAATGCAGAGAACAAGCTTTAAGCACAGAGGAATGAATGAGCAAGAGGAACAAAAAAATTACCTACTCTAGAATCATTTAAATTTTTGAAATAGGTAGGCCTATTTTAATGTCCTAATAGAAGAACCAAGAAGATTCCTAAAACTGAAAAACTATAGATGTGAAAAAAATATCTCTACGGTGGAGAAAGAAAGGCTACAGCATAGTTGTTAGGCTGCAGAACCTCCGTTTTGTTGGAGCTATGGTTCTCCAAGCTCCAATTCCTACTCCTACAGTGGGGTTGAAGCTTACTCAAAGAAGGCCTTCAGTTTTCACATGACATCCCTGTAAAGGTTGAGATTGGTCTCCTCACACATAAAGTCTTATTCTGGAAGATATCTTAACGATAAACAGTATTGATAGCACAAGAAAGTTCAAGAACGAAACCTAGAGTGTTAAATAATATGTCCCAAGTCATATAGTTCATGAACGTGGTCCCCATTTGTTTTTCCTCTTACATATTTACATTTATTGTATGTCTCATTTTCACTTTTACCACTTTACTAGGCAGCAGACATCTACCATTGAAGAGTGCCTCTTGCTTAATTTTCTGTCACAAAACTTAAACCATAATTAATTGGGCTAACAGCATATTTGTTTCCCAAAGCCAATTGCAATCTGTGTCAGAGACGTGAATCTGCATTGCTGTTGTGCCTGTTTCCTTTTCTTAAACCAGAATGCTGTCAACTAGAGGCAGCTTTCTTTATTTATTAATTTTTTATTGTCTACCCCCTTTACCTTTTCTCAATTTAAAGATGTCCCAGAAATGAGCACTTCATTGTCCACTGCAATGTCCTCTGTTATTTTTACTTAAGTGCGTTACTGCAAATAATATTGTGGGGATATTTTTTTAAATTTAATTGTGTTTTGTTTTAGGATTTTTCTCTCTGTAAAGAGGTTTCATGACAAAATCTAGCAAATATCCCTATCAGCTTACAAATAAATCATTGTATTAAAGTGCCTGCTAAGTCATGTCAGTCATGTCTGACTCTTTGTGACCCTATGGACTGTAGCCCTCAAGACTCTTCTGTCAGTGAGATTCTCCAGGCAAGAATACTGGAGTGGGCTGCCATGTCCTTCTCCAGGGGATCTGCCCAATTCGGAGATCAAACTTGGGTCTCCCCAGTTGCAGGCAGGTTCTTTACCATCTGAGCCACCAGGGAAGCCTCAGTAAAAAAGTGGAATCTATTAATATATGAATGTGCAAGACAGTCCAAAGATATTTTCAACAAGGCAGAAGGGAACAAAGGAAAAAAAAAAAAAGACACTCTGCAAAATTTTAGCAAAACCTACTTCTATATACAGCTGAAATGACTATAAAAAGTTATTAAGAAACAGAGGAAGCACATTATATTCTGGAAAACAAAGCTTGTACTGTTGAACTGCTTTACATTTTAATGTGTAAATTTGTTCTTGGCTTTTTCATTGAAAAAATCAAACCATTTGGCATTCGGTGTGAGACATAAATGCATTAAAAATGTGCAGCAACATTTATTAAACTATATAAAGGAACAAAGGCTAAGATTAATTTTCCCCTTCTCTTTTTATTTGAGGGCCACCACTAGGGCATTTAATATGGGTAAAGCCAGATTCGTAAAGCTTTCACTAGACAATTACTAGACAGTTACCACGAATGACTAAGAGCTTAATCAGCATATATCTTTTAAATACATTCAATAGAGGAATTGGACTGTTCATTGCATTGTAATTTATAGGGATTTTGTTTTTGATTACATAAGGGAAATGCATTTTTATGCCTTAAAAGCATTCTTTTGTGGTGTCAAAAATGTATTACATTATTGTTCAGAAAATGGTGTTTCAATTTGGTGCGGAAGTCTAAAATCACCGGAGTGGAAAAGATAACAAGTAGATTCTTCAAAGTCTTGCCATTTGTGAATTTTTTTTCTTCCAAAGTTCTTTTCTTTTGGTTAGATAATGAGTGCAACTCTGCTCAACGGCACCTTTCAATTCTTTCTAAGTGTTCAAATCCTGTATTGACTATATTTGTGGAAAGTCTGTTTAAACAGGATTAAAATAAGTGCATAGTTAGTATTTCAATCAGACATAAGAAAAGAAAATGATGTTGAAAATAAAGCTTTTTTTTTTTCCCTTCTTTCTTTATATTTGGTGATTGTATGCAAGTAATTTAATCTCCACTTAGATAATAAATACCTAAGGTAACTATGTGGATCAGCCGTTCTATCAACGATGCTTATAAAAAATAAACTCCTAAAGAGGCAAAGCAGTTCTTCTTAACGGTAAAGTTTTGTTGTTTTTGTTTAGTGGCTAGGTCATGTCCGACTCTTTTGTGACCCCATGGACTGTAGCCAGCCAAGATCCTCTATCCATGGGATTTCTCAGGAAACAATTCTGGAGTAGGTTGCCCTTTTCTTCTCCAGGGGATGGAAGTAAAACTTATCAACATACTAACAGAACCTTGTTTTCTGAAGACAAGGGCCTTTGCAATCATTTCCCTGTCTTCAATGGCAGTCTACTTTTCTCCTGAGGTGGTCCCTGTGGCCCTGCCTCCTCCGTTTATCCCAGTCCTTATTGCTTTCTCCACATCCAATTCTCTCAACAAAGAAAACAAAGAATCACTGCCTATTCTGAAATTATTGTAACTCCTTATCAGTCAAAAGGAAAAGGACACTTTCTTCTCCCTGGGAATTTGCTATAGTGACTGTTTTTGTAGGTCAGCCCAAGAGGGAAACATTTTCTTTTAGATTGAATCCTTCATTGTTCAGAGGAGAGTTCAAAACTCAGATAAAGTTATCATTCTGAGAAAGAGCACCCAAGCCATACGTCTCCCCTCCCTTTCTCTCTTCTCCAAAAAAAGTGATTTGCATACATGTATCCTTCTGAGCTTTGTCCAAGTCTGCTCTTGACAGATGCTATCTGAGAAAAGTGACTATCGAGGGAAAACAGGTACACTAATCAGGCATTTCCAGTATTGGTTGGGGCAAAGCAGAACTCTTCACTGCCAGTGGGAAGACGACCCTGGGGAGATGACGGCCCCTTTCTGTCTTCAGAGAACTTCTCTGGATGTCTTTAGAAATCAACGTGTTCTGCAAACTCTGGTGAACTCTGTGTATTTTCTATAGTAGCACTTGCTTATCCAAAATTGACTTAATTATAAAAGTTCTACATATTGTAGGGCTTTTCTGAGGCAAATATATAATAATAATACATGTGGAAATATTTTGAGATATTATTGTGAATCCATGAATATAAGGGATTGTTGTTTTAAGGAAATCAACCAAACTACTCCCCAAAGTAACTAACCTAAGCTTCTGATTTGATTTTTAACTTCAAAATATGCATATATTTTCACATTGCATATATATGTAAATTATTTATTTAAATAATCTTTCAATTCACATTTGATTAACCTGAACTGTGTAGTAACATAAAGATAGATGTTCTGCAACATTTTATTTAAACTATGCAGAGAACTATACTTCTGACTTGCCTTATTCTAATGTTATATCCTATTTGTACCTACTTTTACTATAGTAATCATTACAATATTATAAATATAGTATACTAGTCTTTAGACAGGGACTTTCTTGTTGGCTCAGAGGGTAAAACATCTGCCTACAATGCAGGAGACCCAGGTTCAATCCTTGGGATGGGAAGATCTCCTGGAAAAGGAAATGGCAACACCATCCAGTATTCTTGACTGGAAAATCCCATGGACAAGGGAACCTGGTAGTCTCTAGTCCATGGTGATTTGCAAGTATTTAAAACAGTTCAATTGGTCTAATCAGTTCAGTTCAGTTCAGTTGCTCAGTCCTGTCTGACTCTTTGCAACCCCATGAACCACAGCATGCCAGGCCTCCCTGTCCATCACCATCTCCTGAAGTTCATTCAAACTCACGTCCATCGAGTGAGCCATCCCATCCTCTGTTGTCCCCTTCTGCTCCTGACCTCAGTCCCTCCCAGCATCAGAGTCTTTTCCAGTGAGTCAACTCTTCACATGAGGTAGCCAAAGTATTGGAGCTTCAGCTCTAGCATCAGTCCTTCCAAAGAACACTCAGAACTGATCTTCTTTAGAATGGACTGGTTAGATCTCCTTACAGTCCAAAGGACTCTCAAGAGTCTTCTCCAACACCACAGTTCAAAAGCATCAATTCTTCAGCACTCAGCTTTCTTCACAGTCCAACTCTCATATCCATACATGACCACTGGAAAAATCATAGCCTTGACTAGATAGACCTTTGTTGCCAAAGTAGTATCTCTGCTTTTGAATATGCTATTTAGGTTGGTCATAACTTTCCTTCTAAGGAGTAAGTGTCGTTGAATTTCATGACTGCAATCACCATATGGAGTGATTTTGGAGCCCCCAAAAATAAAGTCTGATACTGTCTCCACTGTTTCCCCATCTATTTCCCATGAAGTGATGGGACCAGATGCCATGATCTTTCTTTTCTGAATCTTGAGCTTTAAGCCAACTTTTTCATTCTCCTCTTTCACTTTCATCAAGAGGCTTTTTAGTTCCTTTTCACTTTCTGCCATAAGTGTGGTGTCATCTGCATATCTGAGGTTATTGATATTTCTCCCGGCAATCTTGATTCCAGCTTGTGTTTCTTCCAGCCCAGGGTTTCTCATGATGTACTCTGCATAGAAGTCAGATAAGCAGGGTGACAATATACAGCCTTGACATACTCCTTTTCCTATTTGGTACCAGTCTGTTGTTCCATGTCTAGTTCTAACTGTTGCTTCCTGACCTGCATATAGGTTCCTCAAGAGGCAGGTCAGGTGGTCTGGTATTCCCATCTCTTTCAGAATTTTCCACAGTTTATTGTGATCCACACAGTCAAAGGCTTTGGCATAGTCAATTAAGCAGAAGTAGAGGTTTTTCTGGAACTCTCTTCTTTTAACATGATCCAGCTGTTCTAATAATATCTCATTAAAAACTTCAATACATAAAACATAAAGAAAGTCCACTCTACATCTATATCTCCATCCCTTCCCTGCAAATAGGTTCATCAACAGCATTGCAACAGATTCCATAAATATGGGTCAATATTCTGTATTTGTTTTTCTCTTTCTGACTTATTTCACTCTGTATGCTGCTGCTAAGTCACTTCAGTCGTCCGACTCTGTGTGACCCCATAGATGGCAGCCCACCAGGCTCCCCCGTCCCTGGGATTCTCCAGGCAAGAACACTGGAGTGGGTTGCTGTTTCCTTCTCCAATGCATGAAAGTGAAAAGTGAAAGGGAAATCACTCAGTCATATCCAACTCTTTGTGACCCCATGGACCGCAGCCTACCAGGCTCCTCCATCCATGGGATTTTCCAGGCAGGAGTACTGGAATAGGGTGCCATTGCCTTCTCCATCACTCTGTATAACTGGCTCTAAGTTCATCCACCTCACTAGAACTGACTCAAATTTGTTCTTTCTTATGGCTGAATAATATTCCATTGAATATATGTACCATACCTTCTTTATCCACTCATCTGTTGATGGATATCTAGGTTGCTTCCATGTCTTGGCTATTGTAGATAATGCTGCAATGAATACTGGGGTATATATGTCTTTTAGAATTGTGGTTTTCTTGGGGTATGCCCAGTAATGGGGTTGCTGGGTTTCCTGGTAGATTTATTCCTAATTTTTTTTTAAAGGAATCTCCATGCTTTTCTCCCTAATGGCTATATCAGTTCAACATATATATATAGTATTGTGTGTAAATGGGTAGTTGGTAAGAAGTTGCTACATAACACAGTGGGCCTAGTCTGGCACTCTGTGATGACCTGGAGGGGTAGGATAGGTGAAGTGGGGGCTCAAGAGGAAAGGGATATATGTATAATTCTGGCTAACTCACATTGTTGTGTGACGGAAGCCAACATTAAGATTTTTAAAAGTAAAAACAAACAAACAAACAAAAACAGCAAAACATACTCACTTTAAGACCAAGTTAAAAAAAAACCACCAAGTTTCAAAGAATTTTAATAGCAGAATTGGACTTTATATGAACATGTGAACTTTATATGAACATGACAGTTATTTTTTTTAAAGATTTGACCACTGAAGCACCAAATTATTTATATGAGGACAATAAACACAGCCTTTTAAAATCAGTTACCATGGATGATTTCTTTTTTATTTCTATCTCTTGAACTTGTATCTACTGAAAAACAATGATTCATTTGCCTGTTTCTCTGTCCTTCAGAATCTAGCCCCTTTCTTTATTTACAAGCCAACATAAATCTTTAGGTCCTTAAAGAGCCATTTAATGGGTCCCTCTTAGGAGTATACTCAGTTCTTAGCCTCTGCTCATTATTTTCCCTAATATAGAGAAAGCAAAATATTTAGATTTGACCTTTTTTGACATGATATTGTGGAGCTTTGTTATACTAATAAAGAAATAATAAACACTCACTGAACTTTTATTCTGTGCCAAGAATTATGCTAAGTAATTTACACATAATGGCTCTTTTAATTAAAAGGAAAGGCTACATCAGAATATAAAGTTATTATTTTATTACAAGCTTTATTACATTTTTATTCTGTTAATAAATGTGCACTAGACATCAATGACCCATTTGTAGATAATATGAGATATGAACGAGAGAAACCATATTCACTAGGTAAATCAAAAAGCACTCTTGACTCTAAGGAGAGTCATTTGTTGGGTAGAAAAGTAATTGGCCTTCTCGGGTATAATCCATCAATTCTCCCAAAGAACGGGTTAATTGATGGAAATGTCAATCAATGCATTTATCAATCTTATGAATCAGCCATACTTAAAGGCATTAAACTCACATCAGCTTGCTATTTGTCCCTCTGAATCCATTTATCTATACTAAAAGGCAGGTACAGAGATAATATATTGGGAATCTATAATAAATGCTCAGAAGGTTCACCTAATTAGAGCATTCAATGTAGTTTACTTAATAAAATGGCATTTTTACACAGTTACAGAGTACACATGTCTTTATAAGCCTGTATGCATATACAAGCTATATGACTATATGTATTTCATATGTTCATGTGTATATGTGTATAACATGTGCACATTTGTATGCATATATATATATACATATATATATATATATGATATCTATAGATAAATATATCCACATCTTACCTGTTACTTGGGTGGATGCCTTAGGATATATCTTATTAAATAAACTTACATATTTGTATTAATATTTATAATATAAACATATGTAATTTTTTCTCAAAACACAACATGGAATTTGAAATAGTAATCAATAATTTAAATAAAAGAATACCTAGGATAGAAATGAAGGCCTGTAAATTCATGTTCTTCCTGTGAGTAAAGTGAGCAAATGTTTTATGGGAGATAACTAGCTTTCACAATATCAAGCTGCCAACATGTATTGCAAAATGAGGATGCCTTTATTTAGGGTGGCAAATGTTCATCATAGGTCTCAGCCCAGGTGAATCACTCATGCTATTTAAAGTTAGAAAAAGCCCCAAAGGCAAGGTCATTATCTGAGGACAGGCACTTCTCATCTGATGTCCCCTTTATATGCAGAAGTTGAGGGAAAAGCAGAAATCTACTCCTTGTGAGAAAATCAGCTCTCAGATAGTTTTCTTCCCACGAAGTGACTTTTCCAAGCTACCTCGATCCAAACAACTCGCATGTGGTGCATTTTGAAGATGGATTGTCAGCTGTGCCCCCACAGCTGTGAGAGTCTGGCACACTAGCTCTCAAGCCAGCGAGCAGGAAGACAGATACTGTCATTTTGGGGGGAATGGCTCACCCACAGATGTTTAGAGGAGGAGAAGTGTCTATGTCCTTTGGCAAGCTCATCAAAATCAACCTCTTACACACAGGCACAGAAAGAACTGGAATCACAGCCTAGTCTGTCATCACATCACTCAGCATACTTTTAAACCACCCCCTCATTCATCCTTAAATGGAAAATAAATTACTTGAGATGAAATTCTTTGGCCCTGGAGCAGATATACCTCCAACATGAAGGAAACGCAATACACCTGGATTTTTGAATCCCAAAGTTTCTTAAGAGCAACTTCCTGCTCTAGAAAGCCAAGACCTATTTTTTTTCCACTAGAAGCATTCCAAACATAGAGTTGATGTTTGCTTATGAATACATTTTTGTTCTTTCTTTACCCTACAGTAGCAGTACCTCTTTATTCATATGCTACCACTGTCTTTATATGCTTGAACTGTCCAATGACATTAATGGTCAGGGGTCATTCTGACTAGCAGAAATGTGGTTTTGTAGAAACATGCCTCTTCAGTCCTTTCTGTTTGTGTTCTCTCTTCTTGCAGACATTTACCTTTCTGATTTACCATAGCCCAAACACTACTACTCCATTTTCAGCTCTACTATTCTTATAATTCCATTGCCATAGCTAACTGAGCTATTTCATAGGCTCATTAGAAACTTCAGAATAGATAATCTGATTGGCTCAAGCCATCAGATTTAATAAGATAGCTTTCCCTATGTCAGTTGTCCTCCTCCAGTTCCAATCAGATGAAACCAAGGATAGTCATATAATACAAAAGTGACTACAGAAGGCTAATTTATGAGTTTAAATAGGCAGCTTACAAAGAAATAAAGTGAGTATTGGGTAGGCATCATAAAGGTATCATTGTATGCTACTTTCTCAAGCTAAGTCAATAAATAGAAAGGTGAGCAAAAACTGAAAATCCAATCCTTTTTTCTTTAGATTAAGGACACAGTTGTAATTACTATATGTATCTGATTTATTCATTCTTCATGTCATTGATTTTAAAAAATCTAGACACTTCTGCCCTTAGGATTTAATTACTCAGATTTTATGTACTTGTCAAAGTTCAGATAAATGTATTATATCCTGGATCCCCACACCCTGTACAATAGCTAACACAGAGCTTAATTAACATTTGAATATGTGAGTTAATAAAATTCCTGAAAGAATGTGTTTGGTTATATAGGCTTTGGACCATGATATTCTTAAAAAAAAAAAAAAAAAAAAACCTGGAAGAAAATTCTCTTATAAATGGGATTTACAGACATCACTTTATTGTTATTATTTCATTCAGCACCAAGCATGTATTTTTTGTGTCTTCTGAATTCAACTGCTGCTCACTTCTATTTTATTTCAGAATAGAATCTGTGCTGCTCTTTCATTTTCAGTTTTTGAATTTGTGTTGTTGAAAGATGGATCAGCTACACAATTGGATAATTAGAAATAGGAAGTTTTGACTTAAGTCTCCATTTAGATATCAATCAAGTGGAGATAAATATGATTTTGGTTTTCCTGTTATTTGGATCTGAACTTCCAAATTTGACCTGTTACTTCCAAAAGGCAACTGGTGATCTGGACTTCAATGAAGGCATTTAATTGAATTTTCAAGTGTGTTTGCATGAAGTTTTTCTATAAATAATTATGACTCGGGCCTGTGTTGCCTGTTTTCCTATTCTATTTAAAAGTATTCCTTCATAGCTCAGGTGATAAAGAAACAATCCACCTGCAATGCAGGAGACCCTGATTTCATTCCTGGGTCAGGAAGATCAGCTGGAGAAGGGATAGTCTACCCACTCCAGTGTTCTTGGGCTTCTCTTGTAGCTTAGGTGGTAAAGAATCCACCTGCAGTGTGGGAGACCTGGGTTCGTTCCCTGGGTTGGGAAGATCCCATGAAGAAGGGAAAGGCTACCCACTTCAGTATTTTGGTCTGGAGAATTCCATGGACTGTATAGTCCATGGGGTTGCAAGGAGTCAGACACGACTGAGTGACTTTCACTTCACTTCACTTCATACACCAATGCTTTAAAGTGCTCAACTTGGACAAAAAAAATTATAAGCAAAATAAATGAAGTGGAAACATCTTCCTATCAATGGAGACATTTGTTTCAAAACTGAAGCAGTTATTGAGGACAATGCTCTCATCCAGGGATAAAATGATGACCAAAGGTGCTTTTTTTATAAGCATGACTCTTCTTGGAACGTCCAATGTATCATGAAGAGAAGAATATTTCTGCATTGAGAAATAAGCAGTTCATTAAACTAGCCTAAGAGTTAAATGCCACTTCCTACATGTTACTTCATGTATGTCTTTCTTGTCACCTAAAGATAAGTTCCAACTTCTCTGATTGATGTGACTTTTCTTTATTTGGCCCCACTCTACATTTCTCACTTTTCATTGTCCCACATTCCAAGCTTATTCAAGATCTGGGGCATTATCCATTACCCTGTTCCTCATCCTTCTTTGAATTTCTTACTCTGATTTTGGTGCCCAGCTAAATGATCAAGTTTCAGTCCACTCCCCCCCCCCCACCACCATTTTTTTTTTTTTTTTCTTTTTCCAATAGATGACCAAGTGCCATTAATTCACAGAAACCATGAAAGACCCACATATCAGTGAATCTTTTGTTGTGAGAGTTAGGCCATTTTTAGATGCAAACATGGGTTATGATTGAACAGCGGCATACTACAGGAATTAGCCTTTTAAAATGGGCATGATCTGGAAAGGCAAGTCTCCCCTCTAGACATCCCTCACCTTCATCACAAGGTATTTATTGCTTAGTATTTATGTCAGATAAGAGTTTTAACTGATAATTGATGTAAACTAAAAGAATGCTTTAAAAAGTCATTGTTGTTGTTTAGCCATTCAGTCATGTGCGACTCTTTGTGACGCCATGGTCTGCAGCACACCAGGCTTCCCTGTCCTTCATCATCTCCTGGAGCTTGCTCAAACTCATGTCCATTGAGTTGATGATGCCATCCAATCATCTCATCCTCTGTTGTCCATCTCTCCTCCTGTCCTCAGTTTTTCCCAGCATCAGGGTCTTTTCTAATGAGTTGGCTCTTCATATCAGGTGGCCAAAGTATTGGAGCTTCAACTTCAACATCAGTCCTTCCAAAGAATATTCAGGGTCGATTTCCTTTAGGACTGACTGGTTTGATCTCCTTGCAGTCCAAGGGACTCTCAAAAGTCTTCTCCAACACCACAGTTTAAAAGCATCAGTTCTTCAGTGCTCAGCTTTCTTTATGGTCTTTAGGCGAAAAAAGTGATCATTTCACTTAAACTCATCACTTTTGCTTATAATCTCTTTGGCAAATATTAAGTGATCAATTATTAATACAGATAGGAATGCTTTAAGTGTGATCAATAAGATTCTTTTAAAATAATTTTTTGTATCTGAAGTGCTCCCTTTAACAGGACCTTGGCTCAATTGTTTTGTCAATGTGACATATTGTTTACTATCCTTCACTTCCTTGGAATGACCCCCTTTTTCCATCCATGTATGCCAAATTCACCTAGTTCATCTGATCTTTCAAAGTCATGTGTAATTCTCATGCTTTCTTCGAACATTTTTGGGATTAATGACATTGTATATTGACTTTCTATAGTACTTTTAAGCTGTACAAAAGTTTACTTGGAATTATTATTGTAACATTTTAGAATTAGAATAAATGTTAGAGATTTTCTAGTCCTATTTTTAATTTTACACAGAAAAAATTGAGACCTCTAGACTCCCTCCTCTTCTATGTCTCTTTTGCAGAACTCAATTTTGTTAAAGTCATACCTTAGGATTTACTTGGCAGGTCAGATGGTAAAGAATCCACCTGCAATGCAGAAGACCCAGGTTCAATCCCTGGGTCAGGAAGATCACCTGGGGAAGGGAATACATGAATAGATGTGATAAAGTTGTAAAAACCTACATTCACACTCACACACAAATGGTTAAAAGTTAGATGTAAGAAATACAAATAAGATTGATAGGATAACATCAATCTGGATGTAATATTATACTCTCGTTTTGTAAGGTTTTATCTCTGGGGGAAAATGGGTAAAGGTCACAGGAAAAGTGCATGTAAGTTTACTGTTATCTCAAAATAAGTTATTTAATTAAAAATAATATTACCTGCTTTTAAAGTATTTGTTGTTCTTACTTAGAAAATTTAAAATGTCATATGTGCAATGCACTATATTTCTATTGAGAATGCTGCCTTGGGAAAATGATATATTTACCATGAGTAATAATGCTGATGGTATATTTGTTAACATAGAATATATTTCCTTTATTTTTACCACGTGGCACACTCTTTGAAGAGATATATAATAATTTTCCTCCTTATCAACAAGTCACAGACTTCCCAAATGGCACAGTGGTAAAGAATCCGCATGCCAATGCAAGAGACACAGGATGAGTGTGATCCTTGCATTGGGAAAAACCTCTGGAGGAGGACATGGAAACCCACTCCACTATTCTTGCCAGGGAAATCCCATGGGCAGAGAAGCCTAGAGGTCTAACCCATGGAGTTGCAAAGAGTCGGACATGACTGGGCACATGCATACCAACAAATATCAATGAATTACTATACAGTGTGTGGGTATATATTATTATATTCCTGCCAGTCCCTACCTTTTATGCCAATAAATCAATATTTTTAATTTTTATCCTAAAAATTATAGAAAATGGGACATTTAGTTCATTCCTATTGTCTTATACTTAAAATTCTCTACAGAACTTCTTATATTGTTTGCAATTTCAGAGCCTTCCTCCACTAAGAGGCCACATTTTGAGCCCATCTGGAAGGGTTTCTGGAATTTCAGAGGTACTCCATCCATCTTTCAATAAGAAAAATAACATAGTGCTATACTGGGAAGGCATGAGTCTTTCTTTGGGAGCTGACATTTACTCAACATGATGTTATTCCTGCCTTCAAAACTTCCCTCTTATTTTATTCTGAGGGTCTATCACCATAAGAAGCTAATTTCTATGGTACATAGATTTCAGTGGGGGATTCGCTGGTGGCTAAATGGTAAGGAATCTGCTGACAATGCAGGAGAACCGGATTTGATCCCTGGGTCAGGAAGATCACCTGCAGAAGAGAATGGCTATCCACTCCAGTATTCTTGCCTGGAAAATTCCATGGACAGAGGAGGCTGGTAGCTATAGTCCATGGGGTCACAAAGAGTTGGACACAACTGAGTGATTAAGGTTCTTATGCCTTAGGAAGAATTGCTACGAACAAAGCTAGTGGAGGTGATAGAATTCCAGCTGAGCTATTTCAAATCCCAAAAGATGATGCTTTAAAAAAGTGCTGCACTCAATATGCCACCAAATTTGGAAAACTCAGCAGTGGCCACAATACTGGAAAAAGTCAGTTTTCATTCCAATCCCAAAGAAAGGCAATACCAAAGAATGTTCAAAATACTGCACAATTGCACTCATTTCACACGCTAGCAAGATAATACTCAAAATCCTAGGAGCTAGGATCAGTAACATGTGAATCAAAAAATCCCAGATGTACAAGCAGGATTTAGAAAAGGCAGAGGAACCAGAGATCAAATTGCCAAGATATGCTGGATCATAGAAAATGCAAGGGAATTCCAAAAAAACATCTAGTTTTGCTTCATTGACTACACTGAAACCTTTCATTGTGTGGATCACAACAAACTGAAATGTTTTTAAAGAGATGGGAATAAAAGATCACCAGATCACTCCTGAGAAACCTGTATTCAGGATAAGAAGCAACAGTTAGAACTGGACCTGGAGCAACAGACTGGTTCAAATCGGAAAAGGAGTAAGTCAAGGCTGTATATTGTCACCCTACTTATTTATCTTATATGCAGAGCACATCACACAAAATTCTGGGCTGGGTGACTCAGAAGCTGGAATCAAGATTCCTTGGAGAAAATATCCACAGCCTAGGATATGCAGATGATACTATTTTAGAGGCAGAAAGTGAAGAGGAACTAAAGAGCCTTTTGATGAAAGTGAAAGAGGACAGTGAAAAAGCTGGCTTAAAACTCAACATTCAGAAAACAAAGATCATGGCATCTGGTCCCATCACTTCAAGGCAAATAGGTGGGGAAAAAGTGTAAATAGTGTCAGGCATTTTTCTTGGGCTCCAAAATCAATGTGCACAGTAACTGCAGCCATATTAAAAGACATTTGCTTCTTGGAAGAATAGCTAAGACAATTTGTCTTACCTAATAGACAGGGTATTAAAAAGCAGAGACATCACTTTGCCAACAAAGATCTGTGTCAAAACTATAGTTTCTTTCAGTAGTCAGAGTGTGTGAGAGGTGGACCATAAAGAAAGCTGAGCACCAACAAGTCATGCTTTTGAACTGTGTTGCTGGAGAAGACTCTTGAGAGTCCCTTGGACAGCAAGGTAATTAAATCAGCCAGTCATAAAGGAAATCAACCCTGAATATTCATTGAAAGAAATCATGCTGAAACTGAAACTCCAGTCCTTTGGCTTCCTGATACAAAGAGCTGACACACTGGAAAAAAACCCTCATGCTAGGAAAGATTGGGGGTAAGAGGAGAAGGGGATGACAGAGAATGAGATAGTTGGACGGCATCACTGGCTCAATGGACATGAGTTTGAGCAAACTCAAGGAGATAGTTAAGGACAGGGAGGCCTGGAATTCTGCAGTTCATGGGGTCTCAAAGAGTCAGACATGACATAGTGAATGAACAGCGGACAATAGACTTCAGTAGCCTTTCTCATTAAGTGGTTGTATGGCTCATCATTATCTCCCAATATTATTCTTTTCATATCCCCCATCTACTGAGGTCTTTGATTCTTTGATTTTTTCTCACAATATTCCCATTAGAATGAAACAGGTCTACATTGTCAAGTAAACTACTTTATCTCTCCTATTTAAAGAGGTTTGGGGACCTCCTTTATATTTTGGTTGAGATAGCCTACTCCAGCTATTTAATTACCCCTTAGGCATTATCCATATTTTTAATTATTCCTGAATGTTTAACAATTGCTTCCTCTCAGACCTGATATATTCTTGGAAGATAGCTCATGGTCAGCAAAAGTATTGTTTTGAACAACGTCAAAGTAATGCAATAATTCTGACTCATCACATTATTTCATTCTAACTGATGTTGGTTATAACTCACTGATATTCTCAATTTAAAGATATTTTAACCTTTTCTTTTTATTTGTAAGAATTATAAGGCAAAATGAAACAATATAACATAAAGCAAAATACATATCAAAGCAACAGTTAAACACCCTATGACAAAGAAAGGATAGCTACATTATATTTATATGAGTTAATAAGATTCCAGGTTTATCAAGTTTTAATTTGAATTAACTTTACAGTAACATAAGAATGACATAAATTAAAGTTCATGTTACTCTTTCAAAGGTATATTTAAAAAGAAAATCAAGGTTTATTAAAGTGTTAAAATTGTCTTGTCAGTCTTCTGACTTCTAAATGCTACTTTTATCCAACAACTGATTATTATCAATCAATTAGATGTCCAACAATCTGGGTTGTTAATGACACCATTGATTCAATAGGATTATTTTTTTTAACCATGAGACATGAGAGGCACACACTAGGCCAGAATGGAATAACATGTGTTATGTTTGAAGGTAAGATGCTATAAAAAGCCACAAAGATAAGTATACAAGCAGACAGTAGGTGAATGTCAAGAAACCTTAAATAACAGAAAAGAAAATATGGACAGGAAGAGAGGGAGTAGAGTTGAATTATGAGTTCAACATTCATAATTGTTGAATGCCAATTCATGAGCTAAGCATTTTAACTTATTTTTTTTTTCTCCCTCTCATTGAATCACCTCAGTAACACCATGAAACAGTCAATGCTAAATTGGTTCAAAGATAAGAAACTAAGCCTCAGATTACCAACAAGATCCAAAGAGAATTTATGCATTTGAACTCAATTTCTGCATAAATTCAAAAAATTATACTTTATCTCCTCTACCACTGAGGCTCATGGGAATATCATTTTGAAGTTCAATCTCCAGAGCATCTCTCTCTGTTCTGATTGTGAAGGAGCTGGTAACAGGTTAAGCCCAGACGACTGGAAGAAGTAATCATGCAACATATGAGACTGTGTTTTCTAGCAAACAGGAAGCTCTATTAGCAGAAAGAAGCAGAGAATGGTGCTGTGTTCTGTCACCCCCTGCTTTTCCCATCCTGTTACTTACACTGATGGATACTTTTCCATCTCAACTAATGTTAACTCAGCAAAAAGGATATCAGCAAGCTCATCTCACTAAACAGTGGAATCTAGAACTAGTCCTGTGAGTCACAGCAATTCAGGTACTTTCCTGTCACAATGGCCCAAATATTTTGATTCAGTTTTATCCTTGTTTCCTTCATATCCTTCTATTCTAAAAATAGATGTTCTGATATTTTGCTTAATTTTCATAAGCCCTCTGAACAAAGCCATTGTTTATACTTTCCATACTCATAATAGAACTTATGGCATTACTATTGGTTTGGCTTTGGGTGTTATTTAGCATTTGGATTTTACTCTGGAATGAACTTTCTCATATATTAACACTTAATCTAATCAAGCAAAATTTGAAAACTATTTAGTTACCTTTAAGGGGCCAAATCTATAACTAAACTAATCCCCCCCATACATCATCCTTTGCAATTCAACAACCGTCTCTTCCCCTCTTTGCTCATGTGGCTGAGGTCCCAACACACCACGCAGTCAAGCCTAAAAAGAATAAGGTAGGGTCAAATGTGTCTGCTGGTAATATTATGTTTGAAAGGAAAAGAAGACTGACAACAGATACCTATAAACCCGATTCAGAATCTCCTGATATAATACAGCAAATAGACTGTCATTGGCAAAACCACAGGTAATACTGTTATTTAATATCTTCTTTTAGGTTTTAAGTGAATTAATCTTAAATGCTTTCAACTGAGAATTACTCAATAGTCCAAAAGTATTTTTCTCCCCTCAGATATTTAGGTAAAGACTTCAGCAAAGAGACGTTCATTGAATTTGTGAATGTAATGAGACTTTAGAATACAGATTTCAGTGAGACTGGACTTTTGAGGTGAAAACATTATCTCCAAGAAAACTACATGTGGTATGCCATAGAAATCTCATGGTTGCTTCATTCTTTAATTTTAATCCATTCAATTTTCCTTTCCTTTTGATATTTTGGCTACTGTATTTTACTGCAGAACCGATAGTAGATATAGATAGATAGATTAGATATAGGTATGTAAGAGAAGATTTATTGTGGGAATTGGCTTACTCAGCTCTGGGGTCTGAGGAAGTCCCATGATATGCCCTCTGTAAGCTAGAGAACCAGGAAAGTCAATAGTGTATAATTCAGTCAAGTTCAGCAGCCTGGGAATCAGGGTGTCAACAGTATAACTCTCAGTTGGAGATGAAAGGGTTAAGAATGTAAGTCCTGGAGTCCCAAGAACTGGGAGCTCTGATGTCTTAGAGCAGAAAAGGAATGACGCCCCACCTCAAGAAGAGAAAGGTCTTCTACCATTTTGTTCTACTTGTGCCCTCAACAAATTGGATAATTCCAATCCTATTGATGAGGGCAGATCTTTAATTCAGTCTGCTAATTCAAATACTTATCTCTTCCAAGAACACCCTCTCAGATGGATCTAGAAATAATATTTTGCAAGCTAAGTCATCCCTTAGCCCTGCAAAGTTGACACAAAGTTAACTATCATAGTTTCTGCACTATTACATCCCGGCTTCTTTCTACTGCTTTCTGTGATCTTCTCTGTGCAATTTGCCTTTTCTCATCCTCATTTGGCCTGCTTTCTGGCTCCCTTCTTTGTCTTAACCCCTGAGGTATGATAACACTGAGATCCTAGTTCATTCAGCTTATCTGTCTCCCAAATCGTCCTCCTTTTGCAAAATACAGCAAAGAATGACTGGAGGCAAAACTACCTCCTAAACCTGAGTCTTCTTCCCAGTAGTTTACATATTTAGTTCCTGGCTTCTTTGCCTGTATCATTTGCTCTTAGAAATAAAAACAGTTATAAACTTCTCAGGGTTGAGTTTCTTTTCTTCATTCATTGGAGACAGTCTTCCTATCCTGAACAAATAGTCTTCTTCCATGGCTCTGTAAAATGAATTATTTGATCTGAGGATCCATAATGAATTTTTCTTGGTCTTAATTAGACCATTAAACCAGAGGTTGAGATCATAACATGTCATCCTAATGATAGCCATTTAATCAAAATGCCCATTTGTTTTCATTACATCAAGTTTAGAAAGCAATGCCAAAGTGCTCTCCAGAGTGTTAATTGGTCTTTTAGGTTTCTTTCTTTCTTCTTTTTATTTTATTAACGTGGAGGTGAAGAATGTGATACAGTGGACAAAAAGAGAATGATTTCATTAGATCACTCACTGACTCTCCTTCTCTCTCATTATTCTCTGTTCTTCAAAGTTCATCCTAAATGCCAATGTTTCCAAAAAATCTAGACAAGATTTGCCTGTGATCTTTCAGCATGCTAGGTAATCCCTGGATCTTCATTTACCTACCCACATGCAAAGGAAATAGTAAAGAAAACACTTCCTAGAGAACAAAATAAAAACAAATGAAAACAAATAAAGAAACAACAACAACAAAAAAACCTTAGTGTCTTTTGTTTAGAAATGGCAACAGATGACAGCAGGTTTCCCAGAGAGAAAAAGGAAGGCTGCCAGAGTGTTTGACAAATTAGTTTAGCCTTATAAGACATGGCATGTGCTCTAAAACAGAGTTTCTCAAAGTTTGGCCCCAAACCAACAGCAGCAGCATCCCCTGAGGGCTTATTATAAAGCCCCACACCTGAACAGCTGAAGCAGAAACTCTAAAGATGGTTCCAGGAGATTCTGAATGCCTGCTGAAGTTTGAGAATGCTTAGAATAGAGTTAAGCAGTTACCAAAATAGATACTGTTAGGCAACTTCTGATGTGGCTATGAGTAACTGTCAATTCACAGTGTTCATATAATCATATAATCCCATTCCCTTACATATTGACTGAATGTAGACACTTACTTAGAAAATAGAGTATGGCTGTAATTAGGATACAAAAAAAAGAAAAAAAAAATGACTTTTATATTGCTAGTACACTTTTCCTGGCTTTTCTTGCTTGCCTGTCCTAAGAAAGCAAGTTGATGAGTGATGTGCAGTGAGAAACTAAGGGCAAGTTCTAAATAATAACCAACAAAGGACTGAAGCCCTTAGTCCACCAGTCTTGGAGGTAGTGAATCCTGCCAGCAACAATATGAGTGCGCTTAGAAGAGGGCCCTTCCTAAAACAGCCTTCAGATGAGTCTGTAGACATATCAGACCTTGATTATAGACTTGTACTTGATCCTAAAGCAAATGACTTGGCTATTTGGTCTCAAGATTCCTAACCCACAGAAATGGTGAGATAAAAAATTTGTGTTGTCTTAGGCAGCTCAATTGTAGGCCAATTTGCTACACACTAGTAGATAATACAGACAGACACAAACACAGTTACACACTATTTTATACATTTTTTTAAATTTGTAGCATAATTAAGCTTCTTATGTATTTAATGGGCACATATAGCATTGTACATTTGGCTCTTCAGAAGCTGTGGTAAAAATATTAGAAAGTATTATCTACCCTAAAAGAGAAAATATGTCTAAGAAACATAAATTTTTCCTTACATAGCACACTTATGATACAATACTTAAAAATAAACTGTAAAACACTAGATTTAACAAAGCTAAATCTCTAAAATAAAATGGCATAAACGTGAAAAGAAGTTATGTGAAAGAAAATTGTTATCTGTTTATCAGTAAATAATCATATGGAGCAATAGCTATGAGTCAATCATTTAATCTTTGTGCCAGTTTGTTAAATATGTATCAATAATTCCATTTCCCAGGTGAAAATGCAGTAAGTAGCTTAGACCAGAAAAATAACTTACCCCCAAATTGATGTATAGCAGAGCCAGGTTTCAAATGCAGGCTGTCAGACTTCAGAATGTGCACCCTTAACCACTGAAACATTTGACTCCATATTATAAAACTGGCATTTCTTTTGTTCCCACATGCATGGAAACATATTTATATTTATATTTATATATGTATGTATGTATGTATTCCTGGCAAAGACAGACACTTGGAATGTTTTTAAGAATAAATGAAAGAATGGAACTAATTTGAGATGGGTATAGAGAACAAGTAAAGAGGAGTAAAGCCTTTTTGCTTATCTACCCAGATTTTCACCTGCCCACTTTTCACCTACTTTTTATGCGATTCTTCTCTGTTAGGAAATACTTCCATCACTACACAACAGGAACAGATACTCAACTCAAAGTTGTAATGCTTTGTTCTAAGTTGATATCCTAAAAATACAACTGACCCTTGAACAACATTGTTTGAATTCCGCAGGCCCACTAGCCTGTGGATTTCTTGCCCTCAATACATACTACAGAACTACATAACCCTGGATTGGCTGAATCCCAAGAAGGCAGAACCAGGGATACAGAGGACTGGAGGGCCAACTATAAAGTCATAAGGAGACTTTTGTATAACCCTGGTGGAGGGTTGGTGCCCCTAACCCTCTACCCTTTTTCAAAGGTCAACTAGGTAATTTCATCCCTATGGTTCTCAGCTATTGGTCTACATTTGAATCACCTGGTGAACTTTTAAAATTACAAACACCTAAGCTCCACCCTTAGAGATACTCATTCCAAAGTTCAGAAGCAGGAACTGAGATCTAGAATTTTTTTTAACTGAGCCCTAGGAGGTTTCTATGGACATCAGTGAAACTATTTTTTTTAACATAAAGAAGATATTTCAATCTACATAGAAAATTGTTTTAAACCCAAGACAAGGAAATATAAGCAAATCAAAAGTGAGTGAAGTGGCTCAGTTGTGTCGACTCTTTGCGACCCCATGGACTGTAGCCTACCAGGCTCCTCCCTCCATAGGATTCTCCAGGCAAGGGTACTGGAGTGGGTTGCTATACACAAATCAAGCAGGAGAGGATTATAATTCATATTGTTGTAGTCAATATTACACACAGATTTTTCAGGATCGAGTTACAGTTTCTTAGTGATTTCCACTGAGTTATAAAAATATACTGAGGATTAATTTGGGAAAATAACATTGCAAGATTGAGAGAAAAGAGTCCAGTGTTAATGAGAGGTTGATTATATTTGGTATCACTTGCACTAATTGAAGTACACTGATCTTTGTTAGCTGGGTCAGGCAGGGGTCAAGAGAACAGGTGGTTGAGCACAATTTCATAAGCACCTGTTTAATATTTGGTTCTGCATTTTCCCTAACGTTGATAAAAGTGGGGATATGATCATTACCCAAAGATTGTTTAGAGAGACAGCCTTGACTGATGAAAAAGGAGCTAATTAGAAACTCACCTTTCCAATCTGGAAAGTGATTAAGTTTAAAGAAGAATGGTGAGAAACAGAATGACCTGATAATTTTGGTCTCATGCCACTGTTCTTGTCCCTCCTACAACAAAACTTTTTCGTTCACTTTTCTTAATTATCCCTGACTCTATTAGAACGCACATTTGTTTTCTAGTCTCATTTTATTTTTCTCATCCATTATTAACTGGATCTAACATTGTCACAAAATGTTTTAAAATTCAAATAGATCACATACATTGTTTGTCCTTACCCATCTGTAGATTAATCATCTTTAATAGCCTCAGTAAGTTATTTGCACAAAATTTTCCATGTGACTCAGCTGGTAAAGAATCCGCTTGCAACACAGGAAACCTGGATTCCATCACTGGGTTGGGAAGATATCCTGGAGAAGGGAAAGGCTATCCACTCCAGTATTCTGACCTAGCAAATTCCATGGACTGTATAGTCCTTGGGGTCTCAAAGAGTCCCTCTCAACTAAGTGACTTTCACTTTCACTTTCCTTTATAGAACTCATACAGCCTTGATTGGCAACAATATGCTTGCTATGCACTCTTCCTAAATTACTCACTAAGAAGAAATGTGCTGTATGCATGCTAAGTTGCTTCAGTCGTATTCAACTCTTTGCGACTCCATGGACTGTAGCCTGCCAGGCTCCTCTGTTCATGGGGTTCTCCAGGCAAGAATATTGGAGTGGTTGCCATGGCTTCCTCCAGGGGATATTCCAGACCCAGCAATCAAACTTGAGTCTCTTAGGTCTCCTGCACTGGCAGGCAGGTTCTTTACCAGTGGCACCACCTGGGAAGCCCTAAATATAAATGTAGCAATGGGTAATGTGGTCGTTTTTTAGGGAACAAAATGTGTCTAATATAGATATTGGGAGAATTTAGATCTGGAATTAAATTTATAATGAAAACCAGTGAAACTGTTTTAGTTTCAGTAACTTCACAGGGAAGTATTTTGAGAATGAGATATTATGAAAGTATAGAGCACTGATATTTCAGCAAGAGTTTGGAAATTAAGTAAAAGAATGAGTGACAGAAGACTAAACTGAAGATTTGCATCTATCACTAGAATTAATGTATATTTTAAAATAAGCACTATACAATATACAATTTAAAGTAATAATATTTTTCTAAAGAAGTAGAATGCATCACAGAAATGGTAATGCTATTCTGCTTTCATCAGCTCCTGAATAAATTCTATTTTTTTCAAATGAAAAAATAGCATGTTTATAGTTATAGAGAACAGATTTGGGGTTGCTATAGGCACAGGATGAAATGGGTGAAGGGAGTCAAAAGATACAAACTTCCACTTTTAAAACAAATAATTCATGGGGATGCAATGAACAACATGGCAAGTGTCCTTAATAATGCTATATTGTATATCTGAAGTTGCTAAAAGAGGAAATCTTAAACATTTTCATAATAAGAAAGAAAATTGTGACAAGGTATAGAGACAAATATTAAACTTACTGTGATGATCATTTTATAATATATTTCACAATACTCAAATACCAAATCATTATGTTGTATATCTGAAACTAAGGTAATGTTGTATGTCAATTATGTTGTTGTTCAATCTCCAAAATAGTCATTATATTTATGAAAACTTTATAGGCTATAAGCAAGATAACCTCTGAATAAAAGAGAAAATTTATATTTTTAAGCTTTTTGATTGAAAATCACATGGTAGGTAAACCCTGCTAGGGGAAAATAGAATTTATAGATATTAATAAAAGCATAAAGAAAAAATCACAATCACCAGGGTTACATGCATAGACAAAGCTTCAGCATCTCATATCCTATTTCAGGACTGAAAGTTGGTCATTGCTACTAGAATGTACAAACATAAATATAAACTATAAACATATCATCTTCTATCTTTTATTGCTCATACACCTAATTCAACCAATATTTATTGAAGACCAACCGATGGGGCTACATAAGAGAAAGAAGAGCAAAAATCCTGCCCTCACAGCACTTCCATTCTGGAAGATTAAAGGTAGTGAATTTTATGAGGATGGAACTATTTTCTTATTGATTCTCTTTCTTACTCATCATGGAAGCAAACACTCAGAAGCATAGCAACCATACTGGTGAAGGACAAAAGTGGCCACCAAAGTAGTAGATGAAGGAGAGAGTTTAAGAGACCCTGACATTGGTCAAACTCCTTTACATGAAAAGAGCATATATTTCTGATAAATGATGAGAAGAGCATATAATCATTCAAATCCACTACAAGAAATTTTATCAGGTTTGGAAGAACTTATATAGTTTTTGCATAGCCATAGATGTAAATGAGTCACCATTTATGCAGGAGAAATTTTCTTATGTGCTGCCAAAAAATCCTAAATTATATTCAATTAGCAAGCATTTTGTGTCATTGTATCATGTGGTTTAGATTGAAATGAAATGCTATTAGAAATATAAGTTGAATATAGTATATTATCTCTTATATCGGAGAAGGCAATGGCGCCCCACTCCAGTACCCTTGCCGGGAAAATCCCATGGATGGATGAGCCTGGTAGGCTGCAGTCCATGGGGTCACGAAGAGTCGGAAATGAGTGAGCAACTTCACTTTCACTTTTCACTTTCATGCATAGGAGACGGAAATGGCAACCCACTCCAGTGTTCTTGCCTGGAGAATCCCCGATAGTGTACATTTACACTTTGGTTCAGTATATAAGCAAACTCATGGACCAATACATTTATGTGTGTAAGGAGCTGTTAAAAAAACCAGTGTGCCAGGCAGACAAATCTCATATATATATACATATACATATATATTTATATTTTAAAGTTTTATTGGGGTATAGTTGATTTACATTGCTAGATTAGTTTCAGTTGTATAGCGAAGTGAATAAGTTATATTAATATATAAACATATATCCACTTCTTTGTAGATTCTTGTCCCATAAAGGAAATTACAGAGTATTGAGTAGATTTCCCTATGCTATGCAGTCGGTCCTAATTAGTTATTTATTTTAAATAGAGCAGTACGTATGTGTATGTATATCAATTCCACTCTCCCAATTTGTTTCCTTCCTTGCTTAACCCTGGGAACCATAAATTTGTTTTCTTCATCTATAACTCTATTTGTGTTTTGTAGAAAAGTTCATTTGTACCCTTTTCTTAGATTCTATATATGCGATGTGAAGGTGAAATTTGCTCAGTCATGTCTGACTCTTTGTGACCCAATGGACTATAGAGTCAATGGAATTCTCTAGGCCAGAATACTGGAGTGGGTAGCCTTTCCCTTTTCCAGGGGATCTTCCCAACCCAGGGATCAAACCCAGTTCTCTCACATTGCAGGCGGATTCTTTACCAGCTAAGCCACAAGGGAAGCCCAAGAATACCGGAATGGGTAGCCTATCCCTTCTCCAGCAGATCTTCCCCACCCAGGAATCAAACCAGGGTCTCTTGCATTGTAGGCAGATTCTTTACCAACTGAGCTATCAGGGAAGCCCACATATATGTGATATCGCATGATATTTGTCTTTCTCTGTATGACTTACTTCATTCAGTAGATAATACCTAGGTCCATTCATGTCATTGAAAATGGCATTATTTTGTTCTCTTTGTGGCTTAGTAATACTCTACTGTATATATGCATCACATCACCTTTATCCATTCTTCCATGACCTCCTGGCTATTATAAATAACATTGCAATGAACATTGAGGTGCATGCATCTTTTTGAATTCTGTTTTTTCTCCAAATATATGCCCAGGAATGAGACTGCTAGATCATATGGTAGCTCTATTTTTAGTTTTTTAAGGAAGCTTTATACTGTTCTCCATAGACTGTACCAATTTACATTCCAACCAGCAGTGTAGGGGAGTTCTGCTTTCTCCCAATCTTCTACAGCATTTATTGTTTGTAGATTTTTTGATGATGGCCATTCTGACCAGGTATAATTCTGACCATTATACCTCATGGTAGTTTTGATTTGCATTTCTCTAATGATTAGTGATGTTGAACATCTCGTCACGTGTTTGGCCATATATACATGGCCATCTGTATGTTTTCATCTTAGAAATATCTATTTAGATCTTCCACCCATTTTTTGATTAGATTCTTTGTTTTTTTGATATTGAACTGCACATGCTGCTTGTGTATTTTGGAGATTAATTATTTGTCAGTTGTTTCATTTGCAATTGTTTTCTCCCATTCTGAGGGTTGTCTTTTCATCTTGTTTATGGTTTTCTATGATATGTTTTTTTAAAAAAAGCTTTTGAGTTTAATTAGGTCATTTTTTTTGTTTGTTTCTATTTTTATTAATCTAGAGGGTAGGTCAAAAAGGATCTTGCTTTGATCTATGTAAAAGAGTGTTTTGTCTATGTTTTCTTCTAAGAGTTTTATGCTGTCTGCCACTACCTTTAGATTTTTAGTATATTTTGAGTTTATTTTTGTGTACAGTGTTAATAAGTATTTCAATTTCATTCTTTTCTATGTGTTGTGCTTAGCCTCTCACTGGTGTCCAACTCTTTGTGACCCCCACTAAGTCCCTCCATCCATGGGGATTATCCAGGGACGAATACTGGAGTAAGTTGCCATGGCCTTCTTCAGGGGGTTTTCCCAATCCAGGGATCGAACCCGGGTCTCCTGCACTGCAGGAGGATTCTTTACCATCTGAGCCACCAATGAAGCTTTTATGTGTAGCTGTCCAGGTTTCCCAGCACTGCTTATTGAAGAGACTGTCTTATCTCCATTTTATATTCTTGTCTTTGCCAAAAATAAGGTAACCATAGATGCATGGCCTTATCTATGGGCTTTCTACCCTGTTCCACTGATCAATATTTCTGTGTGTGTGTGTGTGTGTGTGTGTGTGTGTGTGCCAGTACCATACTATTTTGATGACTATAGATTTGTAGTATAGTCTGAAATCATGAAGCCTGAATCCTCCAACTCCATTTTGCTTTCTAAAGGATCCTTTGGCTATTTGGGATCTTTTGTGTTTTCATATAAATTGTGAAATTTTCTTCTAGTTCTGTGAAAAATCCCATTGGTAATCTGATGGTGACTGCACTGAATTTGTAGATTGCTTTGGGTAGCATAGTCATTTTCACAATATTGATTCTTTCAAGAACATGGTATATCTCTGCATCTGTTTGTGTCATCTTTGTCTTATCTCAAGAGTATCTTATAGTACAGGTCTTTTGCCTCCTGAGGTAGGTTTATTCCTAGGTATTTTATTCAGTTTGATGAAATGGCAAATGAGATTATTTTCTTGATTTCTCCTTCTGATCTTTCATTGTTAATATATATGGCTGCAAGAGATTTCTGTGTATTAATTTTGTTTCCTGCAATTTTCATTGATCTCTGGTAGTTTTCTAGTTGCACTTTTAGGGTATAGGATCATGCCATCTGCAAAAATTGACAGTTCTACTTCTTTTCCAATTTGGATTTCTTTTATTTATTTTTCTTCTTTGATTGCCATGGCTAGGATTTCCAAATCCCTGTTGAGTAATAGTGATGAGAGTGAACATCTTTGCCTTGTTCCTGATCTTAGAGAAAATGCTTTCAGTTATTCATCAAGTATGATGTGTGCTGTGGGTTTGTCACATTATGGCCTTTATTACATTAAGGTATGTTTCCTCTATATTCACTTTCTGGAAAGATTTTATCATAAATGGGTATTGGATTGTTTTCAAGTTTTTTCATCTACTGAGATGATCATAAGGATTTTATTCTGCAATTTGTTGATGTGGTGTATCACACTGATTGATTTTTGTATATTGAATCTTCCTTATCCCACTCAACCATAATGTATGATCTTTTTAGTGTGCTGTTGGATTCAGTGTGTTAATATTTTATTGAGGAACTTTACATCTATATTCATTCATGACATTAGTGTGAAATTTTATTATTTTTTTATAATATTTTTGTTTTTGTTATCAGGATGATGATGGCCTCATTGAATGTGCTTGGGAATGTTCCTTCCTCTGCAAAATTTTGTAAGAGTTTCAGAAGGGTGTTAACTCTTCTCTAAATGTTGGATAGAATTTGCCAGTAAAGCCATCTAGTCCTATACTTTGTGTGTTTTAAGATTTTTATAACAGTTTCAGTTTCAGTACTTGGTGATTTTAGTCTCTTCATATTTTCTATTTCTTCCTGCATTAATCTTAAAAGGTTGTATCTTTCTAATAATTTGTCCATTTCTTCTAGGTTGGCTCTTTCATTGACATATAGTTGCTTGCAGTAGTCTCTTACGATCCTTTGTATTCTGTTGTGTCCACGGAAACTTCTTTTCATTTCTAACTTTGTTGATTTTAATCCATTTTTTTCTTGTAGAGGCTGCTTGAAGCTTTATCAGTTTTGTTTATTTTTCTCAAATAACCAGCTTTCAGTTTCATTGATCTTTGCTATTTTTTTCATCATCTCTATTTCACTTATTTCTGCTCAGATTTTTATGAATTCTTTGAATTCTTGTCACCTACTAACATTGTGTTTTGCTTTTTTTTTTTTTTTCTTTCTCTAATTGCTTTAGGTGTAAGAATAAGTTGTTTATTTAAGATTTTTTTTTTCTTGTTTCTTGAGGTGAGACTATATTGCTGTAAACTTTCCCCTTAGAATTGTTTTTGCTGCATCCCATAGGTTTGGATCATAATGTTTTTATTTTTATTTGTCTCTACATAAGTTTTTTGTTTGTTTGTTTCCTTTTTGACTTTTCCAGTAATCAATTGGTTATTTAGTAACATATTATTTAGCCTTCATGTGTTTATGTTTTGTTTTGTTTTGTTTTATACATTTTCCCCCTATAAATGATTTCTGATTTCATTGTGATTAGAAAAGATGCTTGATATAATCTCGATTTTCCTAAATTTCCTGAAGCTTGATTTGAGACCCAAGATATGATCTATCCTAGAGAATGTTTCATGTGCACTTGAGAAGAAACCATTCTGCTGCTTTTGTATGGAATGTCTTATAAACATTAAGTAAATCTCTGGCTTAACATGCCATTTAAGGCTATGTTTCCTACTAATTTTCCGTCTGGATGATATTTCCATTGGTGTAAGTGGGGTGTTAAAGTCCCCCACTGTTATTGCATTACTATCAATTTCTCCTTTTATGGCTGTTTGCATTTGCTGTGTGCATTAAGGGGCTCCTATGTTGGGTGCACATATATTTACCGTTATATCTTCTTCTTGGATTGATCCCTTCATCATTATTTAGTGTCCTTTGTTGTCTGTTGTAATAGTCTTTATTTCCTTTGTTGTCTGTTGTAATAGTCTTTATTTTAAAAACTTTTTTTTTTTTTTTTCTGACCAGTCTGTGTCATTTGTTTGGAGCGTTTGATCCATTTACATTTAAGGTAATTATTGATATATGTATTCCTATTGCCATTTTCTTAAAAATTTTAGTAGATCTTTTTTTTTTTTTTTTTCTTTTCTCTTGTTCTCTTCTCTTATGGTTTGATAACCACCTTTAGTGAGGTGTTTAGTTTGCTTTTTCTTTTTTTGTGTGTGTGTGTGTAGACCTATTGTTATTTTTTGGTTTGCATTTCATATGATGTTTTGATAAAAGTCATATATTCATAGTGTATATGATAGACCTTGTATATATATACACATACAAACTGCTTTAAGTTGTTGGTCTCTTAATTTCAAGTGCAATTTTCATTTCCTTTATTTGTACTCTCCTCTTTGGAATGGTTGCTTGTTTTGCTATAATATTTGTGTATGAAAGATTTCCTGCTTTCACTATATATTTAGCTTTAACAGTGAGTTTTCCCATTGGTGATTTTCTTTTTTCTAGCACTCCTCCCCATGCTTAGAGAAGCTCCTTTAGCATTAATTTTAAAACTGGTTTGGTGATACTGAATTCTCTTGGCTTTTGTTTGTCTGTAAAGCTTTTCATTTCTCCTTTGGATCTGAAGGTGAACCTTGATGAGTACAGTATTCTTGGATGTCAGTTTTTCCCTTTCATAACTTTAAATATATCATGACACTTCCTCCTAGCCTGCAGAGTGACTACTGGAAAAACAGCTGATAACCTTGTGCTGATGCACTTCTATGTTATTTGTTGCTTTCCTCTGGCTTTTATATTCAACTTATAATTAAATTTCATATGAATTCTAAAGAAAAATTTGTATCTAACTTTTGTTAGATACTTTGAATTTAACCATGTGTTCTTTCTTAGGTTATCTTGTGTGGGACTCTCTACTTCCTGGACCTGAGTTACTATGTCCTTTCCCACGTTAGGAAAGTTTTTGACTATAATATTTTCAAATATTTTCTCAGGCACTTTCTCTTTTTCTTCTTCTATTATCCCTCTAAAAAGTCTCTTGATAAAAGTGAAAGAAGAGAGTGAAAAAGTTGGCTTAAAGCTCAACATTCAGAAAACGAAGATCATGGCATCTGGTCCCATCAGTTCATGGGAAATAGATGGGGAAACAGTGAAAACATGTCAAGCTTTATTTTTTTGTGCTCCAAAATCACTGCAGATGGTGTTGCAGCCATGAAATTAAAAGACGCTTACTCCTTGGAAGGAATGTTATGACCAATCTAGATAGCATATTCAAAAGCAGAGACATTACTTTGCCAACAAAGGTCTGTCTAGTCAAGGCTATGATTTTTCCATTGGTCACATATGGATGTGAAAGTTGGACTGTGAAGAAAGCTGAGTGCTGAAGAATTGATGCTTTTGAACTGTGGTGTTGGAGAAGACTCTTGAGAGTCCCTTGGACTGCAAGGAGATCCAACCAGTCCATTCTGAAGGAGATCAGTCCTGGGTTTTCTTTGGAAGGAATGATGATAAAGCTGAAACTCCAATATTTTGGCCACCTAATGCAGAGTTGACTCATTGGAAAAGACTCTGATACTGGGAGGGTTTGGAGGTAGGAGGAGAAGGGGATGACAGAGGATGAGATGGCAGGATGGCATCACTGACTCGATGGACATGAATTTGGGTTAACCCTGGGAGTTGGTGATGGACAGGGAGGCCTGGTGTGCTCCGATTCATAGGGTTACAAAGAGTCGGTCACTACTGGGCAACTGAACTGAACTGATCCCTCTGATCCAGATGTTGGTTTGTTTAATGTTCTCTCAGAAGTTTCTTAGGCTGTCTTCATTTCTTTTCATTCTCTCTCTCTCTTTTTATTTTATTCTGTTCTATGACAATGATTTCTACCGTTTTTTCTTCTAACTAATTTATCTGTTCTTCTGCTATTGATTATTTTGCTATTGATTCCTTCTAGTGTATTTTTCATTTCAGTTTTAGTTTGTTCATCTCGGTTCTTCAGTTCCTCTAGGTCTTTGTTAAATATTTCTTATATATTATTGATTTATGCCTTTTCCAAGATCTTGGATCATCTCTATTATCACTATGAATTCATTTTCAGATAGGTTATCTATCTCCATTTAATTGTAAGTTTTTATCTTGCTCCTCCATCTGCAACATATTTTTTTGTCATCTCTCTTGTATTGTTTTCCCTAACTTACTGTGTTTGTGTTCTCCCTTCTGCAGATTTCAGGTTTGTGGTCCTCATGCTCCTGGTGTTTGTGAGGTTGGTCCAGAAATTTGTTCCATCATCCCCTTGATATGGGATTTGACTATTGTTTTCTGCTATGGATATTGAGAGGGACCTCCCCTCTCCTCTGTGGTTGCCACTCCCTTGTCAGGGACAGGGTCTTCTCCTTAGTTATTCTAGTAAAGGCTCCTTGATCTGTTTCTTGGGTTTCTTAGCTGTGTTTCTGGTCTGTGGTGCAAGGTAGGGGGGATTGGAGCACTCCCACTGGGAGAGAAACCACTGAGTATTCCACCTATGGAGTTGTTCACTTGTGAATATGCTCTCTTGTGTCTTCTTTTGCTCTTTGTGTGGCTTACAAAGTATACTGTTGTTGGTACTGTTCTTAGTCCTATCTCAACTGTTGATATGCCAGAAATTGGTCCTGGTGACTCTCAGATACTATTTTCCTGAAACCATTAGCACAGGTCCTCTGAGGTCAGGTCCCAGGACTTGGGTAGTCATGCACCTGGACCCACTGTGGGCACTATGAAGGCAACTGACTCTGGTCATGCCCAATCCCCATGTGTACTTGTCAATAAAGCCCACAGCTGTGAAAGCTAGAACTATCCCAACCATTGCAGCACTTGTCCTTTCAGGTATTTTGCAAATGTTGAATTTAGGAAGCTGTCAACAGAGGTATAACTGCACAGTTCATGCAGCTGTGAGGAGAGACTTCAGCTCTTCATCCTTAGTTACATGGCCCATGGGGCTCAGCTATGGTTTCAGCCTCCATCCACCTCCATGTACATTTCCCCCTCTCATTGGAGTCAGCTGCAGAGGTTGGCATAGCACAGGAGCCCATCTGGCATGAAGGACAAAAGGAGTAATCTGGGTGAGCAAGACACTCAGGCAGGAAAATGCTGGGGTAGTGATTGAAATGTGCAAGCCCATCAGTCATCAGGGCTAGTGGGTTGTATAAGTTGGGAGGGGTGCAGAGGAGGCAATGGCAGGTGTATTTGAGCTGGCTCTGGCCAAACTCCTCCCTAGTGCTGTTGGAAACAGGAGCCAATATGTGAGGAAAGAGTTTGCAATGACAATGCTACCATTTATATATCACTTAACAATGGTGCTTCACTTCTCTGGTAGTCTGAGCTTCCTCTGTGATCATTCCCAGTTGTAGAGCTCCTCACGCCCATCCACTCAGGCTGTCTCCTCATGGCCAACAGTAGTCCCCTCCCCGGGTCTGCTCTCCAAACCCCATGTTACAGCAGCTGTCCCTGTGCATAATGGTCAACACTCATCTCAGGAAACTGTGAGTAGCCTTGTGGCATGGATCATCTGTGTAGGTCTCACTCTGTCCTGCCTGGCACAGATGGGTGGCTGGGCTCTTTCTGAGTCCTTGAAGCACCTCTGTTCTAGTTGCCTCTCCCTGCTAGTGAGAGGGCTATCATAGCTAGATGCAGGAGCTTCTCACTTTCAGTTCCCCACAGGTAGAACTAGTCCTATCCTGTTAGCTCTTCTCTTCCTTTTTCTTTCTTTTCTTTTGTCCTATGGCTACATGGGGATCTTTCTTGTCCAAGGTATCCAAGGTCCTCTGCTAGTGTTCAGCAAGTTTGTTCCATTTGTAGATGTATTCTTGACGCTTTTGTGCAGAAAGATGAACTCCATGTCCTCCTACTCTATCTTATTTTCCCAAGTCTCACATATTTTAGAAAAAGAGCTGTTGTAACCTTTTAAGGGTTAAAACAAAACAAAACAAAACAAAACACAAATAGCCACAATAAAATAAATAAAACCAGATAACCATGATGGAGTGATCACTCACCTAGAGACAGACATCATGGAGTCAAGTGAGCCTTAGGAAGCATCACTATCAACAAAGCTAGTGGAGGTGATGGAATTCCACCTGGGCTATTTCAAATCCCCAAAGGTGATGCTTTTACAAAGAAAGGCAATGCCAAAGAATGTTCATACTACCACATAATTGCACTCATCTCACACGCTAGCAAATTAATGCTCAAAATTCTCCAAGCTAGGCTCTAACAGTTCATGAACCAAGAAATTCCAGAAGTTCAAGCTGGAATTATAAAAGGCAGAGGAGCAAGAGATCAAATTGCCAACATTCATTGCATGATAGAAAAAGCAAGAGAATTCCAGGGGGAAAAAAAATCTACTTCTGCTTCACTGACTATGCTATGGTCTTTGACTGTATGGATCTCAACAAACTGTGGACTATTTTTCAAGAGATGGGAACAGCAGACCACCTGACCTGCCTCCTGAGAAATCTGTATGCAGATCAAGGAGCAACAGTTAGAACCAGACATGGAATAATGGATTGGTTCTAAATTGGGAAAAGGGTTAAGTCAAGGCTGTACAGTGTCACCTTATTTATTTAACTTATATGCAGAGTACATCACTGTAAGGCTGGGCTGAATGAAGTGCAAGCTGGAATCAAGACTGCTGGGAGAAATATCAACAAACTCAATATGCAGATGACTCCATCCTTATAGCAGAAATCAAAGAGGAAATAAAGAGCCTCTTGATGAGAAAGAGGAGAGTGAAAAAGTTGGCTTAAAACTCAACATTCAAAAAATAAAGATTATGGCATCCGGTCCCTTCACTTCATTTCAAATAGATGGGGAAACAATGAAAACATTGAGAGATTTACTCTTTTGAGCTCCAAAATCACTGCAGGTGGTGACTGCAGCTATGAAATTAAAAGACACTTCCTCTTTGGAAGAAAAGCTATGACAAACCTAGTGAAGTGAAAGTTGCTCATTCGTGTCCAACTCTTTGAGACCCCATGGACTATACAGTCCATAGAATTCTCCAGGCCAGAAAACTAGAGTGGGAAACCTTTCTCTTCTCCAGGGGATCTCCCCAACCCAGGGATCGAACTTAGGTCTTTTGCATTGCAGGCAGATTCTTTACCAACTGAGACACAAGAAGCCCTAGACAAACCTAGACAGCATATTAAAAAGCATTACTTTGATAACAAAGGTCTCTATAGTCAAAGCTATGATATTTCCAGTAGTCATGTATGGATGGGAGAGCTGGACCATGAAGAAGGTTGAGCCACAAAGAAAGGATGCTTTTGAACAGTGGTGTTGGAGAAGACTCTTGAGAGTCCCTTGGACTACAAGGAGATCAAACCAGTCCATCCTAAGGGAAATCAATCCTGAATATTCATTGGACAGACTGATGCTGAAGCTCCAATACTTTGGCTACTTGATGTGAAGAACTGACTCATTGGAAAAGACCCTGGTGTTGGGAAATATTGAAGTCAGGAGGAGAAGGGGATGACAGAGTATGAAATGAATGTACAGCATCACCAACTCGATGGCCATGAGCTTGGGCAAGCTCCAGGATTTGGTGATGGACAGGGAAGCCTGGCATGCTGCAGTCCATGGGATTGCAAAGAATCGGACATGACTGAGCAACACTTGCCAAAGTATTGAAGTTTCAGCTTTAGCATCAGTCCATCGAATGAATATTCAGGACTGATTTTCTTTAGGATTGACTGATTTGATCTCCTTGCCATCTAAGGGACTCTCAAGAGTTTTTTCCAACACTACAGTTCAAAAGCATCAATTCTTTGGTACTCTGCTATCTCTATAGTCCAAATCTTACATTCAAACATGACTCACATCATCTAACCGCAAATGGTAAAGGAAAAACAAATTATTGGTAAGATGAGAAGTAGGAAGCTCTAAGAAAATACACGTGTTAAACCTCTTCAATTTAGAGAGAAAGAGAAAGAATGTGAGACAGACAATGAATTTTCTTTAAACTTTACATAAGTAGTGTCTGTAATTTGTGAATCCAGAGATATAGAATTCTCAAGGATTCTCTTAGAGGTTATGTGACTTATTGGAAGTTATGGGTCTAGAAACAACATGCTAATTTTCTTAATTTTATTTTTTCATTTTTGGCCCTCATATGCAGACACCTATCATCACTGGCTTTGAAAGGTTTTTATTTTGTTATCTTATTTCATATGACTCATCTTTCTATCTAAATCCCTCTACCACGCTCACATATGCACTTAATCTTCACTTTCCTTTCTAGTGTTTTTATGCATGTCTCTGTGTATGTATTTTTTTAGTATAGTATTATTTTGATATTTCAAAATATGTAAGTGGTATTGGACATCGGATATCTAATTTGTGCTTTTAATAATTAATATTACATTTTAACAATTATTCTTGATCCTATACTTTAGAAGTTCTTAAGTGTTTTTGCTCTGGAGAGGATTCTGCAGTCTAGAAACCTCAGAATAATGTTTTATAGAACACTATGGACCATAATGTCTTTAATACTTATGGTAGGTATACACAAGTACAATGGATTACAAAATAGACCAATTATACTGAAATACACTTAACAAAATAACAAAACAACAAATGTGTGGCATAGCAATATATGAGCTTACATGTTCATACATTAAAGCAATACAATCTAGGAGCCAGTTTCATAACTACCAGCATTTCATTATGGTGACTAGGACATACAATATTTTAGAATGCCTGATATAAGTAATATAAAAATAAATGTGACTTCTGTTAGTGATAAGGTCAGTGCAGTTCAGTTCAGTGGCTCAGTCGTATCCGACTCTTTCAGACCCCATGAACTGCAACAGCCAGGCCTCCATGTCCATCACCAATTCCTGGAGTTTACTCAAATTCATGTCCATTGATTCAGTGATGCCAACCAACCATGTTTTTCTCTGTCATCCCCTTCTTCCACCGTCAATCTTTTCCAACATCAGGGTCTTTTCAAATTAGTCAGTTCTTTGCATCAGGTGACCAAAGTATTGGAGTTCCAGCTTCGACATCAGTCCTTCCAATGAACACTCAGGACTAATATCCTTTATAATGGACTGGTTGGGTCTCCTTGCAGTCCAAGGGACTCTCAAGAGTCTTCTCCAACATCACAGTTCAAAAGCATCAGTTATTTGGCACTCAGCTTTCTTTATAGTCCAACTGTCACATCTGTACTCTACTATTGGAAAAATCATAGCCTTGACTAAATGGACCTTCATTGGCAAAGTAATACCTCTGCTTTTTAATATGCTGTCTAGCTTGGTCATAAGTTTCCTTCCATGGAGTAAGCATCTTTTATTTCATGGCTGCAGTCAACATTTGCAGTGATTTTGGAGCCCTCCAAAATGAAATCTGCCAGTTTCCACTGTTTCTCCATCTATTTGCAATGAAGTGATGGGACCAGATGCCATGATCATACTTTTCTGAATGTTGAGCTTTAAGCCAACTTGTTCACCCTCCTCTTTCACTTTCATCAAGAAGCTCTTTAGTTCTTCTTCTCTTTCTGCCATAAGGGTGGTGTCATCTGCATATCTGAGGTTATAGTTGTTTCTCGTGACAATCTAGATTGCAGCTTGTGCCTTATCCAGGCCACTGCTTCTCATGGTGCATATAAGTTAAATAAGCAGGGTGACAATATACAGCCTTGATGTACTCCTTTTCCTATTTGGATCAGTGTGTTGTTCCATGTCCAGTTCTAACTGTTGCTTCCTGACCAGCACACAGATTTATGAAGAGGCAGGTCAGGTGGTCTGGTATTCCCATCTCTTTCAGAATTTTCCACTGTTTATTGTGGTCAATGCAAAGAAATAGAGGAAAACAAGAGAATGGGAAAGACTAGAGATCACTTCAAGAAAATTAGAGATACCAAGGGAACATTTCATGCAAAGATGGGCTCAATAAAGGACAGAAATGGTATGGACCTGGCAGAAGCAGAAGATATTAAGAAGAGGTGGAAGAACTGTACAAAAAAGATCTTCACGACCCAGATAATCATGATGAAGTGATCACTAATCTAGAGCCAGACATCTTGGAAAGTGAATTCAAGTGGGCCTTAGAAAGTATCACTACGAACAAGGCTAGTGGAGGTGATGGAATTCCAGTTGAGCTGTTTCAAATCCTGAAAGATGATGCTATGAAAGTGCTTCACTCAATATGCCAGCAAATGTGGAAAACTCAGCAGTGGCCACAGGACTGGAAAGGGTCAGTTTTCATTCCAATTTCAAAGAAAGGCAATGCAAAAGAACGCTCAAACTATTGCACAATTGCACTCATCTCACATGCTAGTAAAGTAATGCTCAAAATTCTCCAAGCCAGGCTTCAGCGATACATGAACCGTCAACTCCCTGATGGTCAAGCTGGTTTCAGAGAAGGCAGAGGAACCAGAGATCAAATTGCCAACATCCACTGAATCATGGAAAAAGCAAGAGAGTTCTAGAAAAACATCTACTTCTGCTTTATTGACTATACCAAAGCCTTTGAGTGTGTGGATCACAATAAACTGGAAAATTCTGAAAGAGATGGGAATACCAGACCACCTAACCTGCCTCTTCAGAAATCTGTATGCAGGTCAGGAAGCAACAGTTAGAACTGGACATGGAACAACAGACTGGTTCCAAATAGGAAAAGGAGTCCGTCAAGGCTGTATGTTGTCACCCTGCTTATTTAACTTCTATGCAGAATACATCATGAGAAACGCTGGACTGGAAGAAACACAAGCTGGAATCAAGATTGCCGGGAGAAATATCAATAACCTCAGATATGCAGATGACAACACCCTTATGGCAGAAAGTGAAGAGGAGCTAAAGAGCCTCTTGATGGAAGTGAAAGAGGAGAGTGAAAATGTTGGCTTAAAGCTCAACATGAAGAAAACGAAGATCGTGGCATCTGGTCCCATCACTTCATGGGAAACACATGGGGAAACAGTGGAAACAGTGTCAGACTTTATTTTCTTGGGCTCCAAAATCACTGCAGATGGTGGTTGCAGCCATGAAATTAAAAGACACTTACTCCTTGGAAGAAAAGTTTTGACCAACCTAGACAGCATATTCAAAAGGAGAAACATTACTTTGCCGACTAAGGTCCGTCTAGTCAAGGCTACGGTTTTTCCTATAGTCATGTATGGATGTGAGAGTTGGACTGTGAAGAAGGCTGAGCACTGAAGAATTGATGCTTTTGAACTCTGGTGTTGGAGAAGACTCTTGAGAGTCCCTTGGACTGCAAGGAGATCCAACCAATCCATTCTGAAGGAGATCAACCCTGGGATTTCTTTGGAAGGAATAATGCTAAAGCTGAAACTCCAGTACTTTGGCCACCTCATGTGAAGAGTTGACTGATTGGAAAAGACTCTGATGCTGGGAGGGATTGGGGGAAGGAGGAAAAGGGGATGACAGAAGATGAGATGGCTGGATGGCATCACAGACTCAATGGACGTGAGTCTGAGTGAACTCCGGGAGATGGTGATGGACAGGGATGTCTGGCGTGCTGCAATTCATGGGATTGCAAAGAGTCGTACATGACTGAGCAACTGAACTGAACTGAACTGATTTTGGTCACAGTTGAAGGCTTTGGCATACTGAATAAAATAGAAAGAGATGCTTTTCTGGAATTACCTTGTTTTTTCAATGATCCAGCAAATGTTGGCAATTTGAACTCTGGTTCCTCTGCATTTTCTAAAATCGGCTTGAACATCAGGAAGTTCACGTTTCATATACTGTTGAAGCCTGGCTTGGAGAATTTTCAGCATTGCTTTACTAGCATGTGAGATGAGTGCAATTGTCTGGTAGTTTGAGCATTGCCTTTCTTTGGGATTGGAGTGAAATCTGACCTTTTCCAGTCTTATGGCCTCTGCTGAGCTTTCCAAATTGGCTGGCATATTGAGTGAAGCACTTTCATAGCATCCTCCTTTAGGATTTGAATTAGCTCCACAGGAATTCCATCACCTTCACTAGCTTTTTTCATAGTAATGCTTCCTAAAGCCCACTTGACTTCACACTCCAGGATGTCTGGCTCTAGGTGAGTGATCACACCATCATGATTTTCTGGTTCGTGAAGATCTTTTTTGCATAGTTCTTCTGTGTATTCTTTCCACCTCTTCTTAATATCTTCTGCTTCTGTAAGGTCCATACCATTTCTGTCCTTTATTGAGCCCATCTTTGCATGAAATATTCCCTTGGTATCTCTAATTTCCTGAAGAAATCTCTAGTCTTTCCCACTCTATTGTTTTCAACTATTTCTTTGCATTGATCACTGAAGAAGAAGCCTTTCTTATCTCCCCTCGCTATTCTTTGGAGCTCTGCATTCAAATGGGTGTATCTTTCCTTTTGTCCTTTGCTTTTCACATCTCTTCTTTTCACAGCTATTTGTCAGTCCTCCTCAGCCAGCCACTTTGCTTTATTGCATTTCTTTTTCTTGTGGATGGTCTTGATCCTTGTCTCCTGTACAATGTCATGAACCTCCATCCATAGTTCATCAGGTACTCTGTCTATCAGATCTAGTCCCTTAAATCTCTTTCCCATTTCCACTGTATAATCTAAGGGATTTGTTTTAGGTCATACCTGAATGGTCTAGAGGTTTTCCCTACTTTCTTCAATTTAAGTCTGAGTTTAGCAATAAGGAGTTCATGATCTGAGCCACAGTCAGCTCCCAGCCTTATCTTTGCTGACTGTATAAAGCTTCTCCATCTTTGGCTGCAAAAAATATAATCAATCTGAATTCTGTGTTGACCATCTGGTGATGTCCATGTGTAGAGTCTTCTTTTGCTTTGTTGGAAGAGGATGTTTGTTATGACCAGTGCATTTTCTTGGCAAAACTCTATTAGTCTTTGCCCAGCTTCATTCTGCATTCAGAGGCCAAATTTTCCTGTTACTCCAGGTGTTTCTTGACTTCCTACTTTTGCATTCTAGTCCCCTATAATGAAAAGGACATCTTTTTGGGGTGTTAATTCTAAAAGGTCTTGTAGGTCTTCATAGAACCGTTCAACTTCAGCTTCTTCAGCATTACTGATTGGGACATAAACTTGAATTACTTTGATATTGAATAGTTTGCCTTGGAAATGAACTGAGATCATTCTGTCATTTTTGAGATTGCATCCAAGTACTGCATTTCGGACTGTTTTGTTGATATGATGGTGAGTGATAAGGTCAAGATACTGCTAACAGAACTGTGATTTGTTGCCTTCATTCTCAATTAAATGAAATACTAAAATCAGATATTTGTGAATTTGAAAATATAATTTTTCCCAGTTTAATTTCATTGACTCTCTGAAATCCCCCTGATTTTTAGTCAAGGATAACAACTACTGCTCTAGTTTACGGTCTTTCTTTGCATACACCCCTTTTACTTTTTCATTCCCTTAGTGATGGGCACCTAAGTTGCTTCTGACTTTTTGATTCCACAAGTAATACTAGATTTTATTCTTCATAGTTAAAAATGTAGTTAAATATTGAATTATTATTCTTGCCTGGAGAATCCCATGGACAGAGGAGCTTGGTGGGCTACAGTCCATGGGTCTCAAAGAGTTGGACACGACTGAGCAACTTCACTCACTCACTCAATGATCATTTATGTCTCACTCTGAGGTTTGGGGCAAATTACATAGGATGTATATAGTAATGTTGTTGAATTGGATTAAAATGTGTAAATGGTTTATAAAATACAAAATGTTATATACAAGTAGGAAAATATCACTTCCTTTCCTCACTGTCAAGGTTTATTCAGTTAACCATATTGAATTCTTCTAGAAAACAGAAAAAAAAAATACTTTTAATATAGTCATCATGCAATCTCTAATAAAGTTTTATACTGTCTCTTATAGATGATTTTCTTGAGATTTGCATATGTTGTTTACTATGTAACTCTTGCAGATATGAAAACCCAAACTAGAAAATTATAATTTAGGCAACTGCTAGACATAGAATGAAGTATTTTAGAATTGAAACTGACACTGTGGCCCTGAGGAAAAAGAAAGACACTCAGACCTCAGGCATGAATATCACAGAATTCTGAAAGTTTGAAAGCAGTAATGCTGGTATTTTGTTATGCACAATAGTGTGCTGATTTTTTAGTATAATAAATATATATAATACTTAAAAATTGAAATTCTTGTCTCTGGAAGCACACCAGAATTTTCCTTTGGTTGAAATTAACAGTTATTAACTTTAAAATATACTAGAATAGGCAATTTTTGTATACCTGTTATATATCTCTAACTGGAAACTTCAGAAAACAGTTGTAAGAGTATTCTATACACTACCATTAAAATATCATGGTAATGGAACTTGACAATTGTTATTTGGTAAAACTGAAACTATTTTACCTATTTAAAAACCCAAGATTAGCAAATGATGGACAATAATTTAAGGTGCGTGTGCTTAGTCACTTAGTTATGTCCAGCTCTTTGCGACCGCATGGACTGTAGCCCACCAGTTTCCTCTCTCTGTGGATTTCTCCAGGCAAGAATACTGGAGAGGGTAGCAATTTCCTTCTCCAAGGGATCTTCCCAGCCCAGGGTTCAAACCCATGTCCCCTACATTGCAGGCAGAATTTTAACTGCCTGAGCTACCAGGAAGCCCTGGAATAATTGAATATCTATATGCAAACCAATTACAAAACTTTATAGCTCATACCACACACAAAATATTAACTGTGTGTTTTCAAAAACTACTACTATTAAAAAATGAAAAGACATGGATGCAACATGAATGCAACTAGATATTATCATACTAAGTAATATAAGTCAGAAAGTGAAAGACAAATACCATGCAATGCCATTCTTATATGTAGAATCTAAAATATGACAGAAATGAACCTTCTATGAAACAGAAACAGAATCACTGACATAGTGAATAGACTGGTGGTTGCCAAGTGGTGGGGGAGGTGGGAGAGGAATGGACTGGGAGTTTAAGGTTAGCAGATGCAAACTGGTATATATAGAATAGGTGCCAAAAAGAGCACATATTTAGAATAGATAAACAACAGAGTTTTACAATGCAGCATAAAGAACTATATTCAATATCTTGTTATAAACCATAATGGGAAATATTATGAAAAATAATGTATATATATTTGTATATATATGTACATGTGTGTGTGTGTGTGTGTATGTATAACTGAGTCAATTTGCTGTACAGCAGTGATTAGCACAATACTGTAACTCAACTATGTGTCAATAAAAATAAATAACTCATAAAAGAACAAAATGAAAAGACCACTCACAGCCTCAAAGATCATAATGTGTAAAGAATCTATATTATATAAGTATATATTACTTTCAAAGCTCAAGTAAACAATACATTTTTTAAATGACAAAAGATCAATATCAATATTTTACCAAACAACATGTATATTTGTAGCAAATAAGCACAGAAAAATATGATTAATATTATTAGTCATTGGGGAATGCAAATTAAAACTATAATGGGATACTGCTACACACCTATTAGAATGGAAAACATTTAAAAAGGTGATCACTTAAAATTTGACAATGATGTGGAGTATTTGAAGCTCCCAGACACTGCTGGTGAAAATCTGTTATATTCACTTGGATAAAACATTTTGACAGATTCTTAAAATCTTAAATATTTACCTACCATATGATCCAATGATTCCATTCATAGATATTAAACCAAAGAAAATAAAGCATATATTCACACACACACACAAAAACAAACTAAAAGCACTTATAACTGAATACCCACTAAGGCTTTACTTGTAATAGCAGAGAACTGGAAACAACTCAAATGTCTTTCAAGAAGTGAATGAATAAACAAATTTTGGAATATCCATGTAAATCTAATCAGAAATCAAAGCAAACTCCCACTATACATAACAGCTTAAATGTAACTTAAAGTTAAAATGTTGAATGAGAGATTTCTCCAAAGAAGACATACGGATGGCTAACAAACACATGAAAAGATGCTCAACATCACTCATTATCAGAGAAATGCAAATCAAAACCACAATGAGGTATCACTTCACACCAGTCAGAATGGCTGCGATCCAAAAATCTGCAAGCAATAAATGCTGGAGAGGGTGTGGAGAAAAGGGAACCCTCCTACACTGTTGGTGGGAATGCAAACTAGTACAGCCACTATGGAGAACAGTGTGGAGATTCCTTAAAAAATTGCAAATAGAACTCCCTTATGACCCAGCAATCCCACTGCTGGGCATACACACCGAGGAAACCAGAACTGAAAGAGACACATGTACCCCAATGTTCATCGCAGCACTGTTTATAATAGCCAGGACATGGAAACAACCTAGATGTCCATCAGCAGATGAATGGATAAGAAAGCAGTGGTACATATACACAATGGAGTACTACTCAGCCGTTAAAAAGAATTCATTTGAATCAGTTCTGATGAGATGGATGAAACTGGAGCCGATTATACAGAGTGAAGTAAGCCAGAAAGAAAAACACCAATACAGTATACTAACACATATATATGGAATTTAGAAAGATGGCAATGACGACCCTGTATGCAAGACAGGAAAAAAGACGCAGCTGTCTATAACGGACTTTTAGACTCAGAGGGAGAGGGAGAGGGTGGGATGATATGGGAGAATGGCATTCTATCATGTATACTATCATGTAAGAATTGAATCGCTAGTCTATGTCTGACGCAGGATACAGCATGCTTGGGGCTGGTGCAATGGGGATGACCCACAGAGATGTTATGGGGAGGGAGGTGGGAGGGGGGTTCATGTTTGGGAACACATGTAAGAATTAAAGATTTTAAAATTTAAAAAAAAAAATGGAAAAAAAAAAAAAAAAAAAAGAATGAGAGAAGCCAAGACAAAAAAAAATGAAAAAAATACATGTGGTATTATGTTTCTGTAAAACTCTAGAAAATGCATACTAATCTATAGTGACAGAAAGAGAAATGCATTAATGTTGGGAGGGCACATTTTTGCACACCAGTAATCTCACCAGTTTGATTTCTCTAGGTAAGAATACTGGAGTGGGTAGCCATTTCCTTCTCCAAGGGATCTTCCCAGCCCAGGGATGAAACCCATGTTTGATCAGACAGGAATAGACTCAGCCTACTTTGAGGTAATTAGTACAATAAACCTTTTTCCTTTTCCTAATCATCTTTTTAATCCCTGATTCTTCTATGATCAAAAGGTCAGGAAAACACTTTATTTACATGAACAATCAAAGTATTTGTTGATTCCTCTGTCAGTGCCTCAGATGAGATGGGCAAAAGCTTACTATTAAGCCACATTTTCTAAACATCAGTGGAACCAAACAACTCATTTTTGGAAATACTAGAATTTGCTTAGTATCAGTCTGGGTTTACATGCAAAATATTAAAATGATAAATGGCATTCACATTAAGAAGAAAGTTAAAATATATTTACTTTTATCTAAGAATCAACTAAAGTAGCTTTACCAAATATAATGGTCCTTCATTTCACCTAGGGAGACATTTTAAGCACTTTCATATATATATCAATTAATTTGAAGTTTCTTTTGACAAAGTTTGAGATTGGCCCTTACTTACAGGTGAGGAAGCTGAGTGTCAGAAGTAAATTGTCACACATGCCTTTATCCATGGAGGCTAGAGAATTAAGGCCCAACCATGTGAATTCAGTGATTTTTGGACTTCAGTATTTCATTTCCTAATATCAAATATGTTTGCTAAATAAATGCACATTAATATCATATGCACATTAATCCTTATTTTTATATTGCCCAGGCTTTTCAACTGTAAAATTACTACATTAACAACAACAACAAAAAAAAAAACACACCAGAGAGAGAGAGAGAAAATGAAAGATAGAGTGAAATAAAAGACAGAGAGTGCCATCCATGAAAGGACCCCTGTTATGCAGGTGGTCTCATCAAGTTTCAGACCCTGGAAGAGATCACAAAACAGTGCAAAGAAGGGAGTGCCTAGGTAGTTGTCAGTCAACCTCCAGGGCCTGATTCAGACAACTTTTAACCCTAACTTTTTAGTCTTTTAATCAACTTTTAATGTTAGTGACATCTAGAAATTTCCAAAGTATTTAAGAGATTCTCTCAATCCTCTAGAATGCAGGGCATCTGACATGAAGGGTGTTTCTGGGTCAGGATTATCAAACAGAACATTTGCATTTTGTTTCCATTTTTCATGAGAGCTACTAAAGGTTTCAAATAAAGATAGCCAAATCAGTAATTAAAAGAAAATATCTCTTTGTTCTAAACTGACATTGTCACTACTGACTTAAGCAGTATATCTTTAAAATAAAAAGATCCACAGAAAATCTTCAATTTAAAATCCCAGGCTTGTCTGCCCATCTAGACATCCAGAGTCAGACATATGTGTGTGTTTGTGTGTGCTAAGTTGCTTCAGTTGTGTCCAACTCTTTGAGACCCCATGGACTGTAGCCCACTGGGCTCCTCTGTCCATGGGATTTTCCATGCAAACATACTAGAGTAGGTTGCCATTTTCCCATCCAGGGATCTTCCCAATCCAGAGATTAGACATATGCAAAATAAGTCATCAATACTGATGTAGGAAAAGAGAGTAATCAGGGTGAATCCTTCTGCTCTAATTTAATCTTGACCTAATCATCCCAAAATGGGTTCAGTGGCATCATATTGCTGGCTTTGGGGAGAAAGATAAACAGAGAAGAAAAAGCAAAGTTCAGAAAATGAAAACTAGATCTCCATACTATCTGTTCCATCTATTCCTGACTGAGTTTTTACTTACCTCAAAGGGGTGGTGACAGGGAAAGGCTCAGAGACTCCAGAACTGCTGGAATGGAAAAGGAGACCTCTGCAAGGTCTTCTGCTTGTACTGCACAAGCCAGTTGCCCCTAAAAGTGGGGGCAGGGATGATCATTGAAGTCAATACAGCACTCACTGTGGAAATTATTTTCCAACAGCTTTGCCACCTCCTGGGAGAAAATCCTAAATGCTATTGTTGATCCCAGACCAGCTGCTTCCTTAGTCCTTTCTTCTCTACCTTTGTAACCTTTGAATGGCACCTACATTGATTTAATGCTCCACATTATCCCCCTTACCCATCTCTTCCCTTGCTGTGTTTCTTAATGAGAATTTACTACTTATTTAACACTTCTAAGTTTGAGCAGAGCCCTATGTACTTGGCTTATTTGCCTTTAACTTCTCTTAGGAGTATAGGACTTGTTGGGCCCCTTTGAGATGATTGAATGGCATCACTGATTCAAGGGACATGAGTCTGAGAAAACTTCAGGAGACAGTGAAGGACAGGGAAGGCTGGTGTACTGCAGTCCATGGGGGTAGCAAAGAGTTGGACACGACTGAGCGATTGAACAACAAGATGATGCTTAAGGATGCAAATAAATGACATAAAAGGTAGAGGAATCTATGTGTTTTTGTGAACTAAAAATTCAGGTGCATTGTTATAGTCTGGTATTGCTTCATACTGGATCCTTTAGGGTATGATAGATGATGCTGTGAAAGTGCTACATGAAATATGCCAGCAAACATGGAAAACTCATCAGTGGCCACAGGACTGGAAAACGTCAGTTTTCATTCCAATCCCAGAGAAAGAAAATGCCAAAGAATGTTCAAACTGCCCCACAACTACACTCATTTCACATGCTAGGAAAGTACTACTGAAAATTTTCCAAGCTAGGCTTCAACAGTATGTGAATTGAGAACTCTCAGATGTTCAAATTGGATTTAGAAAAGGCAGAGGAACTGAGATCAAATTGCCAATATCTGTTAGATCATAGAAAAAGCAAGAGAATTCCAGAAAGAAAACAAAACAATACAAAACATCTGTTTCATTGAATAACTTAAATCCTTTGACTATGTGGATCACAACAAGCTGTGGAAAATTCTTCAAGAGATGGGAATATTCTACCACTTTACCTGCCTCCTGTGAAACCTATATGCAGGTCAATAAGCAACATTTAGAACTGGGAAAGGAACAGTGGACTGGTGCCACATTGAGAAAGAAGTACGACAAGGCTATATATTGTCACCATGCTTATTTAATTTATAGGCAGAGTACATCATGCAAAATGCTGGACTGGATGAAACACAAGCTGGAATCAAGACTGCCAGAAGAAATATTAGTAACTTAAGATAAGAAGATGACACCATCCTTAGGGCAGAAAGTGAAGAGGAACTAAAGAGCCTCTTGATAAAAGTGAAAGAGGAGAGTGAAGGAGTTGGCTTAAAACTCAGCTTTCAGAAAATGAAGATCATGGCATCTAGTCCCATCACTTCATGGCAAATAGATAGGGAAACAATGGAAACAGTGAGAGACTTTATTTTCGTGGGCTGCAAAATCACTGCAGATGATGACTGTAGCCATGAAATTAAAAGATGCTTGCTCCTTGGATGGAAAGCTGACAAACCTACAAGTGTATTAAAAAGCAAAGACATTACTTTGTCGGCAAAGGTCCATATAGTCAAAGCTATGGTATTTCTGTAACGTATGGATGTGAGAGTTAGACCATAAAGAAGGCTGATTACCAAAGAACTGATAATTTTAAACTGTGGTGTTGGAGAAGACTCTTGAGAGTCCCTTGGACAGCAAGGAGGTCAAATCAATAAATCCTAATAGAGATCAATCCTGAATATTTATTGGAAATACTGATGCTGAAACTGAAGCTCCAATACTTTGGCCACCTGATGGCAAGAGCTGACTCATTAGAAAAGACCCTGATGCTGGAAATGATTGAGGGCAGGAGGGGAAGGGGACAACATAGAATGAGATGGCTGGATGGCATTACCAACTCAATGGACATGAGTTTGAGCAAGCTCCGGGGAGATGGTGAAAGACAGGGAAGCCTGGTGTGCTGCAGTCTATGGGGTAGCAAAGACTCAGACACAACTGAGTGACTGAACAACAAGAGGATGCAACTGGAATGGAAACTCTGCCACCTCATTCTGTATTACAGTGAGTTACCTTTGGCTTAGATGTTTTTCTTCAATACAATCCCTTCCAAACGTGAATCAGAAGCATAGCTGGGGAAAAGTTCGATTCAAACACGATTTAGTTCTGATGGGAAGTGGAAATGAGGCCACTCAGTCCCACTTTTTGTATCTTTACTTGCTTTTCATCTTGCTTCCTCCAATAATCATTATTAATTTTTTGAAATGTATAAATGTAGTATATGTTCTCCAGTTCATGTACCTTCAGTCAATATATATACTACAGATGAACCAGACTATACACCACCAGATAACATTTATCAAACAAACCAACAACAACAAAAAAAAAGTTATTTGTCTTGTAAGGGCAAAAAAAAAAAAGTGTACATTTTTAAAGTCCTAATTCCTTGGCTAGGTATCAGGTTGGTCTGGCCTCATGGGCAGCACCTCTATTTTTAACTATTTGTCTTTCTACAGTCACTAGATAATCTATTTGTTTGATCTTTAACCAAGATAAGGGGCTTTTCATTGACCACCTTTCTTGCAATCTACATTTCTTTCTAATTTCCGTTTGTTAAATTATGCCTTTCCCCCAAGTAAACTTTTTCACCCTGAAAGACTTACCCATCTTTCAAGGACAAGTGAATTACTTACATCTGATGTGAAGTCAGCTTAATTCCAGTTTGTTTAGACATTGGTTCTATGAAATTACCAGATATTCATCTTCTATACCAATTGCATTGTCATTAAAAAATACATGAGAGACAGGATGACAAACTGGAATGGGAAATATCTTAAAAAAAAAAAAAAAAGATGTTTCAATTTGAACTCTGTTCAAATGCATGACTTCCTTTTCTTCATCTGAAAACAGGGTAATATCTTAAAACGACAAGAACCTTAGAGCACTATTATAATTGTTAGATGACATATGTATATGTAAGCATCTGGCTTGAAGTGGCCTCAATTCTCCTTTCCTCAAAATGTTTTTCAGTTTAGTATCACAATGGTATTGCTGTGCACATTTATCAGGCACTGCTTTGGATTCTTATTTCTGATATATCATGTTTCAAATCATATTTTAGTATCCTAAGGGTAATAACCAGGTTTATTGTTTAATATCTGTTTTATCTAATCATAATAGGTTCTAATTAAATATTAATTTTCATTCTCAATATATTATCTATGAATGCCAAAGAGCTATTTGGAATAAAACTATAATTTCTTTACATACACAAAATCATATATTGATATTTTTTTAGTAATTGTTTGATAGGGAATGTGAGTCAAATCTGCTCCTTTTTTCTCAAATCTTATCTCACTATTCTTATCTTTTTTAAACATTTAAAATCATTTTTTGAGCCCAAATCTGACATCCCCATTGTTGAGTTATTCTTGGGATAAATGAAGTAGCCATATGGTCAATTCCAGATGTGACAGAGAAATTTGGAGAGGTTGATCAGAATTCAGTGAAGATCCTTCAAATTAGTCTGCTAACACTTAGGAAATCTTCTAAAATCACTTCATATATATATTTCCCACCTAAACTCTCTATCTTTCTAAAGACCATCTCAATATTGGGTCAGATTATGCATGTTAAAGGATCTGCAAAAGCCATGCTAATTTAAGCTTTAAGCACTACGCATTATAAATGACCCACACTACTAAAGCCTCTAAGTCTCCATGTGGTGACGCATCAACTTCCAGAAAGTCAGGTCAGAGACTGCCAGTTTTAACAGTTAAGGCTCTGCAATGGAACAAAAGCCATGCAGACAGAATGCTTAGCAGTATCACTGAACTGGACTTAGTATCACTGAACTGCAGCAGATTTTAATGCTTGAGTCTTTTCCTCACCTTTCATCTAAAATCTAAGCAAGACAGTTCCTATTGTTTTTTTGATGAATCATCAGAGAACACTTTGCCTCCCACCCTCAGCTTACTATGTATTATCCTGTTATATATATAGTTCTATATTCTTTCTTTGCTTAATGCTATCAAAATAAATGTCATTAACTAGTGAAAATCAAGATATAGTCTGACATCCAGCCTGACATTCAAGGTCCTTGGCAATGGGACCCCAACATCCTAATAGCCAACATTATGTAAACATTTAAGCACATATTGCATCCCTACCAGTTGCTCCAAGTTGCTTAGAGTCCAGTGTAAAGGACAGATTAGTACTCAGTTCAGTTCAGTCGCTCAGTTGCGTCCAACTCAAGAAAGTACAAATGTCAGGGCAAACAAATAGATTTATAGAAGATTTAAAATAATGTTAAAATAGTCCTGATGAAGGAGCCTAATGGGGGCTAGGGCTTTAAGAAGAGGATTTAAGATAAGATGTCAGCCAAATTGAATCTTGAAAGAATAGGACATCAGAGAGTGGTAACCGGTTTATATTCCATCTACAGAGATGAACATGTGTAGAGGAAAATATACTAAATATTTTAACTATTTTGGAAATTGTAATTAATTCAGCAGAGTTAAAATACAGATTACAATGCCAAATTATCAAACAATGAAATTGTGTGTAAGATTAGCGTCTTAAAAAACAGCATCAGTGGTATTTCTGACTCCAGATACTCTTCCAGAAACTTGTTTTTCTCCCATTAAGAAACAGAGTCCATTTCCCACTCCTTGAATCTAGCAGGACATGTAACTAACCTATATAGTGTAGACAGAACGATCTCACATGACTTGAGGCTACATAATAAAAAGTTCATCGGTTCCATTTGGCTCCCTCTTACCCCTTGCAATCTTTCCATTACGCTGTCAGAAAGCCAAGTATAAACTTGGAAAGTCTATGAGTAAATATTTTCACTGTCTGCTTCAATTGTGTGAGTCTTCCCAGCCAACCACCAGCACTGACCAATAGATGTGTAAAGGAGTCTGCCCTCAGATGGTTCTAGATCTCAACCTTTGAGCTGCCTCAGCTCATACTGAATGAACAGCAAAGATTTGTCCTTGCCCAACTCTATACAAGTTGTACTTTTTGAACAAAATAAATGGCTTTGTTGGTTTAACCCACTAAATTTGGGGATAACTTATAACAGAGTAGTAAATAATTGACTCAGACTGGAAGATGGCTAGGTCCTGAACATTTTTAGGGTGTTAGTGATATGATTGCATTCTCCTTTCAGTACAATTAGTCTAGAAGCAGAATAGAGTCTGAACTGGACAAAAATGAAACAAGAGTCAGGGAACCCAGTTGATATGATAGTTCAATAATTCAGACTAGAAATATAAAAGTTTGATATACTTTAGTAATTTTCAGAATGGAAACTTAGAATAGGTTCATAATATCTCATAAACAAAAAAAATACCAAAAAATCTTGGCATCTATTACATGTGCTGAGATTAATTTCCAATTTCTAATTTTCATGATAGGAGGAGTGACAAAGTCACCACTTAGACAAAGAATACTAGATGATAATCAAGTTTGGTGAGGAAGGTGCATGCTGAGAATAACATGTATTTGAGGTCAAGTCTAAAGTTATATGTCAAGTGGAAATATTTTGAGGGAAACTGAATGTATGATCTATAATTCAGAGTATACCTGTGGGATGCAAACACAGATCTGAGAAGTATTAGCATAATGGTGGTAAGTGAAGTCATGGGAATGAAAACAATTTTTCTAAGATATTTTATAAATGGAAAAGAGAAAAGATCAAAGAAGATTACCTGGGAAACAGCAACTTTAAAAATGCAGAGAAAGAAAGAAAGAATATACACAAAAGGAACCAAGAAGCATCCAAAACTGAGGAAAGGGATCAGAAGAGAGTGTTAGGAAATCCAGGTGTAAAGTTTATATCTATTATTTTGTAAAGAATAAACCAAGGGCTTAGACAAAAACAATGCTAAGAATTTGTTATCTCACAATCTGTAGGTAAGGGTTTGGAAACAACTTAGCTGGCTGGTTTTGCTTAGCTCCAGACCTTCTCATAATCTTGCTACCAAGATGTCATCTGGGGCTGCAGTCATCTGGAAGCTTGAAAAGGCCTAGAGAATATGCAATAGCAATATAAGCTATTGTCAAGAAAGCTTCTTCAAAGAGGAGAGGCACAATATGGTAATTAAATTTTCTAGGAATGAGTGATTAAGAAAGCAAACAAAGAAGCCACAGCACCATTGTGACCTAGTCTCAGAAGTCATGCATTATCATTTCTACAATACCCTATGAGTTATACACGTCAGCTCCATTCAGTGTGTGGGACTGCAAAAAGCACAAATATCACAAGATGGTCCATCTTGAAGGATGGCTCCCCTGCAGGGAAGGTGACTGTCTACAGAAGAGAGTAGTGTTCAGTATAAAAGAAAAATGTTGTTCTACATGACCACACATCATTTTTCCATTCAAGTAGCTTACTCACTGTCTTAGACTGTATCATGAAATTTTTCTGTTTGGTCTATTATTCTTTTTTCTCTTAACAAAAAGTTCTCTTCTTATCCTCTACTTCCCATCACCAGTCTCTAAATCCTTTTCTACTTCCAGTTCAGCTTGTAAGCAAATCCCTCCTTGTTATTTAACCTAATAATCCACTATGATTTCTTTAATCTCTGAACCAGCCTGGCACTATGCATCTCACTTATCAGACATATACTTACAAATAGTTAGTAAGTATTGGCTATATGCCAAGTCATAATCTAGAAAGTGGATACAGCAATAAATGAAAAGAAAGTCCCTCTTCTTGTAGATCTTATATTCTAATGAAGCAGAGGGTAATAGACTCACACAATAATTAAGGAACTTTTCCTGTGATAAAAAATAAAACAAAGTTATAGGAACTAGCTAGTTAGCAGTGTGTGACTTTAGGTAGGATTGACAGAGAAGATCCCTCTGAGGAGTTAAGTTTGAGAGAAGTCTAAATGAATTTAGAGGGAGAAAAGAATGTAGAAATAATAACAAAACAAAATATGGTGCTGTGCTTAGCTATTGCTACCTAATAAGCCACCTCCAAATTTAATGAATTAATATTTCAAATAATATTTTGTTTTCTCAGAGAGCTGTAATTTCAGCAAGGCTTGGTTATAGTGGCTTATCTGTCTGCACTAGTATCAGTTCAAGGAACTTGACTGGGGCTGGAATATCCATTCACAAGACGACTCACTCATATGGCTGGCAAGCTGGTTCTGGTTGTCAGTTGTACTTTTCAGCTGGGAACCTTAGTTCATTCTACTTGAGCCTATCAGTGAGACTTTTAGGAACCTCTTATAGAAAGATGGCTGGTTACCAAATTCAAGTATTTACAAAGGAAATGTAAACTTCTTATCTCTTAAAATCCATGCAGGTTAACTATTTTAGTAGAGTCACTTCCATTGCATTCTATTGGACAAACAGCCACAAAAGCTACCAAATTCTAAGAGAAGTGACGTTTGGCCACTTAAAAAACTACTGCAACTCATTTTTATATCTTGTTACTTATAATTTCTAATCAGAAATAGTCCCCAAATTAAACTTTAAATATTTTGAAAGTAAACACTCTCTTATATTATCTTTAAATGAGCACTGAAATACCTTGGAAATCATGTAAGGAATATTTGTTTAAATGAATATGAATATGTAAGGTTCAGAATGGTGCATACCTTAAACACAACTGTATTGATGTCGATATTCTTAAAAAGTTTTTTTTTTTTTAGTAATATCTTATTCCAGCTCCACCTTATGGACAAATACGGAAGCATAGCTTCTGACACCCAGTTCATCTATTAACAATGTTAGATTCTAGTTACACATAAAGGCATAAACAGGGACTTAAAAACTGGAGATAGATTAGGATACATGCAAGGCATCATTTAAAATTAGTTACAAGGAGGGAATGAGGTCAAGGAAGACAAATTTTCAAAGTATTATTGTTTGCCTACAGTATATCCTATTGAGGTTATGTTGAGCAAAGAAAAATATGTTTTTTAAAGGGCAATTGTAGCTATATAGTCACAAAATATCTCTTCTGAATCTGTCTTTATTTTTCAAGCAAAAGATCCTTGAACGACGTTTTCTCAAAGTAGCGCTATACTTGAATTCTTAAACAACTTTTAAGACTCCTTTAAGTTTAGATGAATTGTGAGATTTGAGTTCAAATCCTGATTATGATATTTACCATATCTCCTTGAGATATTGTAAAAATCCTTTAATTCATTGTTTTATAATTTTTGATCTGTAAGGTAAAAATTATGAGTCCTGTCTTAGGGAACGAGATAAACAGGTTGTTTAAACAATATAACTGTTCTTCTAATCAACACTTTCTTTAGTCTTTAGGTTCATCTTCCCCAACAAGTCACATGTATGCTAATTGACTGAGCATGAAATTAAGTGCACCAAGTCAGAATTCCCACGCTGGTCAGGGTTCTTCCCAGGTTGACTCAATCCTACCTATATAACCTACAGTCTCAAATTAAATGCTTCATTGTGTTTAGCCATCCTGTGCACCTGTGATGATACCCTTTTTGAATCTAAGATGTTACACTATACAATTTAATTTTAATTATTGGCAGTTGAAAAATTTAAAATTGAAAAGGTCTTCAGAGATCTTTGTCATTATCTCCCTATATTTTACACATCAAGACAGCAAACAAAAATAAGAAGCTCAGAGATACTGAGTTTTCCAAGATTAAAAGTCTAGAATTTAAATCTCTTAAGTCCATGAATGCTGCCTTTTAAAGTACAACGTGCTATTGATCTCTATTTCCTGCTAGGGTTGTATGTAAATCCTTTCAAGTAAAATTTTTAAAAAGTAAAATAAAATATATTGCCTGACAAATTTCTGTTTGATCTTTTATTTTAGAATCAATTTGTGACAAAATTATGGTGAATGATGCTGCAATATTAAACATGTGTACCCATGACAGCCCCTACTGGTTCACCACCCTTCTTCAAATTATCCTCAAATAATATTGGCTATTTTTTCTTTTTTCTTTTTTTTTTTTTTTTTTTTTGCATTCTAGCATGAATATAAGCTGTTGGAATGTGATACTGGGGAGTTTTGAGAAGGAATTTATATTCTAGGGCTAGACACTTTCCTGAAAAACCCACAGGTACATCACCTGAGTGGCTATATGTTTGATCTTCTCTATAATCTCTTAGTATTATAAAATATATTATTTCATTTTGAAGTAATCTTTTTCACTTTGTGTATTAATATTTTTCCTTAGTCAATGAGGATATGTGTCTGGTGCACATAAGTCTGGGGAGACTTGGGGGAATGTTATTTCTGACACATGATCTTCCAGATGCTAAAGGAACCAACAACTAAATATGTAAGTCCTGACTAAACTTAGCTAAAGATAGTGTGCTCTCTCAAAATTGCTCCTGCTCAAAGGCTCTTATTTCAGCATTACATATTTACAAGCAAAATCATATAGTGCTTGACTTTAAAAATGAATTCTCAATCCTGTGAATGTTAATGGTGAATAAGGGATATGTTTTATAATAGTTCACTTCCCCCTGTGGACAGGTACCTCTTTGATGCTGGCATTTCCAATTGCAGTGATTGCATTTATATGTTATTTTTAATCATATTTTAGCACATTTCCTCCTGTCTTCCCTCCCCTGACATCTGCCATTTTGAAAGCCTCTACTAAAAAGATAATGAAATTGATATCAGACCTAGAAGTTATGCTAAACATGACCTAATCATTTTTTACATTGTTATTTTTGTTTGTTTAACAGATTATCATATTAAAGGCTGAAAAGTCCACCTGGCTATGCAAAGTCCCATGGCCAAAAGGAGCAGAGGGTAGAGGTGGAACTAAAAGTCAGGCTTCAAGTCCAAGTTCTCCACCTTTCAAGACAAACTAGAACTGCCTACAGCTTATCACCCAGGTTAATTCAACTTACTATGCCCTCCTAGTCCTTCTTACTCCAAATAAATTCTATCCCACCTTTTTCAATCAATATGTAATAGTTATAAGTATATACCAGACACGGGACTTATACCAGTAAACTAACAAGCATGGTCCCTGTTCCTGCGATTAGTAAGATTTCACTTCTGAGTCCTTATGAAGATCAAGAAGCATATCTCATGTTTCCCTGAGACACTCAAATTTATGCAGCCACCCCCTTCACCTTGTTCCTTGCGGCTTCTCCATCATCAGAAGGCTAGCCTCTTGCCACACCTGCTTAGACACCCACTCTCTTTCTGTCATTTATACAATCCTCTGTTGATAGCAGTTGCTGGCAGCATCTTTTACTCAAGGTATTGTGGTTTGGAGATAAATTAAAAGCATGGAAGAGTGCCTTGAGCAATGGTGGCTGCTGTTAAAATGCTTTGGCAGTTTGTCAAGATTTAGCCACCTGCCTGGAAGTTTTATTCACCAGCGAATTCTCTGCTCCCTGTCACCTCCCTGCTTCTCTTCTCCAAAACTCATACACTCATCAGCAGTGGATCATTTCTGTATTTGCTCATTATAATCTTCATGAAAATCAAAGGTGTTTGACTCAAAAAGCCACATGGCATAAAACCAGACTTTTACTTTTTTTTTTTTTAATCTCTAATTTATTTTCTTCCAGATGACTACTTTCCAGTTTTCCTTCAAACACGGCATCATCCATTGCCAGAACACCTGATGGTTATGAAAGAGCAAATCCAAGTGCAAACAGAGTCATCTTTTCTAATTCTTCTCTGTTTCTCAATGGAGACAAAATAAATACATAAAAATAAAATCGAACTGATGAAAAATAATTAAAGCAAATCTCAAGATATTGGAAAGAAATAATTTTGAGTGATGCCAAAAAATTCTCCCATCTTGCCAAATTTCACACATTTTGTTTACTTCTTTAAAAAAAAATAACAGAGGAGACGTCTCTTTGTAAAGTTGTAGATATTTGGAGTAAATTATGAAATTTCAAAGAAAAGGACAGATGTGGTTTGAAGCCTGGAACTCTTGGGTTTTATTAAGAGAGAGGTAAACAATGGAGCCCAGCATTGGAGAGAAATGAAAGTAAACATTTTAGAGTTGGACCATTCTGTAACCCTGGAAAATTAATTTGTGCTGTGTAGAAACACAACAAGCACTCTGTGCCAACAGCTCTGTACTTAGAGAATCTGTTCATTAGCACAGCTGAACAGGCTGTACCAGTTCCACACTGGGTCATCTACCTACTTGTACTCGTGGCCATGGTCTCACTGGGACTAATTTCACAAAGATACGAAAGATGAACAACAAGAAAGGTGCAGTTTGTAAAGTATGTTTTGTGGCTTACGCCAGGAATCAAAGAAAGCCAGAGTGACACTTCAAATCACACTAGAAAAGAGAAGAAAACAATATTCTCCTTACTTGAATGTTCAGTTTTAATGGTAATTTTTATCTTGAGACTGTAAATTGTTTGAAAGAAGGAATCACACAGTGTGCTTATTTCATAATTCCCAGGTAAGCAGACTAACATATTCCATGCCCAATATCTGGATGGTGGATCACAATTTTCAGTGTTACACATAAAAGGGCAGAAGTAGAAGGAAGCAAATGGGTCCAAGAAGCAACTCCTTTGTTCTACAGAAGAAACCTGGCACGCACAAAGTGAGATTTTTGGCAGAACAAGGACAACCTAGACAGCATATTAAAAATCAGAGGCACTACTTTGCCTACAAAGGTCAGTCTAGTTAAAGTTATGTTTTTTCTAGTAGCCATGTATGGATGTGAGAGTTGGACTATAAAGAAAGCTGAGCACTGAGGAATTGATGATTTTAAACTGTGGTGTTAGAGAAGACTTGAGAGTCCCTTGGACTGCAAGCAGATCAAACCAGTCAGTCCTAAAGGAGATCAATCTTGAGTATTCATTGGAAAGACTGATGCTAAAGTTGAAACTCCAATACTCTGGCCATGTGATGCACATAACTGACTCTGGGAAAAGATCCTAATACTGGGAACAGGTTGAAGACCCTGATGTTGAAGGCAGGAGAAGGGGATGACAGAGGATGAGATGATTGGATGGCATCACCAACTCCATGCACATGAGTTTGAGTGAGCTCCAGAGTTAGTGATGGACAGAGAGGTCTGGCGTGCTGCAGTCCATGGGGTCACAAAGAGTCGGACACGACTGAGCAACTGAACTGAACTGAAGGACAATATTGATACATAAGTCTGAGCTTCATGCTTGTCCAATGCTAGTTTGAGTCTCTGGGCTATACTTGACCCTACTCAAATGACATGCTGAATATTACTAGCTAGTCAACTGTTTTAAATGTTTCCTTTTCTGTTCCTGCATTTTCAAATCCTATTCATCTTTTAAAATCCAGGGGAAACTCCATGTCCTTCCTAAATAATTCCACCATCAACCTCTCTATTCCAGCCATTCTTCACTAAAGCTGGGGGGTTGTCCATGCTTCCCTGATAAATACTGTGGCTGCAGAATCCACATTACCCACTGCTGTTGCCACAGAAACTGGCTTCTCTTCCTCTTTCTTTTCTTTGACGTTTTGTCTTTGCCTAAAAATCCCTCGTAATTCTTGCTGTGATTGGAAAACATTTTAAATATTAAGAAAACATTGCCTTTTGTCTTCCTTTTTGCCTGCTTTCTCCTTCCTTTCACTGAACTACATCTCTGATTCTATTATTATCCTAATGGTGGAAGGATGGAGTAGCACACAGATATTTATAAATTCTTAAAAGGTTAAATCTTTCAGAGCAGGTAGAATGTTCTCAAAGATCAAGTGAACGACATGAAAGAAGCCCTTAGAAGAAAAGTGAAAACAGAATTCACTTGCATCCTTTGCTATAATAGCATATTTTCCTAAGCTGATTTGGAAAGTGGAGAAACAAAGTTCTGGAAATCCCACAACAAGGAAGGTCTGGTCCTTAAATCACTGCAGTATTGCTGGTTAATGGCAAGACAACCCAGTTGGAAAGTCAGCAGAGTTTCCGAGTTCTAAGCACAGAGTTCTCAGATTTAATCAAAATTTCCAAGTCCCAAGCATGGATCTGAGGCAAGATAGAGCCTGAGAACTTGAAGAGGTCATGTGCCTGGGAACTGTGGATGCCTTAGAAGTAAACTATAGAGATGGATGATGGGGTTTCAGATATTCCCAAACCTTCAACCTATACATAAAATCCTAGAATTCTGTACTAGCTTAAGAAAATTCCAAGAACAACTAAACTAAAGGTTTGAACACCTGGAAGAATGGGAAACCATATTTAGAAATAAAGCTGAATAACCGAGAAATAAGAAAAAGGTATTTCTTATACACTAGACTTTAAATTTGAAAATTCATTTCTCCACCTCACCTTGCTAGATTTAGAATCAGTTCAGACTTGAAGGGGCTGAACCAACTGGGAAAAAAAGGGAAGTAATATCCTCTTAACAAAACCTTTAGGCGGCTGCAAGAGCCGGGGCGCTAGGCGCAGGCGGCTGCGGCCGAGAGGAGCTACCCCAGGTTGGAGGTCAGGGGCAGCGGCCTAGAGTGCCAGGCTGCAATGGCACACGAATGGCCAAGAGGAGCTACCCTGCATCCGAGGTCAGGAGCGGCAGCAGGGAGGAGCTACCCCGTGTCCGAGGTATGTGGTGGCCAGGAGGAGCTACCCCGCATCCGAGGTCAGGGGCAGCGGCCGGGAGGAGACACCGTGGCTGGGAGGAGACACCCCGTCTGAGGTCAGGGGCAACGGCCGAGGGGAGCTACCCCACATCCGAGGTCGGGGCAGTGGCAGGGAGCAGACACCTCGCCTCCAAGGTCAGGGGCAGTGGCCGAGAGGAGCTACCCTGAGTCCAAGGTTAGTGGCAGCTGGGAGAAGACACCCCGCGTCTGAGGTCAGGGGCGGCCAGGAGAAGCCACCTCGCACCTGAGGCCAGGGGCGGTGGCCCTGAGGAGCCACCCCTAGCCCAAGGCCAAGGGTGGCAGCTGAGAGGAGACACCCATGCCCGAAGCCAGGGCTGGCGGCCGGGAGAAGCATCCTGAGGAGCAGTGGCTGCACAGGCGCAGGAGGGCCTAGAGGAGCTATCCCACGTTGAAGTTCAGGAATCGCAGCGGTAAGGAGATAACCCTCGTCCAAGGTAAGGAGCAGCAGCTGTGCTTTGCTGGAGCAGCGCTGAAGAGATACCCCATGCCCAATATAAGAGAAACCCAAGTAAGATGGTAGGTGTTGCAAGAGGGCATCAGAGGGCAGACACACTGAAACCATACTCACAGAAAACTAGTCAATCTAATCACACTAGGACCACAGCCTTGTCTAACTCAATGAAACCAAGCCATGGCTGTGGGGCAACCCAAGACTGGTGGGTCATGGTGGAGAGGTCTGCCAGAATGTGGTCCACTGGAGAAGGGAATGGCAAGTCACTTCAGTATTCTTGCCTTGAGAACCCCATGAACAGTATGAAAAGGCAAAATGATAGGATACTGAAACAGGAACTCCCCAGGTCATTAGGTGCCCAATATGCTACTGGAGATCACTGGAGAAATAACTCCAGAAAGAATGAAGGGATGGAGCCAATGCAAAAACAGTACCCAGCTGTGGATGTGACTGGTGATAGAAGCAAGGTCCAATGCTGTAAAGAGCAATATTGCATAGGAACCTGGAATGTCAGGTCCATGAATCAAGGCAAATTGGAAGTGATCAAACAGGAGATGACAACAGTGAACGTTGACATTCTAGGAATCAACGAACTAAAATGGACTGGAATGGGTGAATTTAACTCAGATGACCATTATATCTACTACTGTGGGCAGGAATCCCTCAGAAGAAATGGAATAGCCATCATGGTCAAAAAAAGAGTCCGAAATGCAGTACTTAGATGCAATCTCAAAAACGACAGAATGATCTCTGTTCGTCTCCAAGGCAAACCATTCAATATCACAGTTATCCAAGTCTATGCCCCAACCGGTAATGCTGAAGAAGCTGAAGTTGAATGGTTTTATGAAAACCTACAAGACCTTTTAGAACTAACACCCCCAAAAGATGTCCTTTTCATTATAGGGAATTGGAATGCAAAAGTAGGAAGTCAAGAAACACCTGGAGTAACAGGAAAATTTGGCCTCGGAATGCGGAATGAAGCTGGGCAAAGACTAATAGAGTTTTGCCAAGAAAATGCACTGGTCATAGCAAACATCCTCTTCCAACAACACAAGAGAAGACTCTACACATGGACATCACCAGATGGTCAACACCGAAATCAGATTGATTATATTCTATGCAGCCAAAGATGGAGAAGCTCTATACAGTCTACAAAATCAAGACCAGGAGCTGACTGTGGCTCAGATCATGAACTCCTTATTGCCAGATTCGGACATAAATTGAAGAAAGTAGGGAAAACCGCTAGACCATTCAGATATGACCTAAATCAAATCCCTTATGATTATACAGTGGAAGTGAGAAATAGATTTAAGGGCCTAGATCTGATAGATAGAGTGCCTGATGAACTATGGAATGAGGTTCGTGACATTGTACAGGAGACAGGGATCAAGACCATCCCCATGGAAAAGAAATGCAAAAAAGCAAAATGGCTGTCTGGGGAGGCCTTACAAATACCTATGAAAAGAAGAGAGGTGAAAAGCAAAGAAAAAAAGGAAAGATATAAGCATCTGAATGCAGAGTTCCAGAGAATAGCAAGAAGAGATAAGAAAGCCTTCTTTAGCAATCAATGCAAAGAAATAGAGGAAAACAACAGACTGAGAAAGACTAGAGATTTCTTCAAGAAAATTAGAGATACCAAGGGAATATTTCATGCAAAAATGGGCTCAATAAAGGACAGAAATGTTATGGACCTAACAGAAGCAGAAGATATTAAGAAGAGGTGGCAAGAAATCACAGAAGAACTGTACAAAAAAGATCTTCATGACCCAGATAATCATGATGCTTTGCTCACTAATCTAGCACCAGACACCTTGGAAAGTGAAGCCAAGTGGGCCTTAGAAAGCATCACTATAAACAAAGCTAGTGGAGGTGATGGAATTCCAGTGGAGCTATTTCAAATCCTGAAAGATGATGCTGTGAAAGTGCTGCACTCAGTATGCTAGCAAGTTTAGAAAACTCAGCAGTGGCCACAGGACTGGAAAAGGTCAGTTTACATTTCAATTTCAAAGAAAGGCAATGCCAAAGAATGCTCAAACTACCACACAATTGCACTCATCTCACATGCTAGTAAAGTAATGCTCAAAATTCTCCAAGCCAGGCTTCAGCAATACGTGAACTGTGAACTCCCTGATGTTCAAGCTGGTTTTAGAAAAGGCAGAGGAACCAGAGATCAAATTGCCAACATCTGCTGGATCATGGAAAAAGCAAGAGAGTTCAGTTCCAGAAAAACATCTATTTCTGCTTTATTGACTATGCCAAATCCTTTGACTGTGTGGATCACAATACACTGTGGAAAATTCTGAAAGAGATGGGAATTCCAGACCACCTAACCTGCCTCTTGAGAAATCTGTATGCAGGTCAGGAAGCAATAGTTAGAACTGGACATGGAACAAGAGACTGATTCCAAATAGGAAGAGGTGTACATCAAGGCTGTATATTGTCACCCTGCTTATTTAACTTATATGCAGAGTACATCATGAGAAATGCTGGACTGGAAGAAACACAAGCTGGAATCAAGATTGGTGGGAGAAATATCAATAACCTCAGATATGCAGATGACATCACCCTTATGGCAGAAAGTGAAGAGAAACTAAAAAGCCTCTTGATGAAAGTGAAAGAGGAGAGTGAAAAAGTTGGCTTAAAACTCAACATTCAGAAAACGAAGATCATGGCATCCGGTCCCATCACTTTATGGGAAATAGGTGGGGAAACAGTGGAAACAGTGTCAGACTTTATTTTTCTGGGCTCCAAAATCACTGCAGATGGTGATTGCAGCCATGAAATTAAAAGACGCTTACTCCTTGGAAGGAAAGTTATGACCAACCTAGACAGTATATTCAAAGCAGAGACATTACTTTGCCAACTAAGGTCTGTCTAGTCAAGGCTATGGTTTTTCCTGTGATCATGTATGGGTGTGAGAGTTGGACTGTGAAGAAGGCTGAGTGCCGAAGAATTGATTCTTTTCAACTGCGGTGTTGGAGAAAACTCTTGAGAGTCCCTTGGACTGCAAGGAGTTCCAACCAGTCCATTCTGAAGGAGATCAACCCTGGGATTTGTTTGGAGGGAATGATGCTAAAGCTGAAACTCCATTACTTTGGCCACCTCATGCGAAGAGTTGACTCATTGGAAAAGACTTTGATGCTGGGAGGGATTGGGGGCAGGAGGAGAAGGGGCCGACCAAGGATGAGAAGGCTGGATGGCATCACGGACTCGATGGACATGAGTCTGAGTGAACTCCAGGAGATGGTGATGAACAGGGAGGCCTGGCGTGCTGTGATTCACGGGGTCGCAAGGAATTGGACATGACTGAGCGACTGAACTGAACTGAACTGAAGACCTTTGTTAGCAAATGTGTTCTGGTCTCAACACTAGTCTTCTCAGCAGCATTCCTGGGCCTCATCCCTTTGAAGAAACTGTCATCACTTAATTGCCTATGAAGCTCTGAGATCTCAGGTAGTGCCCCCAGTTTTCTCATCTTCTACACAAGGGATACTAATTGTCCTTATAATTTAGGAAGATTAAATTAATTAATACATGTTGTTGTCTTGTCGCTAAGTCATGTCTGACTGTTTGTGAGCCCATGGACTGCAACCCACCAGTCTCCTCTGTCCATGGCATTTTTTAAGTAAGACTACTGGAGCGAATTGCCATTTCCTTTTTCAAGGGATATTCTCAGATCAGGGGTCAAACCTGCTCTCTTGCATTGGCAGGCAGATTCTTTACTGCTGAGCCACCTGGGAAGGCCAAATTAATACCTGCAAATTACCTAAAACTCTAATTGTCACATAGTATATGATCAGTAATCTGGAGTAGGAAAAGGCAATCCACTCCACTATTCTTGCCTGGAAAATTCCATGGCGCCTGGTGGGCTACAGTCCATGGGGTTGCAAAGAATCAGACACGACTGAAGCAACTAAACACACACATTGGGCTTCCCCAGTGGTTCAACAATGAAGAATCTGCCTGGAATGCAAGAGACACAGAGGAAGTGAGTTTGATCCCTGGGTCAGGAAGATCCCCTAGAGGAAGAAACAGCAACCCACTTCAGTATTCTTGCCTGGAGAATCCCATGGATATAGGAGCCTGGAAGGCTAGAGTCCATGGGGTCCTAAAGAGTTGGATACAATTTAGGGACTAAACAAACAAACCAAAGAAACAAATTTTTATATTAATGAGCTATCTTCTTGATTCTCTCCTTTCCTGGATTGGGATGATGTGACTGCTCTTGTTCTTTGAAATGGAAATTATTATGTAGAGATATTGGCTTTGTCTCTAGAGTGTAAAATACAACATGGAAAAGGACACTGAGGGGAGAGAAGGTGGGTATAGAGAAGTAGAATCTTTTGTTGGACATCTTCTTTGCCTTCACATAAGGAGTTAAAAAGAAATAATCAAATCTTTAAAAATTCTCAAAAGAAATATGCAGTCCCTTCCAGGATGTGATGAAAGGAGAGAAAAATGTGAGACCAATCCTGGGGAACAGCCAGAAAAAAAAACCCTCATCCTTTTCTTGGAGGACATAAATGAAAACTTGACAGCCAGGAATCAGCCAGCCAGACAGAGCCATCCCCTCAGGGATGAAAACAGACTGGTAGCCTCAGTTTCTCAAGAATCCTTACCATCCTGCTGTGACACCTCCCCTTTAAGCCTCAGCACCTACTGCTACATGTCTGCAGGCCCTGCCCTGCTGAATCACTGAGTGCAAATGAAAGGGATCCTGAGGACTTGGAGCTAAGATAATTCCCCTTCTTACATAGCAGCAGAGACCTGATCCTGGAGATGCAAATTTAAATTCTGAATGCATTACCCCACAGGAACATTGCTATGCTTTGTATTTAGTTTCCATACTGTTATTAGGACATTACTGTAGTTCAGCTACATTATGACTTAAATAGGCTTTTGTGAGTAGCTTAGGAAGTAAAACACCATATCTAAAACATATTTCTCTGGGAAAAATGCCTCCCAACTTCAAAAATGGACTTGTAAATCAAACTTCTTTTCAATATATGGAAAGGAAAATATTGGTAGCGTGTGTTTCATTTTTATTTGAATGAGTCTTATATTACAAACTCAACCTAAAATACTAAAAGGCAGATTACACTAGAGATTTCTTATAACAGTGTACCTACACATATCATCCAATATTTGTACACATGTTCAGCATAGTATTTCTTACATAGATATTCAATTAATACTGGTTAGAACTGACTTCTTAGGCCCACCAGAGCTGGCTTTTCTGAGAAAATGCTCTCTGAGTCATCAAACCAAATTTGTTGTTGTTGGCTAGTTGCTAAGTTGTGTCTGACTCTTTTGCGACCCCATGGACTGTAGCCTGCAAGCTCCTCTGTCTATGACACTTGCCCAGGCAGACATACTGGTTGCCATTTCCTCCTCCAGGAGATCTTCCTGACCTAGGAATGAACCTGCATCTCCTGCATTGGCAGGTGGATTCTTTACTGGTGAGCCACTAGCAAAGCCCAAAGCATACCTGTTAACTAATTTGTTTTGATTGAAGTTTGTTTTTCCCAAAAGTTGTGCTCTGTATTTCTAATACTCGGATGGAAACAAACAAATAAACACACACAAAAACTGTGCACCGTATTTTCTAGGAACTACTTGCTTACAGTAGAGCAAGCACATAGGCAGCAGCAAGTCCTGTGTAATCGACACTGGCTTGTATAAGAGACCACTAGGAATTACCCCTAATGATATTTCATTTCCTGTTCTTTTCCCCAAGAGCAAAATCATCATGGAGGTCACATTAGACACAACGTGTTTGTTTTTCCCTTCTCAGTGTTTGTCTCCATGATTGGGAGCAAACCTCACCTCATTTCCTCTGCTCAACACCACCTCTCTTCCTCATGCTTCCCCTCCTGCTCTTCCTTTTTTTATTCTCCACCCGCCCTCCTGCCAACTTTGAAAACTCTAATGACTAGAATAAACCAAAATGTCAACATTTGCAATTCTGGAGCTTCATTTAAGCAATAAAAATAATAATTAAAAGGGTAAAACCTTAGAGAAATTTCTTCATTTTATATGGTTTGCCAGTGATGATAGAAACTCAAAAAAGCTAGTAAAAGAATTAATTAGAAACAGCCAAAGCTCGACAAGCTTTGCAAGTTAATGAAGCAGAGAGGAAAATGTCATCTCTGAGACCCAGAGCTGCACTGGCTTGGATAATATCCACTCCTGCCTTACTCTCCTAACTAAACCTCTTTTAATCTCTCCTTGAGAAATCAATGCTAATGACACGGATTTACCAAGAAATGACAGCAGCATAATACGCTGAGAGCTGCTCCTATTTAATGTAAGTTAGTTCTGATGGGAACACTCAGAGTTTCATTTTGACAGCAAGTTGTTGTTTTGCAGGCTCCTTATGGGACTCAAAATAATGGAAGAGCTTCAGTCTATTTTATTTTGATTCTTTCCATTGTGCGTTTGTTTTTTATATTGCTCCCTCTATCCCTCTTTCCAAAGCAGATTTCTCTTCTCTAGCCATAAGACTCCCCTCCCTGCCATCCCCATCCACATTCTACAATCCAGTCTTATTTCCTCTATCTTTTTTCAGAATAGTTCTCTTAAGGCCACAGGTGGCATTGTTGTGTGCAGTTTTTTTCTCCATGTCTCCCCTACAAAAGATAATTTATGTATATACATCTACTTATTTGTTTCTATCTCATTTGCCTATTTGTGTGGTTGCTGTGCTCAATACAGGATTTTTCAATAATATATCTAAAATGCAAAATTCATATAAATATAAGAAATGCTATTAAAAATAAATATTCACAGTACGTAACAGTCCTGTTCTTAGGCACGTTGTAGTAACAGAGACACATTCCACTATTTATTGCACCTGTAAAGATTTAGAGTCATAAGAAACAAGTGTGTCTGTTTGCCCCCTTACTATATCTAGTAGTGACTTTGGGAAGGAAATTCAATTCTTATGAAGTTATTTTTTATCCTGTAAAGAGATGTAAGTAAAGTATCTATCCTATATTTCCTGGTCTGTAAGAAGTAATGCAAAATGCCTGTCACATATCTGGTCCCCAATAATCCTGCTTTCTTCCTTGTTTCCTTCTATAATTTCTTCCTTTGTAGTTTTGAAAATATATTGCACCTCATTTTTGCATGGGAGTCCATCAGTCATTTAAACACAAGCCACTATAGTCACACAGGCTTCTTTCCTTTGGGATAAATATCTCAGTAGTAGTGTCAAGCATCCCTTCAATGACACAGATATCAGCGAAAGCAATTTGTCATTATTTCCCCTAATGTGAAGCTTGTACAGATGGATTAATTAGTGTAAAATATAATGCTTATTTCTATGGCCTTTCTAAGAATATTGTTGGGAGTAGATTCAGGTTTTGTGAGGCTTAAATCTTGCACAATTAGACTGTCCTCTTTTAATACAGAGAATGCAGAATTGGATACAAAGACATGGAGTAGTCATAAAGCTCAAGCTTCATTTAGTTTCATAAAAAAGGACAAATAAGATTCCTCTCACGTAAACATCCCACCCTGCCACCTAGCCAGGTCATTTGGGGAACTCCTAAAATTTAGTTGGCAGTTAGTCTGGTGAGGAGGAAAGAAGAGACAAAAATGTTCCTAAAGGTACTGAGGTAAAGTTTCTGCTTTTAAAACAGGAATCAGTTTGGTAATTTAAAAAAAGGAAAGCATGAGTTCCCCATCCTGAACCCCCCTCCCACCTCTCTCCCCATACCATCTCTCTGGGTCATCCCAGTGCACCAGCCCCAAGCATCCTGTGTCCTGCATTGAAGCGAGACTGGTTATTTGTTTCTTACATGATATATTGATGTATGGCAAAAACCAATACAGTATTGTAAAGTAAAATTAAAAAAAAGTAAAAAAAAAACTTTTAAAAATACTTATATTAATAATGTTTACCCATGTCAATATAACCTGGGGTAGGTTAAGGCACACCTTTGTATGTGATAATGCCTTTTTATGTAACTTGGCATATCAAATAAACCAAATTAGCTTAGAATCTCCTTTTTTTTTAATGTAAGGGAAAAAATCATTTAGATTTTTCCAAGAGCTCTCTGGGAGATTTGAAAGTCTGTTTGAAAACAAAAAAGGTTAATTTAGAAATTGATTTTGGAAAGTTGTCAAAATTTCAAAATTTTTGAATACTTGATTAAATGGTATCACAGAAAAAAATTAAATAAAAAAAAAAAAGAAAGCAGAAAGCTCTGCTTTGGAGCAACTGCTGCTGCTGCTGCTGCTGCTGCTGCTAAGTCGCTTCAGTCGTGTCTGACTCTGTGCGACCCCATAGACAGCAGCCCACCAGGCTCTCGCATCCCTGGGATTCTCCAGGCAAGAACACTGGAGTAGGCTGCCATTTCCTTCTCCAACTAAATATGTGAAAATAAAACCAGAGTCACACTACATTAGTAATTTCAGATAGGTTGCTATTGATGGAAAGGTTCTAGAGATATCATGAGTTTGGGTGAATGTGACTTTATATACTGGGATCCGGGAGATGAGTTTTCAGTCTCATAAAGAATGAGAAGAGTTCTTTAAACCAAGAGGCAGGAAAAGGGAAGACCCAGTAGATCGAGTAGAGGAAACACGTAGCACAGAGCCTGGTAGCCTGGAAAGGCTATGGAATATGAAAAGAAAGAAAAGAAGGTTAATGGTATCCGATGAATTTAGAAAGATTGTGCCTATTTATTTAACAAAATAAAAATTACACAATTATCAGGCAAAATGCTAAAGTGAAAGTGGCTCAGTCATGTCTGACTTATTGCGACCCCATGAACTATACAGTCCATGGGATTCTCAAGGCCAGAATACTGGAGTTGGTAACCTTTCCCTTCTCCAAGGGATCTTCCTAACCCAGGAATCAAACCTAGGTCTCTGCATTGCATAAGGATATTTTACCAGCGAGCCACAAGGACAATCCGATAATACTGGAGTGGGTAGCCTATCCTTTCTCCAGAGAATCTTCCCAACTCAGGATAAGGCAAAAAGCATAAGGCAAAAACATAAGCAAAAATGTACTTTGTTATCATTGAATACACTAAAGTCTTACATGTATACTGTTTGCCTTTCTATCAGAAAGTAAGTTAGGAGAAAAATTGGTACTAGACTTCAGATCATGTACACAACTTTATTCATAGTGAATGCAATGATCACCTAAAGCCTACAATCTCTCAAACTCAAACTAATTGATTATTCCAGTAGATAATTTTTAAAAACTCATTGATAATAACTGTAACACTTTTCAACATTTCTCACAAAATTAGAAAATTGGAATTGTTGGTGGGATTGATGTTGCTTCGTTTCTCTCAGATTCTCAGCATTTTAGTGCATCATTTCATAGGTTATGTAGCCTGAAATTCAAAGTTCAAATGCCAAAGTTCCGTTAGGATCTTGAACGAGGCTGTGCCACCTTTAAAGTACAATTGTAGATAACTTCTATCAACCAAATTTGGAATCTGGGGCTTAATTCCTCTCTTGCTGCTGCTGCTGCTGCTAAGTCGCTTCAGTCTTGTCTGACTCTGTGCAACCCCAGAAATGGGAGCCCACCAGGCTCCCCCATCCCTGGGATTCTCCAGGCAAGAACACTGGAGTGAGTTGCCATTTCCTTCTCCGATGCATGAAAGTGAAAGTGAAGTCACTCAGTAGTGTCTGACTCTTAGCAACTCCATGGACTGCAGCCTACCAGGCTCCTCCATCCATGGGATTTTCCAGGCAATAGTACTGGATTGGGGTGCCATTGCCCTCTCTGGATTCCTCTCTTAGAACATCAAAGAGGGAGGGCATATGAGTTACAAGGATGGGTATTAGTTTTACTCTGGAAAAAATTAAAGAGCTCAGAGTATAGCAGCATAAACTTCATGTTGCAGAGATAATTCACTGTCTACAAGTCTCATGCTTCCTTTGTTTGCTGTTATGTTTTTGCTACTTAGTAGTTATCTATCCAAGGACTTTATTTCCCAATTCCTTCACTTCTACTCCCTGGTTTGAGGAGGGGTTGAGTATTCCTCACCAGTAAAGTGTGAACATAAGTGACATCACTTCTGAAACAAGTTAAATAGCCAATGTATTTTCTCCTGCCTAATTTATTGCATAATGAAGCCATATTGAATCATGAGAAAGAAATAAATGTATATTAAGATGCTAAAATTTTGGGGTTTGTTATAGCATCTTATATAACCCAATTAATGTATAGAATCTTCAAAATTCTTGAGGTATAGCAACCTTTGTTAACTATGTACCCCACTAGAAGGGTAAAATTAAAGAGTTTTGTTGTGTTCAGTCATTGTTTTATTTTCTTGAATGAAAGAAGATCTTCTGGGGATGGCTAAAAGTGGCTCTCCTGAAAGGTAGGCATGGAACTGATTGAAATTGTAGCAGAACAAACCTGACCCCACATTGATTCTATTCCTTTAGCTCTACCTTTGTACTCTGTTGCTTGTGCTTAGTCATGCTGGCTCTGTATCTTTGCTGTGTATAACGGACTTTTGGACTCAGAGGGAGAAGGAGAGGGTGGGATGATTTGGGAGAATGGCATTCTATCATGTATACTATCATGTAAGAATTGAATCGCCAGTCTATGTCTGACGCAGGATACAGCATGCTTGGGGCTGGTGCATGGGGATGACCCACAGAGATGTTATGGGGAGGGAGGTGGGAGGGGGGTTCATGTTTGGGAACACATGTAAGAATTAAAGATTTTAAAATTAAAAAAAAAATGAAAAAAAAAAAAAAAAGAATGTTGACTGTAGCCTGCAGTATACAATGTAGTCCATTCTCAAGGTTCCACCCTTTAAACAATTGTCTATTCATAGAGAGGTTTAAAAGTTATGAATAAAGAATAGCTTCTGGCTTTTTTGAGATTTATAAAAAACATTATTACCAGACCTATATGGACAGCTGCAAGGACAAAGGATTCCAGCAGGAAGAAGTATTAACATCTAGCCATATCACCTCCCCTTTTAGTATAAAGAGGCCTAAATTCTATCTCTGGATAGATGGTTCTTTGGAATACTAGTTGACAATCTTCTCAGCTCTCTGGCTTTCTGAATAAAGTTGGTATTCCTTGCCCTAACAATTTGTCTCTCAATTTATTGGGCTGTCATTCTTTTAGCAGTATGAGCTTGGATTCAGTAATAAAATGACTTTGGAAGATACTATTTTCTTAATTAATTAATTTTTGATTGCATTGGGTCTTCACTGCTGTGCATAGGTTTTCTCTAGTTGCAGCAGCAGGGACTACTCTTCCTTCCAGAGCATAGGCTTTTCATTGTGGTGGCTTCTCTTGTTGCAGAGCATGGGCTTTAGACGCACAGGTTTCAATAGTTGTGGCACATGGACTCAGTTGTGGGATCTTCTAGGACCTGGAATGGAGCCGATGTCCCATGCATTGGCAGGCTGATTCTTAACCACCAGACCACTAGGGAAGTGTAGAAGATATTATTAGAGAAGCAAATTATCCTAAATTCAAATTCATTCAAGTTAGCATCCCATAGGACAACAGAGTGTATCAAAGTATAGGGAGTGTAGGAGAAAAGAATGACAATTCTCAGTCTGTAGTATGGTTGATAATAAACCTGAAGTGAACTGGGTCTTTTGGGTCTAGTTATGTCCTGGAAGATACAGAAATGAAAATGTGAACTATCTAAAATAAAAATGAGAACTGTCTAATTGTAGCCCATGCAGAGCATTTTGTTGCATTTAGTGTGAGTAGGACTGTCCTCCCTGCAAAGTCATGCAGTAGTCTAGCACAAGCAGGCATATTGTGTGTGATCAATTTTTAACAGTGATACCATGTCACAGCAAGAAATTTTGGCAGTAGTGGACTGATCAGATCCCAGCTCTTTTCCAATTATAAAGTGAAAACTGAACATAGCCCCTTTTTAGGACAATTATCACTCTGAATGTTGCTCAGTAGTCAAGAGGGAGATACTGATGTTCTGTCAATAAGGCAGTTTAGGAATCAAATCATATATATATATATATATATATATATATATATCAAATCATCAAACATATGCATACATACATACATACATATACATACACACACACACACACACACACACACACACATATATATATGGTCTTCCCTTATGGCTCAGCTGGTAAAGAATACACCTGAAATGTGGGAGACCTGGGTTCCATCCCTGGATTGGGAAGATCCCCTGGAGAAGGGCAAGGCTACCCACTCCAGTATTCTGGCCTGGAGAATTCCTTGGACGATATAGTCCATGGGGTTGCGAAGAGTCAGACACGATTGAGAGACTTTCACTTTCACTTTCTCATATATATATATATATATATATATATTTTATAAGTATAATGTGGGAAAATCTTTATATATATGTGAAGATTTTTCAACATGTAATATTTTTAAATTTGTATAACTTCTTATACTTTATAAAGGATTTTCACAAGCTTTATTTTATTTGACCTTCTTAGCAACTCAATAAGATAGATATTATCATCTCAATTTTATTGATAAGAAAACTGTGGTTCATGGAGATAAAGTAACTTGCTCAAGATTACACTAATATTAAGTTGATGAAGGCACAATTCAAATACTAGATTTTATCTAACCTACAATCTTAAACTTTTACCTCAAAACCATGATGTAACCAACTATAATCCAGATAAATGATGTATCAAAATTTGCTCTGAAGATTTTTGGTTGCTGCCTTATAGCTGCCTCTGTGGTTTTTCTCCATAATCTCTGCTGGTTACTTGCAAAGAAGCTACAGACAACTTCATCGTTCTTTCCTGCTTCACGTATTCCTTTCCAAAAGCTGGCTGACATCTAACTGCATTGGTTTAAGAAAGATGAAAAGCAACTTCTACCTAGTCATACACACCAGAGACATTTGATTTTATACAAAATAAGTTAATTATTTGAAGTCTACATTGATAAATGATTGACAACTTTGTACACTTGAGTAAATTCAAAAGAAGCAGCACCTAAATACTTACGTACAGATTCTGTTATAATAGATTTGGATAATGTTCATGAAGATGAGCATGTTGGCAGAAGGGGGAGAAAGCAAAAATAATTTGTTTTACATCACACGGTTTCCTCCTACTCCTTCCTGAAGGCAGAAACTGAACACTCAGAGTTTTGTGGCACTGGATCCTAAAAAATCAATAATACTTTGCAATAGTTAAGTTTTCTTCTTCAGGGTATTAGCCCCTGCTCCTCCATTCTGATGTTTTCATCACAGGGGTTACTTTCTATTTTCTTCAAAAACTAAGTAGCTAAATATTGTGTATTTCCCATGTGATATGAGTGACCCAACTTCTGGGTGAGAAAACCGGGACATATAAAGAAAACCAGCTTCCATCTATGTCAAAAAGCCAATGGGGATGTTTTTCTCCTCATTGGGAAAAAAAAAAAATTTATATATATATATATATTCAATGTCAGCTTCAGACTATGGTCCCCATGCAGCAATTTTCTCAAATAGTGACCTTTTAGGAAATGATGGTCATGAAACTAATTTATAAAAGCATGAGATAAATACTAAAATAGAAACACTGAAGGTTTTAGCCTCCTGCAGGATCTAAGAAACTTGAAGGAAATATTTACCTTGACTTTTCCGCCATGGAATTACTTTGTGAATCTCACCATGAAGATGACTTTTTTCCAGTTATTCTCAATAGCATTTCTCTCAGGATGATCACTGCCTTTTCTCTTTCAAACTCTAATATTATATTGAAATATTGTGAGCATGCTCACATACTGTTGTGAATTCAAAAGGGTACTTACAACAAAAATAAACAAAAGACATTTCTTTCCCTATGACTTCCACCATCCTTACTTGAGTAGCTGATAAGTTTGTTCTTTATGAAGGCTTTCACATGAGAAAAATAAAAATGTGGAAATTTATGAGATGGAGGTTGAGGAGAAGTCTTGTTTTAATAAAAAGACTATATTCATCTGCGTTTATAGGACAACAACCCTGTTACCTGCAAAGTAAAAAGTCCAAATTTGTCAGACTGCTCTTTCTGTGTCTATAAGTTACCACACACCCAGACTAATGGGTTTTCCACACTGAATAGATTGGTTGTCTTGAAGTTAGGGACAACAATGTGCTATCTTTGGAAATTTGGTCATCTTGTCCATATGTTCATCATTTACACGTCTGCACAGAAATGTATAGGAATATGGATCTAGTGTGTATTTGTTTATGTAAACATTTCATCTGCCATGTATATGTTTACCTTTTTGTTTGCCTTTTGATTTGTTCCTGATACTCTATGGTTCCTTAAGATGAGTTCCCTATGAAAATGAGTTAGGCGGTTCAAAGAAATTATCACTTTCTAACCAAATGAAACATGCAATAATACTGTTTTTATATTTGTCAGTCAGTTATTAAAATATAATTTATTCAAATATGCATCTCTCATTGTTCTGAAGAGAGAAAAGAAATTTTCCCCGGACTTCAATCAAATATACTCCTGAGTTTCTTATCTATAGACACCTACTATTTTTAAGAACCAAGGTTGGGTGCACTTGCCTTTGCACAGTAAAGTCAATCTACCTGTGGATGGTTGTGGTGAAGGAAAATGCAGTGTTTATTGCAGAACACGAAGCAAAGAGTGCAGGCAACTAGTGTTTAAAAGGCCCAAGCCTTTCAGGAAAAGGTTTCAAAGAGAGACTGAGGAAGGAGCATTGTTGGGTGTGTGATTAGCTTATGGACATTCTACTGATTGGTGGTGGTAAGGTAATTGAGACTGAACATCATCAGCCATCTGGTTCCAATTGATCTGGAGTGTACGTGCTGGTGGGCAGCATACAGTTAACTTCTTCCACCTGTGGGAGTTTCAGTATCTGCAAAACAGCTCAAAGGACTTGGCTCAGAATGTTATCTAGAGAGCCTGAGGAGGAAATTTCTTTTTTCTTTTTTTTTCTGGTAGTCATATATGGATGTTAGAGTTGGACTATAAAGAAAGCTGGACACTGAAGAATTGATGCTTTTGAACTGTGGTGTTGGAGAAGACTCTTGAGAGTCCCTTGGACTGCAAGAAGATCAAACCAGTCAATCCTAATAAGATCAGTCCTAAGTATTCAATGGAAGGACTGATGCTAAAGCTGAAGCTCCAATATTTTGGCCACCTGATGCAAAGAACTGACTTCTTTGAAAAGACCCTGATGCTGGGAAAGATTGAAGGCAGAAGGAGAATGGGACAACAGAGGATGAGATGGTTGGATGGCATCACCAACTCAATGGGCATGAGTTTGAGAAAGCTCTGGGAGTTGGTGATGGACAGGGAGGCCTGGTGTGTTGCAGTCCATGGGGTCACAAAGAGTCAGACATGACTGAGCAACTGAACTGAACTGAGCTGAGGAGGAAATAAAGTTCCTTGACTTTGTTTAATGACTAAACTATTATTTTGTCTTGCTTGAGTATTTTCCTTTCTGTATTTCCTCACTTTTTCTGACAGAATGCAGACTGAGGATGTATAGAAGCAGGTGGTCTGTTCTGGGAAGGCTCCATGGGATCCTGCTTGGTTACACTTTCAGCACTTAAATGAATCAAATAACCAAACACAGACAAGTTTTATGACACAGCTGCCCTTAATCTTTGCCTAGTTAACCCACACATGTCTCAGCAAAATATGGCACTTAACTCCATGACTATGACAGTTGTTTTCATAAAATGTTTTAATAGTTTTGTATCTGGTAAATCCAATAAATGTATCTTTATTGTCTTCATGATATTATTTGAAATAAAAAAAAATACCTTTTTCTTGAAAGACTTTTATACCTTTGGAATCTATGTCTCTAAACTGTACTTATTTCTTCCCCTCTATTTCTCTGATTCTACTTTTCAGTTTCCTTTATTTTCTATATTCATCTGCTTATGGATGTGTGATATATTCCTCAGGGTTTTTCCTCTCCCTTTCTAAATACTTTCTCTGGAAAACCTCAAATCTACCACCATTGAGTCAATTATTACTTTTTTTTAATTTTATGAATATATCTTCTTTTCTAAAATCTATTCTCATATGTATATATATACATATGTGTGTGTGTGTGTGTGTGTGTGTGTGTATTTCACCTTTCAACTGAATCTATACACTTGAATATTCTATGACACTTCAAGCCTTACATGGTCTTCTATATTCTCCTCCTTCTTTGTTTGCTGTATACTAAGGACTAAATGCTTATGTCCCCTGAAATTCACACTGACACCCTACCCCTCTACATATTGGTACTATGTTGTGTACCTTTGAGGTTATTATGATTTGATGAGGTCATGAGTGGAAACTTCATGATGATGAGTGCCCTTATAAGAGTCATGAAAGTGTTAGCTTCCCCGGTCTCTGCTTTCTACCCTGTGAAAATATAATAAGAAATTGGCAGTCCACACCTGAAAGAATGTGCTCACCAGAACTTGACCATACTAGCACCCTGTCCTCAGATATCTAGCTTTCAGAACTGTGAAAAATAAATTTCTGTTTTTAAGTTGCCTAGTCTATGGTCTTTTGTTATAGCATTCCAAGAAGACCAAGACACAGCTCCAGTGACTACCCTTCTATCCCCTCACGCATACTGCTTCTTGGCTATTCATGTCTGAGACCCAGCTTACATATTACTTCCTCTGGGAAGATGCTTCTGATTTATCTAGATGAACACTCTTGTGTAGGGCTGTCCTAACTCCGTGTTCACAAAGTTGATATTCTTGCCTGTTTCCTCAACTGAGATGCAAGTTCTAGAAGGAAGACCCTAGAGCCCCCAAAAATCCTGACAAAAAACCCATATTAAAAAAAAATCTATATAAATGAATGCATCCTTAAAAATGTTTATGATCCCACTGTTTACTATAAATAGCCCTATTTTACAGGTTATGGGCAAGCTGTGACTTACTTGCTAAGTCACTTCAGTCGTGTCCAACTATTTGCAATCCTATGGACTGTAGCCCACCAGGTTTCTCTGTCCATGAGATTTTCCAGGCAAAAATACAAGAGTGGGTTGCCCTGCCCTCTTCCAGGGGTTCTTCCCAAACCAGGGATCAAACCTGCATCTTTTATGTCTCTTTCATTGGCAGATGGATTCTTTACCACTGTGCCACCTGGGACACCCAAGCTGTGACTTACTACTATATATTTTGTAAGTCTCTTATTTTATTGCCCCTCATCTCCTAGTATAGTGTATAGTTTAAAAACAAAATAAATGTATCTCGTTTGAAATGATAAACTACTCTAAATTAAGTAAAATGTCTGAGAATTCTTATTACTTTGGGAAAAAACTGATACAATTTACAATACCATTCTTTTTTTTGTCCTTCTTCCCATCCCCATAATTTCTGTTTCCACAAAACTCCCGTAATAGCTGCATTATTAGTAAAGGCCTCATCTGTAGGTTCAGTTTTCCAATTGATTCCAATTAAAATAAATAGCTTCTCCTTTTCCAGGACTGTTTAATCCAGGATTTCTTAATCACGGAAAGGGAGGCTATCTCTGCAAATATTAGTGGTTAATTAATTTCATAGTTTACCAATTGGAACACTCAGCCATTTTTATTACCTGTGTTTGGATATAATCAGAGTTACTTTGGAAAATGGTTACTAATAGAGCTCTGTTACAAAGAAATCTTGTCAATGAATACCAATCTTCTCTTGATAGCTGTACTTTTTTCTGTAATTAGTTTAGCTGTTATTGTAGAATTTTAAATCTAGGAAGAACTTCAGGGAATATTGTAATTCTCTTTTTCTCTTAGATTTTTCCTCATTTACAAGTAAATAAACCAAAAGCTTCAGAGTATGAAGTGTGCACTATCAGTAATTGAGTCAAAGTTTAAAATATTTGACACATTGGTAAGACTGAAAGTTTTATGTTGACACTAAATTCAGATTCATTTGCCCTTTCTCTTGACTTTTGAATACCATTCATTCGATAGACCATTTACCATTCCTTCCTTCGTAAAACGATTTTTTCCCTTAGTTTCCATCGTTACATTCCTTGATTTTCTCACAACCTTCCTAATTATTGCATCCTAGCCCCTCTTGTAAGATTTTTATCCATTTCCCAGCCAGGAAGTTGGCATTCTTAAAGCTCAGTTTAGTGTCACTCTATTTTGGTCTTTCACAATTGCCTTTGGTTTATTACTTTGTCAGTGATTTTGAACTTGGTAATGGCAATTTGGTCCATCCAGTTACACAAAGCAGAAAGCTTAAGATTTCTTCTTCACTCCATTTTCCTCTTTCCTCATATCTAACACATCACTGATCCAGTTGGCTTTAACTGTTGAAAAGCATATCCAAGTAGATTTTCTTCTCTTTATTCCCATCATTGCCAAACTATGTCACCAAAGCATATTTGTAAAGACTATTACAATAACCTGGTTGATATTGGTCCATCTCCACATTTGGACTGTGGCTATCCATTCCCAGTAGTGAGGTCAAAATAATCTGAACACCAGTTATCTTCATAGGGACAAACAGACACTACATATACTTAAAATCCTTTAATGGCTTTCCATCATCTTCAAAATATGAATAAAAATCCTATTATTCTTTAGTTCTATTTGGCAATACAGCTGTATTCCTGGTTTAAAAAGTTGTTTGTAATCAGGTAGATAATATACAAATTTTAGTTTCACCATATGATAGCTGTTTGACTATGGATAAATTATTACACTTTTTTTCTCTAATCTCCTCACTTGAAGTATGAGGATAACAACACTAACCAATTCTTAGAGTTTACTATGAGGATTAAATGGATTAATTCACAGAAAGTACTCAGAGTGTTTGATACTCATAAGTATTTGATACCTATTTGCATAGTATCATCATAGCCACCATTATCATAAATCATCATACTGATCATCATCATCTTCATCATCTGAGTGTAAGAATTTCTGTTAGAAAACCTTCCTTGACCTCTAAATCAGCTTTTCTTCTCTGTATCTCTACTTCATAGAACTTGTCACAGATGATGAAAGCAAAGGCTTATTTCTCCCTTACCAACGCCTATTCTGAAGGAAGTTAATTATCATATCTTGGCACATTTAGGGCACAAACTGAATATGCAATAAATGTGTGTTAAATGAATGAATAAAGTCATACTATCTAAACACTACTAGTGACATACATTGCAAACCAATGTTTTATATATGTCTCTAACACTTCATTGCCTTCTGATAAAAATATCTCAAGAAGTTTCAAACAATGGAAAGTGTCAAAGGTCAAGTGGAGAAATTATTTATTATATGGGAACTAATAAAAATATGTTAATGCTCATCATTCATAAAATTTAAAAAGTAATACAAAAAAAAAACCCTTTAACTTTGAATTAAACCAGAACACTACAATGAGAGTAAGCACTGCTGTGCACTAAATCTTGAAATAAAAATATAATAAGTTATTGTATTGGTGCTTTTCAGAATTTAGTACACGTATGAAGCTTGGTTCAAAAAGTAATACAAGCTAACCACACAGATTTAGATTATTTTCAGGTATAGCCATGTATAGTGTGTGATGCATGCTAAATCACTTCAGTCATATCTGACTTTTGTGACCCTAGGGACCACTCCTCTGTCCGTAGGATTCTCCAGGCAAAAATACTGTAGTGGGCTGCTGTGCCCTCCACCAGGGAATCTTCCTGACCCTGGAATCGAATCCCTCTTCTCTTTTGTATCCTGCATTGGCAAACTGGTTCTTTAGCACTAGTGCCACCTGGGAAGCCCACATGTAGAGTAAACACTCTTTGATAAGTGAAAGAAAAGATGAATATTTAGAAAGATATTTCCATTTTAAAGAACAGCCTCACTCACACTATCACAAGTCATGTCAGAATGGTCTGACAGCATTCCCCAAAATGTCGTCATCACACTTCTATCTCAATTTTTAAAAAGTGCAATATGTACTCCCAACAATTTATCTTTGTACTTATTTATATGCATTTTATTATAAAATAATATATATAAAACATATTCCCTCAATATAGGGTAAGATGAAAAATGAACTATCAAGTTTTAATAACTTACTATCACACCCTAATGGATTTTGTTGCAAATTGCCTTATCTTGGTGTACCCTGCTTTGAAGACTCCTGGTGTAATCCATGTAACATGGTACTGGAATGTGTCCCTGAACTGATCCTGAGTGACTTTTTCTTTTTTTTTCTCTACCCTTATCATCGCCATTTTTTAACAGAATCTTTTCCAAAGATATTAATTCCTTCATTTATTTCTTAGCTATTCCAACTTTCTACTTTTCTCTAATGAAAAAAATCATTTAAACGTGAGAACTATGGTACATTTTATTCAATATCAAGAATTTTTTAAAAAGTATCAAGCCTATACTTTCTTCAAATTAAGATACTCCTTGTGGTTCATTTCCAGTGATAGGTAATCCCCATCTCAAATCACTTTGCTAAGAACATTGGTATTTGATAAATACATTTGCAGGGAGCAGTTATCCTCAAACTCCACTTTCATCAAGCATTGTCCCACCACAAAATATGATCAGAGATTAAGGACTCTGGGGACTCATGGGCTCTGAACTCATCAGCCTCGAATCCTACTATAAATTATCCAAATGAGGCACTTGGCAAGATTCTTAACTGATTGTGCTATTCGGAACACCTCCATTTCAATTAGAGGTAACCATGATACATGACAGCACAGAACAAAACTAATAATTTTTACTGATGTCAGGGAAGGTTATAGGACTTCAGGGAATTACAGCAAGTATTTCAAGAAATGCACGTTCACGGCAGCATTCCTGGTCCGTGTGTCTGCTTCTTGAATGAGAGGGTTTTATCTTAGTTTTCTGGTTCATGTCAAATGGATTCAGAGAATATTCATATATAAAAGTCTGGTTCGCAGGGAAAATTACTATGCTAAGGACTAAAAATGTCTGCTGAACCCCTGAATTCTGAATCATTTAGGTGATGAGCCTGGGTAAGCAATATGCAAGCAGGTGAAACACCTAACCCTCAGAAGAAGTTAAAAGATTTAGGGGTCACAAATATCTACTCTTCCTGGACCAATAGAAATCTTTAAATCCCTCATTAATGTTATATCTTAAAGCCAGTTTTAACTGAGTATATCTGAGCAGTATACCACATCAGCTAACATATTAGGTTCCCTAAGTTTAAAGATTGTACTGAAGATTTATTTCTCTTAATTTTGGAGTATTTGCTGAGCAGGAAACTAATAAATTTCATTCTGGGAGCAAACTGAGATATGAGGAATTAGGCATGTCACATACCATTAGAAAGCAGTTAGAGTCAAAGATTTTGGTACAAATATGAAAGTCACAAAAAACCTTTTTTTTTTTTTTTTTTTTACTAACTGGACTAATTACCAACTTTATGGCGTTGGCCTCCTTTTTCTTACTTTTATTTATTTTTTAATTTGGTTGCATTGGGTCTTGGTTGAGAGAAGCTCACGGGCTCAGTATTTGTGCTGCTCAGGCTTGGTTGCTCTGCAGCGTGTGGAATCATACTTTCTCGACCAGGAATTGAATCTATGTCCCTACATTGCAAGGCATATTTTTAACCACTGGACCACAAGAGAAGTTCTTTCTCCTTTTTCCTGACTCTGATTTTAAAAATTTACACTCCCTGTCCTTTTCTCCAGATAAGAAATATTGTGAGAATTTATTCATTTATTCCTTTTAAAAAATTAATTCAGAACACACATATTGTGTGCATTCTACGTCACTCAGTCATGTCTGACTCTCTGCAGCTCTAAGTACTGTAGCCTGCTAGACTCCTCTGCTCATGGGATTCTCCATGCAAGAATACTGGAGTGTGTTGCCATGCCCTCCTCCAAGGGATCTTATCAAACCAAGGATCAAAACCTGCTCTCTTACATCTTCTGCGTTGGCAGTGTTTTTTGTTTGCTTGTTTTTTGTTTGTTTGTTTGTTTTTACCACTAACATCACCAGGGAAGCCCATTAACCAAGATGGAAGGATACAAAAGTGAAAAAGTTTTTCCTCACCTCAAAGAGCTTTTGCATAGTCTTGCAGAAGAGACAAATTAAAGCTAGCATTCCCTGGTATGATACCATGAAAAGGGCACTTCACCTTCATTTTTTTCCTCCTCAAAATTCATATCTTCAAGTTAACCATGAGAACAACATACCCAAATTGAAGGATAGTCTATAAAACATCTGACCAGTTATCCTCAAATTTTCAATATAATGAAAAATGAATTAAGATTGAGACACTTTCACAGACCAGAGTAGACTTAAAGAGCTAATGATAAATAAATGCAATGTATTATTCCAGATTTGATCTTGGAAACACACACACAAAAGTTAAAAGTCATTAATGAAAAATCTGGTGAAGTCAAATAAAGTCAGAAGTTTAATGTACCAATAATGGTTATCTTGTTTTGACAAAAGCCATGATAATGTCAAATATTTACATCAGTGGAAACTGGGTGAGTGTTATACAGGAACTTCTGTACTATCTTTGCAAACTCTTCTAGAAATCAAACGTATGTATGTGTGTATGTGTTCAGTTGTGCCCGACTCTTTGCAGCCCCATAAACTATAGCCCACCAGGCTTCCCTGCCCATGGAATTTTCCAGACAATAATCCTAAAGGGTGCCATTTCCTACTCCAGGGGAATCTTCCCGTCTTAGGGATTGAACCCATGTCTCTTGCATCTCCTGCATTGGCAGATGATTCTTTACCACTAGTGCCACAAAAAAATCTAAAATTACCCCTAAATAAATGTTTACTGAAAAATTTAAAAGCACAAGAATAACTATAATATAATCAAAATGTCACAATATCCATTAGATAAGAACAAAGTTCTACTAGACTCTGGCAGTAAGGGATAATATTTCTGCATGAATAAAAGATGACTGCTTTTGTAGGAATCTGCAACAACTATTTCCGAAGCTAACCCAAACTTATGCCACACCACTTTACAGAGAAAAACAACCTTAGGGGTCTATTCTATGGGTCTAACCTTGGACACAATGCAAAAATATTTTTATAAGATAAAAGACAGAGACTCTGTTTTCCTGTAACTACAAATATACAGAGTTGTGAGGAAAGGATGTTTTAGGACATACACAGACAAGAGGTGGTATTCTTTCCCCAGAATTTTTTTTTTTTTAATAATAAAAGCTTGTGCACCAACAACCTTATACAATATCAGTGGCAACATGCTTCTCCTCGTTGAGCTGGACATCTTTAGCCACCACCCTCCTATCTTTGACACTTCGTTCTAGGCAGTTATGTCTCTATAATACAGAGTCAGACTCTACTTTTTGATGTCTGCCTGCTGACAGCTATGAAGCCCCACCTTTCCTTTTTCTGCTTATGACCTACATTTGGGCAAGCTGATATAAAAGCTCAGGTATGCCCTTCTTTGGCACAGACGGGAAGTTGAAGGCGGGTAATCATCTGCACAAGAATGCAAGGCTTCACCCCAGATATATCTCCTAAAGAATGTGAAAACCTCAATCAGTCTCCTTTTTTGATCTCTCAATCAATTTTCATATCTTCTTGGGAGCCTCCTTTCTCTCCCTAGAAAGCCTGATCATGTGAGAATTTTTTTTTCATATTCTCTTAGTGTATATGTGAATGTATGTGATATCATCAGCTTTGACAGAAAAGCAACTTTTATGTGAGGGGTCTATATTTTTCATGTAAAGTATCCACAACAGGTACACAGGGTCAAGAACTGAAAATATCATTTAAGACATAATTGATTGAGAACTGTCTTAGAGTAGGGATATGATACAAAAAGGGGGAAAAGAAAAAAAAAAAACTATTATTGTTGTTATCAGCCTCTTTGCTTCCCATGGGTGCCCAAGGCCTTCGCTCTTCCTTTGGTCAGCTTTTCTCTCTCCTTTTCTATATAATCTTTGCAGGGACCCTGCTTAATCATGTCAATTCCCTTCTGTCAGGTCTATTGTGCCAGGTCCCTTGTAGCTGAACAAGTTATTTCTATTCATCCTAAAATGGCTTCCCTGGAAGCTCAGATGATAAAGAATCTGCCTGCATTGCAGGACACCCAGGTTTGATCCCTGGATCAGAAAGATCCTCTGAAGAAGGAAATGGTTGCCCACTCCAGTATTCTTGCCTGGATAATTCAGTGGACAGAGGAAACTAGTGGGCTACAGTCCAGGGGGTCTCAAAGAGTTGGACATGACTGAATGACTAACACTTTCAAATTGTTATCACTTCATCAGGAAGAACATTAGATCTTAGAGAACAGAAGGAAAAACATTAGAGGAGACCTCATTATATTTATACAATTTCTACAATTTCTAGAATAGATAGTAACAACATATAATTGACTAAAGGAGATCAACCCTGGGATTTCTTTGGAAGGAATGATGCTAAAGCTGAAACTCCAGTACTTTGGCCACCTCATGTGAAGAGTTGATTCATTGGAAAAGACTTTGATGCTGGGAGGGATTGGGGGCAGGAGGAGAAGGGGATGACCAAGAATGAGATGGCTGGATGGCATCACTGACTCGATGGACACGAGTCTGAGTGAACTCCGGGAGTTGGTGATGGACAAGGAGGCCTGGCGTGCTGCAATTCATGGGGTCGCAAAGAGTCGGACACGACTGAGCGTCTGAACTGAACTGAACTGAACTGAAAGTTTCCTCAGCTGTCATTCAGGTAGGTTTAGAAAATGAACTGAGATGCTATCTTTTACATACTTTGAATTGCTAGTACTGGATGAGCTATCCAAGAGAATCTGGAAAAAGGAAAAATTGGTAGCTCAGCAAGTCTACTCTAAAATAGATGTAATGCCAATAAGATATGTATATTTTCTATCTTAAGGCATTATAGAATTGAAGGAATATCATCAATTTATCTAAAACTCTATGAGGAGATGAGAAATAGCAACACATAAAATGACACTACCAATTATATGACACTCCTTGTCATTTTAAAATATCTTTAAGCAAAAACATTTTGTTATATTTGTTCAACAAACTTGTCTTGGAGAATAATACCAACCTATTTCTTATTAATAATAAACCTTAAGTTTTGATTGTTCCAAAGCCCACCCTATGCCCTTTGCTACACAGTTTGATGAAATTTGACTGTCTAGAATCTACTGGGTATGATGAAGTAAATGCAAGCTTTGTAAGTGACGGTATTGACCTTGGTGATGACTTTGTGTTAGACTTCATAAAGCTAACTAGACTTCACAGCCGGCACAGTTAAACCTTACTCTCAAAGCACAGATGAACAAAAATAAATAAATAAAGGGAGGCCTAAGCAGTCACAGGGCAGGGGTGGAGGTAGGGGGAGGCATAAGTGGATGGCATGCTTTCCTGAGTCTGGGCCACATTCAAACTCTGCTCAGCTCTGCTCACTGCCACATGCCACTGTGCTTTTCCGTCCCCCATTCACACCACTACTGCAAATGGTATCATTTTGCAACTAATTTACTCGCTTAGTTTTGGCCATTAGTCATTCCCAATATCCTCAATCTGCAGGTAATTTTCCACATTATTAGTTACCCACCTGTCTTATTAAACTGGACTTTCTGAAACTCTGTGTGCCTGCATTTTCTGCACCTTTAGATCAAGCAAATAATTGCCCATACCTGGATGGAAGAATTTAATAGGAAGATTATAGTTGATTCCAAAAGTTAATAACTATAGCATCTGGTTTCCCTTTTTAACATTTAAATGATAAATTTAGTGTTCATGGAGAGAGAGAATAGGAATGAGTCAGCTCACCAGAGTCTAAAATCTTTTTAATCTTTTGTGGTTAGGTTAAATACAGATGAGCAGAAGGTAGATTTTAATCTCTCCTCTAATGTACTTCATTTTTGACCCTAAGGGACCCATCTTGATCACATTAAGAAAAAAACAAAAAACAGAAGAAGAAGCTTTTCTCATTGATAGGAAGTTTAGTCTTGATAAGGAAGATGGCCAAGTCCTCTGTTTTCACGCAGTGTCTCTGATGTCTTTGGTTGCTCTGAATGAGAGACTACAGCTGCTTTGAGACATCTTCAACTCACTTTCATTCACATCTCCATAAAACCATCTGCACAGAATGCCTTTTTAAATATTGCTGGGTGAAGCTCAGGACATTATTTTCTAAACCAGGTCAGGAAAATCTAGCACAAAAAACCCAAACTTTGAGCACTGAGGGCCAGGATTGCAATTTGCCATGAGTCTAAGGAGAGTGCCTCATTTGCAATTAAATTGACATTTATTTTTATCAAAAATAAATGTGCTGGCCACAATATTTGCTGGGAGTTAAGGTTTGATTTTTAGTCTGAAAGGAGCTCCATATTCACTCGTAAAAAAAAAAAAAAACCAGAAAGCCTACATATTTCCAAGAATCATCCTACATGGTTTTCTTAAATGAAACAATCATCAGACTCTAAGGCTCGTAGGCCTGCCCTGAGATGGGCAAAATAGAGAAAATGGCAATTACACAAACTTCATATTATGGTATTTTCAAGTCTGTTTAATCATCCAGTTAAATTTCAGAAATCCTTGATTTTCTGTTCCTCTCTTCTAGACCTTTTCTGCCCACCTCTTTTAATAAAAATGTACCCTTGTGAGACACACTTACCAGGAGTGGAAATCTGCTTAACACAGAAGAACCTATTAATGATGATGTGTTTTAGGATTACAGAATGTAAAAGAGCATCCGTGATCTTCTCCAAGGCTCAGGTAAAATATAATTATTATTCTCAAGTATTGCTTGCTCCGCTGAACTTTTGTATATCTTATTAGCTCCACTGCTGATTTTTTTTTTTTTTAGGTTATTATCTTAGTCTCTTTATATGCCTCCATATCTGCCCAATAGGACTATGAACTTACTATAAGCCAAAATCTAAGTCAGGAATGAACAAAGTAAAGACCACATACCAATCCTGTTGGCCATTTAGTTTTATAAATAAAGCTCTATTGAAAAGTAGAACCAGGTATTTGTTATGTATTGTCTATGGCTGCTTTTCTGCTAAGACAGCAGAGTTTATTAGGTATCCCAGAGGCTGCAGAGTAGCCAGCAAAGCCTAAAAAATTAAAAAAAAAATGACTTTCTGACTCTTAACAGTGAAAAAAAAAAAGTTTGTTAATCTCTAGTCTAGACTGCTTGGTATTCTTTCAGTGACTGATGTAATGATCTGTCCCTAGGTACCCAACACATTTTGAAGACACATTTTAAGGATGGGCTATGCCATGCTAAGTCACTTAAGTCATGTCTGATTCTTTGCAAACCTATAGAGAGTAGCCCATCAAGATCCTCTGTCCAGGGGACCCCTCCAGGCAAACGAATGGATTGCCATTTCCTTCTCCACATTTTAAGGATCAGTCAGTTCAGTTCAGTCACTCAGTCATGTCCGAATCTTTGCGATCCCATGAATCACAGCACACCAGGCCTCCCTGTCTATCACCAACTCCCGGAGTTCACTCAGACTCGCATCCATCGAGTCAGTGTTGCCATCCAGCCATCTCATCCTTGGTCGTCCCCTTCTCCTCCTGCCCCCAATCCCTCCCAGCATCAGAGTCTTTTCCAATGAGTCAGCTCTTCACATGAGGTGGCCTAAGTACTGGAGTTTAAGCTTCAGCATCATTCCTTCTAAGGAAATCCCAGGGCTGATCTCCTTCAGAATGGACTGGTTGGATCTCCTTGCAGTCCAAGGGACTCTCAAGAGTCTTCTCCAACACCACAGTTTAAAAGCATCAATTCTTCGGCACTCAGGATTCTTCACTGTCCAACTCTCACATCCATACATGACCATAGGAAAATCCATAGCCTTGACTAGGCAGACCTTAGTCGGCAAAGTAATGTCTGTGCTTTTGAATATACTATCTAGGTTGGTCATAACTTTTCTTCCAAGGAGTAAGCATCTTTTAACTTCATGGCTGCAATCACCATCTGCAGTGGTTTTGGAGCCCAAGAAAATGAAGTCTGACACTGTTTCCACTGTTTCCCCATCTATTTCCTATGAAGTGATGGACCGGATGCCATGATATTCGTTTTCTTCATGTTGAGATTTAGGACAACATTTTCACTCTCCACTTTCACTTTCATCAAGAGGCTTTTTAGTTCCTCTGCTATTTCTGCCATAAGGGTGGTGTCATCTGCATATCTGAAGTTATTGATATTTCTCACAGCAATCTTGATTCCAGCTTGTGTTTCTTCCAGTCCAGCGTTTCTGATGATGTACTCTGCATATAAGTTGAATAAGCAGGGTGACAATATACAGCCTTGACGTACTCCTTTTCCTACTTGCAACCAGTCTGTTGTTCCATGTTCAGTTCTAACTGTTGCTTCCTGACCTGCATACAGATTTCTCAAGAGGTAGGTCAGGGGGTCTGCTATTCCCATCTCTTTCAGAATTTTCCACAGTTTATTGTGACCCACACAGTCAAAGGCTTTGGCATAGTCAATAAAGCAGAAATAGATGCTTTTCTGGAACTCTCTTGCTTTTTCCATGATCCAGTGGATGTTGGCAATTTGATCTCTGGTTCCTCTGCCTTTTCTAAAACCAGCTTGAACATCAGGGAGTTCATGGTTCACGTATTGCTGAAGCCTGGCTTGGAGAAGTTTGAGCATTACTTTATTAGCATGTGATATGAGTGCAATTGTGCAGTAGTTTGAGCATTCTTTGACACTGCTTTTCTTTGGAATTGGATTGAAAACTGACCTTTTCCAGGCCTGTGGTCACTGCTGAGTTTTCCAAATTTGCTGGCATATTGAGTGCAGCACTTTCAAAGCATCATCTTTCAGGATTTGAAACAGCTCAACTGGAATTCCATCACCTCCACTAGCTTTGTTCATAGTGATGTTTTCCAAGGCCCACTTGACTTCACATTCCAGGGTGTCTGGCTCTAGATTAGTGATCACACCATCATGAATATCTGGGTCATGAAGATCCTTTTTGTACAGTTCTTCCGTGTATTCTTGCCACCTCTTCTTAATATCTTCTGCTTCTGTTAGGTCCATACCATTTCTGTCCTTTATCAAGCCCATCTTTGCATGAAATGTTCCTTTGGTATCTCTAATTTTCTTGAAGAGATCTCTAGTCTTTCCCATTCTGTTGTTTTCCTCTATTTCTTTGCATTGATCGCTGAAGAAGGCTTTCTTATCTCTTCTTGCTGTTCTCTGGAACTGTGCATTCAGATGCTTGTATCTTTCCTTTTCTCCTTTGCTTTTCACTTCACTTCTTTTATTGCCAAATTCAGACTCAAATTGAAGAATGTAGGGAAAACCGCTAGACCATTCAGGTATTACCTAAATCAAATCCCTAATGATTATACAGTGGAAGTGAGAAATAAACTTAAGGGCCTAGATCTGATAGATAGAGTGCCTGATGAACTATGGAATGAGGTTCATGACATTGGACAGGAGACAGGGATCAAGACCATTCCCATGGAAAAGAAATGCAAAAAAGCAAAATGGCTGTCTGGGGAGGCCTTACAAATTTTAAGGATAGCCAGTTCTAAACATTATCTATTGCTACAGGATATTTCCTCCAACTAAAGGATTACCTCCAATGTTTTGGGTAATGTGGCAAACCTTTAAACCCAACCCTGCTTCAGATTGATGGAAGTAGTTCCTAATACTGTTAGCAGTGACAATATCACTACTATTATACTCCCCAAGACACTTTCCTTCAGTCAGGTATCCATGTGATAAAGAGAAGAAGGGCAAAATAACATATCAAGATGGCTTATCATCTTAACCTTGGATCCTATGAAGGCCTGTGATTTTATTCTTGTAAGCTACTGTATAAAAGGAGGAAGACAAGAGATCCCTTCAGGAGAACTGGAAATATCAAGAGAACATTTTGTCCAAAGATGATCACAATGAAGGACATAAATGTTAGAGACATAGTAGATGCTGAAGAGATCAAGAAGAGATAGAAAGAATACACAGAAGAACTGTACAAAAAGATCTTAATGAACTGGATTTTACAATGGTGTGGTCAGTCACCCAGAGCCAGACAGGTAGTCCTTAGGAAACACTGCTGTTAATAAAGCTAGCGGATGTGATGGAATTCCAGTAGAACTATTCAAAACCCTAAAGGATGATGTCATCAAGGTGTTTCATTCAATAAGTCAGCAAATCTGGAAGACCCAGAGTGGCCACAGTACTGGAAAAGTTCATTCCTCATCCCAATTCCCAAGAAGGGTAGTACCAAAGAATGTGCTAACCATCAGATAATTGCACTTATCTCCCATGCTAGTAAGGTCAGGCTTAAAATCTTACATGCTAGGCTGCAGCTTTATACAAACCAAGAACTTCCAGATGTCCAAGCTGAGTTTAGAAAAGGAAGAGGAACCAGAGATCAAATTGCCAAAATTCACTAGATCATAGAAAAAGTAAGGGAATTACAGAAAAACATCTACCACTGTTTTATCAACTATGCTAAAGCCTTTCACTGTGTGAATCATACCAAACTGTGGAAAGCTCTTAAAGAGATGGGAATACCAGACCATCCTACCTGTCTTTTGAGAAACCTGTATGTTGGTCAAGAAGCAATAGTTAGAACCTTGTATGGAATAACTGGTTCAAGATAGAGAAAGGAGTACAATGGGCTGCCTGTTGTCACCCTGTTTGTTTAATCTATATGCTGAACACATAATGAGAAATGCTAGGCTGGATGAGTTATAAGCTGGAATCTAGATAAGTGGGAGAAATATTAACAACCTCAGATACTCAGATGATACCACTCTAACAGCAGAAAGCAAAGAGGAACTAAAGAGCCTCTTGATGAGGGTGAAGGAGGAGAGTGAATGAGCCAGCTTAAAACTAAATATTAAAAGAACTAAGATCATGGCATTCGGCTGCATTACTTCATGACAAATAGAAGTGGGAAAGGTGGAAGTAGTGACAAATTTCCTCTTCTTGGTCTCTAAAATCACTGTAGATGGTGACTGCAGTTATGAAATCAGAAGAAGGTTGCTTATTGGCAGGAAAGCTATGACTAAAATCTAGACAGTGTGTTGAAAAACAGAGACATTACTCTGCCAACAAAGGTCCGTAGAGTCAAGGCTATAGTATTCCCAGTGGCCATGTACAGTTGTGAGAGCAGGACAGTAAAGAAGGCAGAATGCCAAAGAAGTGGTGCCTTTGAACTGTGGTGCTGGAGAAGACTCCTGAAATTCCCCTGGACAGGAAGGAGATCAAACCAGTCAATCTTCAGGGAAATCAACCCTGAATACTCACTGTAAGGACTGATGCTGAAGCTGAAGCTCTAATATTTTCATCATTTGACGTGAACAGCTGACTCATTGGAAAAGTCCCTCATGCTGGGAAAGATAGCGGGCAGAAGAAGAGGGCATCAGAGGATGAGACGGCTTGCTGGATAGCATCATTGAAGTAATCAACATGAACTTGGGCAAACCTCAGGAGATGGTAAGCGACAGGGAAGCCTGGTGTGGTGCAGTCCACAAGGTTGCGAAGAGTCGGATGTGAATGGGCAACTGAGCAACAACCAAATATACTGACACTGCATCAATTTGGACTCCATACATGAATGAACATTGTCAAAAGAAGGTAAAAATTAAGTCTGTTATGGGACATCTTGTCCTCTCTTTTCCAGCATTCACCAATGCCATTGTCCTTAAAGCCTGAACGTAAATAAACACATAGTTCAGAGTCACACCTAGAATTTTATTTAGAAGCATATGGAAGCATTGTTGTTGATAGTGTTTGCTCAAAGATATTCTAACTCCAATGGGATGGAAGTAGAGGAAGAAAATACAGATGTCTCATCATTCAGATCCTTTTCATGCAAAGGCAGTCTCTAAAGTGAATATGGACTTCTCCCCACCACCACCACCCAGTCAAGTCCACACCACCTGTATAAGCATCTCTGGAATAAAATTTCAAAAATGAAATAATGGAGGCCTTATGGCACTAATTGCCCTCCTCCCCCACCTCAGGAAAAGCATCTGCATTGTTCCCCACATCAATTAAGATGTAGGGAACATAAATATTGAATTTTGGCCTGCATTTTATTTACAGCTTATGATTAGGCTCTATCCTTTCTGATCCATAAAGCATCACATTTAAGTTTTCTACCTCTTGGAAGTTTATGGCTAATACTCTCTTAGTTATTATACTTTAATGCAATTAATGTTATAACAACACATATGACCTGAGGTTGTTAAGGCACTTGATTACCTGGCTGAGTACATCACACAAAAATTTAGTTGCAGGACATTGTTTAGATGTTGTTAAACTGTGTAGTTTTGTTAATTGATGAGTATGAACTTATGCCTACAGCTTATAAGTTTAGGGTCTCTCTCCCTTCATTCACAGACTCATAGAAATATTGGGGACCAAGAAGAACAATGAATAAAAATATCTGCTCATCTTTTTGAAGATGCCTACATGGAAGTCTCCCCCATCATTAAAATAATGCCACCCTTATTTCTGATTTTCATTCCTAGAAATACGTTCTGTTTCCAACTTCTTCTTAAACTGAAGCAACCTGTAGCAAAGAAACCTCTGACATCTTGCCAGCAGACAAAACTGAGCAACTGTCAGCCAAAAACTGGGAGGAAAAGAATAGAACTTGAAATGAAAAAACAGTTGTTTGGAGCCTTTGGGACTCCACTGGCATGGAACCAGATGAGCTAAAATCCACAGGTCTGTTTCCTGCATAAACAGGTGAAGACAGGGCTGGGAGAGGTGTGAAAATAGTTCTTCAGCCATACTTTATAATATACTGTTCCCAAGGTGCCCTCCTACATCTGTTCTGCATTTTGGCAGGAAGGCATGCCAGGCACTGACATTCTACAGTACAACAGGCAGTTTATATAAGGAAAAAAGTAGTAAAATCTCGATCATTTCCTTCTTCAAAATGAATGAGATATAATTCTTTTGAACTCTTTCATTTCATTTCAAATGAATTTAAACATAGAAAGAATGAATTATTACCATCCAACTTCTGTTGGGTGGAAATTTCAAGGTAAAAAAGTGGAAACTTCAAAAATGAAATTCAATTTAAATGTAAAGCCATGGATTTAGATATGCCCTGCTATCTATAGTCTTTTGGGAAAATGTTGTAAATCGATGGCAAAATATTTTCCACTTTCTTTCATTTATTTCATTCATAGAGAAGAGACAGGCAGAAAGACAGAGACAGTTATAATATCCTGTGCTAGAGTTGTATGAAAGGTTATACAAAATGGAAACCCACAGCCCATGTTCTCCAGTACTATAAAGTCACTGAGAGCTGCAATTGGGAATTCCCCCCAAGTTATTGGATTTCTCTGGTGGTTCAGCTAATAAAAAATCCACCTGCAATGTGGAACACCTTGGTTCAAACCCTGGGTTGAAAAGATTCCCTGAAGAAGGGAACGGGTACCCACTCTGTTATTCTGGCCTGGAGAATTCCAGAATGTATAGTACATGGGGATGCAAAGAGACACGACTGACCAATTCTCTACACGTTCACCTAAGTTATTTCAGCAGCTCAAAGGAGCTGCTACAACACTGTGGCTGAAAATGTCTATGTCTGATGCAGGATACAGCATGCTTGGGGCTGGTGCATGGGGATGACCCACAGAGATGTTATGGGGAGGGAGGTGGGAGGGGGGTTCATGTTTGGGAACACAAGTAAGAATTAAGGATTTTTAAATTAAAAAAATAAAAAACTATAAAATAAAAAAAATGAACCAAATCATTAACAGTAAAATTGGGAAGGAGGAAAAAATTCAAAAATATTTGTCCTGTTTTTGCTTTGTATAAGCAATACATGCAAATGCATGTTCATTGTAGGTAAGGTAGACAATAGATATAAGCCAAACAAAGTGAAATTACCACATTTCACCACCTGGTATATGGAGTGTCTATGTGAGTCTTTTAGAATCTGTGTTTAAAATAGAAATGTATGTGAATAGGAATTGACATGATTAGGATTAGATATGCAGATTGATGTAGAGAGAATGATCAAAGGTGATTTGTTATTATTAACTGAACCTGAGTTGTAAACAACATAGATACTATCAGTAGGATGTTGAAGCATTGTTTTATCCTAAATATCACCAGACCATGATATCTATAATCAATCTAAGGAGAAATAATAGCAATAATATTAATGTCAAGGGCATTTAATAGATGTTGAATATCTACTACATGTCAGCTGCTTGGTTAAACACTGTTCTGCATTGATCCAACTAATCCTCACAATAACCCTGCGATTATAGATGCTGCTTTGTTTACCTTAGAGATGTGATGAATACATAAAGATACATGGCATAAGCATACATGCCTAGCAAGTGGTAATCCTTTTTTTCTATGTGGGTGACTGTTCTTTAAGGTCCAAATTATGAATTGCTATGCTTTATGGCCCAGAAAAAAGAGGAGAGTGAAAAAGTTGGCTTAAAGCTCAACATTCAGAAAACGAAGATCATGGCATCTGGTCCCATCACTTCATGGGAAAAAGATGGGGAAACAGTGGAAACAGTGTCAGACTTCATTTATTTATTTATTTATTTATTTATTGGCTCCAAAATCACTGCAGATGGTGACCACAGCCATGAAATTAAAAGATGCTTACTCCTTGGAAGGAAAGTTATGACCAACTTAGATAGCATATTAAAAAGCAGAGATATTACTTTGCCAACAAAGGTCCATCTAGTCAAGGCTATGGTTTTTCCAGTAGTCATGTATAGATGTGAGGGTTGGACTGTGAAGAAAGCTGAGCACTGAAGAATTGATGCTTTTGAACTGTGGTGCTGGAGAAGACTCTTGAGAGTCCTTTGGACTGCAAGGAGACCCAACCAGTCCATTCTAAAGGAGACCAGCCCTGGGTGTTCATTGGAAGTACTGATGCTGAGGCTGAAACTACAATACGTTGTGCACTTCATGCAAAGAGTTGACTCATTGAAAAAGACCCTGATGCTGGGAGGGATTGGGGGCAGGAGGAGAAGGGGACAACAGAGGATGAGATGGCTAGATGGCATCACCGATTCGATGTACATGAGTTTGGGTGGACTCTGGGAGTTGGTGATGGACAAGGAGGCGTGACGTGCTGCAATTCATGTGGTGGCAAAGAGTCAGACACGACTGAACGACTAAACTGAACTGAAATGATGGCCCAGAATCACAATTACTTATATTGTTTCATTTTCCTTTCATTCTTATTCTCTAGTATTATTGAGTAATTTCTGCCCAGGCACACTGTAAGCTCCTACATTTCAGGGACCATATTCTATATTATTCTTTTCTTCTCTACTTCTAAATGACCAGAGTAGAGATTTTGAAGGATTGATCTATTATTGGTAAAAGGTTAAACATGAGTGAGATAATGACAGAGAATCTAGGAATTTCAGTTTGACATTTTAACTACTGAATAAATGTTATCATTAGTTAGCATTTTACTCTTATTATTATGCAGCACATACTGCAACAGAAATCTAAATTTTCTGGTAAATTCAGCAAATGGAAATAGAATGCTTAATTCAAAACATGAAAGTGAAAGAATTTTGAGAAGTGTTTGCTCTCACTGATGATATTCTGCAGGTAACCTCCTGGCTTTTATTTTCAGTTGATCAACATAACCCCAAACTCCTAAAGGAATGAAATTAAAGCACTGTTTCCCTTCTCTGAGTCTGTGAGTGCCTCTAGGGTACTAGGACAGTGTCTCCTTGGGCACAGTAAGGCTTATGCCCAAAGCAGGGTCAGTGAATAACCCTCCTCAATCTATTCTGAAACTTGCAGGAAGTCAGGCAAAGGGATAAGACTGCATAAGATCAGACACCCCATTCTGCTTATTGTCACTTTGGTGGTATTACTATCCAAATATCCAGTGATCCCCATTTAGGCATTCTTAAGTATGATTCATTGCAAAATAACATTTAGGCATATAAAAAGCAAGCAAGTTACCCAGGTGTCTTAAGAAAATACTGATTTTGGGCTAATCTCACTGCTAGTCTCTTTCGTGGATGCAGTTTGCATAGATGGGCCCTTCCTTTTTATTCATTAGCCTCAAATAAAAGCTCCAGGCCTAGATCCCCCTATGGGCTCCTCATGTCGGCACCTTGACTGCTCCACATCTAAAAACACGTCTTGCCATCCAAGAGTCTGTCACCTCCTACCTTGACGGCAGCTGCTCAAGTTGGGAGCACAGTATTTAGTAGTGAGATGCTGATGAATACTGGGAGGAACAGTGACAAGCCTAAGTGCTGTTTTACACCCCATTTAACCAGGGGAGTCACATCTGTTTATTTTCTTTCAGGGGAAGCACAAGGTTTAGTCTTTGTGACAAGGTCATGAGTCCAGCCCTAGGATTCCTTGTGGAGAGATAACCAAACTTCTCCAGACACTCAATAACAGAATGCCAACTGCGAGTTCTTCAAATAGAGAGCCAAGGACACAATTGTGTCTGGCAAGGATGCAATGGGCCCAAATAGAGCACAAGCATGAATAGTCCTCTTTTGTCTGCGAGCTCAGTCTGTCCTGCTGTTAGACCTAAAGTTCTCATCTTGAAGGAAGCCATGTTCCTACTTCATCAGGGCCAATATTTTTCAAATGCAGCAAGGTATAACACTGACTAAAGGAAGAAAAATAATAAATCTCCCTTTTCCACATTTTGATTAAATATGTACTTCTCAAAAGTCACCTCTCTTCAAAGTGCTTAAAATTTCTCACACTCAGAGTTTAGTTACCAAATGCAGCTTCATGACACTACACAGTGAGGCCTCTGTTCCCCCTGGGATGGAAGGTCTTCACTCAAGAAAGAAAGGCATGAAGTTGGAAGTTTCTCTTGTGACAGAAATCTGCAGAATCCAAAAATGTATATGGAGTCAATTTTCTCTGAAAACACTTAAAAAGTGTTTTACCCAGACCCTGAACAGAGTGTACACTGCCCTCTCAGAGTTACAGCTTGTCACTGTGTTTGAGGCTATTTTTATCTTCCTGCTTCACCACAGGATCAGATGAAGCAATAATATCACATTCAAATGAGAGAATTCTTCAGGGCCCTTTCATACAAGAATCTGAGGTGCTTCATAAACATTAATTAATTCTACCAACACCTATGTTCGGATAAGTTTCTATTTTTCGTCCTAGTGAAATGCCACCAGCATTTAGAGAGAATCCAGGCTATAGATCCAGCCCAATTTTTTTTTTTTTTTTTTTTGTATTAAGGAAACAATTTCCCTTAATTGGATCCATGTTAGGGAAGGTGAGGAAAAGAATAGAGGGCTTAAATGTGTCACAGAAAGGAGTCAAAGCAAGAATCACAAATCCTGGGGCTTCAGCAATGGAGCTCAGTTTTCTCAGGGTGCCATTGGTCAAACATACAACTGAGTGGCAAAACCATAAACAATTTACTGAATCAGAAAAGAGATAGAGTCCATTTCAGAGCACATTCTAAAGCAGCATTTTAATAACCACCAGCATTGCCTCTGCTTTGTGAATTCTGATTATTGCTATTGAATATAGTCTGAAAAGCCTTCTCTCTTTTATTTCATTAGATAATTGGGATTTTTTTTTAGATTCTATGTTCCAGTTTTCCCTTCATTCTCTTTCTCCCATACTGATTTCTGCCAGTTGGCCTCTCTGCAGTTCATCTTATGGATTGGTAGTGTGTAATCAGTACTTTGGAGAAGGAAATGGCAACCTACTCCAGTGTTCTTGCCCGGAAAATCCCAAGGACAGGGAAGTCTAGTGGGCTTCAGTCAGGGGTCACAAAGAGTCAGAAATGACTAAGTGACTAAGCATGCATGCACATGATCAGTAATTACAACTTTTAGAAGTTTTCCTTAGATATTTTTAGTGTATCTTAAGACAATTTCTCCTAAGTGGGAGGTTATATTTTGTCAAAAATGTTAATAGCCTTCTCCTTGGTTGTGGCGGAGATGTCTACACACAAATTGGTGTCTCCTAAATGAATCAAGAGAAATGTCATTGTTCACACTACTACTCATAACTTTGCCTGTACCAATTCCTAGATTAGTGAAAAAGTGAAGTCGCTCAGTCGTGTCCAACTCTTTGCGACCCCATGGACACGACTAGCAAGTAGTTAACGGGTAGAGGGGAATAACTCTATTCCAAGAATGAATGAACAGACCTAGAAGGACATAAGAGTAGATGCATATGTTTTTCTGTAAATTTGAAACAAATGAGAATCTTAGGTTTATATTTTTTGAGAGGCACTAAGAGTTTTCAGAAAAGATCAAAGAATAAAATACCTGAGTTCCAACCCGCTCAGCCCATAGTTAGTTATATCTAAGTTTCTCCATTTATATAGTGTATTATTTCACATAATTCCATAAAACTATATTTTAAAGCATTCAAATAAGAATAAAGTCTATATATATATATATATATATATATATATATATATATGACAGTATTAAGTGGAACTATGACTTAAGCAGTTTGCAGTGTATATAAAACAAAAAACAAACAAACAAAAAACAAAACTGAATCCAGAGCCACCACTTCTACAGAAAAAGAGCATTAATCTCCAGAGACTATTAGATATTAAGGTGAATTTCCCAGTATTCTATATCCCCACCACATCTCACTGTAGTGTTTTTGGCATTAAATAGTACAAAACAAAGTGATATAAGTACATTCACAATACTAGACAGGACATTGATTTGATCATTTCTCAATCTCTTTTAACTACAATAATATAGAAAGTTCAGTTGTGAATACTTTTCTAGAACTTGACAACTGTTGGAAAATCCAGTGACATGTCTATCCGTCAGTGGTATCAGAACCAGGAAGAATGAGAATTCATCTCCCATAAAACTCAAAAAAGGAGCAATAAAAACCATACAGGGAAGTATTTGTGTCTTTTTATTGTTCATTGTTAGTATATAATATTCTATCCTAAAGACAAGGCACCTATTGTTTATTGATGTTTTCCCCTGGTAAACATGTCAGCCCTCAAGCAGGGTCATCCGTGTATGACCAGAGTACATCATTTTGTATCTATTGCCTGCTGAAAGTAAATTTAATGGAATTCAACCTGATGGACCAGGGAATTCATAACTCTGGTTAGATAAAAGGTCAAAATAAGGGAGAGAGCTTGTGGGTTACTCCGATTCCTCATTTGGGTCTAACAAGTTGGTATGGAAAAGCCTATATTATAGACTCTCTCATTTCTCTGAAGGGTTGTGAGCTTCATCTCTTTTGGTTATGCCACATAACTTTGCCACTGACAGTTTTTATTCCATCCCATTATTGACTAGTATCAGAAGGATATTGGGCTGAAGTTCAAATAACTTGCAGACAAGTTCTGGCTATCTCACCTTGATTTATTTGTCTCTCACTTTATCTATCATGTGTGGGCAGGGATAGAGAACTAAAGCAACCTGGGGTATATGTGCCTTCATCAATCAACTGTATGCACAGTTAGAGTGAGTCAAGGGCATTCATACTATCAGTTGAAACTACTTGTTTAGAGCAGGAAAAATCATTTTCCAAAAGAAGATGATAGACTTGAGACCCAACAGAGGATGTATATTATAACCACTTCTGATTCCCTATGACTCAACTGAGAACTGATTGAAACAGTAAAACTTTGCAGAAGATTTTGAACCAACAGAGGGTAATAACTAAATGCTATGACATAGATCTGGCCACACGTTCACTAGGTTGATTTCCTGATTCACCCTTGTTCTGCTTTCTCTCTAGTCCCATTGAATCCGAGTCCACAAAATTTAAAGACCAAGGCTTAACTATAACTACTGGACCACCAGGGAATTCCCTTGGTAAACAATGAATATTCTCCATGTCTCTCCACTTCTGAGTTCTGCTAAACTGAGAAGTTCTTTCCTCTCTTGTCCAAGTTTTGTTTCCTTAAACTGAGATCTCCTGGCCTGGTATTAGCCCTATTCCCTATCATCAAGGAAAAATCTTACCTGATTACCTCCTAACAGTATGTTATCTAAGAATAAGTTTTAAGATTTTAAAGTACCTCTTGTATGAAACAGTTCAGCTCAGCCTGCACTCAATAAATGTGTCACTCATGACAATTTAAAAAAATCATGATGTGAAAAGTGTTGCCCCCTCTAGCTATATTCATATTTTCTGTAAAATACATTCACTTGGAAATACATACACATTCACAGGCACAGGGCTGTCTAAACACAGATTTAGTAGGGAATTTTAAAAAATATGCTGAAGGATATTTTTGTTAAAATATGTATCTAAATAGTACAGGGGCATTATATTCTGAATCAAAAATGTGAGGTCACATCTTTATTATATGATTTATATTTGAGTACTGAAAAGTCCATGACACACATTTCCAAAAGTTGAAGGATTTCTGATGAAATTCAGTGGTTGTTACCCAGCTTTAAAAATATCCATGAATAAACTCTACTGTTTATTGAATGCTAACTATGTCAGATATTGTGTATTGTACTAAATGCTTTATTTGGATGTTCAATAGTCAAAATGGCACTGTAAATTATAAGCAGCTATGTCAATTATATATATATATATATAATATAAACTTAGAAAGGTTTCAGTTCAGTTCAGTTCAGTCGCTCAGTCATGTCCGACTCTTTGCAACCCCATGAATCGCAGCACGCCAGGCCTCCCTGTCCATCACCAACTCCCAGAGTTCACTCAGATTCACGTCCATCTAGTCAGTGTTGCCATCCAGCCATCTCATCCTCTTTCATCCCTTTCTACTCCTGTCCCCCATCCCTCCCAGCATCAGAGTCTTTTCCAATGAATCAACTCTTCTCATGAGGTGGCAAAGGGTTAGTGTCTCAAAATTACTGGAAATGAATTGTGCTATCAGAATTAGAATCCAACTCTTTTCACTGAAAGTCCATTTTATTTACAAAAACTAAAAATGACAATCATATTTCTTTTTTAGATGAAATTCAGTCATGCATACAAGTTGTTACAAAGCAAAATATACAAAAAGCTGATATAATTTTGGTTACAACTTCCATTCACTTTTAAATAATTGGAAATAATTTTTATCTTCATAATATCTAATCTTCCACTTAAAACCATGTTAGGTTTATCCATTGATTCAAACATTTACCTTTAAATATTTTCAAAATTGACTTAAAAATTTTTTTAAAATTTTTTGAACTTGATTTAATGTCCCTATGATATAATCTATCTTTATATATGTTTTGGGGCACCACACAATAATTATTCTGAATTTGTTTGGTGGAGTGCTCTGCTTATGCCAATTTAATACTAGAAGTTAATGTTATTTTCTTCTGTATTCTTGCTGATTTTTCATACGGTTGTTCTTTCAATTGTTGTTAAGAAAAAGAAATTGCATTTTTATACATATGTGTATGTATTTTCATATTTTTATTTCTTATTTCTATTTCCCCTTTCAGAGCTCTCAGTTTTAGTTTCACATATATTGTTAAATGCATATATCTATTAATTCTTAAATAAACATTTAGAAATGCTATGTTATCTACATTGACTGATATTTTTTAAAACAAATGTAATCTAAATTTGTTTTTTTTTTCTGGACTTTATTATTTTTTCTTTTTGGACTTTATTTTTTTAAGTGAAGGGTAATGCTTTACAAAATTTTGTGGTTTTCTGCTATACATAAACAAGAATCAGCACACCCATATCCCATCCCTCCCAAGCCTCCCTCCCATCTCCCTCCTCATCCCACTCTTCTAGATTGTCACAGAGCACCTATTTGAGTTCCCTGAGTCATATAGCAAATTCCTATTGGCTGTCTATTTTACGTATGGTATTATAAATTTCTCTGTTACTCTTTCCATACATCTCACCCTCTCTCCATATCCAGAGACCTGTTCTCTAAGTGTGTTTCTTCATTGCTGCACTGAAAACTAATTCATCAGTACCATCTTTCTAGATTACATATGCATGCATCAGAATACAACATTTCTATTTCTTTTTCTGACTTACTTCACTCTGTATAATAGGCTCTAGGTTCATCAACCTCATTAGAACTGACTCAAATGTATTCCTTTTTATGGCTGAGTAGTATTCACCTTCATTTATATGCTCAGTCCAGTTCAGTCACTGAGTCATGTCCGACTATTTGTGACCCCAAAAATTGGAGCATGTCAGGCCACCCTGTCCATCAACAACTCCCGGAGTTCACTCAGACTCATGTCCATCAAGTCGGTGATGCCATCCAGCCATCTCATCCTCTGTCATCCCCTTCTCCTCCTGCCCCCGATCCCTCCCAGCATCAGAGTCTTTTCCAATGAGTCAACTCTTCGCATGAGGTGGCCAAAGTACTGGAGTTTCAGCTTTAGCATCATTCCTTCCAATGAACACCCAGGACTAATCTCCTTTAGAATGGACTGGTTGGATCTCCTTGCAGCCCAAGGGACTCTCAAGAGTCTTCTCCGACACCACAGTTCAAACACATCAATTCTTCGGTGCTCAGCTTTCTTCACAGTCCAACTCTCACATCCATACACGACCACAGGAAAAACCATAGCCTTGACTAGACGGACGTTTGTTGGCAAAGTAATGTCTCTGCTTTTGAATATACTATCTAGGTTGGTCATAACTTTCCTTTCAAGGAGTAAGCGTCTTGTAATTTCATGGCTGCAGTCACCATCTGCTGTGATTTTACAGCCCAAGAAAATAAAGTCTGACACTGTTCCCACTGTTTCCCCATCAATTTCCCATGAAGTGATGGGACCAGAAGCCATGATCTTTGTTTTCTGAGTTTTGAGCTTTAAGCCAACTTTTTCACTCTCTTCTTCCACTTTTATTAAGAGGCTTTTTAGTTCCTCTTCACTTTCTGCCATAACGGTGGTGTCATCTACATATCTGAGGTTATTGATATTTCTCCCGGCATCTTGATTCCAGCTTGTGCTTCTTCCAGTCCAGCGTTTCTCATGATCTACTCTACACATAAGTTAAATAAGCAGGGTGACAATACACAGCCTTGACGTACTCCTTTTCATATTTGGGACCAGTCTGTTTTTCCATGTCCACTTCTAACTGTTGCTTCCTGATCTTCATATAGGTTTCTCAAGAGGCAGGTCAGGTGGTCTGGTATTCCCATCTCTTTTAGAATTTTCCACAGTGTTTTGTGATCCACACAGTCAAAGGATTTGGCATAGTCAATAAAACAGAAATAGATGTTTTTCTGGAACTCTCTTGCTTTTTCCATGATCCAGCAGATGTTGGCAATTTGATCTCTGGTTCCTCTGCCTTTTCTAAAACCAGCTTGAACATCTGGAAGTTCATGGTTCATGTATTGCTGAAGCCTAGCTTGAAGAATTTTGAGCATTACTTTACTAGCATGTGAGATGAGTGCAATTGTGCAGTAGTTTGAGCATTCTTTGGCATTGCCTTTCTTTGGGATTGGAATGAAAACTGACCTTTTCCAGTCCTGTGGCCACTGCTGAGTTTTCCAAATCTGCTGGCATATTGAGTGTGGCACTTTCAAAGCATCATCTTCCAGGATTTGAAATAGCTCCACTGGAATTCCATCACCTCCACTAGCTTTGTTCATAGTGACGCTTTCTAAGGCCCACTTGACTTCACATTCCAAGACGTCTGGCTCTAGGTGAGTGATTACACCGTCATGATTATCTGGGTCATGAAGATCTTTTTTGTACAGATCTTCTATGTATTCTTGCCACCTCTTCTTAATATCTTCTGCTTCTGTTAGGTCCATACAATTTCTGCCCTTTATCGAGCCCATCTTTGCATGAAATTTTCCCTTTGTATCTCTAATTTTCTTGAAGAGATCTCTAGTCTTTCCCATTCTGTTATTTTCCTCTATTTCTTTGTGTTGGTCACTGAGGAAGGCTTTCTTATTCTTCTTACTATTCTTTGAAACGCTGCTTTCAGATGCTTATATCTTTCCTTTTTTCCTTTGCTTTTCACTTCTCTTCTTTTCACAGCTATTTGTAAGGCATCCTCAGACAGCTATTTTGCTTTTTTGCATTTCTTTTCCATGGGGATGGTCTTGATCCCTGTCTCCTGTACAATGTCATGAACCTCATTCCGTAGTTCACCAGGCACTCTATCTATCAGATCTAGTCCCTTAAATGTATTTCTCACTTTCACTGTATAATCATAAGAGAAAGAATTGTGATCAGCATCAACGAAATGCAATTGGTAAACTCATAAGGGATTTAAACCTGAGTTAAGCTGATCACGTTTGGAGAATATAATGGCAACTCACTCTAGTATTCTTGCCTGGAGAATCCCATGGACACAGGAACTTTTCCGGCTACAGTCCATGGGGTCACAAGAGTTGGACAGAACTGAGTGACTATGACTACTGAGTATACCTGAATTTTCTAGTGGTTTTCCCTACTTTCTTCAATTTAAGAAAAGCCGTGAGGGGCTACCCCACATCCGAAGTCAAGTGTGGCAGCCGAGAAGAGCAACCCCACATCCAAGGAGTGGTGGCTGCGTGGGTGCAGGAGGGCCTAGAGGAGCTACTCCATGTTCAAGGTCAGGAGAGGCGGCAGGGAGGAGATACCACTCATCCAAGGTAAGGAGCAGTGGCTGTGCTTTGCTGGAGCAGCCATGAAGAGATACTCATGTCCAAGGTAAGAGAAACCCAAGTAAGATGGTAGGTGTTGCAAGAAGGCATCAGAAGGCAGACACATTGAAACCGTACTCACGGAAAACTAGTCAATCTAATCACACTAGGACCACAGCCTTGTCTAACTCAATGAAACTAAGCCATGCCAGTGGGGCCACCCAAGACGGGTGAGTCATGGTGGAGAGTTCTGACAGAATGTGGTCCACTGGAGAAGGGAATGGCAAACCACTTCAGTATTCTTGCCTTGAGAACCCCATGAACAGTATGAAAAGGCAAAATGATAGGATAGTGAAAGAGGAACTCCCCAGGTCATTAGGTGCCTAATATGCTACTAGAGATCAGTGGAGAAATAACTCCAGAAATAATGAAGGGATGGAGCCAAATCAAAAAACAATACCCAGCTGTGGATGCGACTGGTGATAGGAGCAAGGTCTGATGCTGTAAAGACCAATATTGCATAGGAACCTGAAATGTTAGGTCCATGAATCAAGGCAAATTGAAAGTGGTCAAACAAGAGGTGGCAAGGCTGAACGTCAACATTCTAGGTATCAGTGAACTAAGATGGACTGGAATGGGTGAATTTAATTCAGATAACCATTATATCTATTACTGCGGGCAGGTATCCCTTAGAAGAAATGGAGTAGCCATCATGGTCAACAAAAGAGTCCAAAATGCAGTACTTGGATGCAATCTCAAAAATGACAGAATGATATCTGTTCGTTTCCAAGGCAAACCATTCAATATCACAGTAATCCAAGTCTATGCCCCAACCAGTAATGCTGAAGAAGCTGAAGGTGAACGGCTTTATGAAGACCTACAAGACCTTTTAGAATTAACACCTAAAAAAGATATCCTCTTCATTATAGGGGACTGGAATGCAAAAGTAGGAGTCAAGAAACACCAGGAGTAACAGGCAAATTTGGCCTTGGAATATGGAATGAAGCAGGGCAAAGGCTAATAGAGATTTGCCAAGAGAACTCACTGGTCATAGCAAACACCCTCTTCCAACAACATAAGAGAAAACTCTACACATGGACATCACCAGATAGTGAACACCAAAATCAGATTGATTATATTCTGTGCAGCCACAAACGGAGAAACTCTATACAGTCAGCAAAACAAGACCGGGAGCTGACTGTGGATCAGATCACGAACTCCTTTTTGCCAAATTGAGACTTAAATTGAAGAAAATAGGGAAAACCATTAGACCATTCAGGTATTTATATGCTACAGTTTCTTTATACATTCACTTGGAAAGAGACATCTAGTTTGCTTCCGTGTTCTATCTATTGTAAATAGTACTGCAATGAACACTAGGTTACATGTGGTGTTGTTTTTTTTTTTTTTTTTCCATTTTTGGTTTCCTCAGGGTATATGCCTAGGAGTGGAATTGCTGGGTCATACCGTGGTTTTATTCCAAGTTTTTAAAGGTATCTCCATACCATCTTCCATAGTGGCTGAATCAATTTACATCCCCATCAGTAATGCAAGAGGGTTTCCTTTTATCCACAGCCTCTCCAGCATTTATTGTTTGTAGACTTTTTGATGATGGTCATTCTGACTGGTGTAAGGTGATAACTCACTGAAGTTTTGATTTTCATTTCTCTGATAATGAGCATCTTTTCATGTGTTTGTAGCTATCTGTATATCTTCTTTGGAGAAATGTCTGTTTAGGTCTTTTCCCACTTTTGGATTGCATTATTTGTTTTTCTAGTATTGAGTTTTATGAGCTGCTTGCATATTTTAGAGATTAATTCTTTCATTGGCTGACATTTTTATCATTATAAAATGTTTCTCTCTTTCCTTAAAGTCTAATATATCTAAGGATAATATAGTCACTCCAACTTTCCTTTAGTTAATGATTTAATGATAGATCTTTTACTTTCAGTCCTCATATACAGATGGTTCCCAGTTTATGATGATTTATCCTGGGCAATTTTTCAAGTTTACCCTATGAACCACATTTCAAATTTTGTACTTTGATTTCTTCCTGGGCTTGTGATATGTGGTATGATACTCTCTCCAAAAGATAGACAGTGGCATCAAGCCTCAGCTCCCAGGTAGTGACACTATCATGAGGGTAAACAACCAACACACTTACAAGCAGTCTGTACTCATACACCAGTCTTTTTTTTTTTTCACTTTCAGCACAGTATTCAATAAATCACATGAAGTATTCAAAACTTTAGTTTAAAATAGGCTTTGACTTACATGCTTTTGACTATCACAGGCTATCATGGAAACAGTGACAGACTTTCTTTTCTTGGGCTCCTGAAGATGGTGCAGAAGCCACAAAATTAAAAGACACTTGCTCCTTGGAAGAAAAGCTATGACAAACCTAGATAGCATATTAAAAAGTAGAGATATTACTATGCCAACAAAGGTCCATCTAGTCAAAGCTATGATTTTTCCAGTAGTCATGTATGGATGTGAGAGTTGGACAGTAAGGAAAGCTGAGCACTGAAGAATTGATGCTTTTGAACTGTGGTGTTGGAGAAGACTCTTGAGAGTCCCTTGGACTGCAAGGAGATCAAACCAGTCAATCCTAAAGGAAATCAGCCCTGAATATTCATTGGAAGGACTGATGCTGAAGCTGAAACTCCACTACTTTGGCCACCTGGTGCGAAGAACTTACTCACTGGAAAAGACCCTGATGGGTTTTTTGAAGGCAGGAGGAGAAGGGGATGACAGAGGATGAGATGACTGGATGGCATCACCAACTCAATCAATGATAAGCTAGCTCCAGGGGTTGTTGATAGACAGGGACACCTGGCTTGTTGCAGTCCATAGGGTTGCAAAGAGTCAGACACGACTGAGCAACTGAATTGAACTGATTATAGGCTAATGCAAGTGTTTTGAACACATTTAAGGTAGGCTAGCTAAGCTATAAACTATAGGTGGTAAATCTATTTCAATTTATGATATTTTCAATTTACAGTGGGTTTTGTTGGAATGTATAACTCCATTGTAAGTGGAAGATCTGCATTCTTATATTTTAAGTGATTTTACTATAAAAAATATACAGTCAGATCATTTTGTTTGATCCACTGTGCCAAATCTCTGCCTTTCAATTGGAGTATTTAGACCATTTACATTTAATGTAATTATTGATACGGCTTAATTTTGCTGCTTTGTTTCATTTTGTTTTTGTTTTTGTTTTTACAGTTTATGTTTTTCTGTTTCATTTTTCCTGCCTTCCTGTAGATAACTTGAAAAAATTTAGAATTTCTTTCTGATATATCTATATATATTTATATACGTTTTTACTGAATTTTCTTGGTTACTTTTATGGTTGACACTTGAACAACATGGAGGATAGTGGTGCTAAACACCAACCTGTGGTTACTGCAGTTTAACCTGCAGTTAGTGCAGTCTCTGCACTTTAAAATCCACATATAACTTTCCAGTCAGTCCTCTGTATCCTTACTTCTGCCTCCATGGATTCAACCAATCATGGAGCATGTATTACTATACTACATATTTAGTGAAAGAATCCTGATATATGTAGAACCATGTATTTCAAACCCAAGTTGTTCGAGGAGCTACTGTAAAATGCAGTTTACTACAGTCTACTAGAATCGTAATTTTACCAGTTTAAGTGAAATATAGAAATCTCGCATCCTATTACATCTCTCTACCCTTCCTTGTTTATAACGTAATTTTCTGATGTTTTCCCTACATACTTTTAGAACCACATCAGACATTGTTATATGTTTTGCTTCAACCATCCAACATAATTTGCAATACTCAAGAGGGAAAATCAATGATACTACCTAGAGTTTTGCTTACAGTATTTTCTTCCTTTTGCATGTACCAATAATCCTTCTTCTATGACTCTTTTCCTATGTAGAGAATTTTCTTTGCTCATTTTTTCTACAGCAAATCTGGCTACAAGTTCTTCCTTATCTGAGCATATATTTTAAGTGTAAATATCTGAGTGTGTCTTGATTGCCCCTTGATTCTGGAAAACATTTTTTAAAAGCTTATGAATTAATAGTTCTCCCCCTTCCTCAAATGGAAAAATATTGTGCCACTTCCTTCAAGACTTCATAGTTTCTAATTTTAAAATCCAGTATATTTGGATTGATGCTTTTGAACTGTAGTGTTGGAGAAGACTGTTGAGAGTCCCTTGAACTGAAAGGAGTTAGAACAAGTCAATACAAAAGGAAATCAGTCCTGAATATTTCCTGGAAGGACTGATGATGAAGTTGAAGCTCTGATACTCTGGCCACCTGATGTGAAGAACTGATTCACTGGGAAAGACCCCGATGCTGGGAAAGGGTGAAGGCAGGAGAAGAACGGGATTACCAAGGATGAGATGGTTGGATGGCATCACTAACTCACAAACTCTGGGAGTTGGTGATGGACAGAGAAACCTGATAGCCCATGTGGTCACAAAGAGTCAGACACGAATGAGTGACTGAACTGAACTGAATAGTTGAATTATTTTTTTTTTTCTACTATCAGTATGGTATTATTTTTTTACCTGTCTGCTTTCAAGTATTGTTTCCTTTGTCTTTAGCTTTCATGGGTTTAATTATGATGTATTTTGTCTCTAATTTCTTTGATTTTATTTCATTTGTGTTTGTTTATCTTCTTGAATCTGCACCTTTATATTTCTTGCCAAAAACGGGAAATTTTCAGCCATTATTTTTCCTATGTACCTTTTAAGTTCCACCTTATCACATCTTCTGAAACACTTCTAACCTGAGTGTTATATCTTTTGCAATAATTCAACAAGTCTATGAGACTTAGTCTATGTTTTTATTCAATCAATTTTTATTGTTATTAAGATAAGGTAATTTCTATTTTTCTATCTTTCAGTTCATTCATTATTCCTTCTTTAGTTTCCATTCTCCTGTTGAGCCTATCCACTGACTTTGTACCTCAGCTATTACATTTTTAAGTTCAAATTTTTGTTGAATTCCTCTACATATATTTCTTTGATGCAGATTTCACTTTGTTCACTTTTTTCAAGGATGTCCATAATTGCTTATTGAAATATTTCTATTATGACTACTTTAAAATCTTTTTCTAATATGTAACATCTTGGTCGTATTGATGTTGGAATTCATCTATTGTTTCTGTGTTCCCCTCTTCAGTTTGAGACCTTCCTTCTTCCTTGTATGGTGAATGATCTTTATATATTTTATATATTGCATAATATCCTAAGACTCTGGATCTTATTTAAACCTCCTGTTTTAGGTGGATATCTATGACACTCCTGTTGTAGAGGAATAAGGGCACCATCTTACTGCTGATAGGTAAAAACATAAGTTCAGTTTTGCCCATTCAACCTCTGATGGCTCATTGGCAATTTGATTCTGGGTCCCTTTTTAAATTAACATCTGGTACAACTGTTGATGTGTAAAACTGCTCACCAAATTTTCAAGTGGTGACAAATATTCACCAACTGTGGTTCTACTGAGATGATAGATATTATCATAATTTTGCTTCCATATTTTGTGACATGGAATCAATAATTATTTAAAAACTTCTATCTCATATATGCACAAAAATCAGACACTCTATATTTCTACATATTCTTTAACACTCTATTTGTGGGACTGTGTACTTCCTGGGATGATATATTAGCATTTCACCCTCCTTTCTTACACTGGTACCTGTGCTGGTTTTCAAGGAATTTTACCCTCTGAATGGATAGAAAACTGTAACAGAAAGCATAAAGCAGCACAATGGACACTTAGAAGTACCATAGATAATAGCTACAATTTTTTAGTTCTGTTTGACACAAACCTTGTCTTTCTGGACTAGGGACAGCACATTGATGAGATGTGGATTTTCTCCATATCTTCTTACCCACAGACCTAGACATGTTATTTCAGGAATGTATTATAGGTAGTTTCAAACTGCTTATCTATCTTAATAATCTAGTTTTCCAATTCTCACTCACCTGGCAAAAGGTTTATTGCTAGTGTATATGTTAAGCTATAATGTATTAAAATGTTTTTTTTTTTTTTCTCTAATTGGCTTTCACTTTTTTTTTTTTTTTTTTTTTTTTTTGCTTGGTTCAGTTTTAAGGACATTAAGAGCATCTGCACCAGACACAATTAGACAAAAGGCATTTTTAATTTAAATAATTTCTGATGCAACAATATATCATGGCACACTGACAAAGAAAGAATAATTTAAATGCAATCATATTTAGATGTTTTTATATCTAAATCAAGGGCAGAAGGGATATATATAAACATCCAGTGAAGATGGCTAGTTGTTCAGGTAAATTTTCCAATAAGGAGAATCACTACATTCTGTTTAACCACACTTAATGTGTAAAGGTTGAAGACTAGGAAAAGAAAAAAAAAAGAGTCAATACATTATTTGAGAAACTCACTCATGTTTTCACTAATGTCAAAAACCATACAAATCTGGAAATGCTCAATAAAGGATTACAAACTCCAAAACATAGGACATATTTCTTTGCAATTGAAAGGACAAGGTAATAAAGTAATTTATTAAGACAATATGGCATAAAATATACATATTTTTATTTTTCAGTTTGAAAACTTGAATATTGAAAGTTTTTTATTTTTATTAAATGATAAATTTTTATTAATCATTTTTATTAAATGATAAATTGTATTTATATGGTTATACACTTTAATTTTACTTGACATAATTAATCATTTACTTCGCATTAATCATTTTTATTTTTATTAAATGATAAATTTTTAATCATTTTTATTAATCATTTTATGAATCATTTTTACTAAATGATAAATTGTGTTTATATGGTTATACACTTTAATTTTACTTGACATAAATAATAAATGCAAAATTATATTTGAGAAACGCTGGATTGGGAAGAAACACAAGCTGGAATCAAGATTGCCAGGAGAAATATCAATAACCTCAGATATGCAGATGACACCACCTTTATGGCAGAAAGTGAAGAGGAAATAAAAAGCCTCTTGATGAAAGTAAAAGAGGAGAGTGAAAAAGTTGGCTTAAAGCTCAACATTCAGAAAACGAAGATCATGGCATACGGTCCCATGACTTTATGGGAAATAGATGGGGAAACAGTGGAAACAGTGTCAGGCTTTATTTTTTGGGACTCCAAAATCACTGCAGATGGTGATTGTAGCCATGAAATTAAAAGACGCTTACTCCTTGGAAGAAAAGTTACGACCAACCTAGATAGCATATTCAAAAGCAGAGACATTACTTTGCCAACTAAGGTCCGTCTAGTCAAGGCTATGGTTTTTCCAGTAGTCATGTATGGATGTGAGAGTTGGACTGTGAAGAAGGCTGAGCACCAAAGAATTGATGCTTTTCAACTGTGGTGTTGGAGAAGACTCTGGAGAGTCCGTTGGACTGCAAGGAGATCCAACCAATCCAATCTGAAGGAGATCAGCCCTGGGATTTCTTTGGAAGAATGATGCTAAAGCTAAAGCTCCAGTACTTTGGCCACCTCATGCGAAGAGTTGACTCATTGGAAGAGACTCTGATGCTGGGAGGGGTTGGGGGCACGAGAAGTAGGGGACAACAGAGGATGAGATGGCTGGATGGCATCACAAACTCGATGGACGTGAGTCTAAGTGAACTCTGTGAGTTGGTGATGGACACGGAGGCCTGGCATGCTGCGATTCTTGGGGTCTCAAAGAGTCGGACACAACTGAGCGACTGAACTGAACTGTACTGATATAATATATTTATGCAGTCTTTATTTATATTATGTATAGTGTAATGTATCCTCACCGAAGAATTGATGCTTTTGAACTGTGGTGTTGGAGAAGACTCTTGAGATTCTCTTGGACTGCAAGGGTTCCAGCCAAAGGAAATCAGTCCTGAATATTCATTGGAAAGACTGATGATGAAGCTTTGAAAAGACTCATTTGAAACGACCCTGATGCTGCAAAAAATTGAAGGCGAGAGGACAAGGGGACAACAGGGGATGAGGTGGTGGAATGGCATCACCTACTCAATGGACATAAGTTTGAGTAAATTCTGGGAGTTGACATTGGACAGGGAGGCCTGGTGTGCTGCAGTCCATGGGATCACAAAGAATCAGACACGACTGAGCAACTGAAGTGAAATGAACTGATCTTTGCCTTGGTTTCCTTGCTTCAAGAACATTTTAAGCAATTTGAAGAGGCAAAAAGATAAAACACTGTAAAACGAAACACCTAGATCAGTAAGAGTCTAATATGCTACTGGGGAAGAGCATAAAAATAGCTCCAGAAGGAATGAAGTAGCCCAGCAGGCTGTTCTTTTCTTGGAATCTCCAGAAAAGATTACTGGAGTGGGCTCCTGTTCCCTTTTCCAGGGGGTCTTCATGACCTATGTATCAAACGCAGGTGTTCCACATTGCAGGAAGACTCTTTACAATCTGAGCCACCAGGAAGCCTGAAAGAATGAAGAGGTTGGGCCAAAGCAGAAACTATGTTCATTTCTGGATATGGGTGATGGTGAAAAAATGTCTGATGCCATAACCTATAATGATAGGTCCATGAATCAGATAAATTTGGATTTGATCAAATAGGAGAATGCAAGAGTGAACATCAGCATTTTAGGAATCAATGAACTAAAGTGGATAGAAATGGGTGAATTTAACACAGATGACCATTATATCAACTACTGTGGGCAAGAATCCCTTAGAAGAAATGGAGGAGTCACTAAAAGAGCATGAAATGGAGTACTTGGGTTCAATCTCAAAAATGACAGAATGATCTCCATTCTTTTCCAAGGCAAACTATTCAAAATCATGGTAATCCAAGTCTATTCTCCAACCACAAATGCTGAAGAGAACAAAGTTGAACAGTTCTATGAAGACCTACAAGACCTTCTTGAACTAACATCAAAAAAAAAAAAAAAATATCCTTTCATCATAGGGGAATGCAATGCAAAAGTAGGAAGTCAAGAGATACCTGTATGAACAGGCAAGTTTTGGCCTTAGAATACAAAATGAAGCAGGACAAAGACTAACAGAGTTTTGCCAAGAGAACACACTGGTCATAGCAAATACTGTCTTCCAACAACACAAGAGAGGACTCTACACATGGACTTCGTCATATGGTCAATACTGAAATCAGATTGACTATATTTTTTGCAGCTGAAGACGGAGAAGCTCTATACAGTCAGTGAAAACAAGACTTGGAGCTGACTGTGGCTCAGATCATAAGCTCCTTATTGCAAATTTCAGGCTTAAATTGGAGAAAGTAGGGAAAATCAGTAGACCATTTAGGAGTAGAAGTGTTAGTCACTTAGTTGTGTCTGACTCTGCAATCCCAGGGACTTTAGCCTGCCAGATCTTCTGTTCATGGAATTCTCCAAAAAAGAATACGGCATGGGTTGCCATCCCTACTCCAGGGGATCTTCCCAACCCAGGGGTTGAACACAGGACTTCCCAAGTGCAGGCAGATTCTTTACTGTCTGCGCCACAAGGGAAGCATTTAAGTATGCTTAAATCCATTATGATTATAAAGAAGAGGTGACAGATTCAAGGGATTTGATCTCTTAGACAGAGTGCCTGATGAACTATAGATGGAGGTTCATAACATTGTACAAGAGGTGGTGAACAAAACCATCCTGAGGGGGAAAAAAAAAAAAGGTTGTCTGAGGGGGCCTTACATAGAGCTGAGAATAGAAGAAAAGTGAAAGGCAAAGGAGAAAGGGAAAGATATACCCAATTGAATGCAGAGTTCCAGAGAATAACAAGGAGCAAAAAGAAAGTTTTCTTAAGTGAACAATTCAAAGAAATGGAGAAAAACAATGGGAAAGGCTAAAGATCTCTTTAAGAAAATTGGAGATACCAGGGGAGCATCTCATGAAAAGATGGACTCTATAAAGGACAAAAACGGCAAGGACCTAACAGAAGAAGAAAAGATTAAGAAGAGGTGGCAAGAATACAATAGAAGAACTATACAAAAAAGATCTTAATTGCTCAGATAACCCCAGTGATGTGGTCACTCACCTAGAGCCAAATATCTTGGAGTGTGAAATCAAGTGGGCCTTAGGTAGCATTACTATGAAAGAAACTAGTGGAGGTGATGAAATTCCAGCTGAGATATTTCAAATCCTAAAAGATGATGCCATTTAAGTCCTGCACTTAATATGCCAGCAAATTTGGAAAATTCAGCAATGGCCACAGGGCTGGAAAAGGTCAGTTTTCATTCCAATCCCAAAGAAAGGAAATGCCAAATAATGCTCAAACTACCGCACAAGTGTGCTCATTTCATATGCTAGAAAGATAATGTTCAAAATCCTTCCATCAAGTCTTCAAGCTAGATTTAGAAAAGGCAGAGGAACCAGAGATCAAATTGTCACCATCTGTTGGATCATAGAAAAAGCTAGGGAATTCCAGAAAAACATCTACTTCTACTTTATTGACTATGTTAATCCTTTGACCATGTGGATCACAACAAACTATGGAAAATTTTTAAAGAGATGGGAATAACAGACCACCTTACCTGTCTCCTGAGAAACCTGTATGCACATTAAGAAGCATCAGTTAGAACTGGACATAGAACAATGAACTGGTTCAAAAAGGGAAGGGAGTATGTCAAGGCTGTATATTTTCACCATGCTTACTTAATGTATGTACAGAGTACATCATGTGAATATCGGGCTGGATGAAACACAAGCTAGAATCAAGATTTCTGGGAGAAAGAACAACATCATATATGCAGATGATACCACTCCAAGAACAGAAAGGGAAGAGAAACTAAAAAGCCTCTTGATGAAGGTAAAGGAGAAGAGTGAAAAAGCTGGCTTAAAACTCAGCATTCAATAAACTAAGACCATGGCATGCAGTCCCATCACTTCATGGCCAATAGATGGGGAAAAAGTAGAAACAGTGTCAGAATTTATTTTCCTGGTCTCCAAAATCACTGTGGATAGTGACTGTAACCATGAAATTAAAAAAGAAAGACACTTTTTTCTTGGAAGAAAAGCTATGACAAACCTAGACAGTGTATTAAACAGCAGAGATATCACTTTGTCAACAAAAGTCCATATAGTGAAAGCTATTATTTTTCCATGAGTTATCTACAAACGTAAGAGTTGGACCATAAAGAAAGCTGAGTGCTGAAACACTGATGCTTTCAGATTGTGGTGCTAGAGAAGATTCTTGAGAGTCACTTGGATACCAAGGAAATTAAACCAGTCAATCCTAAAGGAAATTAGCTCTGAATATACATTGGAAGGACTGAGGCTGAAGCTGAAGCTCCAATACTTTGGCCACCTGATGCAAAGAACTGACTCATTGGAAAAGACCCCAATGCTGGGACAGATTGAGGGCAGGAGAAGATGGGGATGACAGAGGATAGGATGGTTGGAGGGCATAATCAACCCAATGGATATGAGTTTGACCAAACTCTGGGAGATAGTGAAGAACAGGAAATCATGGCAGTCTGCCATCCATGGGATCACAAAGCATCAGACATGACTTAGGTATTCAACAACAACAATGTTTTATAGATAGATAGATAGATAGATATAGATATATGAAGTAGACTCAGTTTCCTCCTTTAGATGTTATCACTGAGAGGATATGTGAGTTATTTGTTCATTCTACAGATGCATCTTATGTGGCCATTGACCAAATACTGAAGATAGATTGATGAAAGAAAAAGAGAATATTCCCTGACCTTATGGAACTTACAGATAATGTATTAATGAATGAGTCAAGAATAAAAATATTATTTCATAGAGTGAGTTTTCTGTAAAGAAAAGTAAAGCAAGATAAGCATGTCTCTATATACAGATAAATGAGGAAACTATTTAAATGTGATGCAACATAAGGCTTAGCTAAGAAGGTAATACTGAGCAAAGACCTTTTGAAATAAACCAAGAAAAGGAGAAATATACAGAGAAATTAGGGAGGGAACAACAGAGACTGTAATGGACCAGAGTTCAGACTCTGTTAATTTTAGGAAAGATTAGAGCATTCTGACAGTGCTAGCAGGAGGAGAGTCTGGAGACCTTTCTTCCTGTGAGCCTTGGTTCTCAGTAGAGATGAAAAGAAGAATTTAAGGTCTTAAGAAAGTTTGTTAATTATAAGGAAAGAAAGAACACGTTCTAGAGTCAGACACAATTGAGCAAGTGAGTACACACAAAGAAAGGACAGAATGAACACTTCAAGAGATTGGAGGACTATGCCAAGAGAGACAAATGACCCTGGAGGGCTGGGGTAGTGTTTTTAAGGCAGATTCATTTGCATAGATCAGGGGAGACCATTGATCGACATAATTGATTGACAGTTGCCTGTTATATAACAAGATGCTCTACTGCACATGTCCTTCCCATAATCCAGTTTATTATAATTAGATGAATGTATTCACAGATATTTATAAACAGTTAATGAGTCTAACAGCCACCAAAGGTTACTTTAGTACCGGATGGTATGAAGTGTACACATGTGCTAGAGTAGAGGAAGTCCCCCTAGTTGGCCAGTGGGGGATTTGTATGGTGCCCTGACTCTTTTAGGGGTTCTGGTGGGGGCATATTTGTGGCAGGGCTGGTAAATCACTTGGTGAGATTAGGCAGCCATTGGTTGTTTACTGAAGGGGCTCCTATTTTGCTTTCAGCTAACTTCCTGCTTACCAACAGGAAAGAAATGAAAGGAGAGGAAAGTGGTAGAAGCTCTAGCAATGGACTAGGTCTTGGTGACTGCAGTGAGGATTTGGGATTGTATTCTGATAGTGATGGAAAACAACTGGAGGTTATCAGCAAGGGAATGACATTATCAAAATGTTTTTCAAAGGATCACCCTGACTGAGGGATGGGGAAAAAAAAAAAAAAAAAAAAAACAACAAGAAGGCAATGAGGGAGGATTCTGATTACAATCAATGAGACCAAATATTAGGGCAATATTGAATTCTAGGGAATATTGTTGATATTTTAAACTAGGGGGGGAGAAGTATAAGTAAGTATATGTGAACAGAGCTGTCATGAATCTTCAAGATGTAGCAGAGAGGATTTGCTGACCTTTAGAAGCATTCTGCAAGAGAAAGAAGAGCTGAGAAAGTCCCTTAGATTGTTTACCTGCACACTCCAGAAAAATTAATTTTGAAATGATGGAATCAATGACAAATTACAGCACCATGAATTGCTATTATATAAAACCAGCAACTACCCAACTCTTAACTGTAAGAACAGGGAGCAATGAAAAATAAAAAACAATCAAACCTTGTAGTCTAATAACAAGCAGTCTCCAATTTAAGAGGATATTAGTGTTTATTTTGTGAGTCTTGCCTACTGTGTTGAATGTTACATATGTTGGATTATGCAAGATACATTAGATAGATGAAGCATAACCTAGTTAAAAATCTTGTTCTTAAGTAAAATTGATATAATTTCCTTTTCATATATACCAACTCTCATGTTTCAATGAATTGTTGCCTATTTGTATTTGGCAATCTGTCAAGGTGGTATTTTCCTTCAGGAAACCATCTCAGATATGTACTGACAAGATATTTATGTATGCTTACAAAATCACTGCAGATGGTGATTGCAGCCATGAAATTAAAAGATGCTTACTCCTTGGAAGGAAAGTTATGACCAACCTAGATAGCATATTCAAAAGCAGAGACATTACTTTGCCGACTAAGGTCCGTCTAGTCAAGGCTATGGTTTTTCCAGTAGTCATGTAGGAATGTGACAGTTGGACTGTGAAGAAAGCTGATGTCAAGAATTGATGCGTTTGAACTGCGGTGTTGGAGAAGACTCTTGAGAGTCCCTTGGACTGCAAGGAGATCCAACCAGTCCATTCTGAAGGAGATCAGTCCTGGGTGTTCTTTGGAAGGAATGATGCTAAAGCTGAAACTCCAGTACTTTGGTCACCTCATGCGAAGAGTTGACTCATTGGAAAAGACGCTGATGCTGGGAGGGATTGGAGGCAGGAGGAGAAGGGGACGACAGAGGATGAGATGGCTGGATGTCATCACTGACTCAATGGATGTGAGTTTGAGTGAACTCCAGGAGTTGGTAATGGACTGGCGTGCTGCAATTCATGGGGTCGCAAAGAGTCGGACACGTCTGAGTGACTGAACTGAACTAAACCGAAACAACTATATCTATATGTATGTCTATGTCTGTGTCTATAACTATCAATATCATATATACATTCTGGAGTGCCTCTGATTTAAGTAGATTAAAATATTGTAATAATATTGTGATACACTATAGGTCCTTGTAGATTATTCATTTTAAATGTGTGTGTGTGTACATGTTTATCTCAAATTCTCAACTATCCTTTTCCTCATCCTTTCCTCCAGCAACTACAAGTTTTTCTCTAAGTCTGTGAGTCTGAAAGAGACTTCTTTAATATTCAATGATTTTTAATGGTGGGATGAAGAAATGCAATTTGTCAATCTTGGAATCTCTTATTTTTCATTATGTTGTTTTAAATTAGTGTTATTTTATTTTTTTTAATTAGTTTACAGAATGGTGTGAACATCCCAGACTGTGTCATATAAATGTGAACATTTATTATTTATAATTTTCACAAGTGAAATGAATTTTAGCTCACCTAAATTAAAAAAAAAAAATTTCCTAACTAAGGTATTAAATGTATTTAAAATATTTGGTCTCAGACATATTGTATTGCCTTTATCAAATGGTATGAAAATGTTAGATCTTTTATATAAGGACTGAGCTAGAAAACATTTTATCTTAGCCTCTAACTGCATTTGTGTCTAGCTGGATTTTAGACATAAAAATATCTGGGACATATTTGTCCCAGATATGGAAACTGAGGCCTGATGAGGTAGTTGCCTTGTCCAAATTTATGTAACAGCTCAATGGCCAAGTAAAATTAGGTAAAATCCTAGTCTTTTGAGTCTAACTAAAGTGATCATTTAAATGTATCATTTCATATTAATTAATAAACAACAAATCCCAAATATTTTTCTCCAACCAATATCTTACATTTTTATTGATTAAAAATGGAATAACAAAAATAAAAGCAAGAAGAATAGGTATTGATACCTGCAGGGAAGGTTACTGATTTTAATCAGTTTTTGGAGACATTTAAGTAATTATCTTCCCAAAGGCAAAGGAATAGATTAACAAAAAAAAAAAAGTCATTCCCTTTAAAGCTTGTACATTCCTAACAGCAATTTTTCTACCATTGTTCCATTTGGTTGATTAATGCATCTTGCATTGTAGAGACCTTCTAGAGATAAGAGACAGTACCTATTTAATTGCTAATACTTGTTGGGTAAGTACAAACTGTTTTTACTAGTATCTGTTTCATGTACTGTAAAAAAGACTTGATTATGACTTCTAAAAACCATTCAATATCACAGTTATCCAAGTCTATGCCCAAACCAGTAACACTGGAGAAGCTGAAGGTGAATGGTTCTATGAAGACCTACAAGACCTTTTAGAACTAACACCCAAAAAAGATGTCCTTTTCATTATAGGAGATTGGAATGCAAAAGTAAGAAGTCAAGAAACACCTGGAGTAACAGGCAAATTTGGCCTTGGAATGTGGAATGAAGCAGGGCAAAGACTAATAGAGTTTTGCCAAGAAAATGCTCTGGTCATAGCAAACACCCTCTTCCAACAACACAAGAGAAGATCTACACATGGACATCACCAGATGGTCAACACTGAAGTCAGATTGATTATATTCCTTGAAGCCAAAGGTGGAGAAGCTCTTATACACTCAACAAAAACAAGACCAGGAGCTGACTGTGGCTCAGATCATGAACTCCTTATTACCAAATTCAGACTCAAATTCAAGAAAGTAGGGAAAACCACTGGACCATTCAGGTATGACCTAAATCAAATCCCTTATGATTATACAGTAGAAGTGAGAAATAGATTGAAGGGCCTTGATCTGATGGATAGAGTGCCTGATGAACTATGGAATGAGGTTCATGACATTGTACATGAGACAGGGATCAAGACCATCCCCATGGAAAAGAAATGAAAAAAAAGCAAAATGGCTGTCTGGGGAGGCCTTACAAATAGCTGTGAAAAGAAGAGAAGTGAAAAGCAAAGGAGAAAAGGAAAGATATAAGCATCTGAATGCAGAGTTCCAAAGAATAGCAAGAAGAGATAAGAAAGCCTTCTTCAGCAATCAAGGCAAAGAAATAGAGGAAAACAACAGAATGGGAATGACTAGAGATCCCTTCAAGAAAATTAGAGTTACCAAGGGAACATTTCATGCAAAGATGGGCTCAATAAAGGACAGAAATGGTATTGACCTAACAGAAGCAGAAAATATTAAGAAGAGGTGGCAAGAATACACAGAGGAACTGTACAAAAAAAATCTCCATGACCCAGATAATCATGATTTTGTGATCACTCATCTAGAGCCAGACATCCTGGAATGTGAAGTCAAGTGGGCCTTAGAAAGTATCACTACGAACAAAGCTAGTGGAGGTGATGGAATTCCAGTTGAGCTACTTCAAATCCTGAAAGATGATGCTTTGAAAGGGCTACACTCAATATGCCAGCAAATTTAGAAAACTCAGCAGTGGCCACAGGACTGGAAAAGGTCAGTTTTCATTCCAATTCCAAAGAAAGGCATTGCCAAAGTTTGCTCAAACTACCGCACAATTTCACTCATCTCACACGCTAGTCAAGTAATGCTCAAAATTCTCCAAGCGAGGCTTCAGCAATATGTGAACCATGAACTTCCTGATGTTCAAGCTGGTTTTAGAAAAAACCAGAGATCAAATTGCCAACATCTGCTGGATCATGGAAAAAGGAAGAGAGTGACAGAAAACCATCTATTTCTGTTTTATTGACTATGCCAAAGCCTTTGACTGTGTGGATAACAATAAACTGTGGAAAATTCTGAAAGATATGGGAATACCAGGTCACCTGACCTGCCTCCTGAGAAATCTGTATGCAGGTCAGGAAGCAACAGTTAGAACTGGACATGGAACAACAGACTTGTTCCAAATAGGAAAAGGAGTACGTCAAGGCTGCATATTGTCACCCAGCTTATTTAACTTATATGCAGAGTACATCATGAGAAACGCTGGGCTGGGAGAAACACAAGCTGGAATCAAGATTGCCGGGAGAAATATTAATAATCTCAGATATGCAGATGACACCACCCTTATGGTAGAAAGTGAAGAGGAACTAAAAAGCCTCTTGATTAAAGTGAAAGAGGAGAGCGAAAAAGTTGGCTTAAAGCTCAACATTCAGAAAACGAAGATCATGGCATCTGGTCCCATCACTTCATGGGAAATAGATGGGGAAACAGTGGAAACAGTGTCAGACTTTATTTTTGGGGGCTCCAAAATCACTGCAGATGGTGATTGTAGACATGAAATTAAAAGACACTTACTCCTTGGAAGAAATGTTATGACCAACCTAGATAAGCATATTCAAAAGCAGAGACATTACTTTGCCAACTAAGGTCTGTATAGTCAAGGCTATTTTTTTTTTCCCCTGTGGTCATGTATGGATGTGAGAGTTGGATTGTGAAGAAGGCAGAGCTCCGAAGAATTGATGCATTTGAATTGTGGTGTTGGAGAAGACTCTTGAGAGTCCCTTGGACTGCAAGGAGATCCAACCAGTCCATTCTGAAGGAGATCAGCCCTGGGATTTCTTTGGAAGTAATGACGCTAAAACTGAAACTCCAGAGGATGAGATGGCTGGATGGCATCACTGACTTGGTGGACATGAGTCTGGATGAACTCCGGGAGGTGGTGATGGACAGGGAGGCCTGGCGTGCTTCAATTCATGGGGTTGCAAAGAGTCGGACACAACTGAGCGACTGAACTGAACTGAAAGACTTTTGATCTTGTTGGGGTATACAATGTGACTAAGAGATAACAACCAAAAAGAAAAAAGAAAAAAAAAAAAAAACCCTAGAAGGAAGTATATGTGCAATGACTAGATTATGGTGTAGGTATATTAAATGGCAAAGTATTTCAGAAAATGGGTTGATTCACAGGAGTAGTGGCTTCCCAATGGTGCTAGTGGTAAAGAACCTGCCTGCAATGTAGGAGACATAAGAGATACAGGTTGGTTCCCTGAGTCAGGAAGATCCCCTGGAGGTGGAAATGGCAACCCACTCTGGTGTTCTTGCCTGGGAAATCCCATGGACAGAGGAGGCTTATTTACTGGCTACAGTATGTGTGTGTGGATGGTTGGGTGGGTGGGTAAGTCGCTCAGTCCTGTCTGACTCTTTGCGACTCCATGAACTGTAGCCTGTCAGGCTCCTCTATCCATGGGATTCTCCAGGCAAGAATACTGGAGTGGACAGCCATTCCCTTCTCCAGAAAAGAGACAGGGTCTCGCTATGTTGCCCAGGCTGGAGTACCTTGGCTATTCACAGGCGCGATCCCACTACTGATCAGCATGGGAGTTTTGACCTGCTCCATTTCCGACCTCATCTGGTTCACCCCTCCTTAGGCAACCTGGTGGTCCCCCGCTCCAGGGAGGTCACCATATTAATGCAGAAGTTAGTGCGGACACCCGATCAGCATAGTGCACTGCAGCCTAGAACTCCTGAGCTCAAGCGATCCTCCAGCCTCAGCCTCCCGAGTAGCTGGGACTACAGGCAGGAGCCACCATGCACAGTATGTGGGAGTGACAAAAAAATAACTGAAGCAACTTCACAGGCACACATGCACATGAGAGTAGATCAAGTTAGATGGGATTAATGAACGAAAGCTTATTTCAGTGGTCTTTGAAGCAGCATAGGTTGGATTTGATCTGACAGAAAAAGAGATTCATCAGAATGAGGTAGTCAGCATAGGAAAACATTAGAATTAATATGATTTGTGCAGGAAACAAAACCAACCTACTTGTAGATTTTACGTATGGATACATGTTGAAACAAAAATAGGATTTTTATATAGGCATCATCAGTTCAGTTCAGTTCAGTTCAGTTGCTCAGTCGTGTCCGACTCTTTGTGACCCCATGAATCACAGCATGCCAGGCCTCCCTGTCCATCACCAACTCCTGGAGTTTACTCAGACTCAGGTCCATCGAGTCAGTGATGCCATCCAGTCATCTCATCCTCTGTCGTCACAGGATCACAAGAAACTAAAATCCATTTAAATGTGTTTAACAAAATAAGATTTTTTTGAAAGAAAAGAGGACATTGTTACAGAAACCAAGAAAAACTAATGCTGATGGACTCTGAATGTGAAACTTTGAAAATAGAAACTCCATGAAAGTTTGATCATGGTTCCAGATATGATGATAATAATGTTGGTGATGTTACTAATGATAAATGTGATGATGATAAATATTTATTGAATGTTTTTATTTACTGGCTCTTTATTAAGTAATTTACAAACAGTTTATTCACTTAAACTCTTAAACAACTCTCTCAATGTAGAAAATTTTATTCATATAGATCCATCTAATATCCACTTGGTATTGTATATGTTGCATTTGTCATATGTATTAATTCTATATCAAAAGCAGCACCAAATTTTCTTTAACTTGTCATTTGTATTTTATAAAAATATTAATTTTACTTTTATATATTTCATTTATTTGTTTGCTTATGTATTTATAAACTCCACTTTATTGTTTCTTTATTTTCAACTTAAATTCTGGTATAAGTTTCCTTCACCCTGAAGAATATCTTTTAGCATTTCTTCTGGCATAGTCCACTGTCACCAAATAATCTTAGCTTTATTTATTTTTAACATGAAAATATATTAATTTGTTCTATTCTTGAAAGGTATTTTCTCTGGATATAGAATTCATGATTAGCAACTTCTTTTTCTTTCAGAATTTTAAGATTACTATATCACTGTCTTTCTTGTCTCCATAGTTTCTGAAGAGAAATCTGTAGTCATTGCAATTAATTTTCCTTACTTGAGGTAATGTGCCATTTTCTTCCCATTCATTTCAAAAATTTTTGTTAGTCATTGGCTCTCAATTATTTGACTATTTTGTGCCTCAGTTCAGTTCAGTTCATTTCAGTCGCTCAGTCGTGTCTGACTCTTTGCGACCCCATGAATCACAGCATGCCAGACCTCCCTGTCCATCACCAACTCCCAGAGTTCACTCAGATTCACATCCATCAAGTCAGTGATGCCATCCAGCCATCTCATTTTGTGCCTAGTCATCACTTTATATTTACTTATTCTTTTTTAATCCCACTGCATTTTTTAGTCTAGAAATTTAAATTTATTACAAAATTTTAGAAGTTTTTAGCAAATATTTTAAGCATTTCTTTTGTTTCTACAATTCCAATTTCAATTATATGTGATATTTTTATATCATCTCATAAGTCCCTGTGGGACTTATTCATTTTTTTATTTTTATTTTTTCAATAATTTCCTTTAGTTTTAATCATTCTTTTCTCTAACTGCAGAGTCACCAACTTTTCCCTGCTCTCCATTGTGTAATTGAGCCTATAGAGGTAATTTTTAATTTTATATATTTATATTTTAATTATATTTTTCCTGGGATTTTTCTATTTGATTCATTGTAAATTAATTTTCCTTCACCTCATTTAGTATTTATATCATAACTGATTTCTTGTCTAAAAATTCTATCATCATCTTACAGCTGTCTTCTGTTGGCCAGTTTTCCTTTGTGAATGAATCATATTTTCTTGTTCCTTGTGTAATTTTAGATTTTATTCTGGATGTTATAACTATTGAATTGTAGATATTGTATTCTGTTCTAATCAATAATTTTCAAGCTATTAATTTAGCTATAATATTAATATCTGCCTCACCTAGAGTGAACAACTCTAGTATAAGTTGGATTCTTTCTATTAGTTGAAAGTTGCTTGAGGTTTGCTTTGCTCATTCATGAACTAGGTATTATCTACATATCTGAACAGAATTTATATGCAGACTCTAGGGTTCTGGCTTTCTTTCTTCCTCTTTTAAAAATTCCCTCACTTTAAAATGTTCACAACTGTGTTTTCCCTGGCCCTGTCCTCTGGTTCTTTAGACAATAAAAATTAAGGTTTTCTATGAGAGTTCTGTCATTCCTGGCCATACAGCCCCATGCCTGAGGTCTCTCGTAACACTGACACCATAGCAATGGGAAACTTATCCCATGCTGTCTGCATCCTCCAAGTTTAGATCACCGTGAAAATTAGTTTGATTTGTTCATATTTCAGAGCCTTCAGGTAATTGTTTTTGCATGTTTTTCAGAGTTTATTGTTGGCATATATGGTCTCTTAAATACAGACACCAACATACTGAAAGCAGAACCTTATTTCTCTTATATTTGAATTATGTTTTTCTTATCTATTCCAAAATAGTAAGTGTATTTCCTCAGGTGCAGAAAAATGAAATAAAATTAAATAAACTTGCTTATCTAATATTTTTAAACTCTATTATTTACCCTCAGTATTTGGGTTTTAAAGCTCAACAGACATAAATTAATTCTGTTGGTCATTTATTTTTTTGATGTTTACGGTGGCTTGTCTTTCCTACAATGATGGATAATGATATTTTTTTTAAAAGATGAAGGTATTAGCAAGGAAAACTGCATGAAAATAAATTATTTACATTGAAAAACATATCTATTAAAATGTATCAAAATGTCTCCACTACACAGGTGAATATAGGATGAGATCAGAATTTAGTGGTGGTTATGGAAATGTAATAAATAGAAAAAAGAACTTAGTAAAACAATAGAATGCAATTTTTCACAAAAATGTGTTGATGAATGCCGGGGGCCAGCATGAGGAACTCCGCCCATTGCAAAGGTCATGAGGAAGGAGGCTTGGCATACGCAAAGGCGTGATCAAGCCTCAGGAAACCCCTGTTCCCGAGCATCTATCCCAAAACCAGAGTCTGTTTTATGCTCTCACCTACACCTCTGACTTTATGGGGGACTCTCCCCCATAACCGTTTCTCTCGGAGGAGTAAACGTGCAGCTCCAAGGCAATAAAAATTCCTGGGCGTGACAAGAGGGTTTCAGCTTACGGACTCCTCTGAAGGTTATCTAGCCCACCTGTATAGATTCGTCCGGCCACATGTGATTGTTTACAGCCTTCCAACCTGAGATGCATGAGATGTTTTAGACTTACTAAAGGCAAATTCTTTTGGGGAGTTGGAAATTATTAGTATAGTGGGTTGGTTAGGAATTATATTGGTGAAGGGTTTTTCATTTGTTGTGTCAATAATTGCTGCTAATTCCCTGCTCTGGGTGTGACAAGGATGTCTCAGGTCAAACCTCTCTGCTGACAGACTAGCTTGTGTGACAGGATTATCCATAGTCCTGCCACTATGCACATGATTGTTTACTACCTCTCAATCATAAACAGCACTGAGAGTTTTGGAGTATTTTGAGAGTCTTAATTAGCATAGGGCTTTTTCTTCTTGTTGAGTCAATGATTGCCGCCAGGCCTCCATATCCTTAGGCACCTGGGAATATATTAATCAATGTATTTGGAATATAGAAAAGGGAATATAGTAGTTTTTGATGTTAGCAATATTAGACTTTTTGAGTTAATGAATTTTCTCTTTTGTAGTACATCACTGTATTTTGTTATAAATCACTGTGTCCTTGCTATGTAAAAATTTAACTTTATCACTATTTTAAGACTAAATAGATCTTAAGGGGAACATTGGTGAAAGGATTTTCATTTGTTGGGCTGATGTTTGCTGCTAAATCTCCATGTTACCTGCCCTTATAATGAATATAACTAACATATAGGAGAAAGAAATACTAACCTTTAAGTATATAGGAGAAAAAAGTATTAACCTTTAAGATTAATCATGTTAACCTTGGGTTAAATAAATTCCTTTCTTGATTGTAACTCACTACACCCTCACCCTATAGGAATGTAACTTTATTTGGAGGGTGGTGTCTGGTTTAAGAAAAAACACCCTTGGAAAAAAACAGTTTTTGGTTATCAGAAAGAAAGGATCATAAAATCCCTAAGACCATTTTATGTGAAGCACCTGATTTTGATAAAGGTCAGGACTGCTGACCCCCGCATGACTCTGTATTTATCCCTATATGGAACAAAAGGAATATAAGCAAACTCAAAAATAAAGAAATCGGATCAGTTTCCGGAAAGACTGATTCCCCCATGTCGTTCTTTCTTGCTCCTCGTTTTTCTGGCTGAATTCCCATCTGGAGCATGGATGCTATTCCACGTAATCCAAGTTATTCAGCCTCTTTTCTCCACTAATCTTCCTACTACACTATCCGTTTCTAATCTCTCTATATATCTGTGATTAAATATGTATTTTTCCAAAGACACCAACTCCGTCCCAACCTTCGAATCACCCTGCATCCACCGGGGCTGGACTCTGGCAGATGAAAAAGTGGAGCTCATAACTCTAAGGATTTGCTTCTTCTTCTGCTGCTGCTGCTGCTGCTAATTTGCTTCAGTCGTGTCCGACTCTGTGCAACGCTATAGACAGCAGCCCACCAGGCTCCCGCATCCCTGGGATTCTCCAGGCAAGAACACTGGAGTGGGTTTCCATTTCCTTCCCCAATGCGTGAAAGTGAAAAGTGAAAGTGAAGTCGCTCAGTCGTGTCTGACCCTCAGCAACCCCATGGACTGCAGCCTTCCAGGCTCCTCTGTCCATGGGATTTTCCAGGCAAGAGTACTGGAGTGGGGTGCCATTGCCTTCTCCCAAGGATTTGCTTCTGGGTAATGTAAAATAAAGCTAATATCCACAATGCTAGAAGATTTTGGGAGAAACAAATTGAAGAAAAAAAATCTTGGCATTTTCTAATAACAAATTTCACCTAATTTAGGGCATACAAGTAAATACAGTTTGTAGGCACATAAAATAAAACAGAAGTATAAAGACTTTGGCTTGTGGTACTTAAAAGTGATTGCAATGAAAATAACACAATGTTGTTACCATCATGAGCAAATGAAAGACTAAATGGTAAGGTGGAAAGGTCACTGGCCTATGATTTCGATATTTTATGTCCTGTTAATTGTGTAGGTTGTGCTAGTGGTAAGAAAGCTGCCTGCCAATGCAGGAGACTTAAGAGCCTCAGGTTCAATCCCTGAGTCAGGAAGATCCCCTGGGGGAGGGCATGACAACACACTCTAGTATTCTTGCCAAGAGAATCCAAATGGACAGAGGAGCCTAGTGTGCTACAGTCCATAGGGCTGCACACAGTTGGACATGACCAAAGTGCCTTAGCATGACAAATTGCTTCTGTAACTAGTTATGCATGTTTACTCACAGTTGTCTTCATTCCCTTGGGCTGTGGTTTCTCCATCTGAAAAATTATAATGTTGGACTACATACTTAAAAAGGGAGAAAAGAAACTTTTGTGTTGCTGTTGTTCAGTTGCTCAGCCATGTCAGATTCTTTACGACTGCATGGACTGCAACACACCAGGCTTCCCTGTCCTACACCACCTCCCAGAGCTTGCTAAAACTCATGTCCATTGAGTTGGTGTGCCATCCAGCCATCTCATCCTCTGTCGTCCCCTTCTCCTGTCTTCAATCTTTCCAAGAATCAGGATCTATTCCAATGAATCAACTCTTCACAGCAGGTGGCCAAATTATTGGAGCTTCAGTGTCAACATCAGTCATTCCAATGAATATTCAGGGTTGATTTCCTTTAAGATTGACTGGTTTGATCTCCTTGTAGTCCAAGGAACTCTCAAAAGTATTCTCCAACACCACAGTTCAAAATAATCAATTCTTCAGTGCTCAGCCTTTTTCATGGTCCAACTCTCACATCCGTACATGACTACTGGAAAAACCATAGCTTTGACTAGATAGACTTTTGTCAGCAAAGTGATGTCTCTGATTTTTAATATGCTGTCTACGTTTTTCATAGCTTTTCTTTCAAGGAGCAAGCATCTTTTAATTTCATGGCTTCAGTCATCATCTGCAGTGACTTTGGAGCCCAAGAAATTAAATTCTGTCACTGTTTCCATTGTTTCCCCATCTATTTGCCATGAAGTATTGGGACCAGATGCCATTATCTTAGCAGTGCAGTTTAATAGATACTAGTTTCTGTTCTGTTTCTCCTTCAGAGCCTCTTAATGAAGGTGGAAGACAAGAGAAACTTGTATCTAATGAACTACACTACTAACTATTTTCTTTATATATTTTTTAAAGTGGATCTGGTATTTCTTAACTTCTTTTCCCCTAAAACAAAATATGTTTATAAAAAATATATTTTTCATTCCATCTAAATAAGAAAATATTGATACCAACAATACAACAACTAATAAGGAAATTAGTCTCACAGGAGTGTATCTATTCTCATCACAATTTCCTGAGTCCCTGCTTCCATCTAGTTTCACCTGTCCTGTACTCAAAACGTAGCCAATTTGAATGAAATCATAGATATTAAGACAGAAATTTGAAAGAAAAGCTCAAATTCTAGAGCAAAAATTTAACCTCTGTGGGATCAGAATCACCCCAATTTAATATGATCCACAAATTCATGCACTTCTGATTCATTAAAATATTAAATAATGCAGGATTTAACACTGTACTATATCAAATGTGTATATTACCATATGTCATTAGTCTCTTTTCTCAGTCAACTCTTGGCTGAAGTGACTTTTTAAAAATCCTGAATAGATTCAAATTAATTTGCAACCAAACTTTTATAAAATCCTATATCTAATGATAAATTAATAATCAAATACATTTTATGTAGTTTCTCTCTTTCATCAATTCTTTTCATGACCCTTTATCTGATACAATTTACAGTTAATATATTCATTCTTCCCCTTGCTTATATAACATTATTCTTTCTACTTTCCTCTTCCACGCTGTTTTTGCTCCATTTTGTTAAATTAAATTGATAGCAATTTCTTAACTTCTCAGTTCTCAGGTTTCAAATTCTTTGAAAATTATGTTTTAAGAAAAATTTTAATACTCTCCTAGTAGAGGAAAATTTGCAAAATTGATTTCAGTAAATGTATACAAACAGGTTGGTAGCCCTTCTCATTCTGAGGTTTCATTATGCATAGAATATATTTTAAAATGTGATCCAAAGTTTATCATTTTTTTATATCCCTAGAAATCTTTAAATAACATCTTGATTTATTATTATTATTAACTAACAGGTGGATCTCCTTTAACATGGTTCATCGTCCTACTTATTCTCTCAATTAAATAATTCTTAACAGGATAATAGAAATATTTGTTCTGATGTCCAGGCCTGATAAGTACCCCTGATAATTTCTATATAAGTTTTAAGCTGCTGATGCTGCTAAGTCACTTCAGTTGTGTCCGACTCAGTGCAACCCCATAGACAGCAGCCCACCAGGCTCCGCCGTCCCTGGGATTCTCCAGGCAAGAACACTGGAGTGGGTTGCCATTTCCTTCTCCAATGCATGCAAGTGAAAAGCGAAAGTGAACTCACTGAGTCGTGTCCAACTCTCAGTGACCCCATCGACTGCAACCTACCAGGCTCCTCTGTCCATGGGATTCTCCAGGCAAGAGTACTGGAGTGGGGTGCCATAAGCTACATATGTGTTATTAGAAGTAAAAGAGAATTTGCTATTTTCTCTGTGGATCTGTCTACTCCATCACTCTGTGCTCTATTTCTTCCCCCTCCACCCCCCTGGTGGGTCAGAGGTTAAAGCATCTGCCTGCAATGTGGGAGACCTGGGTTCAACCCCTGGGTCGGGAAGATCCCCTGGAGAAGGAAATGGCAACCCACTCCAGTATTCTTGCCTGGAGAATCCCGTGGATGGAGGAGCCTGGTGGGCTACAGTCCACGGGGTCGCAAAGAGTCAGACACGACTGAGCTACTTCACTTTCACTTTCCACCCCCCAAACTTTTCTTCTAAGTCCTATCTCCTCTGACTTTCCTTCACCCAGGCCTTCAGACTGAAGATTTTCCTGGGCTTGCCTAGTTCTTTCCTTCGTCTCTACTCTTGAGACACGGGATGTGTGATTCTAAAGCAGCAGCATGACTCAGATGTGCACACATATGTGGATATGCAAGACTGAGTGTGATGATAAGATGGTGTTGGTGTCAACAAGTGCAGACTCCAAGTGTCTGAAATGAAGAATCATAACAGAAACCTCTCTCTGCAGAAAAACAGGAATATATCATGAAAGGAAGGACAAGGGGGAAACGAGACAGATAAAGAGAGAGACAGAGACAAAAACAGAGACAGAAAGACAGGAAATGGAAGAATCTCTGGAAAGGGAGAGTCATATTAAACTGTTTATCTCTTCATCTGTTTGAGAGGTGGCCTTGTAAGGAATAAAGGAAGAATAAATGATTAGAAGGGAAATAACAGGTAGATGTTCCCATCACTTGAAAAATCACAGATTCTCAGTTTACTTGCTTGTTGTCATTTATCTCATTTTTGTTTTGAAAGGCTGCAAATTCTCAGAATATCTGAAACACTACTATTATTTGAACACAAATATAAAGTGCATACTATTTTCAGATGAGATCGTTTAAATAAAATAATCTTAAATTTTGCAAATTTGTTCCATTGTGTCTTTTATTAATGAGAATCTTTAAAGGTGAAGTGTCCCTTTTAACTAGTTCTAAGATTTATGGAAATTTCATGTTTTAAGGACAAATTTTGGAATGGAAAAAAAAAAGGTTAAGCAAGTCCAATTGACCAAAAATTACTTAAAGAGTGTTTAATGCTAAATCCATTTATGATATATACATTTAATATATATTAAATTATATATATATACATATATATATATATATTTAAACATGTCACTGCTGACAGGAGAATGTTGGATTCCACCAAAAAAATATGTCCTGCATCCAAGGTCAAAGGAGAAGCCCTACCAAGATGTTAGGAGGGGTGAAACCAGGAGATTTGTGTCTACCAGGAGATCTCACAGAGACTGAGCCAGACCTGCCTTTAAGTGTCTCCTGTGGAGGTACAGGTAAACAGTGGCCTGCCACAGGGACAAGGGTTCTGAGTACAGCAGACCTTGGTATGGCATAAGCCTTCTTGGAGGAGGTTGCCATTAACCCTACCACAGAGCCACCAGAACCTACACAAGACTGGGGAAGCAGACTCTTGGAGGGCAAAAACAAAACCTTGTGTGCACTAGGACACAGAAGACAGGAGCAGTGACCCAACAAGAGACTGACTCTGACATGCCCATGAGTATCCAGGAGTCTCCAGTGGAGGCCATGTTGGCAGTGGCCTGGTACAGGGTCAGGGGCACTGAGTGCAGCAGTGCAAGCACAGAACCTTTTGAAGGAAGTCACCATCATCTTCACTACCTCCACCATAGTTTGCCCTCAGATCAAACAACAGGGAAGTAACACAACCCTACCCATCAACAGAAAATTGGATTAAAGATTTACTGAGCTTGTGCCCCGCCCATCAGAGGAAGATGAAGTTTCCCCCTCAGTTAATCTCTCCTGTCAGGAAGCTTCCATAAGCCTCTCATTCTTATCCATCAGAGGACAGACAGAATGAGAACCACAATCACAGAATGTTGATGTATGACAAAACCATACAATATTGTAAACTAATTAATCTCCAATTAAAATAAATAAATTTAATAGAGTTTTGCCAAGAAAATGCACTGGTCATAGCAAACACCCTCTTCCAACAACACAAGAGAAGACTCTACACATGGACATCACCAGATGGTCAACACCGAAATGAGATTGATTGTATTCTTTGCAGCCAAAGATGCAGAAGCTCTATACAGTAAACAAAAACAAGACCAGGAGCTGACTGTGGCTCAGATCATGAACTCCTTATTACCAAATTCAGATTCAAATTGAAAAAAGTAGGGAAAACTGCTAGACCATTCAGGTATGACCTAAATCAAATCCCTTATGATTATACAGTGGAAGTGAGAAATAGATTTAAGGGCCTAGATCTGATAGATAGAGTGCCTGATGAACTATGGAATGAGCTTCGTGACATTGTACATGAGACAGGGATCAAGACCATCCCCATGGAAAAGAAATGCAAAAAAGCAAAATGGCTGTCTGGGGAGGCCTTACAAATAGTTGTGAAAAGAAGAGAAGTGAAAAGCAAAGGAGAAAAGGAAAGATATAAGCATCTGAATGTAGAATTCCAAAGAATAGCAAGAAGAGATAAGAAAGCCTTCTTCAGCGATCAAGGCAAAGAAATAGAGGAGAACAACAGAATGGGAAAGACTAGAGAGTTCTTCAAGAAAATTAGAGATATCAAGGAAACATTTCATGCAAAGATGGGTTTGATAAGGACAGAAATTGTCTGAACCTAACAGAAGCAGAAAATATTAAGAAGAGGTGGCAAGAATACACAGAGGAACTGTACAAAAAAGATCTTCATGACCCAGATAATCACGATGGTGTGATCACTCATCTAGAGCCAGACATCCTGGAATGTGAAGTCAAGTGGGCCTTAGAAAGCATCACTACAGACAAAGCTAGTGGAGGTGATGGAATTCCAGTGGAGCTATTTCAAATCCTGAAAGATGATGCTTTGAAAGTGCTGGACTCAATATGCCAGCACATTTGGAAAACTCAGCAGTGGCCACAGGACTGGAAAAGGTCAGTTTTCATTCCAATCCCAAAGAAAGGCATTGCCAAAGAATGCTCAAAGTACTGCACAATTGCACTCATCTCACATGCTAGTAAAGTGATTCTCAAAATTCTCCAAGCCAGGCTTCAGCAATACATGAACCGTGAATTTCCAAATGTTCAAGCTGGTTTTGGAAAAGGCAGAGGAACCAGAGATCAAATTGCCAACATCTGCTGGATCATGGAAAAAGGAAGAGAGTGACAGAAAACCATCTATTTCTGTTTTATTGACTATGCCAAAGCCTTTGACAGTGTAGATCACAATAAACTGTGGAAAATTCTGAAAGAGATGGGAATACCAGGTCACCTGACCTGCCTCTCGAGAAATCTGTATGCAGGTCAGGAAGCAACAGTTAGAACTGGACAAGGAACAACAAACTGCTTCCAAATAGGAAAAGGAATACGTCAAGGCTGTATATCATCACTATGTTTATTTAACCTATATGCAGAGTACATCATGAGAAACCCTGGACTGGAAGAAGCACAAGCTGGAATTAAGATTGCCGGGAGAAATATCAATAACCTCAGATATGCAGATGACACCAGTCTTATGACAGAAAGTGAAGAGGAACTAAAAAGCCTCTTGATGAAACTGAAAGAAGAGAGTGAAAATGTTGGCTTAAAGCTCAACATTCAGAAAACGAAGATCATGGCATCCAGTCCCATCACTTCATGGGGAATAGATGGGGAAACAGTGGAAACAGTGTCAGACTTTATTTTTTTTGGCTCCATAATCACTGCAGATGGTGATTGCAACCATGAAATTAAAAGATGCTTACTCCTTGGAAGAAAAGTTATGACCAACCTAGACAGTATATTCAAAGCAGAGACATTACTTTGCCGAGTAAGGTCCATCTAGTCAAGGCTATGGTTTTTTAGTAGTCATGTATGGACATGAGAGGTGGACTGTGAAGAAGGCTGAGGGCCAATAATTGATGCTTTTGAACTGTGGTGTCAGAGAAGACTCTTGAGAGTCCCTTGGACTGCAAGGATATCCAAACAGTCTATTCTGAAGGAGATCATTCCTGGGATTTCTTTGGAAGGAATGATGCTATAGCTGAAGCTCCAGTACTTTGGCCAGCTCATGTGAAGAGTTGACTCATTGGTAAAGACTTTGATGCTGGGAGGGATTGGGGGCAGGAGAATAAGAGGACAACAGCGGATGAGATAGCTGGATGGCATCACTGACTTGATGGACATGAATCTGAATGAATTCTGGGAATTGGTGGTGGACAGGGAGGCCTGGCGTGCTGTGATTCATGGGGTTGCAAAGAGTTGGACACAACTGAACAAGTGAACTGAACTGATATTAAAAAAAAAAGAAAAGAAAACTAATCAGATTGATCACATGTACTGCAATGTTGTCTAATTCAATGAAACCACTAGACATGTCCTGTAGGACCACCCAAGATGCACGGGTCATGGTGGAGAGTTCTGACAAAGCATGGTCCATTGGAGAAGGGAATGGCAAAGCACTTCAGTATTCCTGCCTTGAGAACCCCATGATGCTACTGCTGCTGCTAAGTTGCTTCAGTCGTGTCCAACTCTGTGCGACCCCATAGACAGACATCCCACCAGGCTCTCCTGTCCCTGGGATTCTCCAAGTAAGAACACTGGAGTGGGTTGCCTTTTCCCTCTCCAATGCATGAAAGTGATAAGTGAAAGTGAAGTCGCTCAGTAAGTGTCTGACTCTTTGTGACCCCATGGACTGCAGCCTACCAGGCTCCTCCATCCATGGGATCCTCCAGGTAAGAGTACTGGAGACAGTTGCCATTGTACGAACGATATGAAAAGGCAAAAAGAGAGGACACTGAAAGAAGAACACCACGGGTAAGTAGGTTCCCAAAATGTTACTGAAGAACAGTGGGGAAATAACCCCAGAAAGAACGAAGAATGGAGCCAAAACAAATACAACACTCAGCTGTGGATGTGACTAGTGATGGAAGGAAAGTCTGATGCTGTAAAGAACAATATTGCATAAGAACCTGGAATGTCAGGTCCATGAATCAAGGCAAATTGCTAGTGGTCACACAGAAGACAGTAAGAGTAAACATCAACATTTTAAAATGGTGAACTAAAATTGACTGGAATGCGTGACTTTAACTCAGATGACCATTATATCAACTACTGCAGGCAAGAATCCCTTAGAAGAAATGGAGTAGTCCTCATAGTCAACAAGAGTCCAAAGTGCAGTTCTTGGGTTCAGTCTCAAATATTACTGAAAGATTTGTTCATGTCCAAAGGAAAGCATTCATTATCACAGTAATCCAAGTCTATGCCCCAACCAGCAATGCTGAAGAAGCTGAAGTTGAATGGTTATATGAAGACCTACAAGACCTTCTAGAACTAACACCCAAAAGGGGTGACTTTTTCATTTTAGGGGACTAGAATGCAAAAGTAGGAAGTCAAGAAACACCAGGGGTAACAAGCAAATTTGGCCTTGAAGTACAGAATGAAGCAGGGCAAAGGCTAAAAGAGTTGCCAAAAGAATGCACTGGTCATAGCAAATGCCTTCCTCCAACAGCACAAGAAAAGACTCCACACATGGACATCACCAGATGGCCAATACCAAAATCAGACTGATTATATTCTTTGCAGCCAAAGATGGAGAGCTCTATACAGTCAGCAAAAGCAAGACTTGAAACTGACTGTGGCTCAGATCATGAATTCCTTATTTAAAAATTCAGACTTAAATTGAAGAAAGTAGGGAGAACCACAGACCATTCATGTATGACTTTAATCAAATCCCTTATTATTATAAAGTGGAAGTGACAAATATATTCATGGGATTAGATCTGACAGACAGAGTGCCTGAAGAACAATGGATGGAGGTTCATGACATTGTACAGGAGGTAGTGATCAAGATCCCCAAGAAAAAGAAATGCGAAAAGGCAAAATGGTTGTTAAACAAGGCCTTACAAATAGCTAAGAAAAGAAGAGAAGGTAAAGGCAAAGGAGAAAAGGAACAATATAAGCATCTGAATTCAGAGTTTCAAAGATTAGCAAGCAGATATAAGAAAGCCTTTCTCAGGGATCAGTGCAAAGAAATAGTGGAAAACAATAGAATGGGAAAGACGAGAGATCTCTTCAAGAAAATTATAGATACCAAGGAAACATTTCATGCAAAGATGAGCACAATAAAGGACAGAAATGGTATGGACTTAACAGAAGAAGAAGATATTAAGAAAAGGTGGCAAGAATATACAGAAGAACTATACAAAAATATTTTCATGACCCAGAACACCACAATGGTGTGATCACTCACCTAGAGCCAGACATCCTGGAATGTGAAGTCAAGTGGGCCTTAAGAAGCATCACTATGAACAAAGCTAGTGGAGGGGATGTAATTCTTGTTGAGCTATTTCAAATCCTAAAAGTTGATGCTGTGAAAGTGCTGCACTCAATATGCTAGCAAATTTGGAAAACTCAGCAGTGGAAACAGGACCAGAAAAGATCCATTTTCATTCTAATCCCAAAGAAAGGCAATGCCAAAGAATGCTCAAACTACCTCACAATTGCACTCATCTCATATGTTAGCAAAGTAATGCTCAAAATTCTCTGATCCAGGCTTCAACAGTACATGAACTGTGAACTTCCAGATGTTCAAGTTGGTTTTAGAAACAGCAGAGATACTAGAGATCAAATTGCCAACTCCTTTGGATCATAGAAAAAATGAGAGTTGCATGAAAACATCTACTTCTGCTTTATTGACTACTCCAAGGCTTTTGACTCTGTGGATGCACAGCAAACTGTGGAAAATTCTTAAAGAAATGGGATTACCAGATCATCTTACCTGCTCCCTGAGAAATCTGTATGCATGTCAGGAAGCAACAGGTAGAACTGGACATGGAACAACAGACTGGTTCCAAATCGGGAAAGGAGTACATCAAGGCTGTATATTATCACCCTTATATGCAGTGTACATCATGCAAAATGCCAGGCTGGATGAAGCACAAGCTGGAATCAAGGTTGCTGGGAGAAATATCAATAACCTCAGATATGCAGATGACACCATCCTTGTGGCAGAAAGTGACGAAGAACTAAAGAGCCTCTTGATGAAAGTGAAGACAGCAAAAATGTTGGCTGAAAACAACATTCATAGCTAAGATCATGACAACCCGCTCTATCACTTCATGTCAAATAGATGAGGAAACAGTGGAAAGAGTGAGAGATTTTATTTTCTTGGGCTGCAAAATCACTGCAGATGGTTACTGCAGCCATGAAATTTAAAGACACTTGCTCCTTGGAAGAAAAGCTATGACCAACCTTTTGCCAACAAAGGTCCATCTAGTCAAAGATATGGTTTTTCCAGTAGTTATGTATGGATGTGAGAGTTGGACTATAAAGAAATCTGAGTGCCGAAGAATTGATACTTTTGAACTTTGGTGTTGGAGATGACTCTCTAGTGTCCCTTGAACTGCAAGGAGATCAAGCCAGTCAATCCTAAAGAAATCCATCCCGAATATGCATTGGAAGGACTGATGCCGAAGCTGAAGCTCCAAAACTTTGGCCACCTGATGGGAGGATCTGACTCATTGGAAAAGACCCTGATGCTAGGAAAGATGGAAGGCAGCAGGAGAAGGGGACTGCAGAGGATGAGCTGGTTGGTTGGCATCACCAACTCAATGGAAATAAGTCTGAGTAATCTCTGGGAGTTGGTGTTGGATAGGGAAGCCTGGTGGCTGCATTCCATGGGGTCACAAAGAGTCAGACATGATGATATGTGTGTGTGTGTGTATATATATATACTTCCTAGATGGCACACTTATAAAGAATCTGCCTGCCAATTTAGTAGAGGCAAAAGGTGTGGGTGCTCCATGTGGATATTATATATTCGTAATGCTTAATTTTACTTTTACAATAACGAATACTAGAATTACAAGTAAAGTAATTACAATTAAAAAGGATTTTTCATCTACTTAGAAGGCTTAGAAAATTAAAAAGTTTAAGTTCAAACAAAATTTAAAATCAAGCAACTGTGATCTGTTTTCATCTTGTTTCCATGTGATCCCAAATTATTGACAAATGAAGTTGTTTTTTTTAATTCCTTTAACTTTCAAATAACAAGAATGAAATAAAGTTACCTTTTATTTATGAGTTATTTTTTCCTCTCGCTTTTTTGACAAATAGCATGACAGAAAAATGATTAAGTTTCTCATTTCACAATGTGACTTCTGTGTTATTTATTGTCAAAATAAAAGTCACTTTGTGAATCAAAGTTTTTAATCTTTTTTCTTCCCTTCAATCTCAAATGTTTTGTCAGGAAACTGGTTTTGGTAAATACTTTTTTCCCCCTAATGACAGGTAAGTCCTTTTAAATGACTCATTGCTAATTAGTTCAGAGCAACATTCCAAAAGAATATTTTATTTTTGGAACCTCGTTTTATAGATTTTCTGCTCCAGTAGCGTGACTAATGCACATCACAGTTAGAGCTCTGCAAAATGTTTGCAGCAAAACCCCAAACCAGGTGATAATCACCTGGTATTTACCTGGTTTCTTTACTATGTTATCAACCAAATCATCAGGCTCTATTCCTGAAAAGATTTTTGGCTTTTACAAGAATTCCCAACAATCCTGGGCATTTCTCTGTGTCAAAATCATTTCTCTTGCAAATTTCCAAATTCTATTTCAAAAGGAAATGAGATGCTATGATTTTGGCTGTACTTTGCTTTTTGTTTTTGGTTCAGTGATGCCTGAAAGTCAAAATGAATCTGAAATGCCGGCCTTTGGGAGCCCAAATGAGTAATTTAAATGAATATCAATGAATTCAACATGCTGAGTTTTAACAGCCTAGGCAATGCCAGAACCACAAAGTAGCCAGAATATACTCAGGATGGTAACTGGTTTTAAAGATAAAGGTTGAGAATAGTATTTGCTTTTTCTATAACAAGCTCCATCTCTGGAATCTTTTTTTTCCCTATGACTTTATTTCAAGCTTCTTATTTGTGATTGTGTCTACAGAATAGTTTAGTCAAAAACATTCATTTCCCATAATCACTGCTTAAATTGCCACAGAAATGGAGAAATCATGTTTAAATTTACCAGAAAAAAATTATCTTGTGTTTCCTTCTCAATATTTAATCTCACAGTGAAAATCATAGGATTGAAAAAAACACTCAAGTGACTTTTATTCAATTTATATATCACAAAGAATGTTTGCAATAAAGGTGGTGCATAAACAAAATAAAGTTTATTAAAATATTATGATTTTGATAAAATAAAATATATACTTTTCTTTTTAACAGCTTTGAAAATATAGAACTTGATGGGGAAAAGCAGTGTTAGTGGAAAGCAGTGTTGCTGACAGTACTCATTGGAAAACTTAATGGAAACTTTGTCTCCTTTCAAGAAAAAAATATACATCATATAAAAATACATTCTATTTCAGTGATTCATAGATTCTAGTTTAAAATACTGATCCTGTAAAGAAATTTATATTGTCAACCACAAATTGGCACTTGCCATATGTGCTTGCCATCTACCTTTACAAAGATTAAATCCTGTGCTGCTGCTACAGCTGAGATCTCCAACACCCTCTGAAGGAGCCCAGGATGGAGAGCAGAAATGAGGCACTCTGTGCTCTGGGAAACTGACAGGATAGGTCTTCAGATAGTTACATATTCTCAGGAGCCGATTTTATGAGCCCAATTATTGTATCTTCTTATATCTAGAAAAACACTAAAATCCTTCATGGATTAGCAGAAGCTTCATGAGACCAGGAGAAACTTTCTACAAAAAATAAATAAACAAAATTGTACTTGATTACACGTACTTCCCTTTTACCAAAATAATATACATACTATCTTTTCTCCCTGCATCTCTATTTATTTATTTATTTATTATTATTATTTTTTTACTTTATTTTATTTTACAATACTGTATTGGTTTTGCCATACATCAATATGAATCTGCCACGGGTGTACATGAGTTCCCAATCCTGAGCCTCCCCTCACACCTCCCTCCCTATACCATCTCTCTGGGTTATCCCAGTGCACCAGCCCCAAGCATCCTGTATCCTGCATCAAACCTAGACTGGTGATTTGTTTCTTACATGATATTACACATGTTTCAATGTCACTCTCCCAAATCATCCCACCCTCTCCCTCTCCCTCTCCAACAGAGTCCAAAAGACTGTTGTATACAACTGTGTCTCTTTAGCTGTCTCGCATTCAGGGTTATCATTACCACCTTTCTAAATTCCATATATGTGTGTTAGTATACTGTATTGGTGTTTTTCTTTCTGGCTTACTTCACTCTGTATAATTGGGTCCAGTTTCATTCACCTCATTAGAACTGATTCAAATGTATTCTTTTTAATGGCTGAGTAATACTCCATTGTGTATTTGTACCACGGCTTTCTTATCCATTCCTCTGCTGATGGACATCTAGGTTGCTTCCATGTCCTGGCTATTATAAACAGAGTTGCGATGAACATTGGGGTACACGTGTCTCTTTCAATTCTGGTTTCTTCGGTGTGTATGCCCAGCAGTGGGATTGCTGGGTCATAGGGCAGTTCTATTTCCAGTTTTTTAAGGAATCTCCACAGTGTTCTCCATAGTGGCTGTACTAGTTTGCATTCCCACCAACAGCGTAAGAGTGTTCCTTTTTCTCCACACCCTCTCCAACATTTATTGCTTGTAGACTTTTGGATCACAGCCATTCTGACTGGTGTGAAATGGTACCTCATTGTGGTCTTGATTTGCATTTCTCTGATAATGAGTGACGTTGAGCATCTTTTCATGTGTTTGTTAGCCATCTGTATGTCTTCTTTGGAGAAATGTCTATTTAGATGCAGCTCAATTCCAGAAAAATAAACGACCCCTGCATTTTTAGAAACAGTTTCTCAGAGCTATCTGAGGTGCTGTCTCCCGGGCTACAGTCCTCATACTGCTCTAAATAAAATACAGCTTGCAACTCTCATGCTGTGGATTTTTTTAAGTCAACACTATTAACATTGTAATTAATTGAGGTAGTTTAGTCTCCATTTTATGAATAAACTTTTGTACAAGTTCAATATTTGTTTTACTGAAACCAAATAATTTTTCCAAATTACATATACTTTTGACATGAATGTACTATTTCATTCAGTATTTAAAAACAGATAAAATGAATCTATAGTGGGTTGAGAGTGAAAGTTTGCAAAAAAATTTATATCGAGGTGAATTAACTTGCATGAGTAAAAACATTAAAATAAATTTTAAATATGTAATATTTAACTATCATGAGTCAATAATTTTTAAAATGCTACTTGAATAGATGTTTTAGATCAAAAGTTCCCAATCTAATAAAACCCTCTTGTTTCAGTAATATTTTCATAGTATTTATATCAAAATAAATACATAACAGTTCTATTTTCAAGAAATTAGATTCAAATAACTTGAATATTTATGTTTAAAAAACATTACACAGAATTTTTAAATAATAATATTTATTTCACTATTAAATAAAGACTAATATGTATTGGAGAAGGAAATGACAACCTACTCTAGTATTCTTGCCTGGAGAATCCTATGGACAGAAGAACCTTGTGGGCTGCAGTCCATGGGGTCACAAATATTTATTAGTGTGATGTTTATACCTGTGGGACACTAAATAACTTCTCAAACATTGAAGTTGGATTTAACAGTCAATCACTGTTATTTCCAGTGGAATCAAAACTGTAATGCAATATTTGCCTTTTGCATCTCTTGAGAAACAAAGTTATACAAAGATATGTATATAATTTCAGGTTCAAACTGTGAACTACCTCAAGCTGATAGGATTTAATAAATGTTTCTGTGTTAATGTCTCACCTGTGGCACCTTGAGCATAACACTAAGGAGTTTTGTAACCAAGGCTTTAGAGAAATGAAGAGTAAGTATTATGTACTACAAAATGTAAAAAGTCATGCTGTAAACAAAGGATAACACCTTATATAATATTAGAAGCAAAATTCAGATTTTCCATTAAAGTTATGCTAGTTATATATATGTCATAGTATAGGAATAAAATTTTGGAAGAGTGGGAGAGAAAATATTTAACAGCTTCTTTTCATCCTATGTATTTTTATGTTGTACTTTTAAATTTAAATAGAATATTGGATAACTTTTATAAAACATAAATATTACTTTTTAAGAGTTACACATGTCCAATGTGGCATATTCCAGTGTTCAAATATGAACAGTAAATGCACCAAAATTCTAAAATGTGATAAACCATATCAGGGAAAAGATATTTTCTTCATTACATTATTTTCACATTTCCAACATTTTCATAATGTGTATATATTCCTTTTCCAAATTAGCTGGCATATTGAGTGCAGCATTTAACAGCATCATCATTTAGGATTTGAAATATTTCAGCTGGGATTCCATCATCTCCACTAGCTTTGTTCCTAGTGATGCTTCCTAAGGCACACTTGACTTAGCACTCCAGGATGTCTGGCTCTAGGTGAATGATCATGGCATCATAGCTGAGGGTCATTACGTTTTTTATTTATTTATTTGTTTTTTTGTATAGTTCTTTTATGTGTATTATTGTCACATCTTCTTAATTTCTTCTGCTTCTGTTAGGTCCAAATAATTTCTGTTCTTTATTGTGCCCATTTTTGCGTGAAATTTTCCCTTGGTATCTCTAATTTTTTTGAAGAGATCTCTAGTCTTTCCCATTCTGTTGTTTTCCTCTATTTATTTGCAGTGGTCACTTGTGGAGGCTTTCTTATCTCTCACTATTCTTTGAAACTCTGCATTTAAATGGGTATGTCTTTCCTTCTCTCCTTTGCCTTTTGCTTCTCTTCTTTTCTCAGCTATTTTCAAGTCCTTTGCAGACAACCACTTTCCCTTTTTGCATTTCTTTTCTTGGGGATGGTTTTGGTCACTGTCTCCTATACAATTTTATGAACCTCCATCCACAGTTATTCAGGCACTCTGTCTATCAGATCAAAACCCTTAAATCTATTTGTCACTTCCACTTTGTAATCATAAAGTATTTGATTTAGGTCATATCATAATGGCCTAGTGGTTTACCCTACTTTCTTCCATTTAAGTCTGAATTTTGCAAAAAGGGTTTCATGATCTGAGCCACAGTCAGTGCTTGGTCTTGTTTTTGCTGATCATATGGAGCTTCTCCATCTTCTGCTGCACAGAATATAATGAATCTGATTTTGGTATCGACCATCTGGTGATGTCCATGTGTAGAGTCTTCTCTTGTGTTGCTGGAAGAGGGTGTTTGCTATGACCAGTGTGTTCTCTCGGCAAAACTCTCTTAGCCTTTGCTGTGCTTCATTTTGTATTCCAGCTGAGCTATTTCAAGTCCTAAAAAATGATGCTATTGAAGTGCTGAACTCAATATGTCAGCAAATTTGGAAAACTCAGCAGAGGCCACAGGACTGAAAAAGGTCAGTTTTCATTCCAGTCTCAAAGAAGTGCAATGCTAGAGAATGTTGACACTACTGCACATTTGCACTCTTTTCACATGCTGGTAAGGTAATATGCAAAATCCCTCAAGCTAGGCTTCAACAGTATGCAAACCAAAAATTCCAGATGTACAAGCTCAGTTTAGAACAGGCAAAGGAAGCAGAAATCAAATTGCCAACATCCGTTGGATAATAAAAAATAAAAGAGAGAGAGAGAATTCCAGAAAAACATCTACTTCTGCTTCATTAACTATTAAAACTCAACATTCAGAAAACTAAGATCATGGCATTTGGTCTTATCACTTCATGGCAAATAGACAGACTTTTATTTTGGGGGGCTCCAAGATCACTGCAGATGGTGATTGCAGTCATGAAATTAAAAGACCCTTGCTCCTTCAAAGAAAAGTTATGACCAGCCTAGATAACATATTAGAAAGCAGAGACATGACTATGCCAACAAAGGTCCATCTAGTCAAAGCTATAGTTTTTCCAGCAGTCTTGTATGGATATGAGAGTTGGACTATAAAGAAAGCTGAGCACCAAAGAATGGATGTTTTGAACTGTGATGTTGGAGAAGACTCTTGAGAGTCCCTTAGACAGCAAAGAGACTCAACCAGTCCACCCTAAAGGAAATCAGTCTTGAATGTTCATTGGAAGGACTGATGCTGAAGCTGAAGTTCCAATACTTTGACTACCTGATGAGAAGAGCTGATTCATTAGTAAAGACCCTGATGCTGGGAAAGATTGAAGACTGTAGGAGAAGGGGACGACAGAGGATGAGAAGGTTGGATGGCATCACCGACTTGATGGACATGACTTTGAATAAACTCAAGAAGTTGGTGATGGACAGGGAAGCCTGATGTGCTGCAGTCCATGGGTCTCAAAGAGTCGGACAGGACTGAGCGACTGAACAGAACTGTTTAAAACCTTTAACTATGTGGATCACAACAAATTTGAGAACTCTTAAAGAGATAGGAACAGCAGACCATCTTCCCTGCATCCTGAGAAAACTGTATGCAGGTTAAGAAGGCACAATTAGAACTGGACGTGGAAAAATGGACTATTTCCAAATTGGGAAAGGAAGATGTCAAGGCTGCATATTTTCCCCCCCTCTTATTTAACTTAAGACTTCCCTGGTGGCTCAGATGGTAAAGCGTCTGTCTACAATGTGGGAGACACGAGTTTGATCCCTGGATTGGGAAGATCCCCTGGAGAAGGAAATGGCAATCCACTCCAGTACTATTGCCTGGAAAATCCCATGGACAGAGGAGCCTGGTAGGCTACAGTCCATGGGGTCGCAAAGAGTTGGACACACCTGAGCGACTTCACTTCACTTCACTTCTATTTAACTTACATGCAGAGTTGCTGCTGCTAAGTCGCTTCAGTTGTGTCTGACTCTGTGCGACCCCATAGACTGCAGCCCGCCAGGGTCCCCCATCCCTGGGATTCTCCAGGCAAGAACACTGGAGTGGGTTGCCATTTCCTTCTCCAATGCAGGAAAATGAAAGGGGAAAGTGAAGTCGCTCAGTCATGTCCGACTCCTAGCGACCCCATAGACTGCAGCCTACCAGGCTCCTCCGCCCATGGGATTTTCCAGACAAGAGTACTGGAGTGCGTTGCCATTGCTTTCTCTGTACATACAGAGCAGATCATGTGAAATGCCAGGTTGGATGAAGCACAAGCTAGAATCAATATTCCCAGAAGAAATATCAATAACCTCAGATATGCAAATAACACTACACTTATGGCAGAAAATAGAGGAATTAAAGAACCTCTTGATGAAGATGAAAAAGAGAGTGAAAAAGCTGGCTTAAAACTCAACATTCAAAAAGGTAAGATCTTGGCATCCAGCCCCATCACTTCATGGAAAATAGATGGGGAAACAATGGACACAATGACAGAGCTTATTTTGGGGGGTTCTAAAATCACTGTGGATGGTGACGGCAGCCATGAAATTAAAAGATGGTTGCTTCTTGGAAGAAAAGCGATAGAAAACCTAGACAGCGTATTAAAAGCAGAGATATTACTTTGCCGCCAAAGTTCATATATAGTCAAGGATATGTTTTTTCCAGTAGTCATGTAGGGATTTGAGAGTTGAGCCATATGGAAGGCTGAGCACCAAAGAATTGATGCTTTTGAACTGTGGTGTTGGAGAAACTTGCAAGTCCCTTTGACTGCAAGAAATTCAAACCAGCTAATCCTAAAGGAAATCAACCCTGAATATGCACTGATAGAGCTGATGCTGAAGCTGAAGTTCTAATACTTTGGCCACCTTATGGGAAGAGCCAGCTCATTAGGAAAGACACTGATGCTTGGAAACATTGCAGGCAGGAGGAGAAGGGGATGACAGAGGTTGAGATAGTTGGATGCCATCAACAACTCAATGGACATGAATTTGATCATGCTCTGGGAAGTGGTGAAGGATAGGGAAACCTGGCGTGCTTCAGTCCATGGGGTTGCAAAGAGTCAGACATGACTGAGTGACTGAACAACAACGATATATTCATTTGTTACTGAATAAAATAAATTTAAGATAAAATTGGTAAAATATAAATAATAAAAACCTTTAAATTAATTGGTATTAATAATAAACATTTTGAGGAAAATAATGAAGATTATAAAGGATCAGAAAAAAATCTAATAGCTTAAAGCAATTTATGGTCAAGCCTCCAGTGAAGAGAAAGCGATAGTATTAGTACAGTGCCTGTGATACTTTTTCTAGTTTGGGGTATAGAAATTGATTTTAAATTTGTGCAATCTACGCATGCATGCATGCATGCTAACTCGTTTCAGTCGTGTCCGACTCTGTGCAACCCCGTGGACAGCAGCCCACCAGGCTCCTCTGTCCATGGGATTCTCCAGGCAAGAATACTGGAGTGGGTTGCCATTTCCTTCTCCAGTGCAATCTATCAGTTCAGTTCAGTTCAGTCGCTCAGTCGTGTCCGACTGTTTGCAACCCCGTGAATCGAAGCATGCCAGGCCTCCCTGTCCATCACCATCTCCCGGAGTTCACTCAGACTCACGTCCATCAAGTCGATGATACCATCCAGCCATCTCATCCTCTGTCATCCCCTTTTCCTCCTGTCCTCAATCCCTCCCAGCATCAGAGTCTTTTCCAATTAGTCAAATCTTCGCATGGGGTGGCCAAAGTACTGGAGTTTCAGCTTTAGCATCACTCCTGCCAAAGAATATCCAGGGCTGAGCTCCTTTAGAATGGACTGGTTGGATTTCCTTGCAGTCCAAGGGACTCTCAAGAGTCTTCTCCAACACCATAGTGAAATCTATAGTTTACCTTAAAATTTAAAAATATTTTGAAAAACATATGTATATAAGAAAGTTTTATTTTTTTTTAATAAATCTTAACTCTGGCTTTAAGTATTTGATTTTTTTCATATGATTTTATTTATTTATTTACATTTGGCTGTGCTGGGTCTTCATAGTTGCATGGGCTTTTTTCTCTGGTTGAAGTGAATGAACTTCTCATTGCAGTGGCTTCCCTTATTGGTTCTAGGGCTTGGGGGCTTCAGTAGTTGCAGCTCTTGGTCTCTAGATTACAGGTGCACAGGCTTAGTTGGTTAATTGTGGTGCACAGGCTTAGTTGCTTCATGACATATCTTCCCAGATCAGGGACTGAATCCCTATCTCCTGCATTGGCAGGCCATTCTTTACCACTGAGTCACAAGGGAAGCCCCTGAGAAAGTACTGTGTGTTGTTACTATATAAAATAATATGTAGATTTGAGGTCTTATTATCATATAATAAATTATTATTTATACAATAATAATTTTAGGTGTATGTCCTTATCCTCAGGAGCTAAGGTAACAGAAGTGTCCATCCTCTGCCGGATGTATCAGATAAGGCTTGTTTTATCATGTGAAGCAGAAAAAAAAAAAAAAAAAAAAGTCTCCTTTGAGGGAACAATTTAATAGTTTCTTTGAATTCTAGAATTATGGCTTAAAATTTGCCCAAATATTTACCTTAAATATTTGTTTGGAGAGCAAACATGACATCTTTTTTTTCTATCCTATGATTTCATTATAATATTCTGTTTTCATCTGAAGATGCTATTAAGATATTATTGGAAGAAATTATTATAAGAAGACAATTATTTTCATCAAGCTATTTACAAAAATGATATTTGCTTTTAAGATATAGTCAATTAAACTAAAGGGAAAGGGAAATGAACAATTCAGAAGGGTCAAAAGTTAGACCTTCAGATTTGAATCTAAGTAAAAGAAGTTTGGGCATGCAAATAGAAGTCAAATTTCTTCTTTTTGCTCATGTTATTTCATTTATTGTACTGTTTCCCTTATTTGATATCATAATGTAAGTAATGTTTGCTATGGGATTTGCTTTCGTTTCAGCTTTGACTTTTTTCCCTGGGTTTCTAATTTCATTTCCATATGTGGATTATTTTACTAACAATTAGAGCGAGCTGACATGAATAAGGGTTTCTTAAAACTGTTTTCAATTCTTTCTGAACTACATGGACACATTAACTGTCAATTAGTCTAAATTCTACCCTTATCCTCTAGCCCTTCTCTCATTCTCTCTTCATGGAGCAATTAATTTTATTTCTTAAATGGCCAAATTTTAAAGCAAAAGAAATAAGAACAATAATTACAAAAAATGCTAAAGGATCATGATGAAAGCATTTAATTTTTTTAATATTTGCTAAATATATATAGTTTGCTCAACAATGGTTTCTTTATCCATATGATGACCTTGTAATGATTCCACAGTGATATTATATTGTTAATAGTAATTAGTTTATTCCCTAAATTAAAAAAAAAAAAAAGAAAATGCTATCACTACATGGCTTTCAAATAACAACTTGAAATGCTCAGGCATATTTATCTTTGCTTATCTGGAAAATAATACCACTAATAATTATCACTTTCATTAATAAAGGTATTACTTTCTTTAAATATGCTTTCACACCTACCTTATCAGGACCATAATACAGTTCACATAGCTAATATTATTACTTTCATGCTGCTGATGAAAATATACAGTTGGAAAATTTAAGCAACCTGTCAGGAATTTCATGACCTAAAATTTGTCCAAGTGTTAGGTGACTTTTAGCACAGCAGTCAGTATCAGAAGAAAATTTCATTTTTTCTCCTTGTTTGCTTGCATTATATTTCCCCTTATGAGTTTTAAGCTCCACAAGAGCAAGAAATATATGTATTTAATGAATTAGTAGCCAAGAATGACATGTACAATGGGTGCTTATGAAATACATTTTGAATCAATCAATAAAAGCTTTTAACTGCTGATCCAAATGTTTGCCACCCCTGTACCACCACTCTTACCTAAGGAGCAACACTGTTTTGGGGTGAGTACTATTCACTGCTCACTGCTCCATCAGCATGTTCATCTGTGCAACTCCCATGATCATAGGCCCATAGTGTATTAAAATCATCCCAGCTCACCTTCCTTCACATTCTTCTTTGGGACTCCTTGCATTTTTTTCTTGTATGATTCATCTTTAATTCTGTTTGGGATCAGCCAGTTTCTGACTGACAGAAACATACTGACCAGTGTCAGGGTAACTCACTGTGCTGATGTCCAGTGGGGGACATTCTGACTGAAGTCAGCAGTAGGAGGAAAAATACACTGCTGAGCCACTTCATCAACTATGGCAGGATAAAGTCTGCAGCCTGGATCCAAGCATACTCGGAACCCATTCTTACGGAACGAAGTAGACTCTAAACTATGTCTTAAAGTTTATGGTTCTGCCCTTCACATACTGAAGGAGATTGGAAAAGTCACTGAATATGAACTAGCTCCCCTTCTATAAAACAAAGACAATAAGGGCTAGACCTAATAATCAGAAGTCTAATCAAAGAATCATATTAATAGCTGTGAAATTATGTGCAGCATGATACACAAATTGAAAGTTTTTACCTATTACTAGGATTTTGCCTCCTGGTTCACACATCAGAATTGAATTCATGTGTGTGCCCCTACAACAATGTGTGGTATGTGTGTACGTCTGCACCCATGTGTGGTATGTGTGTAAGAGAGAGAATATTTGTAAGCTAAGTGTAAGCTATCCAAATGAATTGATGAGACCTTTGTAATCATTGCTATGCTCTGAAATAATTTGAATGATTTAGAAATTCTGCTAGTAAATAAAAAAATTATAAATTCTTTTGGTTTGGATTAATTAAAATATTAGTTACTTAATAACATTTTTCTATAATTTCTTAAAATATTTGTTTTTTATATCTTTCTCTGGAAATTTCTTTATATTTTTATAGACAATCACTTAGATTTTCAAATTTATAAATATAAATTCACAAGAAATCATTTGTAAATTAAAAAGCTTCTTTATCTGTGGTTAACATATATCCTATTTCTAATCACACTTTATATACATATGTTTATATTTAGAGGCCTACATAAATTATCTTTCTTGCTAACTAGCTTTATTAATCAATATATTTATACTTTATTATTTACTAATTTTTTATTTTGTCATTAATTTTCTTCTATTACATTTTTTTAGTTAATATTGTTATTCTTAGTTATAGTGGTTTGTGCTTAAGTCAACATATTTTTTATTGATGTATAGTAAGTTTATAATGTTGTGTTAGTTTCCAGTGTACAGCAAAATGATTCAGTTATACATATATATGCTTCTGCATGCATACTCAGTCAGTCAGTCGTGTCTGACTGTTTGCAACCCATGGACTGTAGAGCACCAGGCTCCTCCATCCATGGGGTTTTCCAGGCAAGAATACTGGCATGGGTTGCTATATTCTCCTCCAGGGGATCTTACCCACCCAGGGATCAAACCCACGTCTCTTGCATCTCCTGCATTGGCAGCATATTCTTTACCACTGTGCCACCTGGGAAGCTCTAATATGTCTTTATCTATATTCCTTTATTCATAATTTTGCATTATAATTTATTACAATATATTAAATATAATTCCCTGTGCCATACAGTAAATACTTGTTGCCTATTTGTTTTGTGTATAGTAGTGTGCATCTGTTAATGCTATACTCTGAGTTTATCCTTCCTCCCCATTCCCCTTTGGTATCTATAAATTTGAAAAGGGAGGGAATGTACTATATATACAATTGATTCATTTTTCAAATAGTAGAAATTAATACATTGTAAAGCAATTATGCTCTAATAAAAACTAATATAAAAATAAATTTGTTTCCTATTTCTGTGAATTTGTTTCTGTTCTGTATGTAAGTACATGTGTATTATTTTTCAGATTTCAAATAAAAGTAAGACCACATAATGTTTGTCTTTTTGCCTGACTTACTTCACTTAGTATGATATTCTCTAGGTCCATCCATGTTGCTGTAAATGGCATAATTTCATTACTTTTTATAACTTAGCTTATATATCATTCATCTATTATGGACACTTATGTTCATTCCATTTCATGGCTGTTATAAATAATGCCACTATGAAGATTGGAGTGCCTAAATCTTTTTTAATTAGGGCTTTTGTGTTTTCCAGAAGAAGCCGAGGAATGGGATTGCTGGATCATATGGCAACTATATTTTTAAAATTTTGAGAATCCTCTATACTGTTCTCCACAGTGGCTGCACCAATTTATATTCCTACCAACAGTGTAGGAGAGTTCTCTTTTCTCCATGCCCTCACCAGCATTTATTATTTGTAGATTTTTGATGATGTCTATTCTGACTGGTATGAGGTGATAATTCACTGTAGCTTTGACTTGCATTTCTCTAATAATTAGTGATGACAAGCATCTTTCCAAAGGGCTATTGACCATAATGCAAGTTTTATTTGGAGAAATGTCGTCAGGTCTTTAGCCAATTTTTTGACTGAGCTGTTTGGTTTTTTTGCTATGGAGTTGTCTGAACTGTTTATTTTGTAAATTAAGTCCCTGTCATTTGCATAGTCTGCAAGTATTTTCTCCCATTCTGTTATTTTCTTGGGCTCCAAAATCACTATGAATGGTGAATGCAGCCATGAAATTAAAAGATACTTGCTCTTTGGAAGAAAAGTTATGACAAACCTAGATAGTGTATTAAAAAACAGAGACATCACTTTGCTGACAAAGGTCCATCTAGTCCAACCTATGGTTTTTCCAGTAATCATGTACTGATGTGAGAGTTGGACCATAAAGAAGACTGAGTGCTGAAGAATTTATGCTTTCTAACTGTGATGCTGGATAAAGACTCTTGAGAGTCCCTTGGACAGCAAGATCAAGTCAATCAATCCTAAAGGAAATCAACCCTAAATATTTATTGGAAGGACTGATGCTGAAGCTAAAGCTCCAATAATTTGGCCACCTAATATGAAGAGCTGACTCATTGGAAAATACACCAATGCTGGGAAAGATTGACTTTGGGAGAAGTGAGTGACAGAGGATGATATGGTTGGATGGCATCACTGACTTGATGGACATGAGATTGAGTAAACTCCAGGAGTTGGTGTTTAACAGGGAAAGCCTGGCATGCTGCAGTCCATGGAGTCACAAAGAGTCAGACAAAACTGAGCAACAGCAAATTTTGTTATGCAATAGTTTATAAGCTTGACTATGTCCCATTTATTTAGTTTTGCTTTTATTTCTTATGCCTTGGAAGACTGAACTAAGAAAACATTGCTACAATTTATGTCAGAGAACATTTTTGTCTATATTCTCTTCTAGAAACTTTATGCTGTCATGTCTTATGTTTAAGTATTTAAACCATTTTGAGCTTATTTCTGTGTACAGTATGAAGGAGTATTTTAACTTTTTGATTTACATATTCCTGTCCAATTTTCCTAATACTATTTGTTGAAGAAATTTTTTTATCCATTATATATTCTTATCTTCAGTATCAAAGATTAATTGACTGTAGATGTGTGAGTTTATTTCTGGGCTACCATTCTGTTCCATTGATCCATGTCTATTTCTGTGCAGATTCCACACTCATTTGATTACTGTAATTTGAAGTCATGAAGCATATGCATCCAGATTTGTTCTTTTTCCTCAGAATTGCTTTAGAAATTCTCGGTCTTTAGTAGTTCCATAAAATTTTTAGGATTATTTGTTCTAGTTTGTGAAAAAATGTCATGGGTAATTTGATAGTGATCAAACTAAATCTGTAGCTTGCTTTAGACAGTATAGTCACTTAAACTATATTAATTCTTACAATTCAAGATCATGGGTTATCTTTCCAGTTATTTGAATCATCTTGAATTTCCTTTATCAGTGTTTTTTAGTTCTCAATATATAAGTTTTTATCTCCTTGATTAGGCTTAAAACTAAGTATAGTTTTTAAATTATTATTATTTTTAATGTGATTTTAAATGCAATTTAAAAAAAAATCACGTATTCTTTTAAAGAAGGAAGTGGTGTTTTTTAATCATCTGTATGTCTTCTTTGGAGAAATGTCTGTTTAGGTCTCTTCCATTTTTTGATTGGGTAGCATGTTTTTCTAGTATTGACCTATATGAGCTGCTTGTATATTTGGAAATCAATTCTTTATCAGTTATTGCATTTGCTATTATTTTCTCCCATTTTCGGGGTTGCCTTTTCACCTTGTTTATAGTTTCCTTGGCTGCACAAAAACTTTTAAGTTTAATTAGGTCCCACTTTATTTTTGTTTTTATTTCCATTACTCTAGGAGGTGGATCATAGAAGATAATGCTGTCAATTTATGCCATAGAGTGTTCTGCCTATGTTTTCCTCTAATAGTTTTATAGCCTCTAGTCTTACATTTAGGTCTTTAATCCATTTTAAATTTATGTTTTTGTATGGTGTTAGGAAGTGTTCTAATGTCATTCTTTTATTCATAGCTGTCCAGTTTTCTCAGCACCACTTATTGATGAGGTTATCTTTGCCTCATTGCATATTTTTGCCTCCTTTGTCAAAAATAAGGTACCCATAGGTGCATGGGTTTACCTCTGGGCTCTCTATCTTGTTCCATTAGTCTATATTTCTGTTTTTGTGTCAGTGCCATGCTGTCTTGATGACTGTAGCTTTATAATATAGTCTGAAGTCAGAAGGGTTGATTTCTCCAGCTCCATTCTTCTTTCTCAAAATTGCTTTGGCTATTCAGGGTCTTTTGAGTTTCCATATGAATTATTAATTTTTTTGTTCTAAATCTGTGAATAATGTCATTGGTAATTTGATAGTGATAGCATTGAATCTGCAGATTGTACTTGTTAGTAGTCATTTTCACAATACTAATTCTTCCAACCCAGGAACATGGAATATCTCTTCATCTGTTTATGCCATCTTTGATTTCTTTCATCAGTGTCTTATTATTTTCTGTATACAGTTTTTTGTCTCCTTCAGTTCAGTCACTCAGTTGTCTCTGACTCTTTGTGACCCCATGAACTGTAGCATGCCAGCCTTCCCTGTCCATCACCAACTCCTGGAGCTTGTTTGGTCAAACTCATGTCCATTGAGTGTCTTCTTAGTTAAATTTATTCCTAGATATTTTATTCCTTTTGTTGCAATGGTGAATGGGATTGATTCCTTAATTTCTCTTTCTGAGTTTTCATTATTAGTAGATAGGAATGCAAATGATATCTGTGTATTTATTTTATATCCTGTGAACTTTCTAAATTCACTGATTAATCTAGTAATTTTTGATACTACCTTTATGGTTTTCTATGTATAGTATCTACAAACATTGAGTGTTTTAGGTCCTGTCTGGGGTGGAGTCCTTTTATTTCTTTTTCTTCTCTGAAAACTAGCTAGGACTTTCATAACTATGTTAAATAATAGTGGTGAGTGTGGGCATTTTCTTGTTCCTGATCTTAGAGGGAATGCTTTCAGCTTTTCACCATTGCGAATAATGTTTACTGTGGGTTTAAAATATATGATCATCTCTCTTTATTAGAGAAATTCAAATCAAAACTAGATGAGATATCACTTCACACCAGTCAGAATGGCCATCATCAAAAAGTCTACAAATAATAAAGGCTGGAGAGGGTGTGAAGAAAAGGGAACCCTTTTGCAATTTTGGTGGGATTGTAAGTTGATACAGCCACTATGGAAGGTAGTATGGAGAGTCCTTAAAAAGCTAGGAATAAAACTATCATGTGACCCAGCAATCCCACCCCTAGGCATATACCCTGTAGGAAACCAAAATTGAAAAAGACATATATACCCCAGTGTTCATTGCAGCACTATTTTTACATTAGCTAGAACATAGAAGCAACCAAGATGTCCATTAACAGTGAATGGATAAATAAACTGTGGTACACATATACAATATAGTATACTCAGCTATAAAAAGGAACACATTTGAGTCAGTTGTAATGAGGTGGATGAACCTAAAGCTTACTATACAGAGTGAAGTCAAAAACATAAAAAAACAAATACCATAAAAGTGGAATCTAGAAAGATGGTACTGATGAAATTATTTGCAGGGCAACAATGGAGATACAAACATTGGAAACAGTCTTATGGACATGGCAGGGAAGAGGAAGGAGAGGGTGGGGTGTATGCAGAGAGTAACATAAAAACTTATTTTACCATAAGTAAAATAGATAGCAAATGGGAATTTGCTATATGACTCAGGGAACTCAAACCGGGGGCTCAATAACAACCTAGAAGGGTGTGACAAGGAGAGATCACAGGGAGGTTCAAAAGGGAGGGGACATACGTGTACCTATGGCTAATTCATGTTGGTATTTGGCAGAAAGCAACACTATTCTGTAAAGCAATTATCCTCCAATTAATAAATAAATAAATGTAAATTTTTTTAAAGTGGTTAAATTCATTTGGTGATTGCTCATTTATATCTGCACAGCAATAACATCATCAGAGAATTTAGACTGTTATCCTGTACTTTCAAGAATGTATCAAGATTTCCAATTTGACCAAACACATGATGTATTTTAAACCTTTCATATGCACAAACTAATGTGCTTGTTGACTACAAGATAGTTATATCTCATAGATCAGGGGCATTGGCTCTATGATTTAAATTATATACACCCTGGCTATTATAAACAGTGCTGCGATGAACATTGGGGTACATGTGTCTCTTTCAATTCTGGTTTCCTCGGTGTGTATGCCCAGCAGTGGGATTGCTGGCAATGCAGGATACAGCATGCTTGGGGCTGGTGCATGGGGATGACCCAGAAAGATGTTATGGGGAGGGAGGTGGGAGGGGGGTTCATGTTTGGGAACACATGTACACCCATGGTGGATTCATGTCAATGTATGGCAAAACCAATACAGTATTGTAAAGTAAAATAAAGTAAAAATAAAAATTAAAAAATAAATTATATACACCCATATTTATGTTGTTTGCTTTTTAAAGTCCTTATAAAATTGAGTTAAATTTTCCACCCTAATTTCCAGTGATCATGTATGGATGTGAGAGTTGGATTATAAAAAAACGTGAGTGCCAAAGAATTGATGCTTTTGAACTGTGGTGTTGGAGAATACTCTTGAGAGTCCCTTGGACTGCAAGGAGATCTAATCAGTCCATCTTACAGGAAATCAGTTCTGGTTGTTCATTGCAAGGACTGATGATAAAGCTGAAACTCCAATATTTTGGCCACCTGATGCGAAGCATTGACTCATTTGAAAATATCCTGATACTGGGAAAGATTGAGGGCAAGAGGGCAAGGGGACGAGAGAGGATGAGATAGTTGGATGGCATCACTGACTCAATGGACATGGATTTGGGTGGACTCCAGAAGTTGGTGATTGACAGGGAGGCCTAGTGTGCTGTGGTTCATGGGGTCACAAAAAGTTGGACACAACTGAGCTGAACTGAATTATGACTTTATTAACATTTCTGAGACATTTTGCCACCTATGTTTTACTGATATTTTGTTTGTGTTATATTACTGTCTTTATTATAAATATTATGATTATTCCAACATACACTCATTTCCATTCTTTAGTTACTATTGTGTTCTAAAGAACTTACAATTTCTATCCCCCAATCATAACTACTTGGATCATTTCATCTTAGAGCCTAGACTTGCTTTCTCAGAAATCCACCTGTGTAACTATCATTCTTTCTCCACACACACACTCAGTATTTTTTTGCATTAGCCCAAAATAATGTTATAAACCAAAACATATATTTCCTATTCTCATATATTCTGCTTCTAGTATGGTATAACTGTAGATATTCAATACACTGACTGGCTCTATTATTCAGCCAAGTTGTCTATTCTGGCTTGGGTCTTCAGTTACCTCTCAGTCATTTTACTCATCTCTCTTTTTTTCCCCCATTCCTTATAGTAGATATTCCAAACATTTTCCAATCTTCCCAGTCTTAACCTACACCTTTCGCATATTCAGTCTTAGAAGATGCCTCTACTGCTAAACTTGCTAAGGGTATTTATACCTCCCAAAATGAACTCCATTTCTTTCCATCTTGTTTACTTAGAAATCTCACCATACGTGTTACCCTTGCCACTATTTCTGAAAAGAAAGTATTCCTACTTTCCACAGTTAACTCTTTTGCCAATTTCTTCTTCCTTTAAATTTTTTTCCCACTTCTGATTCATTGTAAGTCTCTCCATCTCTACTGAATATTCTTATCAGTATGGTCAGAACTTGTGATCTTATCATTTGCCTTATATCATATTGCTATTTTATATTCTATTGTTTTATTATTTAATTGTATTTTGTACATTTTATCACTTGATTAGAAACTATTTCTGATGTTCTTATCACTAAACTGCCATAACGAGGTCACTGTTCATTTTAAACTCTCCACTTGATCAAATTACTTATACTTACATCTCCTTAAGCAGACCCTGGCTCATGTCTCTGTACCTTGGTCTTCTTTTTCTCTATTCCAATAATTACTTTCTGATTGAAGCAAAATTTGTTAAAAAGAGTACTCACCTAGAAATCAGAAAACTGAAAATTGGATATCATCAATAAAACATACAGAGTTTTATTGTTTATGAGTTCTTTGGTAACCATCTCTCTGATCTATGTGAATGGCACATCATTTCAGTAAAATTTCTTTATTAGCAGCACCCCCAGCCCAAAAACACATTGAACCATATTCCTCAGTGCATTTATCAAACTATTCTACCACTGTTTATAGACCCATTTTTCATACCAGATTGGGAGCTTTCTGAAGAAAAAAAAAACAAAAAACTTTTAATTAATTCCATATTCTGAGAAAGTAGAATAGCAAATAGAATAAAGAGCAAAGAGCAAGTGCCAAAAATTATGCATTGAATGACTTTCACCATTTCTAAAGACACTCTTCGATGTGAGGCAAACAGCTTTAGGTATTGTCAGTCATCAAGAGTTGAAAAATGAAACACTTTCCCATCAACAAGAAAAGACCTGATTAACTCCTGGAATCCGTTATTTCCATGAATGTCATTACAATTTTGCTTCACTGTCCTAATGATCTAAGCTAAAACAAACTAAGCTAAAATTTTTTGATACCTTTATTTTCTCACTTTAACACCTAAATAATGGAACTGCTTCTCTGTCAAAACAACATACACACATAAACCAAAAAAACTAACAAAAATGCAAGGAAAGCCTCTCCTCCCAACTCAGCTTCTCCCATAGAGCTATAGAATACCGACTGAAATCTTGTATGAATGCATTAAACACTGCCAGAGGGTATAAAGATTTTTTTATCCTCATTCCTTTTGTTGTGTTTTACAAATTGTTTAAGACCCTGTGGGCCCAGTTTTTTGAGAAAAGGGAAAACCTTTGAGATCGTTCCAAATCCTTTTTAGGGTAAGGCGAGGTGACCAGGAGATTTCTTCAACAAAATCTTATTCTTATTTGGCAGACTGTGGGTGCACTATCCCTGGGCTATGGCAATCCAGTATAGAAGGCTGTTTGTGACAATCAAGACTCGAAAACAAATCTGTAGGTGGAAAAATAACCAAAAAATTCAAAGGAAAAGCTGTTGTCTGAAGTTTTCTAACATTTCTGTAGGAAGTAGTGAGGGAGTAATGCTGATAATACCCTGAACATTATACAAAGGCAACTTGAAAAGCTCCAGCATGTCAGTTTTCAAAAGTCCTCTTGAGGCTGAGAGACTGTGAAATTCTCATATATGTTGATTTATGCAGTGATTTGCTTTGACCCTAGGGAAAGCTGCTTTATGGTCTGGACATCTATGCCTATCTACTTTCCCACCTAACTGTGAGAATTGCCAAACAAACATGCAAAGGGAAAATGAATGAAGAAGAAAGGGAGGCAATCATAAAAAATAATAACCATCCAATTCAACAGTTAAGGTATATTTTTCTTTGTTTCTGTCTGAACATTCTATGGATGGTGGGCCATATATTCATTCTATCATACACTGTTTAAAGCTAATTTTTTTCCATGTGTATGTATATACTTAGAGCTTTAATACAAAGATGTGAACAAACTGAGTATATTTCAGGAGAAACTGAGAAGGGCATTTTTTTGAAAAATCTTCCCCTGTCTTTTCGGCCTCACCAAATCCCAACCATGTTTTAAGCCCTGTCTAATTTACCAACTTTTAAGAACATTTATGATTACTCTAGTTCACAATTTGGCTATCTTCAACGACCCTATGTTGCCTATTTTCTGAAACATATTTCAAAATTGATAGAATTATGACTACTTGATAGTAACTGCATTTTTTTCTTTGTTAAAGTTTTAACTGTGATTTATAGTGACGCCATTACATTTTAAAGACTTCTTGCCCATAGGATTTAAATATTTATAACGAAATCTAACTTCACTTTTTGATCTTTGATGACTGGCAGCTTTGAAGCCTCACTTTTCTCTCCTCCTCATTTGACCCTGCATCTGGAGAAACTGATTAGAAAAGTCAGGTTCTACCTTCTTTTTTCAAATTATTCAAACTTCTGCTTTTTCACACACATGGGAAATTTCACTCTGGATCCACCCCTTAAACCATCATACAAAAACCTCCACCCCATCTTTTTTTCCTTGCTGACTCAAGCCATTTTCATACCCCTTTGGGTAGTATGATTTGTTCTCCTCAGGAAGACTCATTATAGAAGTAATAGCCTTTTCATAATCTCTGAGTATGTATCTGAAATCATCAGTCTTGACAGCCAAAGCCAATTTTAAGTTGACATTTTTCTCTCTAGGCAGGGTGATCACTACACCTTCCCTGGTATCTAGTCTGAGTTCTGTGTATATAGAGTGCTCAATTTATGCCTGCTTAATGCGTAACTGAAGGATTTTAATCTCCTTCCATTTTCTTCAACAATCCTGAAACACAGATTGTAGTGAGGGTATTAGCAAATGACTGACTCCAGTGCCCATGCTTTGCACCAAGGTTCTCAGGTATTAGCATGTGCTTATCAACTTCTGGTACTCCTTGTCCACTTCATGGGACACTCTCCCATTGAGCTTGCACTTGACATCTGAATCTTTCAGTCAGCAGTCCCAGAAGGTGACTACCATATGAAGAGCCACAAGGTAGAAAATATGTTTGACTCCCTTTTGAAGTGTTATTAAATAACTCTGTATATAACAGTGAGGATATGCAGAATGGAATTTGAGATTGCTCACCTATTTACTGCAAAAATGCATCTCTATCAAAAATCACCCTTTAAGCTTCCATCACTAAAAACATTAAATATGAATTTGTGCATTTACTTACTTTCAACATCTCCTAAATAGATGGGGAAACAGTGGAAACTGTGTCAGAATTTATTTTTTGGGCTCCAAAATCACTACAGATGGTGATTGCAGCCATAAAATTAAAAGACCCTTACTCCTTGGAAGAAAAGTTATCACCAACCTAGATAGTATATTCAAAAGCAGAGACATTACTTTGCCAACTAAGGTCCGTCTAGTCAAGGCTATGGTTTTTCCTGTGGTCATGTATGGATGTGAGAGTTGGACTGTGAAGAAGGCTGAGCGCCAAAGAATTGATGCGTTTGAACTGTGGTGTTAGAGAAGACTCTTGAGAGTCCCTTGGATTGCAAGGAGATCCAACAAGTCCATTCTGAAGGAGATCATCCTTGGGATTTCTTTGAAAGGAATGATGCTAAAGCTGAAGCTCCAGTACTTTGGCCACCTGATGCAAAGAGTTGACTCATTGGAAAAGACTCTGATGCTGGGAGAGATTGGGGGCAGGAGGAGAAAGGGATGACAGAGGATGAGATGGCTGGATGGCATCACTGACTTGATGGACGTGAGTCTGAGTGAACTCCGGGAGTTGGTGATGGACAGGGAGGCCTGTCATACTGCGATTCATGGGGTTGCAAACAGTCGGACACGACTGAGCAACTGAACTGAACTGAACTGAAAAATAATTTAAAATTCCCCTATTATTGTTTCTTTTTTTGGTGGTTCTTCACTTGCAATCCCATCAGGTAGACAAGTCAGTTGAAACTGACATATGCGGTTGCTGAGAATCACAGGAATTATGACTTTCCAAGATCAAATGTAAATAGCTTTCTCATTTTTGATGCCTAGGCGAAAAACTTTCCATTACACAGCTTTGCTTTCTCAGAATGAATGCCAAAATGAAAAGGTATATAATGTACATGGGGTGTCTGATATGTAAATGATACAGAAATGTAAGTCATATAGCTACCTATGTGCTATTCATATGATATTCGTACCATCTAGATTCTTTTGGTGCTTGGCATAAGTCTCAGTAGGTTTCTATGATAACAAATGAAGGTATGGTATGCAAACAAAACTATTCATATTACAGATAAATTCTTTTCTGTAAAAAATGTATGTGTTTATGTAAGTGTGTGTGTATGTGTTTGTTTGTAAATATTTCTTTTTCAGGAAACTAAACTGATATAAAGTAAGGAAAAGAGGGAGGGGAAGAGAGAGAAGGAGAGGGATATTGGAAAATGGGAGAAAAAGTTTGAAATGTTTTTGCTTTGCCTAATACTTATGCAAATCAGTTTATTTCAGTTATACACTGTGAACAATTCATAGCAATAAGTGAAGTAATCCTAAATCTAATATAAAACAAAAATTAAACAATAACAGAACACACAGGTATTTTCAATCCTGGTCCTTAATAACTCAACATAAATAGATTTCACAGTTAGCCATGAAAGTTTGCATACTATTTATTCCTGAGATTCATCATTTGTCTGATTGGTAGGTAAATTTGTTGATAGGTCCATGCAATTATCCAGGATTTGATAAAGCAACTCAAAATGATTAGCAGCATTTTCTAGTAATCAGTTAAACAAAGTTCTGGTAAGTTCATCCTTAGCTTTATATCAACTCCTTGGTGTTGATAAAATATAAAGACAGGTACCAACTCCTTCTTGGCTGTTAGCCTGGGGTCCAACCATCTTGTCCTCCTTTAAACCGTGCTCATCTGGCCACTGGTCACTTCCCATGGCTGGAAACTGTTTTCCCTGTTCAATATATGCACTGGACTGGTTCATGTTTTGAAGCAGTTGGTAAATGATAATGATTTATATTCCAGTGGGCAGTGAATATAAAATATTTGATCATTAAGTGGTTTCATGAATGTGGGAGATTATTTACTAACTATGTGGGGAGGCGAAAGTGATTGAAGCATGCTAAAAAGTATAAGCAAAGAAAATAGGAACAGAAAACTATAAGACAATGGTTTTGTTCCTGGAGTATAAGCAGCGGATAAAAATAATAAGAAGAATAAAAAACTTGATTCCTTGGCTGGAAAATTACATCTATCATGTAAATATGATAAAGCCAACACATTTCAAAATGAGGCAAAGACTGAATTACAAGCCCCTTTTGGGGCTGATGGTTTGACTGTAACAAATGCAGGTATACCCAGAGACTGCTGAATCTACTAGCCAGATTCATTAGATTGTGATCTCTTTATTTTGAATGAAAACATGTATTTTAAAACTATGGTTATTCAAACAATTTATGTATTTTGTTGTCATAGTCATAGAAAAGTTATATTTGTAGGGGATATTAGATCAAGTGATGTGTCCAATGTGGCTGATATAAAATGTGAAAAAAAAAAAAAAAGAAATAAACTAAAACCTGTATCTCAGCTGCTAAATCTGAGATATTGCAATATAAATTTAGAAAAATTACATTTTTACTTTCTTTTTTTTTTTTTGTATTTGGCTTTCCTTTCTAATGTGACTCCAATATCCCTTAGAGTCTGGTTGTGTTTCACACACTTGATGTGTCGGAAGACTTTCTCTGTACCCTACAAGCAGGAGTTGCTCAGTGAATGTCTGTAGGTGAAAATGTGGTCAGAGATAGCTCTTTAAGGCTCAGTTTACTAATGTCTTCAGGACTGCAAGGCTTTCAGTCATCATTTATTTAAAAGATATGGCAGCTTTAGGGTAAACTCTACTGCAGCTAAAGGTGCCTGCCTCTACTCGGGATATAACCTCAAGGCCCAGTGGTATCATTATACATTTTGAGAGAAGAGTTTTAAAGCTGACTTTATGGTTTCAGAATCCCCCAAGAAAATACACAGAGAAAAATCTCATTTCAAAAACTCTACTTTCAAGTGTTACTTAGAACCCATCAGTTGGGGGTGTCCAAGGACATCTGCATTACTTGACACTACTAGTTCTCAGAACACAATGCTTCTTAAAAATGTAGAACCCACAGCCAGAAACCATAAGAAGTCTGCCTTTTTGACAGCATTCTAAGTTCTGGATGAACATTACCCTTAGCTTTATATTAACTCCTTGGGAACTCAAAAAGGCAGGTGCCAATTCCCTCTTGGCTGTTGGTCTGGTGTCAAAACATCTTGACTTTGTTTACACTAAGCTTATCTGGCCACCATTCACTGCCCACAACTGGAAGTTGTTTTCCTTACTCAAGGTATGTACTGTACTGGTTCATGTGAGTCTGAAGTGAGTCTGATGTGAATTATTTATGTTGAAGCAAACATCCATCGAGACCCTTTGTTAGCCCCCTTAAATCACCTAGAAAAGTAAAGATGAAAATAATAATAGCAATGCTGCCCACCCCCAAAGATACGGATTTAATCAGCTCAGAGAGACTCTGTCCTACCATCTTTTTAAAAGCCACTGAAGCAGTTCTAAAGTTCAGTTAGCTTTCAGACACTTCCAGCACTGTCTCTCAGGAAAGAATTTCATTGTCTAAAACCCAGCAAACTGTTTCTGTGGAATTAATACCCTTCCTTGGGTAGGTGCTCAAATAACAAAGATGACTTGGAAAGGGACTGCTAAAGTGTAAGTTTCCCCTTGAGAAAGCAGACTTTTAGTAACCATCCTAGGGATTAAGGAAGTCCTGAGGAACTACTGCTGTCTTTGAATCACAAATCAATCCCCTTCTGCTCTGACTCTATGACCATACTCCTGCTAACCACATTCCTGGTCTCCCTACATTCAGTTTCTCTGTCTCCAGCATATGATTTTTGCACAGCTGCAGGGCTACCATTCCAAGAGGCAGCACCCATGGTTCTGCTTGAGCAGTGGACTTTTTTTCTACCTCCTACAGAAGTCCTCTCAAGCTTTGACTTTGTAATTCCTAACTCCATTAGCCAGTCTCTCACAGATGACTGAGGCTAACTTGTGTGAGATCAGAGCCTGGGGTCCACCAGAAGAGGGGAGGCTGTCTGTGTCCTGATGGCCACCACCCTTGCTTCTTCCTCTATCTTTGTTTTACCTACCATAAATCAGGCCATGATTCCTTCACACATGAACCTCAGCTAAAGTACACAACCTGTCCCTTTGACCTTTGACTTGAACTTATCTTCTAGCCTACTCTTTTCCCATAAGTTAAACATTAGAACACACCCTTTTATTAAATACTTAGGTTTATAAAATAGTCAATGGGGCCACGTATACTTAGATATGATAAAGTCATACTCTCTTTTTTTAACCTGAGAGTCAGCTCTCATTCCATGGAACTTCATTCTGCTCTTCTAACCAGGATTTCTCTGAAAGAACTGTGGTCTTCAAAAGCCCTCATTGTTATCTTTCTCATCTTTCTTTGCTCACATCCCTGCCCCTGCCTGATAGAATGTTCTAACCTTTCAATATTCCATCAAGGTCCACCTGGTTCATAACACCTTTCTTTGATCCCATCTGCCCACAGTGACTGTTTAAGTCCCATAGCACTTGCTTCTGTACCATTTGTTTTAACTTATAATGCTGCATTCTGGGCTCAGTTCTCTAGAGGTGGCCTTAGTAATCTGCCTGATCTGGTGCTTTGTTTTCACAAGTATATACTGAGGACATAATTTTTAATTGGTAAATGCAATGTAAAGATAAACAACCAAAGTTATAGGAAAACTTGCAGTCAAAGTCAAAGGAAAATGTTATGGAGTTATGATAATGTATTTTCATCTGTCGTTATCAAGCCTTAAGTGGAAATTCTAACCAGAAAATGCCTTTTTCTAAACAAAGAGAACTGACCTCCTGCAATTATCTCTCTCTCCTCTCTGTGCCAACACAAAGCCCAATGAGAGGTCTGAGTTCAAACACACAAAAAGTGCTTTGAAATGTCACTTGTTCACATCTGAGAAAACACTGCCTTCTTTGCCCGTTACCGGTGTAATCAACTGTAATTTCCAATCAATATCTTGCCTCACCATGGATTGCTTTGTACATCCAGTCTGTCTTCTTGTTCTTTTTATGCCTCATTACTTATCTCCTTTGCCTACTGATAATAGTTACTTCAGATACTAATACAGTTTTCCTGGCAGTGTGAAGCAGATTCAGTTCCTTGACAGTCAGTTACAGAAAACATTTATTTTCTAGCTATTTGTCCCAGACTTTCAAGTGCATTATTAAACTTAGTTAGAAAATGGAAACTCTTCTTCCCAATGAGCTGGGGATGCTGCTCCAAATTAAAAGATATCTGTTGATCCCCATGGAGTCATTTCAGGCAAAAGAATGTCTATCTCTACCATTTTCGGTCATCTTGAGGATAAAATGAAAGAAGGATTTTCTTTCACTAAATTGATTTTGTGCTCCTGCATTATTTATTATTATCTAAATGTATTTAGAAATGTTGCTTCTCTTTCCTTGAGAAAGTTCTCATCCACTTCTGAAATTTTATTGAGGTTCTTGGACTAATGTGGCATTTTCTTAATACTGTGGCTTTGTCATTCCTGGGATAAGCTCTTTCTTTTCCTCTATATCACCAAACCCTACCTTGTGATCAGGATCATTTCTATCCTACCTTCTTTTGAAGCTTTCCTTGATTTCACCATTTATAAATTGCTTTTGGTTTTCACAATTTTTATAGCTTTTATGTTGTTCAATCATTCAATTGTGTCTGACTCTTTGTGACCTCATGGACTGAAGCATGCCAGGCTTCCCTATCCTTCACCATTGCCTGGAGTTTGCTCAAACTCACGTCCATTGAGTCAGAAATGCCATCCAACCATGTCATACTCTGTCAGCCCTTTCTCCTCCTGCATTCATTTTTTCCCAGCATCAGGCTCTTTTGTTTCAGGTTGCCAGAGTATAGGAGTTTCAGCTTCAGCATCAGTCCTTACAATGAATATTCAGGATTGACTTCCTTAGGATTGACTGGTTTGATCTTCTTGCAGTCTAAGGAACTCTCTCGGACTCTCATAGCTGTTATGGGTCTTGTCTAAATCAAAGAGTTTGATATTTGACCATTCTGCCATATCTTGTTCTCTCATAATTACACACAGTAGGTCTATTATTCTTATTTAATAACAATTTGTTTATCCAATCCTCTGGCACAATTTTATTAAATCAATATTTGTTGACTTTCTATATCCATACATAGTCCTGTAGTTGTTATGACAAGTTAGTATTATTGCACTTTATATTTGCCTCATGTCCCTGAAATACATGGTAAGATAATGTGTGCATGCTCAGTTGCTTCACTCATGAACAACTCTTTGCAACCCTATGGACTGTAGCCTTCCAGGCTCCTTTGTCCATGGGATTCTTCAGGCAAGAATACTGGAGAGGATTTCCATGCCCTCCTTCAGGGAATCTTCCCCACCCAGGGATTGAACCTGGGTCTCTTGTATTGCAAGCAGATTCTTTATTGCTGAGCCACCAGGGAAACCTGGTAAGACCATAACTTCTTCTCAAATATCTCCTCAATCCACTGATTTCTCTCTCTCTCTCTCTGCTGCTAAATATCTTTATAGAAGACTACATTGTCTCTCATCCTGGCAATCATAACACCATTCTAGAAAGTGTCCCTGTATCTGTCTCCTATACTGTCTATCTTACCTCTAAAGAGGAATTCAGGGCCATACATTTGACTCCATTCCCACATTTGGTGGAAAATGTGAATGAACTTGAATACATTAATGTAAATGAAGTAATTCAGATATAAAAGGACAAATATTATATGATTCCTCTTATATGAGGTACCTAGAATATGTAAATTTTAGAGACTGAAAGCATAATGGAGGTTGCCAGAGATGGAGGAAAGAAGGAATGAAAAGTTATATTTAATGGGAACAAAGTTTCTGTTTGACATGATGATAATGTTCTGAAACATTATTCTGATGATAATGTTCTGAAAATGAATAGTGCTGATAATTGTACAGCACCGTCAATGCACAGAATGATATAGGAGTATGGTATTAGTTGCTTAGTTATGCCTGACTTTATGACCCCATGGACTGTAGCCTGGCAGGCTCCTCTGTCCATGGAATTCTTCAGGCACAAGAGTGTGTTGCCATTTCCTATTGGGTTAAATTTAAAATGGTTAAGTTTATTTTATGTATGCTTTATCACAATGTATGTTTATTTAGTGATTTATTTAAAAAAAGCTCAGTAGTCTTCTCATACTTTTAAGATAAAGAACACACTCCTTATCATGCTGTTAAGCCTTGGAATGACTTCTATGTATCTCTATAGTCATCTTCCATTCCTACACTTCAGAGTATTTCAAATATGCCCCACTTCCTCCCATCAAAGAAGCTTCCCACATATAATGCTCCCTGTTTCTGGAGCATTGCAACCAGCACTGTTCTGAACACCATCTGTCTGCTGGTAGCCAGCACAAATTCTGCTTCAATCATTACCACTTCAAAGAAGCCTTTCCTGAGCATTCATTCCAGGTTAAATCTCTCTATGGCACACTCTTTGAGTACCTTGTCATCCTCCTTTGTAGTCCTGGTCAGGGCTGTGTGTCTTCATAGGTGTTACTCTAAGTACTGGCTGGTTCTTCCCTTAGACCATTGCTGACAGAGAATGGCAGAAACAGCTCTGATTCTGCTTCCAGAACAGTGTCTGCCATGTGGCAGATGCTCATGAATACATATTTTGAATGAGTGAAATCAACGTCACTATCTTGTGCTCCCTGTCACTTTCTTTCTGTGGAAGCCTTACCTTTTATTTGTATGACAGCAAGCAGATGACTTTTCCTAAGCATGCATTTCCAACATGTGAATAAGAAATATAGGCCAAAGCATTTTTCTAACTCCAAAAAATGAATTTTACTGAGACAGAATCTGCTTCTTCATCAAACAAAAGTTGTATGCAATCAGAAGTCTGCATACCATGCATGATAGTTTCAATAGTCATAATCTTATACTGATAACAATGGCTACAGAAAAGTCAAACACACACATACTACTTATGACACACAAGGAACATTTTCGTTCATCATTGTAATGCCATAGGTTGCTGCCACTATTAACAGATGGGGGTTTAAATCCACGAACTTAGACCTAGAGTCTTGAAGAAAGAATGTATTTACATATCTCTCTCCATTCTTGATGTTCTAGCATGTATGAAAACTAGACACAATTTAAGGCAAATGTGTTCGAGAATTTTTTCTAACTTACTAAGTAAATTCATTGCATTTTTAAATGAATTGCTGCTTATATAACTCAACTATGAATTGATCCATTGCTCAGAAAAAATATTTAAATTTATTAAGCGCCTAATATGTGCCTAGCAACTTTGAGCTAGGGATAAGACATATACCTAAACGTTACCTTTAATGGGTTTGCAAATTTGAGTCAGATACATTGTATCCTCACACATGAAACGATTAGAATATGCCACAATATATTGTGCTATATGACCAAATATCACATGTGTAACACCATATATGAAAGGTTTGCAAACACAATATGTCTTTAGTTTTATAACTTTGCCTGTGCCTAATCTCATGTTAGCCGTGCGGCATCAACACATCTTTCTGTTCATGTCTCAGGAATGATGCACAAGTTTTAATGACCAAAACTTAATGTTTAAATCCTTAGCAAAAAGTGCTCAGTAAATATAGTATAATATTGCCCACATCACTCTATGTACACTGTGTAGAGACAGGTAAATCCTCTGTGGCAGTCCTATTTTCCACACATCTACATTTTGAATTTTGACATCCATTCTTTTATTCCCCAAGATCAGGAAGCAAGTGACAAGACCTTTTCAACTTTTCTGAAATAAAGTCATCCACAATTAAAATGGTTTACTGGAAACAGATGGACTTCCCGCAGAGATTAACCCAATTATCTTTGGTTTAAGAGCCAGAAAAAGCCATAAGATCATTATGTTACAAGACAAGAATTTTATCGTGATGCCAATCTCATTACATGAGTGAATGGAGGTGTTTAGTGATAGTTTTCCTGCATAAATATTCTTAATAGTTTTAGTTTTTCAAATTCTTGGCTGCTCATTATTTTCAAATGATAGAGCTTGACAGATGAGTGCTGTTGTACATTACAGAGGCCTGAGACTCTGTTATTTGTAGTTTCCTCCACAAAAACAAGAGAACTACTTTCCAACAGCAGGAAGAGCTTCACTTTTATACACACTTCTAAGAATATGCAAACCTGTACTACTTTTATTTCATTTAGGAACAGTACTTAGGGAAATCAGATATATATATATATATATATAGATAGATATGTGTATGTATATTTTAAAGGCTTTTTCAAACCATAACTATTTGAAGCTTTGAGGTGCATTCAATTTTTCAAAAATAAATTCTCCTAAGGAATCTGCCTGCAATGCAGGAGACCTGGGTTTGATCCCTGGGTTGGAAAGATTCCCTGGAGAAGGGAAATGTTACTGACTCCAGTATTCTGGCCTGGAGAATTCCATGTACTGTATAGTCCATGGAGTCACAAAAAGTCAGACAGGAATGAGTGATTTTCACTTTCAAGGAAAGTTAGAATTTTTATATCCATTTTTGGAAGGTGATAAGGTGGTAGTTGTCATGAATAAAAGGGTAAGCTCATAAGGAGTGCTCTTTATGTTTGTCTTCATATATTCAATAAATATAGGTATTTACGTGTCCGATCAAGCATTTATGAGGGAAGAGAAAGCCTGTGCTTTATGTCAAAAGGGGGAATTAATTTGTCTGCAATGTGACAAGATGAGATGACCACTCATAAAACAAAAACAACTCTGGATCTAACACTGATCCTGCAATGGGGTAAATAAGTAGCATTGGTCCTTTAAGAACTAAGATGTTAGTTCTCATAAAATTATGTTGCTTATTGATTTCTGGTTGTGAGATCACTACAACTGATAAGAATATCATGTCAGCATTTCTAAAACTGGTGCCATTAATATCTATTGTACAGAATGCTTGTAAATACCAAATAAGACAACGCCTAAATGTTTCCTAACTGTAAAGTGTTAGTGTGAATTGCTAAAGTTATTGGAGTGACAGATAATTCATCTCCTTCCCCTGACACTGAGCTGACTTCTCCACAGGGCATAGTAGGCACAGTGACTAATTTTAGGGGCCAGGAAAATCCTTAGTTTTATTTTATTTAAACACTTTAAAATCAGAAGAAACAATTAATATAATAGTGAATATATTAATATAATGAGTTTATCCTGGATTATTACTTTCATCTTATGTCAACTGAGTCATGAATGTATATTACTGGTTGGTTGTCTTTTATAAAACAAGGTACGAACAAAGACAAAAGTGATTAGGGTACACAAAAGTCATAATGCAACTCTCTTCACTCTCTATATAGTTATTTACATATTCGAAGCAATCTCAATTTTGAACTTCTCAGAAATTTGTTCATTTATTTTATTATAGGTTGGAGGAAGAGTCAGAGGTGAACATTCCACATTCACATCTGGATGAAAAACACTAACCTTTCTAAAAATGTTGGTAAGAAGAGTTCTCTCTGTGATGGTCCAATGGTTCTTATCTCTAAGTAAACATGGTCCTAAAAGCAAAACTCATTCATTTTTCCTTGGGTCATGTAACTTTTCTAGAAACACTGGACCTTCCCTGGCCAAGGATTGTCCACTATTTTTGTTGGCTTAAAATTTAAAATGAGGACTAGCGAGGAATAAGACAGTTTGGCTTTAATTTTTTGTTTGCTCCCACATTAGTTCCCTGGGCACTTTGAAATGAGTCTATGAATTTTTCCTTGATCTATCTATCTACTGCTTGTTTATTATCTACTACCTACCCATTCATGTATCTATTTCTCTCTTTTTCTAACTTGTGTGCTCTCTCTCTCTGCTCTCCCTATCTATTCATTCATCTATCTATATAACTATCATCTAGATATCTAATTTCTACTGTTTTAATGTAGAGTAATATGTAAGAAAGATAATGAGAAATAGTGCATAGTACACTTTATATATATGTATATATGCATATATATATCCACAAATTAACACTAAAAATTTAGTGGATGCATACATTTTTACGTTTATGGATAAAAGACATAAAAGTGGGTAGTTATGGGGAAAGTGAAGGACAGGATAGAGAATGAAGGGGAGAAAAATAAAATAGAACAAGATGAGTTCTTTCATTATTGTACCATAAATGAATGAATGCAGCATAATGTTTCAGTATCTATACTGAGACCTTAGAAGAATATACAGGAATTCAAAAGAAGCAGGTAGTATTGTGAGTCAGAATGGGTAAGGATTACTTTACAGGGAATGCAGAATTTGAATTATGTCTTGAAGGAGAACTGCAATATGTGTACATAAAAGGAGGGACAGGATCTGATTCATGAAAGGAAAAAGCAGAGCAAAATCTGAGGGGTGGGTCAGTGTAAAGAAGGTCTGGGGGCCCTTAGTAAATGCATTGCCATTCCGAGTATGAAAATGGAGCCCCAGGTACACTGTGGCCAGTGGAGTGGCATTTGAAAGGGCTTGTCCTCATTGTGAAACCATAGGGCCTTTTCAAATAGAGCTTTTGTGGACAGACACATAGATAATGGGGATGTTAAAATGGGCCATGTCTCTTTTCTGAAAGAAAAGGAGAAAAAAAAAAAAAAAAAGGCTGCAATCTTTCCTCTCCTCTTGCTGTAACAATTCAGGAAAAGAAAAGAAGTCTATCATTCAACTGATCCCAGGGAAAAAGACAGGCAAGGTCACGTCCCCTCATACGGAGAGATACAGCCCCAGAGAGACCTGGCCTGTGATCTGCTCCCCATTAGGGTGGTGTGGCTTCTCTTAATAGGGCCTCGATCATTTTTCAAGTTGCAAATCTGTCCAGCAGAAGGCGGTGAGCTATTGTTATCATTTATTCTGATCCATGGAACCCAGTTGATAAAAAGGTTAGAAATGCCACCTCTAGACATGTACTACATCAGATGTGCTTAAAACTGCAATTCAGACAGAGCTCCAAATAGTTTCTGCCTCTCTTGTCATCTCTTGGGCAGGAATAATAACTTGCAATAATAGAGGCTCTTTTTGCTTCTAGGTTAGTATTAAAGGAATGAATATAATTTACAACCTTTTTAGAAAATACATATCTACATATAGTAGCAATACAATACCTGTGAAGATATTGAACTGATCAGTGTGAATAAATGTAGTATATTGTGAGAAATAAAATAATGAGAAAGAGGTAATCATTTAACACTCACATTGGCCATTCCTATATTTTAAATATAGTATTAACTACTCAGGTATGTATTCCACTGTACACATCAGGTATTTTCTAGGCATTATTTAGCTTTTTTCTAGTTTATATACATACTTTTTCTTCCAAAACATTCCATATTACAAAAACTTATTCTATCTATTATTTTTACTATAATTCCTAGAGTTAAAATATGGCAAAACTGAGGCTTACATAATACATTTCTATATAATCTCATATATTCATTCATAAGAATTTATTGCTAATCTGTATTGTTGTCCAGGTCCATTTAGCATGAATATTACACTAAATTCTATACTAGCTTGTCATTCCTTGAAGAACATACACTTTAATGGCTGATACTGGACTAATAAAGTAGAATAGAGCTATGGAAGAGAGCAGACAATAGATTAAAGGCTTATGAATACACACACAACCACCCAATTAACAAAAACGCAACCACTGTAATCAGATTGCCCAAATGACTGCCATTTTCTGCTTGGTGTTGTTTATCCACAAAAAGTCAAGAATCAAGAAACCACAGAAAAGAAATATAGAAATTTTAAAAAGAAAATAATGTTCTGGGGTAAACACAAAGCTGGCCCATTCTCAGATACTTTTTGTATTTCTGCAAGGATGTGATTGGTGTTACAAGCATTAGCCTTCATTCTCAATAGGTTCTTCAGTCAAATAGTATTCAGTTACGTTAGACAGACTGGTTTACCAAGGTCTCACAAAGGAGTCAGATTTTTTAGGGAAGAAAATGCAAAACAAAAGTTGAAATTCAGTTTGAACTGACAAATAACACAAGCCCCAAACAAAGCAAAGCAAATTAAACAAAACAAGGGTAACCAGCAAGTAAAATATTGACAATGATAAGTAGGGTTGAAATTATACTAGAAAACAGATATCCTCTTATATATACAAGAACTGGGTACGTCCATGTCATCTCTCCCTAACTCTGGAGAATGATCTCTCAGGAGTGAAGTCCTGCTAATACACCCCTAGGGAATTTTCTGGAACAACAGCTTCCATGATTTTGCTGTATGGGGAGAAGGGGACAGTGATGGCTTGCTTGGATTATTTTTTGTTTCTTTCTTTCTTTTTTTTTTTTAATTTTTATTTTACATCTGACTGTTAGAATTCTGCATTGCTGGACTGATGACATAACCACCAGGAAGTTGGAGGGGATATCCTTCAGCACAGAAGAGATATGAAATCTACGGATCTTTCAGATGGCAGTTGACATAATCTAACCCACTCCAGTACTCTTGCCTGGAAAATCCCATGGACAGAGGAACCTGGTGGGCTGCAGTCCACGGGGTTGCTAAGAGTTAGACATGACTGAATGACTTCACTTTCACTTTTCACTTTCATGCATTGGAGAAGGAAATGGTAACCCACTCCAGTGTTCTTGCCTGGAGAATCCCAGGGACGGGGAAGCCTGGTGGCCTGCCGTCTATGTGGTCGCACAGAGTCAGACACGACTGAAGCGACCTAGTGGCAGCAGCAGCAGCAGCATGCAGTTTTGATTAGTTTCTAAAGAAAGTTAGTCAGTTTCCTCTCTGGTTTACCTCCTTTGGTGTCTGCTAGAATAATACAGGATTATTTGAGTTGGTTTATACATGAATTTGATCACTTATTCATGGTAAAATATTTTGAGTGCAAACCAGTAAACTATTACAATGGGTTTGTATAGAGTGGATAGCCATAGGAATAAAAAAGGGAGAAAGAAATAGTACAAAAAACCAAGATATAAAGAATATATATATTTTTTTCTGTATCTGTTTAAGGAGACATACAAGAAGTAGCAAATCCAAAGTTTGGGGTCCAGGCATCCTGGAGAAATGTAGCATTATTACAGAGGAAAATTGAGAGGAAGAGTTGATATGTAAAGAATATAAATAATTCTGTATTAATTCAATGAAAGTTAATGTCAACTGAGAAACACTAAAATAAAGTGGGAAAGAAGCTCAAGAATTTAAATACAGTTGGACAGTTTTAAGCTAACTTGGAAAAGTATATGAGGAAAGTTAATTTTGACCAGATACATAAAAGAAGGAAATATGAAGTTTAAAAGTTATATAAGGTTATATGAGAGCTTAGGACACTGTCTTAGAGTTTAAAGTAATCAGGCTTATTTGGGGTTGGGAATCATAGTATCCTTTACTATAAATTTTTCTTTCATTGAATTTCCTTCACTGAATCAAAACTACTAGAATAAGGAGTCGTGGAGACAGGACCTAGACAGTAAGGAGAGGATGGGAAAAAGAGTCTTCATAGTGAGAGTGAGGGCAGTATTCTACATGAAGCCTTAGTGATGCCTAAACCATCAGTAATAATTCAAAACTAAAGTCATCAAATAACAAATAAAGATAATTTCCACTTTTTGTGCTGGATAGATCAGGGGAGGGGAATTTTGTAATTGCCTATGAAACAAATTAATGCTGTCTTATTACAGCTCATCTATACTTTATAAAATTCATATGAGTAGTTAGCACACCATATTAATAAATGTCTTTCACAGAAAGTGAGACATGTGGTCCTTTGGCTGAAAGATAGGATCAAAACAAATATGTTTTTGCTATATTCTTGGCTTTATCAATGATGCCTTCCACTTCCTTAGAAAAGTTATATAGATGGATGACCTTCTTTTGTGATAACAATAATATATACTTGCAAAATTCTCATGAGTGTTTGAAGAACTATTAATACTTAGCTAATATTTGCCAAGTGCTTTGAAGATGGGAAGTACTAAATAGTGTCACTATAATGTCATGCTTGTTCAAAGTTAATCAGTTCAGAGGGACACAGCCCACCAAATGCACATTTTCTGGAAAAAGTACAGTATCCTTCTGCCTCCCCAGGTAGAAAATGTTAATAAGATGCAGAAGTCATCTCGTCAACCAACTGAAACATGGTAAGTGCCCCTGAAATTGTATCAATCATCACCATCACCATCACTATTCTTACCATCCTTGCTCTGCAGTTCATATTCTGATGATCTACTGATGCTGCAATTTGATTAGAATTTACCTTTGAAATAATGAATTAATAAAGTATGCAAAAAAATCAATATTTTTAAAAGCAAAAAGGTCTTTAAAAATCAACTTTTTTATCTCTATAGTACTTAATACATTTGTTTTATATACCTAGATTCTAGAGTTCTAACTAATAGGGGTAATTGACTTCTATGTTGGTATTCTATAGATACAGTTTGTAGCACATTTTATTCTATAATCCAAATTTTTGGCAAGATTTTAGGTATTTTAAGAATTATGTAGGTTTGAACTCAATTAAATTAGATGCACAAAGTGAAAAAAATCACGGATTACTGCTGCTGAAGATTCCGCATATCCAGATCACTAGCCCCTTTGCAGATTGAGAACAGATCAAATCATTGCATTGATCGATAGCCACAGATTTCTTAATCTCTCAAAATCTGTTTTTCCCCCCACTCTTCAAGTCACACACTGCTTGCTTTGAATATTATAATGCTCTTACACGTAAAAAATATTTTTCTCCTTTCTCTTATTCTCCATCATCCTCAATCTTTGTGTACTTCAATATGTATCATTTATATTTTCACTTCTCTCTCCGACATTACACTTTCTTGTTTCTATGTCCTTTTTCTTACTATACTTATATATATATTTTCCAAAGATATGCCTCCCTCCATTTTTGTCCTTCTACTAACTATCTGGGAAAAAAAAAATCCCACTAACGATATGAAAAATAAAATCCACTCTTATAAATTTGAAATCACCTCTATGAGAAAAACACATCTAAGCCCTCTCTTGAACTATATTTCTACATTTCTAAAACTCTGTAAGAACTCTCATCTTGGGTATTCTGCAGACTTTTTCTACCCAGTGCATTTAGGAGTGAATATATAATTCTGTCTGTAAAACTTTTCTTGCTTGTGCATTCCCTTTCTATGTAATGACAAAACACTAGGATCTCAGATTTAAGCTCTCATCTTTATATCATGTTGATTTTTTTTCCTTTCCTTTGCCCATAATCCGGCCTTTCTTTACAATTTTTTTACAATTGTTTAAATTGTTTACAATTGCAATTCAGCCTTACTGAAACATCTACTGTCATTGTCTGCTCTCCATATTAACTGCCTGAGTAGCCTTTATCACCTCTTTTTTTTTTTTTTTTTTTTGCATGTATTCTTTCAGTGGCTTCTTGACTGGTATCCTACTTCTAATCACTGCTTAGTTCTATTCTTCTTAAGCCTCACCCCCATATTTGTTTTTCTGATGGGGAACTTTCACTGTGTTTTTACTTCTGTCTCAAAAATGTCATGGCCTCCTTTTACCTTTGCTCTTACTTAAAGTTTTCTATCTTCTTTGCTTTGCTTTCTCAATTCTTATTCACGGTTTTGCTCAAGAGCCACCTCTCTGAAAATTAACCTCAGGTATTCATTGAGAAATAACAACTCCTCTTGCTATAAAGTTTGCTAGGTGGCCTAGGTTATATTAACAGCCACAGTAGCAAACTGCCTTTTTTTTTTTTTTTTTCTGTATTTTCCCCCACCCCTCCCATGAGTATGTACTACACAAACTTTCCTCAAAGTTGTACAGCTTCAAATGCAGGTCTGGGTACTACTAACATTATAAAGTGCAGATGTTCAAGCTTGTTTAGAACTAAGCTTTAAAATCTAGACTTGTTCCAATCGAAAAGGAGGTGCCATCTTGATTAACCAATGGAGGCCAAATTTTCAGAGAGCAATATACATTTGTTTGGTTGTACTTGTCCTCTGTGTTCATGTATGGTTTCAAATGTTTTTGCCAAGACAGGGTGATGGTGGTAGTAGTAATGCTGATATGGAGTGGACAGGGAAGGAAAAAAAAAAAGGTAAAAGAAGTCAAGCTATTTGGTTCAAGGTAAATCTTATTTTTCTTCTTGGCTTTCTGCAATCACAGTGTGAATACCAGCATTCATCTAGAGGCTGTACTATTATTTCATAATAACCTCAAATGACAAGCAAGACATATTGCAACAAATAATTGCCCAGAATATTAATAAGCTTCCCAATTTATTTTTCTACTTTTGCTAGGGCAAAAACAAACAGAACCTGGAGGATGACAGCAGATTACCATAATCTTAATCAGCTGGTTACTCCAACAGCATCTACTGTTTTAGATGTGATCCCTTTAATGAAATAGGTCAGTGTAAATTAATTTTAAACTATTAATCTTTTTAGTACACTTTTTCTTACCTATTCATTTGCTCTGACAACCAGAGGCCCTTTGCCTCCTTCACTTGGCATCAGTAACTCTCTTACCTCAGGGACTTTACAAATCTAATTTAGTTATGCATTGTCACCTGATCTTCCTTACCATAGAATAATTTATGGTTACATAAACATCAAGACATATAACTCCATTATATATATATATAGTTGTTGTTCAGTCCAAAGTCAGACTCAACTGTCCTTCACTATCTCCTGGACTTGGCTCAAACTCATGTCCATCAAGTCGGTGATGTCATCCAACCATCTCATCCTCTGTTGTCCCCTTCTCCTCCTGCCTCCAATCTTTCCCAGCTTCAAAGTCTTTTTCAATGAGTCAGTTCTTCGAATCAGGTGGCCAAAGCATTGGAGTTTCAGCTTCAGCATCAGTCTTTCCGATGAATATTCAGGACTGATTTCCTTTAGGATTGACTGTTTTGATCTTCTCATAGTGCAAGAGACTCTTAAGAGTCTTCTCCAGCACCACAGTTAAAAATTGCGTATATATATATATATATATATATATATGCGCTGGAATACTATGACCCCAGTTAACCCCATTTGTTTACGCCTTTTGATCAAATGACCTTGAGAGGAGTGCAAATCTGCATATCAAAAGACCATTTATATATAATAAAGAGAATATATATATATCCTCTTTCTTCTGCAAAAATATATTAGCCTATTAAGGTTTCACAGACTTTCATGTCTGATACACCTAAGGCAGTGGAAGTGGGTCAGTGGGTGGGTGACGGTTCCTCTACCGCTATTAGAAGGGCAGCCTATCACACAGGTGGCAGGATGAATTTTGAAGGCCACTGAGCGCTGAGTATTTGTTCAATTTATCACAATTATAAAAGCACCTGGGCCCTATGAGCATATGGTCACTCATGGAATCTGGTGGCGGAAAAATGCTTCTATTGTTATTTGGAGGACTTGGCACTAATATTGCAAGATTTTATAGAACTTCTATCAAGTCTCCTGTTTTACAGAGGCCCTAGTATGTAAATCAACTCATCTAAAGCCTCACAAACAATTAATGACAAATCAAGAATTTAAACTAGATGGTCTTTTGATATGCAGATCTGTACTCCTCTCAAGGTCATTTGATCAAAAGGCGTAAACAAATGGGGTTAACTCGGGTCATAGTGTTCCAGACACTAATGCACCTGAACTCTTTCTAATCAGAAGAGATGACCTAGGTAATGTTCATGTACCTGTGCTTTTCCTTCACACACTATTAATGACTCCTACCTTTCTTTACATCTCTCTTCTGTCTGGTGAATTACAAGTAATCCCTCTCCTCTCTGCAGGCTTCCTAGGTTTCTGAGACGGAATCCGTTGTTCATCCCTGGCAGTTCCATAGCCCTCTTGACACCTCTATTAAAACACTATGTCATTGTGATTTGTACCTGTATCTGTTTTACTCATGGACTTTCAAATCTTTGAGATTAGAGGCCAAGACCATTGCATGTATTTGCTTCTACAACTAAACTCTGGCTAGTACAGAATTAGTGGTCAAAGTATATTTGCTAATGAAGGCATCAAAATAAAAGATGAGAAGAATTAATAGAGATTTTTAACATTTTATTATTCTGCCACATGATTTGCTTTTCATACCCATATACATACACTGCAAATCTCAGCCAGTAATTGGGAGTTACTGCTGGAGGAGGGGAGAGAAATGACCATCCTTCCTTCCTTCCCTTTTTTTTTTTTTTTTCTTTTTGGTACATTTCTCACAAGTGGACAGGAGTAAATGTTAAGAGAACAGAGTGAGTCATCAAGAGATTTGGACAATATTAGCTTTGACAAAATGTCCTATACTCTTACAGTGTCTCAGTTTCCTGATGTCTCAAATGGAAATAAGACTCTCTCAAAGGTATCAGTGAAAGAGAAATTAAATATTTAACATGAGGCTATTTGAAAATATATAAAAATAATTATAAGTTATTATTAAGAAAACAATGACTGTAATTATGATAATGGTGCTCCAGAAGATTAGGAAAGAGGCATGGGTCTGAACTTCTAATGAAAACATTTTTAGGCAACATCAAATTATCATCAAATTGTCTTATTGAATGTCATTACCCTAAAACTTCTTGGCTTCTTTAGTCATCAATAATCTCAGCTACCATTCAGTATTTCATCCTCTTCAATCATTATCTTTTGAACATACAGAGGTTGCCATTTTCTACAGGAGGCACTTTGGTAAGAATCTGGGCTCTAAATGGTACTGTAAATTTGAACTTTTAACTTCCTTAGCTCTGTCACTGAATGTAGGTTTAAAAAAACTCACTAAACTTTAGCCACTTTATCTGTCAAATGGGGATAATAATTGAAGATGTCTTGTAGGGCTCTTGTTATGATAAAATAAAATATTAATGATTTTATGCACTGCTTAGCACTAGAGTATATACTTAAAAGAAATAAATAAAAAATAAAGCATTATCAGTTATCTAAAATTTTACTAGATAAGATATTCTCTGTGATCTCTTGTCATAATAGAAATTTTAATATTATAACTTTGCTTCTTTATAAGTAAAATACTTGCACAGTTAGGAAATTACAGGATTTGAAAACAGCCCAAAATTCAAGTATTGGCTCTGTCTCATATATTAATGTGTAAACTGGATGATAAGTGAATTATATAACACATGATACGTTTCACTTAAGCAACATATATAAATTTTACATGGTAGCTTTACAGTAAAAATCACATAATGATAGTAAAAAATGTTGATGAGAATAACAGTAAAATGTTACACCCATGTTGTGAGACTTAATATTCTGGCTTTTAACACTGAATAATCTAAGCAATGAACATTTCTTCACTAATTCCCTGCAACAACCCATTTGACAGACAAGGGAACTAAGGGTCTGGAAGGTTTAGTGACTTCACTGAAATCTTATAGCCAAAAGGTGGAGGATATATATGCAAACTCCAGCTCTCAGACCCTGGAGTCCAGGTAGACAGTGAAAGTTGTGTTATGTTAGCCTGACAATAAATGACAGCTATAATTGGGTTAAATCTCCTGCAATACTCAAATATTCATAGGAAGGCTAGCACCAGCTTGTTTCCTCTCAGATACAGCTTTCTGGGGAGTCCCTTAGCAATAAGTAGAAGATGGATCTGAAGTGGAGGGTTATCCCAGAGCTCCGGAGTTAGGAAGAGATGAACAGAGGTACAAGGGTCCAAAAGTAAACTGTGAATTGGGACTAATTTCTCTCGCTGTTTACTGATAGTTACTCCATTTCACATAATGGGACAAGATAATTCTCCTATAGAGTTGGAGCAAGGCACTAATGACAGAGAAGCCTCGGGGGTCCATAATCTTGACTGAATCCCTGAGATATGGCCTTGGGGGCAGTGGGACCACACCATGGCCACAGGTTCTTGCCTTCTTCATCTGCCCAGCCTGAACAGCTAGTGGACGGAAAGCAGTAGGGTGTAAGGATGAAAAGATAAGGTTAGTATGGGGGCCATAGACCATGTAGAATAGAACATTGTCTGTCCCAGTAATTATGGCTTTTATGTCCCTCTTCTCCTACAGTTGAAATATTGGCCCTACAGTGAAGAGCCAGGGTAGAAGAGGCCAGCCGCCTGGGCAGCAGACCGGAGAGAGCTTGCTCCTGTGGACCCGGGTCCCCGTCCCAGGGTGGCGGCGGCGGGCGGCGGTCCTGGCCAGCTTTCCTGTACCAGGAAGAAGAAGCGGCACGATAGGCCACCCACCGATAACAGCGAACACTGGTCTTGATGATTAATATGGATTTTCAAAATACTCAGTTCTTGAGGGAAAATGATAGGAGAGCCAGAGGAATAATAAACTACTTAATTGTATTTGCTTTTAAGTCCGCGTCCCCAGCACTAATGCTACGTTCTTACTGATGACTCTCGCTCAGGTTTTCACTTCTTTGGCGGTGACCAGCTATTCAGTCTATTAAATCCCCTTCCTCAATCCCCAAACTCATTTGAGGGCTCGGCACTTTCTCCCTCCCCCTACCACCTGCAAACCTACGTTTTAAAGCCCTTTCCTTCCATTTGTTCTCTAAACAAAACTCCGCAGCCACAGCCGTTGCAGCACTTCCTTTCCAGATGCTGCTAACAACAAATTATTCCCTACGGGTTTTAGCTAGGATTTCACCCCTGTTCCATTTGGCTCGCAGGACACATTTGTTGAACTCAAAAGCCTTTTAACTGCCTTTTTTTGCCCTCCTCGGGAAAACTCATAAGAGAACAGTTTCTCTCCCCACAGCAACTGACAGGCTCCAGAAATAATGAAACACAGAAAAAAAAAAAAAAAAAGATACATCTATCAAGCAAAGCTTTGATAGTTGACCTATTTGGTCACTATCTCTAACTGTAACTCCATATTTTTTTTTTCTTTTCTACTTTTTGTTCCATTTAAAGATCTATATTTATATTCATCTGGTAAATAGGATAGGACAGCATCTGATTAACTCTGACTATTTAGTGACCCTGAATTTAAATTCAACTGCAGAGTTATACATGTTTTAGGAATCTGAATAACCCTGCTTTTCAATGTTTTGCAGCATGCTCAGTACTGTAAATAGATAGCTGAACAACAACAAGAAAAATTGTGTTTCTGCTGTAGCTATTGTTCTGTATTCATTTTGTTTTGTTTTGTTGTTCTGCATTTTAGGTACACAGCAAAAGGATAAACTCTAGAATAACAGAACTAGTTATTTGAATAAAGTTATTGGAAATAGAGAAAGCACGGTCTGTTTGTCTTGGTTCTGTGCAGCTTCTATTACCTGGCATGCATTTTTCTGATGTCATAAACATCCTAACTCTTAAGAAGTTAGCATGCATGTTAATTTGCAAGTAATTTTGGTGAGGGTTAAAGCATGGATCCTAGTTGTCAACATAATATGTATTTGCTGCCCTTGACTTACGGAGAAGGCAATGGCACCCCACTCCAGTACTCTAGCCTGGAATATATCATGGACGGAGGAGCCTGGAAGGCTGTAGTCCATGGTGTCGCTGAGGGTCGGACACTACTGAGCGACTTCACTTTCACTTTTCACTTTCATTCATTGGAGAAGAAAATGGCAACCCACTCCAGTGTTCTTGCCTATAGAATCCCAGGGACTGGGGAGCCTGGTGGGCTGCCGTCTATGGGGTCGCACAGAGTCGGACACGACTGAAGTGACTTAGCAGCCCTTCACTTAAGGACTCTGATATGAACAGATGTGGTCTCCACTGAGTGACAAATTCAGGGTCTGAGATCAACATGATTAGACATTTGGCTTTTTCTCTGTGGAGCTGGACATCCTAAATAAAGAAAGAAAAATAAATACTTGTATGTTAAGAATATTTAATTAAAATATCTACAACCTAAGTTCCAAGGATTCCCAAAAGAGATACTTCGTTGACTTTGGTACACGCTCCAATAAATTCATAGAAGGAAGACTAAGAATGAAAAATTGAATATTGTGTTCCTTTTTTTTTTTTTTCCTTTCCTTTCTGTTTAATGTGAGCCCCTAGGTAGAGGAAAAGAGTCTTGAGAGTCCCTTGGACTGCAAGAAGATCCAACCAGTCCATTCTAAAGGAGATCAGCCCTGAGATTTCTTTGGAAGGAATGATGCTAAAGCTGAAACTCCAGTACTTTGGCCACCTCATGAGAGAGTTGACTCATTGGAAAAGACTCTGATGCTGGGAGGGATTGGGGGCAGGAGGAGAAGGGGATGACCGAGGATGAGATGGCTGGATGGCATCACTGACTCGATGGACGTATTTGAGTGAACTCCGGGAGATGGTGATGGACGGGGAGGCCTGGCGTGCTGAGATTCATGGGATCACAGAGAGTTGGACACGACTGAGTGACTGAACTGAACTGAACTGAACTGAGGTAGAGGACGGGAGAGCTGTAACAGCCATGGCCACTGTCGGGTTATGTTTCTACTGAGCCTAGAACAGAGTCCTGTCACAGCAGGTACTCTGTAAGTATTAATTAACTGATGCAAACTAGTAAAGTAAAAGGTGTCAATGGTCAAGATCCAACAGGCAAGTTAATTACCCAGAGTGGGTGAGCTGGAACTTCTAGAAACGCAACAAAGGAGAAACTTGCAAAAAAAAAAAAAAAAAAAAAAAAAAGTCCTTGATTGCTCTAAGGACTATCAGCCCTCACCCCTCACCTTGGGTCACAGGAAAAAACAAATACAGTAGAAGCTCAGACTGGATTGACTTTGAAGTTCATCCTGACAACATTTTTCTAAAATGAGAGTTAAGATTTTCCTGAAAAGATTTTGTTAATTGTGAATATGCTAATTATTATTTACTCTAATGACTTGGTACAAGAGAAGTGATAAGATGGCAGAATTTGGGTCAATATAAAAACAACACCAAAACAAATTTAGAAACATTAAAATGACTTAAAGTGTCTTAAGATACAACATGGGCTCCCTCACTGAAAGCTTTGAAATAAAACCTGGAAGCCTTATCACTGATGAATAGAAGCCTATGGTAAGATTAAGTCATCTGAAAAATCTCTTTAAATCTAAAATTCCTCCATTCTGCAAACCCCAAATAATCCAACTTGAAATGTGGATGTCTTAAGACATGATTCACCACTCCTTATAGTTCCATAGTATGCTGAAACCATGCAATCTCCAAGAGACCTTCCTCAAAAACTTATTTCTACTTCATTTTCTTGGTAAAGAAAAAAAGGGATTTACAATGGCCAAATCCTAAAGAAATGACCTGGAAGACAATAAAAAAGCAAGGTTTTAGGAGGAAAGGAGAGAATAATGGAAAGATCTGGATGATCAGCTCAAAGCTTATTTGGTAAGTGAATGATTTTATAAGTTCTCTGAAACGTGTGAGGTGCATGCCTCACTATGTCCAACTCTTTGAAACCCCATGGATTGTAGCCTGCCAGACTCTTCCATCCATGGACTTTTCCAGACATGAATACTAGAGTGGGTTGCCATTTCCTCCTCCAGGGTGTCTTCCCAACCCAGGGATCAACACAGGGATCAAACTTGCATCTCTTGCATCTCTTGTATTGGCAGATTTTTATCACGGCACTACTCTGAAACATAAAGTACATAAAAGGACACTAGTTAGATAAAAAGAGGTGCAAATAATTTTAATGTGATCAGAATCAGGAGCCCATAAAGTACGCTTATTCAATAAATTTTTTAATATCAATATTGTTCTATTAAACAACCTAGAGGCCTTTCACTATAAGCCCAGCCACATCAATGAGGAAAGACAAATGTGCCCACTATTTCTTGGGCAGTTATTCATAAATATAAATAAAACAAGGCAAATATGGAAAGCCAGAACCAGACCTAGGGATGAGTCATTTTAAAGAAGCAATTTCTGGCCCTGAGCAAACATAGACACCCAACACTCCCCTGAGCCCTCAGTCTTCTAATTTTGTAGGAGAAAAGTACATTCCTAGTTTAATCTCTCTAATTAAATAGCAATACTCCCATAGCTTTTTAGGTGGTTACATCCGAAAGCAATGAAACTTAGGATTCCTTCACTCAAAGAATCCCCCTAGTTATCTGTCTTCTAGGTCACATATCACAGGAGAGACCCTTAGGGCTGAATTTTTAAAAGGCAACTGGGCTTTTTCCTGTGAAGATGGCAGGTGTCTTATGTATTACACTGGACAATGACATAAGAATTTCCAGCATGAAAGACTCCTCCTATCCTGCCCTACCCTGTTGAAATGATCAAAGGTTTAAAGAATATTCATGTCCAATCCCTTAATGGTACAGAAGCTGAAATATATGTGGGGATACCCAGGAGATTTTTAAAGTGCTGTGGGTAAAGTTCTCGCTGTCAAAAGCTCAGTAAAGCTTGCATCTTGGATGGTGTTCTCAAAATGAAGATGAAATTTCAAAATTGATTGGCTCAACTGCTAGGAAATTGAAACTTTTCATAAGTTCTCAGGCATTGTTCACAGACTTTAACTTCGAATCTCCCCTAAAACATTGCTTTTCATAGTTTTTCCTGGCTTCTGAGAGCAGGGTAGTGTTCCCTTTTATATGTTCCACAATGCACTAGTTTCCACGCATAGTATTCAAACTGTAAACTACATGAGGGCCCAAACTTTGTCTGTCTTGTATATTAGCACCAAGCACTGGACATGGCATATAATAAATACTTAAATTTTCTTTGATAAGTGAATTATTAAATAAATTAATTGTTTCAGAATAATGTAGGTAGGTTTTCCAGTTAATTTTAGCTGTTTCTAGCTTGGAATAAGAGGGAAAATAAGCATTGTTTTTTCTTTTTTTTTTTTCTAATAAAAATGTTGACATGATTTTTTTGCTCCTTCTGTAACATGAAATTAAAATTACATTGCCATTAGGGATGTTGAGAGGACCTATGGGCATAAGCTACATGATGACTGAGCTCTTTCCATTGCAGAATAACCACTTTATATAAAGGTTTGCCAATATGTTTCATTGGTAAACCTGCAGATGCTGACTGCAGCCATGAAATTAAAAGATGGCTTGCTCCTTGGAAGAAAAGCTATGACTAACCCAGACAGCATATTAAAAAGCAGAGGCATTAGTTTGCCAACAAAAGTCCATCTAGTCAAAGCTATGGCTTTTTCAGCAGTCATGTATGGATGTGAGAGTTGGACTATAAAGAAAGCTGAGCACCAAATAATTGACACTTTTGAACTGTGGTGTTGGAGAAGACTCTTGGGAGTCCCTTGGACTGTAAGGAGATCCAACCAGTCCATACTAAAGGAAATTAGTCCTGAATATTCATTTTATGCAGAAGCTGAAACTCCAATACTTTGGCCACCTGATGTGAAGAACTGACTCACTAGAAAAGACGCTGATGCTGGGAAAGATTGAAGTCAAGAAGAGAAGGGAATGACAGAGGATGAGATGTTTGGATGGCATCACTGACTTGATGGACATATGCTTGAGAAAGCGCCACAAGTTGTTGATGAACAGGGAAGCCTGACAAGCTGCAGTCCATGGGGTCACAAAGAATCAGACACCACTGAGTGACTGAACTGAACTGAACGTGTTTTATCTTCTCCACTTTATTATAAAAAAAAATGTTCAATAGTTTGTTTTAACCAAGGATTTCTTAAAATCATGTATATTAGAGTATCCTCCTCTTTATACACATCCAGCTGGGAACCATACATAAATCTTCACTGATCAGAGCTCAGCTCTATTCCATTTGTACAGAACTCAAAGGGCTGGCTGTTGCTGATGAAGGACAGGCTGGAATTTTTCTTCTAGGATCTTGAATGGTAACAGGTTCTTTTCTGCCTACGGTTCTCCAGTTGCACTGAGGTTTTTTTTTTGTTTTGTTTTGTTTTTTAATACCTGAAAAGAGGTACTCAATATTTGGGATTTCTTTATTTGTACATTTTAGGAAGTTTGAGAAATTGTATGGACTTGCTTGTATAAAGTCTGTACTGAAATCTTGCTGGAGTACATCATGCAAAATGCTGGACTGGATGAAGCACAAGCTTGAATCATGATTGCAGAGAGAAATATCCCTGCAGGGAAGCCTGGTGTGCTGCAGTCCATGGGGTCGCAAGAGTCGGACACAACTGAGCGACTGAACTGAACTGATACTGAAATCTAGACAGTTGTCTGCTCTTATTAACAACAGCATTTTATGACTAGAGCAAGCTTCCACTTTACTGTTCTTTTATTGAGTCATATGGCACAATTATTAATTGCTAATATGTATTTAGAAGACAAAAACAGACACCAGAAAAATAAATTTTGTGGTATATTCTTGGATTATGTCCCAGATAAATCTTTTGACTCTTTTAAATCTTTATCAATAACCTAAATTGAAATTGTTAAGCTAGAAAAATTTAGGGGAAATGTATTTAAAATACCTGAATTTAGAGAGAAAAAAAAGTTATCTGGTTGACCAGAATTTGCAAAGTTACTTTATAGCTGAATTGGTATTGATAACCAGATAAATGTCCCATGCATTCAAAGGTTATGAGGCTTGGAAAGTTCCATGAGTCCAGTCATGCTGGCTTTCCACCATCCTTGAGAAGCCCTAAGAACGTGGCTTCCAGACCAACAAACAAGCTCTTTTTAGAATCTAGTCTGAATTGGTCAAAGCTTAGTCATTACTTAGATTTCAGCATAATAATCTCTCAGTGAAGTTTCCCTTCACTCTGTAGTTTCCAAATGTTTTCACAGGAAATAAGAACAAATAAAAACACAGAAGCAGAAAGGGGAGTCTACTCACAGTAGGGGCAGCTGTCTCTGGGTCTCCGTCCAGCCCATCCAGCCTGAGTTCTACACAGTCACTCTGACAGCAAAGTCTGGGCACCTGCAACCCCTTTATATCCCATAGCCCATAAATGGGAAAAATTACTAAGCACTCAACATTTTTCAGTAGGTCAGGACCGAAATATCCTGTCTTATGGTATCTTATCGGAGAAGGCAATGGCACCTTATACCTTTTAACACCTCATGGAGTCAGAATTTTACTTTTAGGCTCATGGGCCTAGGCCATTGTCAATTTCTGTTTACCATATGAACTCTAAAAACATATTTCTTGAGCAAATTCGTAAAAGCTTAAAATATTTAAGGTCGCACAGTGAGGTAGTTATAAATTTGGGATGTCTAGACTTACAGATGCTTTTCTTAAAAACTATACTACATTTCCTCTCCAAAATATGTTATAAACATTATTAAGGAAACAATATTCAATACAGAGTTTTAATATGAATTTTATCCTTCAGTTGGATAGCAAGGAAATCCTATCTTTGAATATGTTTAACCCTCAGTACACACTTGTGCATACACATTAGTTTTGCCTTCTTCCATATACCAAGCAATGCGCTATGCCATGCAGCTACAAAAATGTGCATCACAAATAACTCACCTGGCATACACATCAGTAATTGGTCTTTATTAATAGCAACAACCACTAAGTAAATGTGATTTACACCTCCTTCCCCAACTCTGGAAAACATGAACCGTGGACTTCGAGATGTTCAAGCTCATTTTAGAAAAGGCAGAGGAACCAGAGATTAAATTGCCAACATCCGCTGAATCATGGAAAAAGCAAGAGAGTTACAGAAAAACATCTATTTCTGTTTTATTGACTATGCCAAATCCTTTGACTGTGTGGATCACAATAAACTATGGAAAATTCTGAAAGAGATGTGAATACCACCTGACCTGCCTCTTGAGAAATCTGTATGCAGGTCAGGAAGCAACAGTTAGAACTGGACATGGAACAACAGACAGGTTCCAAATAGGAAAAGGAGTATGTCAAGGTTGTATATTGTCACCCTGCTTCTTTAACTTCTATGCAGAGTACATCATGAGAAACCCTGGACTGAAAGAAGCATGAGCTGGAATCAAGTTTGCCAGGAGAAATATCAATAACCTCAGATGTGCAGATGACACCACCCTTATGGCAGAAAGTGAAGAGGAACTCAAAAGCCTCTTGATGAAAGTGAAAGAGGAGAGTGAAAAAGTTGACCTAAAGCCCAACATTAAGAAAACGAAGATCATGGCATCTAGTCCTATCACTTCATGGCAAATAGATGGGGAAACAGTGGAAACAGTGTCAGACTTTATTTTTTTGGTCTCCAAAATCACTGCAGATGGTGATTGCAGCCATGAAATTAAAAGACACTCCTTGGAAGGAAAGTTATGACCAACCAGATAGCATATTCAAAAGCAGAGACATTACTTTGCCAACAAAGGTCCGTTTAGTCAAGGCTATGGTTTTTCCTGTGGTCATGTATGGATGTGAGAGTTGGACTGTGAAGAAGGCTGAGCACCGAAGAATTGATGCTTTTGAACTGCGGTGTTGGAGAAGACTCTTGAAAGTCCCTTGGACTGCAAAAAGATCCAATCAGTCCATTCTGAAGGGGATCAGCCCTGAGATTTCTTTGGAGAGAATGATGCTAAAGCTGAAACTCCAATACTCTGGCCACCTCATGCGAAGAGTTGACTCATTGGAAAAGACTCTGACGCTGGGAGGGATTGGGGGCAGGAGGAGAAGGGGACGACAGAGGATGAGATGGCTGGATGGCATCACGCATTCGATGGACGTGAGTTTGAGTGATCTCTGGGAGTTGCTTATGGACAGGGAGGCCTGGCGTGCTGCAATTCATGGGATCACAGAGAGTTAGACATGACTGAGCAACTGAACTGAACATAAAATATACATATTTTTAAATGGTGTATGAAAAAAGAGGATGCTAATACAAAATATATAATTGAACTGAAATCCATTGTGGATGTATGCTTATTATGGAGACCAGTTAAGAAATTTATTTTAGGGCTCAGGGTTGCCTCCCTAATGCTTCTCAAATCAAACTGTACTAATGGCTGACCATGGGGGACCAAATCAGTTCTCTGTATGTCCTAGAAATGATGGAAAAAAAAAAAAAAAAAAACCTCACAGTGCAGTCCCAGACTTTTTAACATAACTCAGATCCACTGAATTTTTTCTTTGTCTATTGCTTACTTTCAAATTCACTTTTACTCTTTAATTAAGCCCCTTTTGGACTCTGAGGAGTTAAAGAGCTTTTCTAAAGTGTAATGACAGAAAGCAGGAGGAGAGGAAGAGCTCCTTTTGAAGATAATTTTTCTGCTTTTTTTTTAAAATTCCATTGGAATCCCAGCTATATCCATGCTCTGGGTCCATAGATATACATGTGGGAAAAGGGCAAAGATAAATGTCAGTGAGGGCAGAAAATGATGTTCCCTGGGACAGCGAGGTCACTTTAATAAAGGTCGTGCGTGATGTTTGGGGATAAGCATTAGTGTGTGAGAGAGAAAAACAGAGTTAGGACTGTGAAAAGAGAGATGAAGAAAATGAAGACAAAGAATGAAAAGAGGGGAAAGGAGAGGAGTGATGGGGGAGGGAGGAAATGATAGAGGAGAAGAGAGAAAGAGCTAGGTTAGCCCTAGCTCACCTGGGATGCCCCTAATGTTAAATTTATAATAAGGAGATTAGGCTGCTAAATGATTTACTGCTAATCCCATAGCAGGAGCAGGAGGAGGTAAAGGAACAAAGGTTTACAGTCCCTTTGGAGATTTGTTTCATCTGCACATCAGCCCACAATTAATGGCCATTTAGCTGTTGTTCTCCTGCTGGACACTGGTGGATTGATTCAGTAAATAAAAGTGACAGAGCGATGTCCCGTGGAGGCAGGCGTCAGAGTCTCTGCACCTGTTATTTGTGAATCTCCGCTTGCCAGGTCATTGACCTTTAGAAGCTGGCGAAAATTAATAAATGGAAGTGCAAAGCTGCTTGCTTTTAAAAAATGTGATCAGAGGACCCAGGCAGCAGTTAGGCTGCCTTTCTTAGGAACTGGCCAGTAACCTCAGAAGAGTTATCACCTTTCAGCCTTCAGACCAGCAGCAGCCTTGGAGGTGATATTGCTGGGCAAGCGCTTCTCAGCGAGCTTCACCATGTGGTCCAAAAAGACCGAGGAAATAAAAAAGTTGAAAGCATCTGGGAGTGGAAAACCATGGTTCACCCTGCTGATTTGGGGTTTGGCCTGCCTTGCTCTTTCTGAGGCAGTCTGGGGGCTGTTGGGGGTGGGAGGTGAGTGGCCAGCCAGATTGGGCTGGTGCATCTGAGCAGCTGTGCTTGGCATGGTGATCTGGTGAGCAAACAGCTGCAGTGGGTAACTGATCATTTGCAAATAGTTAATGACAGATTTGTCCTTTGTGTTCTCTGTCATATGAGTGGAGGCGAATAAAAGGGAAGGAGAGTCAGGCCAGGGAATTTTATAGCCACTGCTACTGAGGCTGCTATTGTTTTGTGGGTTTTTGAAAGTGATAGGGAGGTCAACCAAAGTTAACAGGGTTTTCTTCTTTCCTGGGCAAACTGCCTCCAGACCTCAGGCTGGGAAGATCCTAGTGGTCAAGGAACATGATACCTAAAAGGCCTAAATCAGGATGCACCAACCTGGTAGACTTTGATCTTTCTCTCTACCCCTGATTTTTATTTATTTGTTTGTTTTTTTCTGTTTATTTGTTTGTTTTTTTAACTTGGCTTTTTGCTATTTGTTTCTCAATAAATTGCAGTCATTTCGCAAGCATAATTAGCCTTTGTTTGTCATGCAGATTAGGAAAAGCCTGGATTTGGTTGTGAGTTACTGAGCATTAAATAATGCTCAGTCCAGCTAGGGTGATATTTGAGGGACTATAAAATATGCCTACCCTTAAATGCCCCTCAATAGAATTGCATCATTTGCAATACATTCATCTGGGTTAAGACATTTCAGGTTTAAAGAGTTTTCCTTTAAATGGCTAATTCCACTGGGATGAAGCCCACATTTTCTTGTTGTGTATCTAATCTGTCAGCAGGGCCTGGAAACCTTGTCATGAAAGCAGTATGTGCTGGATCTAGCCACTTCCGTTTACATTGCTGTCAATCTAACCAAGTTATCATTTTGTCTTACCTGTGCTGTGCTATATTTAGTCGTGTCTGACTCTCTTCAATCCCATGAACTGTAGCCCACCACACTCCTCTATCTGTGGGGATTGTCCAGGCAGGAATACTGGAAAGGGTTACCACGTCCTCCTCCAGGGCATCTTCCCAACCCAGGGACTGAATCCAGGTCTCTCACTGATTCTTAGCCAGCTGAGCCACCAGGGAAGCCCAAGGATACTCAGTGGGTAGACTGTCTCTTCTCCAGGGGATCTTCCTCACCCAGGAGTTGAACCAGGGTCTTGTATTATGCTTCTAACTGGTCTCAGCTTTTCTTCAGTTGCCTCTTTATCACCCTCCTCTGCCAGTAACCAGACTGACCCTTTAAATCAAATTCTGCTACCTACTGAAAACTCTCCAGAGCATAGAATAACATCCAAATTATATATCTTGACCTGTAGCCCTCAACATGAACTTTTTCATTTCCTCATTTCTACCCACTTACAGGCCTTTCATTTAGCATAAGGAGTTTATCCCTTCATCAACAGCTGTGAATTTGCTATTTCCTCATCCCTGGAGTTCTCTTCTTAAGATATCCACTTGGCAAACTTCTTCTTAACACTTAGGTCTCATCTCAAACGTCATCCTAGAGAAAGGACCTTCCAAACCCTCTGAAAAGTAGACTTCCCACTGTATTGCAGTCACTCTTACAATATCTTGATTCTCTGAGAATCCTTATCACCTGAAAATACACTGCATAAAGTGGGGTTCAATGCGTCCTATTGAATGAAGAAATTAATAAAATTGGGAAAATTTTTGGAGTTTAACAAAGCTGGTGATAATTGAAAGAGAAACAGAACCAATCCTTATGAAAGCAAGCAGAGGTGGAGGAAAATGAAAAATCTAGGCTATGGAATTTAACAGAAGGAATTGGATGTGGAGGAAGCCTGGCCATGCACTACAGCGAGATGAGAGAGACCTTGCTCAAGTGATATGCAAGAGGGGACAAAATGTGAAAAGTAGGCAGAAAAATCTGTGAGAGAGAGAACTAAGCATTATGTTTTTAAGTGCATTTTTGGGTAAAAGTAATTTAATGTATACTTAACATTAAGTGCTGAATGTCTAGCCAGTCGTTCTTAACTAAGCCAGAATGAATAGCCTCTAGGTTACGTAAAATTGTAAAAATATCCTAGCTGTTTTTCAGACTTCTTCAATCTCCAATTTCCTACATTCTTTCATGGCATTAGCAACCAATGATCTACATGGAAACAGGTTCATAAAATCCATCTCAAGTCAAGAAGGATGGGATCATTTCATGGCCTACAAGTAGCTCAACTGCATCATCTACCCCGAAGTGCTGTTAGAGGTAGTCATGAGATCCTGGCTTCCTAGTTCAGTGGTGCCAGATGGTTTATAGAGCCCCAGAGAAAGTGAGAAGTATCTTTGTGAGCCTCAGAGCCTCATACCTGGTAATTATCATGGCTAATTCAAGAATATGGATAGGTGAAAAAGTAATTTTTTTTAAGATCCAAATCAACTGAAAGCTGAACTTAAAGCAGAGTAGGGAATTATTTTTCTATGGTGCATATTCTGTGTGCTAGAGTCTTCAATTTTACCATCATCATCACAGACACACTAAACACTCACACACACAGACATACCCACATCAAATAACCTTTATTACCATAGTGCAGCTCCCATGGGCATCTTGAGGTTTTGTTGGGCTCCAGCAATGTTTAGAGCTTTTATCAACCACAGACCATTGAGTTATTTTGAAAATAGCTGCAGTACAGGCATAGAGAAGTAATGTAGAAAACAAGACAGTGCTTTTCCAGTAGGAAATGGACTCCAAAATATTGTGGGAAATAAGCATGCAAAGTGTTTCTGCTTTAATATATCTGGGATGGGATCTGATAATAAGCATCTAATTCCCCTCCCTGTGGAAAACTGTGGAATGACTTCCCAAGTAACTGGACAGTTTAGGTGCATGGATTGCCGCCCCCCCGGTGAAGAGTACATTAAGGCAAAGTTTTGGTCATGAGAGCTTATTCCCAACTAGGGAAATTCCTTCCAAGAAGGCTCCACTGTGTGGTTTTCTGTTAGGATGGTTCCAGACAACAGGTTGATTATTTTTCACTCAGACACTGAAAATAGTGGAAAGGGAAGATCAAAGGCTTACAGCTAAAGGTTAATGACTGGAATAAGTTTAACAAATAAAGGGGAAAAAAATGTTTGCTGCACACAGCATGGAGTCAACCCCTAAGAGTCGCTTTAAGAATAGGTCACAAAGTCAAATACCACAGAGCTGTGCTATAGAAGGGCTGGGCAATTTTATAATGCATAATGATGCTTATGTAATATGATGGGCTTGAGCTGGGAGCTGAGGGCTACTGAGATCAACAGTAAGTACTAACTCCACCACCTGTGAAAAAATCTTAATATTTATTGACCAGAGTGGGAAGCTCAGTGTCCATGCAGGCTTATCTCCAGATCTGCATTAACCTGCTTTCATTTTCCAGGCTTCCTTTCTGATTAGCCTACAGTCAAAGAACCTGGACATGCATTTGCTGACTATCTGGCCTCCTTGACATGGTGGCAAGGGCAGGACAGCCTTCAGACCTAAGTTAGAGAAAGTCCCACTTAATGCCCTCATTTGATCTTAGAGGCAAATTGCAGGGTTCAGATCTGTTAATTGGAATGAGGTGGAATTCTTTACAAAACTCTCTCAGAGAAAATTAGCTTGCAGGAGAATCTGACACAACCACTCATACAGAGAAGCACAAAGAGATGGGCTGGAGTGGAGTGTGTGTGTGTGTGCGTGTGTATGTGTGGGTGGGTGGGTGTGCTGGGATTGGAGAGACAGCCTGATAAAGGATACTTTTTCAGAGAAACACTTTTACAAGCATCAAATGGATGACAAAGGTGACGCAGCTTTTGTTTTTGAAAAATAAATGAAGCCTATGCCTCTACTGTTGTTTTTCAGTCATCAAGTCCTGTCCAACTCTTTGCAACCCCATGAACTGCAGCACACCTTCCTTGTCCTTCACTATCTCTCTGAGTTTGCCCAAGTTCATGTCCATTGAGTTGGTGATGCCATCCAGCCTTAACATCCTCTGTTGACCGCTTCTCCTTTTGCCTTCAATCTTTCCCTACATCAGAGTATTTTCTAATTATTTGGCCCTTCACATCAGGTGGCCAAGATATTGGAGCTTCAATTTCCACATCAGTCCTTCCAATGACTATTTAGGGTTGATTTTCTTTAAGATTGATTGCATCGATCTCCTTGCATCTTTTCTTGTTGTTATCGTTGAGTCACCCAGTCAGCTCTGACTCTTTGCGACCCCATGGACTGCAGCACACCAGCCCTCTCTGTCCCTCACCATCTCCTAAAGTTTGCCCAAGTTCATGTCCATTGCATCGTTGATGCCATTCATCTATTTCTTCCTCTGACACCCTGTTTTCCTGCCCTCAATCTTTCCCAGCATCAAAGACTTTTCCAATGAGTTAGCTGTTTGCATCAGTGACCAACATACTGGAGTTTCAGCTTCAGCATCAGTCCTTCCAATGAGTATTCAGGGTTAATTTCCCTTAAGATTGACAGGTTTGATCTCCTTGCTGTCCAAGGGACTTTCAGGAGTCTTCTCCAGCACCACAGTTTGAAAGCATCAATTCTTAAGCACTCTGTACTGTCTATGCTTGTCATAACTCTCTTGCCAAGAAGCAAATATCTTCTGATTTCAAGGCTGCAATCAATATCTGCAGTGACTGTAGACCCCAAGAAAAGGAAATTTGTCACTACTTGCACCTTTTCCCCATTTGCCATGAAGTAATGCCATAATCTTATTATTATTATTTTTAATATTTAGTTTTAAGTAGGCTCTTTCATCCTCCTCCTTCACTGTCATCAAGAGGTTCTTTAGTTCTTCACTTTCTACCATTAGAGTGGTTATCATCCCCATGTCTGAGGTTGTTGAGTTTTCTCTTGTCTATCTTGATTCCAGCTTGTAATTCATCCAGCCCGGCGTTTCTCATGATATGCTCAGTGTATAGGTTAAACAGAGTGCCAACAGACAGCCCTGTCATACTCCTTTCTCACTCTTGAACCATGCATACATGGGAGTGTTCTTTAAAAAGCTGTGAAACACGATATACAATTCTGACATTGTTGCAAACATATTGGAATGCTCCTTTGAATATTTGCTTTTGAGCTGATAATATATTCCTTTCAAATAATCCTTATTATAACCAAATTACAAGTTACTTTAAAGGCAACATTAGATACAAAAGCTTATGTCTATCCTTTGTCTTTTAAGAATGGGGTGAACTTGGGTGAGCCACTTGTCTTCTACAGGCTTCAATTTCCCATTTGTTAGAAAAAACAGTATCAACCTCCTAGAGTCATTGAGAGAATTAAATAAATTAATGAATTTAAAACTTTAAATGTTCAAATGGTGCTCATGATATAATAAAAACAAACAGATCTCTGTAAAAAGTTACTTAATACTAGAATCAAGATGAAGACTGTTAAAAACATACAGGTAATTGAGTTACCAGTACATTTTTAGTGCAAAACAATTAATGAGACATATGTCAGCAGACACAAGCTGTTTGCATTTATGTGGCTAGTATCATCATCTACCACTTTCCTCACTATTTTTACCCAGGGCCTCTTCTCCTGCCAGACTTATAACATCATTTCAAGGGGTGAAAATATTCTGCCTCCCAACTTTGTGAATTTGCATTGAATAACCTTTCCAAAGCCATTCAGCATTGTGAGGTGCTCAGAATTCTAGACATTTTTCTATTCCCAGTAGGCAACTAAATGATTCTGATAACTGAATGATTTAAAAATCAGAAGAAAAAAATGGTTTTTTGTTTTGTTTTTCTATTTATGCTTTCCTTTAAAAAATTACTGCTGGTTTACTGCTGCTGCTGCTAAGTCGCTTCAGTCGTGTGTGACTCTGTGCGACCCCAGAGACGGCAGCTCACCAGGCTCCGCCATCCCTGGAATTTTCCAGGCAAGAACACTGGAGTGGGTTGCCATTTCCTTCTCCAAACCTAATATTTTAAAGCCTATTTATGTTAAAGGGCTTCCCAGGTGGCGCTATTGGCAAGGAACATACCTGCCAGGAGACGCCAGAGAATGTGGGTTGGATCCCTGGATCAGGAAGATCCCCTGGAAAAGGGCATGGCAACCCACTCCAGTATTCTTGCCTGGAGAATCTGATGGACAGAGGAGCCTGGTGGGCTACAGTCCATAGGATTGCAAAAAGTTGAACATGACTGAGGCAAATTAGCACACATATACTATGTAAAGATGAGCCAAAATCACAGTACTCTTTTTGTGTAGGGAAAGCAAGAGTGTCTCTAACAAAGCTTTGCTAGGACAGAGAACTAATTCACAGATATTTGGCTATCCAGACTACTAAAAATTCTTAACAAATAAGAGCAATTTAAAACCAAGGCAAAATCTCACATGCATTCAGTTATTTTATGTACAAGCACATACATAAAGAGAAAAGGGAAAATAAACAACTTATATATGAAAATTGGCTGGCTTACTCATATTCTCTGACCTAATCTCTGCAGTAATAGCTTCAAATCCAATCTAATAAAATAACATGAATAATAGCATTTTATCCCAATTAGCTTGGCAGTGAATGCCTCTTCTATAAAATTTGAAACACTTTCTCTTTACTACCTGCACACACTCCCATGATTTGCATTTTTTATTTGATTTTAACATTTTTATTTTGTTTCACTACACTTTGTATTTTCACTTTCTATTAATAATAGAGAAAGATGAGAAGTATGGATGGAAAATTGCTCCAGATATGCCCCGAATCTCACTCCTTTTGCATACCTTTACTCAGATCTACTCTCAGTGGGAGAAACAATTGCTGAGGTTTACATACATTAATTCATGTCTTTGTTAAATCTCCTCTTTCCTTCCTAAGAACTAAAATGTAAAAATTTGGCAAAAGGAGTCTTACTTTTTTTTTTTTTTTTTAAAGAAATGCAACTTAGGTACAAAACTTTTGGGATTCAGATCGCTTAACTTAATGGTCTGTAGCATCCTTCATGAGAAATGAAGTCAGTATCTTAAAACCAAGCAAACAAACAAGCTGTATAAATCAACACAGAAAGAAATTACACTGACGACTTTTCACAATTTAAAGAAATGTCAAAGGGACACATATAAATGGAATGCAATCAAAACGAATAATAATAAATAACTATCACGAGTACTGAACTTTTCGTCAAAATTTTATTTTAGTGTTTTGGCATATCCTAGCATTTCAATAATTCTAAAACTTTTAACACATGCAAACAGGGATGAAGTAAAGTGCTTTTTGTTTGAGGGGGCAGGTATTTAAAAGATGAATGAATCACAGACACATGGGCATGCACAAAGTATTAATATGATACAGCAAGTTGATAAATTTTCCTTAAATAATTTCTATATAGTATTTGAAAATTACACATGTTTAATAAAGGATATTAACCCCTGGGAAACTAACTCATTGAATTTGTGCCTAGCTTGTCACCAAGGGTTAGAAAGAAGATGATATTAAAAAAAAAATAATAATCCAGTATGGTTTTAAGATGATGTCTTTCTATAGTTTTACTATATTAACAAATAATATTTACAAAGTTATCAAAAACCAAAGATGCCACCAAAACATAGCATTTACAAATGTATTTTTTAAATTATTGTGTTTTTGCTAATTTTCATTGAGTATAATTGCTTTACAATGTTACATTAGTTTCTTATGTGAAACAAAATGAGTTATATATATAAATATATCCTCCCTTTTTAAAATTTATTTACTATTTATGTCACCACAAAGCATAGAGCAGAGTTCCCTATGATATATATACAGTAGGCCTTCATTAGTTATCTATTTTATATATACTACTGTATATAAGTCTATTTCATTCTCCCAGTTCATCCCACTTGCAACTTAGAATATATAGTCACAACCTGAAAGTAGAGAGCCGTTTCATTCAGTAGGAATTCTTAAGACTTCAAGTCTGGAAAGGAGCATCTCAAGTAGCCCTGAGAATCTGCTTTGAGGAGGTGTGTGTTTGGGGGCTTGTGGGGGGTGGGGGAAATCAGGTTATATAGAATTTTCCAACAAAGGGGCAACTAGTTTGAACATCAAAGATTATTGCTAATTAAGGGAAACCAGATATTCAAACAAAGGAATTTAGCACTCTTATATGTATGGGAAAATACAAGCATCTGGGCTCATTGAAATCAATCCTTTCATGAGCAAATCAGCTGTCTAGAGTCAGCATTCTGCCCTGCATTGTCACATCTCCTGTCCAAATGGGGAGTGGCTGCAGCCTGATGACTGTTAGATAGCAGATATTCTCCTCCTTCCTCAATTCCCTTATGGCTCACTGGCTCACAGAGGAGGGCTGCAATCACTGATGACTGACACCCTTTTTACTGAAATGACTGGAAACGTTCCATTTCATGTTACCTCCATCTTCTCCTACTTCATAACTACGACTTTACTATTTTTACATCTGTGACTCTATATCTGCTTTGCAAATAAATTCTTCTGTACTATTTTCATAGTTCCACATATAAGTCATATTATGCAATATTTATTTTTTCTCTTTCTGACTTACTTCACTCTCTATGACAATCTTTAGGTCCATCTGTGTCTTTGCAATTTTGCATTTGGTTCCTTTTTATAACTTAGTAATATTCCATTGTGTATATGTACCACATCTTCTTTATCTTTTCTTTTATTAGTGGACGTTTACATTGCTTCCATGTGCAAGCTATCATAAATAGTGCTGCAAAGAACATTGGGCTGCAAGTATCCTTTCTAATTCTGGTTTTCTCCAGATATATGCCTAGGAGTAGAATTGATGGGCCATGTGGCCACTATTGGGGCTTCCCAGGTGGCAGTAGTTTAGAACCCACCTACCAGTGCAGGAAATATAAGAGACATTGGTTTGATCCCTGGGTCAGGAAAATTCCCTGGAGGAGGGCATGGCAACCCGCTCCAGTATTCTTGCCTAGAGAATCCCATGGACAGAGGAGCCTGGTGAGTCACAAAGAGTTGGACATGACTGAAGCAATTTAGTGTGCAGGCACACACATGGTAACTCTATTCCTAGCTTTTTAAGGAACCTTTGTACTGTTGTTCCTGCAAATCAGTATCAAGAGAAACAAATAATCAAAAATAGGCAGAAGACTGAAATAGATTTTTCTCCAGAGAAAACATACAGATGGCCAAAGAACATGTGAAAAGATGCTCAAAATCACTAATTATTAGAGAAATGCAAATGAAAACTACAATGAGATATTGCCTCACACAAGTCATAATGCCCATCATCAAACAATCTACAAACAATAAATTCTGGAGAAGATGTGGAGGAAAGGGAACCCTCCTACATTATTGGTGGGAATGTAAATTGGTATAGCACGTATGGAGAACATTTACATATCTAACGTTTACACTTAACCCTGTGCAATTCGAGGAGTTTACTATTGTCTCTGTGAGTTAGTTTCTTCTAGAGTAGTTTAACATGTAGAAATTAGGGGAAAAAATTAGAAAACAAAGAATAAAATACACTTTTTACCTCTATATAAAGAAAATAATGAAATTCAGTATGAAAAAATGAACATAAGGTCACCTGTATCTGAGTCTTGACCCTGCATTAATTGGTTATGTAATTCTAAATGAGTAATGTAGCTTCTCTGGGTCTTGTTCAATACGAGTGTTTGAAATCTGACATACTTAACTGCTCACATTTTAATTGTAAAATATAATAATGTAGAAAAGTATACCAAGTGATATTGCAATCATACATCTACTACACATATTTAACAAATGTTAATATTTTGTCATATGATTTGTACATCATAAAATTTATTAATTTTACAATGAAAAGATTTTTAATGAATTTAGACTTGAATAACATAACCAACGTCCAACTTTAGAGCATTTCATCACCTCCCTTAAAATCTCTTAAATACTTTCACAGCTAATCACCATTTCCAAATGTGCCAATTCTGGACACTTCATATATGGAATCATACAGTCAGTATTCTATTTTGTCTTAGCATAGGAACCAGCAAACTGACCACAGGCCAATCCTGCCTTACTCTTTTTTTTTTCTTTTTTGTAAATGAAGTTGTGCTGGCTACAACTGTACTTGTTCATGTATATAATACGGCTACTTTTTCCACTACAAGGTCAGACTTGAATAGTTGAACCAGAAATTTTATGGACTGTAAAACCTAAAGGCTGTATCAACTGTCCTTTTAGGGAAAAAGTCTATCACAGACTTAGTAGATCTTCAAGGCTCATCATTTTGTGACATATTTTAGTACTTCCCACCCACCATTTTGTTGCTGAATAGCATTCCATCGTATGCATTTATGTGTGCTAAGTCGCTTCAGTCTTGTCTGACTCTTTGCAACCCTGTGGAGTGTAGACTGTTAGGCTCCTCTCTCCATGGGATTCTCCAGGAAAGAATGTTGTATTGGCCTGCCATGCCCTCCTCCAGGAGATCTTCCTGACCCAGGGATCGAACCTGTTGGTTTTATGTCTCCTACATTGGCAGGTGGATTCTTTACCACCTGGGAAGTATCATTGTATGCATATAACACCTTTTGTTTATTCAGTCACCAGTTGATAGAATTGTTTCTAGGTCATGGTTATTATAAATAATACTACTGTAAATATTTGAATATGGGCCCCAAAGGTGGCTCAGTTGTAAAGAATCTGCCTGCTAATTCAGGAGACATAGGAGGCAGGGATTCAATTCCTGTGTCAGGAAGATCCCCTGGAGTAGGAAATGGCAACCCACTCCAGTATTCTTGCCTGGAAAATTAATGGACAGAGGAACATGGCAGGCTACAGTTCATGAGATCCCAAAGGGTAGGACACAATTGAGCATGCATGCATGCCTGAAAATATTTGACAATGAGGTTTTTTAATAGATTTATGTTTTCATTTTCTTGAATAGATACCTAGGAGTGGAATTGAAGTCATATTTTATGATGACTATATTTAACTTTTTGAGAAAATATCATATTGTTTTCCTAAGTGGGTAAATACTATGGCAATCCATTCCAGTATTCTTATCTGAAGAATTTCATGGACAGAGGAGCCTGGAGAGCTATGGTTCATAGAGTCACAAAGACTCAGACGTAACTGAGGTTACTTAGCACACACTCTTTTACTTCTTACCAGGGATAGCTGAGGGTTGCAATTTCTCCAGATCCTCACCAATTTTTGATGTTGCCTGTCTCATTTCAGCTGTTCTAGTGAGTATGAAGTATTATATCATCATAATTTAATTTGTACTTCTTAATGACAAATAATATGTAACATTTATTGACCTTTTGTCTATCTCCCTTTGTGAAGTGTTTATTTAATTGCCTATTCAAATACTTAACACAATCCTTTATTGGGTTAATGATCTTTGTACACTTTTTCCAAGTCTGGCTTATTTTTTTTAACTCTTTAATAATATCCTTTGAAGTGTAATTTTGAGTTTTTATAGAGTTTAATTTATTTTTTAATGAATTAAAAAATAGCTTAGCTTTAGGTCTTGTAGTTAAGTAAATTTTGCCTAATGTAAGGTCATGAAAATATTTTTCCTATGTATTTTTCTAAGATATTCATGGGCTTCCCAGTTGGTGCTAGTGGTGAAAGAATCTGCCTGCCAATGCAGGGGATGCAAGAGATGCAAGATCCAACTGATTGATCCCTTGGCTGGAAGGTCCCCTGGGGTAGAAAATGGCACCCCACTCCAATATTCTTGCCTGGAAAATTCCATGGGCAGAGGAGCCTGGTGGGCTACAGTCCAACGGGCCACAGAGAGTCTGATGCAACTAGGTGACTGACTGAGCATCCTTCTAAGATATTCATTGTGTTAGCTCTTGCATTTAATTCTGTTATTCACTATAATTGATATTTTTTGTGTATTATGTTTGTGTATTTTAGCATGTGGATATAGAACTTACTCAGCAAAGCATTGAAAGATTTTTCTTTCTCCATTGGATTGCCTTGGTATCTATGTCAAAAGTCAACTATTAGTGTAAGAATTAATTTTTAGAATTTCAGACCTGACTTGAAAGTCTAAAAATGTATAAAGTCTAGAAACTACATATACACATATACGTACAAGCCAGTGGCACACATTCATGATCTCATGACCATGATCACTGACCACATGATCAGGAAGTATATATATATATATATATATATGTAAGCCCTTCACATTTGTTCTTCTTTAGTATGGTTTTAAATATTTGGGGTCCTTCATATTTACATGTAAATTTTAGAATCAGCTTATCTATGTATAAGAATTGCTAAATTAATTTTGGAGGAATTCTTATTTTGATGGTAATGAGTCTTTAAAACTATGAATATATTTGAAATACATTCAAATCCATTCCATCCATTTAGATTTTAATTTCAGTCAGCAAAGATTTATAAAGTGTACAAGTCTTACATTTCTTTCATTAAATTCATTCTTAATGTTTTTACTCTGATGCAATTGAGAATTGGATAACTTACTTTTTTTCTGACTATGAATTGATTGAATTTAGAAATATAATTGTTTTATCATGTATTTTGCATCTTTGCTCAATTTGCTTACTAATTTCATTTGCTTGTTTTTTGGGGGAGACGTTTGATTGTGTGGATTACCTAGAATTTTCAACCTACTGAATAATATCACCTTCATATAAAGGCAATTTTACTACTTTCTCATCTGAATGTCCTTTATTTCTTTTCGTCTCCTGACTTTACAGGATAAAACTTCTAGAACAGAGTTAAATAGAATTGATAAAAGTGGTCATCCTTGCCTTGTTCTTATGTCACAATGATAATCTTCAGCCTTTCACCATTAACTGTGATGTTAGGTATTCTATAGATATCCTTTACCATGTTGAGAACACTCACTTATTTTTCTAATTTTTGAGTGTTTTTATGACATCATCAAATATTTTTCCTCTATTTTTTGAGATGATCATGTGGTTTTTTTGCTCATTCTCTGTTAATACAATTCATGACATTAAAAGATTTCCAGGTGTATAAACCAACTTTGTATTCTTTGAATAAATCCTTCTTGGCCATGATATATGGTCTTCTTTGTATGTTACTGCATTGAGTTTTCTATTATTACATTGAAAATATTTATATCTATACTGATTAAAGATATACATCTATAGGTTATTTCTTTAGTACTTTGTCTGACTTCAATATCAGTGTAATACTTACCTCATAGAATGAGATGCAAAGTGTTTTCTCATATTCTATTTGGAAGAATTTGAAAAGATTATTATTTCATTTTAAAATATTAGGTAAAAGTCATTGAATGTTTTTTTTTACATGATTAAGAATTTTTCTTACTTATTCAGTGAACTGATTGCATATTTTCATCACTTTATATTATATTGCTGGCCACATTTTCCTTAATATGTAAAAGTTTTGGCATATAAAGACATAAGCCCTTTATTTGTAGCAATGGTTGAAAATATTTTCTACTTGTTTGCCCTTTTTCTTTGGACTTTGCACATGGTGTTTTTGTCATACAAAAGTTTTCCATTTAAAATATAAATTTCTCTCTCGGTCTTTTATTATCTTCTTGTTTGACTCATGTTTTCCTCTGTCTCATAATGATGTAATTCTCTTGCATTTTTTCTAAAACTCCTATATTTTTATTTTTACATTTCTGATTTGAAATTTGCATTGGTGTTTGTTATATTTGACTCATATTTTACATATTATTCTAGACAAATACTCAATTTCCTTTTTTTTTTTTTTGCTTTTATTGGCGTATAAAGGACTTAGATTATTTTATGTTTCAGGTATAAAACAAAATGATTTGATATTATTATATATTACAAAACGATCACTGTGAGAAAATTTAATTATCACTGTCACCATACAGTGTTCAGTTCAGTTCAGTTCAGTTCAGTCACTCAGTCGTGTCTGACTCTTTGCAACCCCATGAATCGCAGCACGCCAGGCCTCCCTGTTCATCACCAACTCCCAGAGCTCACTCAGACTCACGTCCATCGAGTCCGTGATGCCATCCAGCCATCTCATCCTCTGTCGTCCCCTTCTCCTCCTGCCCCCAATCCCTCCCAGCATCTGAGTCTTTTCCAATGAGTCAACACTTCACATCAGGTGGCCAAAGTACTGGAGTTTCAGCTTTAGCATCATTCCTTCCAAAGAAATCCTAAGGCTGATCTCCTTCAGAATGTACTGGTTGGATCTCCTTGCAAGACTCTCAAGAGTCTTCTCCAACACCACTGTTCAAAAGCTTCAATTCTTCAGTTCTCAGCCTTCACAGTCCAAATCTCACATCCATACATGACCACTGGAAAAATCATAGCCTTGACTAGACGGACCTTAGACGGCAAAGTAATGTTTCTGCTTTTGAATATGCTATCTAGGTTGGTCATAACTTTTCTTCCAAGGAGTAAGCGTCTTTTACTTCCATGGCTGCAGTCACCATCTACAGTGATTTTGGAGCCCCCCAAAATAAAGTCTGACACTGTTTCCACTGTTTCCCCATCTATTTCCCATGAAGTGATGGGACCAGATGCCATGATCTTCATTTTCTGAATGTTGAGCTTTAGGCCAACTTTTTCACTCTCCACTTTCACTTTCATCAAGAGGCTTTTTAGTTTCTCTTCACTTTCTGCCATAAGGGTGGTGTCATCTGCATATCTGAAATTATTGATATTTCTCCCGGCAATCTTGATCCCAGCTTGTGTTTCTTCCAGTCCAGCATTTGTCATGATGTACTCTGCATAGAAGTTAAATAAGCAGGTTGACAATATACAGCCTTGACGTACTCCTTTTCCTCTTTGGAACCAGTCTTTTGTTCCATGTCCAGTTCTAACTGCTGCTTCCTGACCTGCATACAGCCTTAATACATTATTATTGATTATACTCCCTATGATGTACATTATATCACCATGACTTCTTTTATAACTAGAAGTTTGTATCTCTTACCTCTCTCATCTATTGCACTCAACTCTCCCACCCCATCTCCCTTTTGGCAACCATCCATTTGTTTCTGTACCTATGTGTCTGTTTCTATTTTGCTATGCATATTGATCTGTTTTGTTTTTTTAGATTTCACATATAAGTGAGATCATATGGTATTTGTCTTCCCCTGTGTCATATGATATTTAGAATAATACCCTTTAGGTTCATTCATGTTTCAAAAATGGTCATATTCCATTATTTTTATGGAACAGTAATATTCCATTTTGTGTATATATGTATGTATCTCACATATTCTTTATCCACTTATCTAGTGACAGGCTCATAGATTGCCTCTATATCTTGAAAGTGTAAAAGTGTTATGTACTCAGTCATGTCTGACTCTTTGTGACCCCATGGACTCCGGTGTCTGCAGTATTCTCCAGGCAAGAATAATGGAGTGAGTAGCCATTCCCTTCTCCAGGTGATCTTCCTGATCCAGCAATCAAATCCTGGCCTCCTGCATTGCCGGCAGATTCATTACCATCTCAGCCAACAGGGATGCTGTAATATCTTGACTATTATAAATAATGTGCTGGTGAACATTGGGATGAACATAACTTCTGAATTCATGTTTTTATTTTGCTCACAAAAATACTCCCAAACAAAATAGCCGTATCATATTGCAGTTTTATTTTTCATTTGTTGAGGCAACTCCATACTACTTTCCATAATGAACATACCAATTTATATTACCACCAACAGCATGTGATTTTTCTCCTTTGCTTCTCATTCTTACCAACACATGTTCTTGCTTGCTTTTCTTTTCTAATAGTCATTCTGACAGGTGTGAGATGATATTTCATTGTGGTTTTGACTTGCATTTTCTTGATGATTATCAATGTAGAATTTCTTTTCACCTGTTTGTGAGCTTTGTATATCTCCCATGAGAAAATATTCATTTTGGTCCTATGCTCATTTTTCTATTAGGCTGTGTTATTTTTTATATGTTGAGTTTTAATAGATATTTGTGTATTTTGGATATTAACCTCTTATGAGATATATCATTTGCAAGTAACTGCCATTCAGTAGGCAACATTTTAATCTTATTGTTTCTTTTCCAATTGAAAGATTTTAGTTTGAAATGATTCCATTTGTTTATTTTTACTTCTGTTTTCCAAACAGATCCAAAAAACAATTGTTAAGATTTTTGTCAGAGTGTACTGCCTAAGTTTTCTTCTAGGAGTTTTATTATTTCATATCTTACAGTTAAGTCTCTAATCCATTTTGGGTTTGTTTTTGCATATGATGTGAGAAAGTAGTCCAATCTGATTAACTTGCATGAAATTTTCCAGTTTTCCAAATACTATTTATTGAAGAAACTGTCTTTTCCCCATCTGTCATAGATTAACTGGCCTTTGAAGCACAAACTGAAATCAAAATTGCTGGGAGAAATATCATAACCTCAGATATGCAAATGACACCAACCTTATGGCAGAAAGTGAAGAACTAATGAGCCTTTTGATGAAAGTGAAAGAGAGGAGTGAAAATGTTGGCTTAAAACTCAACATTCATAAAACTAAGATCATGACACCCAGTTCCACCATTTCATGGCAAATAGATGGGGAAACAATGGAAACAGTGAGACTTTATTTTGGGGGCTCCAAAATTACTGCAGGTGGTGACTGCAACCATGAAAAGACACTTGCTCCTTGGAAGAAAAGCTATGACCAACCTACACAGCATATTAAAACAGAGACAGTACTTTGCCAACAAAGATCCATCTAGTCAAAGCTATGGTTTTTCCAGTAGTCATGTATGGATGTGAGAATTGGACTATAAAGAAAGCTGAGCACCAAAGAATTGGTGCTTTTGGACTGTGGTGTTAGATAAGCCTCTTGGGAGTCCCTTGGCCTGCAAGGAGATCAATCCAGTCAATTCTTTAGGAAATCAGTCCTGAATATTCACTGGAAAGACTGACACTGAAGCTGAAACTCCAAATTTGACTACCTGATGCAAAGAACTCACTCACTGAAAAAGCCCCTGATGTTGGGAAAGATTAAAGGCAGGAAGAGAAGGGAACAATAGAGGATGAGATGGCTGGATGGCGTCACTGAATCGATGGACATGAGTTTTAGCAAGCTCCAGGAGTTTGTGTTTGACAGGGAAGCCTTCCATGCTGCACTCCTTGGGGTTGCAAAGAAACGAACATGACTGAGTGACTGAACTGAGCTAAACTGGCCAGAAGTGTGCATTTGTTTCTGAGCTTTCTATTTGGTTGCATTGACCAAAGTGTCTGTTTTTGTATTAGTATCATACTGGGTTTACTACTATAGTTTTATGATATATTTTGAAATTAGAATGATAAGATTCTTTTTTCTTATGAATATTTTAATTATTCAGGGTGTTTTGTGTTTTCATACAAATTCTAGGTTTGTTTATTCTAGGTCTGGAAAAAATGCTATTCATATTTTGATATAGATTGCCTTCGGTGGAATTGTGATTTTAAGATTATTAATTTTTTTCTAGCCAATGAACATGGTATGTGTTTTCATCTGTGTCATTCATCTTCTATTTCTTTTATAAGTGTCTTATAGTTTCAAAGTACAGGTCTTTTACCTCCTTAGTTAGATTTATTCCTAGGTTTTTTTTTTTTTTTAATGTCTTTGTAACTGGAATTGTTTCTTTAATTCCTTATTCTGATAGTTTGTTGTCAATGTATAGAAATGTAAATTTATGTATTTTAACTTTGAATCCTGCATTAGTATTGAATTCATTAATGAGCTCTAATAGTTTTGTGGTGTCATCATTAAGATATAACATAATCAAAACATCTTCAAATAGAGACAGATTTATTTCTTCCTTTCCAATATGAATTTGTTTTATTTTGTCTTATCTTTTTGCTGTGATTTGGACTTCCAATGGTTTCAAATAAACAGGACGAAAGTGAGCATTTTTTTCTTGTTCCTGATCTTAAAGAAAATGCTCTCAACTTTTCCCTGTTGAGCACATTGTTGGCTCTGGTCTTGTCATATATGACCTATATGTTACATTGAAGTGTATTCCTTCTACACCAACTTTATTGAGACTGAGTTTTTAGGAATGGATATTTCATTTTGTCAATAGCTATCTATGCATCTATTATGATGAACATATGATTTTTATTCTTCAATTTGTTAATGCGGAGAATCACATTGATTGATTTGTGGATATTAAATCATCCTAGCATCCCTGGAACAAATCCCACTTTGATAATGGTATATAATGGCTTCAAAATGTGGCTTCCTCGAAGATGTTATTGGTAAAGAAATTGGCTGTCAATGCAGAATATGTAAGCTATATGGGGCCTTCAATATATTATTGAATTTAGTTTGCTAATATTTTGTTGAGGGTTTTGCCTTTTATCATCAGTGATATTGCCCTGTGATATGTGTCTATATATTGTTTATCTGATTTTCTGATTTTGGTGTCTTGATAGAAGTATTGAAGCTAAATCTTCTTTGAATAGTTCATAGAATTCACTTGTGAAGACATCTGTTTCTCAACTTCTGTCTTTTCCTTTTTAGTTGAATTATTGATTTATTTTCCTGCAGTAGGTATACACTGCTATAAATTTTCCTTATAGAACAGCTTTTGCTCTGTTCCATGGATTTTGAATAGATATGTTTTCATTTTAATTTGACTCCAGGTATTTTTTATTTGTTTGTTTTAATTTCACCATTGATTTCTTCAATTACAAGTTTGTTGTTTGGTACTATATTAGCTTTCACATGATTGTGTCCTTATCACTTTTTGCCTTGAAGTTAACTTCTTCTAGTCTCAGCATAGTGACCAGAAACAATATTTATTTTGTTGTTAATATCAACTTTATTCAGACATGTTTTGTGACATAACATGTTCAGTTCCGTTCAGTCTCTCGGCCGAGTTCGACTCTTTGCGACCCCATGAATCGCAGCACGCTAGGCCTCCCTGTCTATCACCAACTCCCGGAGTTCACTCAGACTCATCTCCATCGAGTCAGTGATACCATCCGGCCATCTCATCCTCTATCGTCCACTTCTCCTCCTGCCCCCAATTTCTCCCAGCATCAGAGTCTTTTCCAGTGAGTCAACTTTTCGCATGAGGTGGCCAAAGAACTGGAGTTTCAGTTTCAGCATCACTCCTTCCAAAGAAATCCCAGAGCTGATCTCCTTCAGAATGGACAGGTTGGATATCCTTGCAGTCCAAGGGACTTTCAAGAGTCTTCTCCAAAAAAATATTTCAAAAGCTTCAATTCTTTGGCGCTCAGCTTTCTTCACAGTCCAACTCTCACATCCATACATGACCACTGGAAAAACCATAGCCTTGACTAGATGGACTTTTGTTGGTAAAGTAATGTTTCTGCTTATCAATATACTATCTAGGTTGGTCATAACTTTTCTTCCAAGAAGTAAGCGTCTTTTACTTCCATGGCTGCAGTCACCATCTACAGTGATTTTGGAGCCCCAAAAAATAAACTCTGATACTGTTTCCACTGTTTCCCCATCTATTTCCCATGAAGTGATGGGACCTGATGCATGATCTTCGTTTTCTGAATGCTGAGCTTAAGCCATCTTTTTCACTCTCCTCTTTCACTTTCATCAAGAGGCTTTTTAGGTCCTCTTCACTTTCTGCCATAAGGGTGGTGTCATCTGCATATCTGAGGTTATTGATATTTCTCCTGGCAATCTTGATTCCAGCTTGTGCTTCTTCCAGCCCAGTGTTTCTCATGATGTACTCTGCATATAAGTTAAATAAGCAGGGTGACAATATACAGCCTTGACGTACCCCTTTTCCTATTTGGAACCAGTCTGTTGTTCCATGTCCAGTTCTAACTGTTGCTTCCTGACCTATAAACAAGTTTTCTCAAGAGGCAGGTCAGGTGGTCTGGTATTCCCATCTCTTTCAGAATTTTCCACATCCACACAGTCAAAGGCTTTAGCATAGTCAATAAAGCAGAAAGAGATGTTTTTCTGGAACTCTCTTGATTTTTCAATGATCCAGCAGATGTTAGAAATTTGATCTCTGATTCCTCTTCCTTTTCGATAACCAGCTTGAACATCTGGAAGTTCATGGTTCATGTATTGCTGAAGCCTGGCTTGGAGAATTTTGAGCATTACTTTACTAGCATGTGAGATGAGTGCAATTGTGTGGTAGTTTGAGCATTCTTTGGCATCGCCTTTCTTTGGGATTGCAATGAAAACTGGCCATTGCCAGTCCTGTGGCCACTGCTGAGTTTTCCAAATTTTCTGGCATATTGAGTGCAGCACTTTCACAGCATCATCTTTCAGGATTTGAAACAGCTCAACTGGAATCTCATCACCTCCACTACCTTTGTTCATAGTGATGCTTTCTAAGGCCCGCTTGACTTCACATTCCAGGATGTCTGGCTCTAGATGAGTGATCACACCATTGTGATTATCTTGGTCGTGAAGATCTTTTTTTTGTACATTTCTTCTGTGTATTCTTGCCACTTCTTCATAATATCTTCTATTTCTGTTAGTTCCATACCATTTCTGTCCTTTATCGAGCCCATCTTTGCATGAAATGTTCTCTTGGTGTCTCTAATTTTCTTGAAGGATCTCTAGTCTTTCCCAATCTGTTGTTTTGCTCTCTTTCTTTGCATTGATTGCTAAAGAAGGCTTTTTAATCTCTTCTTGCTATTCTTTGGAACTCTGCATTCGATGCTTATATCTTTCCTTTTCTCCTTTGCTTTTTGTTTCTCTTCTTTTCACAGCTATTTGTAAGGACTCCTCAGACAGCCTTTTTGCTTTTTTGCATTTCTTTTCCATGGGGATGGTCTTGATCCCTGTCTCCTGTACAAGGTCATGAACCTCAGGTCATAGTTCATCAGGCACTCTATCTATCAGATCTAGGCTCTTAAATCTCTTTCTTATTTCCACTGTATAATTGTAAGGGATTTGTTTTAGGTCATACCTGAATGGTCTAGAGGTTTTCCCTACATTCTTCAATTTAAGTCTGAGTTTGGCAATAAGGAGTTCATGATCTGAGCCACAGTCAGCTCCTGATCTTGTTTTTGTTGACTGTATAGAGCTTCTCCATCTTTGGCTGCAAAAAACTATAATCAGTCTGATTTCAGTTTTGACCATCTGGTGATGTCCATGTGTAGAGTCCTCTCTTGTGTTGGTGGAAGAAGGTGTTTGCTATGACCAGTGCATTCTCTTGGCAAAACTCTATGAGTCTTTGCCCTGCTTCATTCTGCATTCCAAGGCCAAGTTTGCCTGTTACTCCAGGTGTTTCTTGAATTCCTACTTTTGCATTCCAGTCCCCTATCATGAAAAGGACATTTCTTTTGGGTGTTAGTTCTAAAAGGTCTTGTAGTTCTTCATAAAACCATTCAACTTCAGCTTCTTCAGTGTTACTGGTTGGGGCACAGTCTTGGATTACTGTGATATTGAATGTTTTGCTTTGGAAATGAACAGAGATCATTCTGTTGTTTTTGAGATTGCACCCAAGTACTCCATTTCAGACTCTTTTGTTGACCATGATGGCTACTCCATTTCTTCTAAGGGATTCCTTCCCGCAGTAGTAGATGTAATGGTCATCTGAGTTAAATTCACCCATTCCAGTCCATTTTAATTCCTTGATTCCTAGAATGTCAACGTTCACTCTTGCCATCTCCTGTTTGACCACTTCCAATTTGCCTTGATTCATGGACCTGACCTTCCAGATTCCTATGCAATATTGCTCTTTAAAGCATTGGAACTTGCTTCTATTACCAGTCACATCCACAGCTGGGTATTGTTTTTGCTTTGGCTCCATCCCTTCATTCTTTCTGGAATTATTTCTCCACTGATCTCCAGTAGCATATTGGGCACCTACTGACCTTGGGAGTTCCTCTTTCAGTATCCTATCATTTTGCCTTTCCATACTGTTCATGGGGTTCTCAAGGCAAAAATACTGAAGTGGTTTGCCATTCCCTTCTCCAGTGGACCATATTCTGTCAACTTCTCCACCATGTCCACCCATCTTGGGTGGCTGCACAGGGAATGGCTTAGTTTCATTGAGTTAGACAAAGCTGTGATCCCAGTGTGATTAGATTGACTAGTTTTCTGTAATTATTATGATTTTACTCTGTCTGCCCTCTTGCAACACCTTCTGTTTACTTGGGTTTCCCTTTCCTTGGACAGGGGGTATCTCCTCACCACCACCCCTCCTGTGGAATAGCTCCTCTTGGCCCTCCATTGCCCGTGCAGCCACTGCTCCTTGGACGTGGGGTTGCCCCTCTCGGCTGATGCCCCTGGCCTTGGGCGGGGGTCACTCCTCTGGGCTGCTACTGCGCTGTCGCAGCCTGGCACTCTCAGCTGCAGCCCCTGACCTCAGAGGCAGGGTATCTCCTCCCAGCCACCACCGGTGACCTCGGATGTGGGGTAGCTCCTCTCGCCCAGGCTCTATGCACGGTCGCAGCCGCCCACGCTCTGCGCTGTAAAGAATGTGTTAGCAGCTTCTTTTGGATGTTCAGTATATATTTTATTTTCAGTATATATCTATTAAGTTCATTTAAATGTATCAGTTGTGCCTTTTAAGGTCAGTATTTCCTTACTGATTTTCTGTCTAAATCGTTTGTCCATTAAGGTAAGTGGGATATTAAAGTCTTCTAGTATGATTGTGAGAGAGTTAATTCTTAGGTTGAAAAGCAGTCTGGAGCCTTCAAGAATGAGAAAGGGGTGTTGCACCCTCAGGGAGGAAAAAGGGACAAACGTTTTCTCTCTACATTCCTTTATCTTAGTAAAATAAGACTTTTTTTTTTTTTTTCTTAAGCTCTGAGTTGTTATGGCATCATCTGTTTCTTCTAAGACTAACTTTCTTTAAGTCCAGAGCTAACGATTACACAACAAAACAACTCATCTTGCTCAAAGGTGTGTCTTACCTTAAACTCTGTACTAATGATTATATGTTAGACCTGGAAAAGGTCAGTTTTCATTTCAATCCCAAAGAAAAGCAATGTCAAAGAATACTCAAATTACCACACAATTGGACTCATCTCACATGCTAGCAAAGTAATACTCAAAATTCTCCAAGCCAGTTTTCAAACTGTGAACTTCCAGATGTTCAAGCTGGATTTAGAAAAGGCAGAGGAACCAGTGATAAAATTGCTAACATCCTCTGGATCATCAAAAAAATCAAGAGAGTTCCAGAAAAAAACATCTATTTCTGCATTATTGACTATACCAAAGCCTTCGACTTTGTGGATCTCAGCAAACTGTGAAAATTCTTAAAGAGATGGGAATACCAAACCACCTGACCTGCCTCCTGAGAAATCTGTATGCAGGTTAGGAAGCAACAGTTAGAACTGGACATGGAACAGCAGACTGGTTCCAAATCAGGAAAGGATTACTTCAAGGTTATATATTGTCATCCTGCTTATTTAACATATATAGAGTACATCATAGAAATGCTGGGATGGATGAAGCACAAGCTGGAATCAAGATTGCCAGGAGAAATATCAATAACCTCAGATATGCAGATGGCAGACAGCAAAGAAGAACTAAACAGCCTCTTGATGAAAGTGAAAGAGGAAAGTAAAAAAGTTGGCTTAAAGCTCAACATTCAGAAAACTAAGATCATGGCATCTGATGCCATCACTTCATGACAAATAAATGGGGAAACAGTGGAAACAGTGGCAAAATTTATTTTGGGGAGCTCCAAAAGCACTGCAGATGGTGACTGCAGCCATGAAATTAAAAGAGGCTTAGTCCTTGGAAAGAGAGTTATGGCTAACCCAGACAGCATATTAAAAAGCAGAGACGTGACTTTGCCAACAAAGGTTTGTTTAGCCAAGGCGATGGTTTTTCCAGTATTGTATGGATGTGAGAGTTGGACTATAAAAAAGCTAAATGCCAAAAAATTGATGCTTTTGAACTGTGATGTTGGAGAAGACTCTTGAGAGTTCCTTGGACTGCAAGGAGATCAAACCAGTCCATCCTAAAGGAAATCAGTCCTGAAACTCCAATACTTTGGCCACCTGATGAGAAGAACTGACACATTTGAAAGACCCTGATGCTGGGAAGGTTTGAAGGTGGGAGAAGAAGGGAACAGAAGAGGATGAGATGGTTGGACGGCATCACTGACTCAATGGACATGAGTGTAAATAAATTCTGAGAGTTGGTGATGGACAGAGAGGCCTGGTGTGTTGCAGTCCATGGGGTTGCAAAGAGTTGGACAGAACTGAGTGACTGAAGTGAGCTGATTGATTATATATAAACAATATATCTTGCTTAAGGACAGGTTTCTCCTTCTTAAGAACCTTATGACTAATCCTGTTATTTTAAGATGTGTGTTGGGAAAGTGGATATGTTAAGACCTTTACAGCCTTGAGACATTATTTTTATCTATTGTCAGTAACCAGTTGAAATAATACATAGATTCCTTGCTAAGACTAATGATGAGGCACTCTCTGACTGCTTCTGATGTCTGTGTCAGAACCTTTCTTTATCGTCTTTTCATTGTAAAACTTTTGCTGCACAAAACTCTGAGTGACTGAAGCCAAGTCTCTGGTCCCAAGGCGAAATGCACCATGTTGGAGATCACTAATCCAACACTATTCTTTGTAAGTCATCAATTGAATTAATGTTGAGTTGACAATGTATGCCTTTATGTTTGGAGAAGGCAATGGCACCCCTCTCTAGTTCTCTTGCCTGGAAAATCCCACGGATGGAGGAGCCTGATGGGCTGCAGTCCATGGGCTCGCTGAGTCGGACACAACTAAGCGACTTCACTTTCATTTTTCACTTTGATTCCTTGGAGAAGGAAATGGCAACCCACTCCAATATTCTTGCCTGGAGAATCCCAGGGACAGAGGAGCCTAGTGGGCTGTCGTCTCTGGGGTCGCACAGAGTTGGACATGACTGAAGAGACTTAGCAGCACCAGCCTTTAGGTTTGCTTATATTTGCTTTATGCATCTAGAGCTAATTTGTTGGGTTCATATATATTTAGAATTTTTCTGTCTTCTTGGGGTGATCACTTGGTTATTATGTAACTTCCTTTCTTTTTTCTCTCTCTTGTTAATCTTTGTTTTATAGTGCATTTTGTCTAAGCATTTCTACCAGGGCATTCTTTCCATTTCCATTTGAATAGAATATCATTTTTTTCATTTCTTCAATGTAAGTATATGGGTCTCTTTAGACATAAAATGAATCTCTTGTAGGCAGCATTCATATGTGTCTTTCTTATTTTAATCCATTTAGCCATTATCTGATTTTTGATTGTAGTATTTAGGCCATTTACATTTAAATTCTTGACTGGTGTTACTTGCATTTTGTTAACTGTTCTGTAGTGTTTTTGTATTTCATTTTTGTTCTTTTTTGCTGTTGTCCTTTTCCCTTCAATTTGATGATGATTTTAAATAAATATTACATTTGAATTTTGTTCTCTTTTTTGCATATCTGTTCTATATTTTTGCTTTGTGATTAACATGAATTTCATATATAAGTCTATATGCTTATGTGATTATTTTTATTATCTCAAATTAAATCTTATACTAAAAACCATGTTTTTACTCCCCCATGCATGTTTGTAAGTTTTGATGTCATATTTTATAAGTTTTGTTTACAACCTACCTGCATATTGTGGATATGGATGATTTTACTACTTCAAATATTTTACCAATGAAATTCTTTCATATTTCCACTTGTCTTTTCTTTTCCACTTTTCCCTTATCATTTTTTGTAAAGTCAGTTTAGTAGTACTGAAAACTTCTGGCTTTTTCTTCTCTGAAGAACTCTTGCTTTCTTCTTCAAATTTCAGTGATCGTCTTGTTTGGTAGAATATTCTTGGTTGTAGGTTTTATTTTTTTTAATCACTTTGAATATATCTTGTCACCTTGTCTGGCCTGCAAAGTTTCTCCTTAAAAAATCACATGTTAGTTTAATGGAAGTTCCTTATTTTTAAGCTGTTGCTTTTCTCTTGCTGTTTTTTCTCTTTATCATTGTCTTGGCAGTTTAATTTTAATGTGTCTTAGTGTGATTTCCTCTTAAGAATCTTCGTGCTTCCTGGAACTAGATATTTGCTTCTTTCCCAGGCTAGGGTAGTTTTCAGCTCTTTATTTATTTTCAAATAAATCATCTGCCTCTCTCTTTCTCTTTCTCTTCTCCTGTGGGACCCCTCTAATACAAATATTCAAATCCTTGATATTATACTAGCTGTCTCTTAAACTGCCCTCAATTTTTAATTTTTAATTTTTTCTGTTCAGCCTTGGTGATTTCTACTATTCTGTTTTCCGGTTCACTAGTCTGTTTTTCTGTATCATCTAATCTATTATTGATTTTTCATTAGTGAGTGTGTGGGGCGGCTGCGACCCAGCGCACTAACCGTGGGTGCCTGTGACCCGGTGTGCTAAGCAAGGCTGAGAGGAGGTATCCCACATCCAAGGTCAGAGGCAGTGGCGGAGACTGCCAGGCTGCAACAGCGCAGGAACGGCTGAGAGGAGGTACCCAAGTCCGAGGTCAGGGGTGGCTGCCGAGAGGAGCTACCCTGCGACTGAGGTCAGTGGCAGCCGGGAGGAGACACCCCATGTCCGAGATCAGGGGCAGCGGCCGAGAGGAGCTACCCCACATCTGAGGCCAGGGGCAGTGGCTAAGAGGATCTACCCCACGTCAGAGGCCAGGGGTGGCGGCTGACAGGACCTACCCCGCGTCTGAGGTCAGTGGCAGCCGGGAGGAGACACCCAGCATCCGAGGTCAGGGGTGGCTGGGAGAAGACACCTCTAGCCCCAGGCCAGGGGCTGTGGCCCTGAGGAGCCACCTCGCACCTGAGGACAGGGGCGGGGTCAGGGAGGAGCTAACCTGTGCTGGAGGCCAGGGACAGCAGTGGGGAGGAGCAACCCAAGGAGAGGTGGCTGTGTGGGGGCAGGAGGGCCTAGAGGAGCTATCCCACGTTAAAGGTCAGGAAAGGCAGAGGTAAGGAGATACCCCTCGTCTAAGGTAAGGAGAAGTGGCTGTGTTTTGCTGGAGCAGCCGTGAAATGATACCCCACGTCCAAGGTAAGAGAAACCCAAGTAAGATGGTAGGTGTTGCAAGAGGGCATCAGAGGGCAGACAACTGAAAGGATACTCACAGAAAACTAGTCAACTGAATCACACTAGGAGCACAGCATTGTTTACTCAAAAAAACCAAGGCATGCCCTTGGGCAACTCAAGATGGGAGGGTCATGGCGGAGAGGTCTGACAGAATGCGGTCCACTGGAGAAGGGAATGGCAAACCACTTCAGTATTCTTGCCTTGAGAACCCCATGAACATTATGAAAAGGCAAAATGATAGGATACTGAAACAGGAAATCTCCAGGACAGTAGGTGCCAAATATGCTACTGGAGATCAGTGGAGAAATAACTCCAGAAAGAATGAAGGGATGGAGCCAATGCAAAAACAATACCCAGCTGTGGATGTGACTGGTGATAGAAGAAAGGTCTGATGCGGTAAAGAGCAATATTTCATAGGAATCTGGAATGTCAGGTCCATGAATCAAGGCAAATTTGAAGTGGTCAAACAAGAGATGGCAAGAGTGAACGTTGACATTCTAGGAATCAGCAAACTAAAATGGACTGGAATGGGTGAATTTAACTCAGATGGCCATTATATCTACTATTGTGGGGAGGAATCCCTCAGAAGAAATGGAGTAGCCATCATGGTCAACAAAAGAGTCCAAAATGCAGTACATGGATGCAATCTCAAAAATGACAGAATGATCTCTGTTCATATCCAAGGCCAACCATTCAATATAACAGTAATCCAAGACTGTGCCCCAACCAGTAACACTGAAGAAGCTAAAGTTGAATGGTTTTATGAAGAACTACAAGACCTTTTAGAACTAACACCCAAAAAAGATGTCCTTTTCATGATAGGGGACTGGAATGCAAAAGTAGGAAGTCAAGAAACACCTGGAGTAACATGCAAATTTGGCCTTGGAATGCAGAATGAAGCAGGGCAAAGACTAATAGAGTTTTGCCAAGAAAATGCACTGGTCACAGCAAACATCCTCTTCAAACAACACAAGAGAAGACTCTATACATGGACATCACCAGATGGTCAACACTGACATCAAATTGATTATATTCTTTGCAGCCAAAGATGGAGAAGCTCTATACAGTCAACAAAAACAAGACCGGGAGCTGACTGTGGCTCAGATTATGAACTCCTTAGTACCAAATTCAGACTCAAATTGAAGAAAGTAGGGAAAACCGTTAGACCATTTAGGTATGACCTAAATCAAATCCCTTATGATTATACAGTGGAAGTGAGAAATAGATTTAAGGGCCTAGATCTGATAGATAGAGTGCCTGATGATCTATGACCTGAGGTTCATGACCTTGTACAGGAGACAGGGATCAAGACCATCCCCATGGAAAAGAAATGCAAAAAAGCAAAATGGCTGTCTGGGGAGGCCTTACAAATAGCTGTGAAAAGAAGAGAGGTGAAAAGCAATGGATAAAAGGAAAGATATAAGCATCTGAGTGCAGAGTTCCAAAGAATAGCAAGAAGAGATAAGAAAGCCTTCTTCAGCGATCAATGCAAAGAAATAGAGGAAAAGAACAGAATGGGGAAAACTAGAGATCTCTTCAAGAAAATTAGTTACCAAGGGAACATTTCATGCAAAGATTGGCTCGATAAAGGACAGAAATGGTATGGACCTAAGAGAAGCAGAAGATATTAAGAAGAGGTGGCAAGAACACACAGAAGAACTGTACAAAAAAAGATCTTCATGACCCAGATAATCATGATGGTGTTATCACTAATCTAGAGCCAGACATCCTGGAATGTGAAGTCAATTGGGCCTTAGAAAGCATCACTACAAACAAAGCTAGTGGAGGTGATGGAATTCCAGTTGAGCTGTTTCAAATCCTGAAAGACAATGCTGTGAAAGTGCTGCACTCAATATGCCAGCAAATTTGGAAAACTCAGCAGTGGCCGCACGACTGGAAAAGTTCAGTTTTCACTCCAATCCCAAAGAAAGGCAATGCCAAGGAATGCTCACACTACCACACAATTGCACTTATCTCACATGCTAGTAAAGTTATGCTCAAAATTCTCCAAGCCAGGCTTCAGCAATACGTGAACCGTGAACTCCCTGATGTTCAAGGTGGTTTTAGAAAAGGCATAGGAATCAGAGATCAAATTGCCAACATCCACTGGATCATGGAAAAAGCAAGAGAGTTCCAGAAAACCATCTATTTCTGCCTTATTGACTATGCCAAATCCTTTGACTGTGTGGATCACAATAAACTGTGGAAAATTCTCAAAGAGATGGGAATACCAGACCACCTAACCTGCCTCTTGAGAAATCTGTATGCAGGTCAGGAAGCAACAGTCAGAACTGGACATGAAAAGAAAAAAAAATAAAGAACTGAACATGGAACAACAGACTGGTTCCAAATAGGGAAAGGAGTACATCAAGGCTGTGTATTGTCACCCTGCTTATTTAACTTCTATGCAGAGTACCAATTGAGAAATGCTGGGCTGGAAGAAACACAAGCTGGAATCAAGATTGGCGGGAGAAACATCAATAACCTCAGATATGCAGATGACACCACCCTTATGGCAGAAAGTGAAGAGGAGATAAAAAGCCTCTTGATGAAAGTGAAAGAGGAGAGTGAAAAAGTTGGCTTAAAACTCAACATTCAGAAAACGAAGATCATGGCATCTGATCTCATCACATCATGGGAAATAGATGGGGAAAAAGTAGAAACAGTGTCAGACTTTATTTTTCTGGGCTCCAAAATCACTGCAGATGGTGATTGCAGCCATGGAAGTAAAAGATGCTTACTCCTTGGAAGAAAAGTTATGACCAACCTAGATAGTATTTTCAAAAGCAGAGACATTACTTTGCCGACTAAGGTCTGTCTAGTCAAGGCTATGGTTTTTCCTGTGGTCATGTATAGATGTGAGAGTTGGACTGTGAAGAAGGCTGAGCACCAAAGAATTGATGCTTTTGAACTGTGGTGTTGGAGAAGACTCTTGAGAGTCCCTTGGACTGCAAGGAGATCCAACCAGTCCATTCTGAAGGAGATCAACCCTGGGATTTCTTTGGAAGGAATGATGCTCAAGCTGAACTCCAGTACTTTGGCCACCTCATGCGAAGAGTTGACTCACTGGAAAAGACTCTGATGCTGGGAGAGATTGGGGGCAGGAGGAGAAGGGGACGACCGAGGATGAGATGGCTGGATGGCATCACGGACTCGATGGACGTGAGTCTGAGTGAACTCTGGGATTTGGTGATGGACAGGGAGGCCTGGCGTCTGCAAGTCATGGGGTCGCAAAAAGTCGGACAAGACTGAGCGACTGAACTGAACTGTAGAGACTCTATGGTGCTGCTGCTATGTCACTTCAGTCGTTTCTTACTCTGTGCGACCCTATAGACAGCAGCCCACCAGGCTCCCACGTCTCTGGGATTCTCCAGGCAAGAGTACTGGAGTGGGGTGCCATCTCCTCCTAGAGACTCTAAAATATATTTTAATTTCTAGATGAAAGCATTGCTTTGTTTTCTAAGGAATTTTCTCACTATTATGGGATTTATATCCTCAAAGATAAAGAATATAATTATATATTGACTATATAATCAAGTCCTCTAACTACAAAATAAAAGTTGTTTTATAGAGCTCAATCAAGGTTAGCTCAAAAAGTAATTCAAAAAGAATTGACTTTTTTGGTACTGTAGAGTTACAGCATAAAAAGACAAACTTTCTTTCCATTTATCTCAAATATACCATTTCAACAGTTATTTAAATTTTTCTCATATACTTATTGCAAAAATTTGTTAACTATTTTTCCTAAATATTTTGTTAAAATACTTTGTGCTAAAATCAATGTGTGTTGAATTTTTTCAAGTACTTGTGAAAATTTATGATAATTATTATATTTTTTTCTTCATATATCTACTAATGTAATAAACTGTACTTGGGGATCTCCTAATATTAAAAAAATTTTACAATTCTATAATAAATATCAGTTAAAATATGTTATTATATTATATTATATTTGAATCTGTTTTCTTTAATATTTTGGTAAAAATACTGACATTTGAGATTTTTCATTAATTTTATTTTGTGTTCATTCTCACTGACATCTTTGTAACCATAGTATAATTGCTATATATGACTATTTTATTATTTTTACAATTTTCCTCTTCTTTGGATTATCTGACTTTACTAGAAGTTATATTATTTCCCTGTGAATATTTTTATGCATTTATTTATGGAAATAACATTCATAGCATAGTTTCTCAACTCCTTTTTCTGAAGTTTTTTTCAGTTTAATTTATCTCCACTGTTGTCAATTTTGCTTAGTTGTATTTCCTAGAATGTAAAATATTTCATCCAGATTTTCAAATGTATAAGTTGAATTGTGCAAAAGTTACATATAATATTTGTAAAGAGTTGCCTTATGTGTTTTATTCAAAATTTCTCCAGTTTGTTTTTTATATTTTCTTTTTTAATAATTTAAATTACATTTTTTTCTTTTTTTATGTTTAACTATATTTTTATTTCCTTATTAAATTTGTTTGAATTTTTTGTTCATAGTTTCTGCTTTTGTTTTTATTATCAGATATTTTTCTGCTTCCTTTGGTTTATTACTTACCTGGCAGATGGTGATTCAGACAGTAAAAAATCTTCCTGCAATACAGAAGACTTGGGTTTTATCCCTCGATCAGAAAGAATCCCTACAGATGGGAATTGCAACCCACTCTAGTATTCTTTACTGAAGAATTCCATCAACAGAGCAGCCTGGTTGGTTCATGGGGCACAAGGAGTCAGACACAACTAAGTGACTTACATACATAGATATTAGTATTTGATATTTAATATATTTTTAATAATTGATACCAATGTTTAACATGAAATATTTTCTTTTAAGTATCATATTTGCAACATTCCATATATTTTAATATGGCCATATTATCTTTATTTTCTAGAAAATCTGATTTTAAAATTTTTCTTTTTTTATTTTTCTAGAAAAAGATCACTCATATTTCTCTGATTGCTATTTTAATTGTTTCTATTTTTTAAGGTTTTCCTTGTGATCAATATGTGCATAGAATTAATTGCAAATATTTTTATAGATAACACAAAGGATATATAACATAGTTCTGAATTTATATGTTGGATATATATATATAATTTAAAATTAGATGTAAATTGAATGGAAAATTATTTAGCATAAGAAAATGTATTAATACAATCTGAAACATTAAAAGATTGGAGGCAAATAATCATAAAATGGTTTTAAGAGATACAGTAAATCCGTTTGATAAAATTCAAATACTTTCATTCAAAACAACACATATCCCACAATATAGCAGGAAACAAATTCTTAATGTGGAAGTAGATATTTATTCTTTCCAACTATTCCAGTTACAACTTGTTTGCTGCTGCTGCTTAGTCACTTCAGTCATGTCTGACTCTGTGTGACCCGCTGGACTGCAGCCTTCCAGCCTCCCTAGTCCATGGCAAGAGTATTAGAGTGGGTTGCCATGCCCTCATCCAGGGGACCTTCCTGACCCAGGGAATGAACTTGGGTCTTCTGCATTGCAGGCAGACTGTTTACCATTGAGTCACCAGGGAAGCCCTACAGCTTGTTTGAAAGTGAAAACGAAAGTGAAAGTGAATTCGCTTAGTTGTGTCTGACTCTTTGCGACCCCATGGACTGTAGCCTACCAGGCTCCTCAGCCCATGGGATTTTCCAGACAAGAATACTGGAGTGACTTGCCATTTCCTTTTCACTCTCAAATTTTTCATCATAACTCTCTATTTTTATATTGAATAGTATATATTTGATATAATAATGCCTTCATTAGTAAAAATGCTTAACTTCACTCACACTACTTAATATTGATCATTTAGATGTAAAATTCCTAATGAGAATTGCCGGGAGCCAGTGTGAGGAACCCCGCCCATGGCAAAGGTCATGAGGAAGGAGGCTCGGCATACTCAAAGGCAGGATCAAGCCTCAGGGGTCCCCCTGGAAATTCTCGAGCATCTACACCCAAAACCAGAGTCTGCCTGCTTTACTGTGCTATGCTTTCCACCTACTCTTCTGACATTAACAGGGGGCTGTCCCCCCACCACCTTTTTCTGGAAAAAGTTAATTTAGAGCTCCTGGGCATAAAAAGAGTGTTTCAATCCAAAAACCCCTCTGATGGCTTTCTAGCCTTGCCTGCGTATGTGATTGTTTGCAGCTTCCTGACCGTGAGAGAGAGGCACAGGAAGCTTAAAACATCCTAGGAATGTAGGGGCTTCTGAGGAGTCAAAATCATTAGAATAGGACTGATTAAGGGTTTCATTTGTTGAGCCAATACTTGCTGCCCAGTTTTCATATATTTTATTTGTAGATATAGTTGGTATATAGAAAAACAGGTGGTAGCCCTGGCATTAGCAACATTAGATCTTTGAGTTAAGTACTTTCTTTGTTATAACCTACTGCACCTTTGTTCTACAAGAATGTAACTTTATTTAGTACTTTGAGGGTGATGCAGATTAAAGAAAAAACACTTCAACGGAGAAAGAGTTTTCTGGTTGATAGACATTTGTCTAGGAAAAGAGCCATAAAAATGTTAACAGGCTCCCTGGCCAGAAGATGATGTAAAACCATCTGGGACCTTTTGTATACGGGAAGGTATGCAAGAGGAAAGTCTGGTCTCAATGAGGGTCAGGATTGCTGCCCCTGCATAATTCTGCATATTCCATTATTTCTTCATGTACAACTTGGGGTATATAACCTGCTTTTGAAAATAAAGTTGTGGGTCTGGCACCAATGCTTGGCTCCTCCATGTCATTATTTTCTCCCTTTTCTGGCTGAATTCCATCTGGAGCATGGAGGCTCACCGTGTATACTTATTTGCCCTGGCTTCTAAGACCCAGGTGAGAGGGGAGCCCAAGGTGGGGCACCCTCCGCTATTCAAGCGGGCGCCGGTGGCCTACATACACGGTGCAAGTTCCTTGTCTTGGGACTTTATTTGTTTTCCACGGAAGCCAAGTTATTTAGCATCTTTTCTCCACTAATTTTCCTACTACACTCTTCTTTCCTAATCTCTCTTTATATTTCTAAATAAGTAAGTTTTTCCTCGCCGACTCCATCCCTGCTTCAAATTCCCTGGATCCACCGGGGCTGGACCCTGGCAGAGAATGTCACACAATTTTGAAGACCAATTCTAATGCAAATTACTTTGTCCTTTAATTGCTTTCCTTTTATAAATTGTATGTTTCTGTATCTGATACATACTAAATTTTTAGGAACTTTTTGTTTCTTGTGGGGTTTTTAGGTCTTTTCAATTTTTATTTTATAATGCCAATAATGATGAATGAGACAAAAAAACACTTGATATCCAGTGCATTCTTTTTCCTGCTTTTGATGCCAATAACACAATAGCAAACCATATGGATAGTCCATCTTACCCAGTTATCCTTGTGGCTTAGTATTGCCAAAGGACAAATCCTCTAGAATGAAGCAGCTTTTAAGAAAGTAGTCATGGTAATGTACTACTTTATGACCATAATTGATAATATTTTACTGCATAGTTGAAAGTTGCTAAGAGAGTAGATCTTGAAAATTCTCATCACAGGAGAGAAAAAATGTAATCATTAATGAGGCAGATGTTAATTAGACTTACTGTGGTAGAAAGAAAGAAAAGAAAGGAAGGAAAGAAAGAGAATAGGCATCTCTTCATCATCTTTCCCATTCCACTGGTTAGCTTCGGATGGCAACAAGTTCAAGGAAACGTAGATCTTCAAAATGGTAGAATTAGGAGTACATAAATTGCCACATAGAAAAGAGCCACTCACAAACCAAAGGCACTGCCCTGAATGATTTCTTGAGGAACAAAAAAGTCTCAAAGAATTTGAGCCATTGTATTTTAGGATATATTTAGTCAGCAATTTAATGTATCTTAACTAATATATCATATTTACAAATGATTTGTTTTTATTTAGAACTCAATATATCTATAATATGAAAATTCATGGGTTCTACAATTTTCAAAGTTTGTAAGCTACTACACTTTCAAACATCTCTTCCTCTTCTCTCTAGTCTCCTCTTTATGAGCCTTTCAAAACATGTCTTCAGGTTCTTCCTTTCTTCTTCACATCTTTTAACTTTTTACTATAATTTTAGGTGCCTTGAAAGCAGTCTGTGACAGAGAGTAAATTGTAATTGAATTACTAGAGAATGATCCCAGGGAAATATGAGTAAGACTAAGGGGAGCATGACGTATTTAAAAAGGATGTACTGGGAACAAAAGTGTCTCCTCTCAAATTTCTATAGTGAAGTCTTAAACCCAATATCCCAGAATATGATTTTATTTGGAGATACAGACTGTAAAGAGGTAACTAAGTTAAAAAGCTGTTGTTCAGCAGCTAAGCCATGTCCAACTCCTTAGGAACCCCATGGACTGGAGCCCGTCAGGCTCCTCTCTCCATGGGATTTCCCAGGTAAGAATACTAGAGTGAGTTACTCTTTCCTTCTGCAGGGGATCTTCCTCACCCTGAGGTCAAACCCTCATCTCTTGAATTGACAGATGGATTCTTTACCACTGAACCGTTAGGGGAGCTCGCAAAGTAAATTAAATGGGAGTCCCTTAATCCAGTATGAGCTAATGTCCTTATAAAAAGACAAAATCAGGTACTGGGAATTAGGAATTCACATATAGATTTTGGTGGCTGCAGTTCAACACATTACAGACATACACAGAGAGAAGTTCATGTGAAAGCAATTTAGAAGATGACCACCTACAAACCAAGGAGAGAGGCTTTAGATGAAACTAGTTGTACCAACACCTTAATATTGAACTTCTAGCCTCAAGATTGGGAAAATAAAGTTCACATAGTCTGTGGCACTTTGTTATGGCAGCTACAACAGACTGACACAGGAAGGCAGTCAATACTGAGTAAAATTATAAGCAGATAACCATATGATAAACTATATTTCAGTATTACTGGGGACCTCTAGAAGTGCATTGTCAAGCATAGCTTAAAAGGGTCATTTATCCACCAATTCCCACGTAATATTTATTAAAGCTACTCCCATGTGCTTTAGTATCTTGACATTTGTAGCATTTTCTGTGTGTGGTCTAGAATCTGGCTGCTAAAGTCAGGGAATGCCCCTAGACAACAAGCCACAAAAGATCATAATAAAAAATCATTCATGTGCAATTAAGTAGGAGGTGTGAATGGGGAAATGACAATGTAGGCTTCACCATTATCCAGATGTTTCATTAGTTTACATTGCTGATGCACAGAGGTAAATAGCAATTGTCAAATCTGTCTTGTAATTCTCACTTTAGCTGGTTTTTATTGTGTTTATTACAAATATAATGCAACTCACAAAGAAATTTGGTTCATGGCTGCAGTCATCATCTGAAGTGATTTTGGAGCCCAAGATGGATCAGTTATTGTGGAGAGTTCTGACAACATGTGGTCCATTGGAAAAGGGAATGGCAAACCACTTCAGTATTCTTGCCTTGGAAACCCCATGAACATTATGAAAAGGCAAAAATATATGACACCAAAAGATGACCCCCCAGGTTGGTAGGTGCCCAATATACTACTGGAGAAGGATGGAGAAATAGCTCTGGAAAGAATGAAGAGGCTGAGCCAAAGCAAAAACAGTGTCCAGTTGTAGATATGACTGGTGAAGGAAGTAAAGTCCGATGCTCTAAAGAACAATATTGTATAGAAAACTGGAATGTTACGTCCATGAACCAAGGTAAACTGGAAGTGTTCAAACAGGAGATGGCAAGAGTAAACATTAATATTTTAGGTATCAGCTAACTAAAATGGACCAGAATCAGTTCAGTTCAGTCATTCAGTCATGTCCAACTCTTTGCAACCCCATGAATCGCAGCATGACAGGCCTCCCTGTCCATCACCAACTCCTGGAGTTCACTCAGATTCACATTCATTGAGTCAGTGATGCCATCCAGCCATCTCATCCTCTGTCGTTCCCTTCTTCTCCTGCCCCCAATCCCTCCCAGCATCAAAGTCTTTTCCAATGAGTCAACTCTTTGCATGAGGTGGCCAAAGTACTGGAGTTTCAGCTTTAGCGTCATTCCTTCCAAAGAAATCCCAGGGCTGATCTCCTTCAGAATGGACTTGTTGGATCTCCTCGAGGTCCAAGGGTCTCTCAAGAGTCTTCTCCAACACCACAGTTCAAAAGCATCAATTCTTATAGATGAACTTAATTCAGGGAAAGCTAAGTCTGTCTTTTAATTTGACAAATCCTCCCATACAACTAATTAATACTAATATATGAAATCTAATTATTTTTAACACCACTATTTTCACAGTATGAAAGAACACATTTTGTGATTTTGCAGGAACCTTCTGGGATATAAAAAAGACAGTTTCAAATGCAATAAAAGAAAAAATCATTTAGGATTTTATTTGGGAAGATAAAATATCAAACATTGTCAAGAGATTTGAACTTGAGTAATATGGTACCATGAGTTTCTGTGTAATAATACTTTATTACCCGTTTAACAAAAAAGACAATAAAATACTTTTTAAAAGAGATGCAACATCATTTTAAAAGAATCTTAATCTTTCCTAAGTAAGAAAGCTCTGCTTACTTAAATAATCAAAGATATAATAAAATAAACATAAACCATAAGAAATTTGTTCTGTTAAGACACCAGATCTTTGCTATCTAGGCAGATTACATAGAGGATAAATTGTATCTTTTCAGTCTCTTTTAAGGGCAATATCTAAAATTATGTATTTATCTTAACAGAAAGAAAACTAAGTTATAGTTATACTTAGTATAATATTAATACAAGTGTTCTTCTTGAAAATCTTACAAATAGACCCATCAAACCCTAGCCAATTTTGACCTTAATAAAGTAAAGCTGGCTTTTCACAAACATGTATGCTTTTATGTGTTTATATAGAACCCTTACAATACAATTTATCTTTCACCAAATAAAAATGTGACCAAAATATACATATTTAAAGTTATACTTAGCAATTAATGTTTCATTATTTAATTTTATTTTACTTCTAAGTATTAATTGTATATCCAGTAACTAACTCAATTTAGTGTAAGTTCAAGCTTTTAAGTAACCTAAAGATCTTTAAAACTATCTTCAAGTTTACATATTATAAAAGATATTTGCTATTAAAATAAAGTTTATCAGAATGATTCAATATGCTCTTACAAGCTTACTGTTTTAGTAATCTTGAACATTTAATGGAAGTAATATTAGCTTATTTATTCAATCAATAAACCTATATAAGTTTAGAGAAAATAGGACAAAGTAGAAGATAAATCTTGTAATTTATGCTTATCACTGACAAATCAGAGAAGATACAATTGCTGTTATTAAACCAAACATATTGGCATAGCCGTATTCATTAAAGGTCTGCCTAAAATATATAAACTTGAATTCTTAAATTGATAGTTAGGTATAGGAATGATTTTTATTTTTACATTAAAAGTAATATTTTTTATAAATCAAAATATGAATTATTTTCTGAAAATTCTAAACATATTCAGTTATCTTTAATGCTTATTTATTTCCATACTAATTATAATAGAACTCCTGTAAAAAGTTTGTGTAATTAAATTTGAGAATACATTCAGAAATAACAACATGTTATATACTCACATAAGAGGTAAAGGTCTGAGTTACAGACATGCAAACATAGAAAGATACAGAGAAAAAGGACTAATATTTTAATTCTAACATTTAGCCATTGGTCAAATATAAACACATAAAATCAGATTTATCCATCCAAATGCACACGTCTTGGTGGGCATGAAATTCTTAATTTGCTTTAGCTCAAAATAAATAAATAAACACATATGGAACACAAAGAATCCAGATATGTTGTTGTTTTTCAAACAGACAGAAAAATTTCAATAAATCATCAATCTATTCACAGATATTGCAAGATGATTATACAAAGAAGCCAAGAATTGCTGGTACCTAAAATCAAGAGAAATCAGAAAAAATAAAAATCAACACCTTAACATGATGCAGATGGAAGATATACATGTGTGGCTCAGATGGTAAAGCGTCTGCCTGCAATGAGGGAGACCCGGGTTTGATCCCTGGGTTGGGAAGATACCCTGGAGAAGGAAATGGCAACCCACTCCAGTACTCTTGCCTGAAAAATTCCATAGACAGAGGAGCCTGTTGGGCTACAGTCCATGGAGTCGCAAAGAGTTGAACACAACTGAGCGACTTAACTTCACTTAACTTCACAGTTGGAACCCCAGACAACAGTCAAGAGGGAAAGAAAAGGGACTCCAAGATGACTCCTTTCCTGGGCTGAGTAAAAAGTGTCTTGAAGCCAATGACCAAGGCTACCTGTATCATGCCACCAAATCAGTGAGAGAAAGATTACAATAGAAAATTAAGGAAATAATTGTCTTCAGGCTGTTAAATAGAGAGTATTTTCAATACTTTAGAAGCTCCATGAAGCAAAGGAAAAAGGTCCTTAGGAGAGTCAGAAGGGAGATAGAGATATGTCAGATCTCTGAACATGGAAAAACAGGGAAGTCCTTTGCAGTTAGGCATTTCTTAGAGCACAAAAAAGTGCCAGTCCTCATTGATCATTTTGCAGCTGTTTTTCCTGGGAAAATATTTTTTATTATAGTGCTCTTGAAATTAGCACCATTTAAAGGGAAGAGAGGTATGCAGGATTGAGTGGAGGAAGGATTCAAGTTCTGCATTCCTAGCAGAAGACTTGACTGCTCCAGTGAGGAGTTCTGGAGGTGGGATGCCCCCCAATAGACTTCTCCAAAGTTAGGTTCAGAAGCCAAGTCTTTATGTCCCTATGTCCAACCATTGAACATGGGTTAGTCCAGAAAGGGAACATGAGACTAGGGAAAGTGTCTCTACAGATGAGGCAATTACCAAAGGGCACTAATCAGTGAAGTCTGTCTCTGTAGCTGGAAAATAACTCTTTTATCCCTAGGAGGATCTCAATAGCTCAGTACAGTGAGCACAAGTATTTTTTCAAAGTAACAGGGGGGTTTGAAGCCCTAAGATTTGTGCAAGAGGTTCTAATATAATCACTCAGTTCAGGTTCAAACTCCTATTCCTTTCACCTGGTTTCTGAGTGTAAGAAACTGACTTTTAAGCCTTGTCTATAGCTTATTGTAAATATTTGGAGTGCAGCTTCTCTTTAATATTTTCACCATGATTTCTTCTTCAACTTTAGCACCTTGGCATTTTTCTTTGTTTAGAGTTCAGCTCTAAGTGTGTGTTTCATTCATAGTTATTTTATAGTATCAGACTATTTTGTTATATTATATTTTAGAGTTCCAAAACTTCTGCTTTCTATGTGGATGCTATTATCTCAGTTTGTTGTTATGGGTTTATATTTATTACCTGTGACTCATTCCCTGTATTTTCAGTCAGAGAAGGTCCTTTTATTCATCAGCTGTCCACAAAGTAATCTGTATTTCCTTAATATAATAATGTCAATCTTTGATATGTTATGGTTTTAATTGTGAAATGCTCCTCATATTTCCTTTTTTCCCAATGGATTTCCTCAGAAATAATGAGCCTATAAAGTTTCAGTTCAGTTCAGTCCCTCAGTCGATAAAGTTTATGAGATTTTAATATTTTATAGATTTTTAGTGATAAAACCAGTATTAGAAACTTGTCGGGAGAAGGCAATGGCACCCCACTCCAGTGTTCTTGCCTGGAGAATCCCAGGGACGAGGGAGCCTGGTGGGCTGCCGTCTATGGGGTCGCACAGAGTCGGACATGACTGAAGTGACTTAGCAGCAGCAGCAGCAGCAGAAACTTATATGTTTAACCTTGACACATGCCTTTATTGCTAAATACAAAATCTTTGTAAGATCAACATCAATTTTAAGTAAAAAGACAGGGCCAGGGCACTATTTACCTCAAAATGTAGTCCCAAGTCATAATCACATTTATTATAATTTATTCTTTGTGTATAATCTTAGGTATGACACCTGTCTTTGCCAATAATATCCATAATACTGGAGAGCAGATAATATAGTTTCAATCTTCTTTAGCCTCACCCATATTGTTTGGGACAAAGCCCCAAAATATATGAGTGTTTAGTCCTTATGGAGTTACCGAAGGATATAGAGAGGAGTGGGAGAATGCCAGAGTAAGAGGTTGCCAGATTCACTGGCAAGCATCTTGGCAATGTTTTACCTGAGAAGACAGCATGGCACAGAAGATTTTGAGTCAAAGGGAGGTGGGTTTTCATCCCATCTCTGTTGTATGCTAGCTGTATAACCTTGGGCAAGTACTTAAATTTCCTTAATGTTACTTTTTTTTTTTAAATCTGATAAATACAGTTAATAATAATATTTAACTCACAGAGGTACTGAGTATTAAATTAGATAATGAATAAAAATAATTTTATACCACTCTGACAAAATTAGACTTTACAAAAAAAATTACAAAATGTTTTCTTCCTTTGAAGCATTGTCACCCCATGTGTGTTCCTCGATTGCTCTATCTGAATCAACTTGAATGCTGTTAAAAATGTAGATTCTTTGACATGTCTCCATTTTGCATCAATGTCTTTGTGAATTAGACCTGGGGAATCTGTCCCCTACTCAGCAAATTGAAACCCCAGTTGTTTCAAAAACAATGAAAGCTAGACTAAAAGTCTTTATATATGGAATTCAGAAAGATGGTAATGATGACCCTGTATGCGAGACAGCAAAAAAGACACAGATGTGTAGAGCGGACTTTTGGTCTCTGAGGGAGAGGGAGAGGGTGGGATGATTTGGGAGAATGGCATTGAAACATGTATACTATCATGTAAGAAATGAATCACCAGTCTATGTTCGATGCAGGATACAGGATGCTTAGGGCTGGTGCAAGGGGATGACCCAGAGAGATGATATGGGGTGGGAGGTGGGAGGGGGGTTCATGTTTGAGAACTTATGTACACCTGTGGTGGATTCATGTCAATGTACGGCAAAACCAATGCAGTATTGTAAAGTAAAATAAAGTAACAATTAAAATTTTAAAAAAAGGAAAAAGCTAGAGAGGGAGAAAGGGAGAAAGAAGGTGCAAACAACACAGCAGAAGTCAGTAGGAGGCCCATGAACAATGATTATCCCAGCAGGATCTAAGAGAAGGATTGGCTGGCTGAGCCCCTGCTGTTGCATGGCTCACTTGCTCAACAGCTCTGCCCAAGGCTAGCTTGAGACCTCCAACAATCCCAGGAAAAAATTTTAAAATTTATATGATAGGTGTTCCAAGGGACTTTAAATAATTTTGTTCCATTGTGCAATTTGGGCTTTTTAATGGATTTGTTTAGTGGAAAAAATCTTCATGGATGAAAGACAGGAATAAATGACAGAAATTTCTTCAGAAAGAAAACTGAATTCCTTTTTGGAAGAAAAAAAAAGAAAGGTTTTTTTTTTTGTTTTGTTTTCCTTTGAAAATAGTGGGAATCTATCCAAATCTTTCCATCTGAAAGTGATGCTGCTTTGTATCTCTGGCTTTTATAGTGTACAAGGCAACATTTCTTTTTATGGAAAATCATCTTGCTGAGCTCACCTCTTCTAAAACTAGTTATTTCTAACTTGAGTCTACGACATACCTAACTTCCTGGCTTTCCTTCAAGCTATAGTAGATCATAAAAATTCAATACTTACATTAAGGTGATACAGTCATGCTATGCCCTAAACCATGCCCTAAACAGCAAAGGATAGTGTGATTCCTAAACATCAACAAGGAAAGAAACAGGTTTCCAATTTCTATATGTTAATGACCAGCTCATAGATACTATATAATTAAGTAGCAAAGAATCTGGTAACTTACTCAACACAAGGTTGCATCAAATGTTGTTGAAAACTAGCTGACATCCTTACCCTGCAAACAACTCAAGATAGGTGCAAATGAAGACTCAAAATAAACACAAAGAACCAGCCCTGTTCCTTGGGGCTATCTTGCCTGACTAATCGGTGAAGATCTGGCCCTCACTGACTACTGCCAAGGAACAGATAGCAGCACAAATCAGCCCATCAGAATGCAGAACAAGTGACAATCAGACTTCAGAGGCCAATTTTTTCTAAACCAGTGGGCAGTGACAATAAGGGTAGTTTTGCTGTGCTGAGAGGCAAATAATCGGCTGCCCACCCCCTGCCCTACTCTCAAAATGTGTTTAGATCACTAATGAAAATGAGTCCAGAGGCTTCCCAAGGGCCAACATTTTGCACATCAGAAAAACACTATACAATTCAGCTTGAGCAGCAAGTCTCCTCAGACACCACACAGGGCTGCTGGAATAGGAGAAGAAACTTGCAGGTCAAGAGAGGCATGAATTCTTAATGCCCCAGGAGTCCAAGGACACAATAGGAGGGGGCAGTTTCAAATTCAATTATTTATCGTTTATTTATAAAAATAAATCCAATATCTAGACTAGTTGGTGCATATAAGAGAATAGAATGTATATCAATAAATAATAGAAACAATTTAGGTCTCCACAAAATTTTCTTCACCTTGTATCTTACGAATAAAACTTAACTCATCTGGCAACATAAATCATCTGTTGCTGTATATTTCTGTTTTATGAATAGTGCCCCAAGACACAAATATAAGTAGGATAAAAACTCTACCTATGAAGAAATTTTATTTATTGTTCTAAATAAATTTTTAAATAACAATAACATGATAGCAACTGCAGTTTAATAGATTCCGATATACTATATTTCAAGTAATATCAAAGAAAACATACCAACTCCATATGCACATAAATACACATCTACTTACTTGTATTTTTAAGCCTTATGATAATATTGTAAAGTAGGATTTTATTGTAATGTAGTATCCTCATACTGTAAAGTAATATCCTCATTTTATAAGTGGAGATTAAGAGATTAAATATTATGTCCAAAATCAAACATTAAATAAGTGACAAAGCTGAGATTAGATCCTAGAACTTTACATTATTTAAACAGTTTTTGGTATCTTCAAATGTATGGATCAAGAGAAGTGATCTTATAAAAGTCATCTCTTACATGTCAAATTTTGGAATCAAATATTATTCATCATTCTTTTTATTTAAAAAATAATATATAAAAAAAATCTTTGTCTTTGGTTGTGCAAGTTATGATATTTAACACCTGATTAGATTTACATGACCACTACCACAATCAGGATACACAATGCTTCCATCACCAAAATAATTTCCCCTTGCTGTGCTCTTATAGTCAAATCTTACCCTAACACCTAACTCCTGGCAACCACTGATCTTTTCATTATCTTTGTTTTGTTGTTGTTTTCCAGAACATGATAGAAAGGGAATCATATAGTATGTAACCATTTTGATACTGGATTCTTTTAGTCAACATAATGCTTTTGAGATTTACTTGTGTTGTTACATGTATCAGTGTCTCTCTCTCTTTTTTTTTTTTTTTTTGGAGCAGTTTTATTGAGTTTCAAATACCATAAAATTTCTGTTTTAACCTGTAAAATTTAATCATTTCCTTAAGAAAGTTTTGCACTAACATGAGTTTTAATTTCACTTGGATATCTACCAATGTATAAAATTATGTATTAAATGGTAAATGTAAGCAAAACATCAAAAGACCTGGTTAAACTCTTTCCCAAAATGAATACACAATTTTCTACTCCCAGCAGTAATGTATGAGAATCCCAGATACTTACCATACTTGTCAGCATTTATATAGTCAGAGTTTTAAAAGGCATTCTAACAGTGGTACCACACTTTTTTTTTTTTTTTTTGAATTTTCATAATGAGAAACACTGACCATCTTTTCATATGTTCATTTGCCATCTGTATATAGTCTTTGGTAAATGTCTTTTCAAATATTTTACTCACTATTTTTACTTGGGGTGCTTACTTTTGCATTGTTGAGTTTGGGAAATATCTTATATATTCTGAGTACAATTTCATTGTCTGAAATGAGATTTGTAAACATTTTCAACCAGTTTATATATGATTTTTCATTCTCTTAAAAATATATTTGTCACATAAGAGTTTGTCCAATTTTGTTTTTAAAGAAGTTCTTTTTTTTTTATTAGTTTTAAAAATGAATATTTCTTAATGGGTCATACAACAACTATATATCTAACTCAAGGTCACAAAGATTTTCTTGTTTCCATAGGGTTTTGTTTTATCTTTATATTTTTTCTATTATGATCTATTTTGAGCTGATTTTTCTATGAGATTTGCATTTTAAATTGTTGTTCAGTCACTGCTGTCTCTGACTTTTTGTGACCCCATGAACTGCAGCATGTCAATCTTCTTTGTACATCACTATCTCCCTGAGTTTCCTCAAATTCATGTCCATTGAGTCAGCAATGCCATGAAACCATCTCATCCTGTTACCCCCTTCTCTTGCTCTCAATTTTCCTCAGCATCAGAGTCATATCCAATGAGCAATCTATAGGTTCAATACAATCCCTATCAAGCTACCAATGGTATTTTTCACAGAACTAAAACAAATAATTTCACAATTCATATGGAAAAATAAAAACCTGAAATAACCAAAGCAATCATGATAAAGAAGAATATAACTGGAGGAATCAACCTGCCTGTCTTCAGACTATACTACAAAGCTACAGTCATCAAGAGAGTATGGTACTGGCACAGAGACAGAAATGTAATTAATGGAACAAAATAGAAAGCCCAGAAACAAATCCATGCACCTATGGACACCTTATCTTTGACAAAGGAGGCAAAAATGTACAATAGAAAAATGACAATCTCTTTAACAAGTGGTGCTGGGAGAACTGGTCAACCACTTGTAAAAGAATGAAACTAGAACACTTTCTAACACCATACACAAAAATAAACACAAGATGGTTTAAAGACCTATATGTACGACCACATACTATAAAACTCTTAGAGGAAAATATAGGCAGAACACTCTGACAAAAATTACAGCAAAATCCTCTATGACCCACTTCTCATAGTAATGAAAATAAAAACAAAAATAACAAATGGGACCTTAAAAGCTTTTGCGCAATGAGGGATATTATAAACAAGGTGGAAAGGCAGCCTTCAGAATGGGAGAAAATAATAGCAAATGAAACAACTGACAAAAAATTGTTCTCCAAAATATACAATCAGCTCATGAAGCTCAATACAAGAAAAATGAACAACCCAATCAAAAAGTGGGCAAAAGAACAAAACAGGCATTTCTCCAAAGAAGACATACAGATGGCTAATAAACACATGAAAAGATGCTCAACATGACTAATTGTTAGAGAAATGCAAATCAAAACCACAATGAGGTATCATCTCACTCTGGTTAGAATGGTAGCCATCACACCCATGGTGGATTCATGTCAATGTATGGCAAAACCAATACAGTATTGTAAAGTAATTAGCCTCCAATTAAAATAAATAAATTTATATTTGAAAAAAAGTCTACAAGCAATAAATGCTGGAGAGGGCGTGGAGAAAAAGGAACCCTCTTACACTGTTGGTGGGAATGCAAACTAGTACAGCCACTATGGAGAAAAGTGTGGAGATTCCTTAAAAAACTGGAAATAGAACTGCCTTATGATCCAGAAATCTCACTACTGGGCATACACACCAAGGAAACCAGAATTGAAAGAGACACATGTACCCCAATGTTCACTGCAGCACTGTTTACAATAGCTAGGACATGGAAGTAACCTAGATGTTCATTGGCAGCCAAATGGATAAGGGAGTTGTGGTACATATGCACAATGGAATATTACTCAGTTTAAAAAAAAAAAAAGAGGGCTTCCTTCATAGCTCAATTGGTAAAAAAAATCTGCCTGCAATGCAGGAGACCTGATTTAATTCCTCAGTTGGGAAGATTCCTTGGAGAAGGAATTGGCAACCCACTACAGTATTCTTGCTTGGAGAATCCCAGGGATAGAGGAGCCTGGCAGGCTACGGTCCATGGGATCACAATAGTTCGACATGACTTAGTGACTAAACCACCACCAATATAAAAAAAAGAACACATTTGAGTCATTTCTAATGAGGTAGATGAAGCTGAAGCCTATTATACAGAGTGAAGCAAGTCAGAAAGAGAAACACCAGTACATATGTTAATAAATATACATGAAATTTAGAAAGATGGTAATGACCATCCTATATGCAAGGCAGCAAAAGAGACACAGATGTAAAGAACAGACTTTTGGAGTATATGGGAGAAGGTGAGGGTGGGATGATTCGAGAGAATAGCATTGAAACATGTATATTACCATATGCAAAATTGATAACCAGTGCAAGTTTGATGCATAAAGTATGACACGCAAAGCTGGTGTTCTGGCACAACCCAAAGAGATAGGGTAGGGAGCGATGTAGTAGGAGGGTGTTGCAGGATGGCGGGACACATGTGCACTCATGCGTGATTAATGCTGATGTATGGCAAAACCACCACAATATTGTAAAAAGATTATCTTCCAATTAAAATAAATTGATTAATTTAAAAATAATATAATCAAATAAAATTAGATAATGGAAGAGAAAGGAATAAAGGATCAAAATTCAAACATTCAAATTTATCAGATTAAGCACAAACACATTCAACAATATAAAGAAGTCATAGATAACATAATATAAAGATGGCATACATTTGCATAACAAATGATTAACAAAAGTCAAATAAAGATAAATACAAAGAGAATTATAATTAAACATAAATATGATATCAATGAGTATAATTGTTCTAAGCTTAAGTAGGAAAAAGACTTTCAGAATTGATCATAGAGCATAATTAATATAAGTTCTGAACATAAGACTCTGGAATCGTCAAGACTTTGGAAATGCTATAAAACAAAAGCAAAAAAGGAAAAAGTGGTATTCACATGTGTTAAAAAAAATAGTAAACAAAGTTATTCTATCAGAAAGCAGAATATAGACATCATTCTGTCACTAAGTCATGTCAGACTCTTCACGATGCCATAGATTACAGCATGTCACTCTCCTCTGTCCTCCACTATCTCCAGGAGTTTGCTCATATCCATGTCCATTGCAATGATTATGTTATTTAACCGTCTAAGCATCTAATCATTCTCTGCTGAGCTCTCTTCCTTTTGCCTAAAATCTTTCTCAGCATGATGGTGTTTTGCAATGAGTTGGCTCTTTGTGTCAGGTGGCCAAAGTATTGAAGCTTCAGCTTTATGGTCAGTCCTTACAGTGAATATTCAAGGTTGGTTTCCTTTAGGATTTACTGGTTTGATCTTACTGTCCAAGGTACTCTCAAGAGTCTTCCATTAACACAATTCAAAATCATCAGTCCTTCAGCCCTCAGCCTTCTTTATGGTCCAGCTCTCACATCCAAACATGACTACTGGAAAAACCATAGCTTTGACTATGCAGATCTTTTCAGCAAAGTGATGTCTCTGCTTTTAACATGCTGTCTAGGTTTGTCATAGTCTGCCTTTCAAGAAACAAATGTCTTTTAATTTCATGACTGCAGTCACAATTTACAGTGATTTCAGAGCCCAAGAAAAGAAAATCTGTCACTGCTTTCACTTTTTCCCGTTCTATTTGCTCTGAAGAATTTAGGTAAAACATATTAAAAAGAGATGGAATATATTTCACAATGACAAAGAGTATAGTACAGAATACTCATCAGTTATGATTATCTATAAAATCAAACAACATATTCTCAAAACTCATAAAGCAATATGGAAGTCGACAAAGACACATTGAATGACTTTAATTCACCTTTCAGTTCACAACAGATAGGAAGAAACAAAAATAAGATGAAAATAACAATATGTAAGATCAAAATAACTGTAACAGGGTCAGTATAACTAACTATCCTGAGCACTATTTATTTAAAATCAGAAAATATGATAACAATATTAGCAGTTAAACTGACCCATATTAAACTACAAAGAAAATCTGAAAGTTTTCAAAAATAGTACTTGGTTTATTCTATGATCACAGGCTATTAAAGCTAGAAGGTAATAACAAAAATGTAACAGACACAAAAATAAGGACAAGTATACCATATCAAAATGTTTTTTTTAAAAATCTTAAAAATTATTGGAGATAATCAAGAAATCAAAATGAATTTCTTAATAGCCAAAAAATAGCAACAATAATAAAATTACATATGGGATACTGCTAATGAGTATAGTCATAAATATTTTAACAAAAAATTATTAAGCAAGAATTTATAAGGTAAAGTCCAAGTTTAATCATGTAAATTATAGAGAAAACAATTTTATATAAACAGAAGGAAGAAATGCTATATATATTAAAGTATAAATTAATAAATTAGAAAACTGAAAATCAATAGCACCCTGGCTCTTTGGAAGGATTAATTTGGGAGCATTAAAAATATTGATCTTTCAACAGGTTTGGTATTGATCATTTGTTTTATGAAGTTGTATGATGTTAAATGAAGAGAATTTAGGATTGTCAGCCTTTGAAATAAAAGTTGCCTCTTTTAGTTATTGTAACAATCAAGAAGCTCTACATGTTTCTAAAGCTTTCTGAGGGACTATACCCAGTTGACAATCTTTAAAATGAATTTTTTGATGAAATAATAAAATTAGAGAGACAGAAAGCTGATTCATTAACAAACAACAAATTTAGGGTAGTAATCAGAGATACAGACAAAATGATAAGAAAATTAATGTTATGTTTTAACTTAGTTTGCTCCAGTGGCACATCCTCAGAGGGTTCCAGTGCAAGTAGTTTTTTGGTGGAAAAGAGGAATAGGAAAGGAAAATAGCTTCATAAAGGACTGTCATCAAAAAAGCTATCACCGGGGAGGTAGCTAAAGTTTAATCAGGGAGATAGTTTAAAGCACAAGCCTCAGATTTACCTCACAATATGTACAGCAACTTCTGTCAGTCACTGAATGTTTTTCCCAGAAGCTATTAATTAATTCCTAGTTATTTCCAGGCTGCCTTCCACAGCTTAGACAAAACTTCCTGCAAATAAATGCAGATGCTGACTGGAGAAGTGCTGAGGGACACAGACAGGGCACTGACTGTGGCTGCTTACTGCACTATTTTGCTCAAATCTGTGAGATGTGCATAAAATTGATTAATTCCAGGACAAATACAAAATTATTAAAGCTGAAACCAGAGAATAAAATCTAAACAGACCAATTGCTATAAAAGTAAAAGAAAATAGCCAAGTGATTTACTACCCCCATTACCAACTCCTATGTTTGAAAACAAGAAAAATTGGTCCAAGTTTTAAAAGAAGAATTTAACCAAATCTTTAAGAAACAAATAACATCAACATGATTTAAACAAGAGTACAGACAAAAAGCAAAAACTGAGAAAAGCTTCTGAGTAAAACAAAAGATGATAAAAGTAAATGATAACAGATATTGTGCTCTTGGTAAATATACTAAACATCCTAATCACACTAATCTCCCTAAGTAATCTATAAATATATCCTAAATGCAACTTAAAAAAAAAAACTCTATAATTACCAAAAGTAGATTAAAATAAAAGAAGAAAAATTATTATATTATAAAGCATTAACAACTCCCCAAAAAAATCTGGAAGTAGGGAATAGTTATTTGTGATTCTTTCATGCAATAGTGTAACATCTTAAAACACATGATAATTAGAATCAGTTGATATTAGCAGAATAGATAACAAAGAAAGATATTAGAACACTTAGAAATTTATAAACAACTATACACACATCTTCAGATACATATACATTATGGACATATACATAGCATATAATTAGATAGAACGACATTTATTTAACTTATTGTCACCTTATTTATTTAACTTATGTGCAGAGCACATTATGCAAAATTCTGGACTGGATGAAGCACAAGATGGAATCAAGATTGCCGGGAGAAATATCAATAACCTCAAATATTCAGATGACACCACCCTTATGCCACAAAATGAAGAACTGAAGAGCCCCTTGATGAAAGTGAAAGAGGAGAGTGAAAAAGTTGCCTCAAAAGTTAACATTCAGAAAACTAAGATCATGGCATCTGCTCCATCACTTCATGGCAAACAGATGGGGAAACAGTGGAAACAGTGTCACACTTTATTTTCTTGGGCTCCAAAATCACTGCAGATGGTGACTGCAGCCATGAAATTAAAAGATGCTTGGTCCTTGGAAGAAAAGCTGTGACCAATCCAGACAGCATATTAAAAAGCAGAGACATTACTTTGCTGACAGAAATCCATCTAGTCAATGCTATGGTTTTTCCAGTGGTCATGTATGGATGTGAGAGTTGACTATAAAGAAAGCTAAGCACCGAAGAATTGATGCTTTTAAACTGTGGTGTTGGAGAAGATTCCTGAGAGTTCCTTGAACTGCAAGGAGATGAAACCAGTCCATCCTAAAGGAAATCAGTCCTGAATATTCATTAGAAGGACTGATGTTGAAGCTGAAACTCCAGTACTTTGACCACCCGATACAAAGAAATGAATCACTGGCAAAGACCCTGATGCTGGGAAAGATTCAAGGTTATATATAAAAATATTTGTGAAATGCACATTAATAAATAAATATAAATATTTGTGAAAGTGATGTTACTCAGTTGTGTGTGACTCTTTGCAACCCTATAAACTGTAACCTACCAGTCTCCTCTGTCCATGGAATTCTCCAGGAAAAAATACTGGAGTTGGTAGCCATTCCCTTTACCAAGAGATCTTCCTGACCCAGGGATCAAACCTAGGTCTTCTGCATTGCAGGATAAAAGTAAATCGGTGAAGGCCAATATTTTACCATCTGAGCCACCAATATTTGTAGCTCACTGAAAAAAGAATTAATTTTCTTAACAGAAAATAACTTACATGAAGTGACTTCTTAAATGTAAATAAGTAAAAGACCAACGAACCAATAACAAAAATTGACAAGCAAAATGGTTCAAATTCACACTAAATTAAGGAAACTTTTACAAACCATTTTATTGGTGGGGGGTGGGGAGGTGGAAGAAAAATGCATTATTTCTCAAAGTGTTGGTGAGGTTACAATGCAATGGTATTCTTACAAATTGTTAATAGAAAATACATTAGTGCATTGTCTATAGAGTGAAATCTGACAACATTTAACCAAATTTAAAAGAAAAAAAGAAAACATACACTGTTTGACAGGAAATTCAATTCTTCTAATTTACTTTACTGGTATTTTCTCACATATAAAACAGTTTCCTTTACACATTTTTGATCATAGTTAAAGGTTAGAATCTACTTAAATATTGTATTCACATAATGGAATTCTATGTACTTATGAAGGATTAGGCAATACCCACATCATTGTATATAAATATCTACACTCATTGTTCAATATTATAGACAAACTTTGAGATTGTATACATGACTTACTACTATTTGTATAATACATGTGTTTATAAACATATTTACAAATTGTCTATGATTGTAAGCTTGTGAAATTGGTAGCAGTGGTTACTGTTAGATGTGGATCTATATGAAACGGGAAAAGAATGGGAGAACAACAATTTTTTATGTTATATACTTTTTAGTCATGTGAATTATACATTATATTCATTTATTAACTATTAAAAAGTAAATAACATTAACTTAAAAAATAGGTGAATAACCCACTAGGACTTACATAAATAGAAACATAAATCAACTAATTAAATTAAGAAAATTGGGTAGTTATTCCATATATTTTTGTAAATATCTATATATGGTTTCATACATGCAACTGAACACCTCCTGAGATAAAAAATCTTGCTTGAGAATCAACCACTTTTAGCACCTTTATGGGAAATAATCTCTTCATCTTCATCACTGTTGAGGATTAAATACAATGATGGTGAAATCCTAATATTGTAGTTGGAAGCCATAATTTAGTTTGGAGTCAACTCAGCTTTTCTCTAATGGAATTTTGTATGCAAGTCTGTTGGATCATAGAAAAAGCAAGAGAGTTCCAGAAAAGCATCTACTTCTGCTTTATTGACTATGTCAATGTCTTTGACTGTGTAGATAACAACAAACTGTGGATAATTCTTTAAGAGATGGGAATATTAGGCTACTTTTCCTGCCACCTGAGAAATTTGTATGCAGGCAAAGAAGCAACAATTAGAACTGGACATGGAAAAACGGACTGGTTCCAAATTGCAAAAGGAATACATCAAGGCTGTATATTGTCATCCTACTTATTTAACTTAAATGCAGTGTACATCATGAGAAATGCTGGGCTGGATGAAGCCCAAGCTGGAATCAAGATTGCTGGGAGAAATATCAATAACCTCAGTTATGCAGATGATACAACCTTATGGCAGAAAGTGAAGAAGAACTAAAGAGCCCCTTGATGAAGGTGAAAGTGGAGAGTGAAAAATCTAGTTTAAAACTCAATATTCAAAAAACTAAGATCATGGCATCTGGTCCCATCACTTCGTGGCAAATAGATGGGGAAACAATAAGTTCTTAGGCTTCAAAATCACTGCAGATGGTGACTGCATCCATGAAATTAAAAGACACATGCTCTTTGGAAGAGGAGCTATGATCAACCTAGATAGCATATTGAAAAGCAGAAACGTTACTTTGCTGATAAAAGTCCATCTAATCAAAGCTATGGCTCTTCTGGTAGTCAGGTATGCTAGTAAGATTTGTACTATAAAGAAAGCTGAGTGCCAAAAAACTGATGCTTCTTTACTGTGGTGTTGGAGAAGACTCTTGAGAGTCCCTTGAACTGCAAGGATGTCTGACTAGTCCATCCTAAAGAAAATCAATCCTGAGGATTCATTGGAAAGACCTATGTTGAAGCTGAATGAAGTTCCAGTACTCTGCCCACCTGATATGAAGAATTGACTCATTGAAAAAGACCCTGATGCTGGGAAAGATTGGATATAGGAGGAGAATGGGATGGCAAAGGATGAGATGGTTGGATGGCATAAGTGACTCAGTGGATGTGAGTTTGAGCAAGCTTCAGGAGTTGGTGATGAACAGCGAAGGCTAATTTTCTGCAGTTCATGGGGTCACAAAGAATTGGACATGACTGAGCAAATGAACTGAACTGAATGCAAGTCTGAAAGGAAAAAAAAACTGACTTAAATGAAACACCAAGACAAAAACCTGATGGCTGATTACTCTGTGTATAGCATTTACTGTCTCAGTTCAGTTAAGTCGCTCAGTCATGTCCGACCCTTTGCGACCCCATGAATCGCAGCACGCCGGGCCTCCCTGTTCATCACCAGCTCCCGGAGTTCACTCAGACTCACGTCCATCGAGTCAGTGATGCCATCCAGTCATCTCATCCTAGGCCGTCCCCTTCTCCTCCTGACCCCAATCGCTCCCAGCATCAGAGTCTTTTCCAAGGAGTCAACTCTTCCAATGAGGTGGCCAAAGTACTGGAGCTTCAGCTTTAGCATCATTCCTTCCAAAGAAATCCCAGGGTTGATCTCCTTCAGAATGGACTGGTTGGAACTCCTTACAGTCCAAGGGACTCTCAGGAGTCTTCTTCAATAAGGTCAAAAGCATCAATTCTTCGGTGCTCAGCTTTCTTCACACTCCAACTCTCACATCCATATATGACCACAGGAAAAACCAAAGCCTTGACTAGACGGACCTTAGTCGGCAAAGTAATGTCTCTGCTTTTGAATATACTATCTAGGTTGGTCATAACTTTTCTTCCAAGGAGTAAGCTTCTTTTAATTTCATGGCTACAGTCACCATCTGCAGTGATTTTGGAGCTCCCCCCACCCCAAAATAAATATAGTCTGACACTGTTTCCCCATCTATTTCCCATGAACTGATGGGACCGGATGCCATGATCTTCGTCCAGATGCCGTGATCTTCGTTTTCTGAATGTTTGACCTTTAAGCCAACATTTTCGCTCTCCTCTTTCACTGTCCTCAAAGGACTTTTTAGCTCCTCTTCACTTTCTACCATAAGGGTGGTGTCATCTGCATATCTGAGGCTATTGATATTTCTCCCAGAAATCTTGATTTCAGCTTGTGTTTCATCCAGTCCAGAGTTTCTCATGATGTACTCTGCATAGAAGTTAAATAAGCAGGGTGACAATATACAGCCTTGGCGTAATCCTTTTCCTACTTGGAACCATTCTGTTGTTCCATGTCCAGTTCTAACTGTTGCTTCCTGACCTGCATACAGATTTCTAAGAGGCAGGTTAGGTGGTCTGGTATTCCCATCTCTTTCAGAATTTTCCACAGTTTATTGTTATCCACATAGTCAAAGTCTTCAACATAGTCAATAAAGCAGAAAGAGATGTTTTTCTGGAACTCTCCTGCTTTCTCCATGATCCAGCAGATGTTGGCAATTTGATCTCTTGTTCCTCTGCCTTTTCTAAAACCAGCTTGAACATCAGGAAGTTCACGGTTCACGTATTGCTGAAGCCTGGCTTGGAGAATTTTTAGCATTATTTACTAGCGTGTGAGATGAGTGCAATTGTGTGGTAGTTTGAGCATTCTTTGCCATTGCCTTTCTTTGGGATTGGAATGAAAACTGACCTTTTCCAGTCCTGTGGCCACTGCTGGATTTTCCAAATTTGAAGGCATATTGAGTGCAGCACTTTCACAGCATCATCTTTCAGGATTTGAAATAGCTCTGCTGGAATTCCATCACCTCCACTAGCTTTGCTCGTAGTGATGCTTTCCAAGGCCCACCTGACTTCACATTCCAAGATGTCTGGCTCTAGATTAGTGATCACATTATCATGATTATCTGGGTCGTGAAGATTTTTTGTACAGTTCTTCCGTGTATTCTTGCCACCTCTTCTTAATATCCTCTACTTCGGTTAGGTCCATACCATTTCTGTCCTTTATCGAGCCCATCTTTGCATGAAATGTTCCCTTGGTATCTCTAATTTTCTTGAAGAGATCTCTAGTCTTTCCCATTCTGTTGTTTTCCTCTATTTCTTTGCATTGATTGCTGAAGAAGGCTTTTTTAACTCTTCTTGCTATTCTTTGGAACTCTGCATTTAGATGATTATATCTTTCCTTTTCTTCTTTGCTTTTCGCCTCTCTTCTTTTCACAGCTATTTCTAAGGCCTCCCCAGACAGTAATTTTGCTTTTTTGCATTTCTTTTCCATGGGGATGATCATGATCCCTGTCTCCTGTCCAATGTCACGAACCTCATTCCATAGTTCATCAGGCACTCTATCTATCAGATCTAGGCCCTTAAATCTATTTCTCACTTCCACTGTATAATCATAAGGGATATGATTTAGGTCATACCTGAATGGTCTAGCAGTTTTCCCTACTTTCTTCAATTTGAGTCTGAATTTGGCAATAATGAGTTCATGATCTGAGCCACAGTCAGCTCCTGATCTTGTTTTTGTTGACTATATAGAGCTTCACCATCTTTGGCTGCATAGAATATAATCAATCTGATTTCGGTGTTGATCATCTGGTGATGTCCATGTGTAGAGTCTTCTCTTGTGTTGTTGGAAGAGGGTGTTTGCTATGACCAGTGCATTTTCTTGGCAAAACTCTATTAGTCTTTGCCCTGCTTCATTCCACATTCCAAGGCCAAATTTGCCTGTTACTCCAGGTGTTTTTTGAATTCCTACTTTTGCATTCCAGTCCCCTATAATAAAAAGGACATCTTTTTTGGGTGTTAGTTCTAAAAGGTCTTGTAGGTCTTCATAAAGCCATTCAACTTCAGCTTCTTCAGCATTGCTGGTTGGGGCATAGATTTGGATAACTGTGATATTGAATGGTTTGCCTTGGAGATGAACAGAGATCATTCTGTTGTTTTTGAGATTGCTTCCAAGTACTGCATTTTGGACTCTTCTGTTGACCATGATGGCTGCTCCATTTCTTCTGAGGGATTCTTGCCCGCAGTAGTAGATATAATGATCATCTGAGTGAAATTCACCCATTCCAGTCCATTTTAGTTCACTGATTCCTAGAATGTCGATGTTCACCCTTGCCATCTCTTGTTTGACCACTTCCAATTTGCCTTGATTCATGGACCTGACATTCCAGGTTCCTATGCAATATTGCTTTTACAGCATCAGACCTTGCTTCTATCACCAGTCACATCCACAACTGGGTATTGTTTTTGCTTTGGCTCCATCCTTTTACTCTTTCTGGAGTTATTTCTCCACTATCTCCAGTAGCATATTGGGCACCTACTGACCTGGGGAGTTCCTCTTTTGGTATCCTATCATTTTGCCTTTTCATACTGTTCATGGGGTTCTCAAGGCAAGTGGCTTGCCATTCCCTTCTCCAGTGGACCACGCTCTGTCAGACCTCTCCACCATGACCCACCCATCTTGGGTTGCCCCGCAGCCATGGCTTGGTTTCATTGGGTTAGACAAGGCTGTGGTCCTAGTGTAATTAGATTATCTAGTTTTCTCTGAGTATGGTTTCAGTGTGTCTGCCCTCTGATACCCTCTTGCAACTCATATCATCTTACTTGGGTTTCTCTTACCTTGGGCATGGGTTATATCTTCATGGCTGCTCCAGCAAAGCACAGCTGCTGCTCCTTATCTTGGACGAGGGGTATCTCCTTACCGCCGCCCTTCCTGACCTTCAACGTGGGATAGCTCCTCTACGCCCTCCTGCGCCTGTGCAGCCACTGCTCCTCGGGATGCTCCTCCTGGCCACCGCCCCTGGCCTTGGGCTCGGTTGGCTCCTCAGGGTCACCGCCCTTGGCCTCAAGTGCGAGGTGGCTTCTCCCGGCCGCCCCTGACCTCGGACGTGGGGTGTCTCCTCCCAGACACCCCTGACCCCGGATGCAGGATAGCTCCTCCCAGCCGCCGCCCCTGACCTCGGATGTGGGGTGTCTCCTCCCGGCCGCCCCTGACCTCAGATGCAGGGTAACTCCTCTCGGCTGCCGCCCTGATCTCGGATGCGGGGTAGCTCTTCTTGGCCGCCGCCCCTGACCTAGATCATAGATTTAGAATTTTAATTTCAGGGAAAATTTTATTTCAAGATAACACCACTACTGGGTATTAATTGAAAGCAAATGAGGGTGCATGTGTCTATTTTTATTTCCAGAATCACATTATTTAACTAAGTGGCTATCACAGTGAATTCTCCCCTAACATATCCTCAAATATGTAAAAATTAAAATTCTATCCATGTAGCACCCTATCAGTTAGATTTAGAGCAAATGTAATTTCCAGATATGAAGAAAAATTATCAAAGATACTTATTGTTATTAATAACATTAATAGTACTCTTTTATTCTCTTCATATGCTCATTTTTCTCTATTTTCACAAATGAATTTTTAATATATCAATTGATTTTTCTTATGCATCATTCTATCAAGACGACATGTTACTTTGCAGAGTTAATGAAAAACAATAGTCCCAACAGATACACAGGGAAAGTCCAACAAATGGGAATGGACAAGCTGGTTTAAGCAAAAATAAGAATTGTCCCAATCTCATTTTTATCCTGCTAAATCTTAATTAGACTTATGGTAAGCTGCATTAGTGTTAATACGGATTAATGTCAGAGTGATAAGAAGAGCATACAAATCAATAAATGCTGCTGTATCAATATATGAAGAGAGACACAAATAGCCATTTTGGTTCTTAACAGTAAACTCATTATAGAGTTAAATATTTACTATGTGGATTTGAAATACCTTGAAAAGTAGGGGGGATGTCATAGTTACAATAAAGAGTTTGGCGAAACTTCACAGATAAAGGTAAACCTTAAATGATTTACAAAGCTGCTCTTAGGATTTATTTCACAATTCTATCACAGTTTGGGGTCTTGTCCTTAGGTATTGGGGACATAGAATAATGATTAATCAATCAATCTAATCAATTTTTCTTGATAATTTTTATGGTATGGGTAGTATATTTTGCCCCCACCTCTGAGTGGGTACAATGGCCCCTTGAGGAGCTTAAAGTATTGTTAAGGAGGAGAAATTGAATAAGACAGTAGACAATTAGAAAGTAGCATACGCCAGTTGGATTCAAGGAAAAAAAGAATTCCCAGATAATGGCTTAAACAGAGATTTTTTTTTTTTTTTAATTTATTTACTTTTTAATTGAAGGGTAATTGCTTTACAGAATTTTGTTGCATTCTGTCATACCTCAACATGAATCAGCCATAGATATACATATATCCCCTTCATATTAAACCTCCTTCCTATCTTCCTCCCCATCCCAACCCTCTAGATTGATACAGAGCCCCTGTTTGAGTTTTCTGACACGTACAACAAATTCCCACTGGCTATTTATTTTACATGTGGTAATGTAAGTTTCCATGTTACTCTCTCCATACATATCATCCTCTCCTCCCCTCTCTGCATGTCCATAAGTCTGTTCTGTATGTCTGTTTCTCCATTGTTGCCCTGCAAATAAGTTCTTCGGTACCATTTTTCTAGATTCCGTATATATCTATTAGAATACAATATTTACCCTTCTCTTTCTGGCTTACTTCACTCTGTATAATAGTTTCTAGGATCATCCACCTCATCAGAACTGACTCAAATGCATTCCTTTTTATGGCTGAGTAACATTCCATTGTGTATATGTACCACTGTGTATATGTAAATTCTTTATTCATTCATCTGTTGATGGACATCTAGGTTGCTTCCATGTTTTAGCTATTGTAAATAGTGCTACAATGAACAATGGTATACATGTGTCTTTTTCATTTTGGTTTCCTCAGGGTATATGGCTCAGAGTGGGATAGCTGGGTCATATGGTGCTTTTATTCCTAGTTTTTATTTTTAAGGAATCTCCATACCGTCTTCCATAGTGGCTATATCAATTTATATTCCCACCAACAGTGCAAGAGCATTTCCTTTTCTCCACACCCTCTCCAGCATATACTGTTTGTAGACTTTTTGGTGATGGCCATTCTGACTGGTGTGAAGTGATATTTCATTGTAGTTTTGATTTGAATTTCTCTAATAATGAATGATGATGAGCATTTTTTCACATGTTTGTTAGCCATCTGTGTGTCTTCTTTGTTTTTTTTTTTTTTTTTTTATTTTTTTTTAATTTTAAAATCTTTAATTCTTACATGTGTTCCCAAACATGAACCCCCCTCCCACCTCCCTCCCCACAACATCTCTGTGGGTCATCCCCATGCACCAGCCCCAAGCATGCTGTATCCTGCGTCAGACATAGACTAGCGATTCAATTCTTACATGATAGTATACATGATAGAATGCCATTCTCCCATATCATCCCACCCTCTCCCTCTCCCTCTGAGTCCAAAAGTCCGTTATAGACAGCTGCGTCTTTTTCCTGTCTTGCATACAGGGTCGTCATTGCCATCTTTCTAAATTCCGTATATATGTGTTAGTATACTGTATTGGTGTTTTTCTTTCTGGCTTACTTCACTCTGTATAATCGGCTCCAGTTTCGTCCATCTCATCAGAACTGATTCAAATGAATTCTTTTTAACGGCTGAGTAATACTCCATTGTGTATATGTACCACTGCTTTCTTATCCATTCATCTGCTGATGGACATCTAGGTTGTTTCCATGTCCTGGCTATTATAAACAGTGCTGCGATGAACATTGGGGTACATGTGTCTCTTTCAATTCTGGTTTCCTCGGTGTGTATGCCCAGCAGTGGGATTGCTGGGTCATAAGGGAGTTCTATTTGCAATTTTTTAAGGAATCTCCACACTGTTCTCCATAGTGGCTGTACTAGTTTGCATTCCCACCAACAGTGTAGGAGGGTTCCCTTTTCTCCACACCCTCTCCAGCATTTATTGCTTGCAGATTTTTGGATCACAGCCATTCTGACTGGTGTGAAGTGGTACCTCATTGTGGTTTTGATTTGCATTTCTCTGATAATGAGTGATGTTGAGCATCTTTTCATGTGTTTGTTAGCCATCCGTATGTCTTCTTTGGAGATGTGTCTATTTAGTTCTTTGGCCCATTTTTTGATTGGGTCATTTATTTTTCTGGAATTGATCTGCATAAGTTGCTTGTATATTTTTGAGATTAGTTGTTTGTCAGTTGCTTCATTTGCTATTATTTTCTCCCATTCAGAAGGCTGTCTTTTCACCTTGCTGATATTTTCCTTTGTTGTGCAGAAGCTTTTAATTTTAATTAGATCCCATTTGTTTATTTTTGCTTTTATTTCCAGAATTCTGGGGGGTGGATCATAGAGGATCCTGCTGTGATTTATGTCTGAGAGTGTTTTGCCTATGTTCTCCTCTAGGAGTTTTATAGTTTCTGGTCTTACATTTAGATCTTTAATCCATTTTGAGTTTATTTTTGTGTGTGGCGTTAGAAAGTGATCTAGTTTCATTCTTTTACAAGTGGTTGACCAGTTTTCCCAGCACCACTTGTTAAAGAGATTGTCTTTACTCCATTGTATATTCTTGCCTCCTTTGTCAAAGATAAGGTGTCCATATGTGTGTGGATTTATCTCTGGGCTTTCTATTTTGTTCCATTGATCTATATGTCTGTCTTTGTGCCAGTACCATACTGTTTTGATGACTGTGGCTTTGTAGTAGAGCCTGAAGTCAGGCAAGTTGATTCCTCCAGTTCCATTCTTCTTTCTCAAGATTGCTTTGGCAATTCGAGGTTTTTTGTATTTCCATACAAATCTTGAAATTATTTGTTCTAGTTCTGTGAAAAATATGGCTGGTAGCTTGATAGGGATTGCATTGAATTTGTAAATTGCTTTGGGTAGTATACTCATTTTCACTATATTGATTCTTCCGATCCATGAACATGGTATATTTCTCCATCTATTAGTGTCCTCTTTGATTTCTTTCATCAGTGTTTTATAGTTTTCTGTATATAGGTCTTTAGTTTCTTTGGGTAGATATATTCCTAAGTATTTTATTCTTTTCGTTGCAATGGTGAATGGAATTGTTTCCTTAATTGCTTTTTCTACTTTCTCATTATTGGTGTATAGGAATGCAAGGGATTTCTGTGTGTTGATTTTATATCCTGCAACTTTACTATATTCATTGATGAGCTCTAGTAATTTTCTGGTGGAGTCTTTAGGGTTTTCTATGTAGAGGATCATGTCATCTGCAAACAGTGAGAGTTTTACTTCTTCTTTTCCAATTTGGATTCCTTTTATTTCTTTTTCTGCTCTGATTGCTGTGGCCAAAACTTCCAGAACTATGTTGAATAGTAGCGGTGAAAGTGGACACCCTTGTCTTGTTCCTGATTTTAGGGGAAATGCTTTCAATTTTTCACCATTGAGGATAATGTTTGCTGTGGGTTTGTCATATATAGCTTTTATTATGTTGAGGTATGTTCCTTCTATTCCTGCTTTCTGGAGAGTTTTAATCATAAATGGATGTTGAATTTTGTCAAAGGCCTTCTCTGCATCTATTGAGATAATCATATGGTTTTTATTTTTCAGTTTGTTAATGTGGTGAATTACATTGATTGATTTGCGGATATTGAAGAATCCTTGCATCCCTGGGATAAAGCCCACTTGGTCATGGTGTATGATCTTTTTAATGTGTTGTTGGATTCTGATTGCTAGAATTTTGTTGAGGATTTTTGCAGATATTTATTTTTAAAAAGATAGCAGTCTGGTACTATGAGTTCTACATGAGTTGATGAAATCCAGGAGTCTCTCAGTTCTGTTTGCTATCCCTTTGCTTTGTCCTTCAAATTCAAGATCTTGGATGAATCCTGTTCCACACAGTAGAGGGTGTGGGGAATGAGAGGGAATGCCTATTCAGTCTAAGGAAGCCCCTTAAAGTAATATACACTGCTACTACTTAAATGCTATTGAAATACACATAGCCATGTAGTCAGGTAAAACACAAAGAAGTTGAGAAATGTAATATTCACCTGATTGAAAATGAGAACGGATAAAAATGGAAGATTCTTTTTACTAAGGAACAAGAGGAGGATATACACCAGAAAACGAATAGCAGATTTATGGGTTCAGTTCAGTTCAGTCACTGAGTTATGTCCGACTCTTTGTAACCCCATGGACTACAGCATGCCAGGCCTCCCTGTCCATCACCAACTCCCAGAGTTTACTGAAACTAATGTTCATTGAGTCGGTGATGCCATCCAACCATTTTATTCTCTGTCGACCCCTTTTTCTCCTGCCTTCAATCTTTCCCAGCAATAGCGTCTTTCCCAGTGAGTCAGTTCTTTCCATCAGGTAGCCAATGTATTGGAGTTTCAGCTTCAGCATCAATCCTTCCAATAAGTATTCAGGAATGATTTCCTCCAGGGTGGACTGGCTGGATGCCCTTGTTGTCCAAGGGACTCTCAAGAGTCTTCTCCAACACCACAGTTCTAAAGCATAAATTCTTCCAAAATCAGCTTTCTCTATAATCTAACCCTCATATCCATACAGGACTACTGGAAAACCCATAGCTTTGAACAGATGGAGCTTTGTTGGCAAAGTAATATCTCTGCTTTTTAACATGCTGCCTAGTTTGGTCATAACTTTCCTTCCAAGGAGCAAACGTCTTTTAATTTCTTGGATGCAGTCACTATCTGCAGTGATTTTGGAGCCACCCCGCCACCCCACCCCACCCCCCCTCCACACAAAAAAAGAAATCTGTCACTGTTTCCAATGTTTCCCCATCTATTTGCCATGGAGTGATGGGATCAGATGCCATGATCTTAGTTTTCTGAATGTTGAGCTTTAAATCAACTTTTTCACTCTCCTCTTTCACTTTCATCAAGAGGCTCTTTAGTTCTTTGTTTTCTGCCATAAGGGTGTTGTATCTGCATATCTGAGATTATTGATATTTCTTCAGGCAATCTTGATTCCAGCTTATGCTTCATCCAGTCCAGCATTTATAATGATGTATTCTGTATATAAGTTAAATAAGCAGAGTGACAGTATGCAACCTTGATGTACTCCTTTTCTGATTTGGAACCAGTCTGTTGTAACATGTCCGGTTCTAACTGTTACTTCTTGACCTAAATACAGATTTCTCAGGAGGCAGGTAAGATGGTCTGGTGTTTCCATCACTTTAAGAACTTTCCATAGTTATTGCAATCCACACAGTCAAAGACTTTGGAATAGTCAATAAAGCAGAAGTAGATGTTTTCTGGAACTCTTGCTTTCTTAATGATCCAATAGATGTTGGCCATTTTATTTCTGATCCCTCTGCCTTTTCTAAATCCAGCTTGAACATCTGGAAGTTCACAGTTCTAATACTTTTGAAGCCTGGCTTGGAGAATTTTGAGAATTTGCAATTGTGTGGTAGTTAGAGAATTCTTTGGTATTACCTTTATTTGGGATTGGAATGAAAACACTTTTTCCAGTTGTGGCCACTGCTGAGTTTTCCAAATTTTTTAGCATTTTGAGTGCAGCACTTTCACAGCATCATCTTTCAGGATTTGAAACAGCTCAACTTTGAACCGTGGTGTTGGAGAAGACTCTTGAGAGTCCCTTGGACTGCAGGGAGATCCAACCAGTCCATTCTGAAGGAGATCAACCCTGGGATTTCTTTGGAAGGAATGATGCTAACGCTGAAACTCCAGTACTTTGGCCACCTCATGTGAAGAATTGACTCCTTGGAAAAGACTTTGATGCTGGGAGGGATTGGGGGAAGGAGAAGAAAGGGACGACAGAGGATGAGATGGCTCAATGGCATCACTGACTCGATGGACATGAGTCTGAGTGAAATCCGGCAGTTGGTGATGGACAGAGAGGCTTGGCGTGCTGAGATTCATGGGGTTGCAAAGAGTCAGACACGATTGAGTGACTGAACTGAACTGAACTGGAATTCCATCACCTTCACTAGCTTTGTTTGTAGTGATGCTTCCTAAGGCCCACTTGACTTCACATTCCAGGATATGTGGCTCTAGGTGAGTGATCACACCATAGTGGTTATCTGGGTCGTGATCTTTTTCATTGAGCTCTTCGCTGTAGTCTTGCCAGCTCTTCTTAATATCTTCTGCTTCTGTTTGGTCCCTATAATTTCTGTGCTATATTGTGCCCACTTTTGCATGAAAATTTCCCTTGGCATCTCTAATTTTCTTGAAGAGATGTCTAGTTTCTCCCATTCTGTTGTTTTCTGCTATTTCTTTGCATTGATCTCTGAGGAAGGCTTTCTTATCTCTCCTTGCTATTCTTTGGAAATCTGCATTCAAATAAGTGTATCTTTCCTTTTCTCCTATGCCTTTTGGTTCTCGTCTTTTCTCAGCTATTTGTAAGCCCTACTCAGACAACCATTTTGCCTTTTAGCATTTCTTTTTCTTGGGGATGGTCTTGATCCCTGCCTTTTCATAAAATATTACGAACCTCTGTCCATAGTTCTTCAGGCACTTTGACTATCATCTAATCCCTTAAATCTTTTTTTTTTTTTTTCACTCCCACTGTTTAATCATGAGATATAATTTAAGTCATACCTGAATAGTCTAGTGGTTTTCCCTACTTTCTTCAATTGAAGTCTGAATTTGGCAATAAGAAGTTCATGATCTGAGCCACAGTCAGCTCCCAGTTTTATTTCTGCTGACTGTATAGAGCTTCTCTATCTTTGACTGCAAAAATATAATCAATCTGACTTCGGTATTGATCATCTGGTGATGTCCATGTGTAGAGTCTTCTCCTGTGTGATTTGAAGATGGTGTTTTCTATGATGAGAATGTTCAATTGGCAATACTCTATTATCCTTTTCCCTGGTTCTTTCTGTACTCCAAGGCCAAATTTGCCTGTTACTCCAGGTATTTCTTGACTTCCTACTTTTGCATTCCAGACCCCTATAATGAAAAGGACGTTTTGAGTATTAGTATTGAGTATTAGTATTAGTTTTAGAAGTTCTTGTAGTTCTTCATCAGTTCAGTTCAGTTCAGTTCAGTCACTCAGTTATGTCCATCTCTTTGCAACCACAAAAATTGCAGCATGCCAGGCCTCCCTGTCCATCACCTCTCCCAGAGTTCACTTACACTCACGTCCATCAATTCGGTGATGCCATCCAGCCATCTCATCCTCGGTCGTCCCCTTCTCCTCATGCCCCCAATCCCTCCCAGCATCAGAGTCTTTTTCAATGAATCTACTCTTCACATGAGTTGGCAAAATTACGGGAGTTTCAGCTTAAGCATCATTCCTTCCAAAGAACACCCAGGGTTGATCTCCTTTAGAATGGACTAGTTGGAACTCTTTGCAGTCCAAGGGACTCTCAAGAGTCTTCTCCAACACCACAGTTCAAAAGCATCGATTCTTCGGTGCTCAGCCTTCTTCACAGTCCAACTCTCACATCCATACATGACCATTGGATAAACCATAGCCTTGACTAGACGGACCTTTGTTGGCAACGTAATGTCTCTGCTTTTCAATTTGCTATCTAGGTTGATCATAACTTTCCTTCCAAGGAGTAAGCGTCTTTTAATTTCATGGCTGCATTCACCATCTGCAGTGATTATGGAGCCCAAAAAATAAAATCTGAAACTGTTTCCACTGTTTGCTCTTTATTTCCCATGAAGTGATGGGACAAGATGTCGTGATCTTCGTTTTCTGAATGTTGAGTTTTAAGCCAACTTTTTCACTCTCCTCTTTCACTCTCCTCAAGAGGCTTTTTAGTTCCTCTTCACTTTCTGCCATAAAGGTGGTGTCATCTGCATGTATGAGGTTATTGATATTTCTCCCAGAAATCTTAATTCCAGCTTGTGCTTCTTCCAGTCCAGAGTTTCTCATGATGTACTCTGCAAAGAAGTTAAATAAGCAGGGTGACAATACACAACCTTGACGTACACCTTTTCTTATTTGGAACCAGTCTGTTGTTCCATGTCCAGTTCTAACTGTTGCTTCCTGACCTGCATACAGGTTTCTCAAGAAGCAGATCAGGTGGTCTGGTATTCCCATCTCTTTCAGAATTTTCCACAGTTTATTGTGATCTACACAGTCAAAGGCTTTGGCATAGTCAATAAAGCAGACATAGATGTTTTTCTGGAACTCTCCTGCTTTTTTCATGACCCAGCAGATGTTGGCAATTTGATCTCTGGCTCCTCCACCTTTTCTAAAACCAGCTTGAACATCTGGAAGTTCATGGTTCACGTATTTCTGAAGCCTGGCTTGGAAAACTTTGAGCATTCCTTTACTAGCATGTGAGATGAGTGCAACTATGAGGTAGTTTGAGCATTCTTTGGCACTGCCTTTCTTTGGAATTGGAATGAAAACTGACCTTTTTCAGTCCTGTGGCCACTGCTGAGTTTTCCAAATTTGCTGAAATATTGAGTGCAGCACTTTCACAGCATCATCTTTCAGGATTTGAAATAGCTCAACTGGAATCCCGTCACTTCCACTAGCTTTGTTTGTAATGATGCTTTCTAAGTCCCACTTGATTTCACATTCCAGGATGTCTGGATCCAGGTGAGTGATCATACCATCGGGATTATCTTGGTCATCAGAACTTTTTTGTAGAGTTCTTCCGTATATTCTTGCCACTTCTTCTTAATATCTTCTGCTTCTGTTAGGTCCATACCATTTCTGTCCTTTATCGAGACCATCTTTGCATGAAACGTTCCGTTGGTTTCTCTAATTTTCTTGAAGAGAGCTCTAGTCTTTCCCGTTCTATTCTTTTCCTCTGTTTTTTTGCATTGTTCGCTGAAGAAGGCTTTCTTATCTCTTCTTGCTATTCTTTGCAACTCTGCATCCAGATACTTAAATCTTTTCTTTTCTCCTTTGCTTTTCACTTCTCTTCTTTTCACAGCTATTTGTAAAGCCTGCCCAGACAACCATTTTGCTCTTTTGCATTTGTTTTCCATGGGGATGGTCTTGATTCCTGTGTCCTGTCCAATGTCATGAACCTCATTCCATAGTTCATCAGGCACTCTATCTATCAAATCTAGGCCCTTAAATCTATTTCTCACTTCCACTGTATAATCATAAGGGATTTGATTTAGGTCATATCTGAATGATCTAGTGATATTCCCTACTTTCTTTAAGTTTAAATTTGGTAATAAGGAGTTCATGATCTGAACCACAGTCAGCACCTTGTCTTGTTTTAGCTGACTGTATAGAGCTTCTCCATCTTTGGCTGTAAAGAATATAATCAATCTGATTTTGATGTTGACCATCTGGTGATGTCCATGTGTAGAGTCTTCTCTTATGTTGTTGGAAGAGGGTGTTTGCTATGACCAGTGCATTTTCTTGGCAAAATTCTATTAGTTTGCCCTGCTTCATTCCATATTTCAAGGCCAAATTTGCCTGTTACTCCAGGTGTTTCTTGACCTCCTGTTTTTGCATTCCAGTCGCCTATAATGAAAAGGACATCTTTTTTGGGTGTTAGTTCTAAAAGTTCTTGTAGGTCTTCATAGAACTGTTCAACTTTAGCTTCTTCGGCATTACTGGTTGGGGCGTAGACTTGGACAACTGTGATATTGAATGGTTTGCCTTGGAAATGAACAGAGATCATTTGGTCATTTTTGAGATTGCACCCAAGTACTCCATTTCAGACTCTTGTTGACCATGATGGCTACTCCTTTTGTTCTAAGGGATTCCTGCCCACAGTAGTAGATATAATGGTCATCTGAGTTAAATTCACCCATTCCAGTCCATTTTAGTTTGCTGATTCCTAGAATGTCAACGTTCACTGTAGTCATCTCCTGTTTGACCACTTCCAATTTGCCTTGATTCATGGACCTGACATTCCAGGTTCCTATGCAATATTGCTCTTTACAGCATCGGACCTTGCTTCTATCACCAGTAACATCCACAGCTGGTATTTTTGCTTTGGCTCCATCCCTTCATTCTTTCTGGAGTTATTTCTCCACTGATCTTCAGTAGCATATTGGACACCTACTGACCTGAGTAGTTCCTCTTTCAGTATCCTATCATTTTGCCTTTTCATACTGTTCATGGGGTTCTCAAGGCAAGAATGCTAAAGTGGTTTGCCAATCCCTTCTCCAGTGGACCACATTGTGTCAGACCTCTCCACCATGCCTGCCCATCTTGTGTTGCCCCATGGGCATGACTTAGTTTCATTGAGTTAGACAAGGCTGTGGTCCTAGTGTGATTAGAATGACTAATTTTCTGTGATTATGATTTCAGTGTGTCTGCCCTCTGATGCCCTCTTGCAACACCTACTGTCTTACTTGGGTTTCTCTTACCTTGGATGTGGGGTATCTCTTCACACTTATTCCAACAAAGTGCACCCGCTGCTCCTTACCTTGGATGAGGGGTATCGCCTCACTGCCACCCCTCCTTACCTTGAGCATGAAGTAACTTCTCTAGGCCCTCCTGTGTCCAGGCAGCCACTGGTGCTTGGACGTGAGGTTGCTCCTCTCAGCCCCTAGCCTCGGGCATGGAGTAGCTCGTCTCATCTGCTCCTGCGTTGTCACAGCCTGGCACTCTCGGCTGCTTCCCCTTACCTCGGACCTGGGGTAGCTCCTCTTGGCTGCTGCCCCTCAGGCATGGGGTCCTCCAGGCTTCTGCCCCTGACCTCAGACGTGGGATATGGAGCCACCCAATTCCAGCTTCTTCAGCACTACTGATTGGGGCATAGACTTGAATTACTATGATATTGAATGGTTTGTCTTGGAAATGAAAAAAGATCATTCTGGTTTTTTTGAGATTGCACCCAAGTACTGCATTTTGGACTCTTTTGTTGACTATAGTGGCTACCCCATTTCTTCTAAGGAATTCTTGTTCACAGTAGTGGACATAATGATTACCTGAGTTAAATTCACCCATCCAGTTCATTTTAGTTCACTGATTCCTAAAATGTCGATGTTCATTCTTGGCATCTCCTGTTTGGCCACTTCAAATTTGTCTTGGTTCATGGACCTAACATTCCAGGCTCCTATGTAATATTGCTCTTTACAGCATCGGACTTTACTTCCATCACCAGTCACGTCCACAGCTGGGTGTTATCTTTGCTTCGGCTCTATCTCTTCATTCTTTCTGAAGTTATTTCTCCACTCTTCTCCAGTAGCATATTGGGCACCACCGACCTGGGGAGTTCATCTTTCAGTGTCATACTTTTTTGCCCTTTCATACTGTTCATGGGGTTCTCAAGGCAAGAATACTGAAGTGGTTTGCCATTCCCTTCTCCAGTGGACCGCGCTTTGTCAGAACTCTCCACTATGACCCTTCGTTCTTGGGTGGCCCTACATGGCATGGCTCATAATTTCATTCAGTTAGACAAGGCTGTGGGTATTTCAACACTTATTTGTATTTCATCATTAATGTTCTTTTGTGTTGCAGGATCCAGTACAGAATACAGCATACCACTTAACTGCCATGTTTCTTTAGTCTTCTTAAATTAGTGACATTTTTTTTCTTTCCTTGTGTATCATGAACTTGACACTTGAAGAGTACTAATAAGGTATTTCATTGAAAGTGCTTCAGTTTGGCTTTATCTGATGGTTTCTCTTGATTAGACTGGGGCTATGGATTTTTTGTGAAATATGCCTGAAATGTGAATAATCCCTATAATGCATCATGTCAGGGAATTCATGATATAAAAATAACCTTTTCCTGGTGATGTTACACTTGATTACTTGGCTGTGGTGGTGGTGTCAAATTGCTTCATTATAAAGTTACAATATTTTCACTTTCCATGCTCTGCTCTTTGCAGGTGAGACAATAAACCCAGCTCATAGTAAGAGTGAGAGAAGTTAAACTCCATGTCCTTAAAGAAGGAATATAAAATAATCTGTATATGTTAAAATACCTCAATTTTTAATACACATTATGAAAAATCATGTTAAAATGTGCAAATATTATTACTTTCCTTCAAGCTCACTCACTAATTTTTTTATATTTATTTAAATACTTTCTTGTTGTTGTTCAGTTTCTCAGTCATGTCTGACTCTTTGAGACCCCATAGATTGCATGTAGCACACCAGGCCTCCCTGTTCTTCCCTATCTCCTGGAGTTTCTAAGTCTCATGTCCATTGAGTCGGTGATGCCATCTGACCATTTTATCCTCTGTTGTACCCTTCTCCTCCTGCCCTCAATTTTTCCAGCATCAGATTCTTAAGTGTCAACTCTTTACATCAGTTCAGTTCAGTTGCTCAGTCATATCCAACTCTTTGTGACCCCATGGACTACAGCATGCCAGTCTCCCCTGTCCATCACCAACTCACATCAGGTGCCTAAAATATTGGAGCTTCAGTTTCAGCATCAGACCTTCAAATGAATATTCTGGATTGATTTCCCTTAGGGTTGAATGATTTGATAACCTTGCTGTCCAAAGGACTCTCAAGAGCCTCTACAGCACTACAGTTGGAAGTCATCAGTTCTTCAGTGCTCAGCCTTTTTTTATTGTCCCATTCTTACATCTGTACTTGACCACTGGTAAAATCATAGCTTTGGCTATCTGGACTTTTGTAGCAAAGTAATTTCTCTGCTTTTTAATTTGCTGTCTAGATTTGTCATTGCTTTTCTTCCAAGTATCAAGCATCTGTTAATATCATGGCTGAAGTCACCATCTGCAGTGACTTTGGAGCCCAAGAAAATAAAGTGTGTCACTGTTTCTGTTGTTTCTCCATCTATTTGCCATGAAGTGATGGGGCCAGATGCCATGATCTATGTTTTTGAATGTTAAGTTTTAACATTTAAATAATTATTTATTTTAAAATAAGGTATTATATTCAATCCAATAGACCAAAATATTTTTTCAACTTATAAGCATATTAAAATTATTGATTATATGTTTTATATTCGTATACTAAGACTTTGAAATCCAGTGTGTAGGAACTAGCACATATCAATTTAGATTATTTCAAGTACTCAGTAGTCACATATGGATAGTGACTGCCTGTTTGGATGGAACAATCCCAAATATTTTCTTCTTTTCTTTTTTCAAAATTTAGATGCAATTCTTTACAATACTATATTAGTTTCAGGTGTACAGCAGAGTTATTCAAAAAGTTTATAGTTTATACCTCATTTAAAGTTACTATAAAATGCTGGCTATATTCCTTGTGCTGTATAGTTTCTACTGTGATTTATCCATTTTGTGTGTAGTAGTTTTTAACCCTTGGTGTCTTCCCAGGTAACTCAGCTAGTAAAGAATCCACTTGCAATGTAGGAGACCCTAGTTCAATTCCCAGGTCAGAAAGATCCTCTAGAGAAGGAATAGGCTACCCACTCCAGTTTTCAAGGTCTTCCCTGGTGGCTTAGATGGTAAAGAATCTGCCTGCAATGCACAAGACCTGGATTTTATCCCTGGGTTAGGAAGATCCCCTGGAGGAGGGCATGGCAACCCTTTCCAGTTTCTAACTCCTAATCCTCCACTCATATTTTCACCTCTCCCCTATGTTCCCCCACAGGTAACAATTAATTTTGTTCTCTAAATGTGTGAGTTTGTTTCTGTTTTGTTATATTCATTCATTCATTATTATTATTGTTTTTAAGATTCTACACATAGTGATAACATACTGTATTTCTCTTTCTCTGTCTGATTTTTTTCCCTAAGCATAATACCCTCCAGGTCAATCCATCTTATTTCATTCATTTTATGGCTGAGTAGTATTCCAGTGTGTGTGTGTGTGTGTGTGTGTGTGTCTAGACATATATACAAAAAATTCATTCAAGTTTTTCCATAAGCTGGATCTAGCAGAGCTTAGTTGTCTTTAACTTCACTCAAAACTATTTTGCTAGATTGTGTTGTGGGAGCTGTCATATTAATATGAATTTTTTAAAGTTATCAAACTTGGTGAATTTTTGTGTAGACATTTTACTATTGAAGGTGGAAGAAAAGAAGCAACTATTATGACATGTTATGCTTTATTATATCAAGAAAGATAAAAACTCAGGTGAAATGAAAATAAAATTGTGCAGTTTATAGAGAAGGTCCTATGACTGATTGAATGTGTTAAAAATTGTTTGTTAAATTTTGTGCTGAAGATTTCTAGTTGGACCATGCTCTATGGTCAGGTAGACCCGTTGGAAGTTGATAGCGATCTAATTGAGGCATTAACTGAGAACAACCAATCTTATACCTTGTGAGAGACAACCAAGATACTCAAAACATCTAAATCAACCAAAGGAAATCACTTGTACCAGCTTATGTTAATCACCTTCATCTTTGGATTCCAAAGAAGTTAAGTAAATACCGCTGGTAGCTTGATAGGGATTGCATTGAATCTGTAGATTGCTTTGGGTCGTATACTCATTTTCACTATATTGATTTTTCCAATCTATGAACATGGTATATTTCTCCATCTATTAGTGTCCCCTTTGATTTCTTTCACCAGTGTTTTATAGTTTCCTGTATATAGGTCTTTGGTTTCTTTAGGTAGATAGATTTCTAAGTATTTTGTTCTTTTCATTGCAATGGTGAATGGAATTGTTTCCTTAATTTCTTTTTCTACTTTCTCATTATTAGTGTATAGGAATGCAAGGGATTTCTGTGTGTTGATTTTATATCCTGCAACTTTACTATATTCATTGATTAGCTCTAGTAATTTCCTGGTGGAGTCTTTAGGGTATTCTATGTAGAGGATCATGTCATCTGCAAACAGTGAGAGTTTTACTTTTCTTTTCCAATTTGGATTCTTTTTATTTCTTTTTCTGCTCTGATTGCTATGGCCAAAACTTCCATAACTATGTTGAATAGTAGCAGTGAAAGTGGGCACCCTTGTCTTTTGCTGACTTTAGGGGAAATGCTTTCAATTTTTCACTATTGAGGATAATGTTTGCTGTGGGTTTGTCATATATAGCTTTTATTATGTTGAGATATATTCCTTCTATTCCTGCTTTCTGGAGAGTTTTTTATCATAAATGGATGTTGAATTTTGTCAAAGGCTTTCTCTGCATCTATTGAGATAATCATATGGGTTTTATTTTTCAATTTGTCAATGTGGTGAATTACAATGATTGATTTGCAGATACTGAAGAATCCTTGCATCCCTGGGATAAAGCCCACTTGGTCATGGTGTATGATCTTTTTCATGTGTTGTTGGATTCTGATTGCTAGAATTTTGTTAAGGATTTTTGCATCTATGTTCATCAGTGATATTGGCCTGTAGTTTTCTTTTTTTGTAGCATCTTTGTCAGGTTTTGGTATTAGGGTGATGGTGGCCTCATAGAATAAGTTTGGAAATTTACCTTTCTCTGCAATTTTCTGGAAGAGTTTGAGTAGGATAGGTGTTAGCTCTTCTCGAAATTTTTGGCAGAATTCAGCTGTGAAGCCATCTGGACCTGGGCTTTTGTTTGCTGGAAGATTTCTGATTACAGTTTCAATTTCCGTGCTTGCGGTGGGTCTGTTAAGATTTTCTACTTCTTCCTTGTTCAGTTTTGAAAAGTTGTACTTTTCTAAGAATTTGTCCATTTCTTCCACATTGTCCATTTTATTGGCATATAATTGATGATAGTAGTCTCTTATGATCCTTTGTATTTCTGTGTTGTCTGTTGTGATCTCTCCATTTTCATTTCTAATTTTATTGATTTGATTTTTCTCCCTTTGTTTCTTGATGAGTCTGGCTAATGGTTTGTCAATTTTATTTATCCTTTCAAAGAACCAGCTTTTGGTTTTATTGACCCAGCAATACCGCTGCTGGGCATACACACCGAGGAAACCAGAATTGAAAGAGACACGTGTACCACAGTGTTCATCGCAGCACTGTTTATAATAGCCAGGACATGGAAACAACCTAGATGTCCATCAGCAGATGAATGGATAAGAAAGCTGTGGTACATATACACAATGGAGTATTACTCAGCCATTAAAAAAAATACATTTGAATCAGTTCTAATGAGGTTGATGAAACTGGAGCTGATTATACAGAGTGAAGTAAGCCAGAAAGAAAAACACCAATACAGTATACTAACACATATATATGGAATTTAGAAAGATGGTAATGATAACCCTCTATGTGAGACAGCAAAAGAGACACAGATGTATAGAACGGACTTTTGGACTCTGTGGGAGAGGGAGAGGGTGGGATGATTTGGGAGAATGGCATTGAAACATGTATACTATCATGTAAGAAATGAATCGTCAGTCTATGCTCGATACAGGATACAGGATGCTTGGGGCTAAAGCATGGGAATGATCCAGAGAGATGATATGGGGTGGGAGGTGGGAGGGGGGTTCAGGATTGGGAGCTCATCTTTACCTGTGGTGGATTTATTTCAATGTATAGTAAAAACAACACAGTATTGTAAAGCAAAATAAAATAAAAATAAAGAAGTTAAGCAAGAAAAAAAAAAAAAAGAAAAAACTTCCTGACCTTATTTCTGTATGCAATTCTCTACTTAAACATAATGAAAACATTGTATTTTTAGAAAAAGTTGTGATGGAAGATTAAAAGTGGATACTGTACAATAATGTGGAACAGGAGATATCATGGGAAAGTGAAATGAACCACAACCAACCACACCAAAAGCCAGTCTTCTCCAAAGAAGATTATGTTGTGTATATGGTGGGATCCGAAGGGAGTCTTCTGTCATTTGCTCCTTCTGATAAACCAAATAATTAATTCCAACAAGGACAGCTTCCAATTAGACCAACTGAAAGCAGCACTCAGCGAAAAGCACTTGGAATTAGTCAATAGAAAACCCATAAACTTCCATCAGGATAATGCAAGACCTATGTTTCTTCAATAACCAGGCAAAAGCTGCTGAAGCTTGGCTGGGAAGTTCTAATTCATCCACCATATTCACCAGACATTGCATCTTTGTGTTTCCATTTATTTTGGTCTTAACAAAATTATCTTAATGGAAAAATTTTCAGTTCCCTGGAAGACTATAAAAGGCATCTGGAAAAGTTCTTGGCTCTGAAACATAATAAGTTTTGGAAAATTAAAGCTGCCTGAAAAATGGCAGAATATCATGGAACACAAAAGTGAATAGATTCTTCAAGGTCTTCGGTGAAAATTAAAAATATGTATTTTATTTTTACTTAAAAACCAAAGAAACTTTTTGCTCAACCCACTATATGCCTATGTAACATCTTCTTTATTCATGTATCTGTTGATAGACATTTAGGTTGCTTCAATATCTTGGCAGTTGTAAATAATGCTGCTATGAATGAATTGGTGCTTTGAATACTTTTCCAATTAGCACTTTTGTTTTCCTCAGGTATATATCCAGTATTGATATTGTTAGATAATATAGTAGGTCTATTTTTAGATCTTGAGGAATTTCTAGACTGTTTAACACAGTGGCTGCACCAATTTATATTCCCACTATCAGTGTACAAGTATTCCCTTTCCCCACATTGTTGCCCATATTTGTTTTTTGTGGTCTTTTTGATACTAGCCATTCTGAAACATGTGAGGTGCTCTCTTGTGATTTTGATTTCCATGTCTTTGATGATTAGTAATGTTTGCATCTTTCCATATGTCTTCTTTGGAAAATGTCTATCCAGGTCTTCTGTCCATTTTTAAATCAGATTTTATTTTTTTATGTTAAATTATATCAGTTCATATATTTTGGGTATTAATCCTTTTATCAATCACAGCATTTGAAAATATCTTCTCCCTTTCAGTGTGGGAAGATCTCCTGGAGAAGGGAAAGGCTACCACTCCAGTAGTCTGGCCTGGAGAATTCCACATATTGTATAGTCCATGGGGTCACAAAGAATCAGACACAACTCAGTGACATATCAGTAAATATATTTGAGGTATTAATCCTTTTATCAATCACAGAGTTTGAAAATATTTTCTCCCTTTCATCAGTTTATATTTTTATTTTGTTGATGGTGTCCTTAGGTGTGCAAAAGCTTTTAAGTTCCACTAGGTTCCATTTGTTTAATTTCCTTTTGCTTCTTTTGATTAAGGAGACAAATCCCAAAAGATATGATTTGCTATGATTTATGTCAAAGAGTGTTCTGATGACATTTTCTTGTAATTCTAAAACTTTTACAGTCCCAGGTCTTAAATTTGGGTCTTTAACACATTTTGAGTTCATTTTTTTATATGGCATAAGAAAATGTTCTAATTTCTTTCTTTTACATGTAACTGTCCAATTTTCCCAAGACCACTTGTGGAAATAATTATCTTTTCCTTATTATATATTCTTGTCTCCTTTGTCATAGATTAATTGACCACAAGTACATGGGTTTTTTTTTCTGATCTTATTCTGCTCCATTGATCTACATGCCTGTTTCTGTGCCAGCACCATACTGATTACAATACTCCAAATTCAGGGAGTATATAAATACCTTCTGTTTTCATTTTTCTCAGGATTGTTTTGGTTATGTGTGTTCTTTGGATTTCGAAAACAAGAAAAAATTGAAATTATTTGTTCTAGTTCTGGAAAAATGGCATTTTAATTTTGATACAGATTGCATAGAATCGGCATTTTGCTTTGCATAGTAGGGTCATTTTAACAATATTGATTCTTCCAACCCAAGAAAATTTCATATCTTTCCATCTGTTTGTATCATCCTCAATTTCTTTCAATTTCTTTCATCAGCGTTATAGACTCAGAGTATGAGTCTTTTGCCTTTTTAGTTAGATTTGTTCCTAAGTATTCTATTCTTTTTAATGGAATTTTAAAGAGGATTGTTTAATTTTTGTGACAGTTAGTTGTTAGACTTTAGAACTGAAACAGATTTTTGTGTATTCATTTTGTATGCTATAACTTTACCAAATTTGTTAAAGAGCTGCTGTTTGTGGTTGGTATCTAGTATTTTCAATATACAATATTATGTCATCTTCAAACAGAGACAGATTTAATTCTTCCTTTCTAATTTGAATTCTTTTTCTTTGTCTTATCTGATTGCTGTGGTTGCTGCTGCTGCTGCTAAGTCGCTTCAGTTGTGTCCGACTCTGAGACCCTATCGACGGCAGCCCACCAGGCTCCCATGTCCCTGGGATTTTCCAGGCAAGAACACTAGAGTGGGTTGCCATTTCCTTCTCCAATGCATGAAAGTGAAAGTGAAGGAGCTCAGTCGTGTCGAACTCTTTGCAAACCCATGGATTTCAGCCTACCAGACTCCTCCGTCCATGGGATTTTCCAGGCAAGAGTACTGAAGGGGGTTGCCATTTCCTTCTCCAAGACTACTGTGGTTAGGACTTCCAAAACTGTGTTGAATAAAAGTGGTGACAATGAGCATCCTTGTCCTGTTCCTGATTATAGAGAAAATGCTTTCAACTTTCCATATTGAGTATTCTTTTAGCTGTGAGTTTGTCACATGTGTGCATGCTAAGTGACTTCAATTTTGTCTGACTCTTTGCGACTTTATGGACTGTAGCCTACCAGGCTCCTCTATCCATGGAATTCTCCAGTCAAGAATAGTTGAATGGGTTGTCATGCCCACCTCCAGGGGTCTTCCCAATGCAGGGATCAAACCTGCATCCCTTATATCTCCTGCATTGGCTGTTATGTTCTTTACTACTAACACCACCTGGGAAGCCACATGAGTTTGTCACATATGGCCTCTATTATGTTGAAAAGCATTCTCTCTATACCCATTTTGTTGATACTGTTTCTTATAAATGGATGAAATACTTTTTCCTGCATCCATTATGATGATCATATCATTTTCATTATTCAGTTTTTGAATGTGATGTATCATATTGATTAATTTATTGATTTTGAAATGTTTCATTTCTTGAATCCCAGGGATGAATCCACTTGACTACAATGCATGATCTTTTTAATGCATTGTTGGACTCAATTTGCTAATATTTTGTTGAGGATTTTTGCATCTATATTCATAAATGATGGCCTATAATTTTCTTTTCAGTGTGGTATCTTTGTCTGGTTTTGGTATCAGTATGAGACTGGCCTCATAGAATGAGTTTAAAAGTGCTCTTTCCTCTGCAATTTTTTTGAAATAGTTTCAGAAGTAGAGGGGTTAACTCTCATCTAAATATTTGCCAGAATTCATTAGTGAGACTATTCTGTGAAAAACTTTTGTTGCTGGGAGTTTTATTTTTTGAAATAATTAATTCAATATCATTACTGGTAATTGGTCCGTTCATATTTTTTATTTCTTCCTGGTTTAGTCTTGGAAGATTTTATATTCCTAGGAATTTGCCAGTTTCTTCTAGGTTGTCCATTTAGTTGGCATATTGCTGTTAATAGCAGTCTCTTATGATTCTTTATATTTCTATGGTGTCAATTGCAACTTCATTTTTATTTATGATTTTATTATTTTGGACCTCTATCTTCCTTTTCCTTGATAAGTGTGGTTTATCAGTTTTGTCTATCTTTTCAAGGAACCGTCTTATCTTTGTTCATCTTTTCAAGTGTTCTTTTAGTGTTAGCCATTTTGTAGCATGCTATTTGGCCTTGACATGCTTGTGTTTCTTGCAGGGTTTTTCTTTCTTTCTTTCTTTCTTTCTTTTTTTTTCTGGTACTTTATTTCTAGTCTTATAGTTTTGATTGGAAAAAAAGCTTGATATGAATTCAACTTTTCTCAAGTTTATTGAGATTTGTTTTGTGGCCTAACATGTGATTTACCCTGGGATTGTATATATTAATTTTAGCTTATTTAGTGTGTTATTTAGGGCCAGGTACTCCTTACTTATTTTCTGTCTGGATGATATGTCAATTGGTGTGAGTAGAGTATACAAGTCTCCTACTATTATTGCACTATTTATTACCAGTTTATTCTTTTATGTCTGTTAATATTTTCTTTATAAATTTAGATAAACACGTTTAATGAGTAGATATTTATAAATGGAATATCTTATTTTTGGATTTATCCTTTCATCATTATGTAATGTTCTTTTTTGTCTATTATTATAATCATTGTTTTAAAGTCTATTTTGTTTGATATAAAGGTTGGTGCCCCAGCTTGCTTCACATTTTCATCTGCAAGGATGAATATTTCATCCCTTGATTTATGCCTGTGTGAGTCTTTAGATCTGAAGTGAATTTCTTGCAGACAGCACCTAAAAGTTCTTGTTTTGGATCTATTTAGCTATTCTATATCTTTTGATTGAAGCATTTAGTCCACTTACATTTTAAAGTAATTATTGATAGGTATATACTTATGGTTAATTTGTTAAATTTTTAGGATTATTTTATTATTCTATTTTTTCTTATTTTGTTCTCTTACCTTCTGACTTCATAACTGCTTTTAATGTTATTTGCCATGAAGCGATGGGACTGGATGCCATGATCTTAGTTCTTTGAAAGTTGAGTTTTAAGGTCCCATCACTTCAAGACAAATAGATGGGGAAACAATGGAAACAGTGAAATACTTTATTTTCTTGGGCTCCAAAATCACTGCAGATAGTGACTGCAGCCATGAAATTAAGATGCTTGCTCCTTGGAAGAAAAGCTATAACCAATTTAGACAGCATATTAAAAAGCAGAGACATTAGTGTGCCCAAAAAGGTCCATCTAGTCAAAGCTATGTTTTTTTCCAGTCATGTATAGATGTGAGTGCTGGACCATAAGGAAAGCTGAGCATCAGAGAGCTGATGCTTTTGAACTGTGGTGTTGGAGAAGACTAATGAGAGTCCCTTGGATAGCAAGGAGATCAAACCAGTCAATCTGAAAGGAAATCAGTCCTGAGTATTCATTGGAAGGACTGATGTTGAAGCTGAAGTTCCAGTACTCTGGCCACCTGAAATGAAGAACTGACTCATTGGAAAAGACCCTGCTTCTGGGAAAGATTGAATGCAGGAGAAGACGGGGACGACAAAGGACGAGATTGTTGGATGGCATCACCAACTCGATGGATGTGAGTTTGAGCAAGCTCCAGGAGTTGGTGATGGACAGGGAGGTCTGGCATGCTTCAGTCCAAGAGTCACAAAGAATCAGACATGACTGAGTGACTGAACTGAACTAAACTTTAGTGTTGTATTTGACTTTCTTTTGTTTTTTGCATGTGCATCTAGTTTACATTTCTGGTTTGCAGTTACCATGAGGTATATATATATATATATATATGTGTGTGTGTGTGTGTGTGTGTAATCTCTCTCTCTCTGTGTGTGTATCTATCTATATTTTATATATATATATATATATATATATATATATATATATATATACAGAGAGAGAGAGAGAGAATTTTAAGCTACCAATTTTTTAATTTCAAATTCATTTTTAAAGTTCTGCAATTTACTCCCAGCTCTAGCCCCTCATAATGACAGTTTTTGATACAATATTTTTCGTCACTTTGTTTTCTATATTCTTTAACTACTTATTGCAGATTCAGATGATTTTGCTCTTTTTTTATTTTAACTTTTTTGTTAGTTTTGTAAGTGGTTGATTTACTACCTTTACTGTGTATTTTCCTGTATCAATGAGCTTTTACTTTTCATAATTTCTACGTTTCTGGCTGTGGCCTTTACTTTGCTTAGATGAGTCCCTTAAACAACAGACTGGTTCCAAATAGGAAAAAAAGCACATCAAGGCTGTATATTGTCACCCTGCTTATTTAACTTATATGCAGAGTACATCATGAGAAATGCTGGGCTGGAAGAAGCACAAACTGGAATCAAGATTGCCGGGAGAAATATCAATAACCTCAGAATGCAGATGACACCATCCTTATGGCAGAAAGTGAAAAACTAAAGAGCCTCTTGATGAAAGTGAAAGAGGAGCATGAAAAAGTCGGCTTAAAGCTGAACATTCAGAAAACTATGATCATGGCATCCGGTCCCATCACTTCATGGCAAATAGATGGGGAAACAGTGGCTGACTTTATTTTGTCTGGGCTCCAAAATCACTGCAGATGGTGATTGCAGCCATGAAATTAAAAGATGCTTACTCCTTGGAAGGAAAGTTATGACTAACCTAGACAGCATATTGAAAAGCAGAGACATTACTTTGTCAACAAATGTCTGTCTAGTCGAGGCTATGGTTTTTCCACTGGTCATTTATGGATGTAAGAGTTGGGCTATAAAGAAAGCTGAGTGCTAAAGAACTGATGCTTTTGAACTGTGGTGTTGGGGAAGAATCTTGAGAGTCCCTTGGACTGCAAGGAGATCCAACCAGTCCACTCTAAAGGATAGTCCTGGGTATTCATTGGAGGGACTGATGTTGAAGCTGGAACTCCAATATTTAGGCCACCTTATGTGAAGAGCTGACTCATTTGAAAAAATCCTGATGCTGGGAAAGATTGAGAGCAGGAGGAGAAGGGAACAACAGAGGATGAGACGGTTGGATGGCATCACCTACTCAATGGACATGGATTTGGCTGGACTCTGGGGTTTGATGATGGACAGGGAGGCCTGGTGTGCTGCAGTTCGTGGGATTGCAAAGAATCGGACCTGACTGAGTGACAACTGAACTGAACATTTCTTGTAAAGCTGATTTACAGGTGCTGAAATGTTTAACTTTGGCTTTAGATTTTGGTCTCTCCTTCAAATTTGAATGAATGCTGTGATATGTAGTATATCCTTGATTGTAGTTGTTGTTGTTTTTCCTTTGATTTACTTTAAATATATAGTGCCACTCTTTTATGTTCTGCAGAATTTCTGATGAAAAAAATTAGCTAATAGTCTTATGGGAGATTTCTTGTGCATAACTTGTTGCTTTTCCCTTGCTATTTTTAATATTCTCTCTTTATCTTTAATTGTTTGCCTTTTTAGTTACAATGTGTCAGCATCATCTTATTTGAGCTGATCTTTTTTAGAGCTCTCTGTTGGTTGGTCTAGATGTCTGTTTCCTTTCCCAGGTTAGGAAATTTTCAGCTATTGTACCTACCCTTTTCTCTCATCTTATTCTGGCACTCCCATAATGCAAATATTACTATGCTTGATGCTATCACATGTGTCTCTTAAACTATCCTTTCTCTCTCTCTTTCTCTCTTTTTTTTCCTTTTGTCTTTTTTTTTTTTTTTTTTCTGGCCAGCTTCAGTGATTTCCACTATACTGTCTTCCAGCTCTAGGTTCTATTCCTCTGTACCAGCAAGTTACTGAAAATTCCTTTTAGTGTATTTTTTTATTTCAGTTATTGTATTATTTATCTGTTTAATATTTGTATTTTTTAAATCTTTCTCAAAAACTGCTAGCTTCTATCTCTGCTCACTTATTCTTCTCCTGAGTTCTCTGATCATCTTTGTGATTACCCTGAATTCCTTACTGGACAGATTTCCTATCTCTACTTTATTTAATTCTTCTTTCTAGGTTTCATTTTGTTTTTTTCATTTGGAGCATGTTCATTCGTTGCTTCATTTTGCCTGATTTGCTGTTTTCATTTCGTTATGTCTGATAGTTTGGTTACATTTCTCTTTGTCTGATATCTTGATTAAAAGTTCATAGGAGAAATTGCCTTTTACAGGATATGTCTTATGCACTCCCCTCTGGTCAGAAACACTATATTCTGATAGGGTTGGGGCCCAAGACTAATAAGTTAGAGGGAAATTCCAGTATGGTGTTTTCCAGCATCAGTATCTATCTGGGAGAATGAATTTCCAAGGATGGCTGCCACCAGTGTCTGTGTTTCCAAGGTGAGCTGCCGTTGCCTCCTGCCTCTCCGTGAGGTTCCCCAAGATCAGCAGCTGTGTCTAACTCAGGCTCCTTTCAAATTACTGCTTCTGCCCTGGGTCACAGAGTATGTTAGATTTTTGTGTGCCCTTTAAGTGTAGAGCCTCTAGTTCCCACAGTCCTCTGGGCCACATGAAAATAAACCCTATTGGCCTTCAAAGTCAAACATTCTGGGGACTTGTCTTCCCAGTGCAGGAATCCAGGGCTGGGGAACCTGATGTGGGGTTCAGAATCCTTGTTTCTTGAGGAGAAACTCTGTGATTGTAATTATTCTCCCTTTGTGGGATGCCCACCGGAGGGTATGTGTTTTGACTGCACCATAAGCCTGCACTCCCCCACCCCCCCGACACTTGTTGTAAGTTCCTACTTTAGATTTTTATCTATAGAAGGTGTTTTCTAGTAGATCCTCACCTTTCTCATTAATATTGCTCTGTAAGAAGGTGTCCATGATAAAAGGTGAGCTAAGTATCTTTGTACTCCACCATCTATGCCAAAATCCAAAAATATCATTTCACTTACTAATTTTAGATTTTGACAGTTAATCTTGCTTACAATAACTATTACTCTGCTGTTTCAGTAATATTTTCTATTTGTCTCATTTCTTTTACACTTACTTATTGATAGTTTTCTAGGAGGAAGTTCACATGCAGTTATTACTTAAACATCATTAAATATTTAATTGTTACTCAATCATTAATTTATTTAAGTATGCTTGTTTTGTTTGTTGTTTAGTGACTAAGTTATGTCCAACTCTTCTGTGACACCATGGACTGTAGCCCACCATGTACCCTGTACCCTACATGTACCATGTAGCCTACCAGTCTTTTCTGTCCGTGGCATTTCCCAGGCAAGAATACTGGAGTAGGTTGTCATTTCTTTTTCCATCGGATATTACCAACCCAGGGATAAAACCCATGTCTCCTACATCGGCAGGCAGTTTCTTTACCACTGAGTCACCAGGGAAGACTTTTATATAAGTTCTGTATATTTAATTTATCATTTAATAGTTTCCACATTTATTTTATTGCTTAAATTATTGTTGCTTTAGCCATTGGAAGTTCTCCAGAGTGTCTTCTGTGTCCTTTTGATAGAACTTGCTTTTTTCCCTTAACTTTCGGAAAGTTACTAGCAGATGCTCCAGAATTGTCTGACATTTTCTCTGTTTCACTCTAGAGTTAGTCATTTTTGGCTTCTTTATCCAGACATTGTTATTTAGAAATCAATATCTGAGCTTGGGATGTATTTTTACTACATAAGTGTCATTGCTTCTAGTCTCTTTCAGTGGACAATGATAAAACATATATGTATGACTATATGTCATTACATTCACACCATAATCTAGCAATACAAAGTTCCTTATAGTCTTCTGTTCATGCACTTATTTATTTATTTATTATTTTTGGGTAGGCTGGGCCTCCATTGTGGTGCATGAACCCTTTCTTGCTTTGCATGGAGGTTTTCTCTATTTGTGGAGAGTGGAGACTATTCACTATTTGTGGAGCACAGGCTCTAGGGTGTGTGGGCTTCAGTAACTGCAGTGCACAGGCTCAGCAATTACAGCTTGAAGGTTCTAGAATGCTCGCTCAGTAATTGTGGTACACAGTCTTCGTTGTCCTGTGGCATGTGAAATCTTAGTTTCCAGACCAGGGATTGAACTCTTGTGCCTGCATTGGCAAGGAGATTCTTAGCCACTGGACCACCAGGGTAGGGCCTACCCATGTTTACTTGGAAATTACTTCTCCAAAATGAGAAAATTACTCTTGCTGTCAACAAATTGCTTATTTGTTGATTTGCAGGTAAAACAATATTAGAATTAGTAACATATCCCTCTCTGAAAGACAAATTTACCTCTAAGAATACAGTGTATATGTGCATTTATTTTTTTTTTTCATTTATCCTTACAGTATCCAGTTAAAATAGTGTTTACTAAACTTAGTTCATCTGATCCCCTGCCCTGCGCCCCACACAATCTCTTCAGTCAAATAATGCTATACATTTGCAATACAGTTAGATTCATGTCACTGTCAGCATTCTGTTCTAGGCTTCACGACAGCAATCCAGTGATTTGCTTTTATTTCTATATATTAAGTTTCACTGTTTATGGTGTACAATTCTAAGAGCACTGACAAATACATGGAAGAGAAGGAAGAAAAGTTCTCCCACCATCTAAAATCCCTCTGTGGCCCTAATTTTATTCCAACCTGACAACATTAATCTGTTATCCTTCCCTAAAGCTCTGCCATTTTCAGAATGTTATACAAATGGAATAACGCAGTATATAGTATTTTGAGTTTGATTTCATTCACTTTAAAAAGTGCACTTATAACTCATTTGTGTTTTTGTGTGAATCAATAGCTCTGTTTTATTATTGAGTAGCATCTCATTATAGAGACACACAATAGTCTGTGTACTCATTTCATCTGTGGAAATAATGTTTTCCATTTGAAGAATTATGAATAGAGCTAGTGAAATATTTTCACACATACTTGAACATAAGTTCTCATTTTTTCATAGGAACTTGCTAGAAGAAGTTGAAAGCGAAATTAAAAGTCACTTAGTCGAGTGCAACTCTTTGCAAACCCATGGACTGTATAGTCCATGGAATTCTCCAGACCAGAATATTGGAGTGGGTAGCCATTCCCTTCTCCAGGGGATCTCCCCAACCCAGGGATCAAACCCAGGTCTCCCACATTGCAGGCAGATTCTTAACCAGCTGAGCCACCAAGAAAGCCCAGAAGAAGTTAAAGTGGGTTATATGGCAATCATACATTTAAAAATTTTAAGAAACTGTCAAACTGACCTTTTTTTTTTTTAATTTTTAAAAATCTGGCTGTTCTGAGCAGCTTGCAGGATCTTAGTTGCCCCACCAGGGATTGAACTTTTACCCTTGGCACTGAAAACCTGGAACTCCTAATCACTGGACCACCAGGGAATTTCCCTGTCAAACTTATATTGTTTGAAAAATATATTTATATAATATATTTGTATATATTTGACATATACTCATATAATTTTGTCTTCCCATCAGCAATTAATGAGTTTCTCTTATTTTCTTGCCAGCATTTCATATTCAAAGTGTTTTTGATACTAACGATACTCATAAGTGGGTAGTAGTATCTTACTATAGCTTTAATTTGCCTATTCCTAATATTTAATGATGTAGAGCAATTTTATATACTTATTTTCCATTTATATATCTTCTTGGCTGAAAAAATTGTTCAGATCTTTTGCCTGCTTTTAAAAGTTTGATTATTTCCTTAGTTTTGAGTTATAAGAGCTCTGTATATAGGCCCATTATCAGAAATGCGATTTATAGTTAAATGTGTGACATGCCTTACAATTTTCTTAACAGAGCAAACATTTCTTTTTATTTCTGTAAATTTCAGTGTGCAATTTTTTTTTCTCTTATGAATCTTATTTCTGATGCTATATGCATCATAACCAAATCTAAGCTTGCTAAGATTTTCTGATATACTTATTTTTAACTTTTACATTTAGAACTATGAACTGTTTTAACTTAATTTTGCATAAGTTAAAGCAGGTTCCATCCCTGGGTGGGGAAGATTACATGGAAGAGGAAATGTCAACCCACTCCAACATTCTTGCCTGGAAAATTCCATGGACAGAGGAGCCTGGTGGGTTACAGTCCATGGGGGTCACAAAGAATTGGATGCGACTGAGCACACACACTTTAAGACATGTGTTTCAAGGCTTTTTAAAAATTTATTTTATTTCTCTCCTTGCAATGCCTAAGACTTTCAATAAGGTGTCTAATATGAGTCATGATATTTTTACTCTGTTCCTGTATTAAGGAGAAGTTAGCTCTGGATATCTTGGTTTTTGTTATTTGAATTATATTTGTTATGTTCAGGAAGCCTATTCTATTTGTAATTTTCTGAGAGTTTTTATCATAAATATTATTGTTCTTGTTCAATGCTAAGTCATGTCAGACTCTTTGAAACCTCATGGACTGCAGAATGCCAGGCTTTTCTATCCTTCACTGTCTCCAAGAGTTTGCTTAAATTCATGTCCACTGAGTTGGTGATGACATCCAACTATCTCATCCTCTGACACTCCCTTCTCTGCTGGATTTATTTATATGCTTTGTCTGCATCTGGTGATATATTCATTTAGTTTTACTTGTTTAACCTGTGTCTATGGTGGGAAGATCCCCTGGAGAAGAGAAAAGCTAACCACTCCAGTATTCTAACCTGGAGAATTCCATGGACTATATAGTCCATGGGGTCACAAAGAGTCGGACATGACTGAGTGACTTTCACTTTCAATTTATGGTGAATTTTATTAATTTTTTTAATTAATTGCTTTTTTAAAAATATTGGTCTAGTCTTATTAATAGAATGAACTTCAGTAATGATATGTTATCTTCGCATGTATTGTTGGGTTCAATTTGCTAAAATTTATTGAGTATCCTATGTATCAGTGAAGGACCTTGGACTTTATTCTCCTTTATGGTACTGTCTTTACCAAGATTTTTTAAAAGGGGGATGATGATAATAATGAGCAGAAAGAGGTTCTCTCTTTAGCTTTCTGGAAGAGCTCATTTAGAATCAATACTTTTTTTTTTTTTTTTTTTCCCTTAAATATTCAGGAGAACTCCTCAGTGACATTTCTGGATCTTTTAATTTATTTGTGAATAGTTTTAGCTATAAATTTAATTTATTTAGTAGACATAGAATATCTAGGTTAGTTACTCATTATGAGTGAGACTTGATAGTTTATATCTTTCAAAGAGTGGACTTTATTATCCAATTTATGTTCATAAGTTATGGCATTTTCCCCTCATTATTATTGTAATATTTTATCTAATCTATAATGAAGTTCCTTTTTTTCTTATGATATTCGTGACTTCTGATTTCTCTCATTTTTTTCTTGATCGATTTCACAACAAATTTTTTAATTTTGTTGACTTTACAAGAAATAAGTTTTTGGGTATCATAGAGTTCCTTCACTGATTATCTCCTTTTAATTTCACTGATTTCTGTCCCCACCCCAATTTGTATGCTTTTCTTTTGTTTATTTTGTTTTACATTTTCTAGTCTCTTAGGGTAGAAGCATAGGCTACCAATTTTAGATTTTTATTTCTTTTAAAAAAAATTCCTTTTGGAGTATACTTGATTTACAATGTTGTATTAGCTTTGGGTATATAGCAAAAGGAATCAATTATATGAATACATATAAACACTCTATTTTAGGTTATTTTCCCATAAAGGCCATTACAGAGTACTGAGCAGAGTCATCTATGCTATACAGAAGGTCTTTATTAGTGATCTATTTTATACATAGTAGTGTGTATATATCAATTCCAGCCTCCCAATTTAGCCCCCTCCTCTCTAATTTACTTAACTTGGTATGATAATCTTTAGATTAATTTTTGTTGCTGCAAAGTGGCATACTTTCTTTATTTTTTATGGCTAAATTATATTCCATTGCATATATGTACCAAATCTTCTTTATACATTCCTCTGTTGACAGGCATTTAGTTTCCTTACACATCTTGGCTGTGGTAAACTGGTTCAGAAAAAACTGGGATGCATGTATCTTTTCAAATTATGGCTTTCTCTGGATATATGCCCAGAAGTGGGACAGCTGGATCATTTCGTTGCTCTATTTTTAGTTTTTTTAAGGAATCTCCACTATTCTCCATAGTGGATGTACCAATTTACATTCCCACCAACAGTGTAGGAAGGTTTACTTTACTTCACACCTTCTCCAGCATTTACTGTTGTAGATTTTTTTGATGATGGTCTTGAAATTTTATTTCTAATAAAATTAAGAGCATTTAATTTTAACAGTCTTAAATTTAACTGTTTAAACTTTGATGTTCATATGTTTCTTATTGTTTGGAATACTTTATCAGTCCAATATCTTTTTTCTGGTGTTTCTTCTTCTTCTTCTTCTTCTTTTTTTATTGCACTAAGTTGTGTCCAACTCTTGTTATTCCATGAACTTTAGCCTTCCCGTCTCCCTTGTCTATGGGATTCTCCAGTCAAGAATAACGCAGGGGGGTGTCATTTCCTTCCGAGTGGAACTTCCTGACCCAGGAATTGAACCCATGTCTCCCATACTGTTGGCAGATGCTTACTGACTGAGTTACATGGGAAGACCTTTCTTCTGCTAAATCAGTTTTAAATCTTACTGCTATACTTTAATATGGTTTTAATGGTTCTCTCTCTCTCTCTCTCTCTCTCATTTTTTTGTTTAATATTCTCTCTTTGTTTTGGGGTTCTGGAATTTTACTAATTATATGTATCCTATTTATTCTTCTTGGGGATTGTAGTACTTTTTAATGGCATGATTTGAAGTTATTTTTGATTTTGAACATTCTCCAGCATTTTCTCTTCAAACATTGTTTGTGATCTCTCTCTCTTTTCCTTCTCAAACTGAAATCGAAAATATTTTAAAATCTTACATTGAACATATTAAATTGAAATTTAATGTATTTTAAAACCTTACATTGAACATATTAAGTATAATTGTAATTGTTTTTACTGTTCAGCCACTAAGTCATGTACAACACATTGTGATCCAATGGACTACAGCACACCAGGCTTCCCTGTCATTCACCATCTCATCCTTTGACATCCACTTCTGCTTTCAATCTTTCCCAGTATCAGAGTCTTTCCAAAGAGTTGGCTCTTCCCATCCGGTGGCTAAAGCATTATCTTAGTCATGACTAACAATTCCATTATTTAGCCATTTAAATAATTGAATTTCACCCCATTGTCTATTATTTCTACCAGGTTTAGATGTAGTTTAAACTCTAATAACAGTTGATTATTTTTCACTGATAGCCAGATATTTTTTATGAAAGAAATTGAAATTATCCCAGGAAGTAGGTAACTATATTTTCCTCTAGAAATATTGAGAGCATTTATTTTTCATTTGCATATGACTATGGGATTTCCACTTGAGGAGTGAATGGCAAACCACTTCAGTAATCCTGCCTTGAGAACCCCATGAACGGTATGAAAAGGCAAAAAGATAGGACACTGAAAGATGAACTTCCCAGGTTGGTAGGTGCCCAATAAGCTACTGGCGATTACTGGAGAAATAACTCCAGGAAGAATGAAGAAATGTAGCCAAAGAAAAAACAACACCCAGCTGTGGATATGACTGGTGATGGAAGCAAGGTCTGATGCTGTAAAGAACAATATTGCAAAGGAACCTGGAATGTTAAGTCCATGAATCAAGGCAAATTGGAAGTGATCAAACAGGAGATGGCAAAGTGATTGCCGACATTTTAGGAATCAGCCAACTAAAAATGGACTGGAATGGATGAATTTAACTCAGATGACCATTATATCTATTACTGTGGGCAAGAAACCCTTAGAAGAAATGGAGGAGCCATCATAATTAACCAGAGTCCAAAATGCAGTACTAGGGTGCAATCTCAAAAACGACAGAATGATCTCTTTTCTTTTTCAAGGCAAACCACTCAATATCACAGTAATACAAGTCTATGGCACTACCAGTAATGCTGAAGAAGCTGAAGTTGAATGGTTCTATGAAGACCTGCAAGACCTTCTAGAATTAACACCCCCCAAAAGATGTCCTTTCCATTATAAGGGAATAGAATGCAAAAGTAGGAAGTCAAGAAACACCTGGGTAACAGGCAAATATTGGCCTTGGAGTACAGAATGAAGCAGGGCAAAGGATAATAGAGTTCTGCAAAGAGAATACCGTGGTCATAGCACACACCCTCTTCCAACAACACAAGAGAAGATTCTACAAATGGACATCACCAGGTGGTCAACACCAAAATCAGATTGATTATATTCTTTGCAGCCAAAGATGCAGAAGCTCTATATAGTTGGCAGAAATAAGACTGGGAGGTGACTGTGGCTCAGATCATCAGCTACTTATTGCCAAATTCAGACTTAAATTGAAGAAAGTATGGAAAACCACTAGACCACTCAGGCATAACCTAAATCAAATCCTTAAAAATTATACAATGGAAGTGAGAAATATATTTAAGGGACTAGATCTGATAGACAAAGTGAATGATGAACTATGGACAGAAGTTCCTGACATTGGAGACAGGGGGCAAGACCATCCTCCAAGAAAAGAAATGCAAAAACGCAAAATGGCTGTTTGGGGAGGCTTTACAAATAGCTGTGAAAAGAAGAGAAGACAAAAGCAAAGGAGAAAGGGAAAGGTATACCCATTTAAATGCACAGTTCTGAAGAATAGCAAGGAGAGACAAGAAAGCCTTCTTCAGTGCAAAGAAATAGAGGAAAACAATAGAATGGGAAAGACTAGAGATTTCTTCAAGAAAATTAGATATATCAAAGAAACATGTCATGCAAAAATGGGCACAATAAAGGACAGAAATGGTATGGACTTAACAGAAGCAGAAGATATTAAGAGGTGGCAAAAATACACTGACAAACTGTACAAAAAAGATCTTCACGACCCAGATAATCATGATGCTGTGATCACCCACTTAGAGCCAGACATCCTGGAATGTGAAGTCAAATGGGCCTTAGGATGCATCACTATGAATAAAGCTAGTAACGGCAATAGAATTCCAGTTGAGCCATTTCAAATTCTAAAAAATGATGTTTTAAAAGTGCTGCACTCAATATCCCAGCAAACTTGGAAAACTCAGCAGTGGGCACAGGATTGGAAAAATTCAATATTCATTCCAATCCCAAAGACAGGCAATATCAAAGAATGCTCAAACTACTTCACAATTGCACTCATCTCACACCCTAGGAGAGTAATGCTCAAAATTCTCCAAGCCAGGCTTCAACAATACATGAGCCATGAACTTCCACATGTTCAAGCTGGTTGTAGAAAAGGCAGAGGAAGCAGAGATCAAATGGCCAACATCCCCTGGATCATTAAAAAAGCAAAAGAGTTCCATAAAAGTCATATATTTCTGCTTAATTGACCAAGAAAAGCCTTTGATTGTGTGGATCACAATAAACTGTGGAAAATTCTTCAAGATATTGGAATACCACACCATCTGACCTACCTCTTGAGAAATCTGTATGCAGGTCAGGAAGCAACAGCTAGAACTGGACATGAAACAACAGACTGGTTCCAAATAGGAAAAGGAATTTGTCAAGGTTTTATATTGTCACCCTGCTTATTTAACTTATATGCAGAATACCTCCTTAGAAATTCTGGGCCAAATGAAGAAAAAGCTGGAATCAAGATTGCCGGGAGAAATATCAATAATCTCAGATATGCAGATGACACCACCTTTATGGCAGAAAGTGAAGAAGAACTAAAGAGCCTCTTGATGAAGGTGAAAGAGGAGAGTGAAAAAGGTGGCTCAAAGCTCAACATTCAGAAAACAAAGATCATGGCATCCGGTCCCATCATTTCATGGCAAATAGATGGAGAAAGAGTAGAAATAGTGTCAGACTTTATTTTGGGGGCTCCAAAATCACTGCAGATCTCTGGTGTTGGAGAAGACTCTTGAGAGTCCCTTGTACTGCAAGGAGATCCAGTTAGTCCTTCCTAAAGAAAATCAGTCCTGAATGTTCATTGGAAGGACTGATGTTGAAGGTAAAACTCCTAAGCTTTGGCCACTTGATACAAAGAGCTGATTCATTTGAAAAGACCTGATGCTTGGAAAGATTGAAGGTGAGAGGAGAAGGGGACGACAGAAGATGAGATGGTTGCATGGCATCACCATCTTGATGAACATGAGTTTGAGTAAACTCTGGGATTTGGTAATGGACAGGGAGGCCTGGCATGCTGTATGGGGTTGCAAAGAGTTGGACACGACTGAGCGACTAAACTGAACGGAACCCAAATAAAATATGAGATTTTTTTTTTTCTAATCTAGATTTCATTCCTAAGAGAATGTTTCTGCTTTAGGTTATTTCTTCCCACAACTCCTCACAACATAGTGTGAGATCCTGAACCCTTGTTTTGAACCCCCAGATTCTTTATCAACCTCTCAATTTCCTTGTGTAGATATTGGTCAATATTAATAAGTAGTGATTTTAAATACTTGTTTCTCCTTTCTATATTTTCTTTTCTTCTAGATTTTGGCCCAGTATTTCTCAGTTTTGATAATTCTGTGCTTTCAACTATATGCTTTCAAAACACTCTGTTAAGCTTTTTTGATTTTTAATAAAAGTAATGGTCCAAATCACTTATCCCACAATTACTGGAAAGATAATTTGACATATTAAATGTGAAAACATGCATAAAGCTATTTTTTCTATCTAAAGTGCTGTTTGAATATTTCATTATATTTAGCCATTATCATATCAAATCAACAACTCTTCTTCATCTTACTCTCATTTTATTGGGCTCCAAAATCACTGCAGATGGTGACTGCAACCAAAAAATTAAAACACACTTGCTCCTTAAAAGAATAGCTATGACAAACCTAGACAGCATATTAAAATGCAGAGACATTACTTTATGTAATAACATAGGGAAAAACCAGATATAGGCATATCATAGGTACATATAGACAAAGGTCCATATAGTTAAAGCTATGGCTTTTCCAGTAGTTATGTATGAATGTAAAAGTTGGATCAGGAAGAAGGCTGAGTGCTGAAGAATTGATGCTTTCAAAGTGTGGTGCTGGGGAAGACTCTTGTGAGTACTTTGGACAGCAAGATCAGACCAATTAATCCTAAAGGAAATCAACCTTGAATATTCCCTGGAAGGACTGATGCTGAAGTGAAAGCTCCAATACTTTGGCCATCTGTTGAAAGAAAGCCAACTCATTGGAAAAAATCCTGATGCTTTAAAGACTGAGGGCAAGAACATAAGGTAGTGGCAGAGGATGAAATGATTAAATAGCATCACTGATTCAACAGACATGTATTTGAGCAAACTCTAGGAGATAGTGAAGGACAGGGAATCCTGTCCTACTGCAGTCCATGTCCATGGGGTCAAAGGAGTTGGACATGATTTAGCTACTGAATCATAACAATAATAATATCTGGAATTTTTGAAAGCAGTTAATAAAAATCAATGCCAAAGTGCTAATATGTTGTCACTTGTTCTCTATCTTCTTATAGTTAGTGTTTTTAATAGAAAAAAATATTTGTCAATACCTGTAACTTTTATTTTTCTACTCTGATATGTATTTTTTATTTGATCTTGAAATAATAAAATGTACCTATGATATGGCTATATCTGTTTTTTACCTATTATCACATGCCACTGGGAGGTCCATGTTATTCTCACTTCAGTTCAGTTCAGTCACTCAGTTATGTCCAGCTCTTTGCAACCCCATGGACTGCAGTACACCAGGCTTCCCTGTCCATCACCAACTCCTGAAGCTTAACAAACTCATGTCCATCAACTCAGTGATGCCATCCAACCATCTCATCCACTGTTGGCCCCTTCTCCTCCCTCCTTCAATCATTCCCAACATCAGAGTCTTTTCAAACCAGTCAGCTCTTCGCAGCAGGTGGCCAAAGTATTCGAGTTTCAGCATCAGTCCTTCCAATGAATATTTAGGACTGGTTTCCTCTACGATGGACTGGTTGGATCTTCTTGCTGTTCAATGGATTCTCAAGAGCCTTCTCCAACACCACAGTTCAAAAGCATCAATTCTTTAGCGCTCAGCTTTCTTTATAGTCAAACTCTCACATCCATACATGACTACTGGAAAAACCATAGCTTTAACTAGAGAGATATTTCTTGGCAAAGTAATGTCTCTGCTTTTTAATATGCTGCCTAGGTTGGCCATAACTTTTCTTCCAAGGAGAAAAATTCTGAATTAAATTAAAATTTCTTGGTTGCAGTCATGAACTGCAGTGATTTTGGAGATCAACCCCCACCCTCGCCCTACAAACAAACAACAAAAAGAAGTCTGTCACTGTTTCCATTTTTTATCGATCTATTTGCCGTGAAGTAATGAGACCAGATGCCATGATCTTAGTTTTCTGAATATTGAATTTTAAGGCAACTTTTTCACTTTCCTCTTTCACTTTCATCAAGTGGCTCTTTAGTTCTCCTTTGCTTTCTGCCATAAGTGTCGTGTCATCTGCATATATGAGGTTTTTTATAATTCTGCTCCAACCTTGATTCCAGCTTGTTCTTCATCCAGTCCAGTATTTCTCATGATGTACTCTGCATATAAGTTAAATAAGCAGGATGACAATATACAGACTTGATATACTCCTTTCCGGATTTGGAAACAGTCTGTTATTCCATATCCAATTCTAACTATTGCTACTTGACCTGCATACAGATCTCTCAGCAGGCAGGTGAGGTGATGTGATATTCCTGTCTCTTGAAGAAATTTTTACAGTTTGTTGTAATCCACACACTCAAAGGCTTTGGCATGGTCAAAAAAGCAGAAATAGATGTTTTACTGGAACTCTCTTTCTATTTTGATGATCCAACAGGCATTGGAAATTTGATCTCTGGTTCCTCTGCATTTTCTGAAACCAGCTTGAACATCTGGAAGTTCACAGCTCATGTACTGTTGAAGCCTGGCTTGAAGAATTTTGAGCATTATTTTGCTAGCAAGTGAGATGAGTGCAATTGTGCAGTAGCCTGAGCATTCTTTGGCATTGCCTTTCTTTGGGATTGGAATGAAAACTGACTTGTGGCAGTCTTGTGGTCACTGTTGTGTTTTCCCAATTTGCTGGCATACTGAGTGGAGCACTTTCACAGCATCATCTTTTAGGATTTGAAATAGCTCAACTGGAATTCCAGAACCTCCACTGGCTTTATTCATAGTGATGCTTCCTAAGGCCCACTTGACTTTGCATTCCAGGCTGTATTGCTCTAGGTGAGTGATTACACCATCTTGGTTATCTGAGTCATGAAGATCTTTTTTGTATAATTCTTCTATGTATTCTTGCCACCTCTTCTTAATATCTTCTGCTTCTGTTAGGTTCATATCATTTCTGTCTTTATTGTGCCCATCTGTACATGAAAAGTTCCCTTGGTATCTCTGATTTTCCTGAAGAGGTCTCTAGACTTCCCATTCTAATGTTTTCCTCTATTTCTTTGCATTGATCACTGAGGAAGGCTTTCTTATCTCTCTTTGCTATTCTTTGGGACACTGTATTCAAATTAGTTTATATTTCCTTTATTCCTTTGCCTTTCACTTCTCTTCTTTTCACAGCTGTTTGTAAGGCCCCTTCAGACAACCATTTTGCCTTTTTGCATTTTTTTTTCCCCCTTGGGGATGGTCTTGATCACTGCTTCCTGTACACTGTCACAAACCTCTGTCCATAGTTCTTCAGGCACTCTATCAGATCCAATCCCTTGAATCCATCTGCCACATCCCCTGTATAATTGTAAGTGATTTGATTTAGGTCATACCTGAATGGTCTAGCGGTTTTCCCTACTTTCTTCAATTTAAGTCTGAATTTGGCAATAAGGAGTTCACGATCTGAGCCACAGTCAGCTCCCAGTCTTGTTTTTGATGACTGTGTAGATGTTTCTCAAACTTTGGCTGCAAAGAATATAATCAGTCTGATTTTGGTATTGACCATCTGGGAGTGTCCATGTGTAGAATCTTCTCTTGTGTTGTTGGAAGAGGGTGTTTGCTATGACCAGTGTGTTTTCTTGGCAAAACTGTATAAGGCCTTGCCCTGCTTCATTCTGTACTCCAAGGCCAAATTTGCCTGTTACTCCAGGTATCTCTTGACTTCCTAGTTTTGCATTTCAGTTCCCTGTAATGAAAAGGACAATTTTTAGGGGTATTACTTCTAGAAGGTCTTATAGGTATGCACAGAACCGTTCAACTTCAACTTCTTTAGCATTATTGATCAGGGCATAGACTTGGGTTACTGGGATACTGAATAGTTTGCCTTGGAAAGGAACAGAGATCATTCTGTTGTTTTTGAGATTGCATCCAAGTAATGCATTTCAGACTCCTTTGTTGACTATGAAGACTACTCTATTTTTTCTAAGGGATTCTTGCCCACAGTTGTAGGTACAATGATGATCTGAGTTTAATTCACCCTTTCCATTCCATTTTAGTTCTCTGATTCCTAAAATGTTGACAATTACTCATGCCATCATTTCCTGCTTGACCATTTCAAATTTGCCTTGATTCATGGACCTACCATTCCAGCTTCCTATGCAATATTGTTCTTTACAGCATCTGACTTTACTTCCATCACCAGTCACGCCCATAACTGGGTTTTGTTTTATCTCTGGCTCTGTCTCTTCATCCTTCCTGGATTTATTTCTCCACAGATCTCCAGTAGCATATTGGGCACCTACTGACCTGTGGAGTTTATCTTTCAGTGTCCTATCTTTTTGCCTTTTCTTACTGTTCATGGGGTTCTCAAGGCAAGGATACTGAAGTGGTTTACCATTCCCTTCTCCAGTGGATCATGTTTTGTCAGAACTCTCTGCCATGACCCGTCTATCTTGGTGGCCCTACATGTCATGGCTTATAGTTTCATTGAGTCAAACAAGGCTGTGGTCCATGTGATCAGATTGATTAATTTTCTGTGATTGTGGTTTACATTCTGTCTGCCCTCTGATGGAGATGGATAAGAGGCTTATGGAAGCTTCCTGATGGGAGGGACTGACTGAGAGGGAAAATAGGTTTTGTTCTGATGGGCGGGGCCAGGCTCAGTGAATCTTTAATCCAATTTTCTGTTGATGGGCAGTGCTGTGTTCCCTCCCTGTTATTAGTCCTGGAGCCAAACTATGGCGGAGGTAATGAAGATAATGGTGACCTCCCTCAAAATGTCCCATGCATACACTGCTGCACATTGTGCCCCAACTCTGTAGCAGGCCATCACCAACCCATACCTCTGCCGGAGACTCCTGGACACTCACAGGCAAGTCTGGGTCAGTCTCTTGTGGGGTCACTGCTCCTTTTTCCTGTGTCCTGGTGCACACAAGGTTTAATTTGTGCTCTCCAAGAGTCTGTTTTCCAGTCCTGTGTAAATTCTGGTGGCTCTATGGTGGGATTAAAGGTGACCTCCTCCAAGAGGGCTTATACCATACCCAGATCTACTGCATCCAGAGCCCTGCCTCTGCAGCAGTCCACTACTGACCTGTACCTCCACAGGAGACACTCAAACATAGTTCTGGCTCAGTCTCTACAGGGTCTCTGGGTCCTGGCACACAGAAGACTTGTTTGAGCCCTCTGAGCATCTCTGGCGAGTATGGCGTTTGATTCTAAATCCAATCCCCCCCCCCCCCCTTCTACTTTCTTTCTGGGGCTTCTCCTTTGCACTTGGACATGGAGTATCTCCTCAAAGTCACACCAGCACCACACAGCCACCGCTCCAGCACCTACTGTCTTGCTGGAGTTTCTCTACTCGTATCTTAATTAATTTCTGGGACTTGTCATGTGTCATTTCTTTCTTTTATTTTCTCATATATATTTCTTAGACTATTATTGGCACTGGAATGCATATCTTTACCATTTTTTTTGTAATTTCCATTTCTCCATAGCTTCTGTTTCTACTTGATTTATTTTTGTGGTGTCCTTTGATCTTATCTTCTAGTTACTTAATTTGAACTTTTCCTTGTCCTATTGTGCTACCCATATTCATCAACTGAATGAACCCATTGTGGTTTACATATTGTATTCCTCAACCCATCTATTCATTTTTATCATAAACACCAGTATCTTTAAAGTACTAAGCTGCTTAAAAAAAAAAAAAAATAGTTATTCTTAATTTGTATATATTCTCCCCCCTCCTTTTTTTAACCACTTTATAGCTTATGCATCAGCCACATCTCATGCTTTATTTTACTCATTTTATATCCTTACATGGTTAGATAGCATCACTGACTCAATGGACATGAATTCCACAAACTCCAGTGATAGTGGGGGACAGAGCAGTCTGGCGTGCTGCAGTACATGGCGTCCCAATGAATAAGACACAGCTTAGCAACTGAACAACAACAGTAATTCACTTATATCCTTTTATTGAGTGTAAGCTTTTCTCTTATTTTTCTGTTTTGGTGCACTGCTTGTTTTTAGATATCTTTTGGTTCCTCTATATGAGCTCATATATCTTCTACTCTGTTGTTCAATTGCTCAGTCCTGTCTGACCCTTTAAGACCCCATGGACTATGGCCTGCCAGGCTCCACTGTCCATGGTATTTGCTTAGCAAGAATACTGAAGTGAATAGCCATTCCCTTCTCCAGAGGATCTTCCTGACCAAAGGGTCAAACTCAGGTCTGCTGCATTGCAGGCAGATGCTTTACAATCTGAACCACCAAGGAAAACCTGAGTTCATACACATGCTTAAGCAATTCTTTAAAAATGTCAGTATCCTCCTCTTTTGTACTTCACCTTGGATATGGAATAAAATCCACTGTCAGGGCAAACAGTGCTAGCTGAGTTCCAAAACTTTGGGGGGAGGGTTGAATATGCTATCATGTAGATGCCTCCACTGGTGGACTTTTCAAATCAATTGATTCTCATTTTTTCCAAAAAATCCCATAACATAAAGCATAGCCCTAATACTATATCCCTACTCTCTGCCACTATCATGAAATGTTGTTGAAATTGCTTTCTTTCAGGGATCAACTATACTCTGGGCCTAGTCAGCCTGATTGAAATCACTGTTGAAATCCCCACCTCTGCTAATTTATCATTATGGCTGCCATAGTCATGACTTCTACTTCTTATGCAGATGAAATGTATTGATTTTGTTCCTGTCTTACTACTCTTGCTCTTCTGAAATGCCTTAAAATGTCTATCTTGTCGGCTCAGTTTAGCTATCTCTTTGATACTTTCCATTTTGTTCTGTTTCTACACATGATCTTTTCAAGGCAAAATGCTTTTTCCCTTTTCTAGCATATAGGAAAAACCAACAGAGTGCATTTAGCATGCTATGTTGTACCTGGGCTCATGAAACTAGGGTTTCCTGCTTCATTTATTCCCCAAATGTTCTAGTCATATTGCACATAATACCCAGCACCTTCTTATTATAAAATTGTAACATTAGGCATGTTCATATTTTTATGCAGTAAATATTTATTGAATGTCTGCTTGGTTTTCAAATTAGGGGCTGCACACTTATTAATCTGACAAGTTTTTAATATACCAGTTGACAATTTCATTTTCCTTAAATGTAAAGAAGTGAGCTATTTTTCTAGCCCTAACTGTTCATAATAAGAAGAAATAAGTTGGCGGAATAGAAATAATAGGAATCTTGAGAGAAAGTGATTATGAAATCTTTAAGAATCTGATAGTCAAGAAGAAATACAGATTTTACTATAGACATACAAAGATAAATTGGAAAATATTCAAATAAATTGTCAGCACTTTTACAGGCACTTATTTTAAAAACTCAAAAGAGTAAAACAAATTCTCATAAACAAAGTTATATGAATTCTATTAAATAGTTCTGAGGAGAAATGTTTAAAATGATAGCGGTAAGAATAATAATTTGGAAGTAGCCTATGAAGACAATTTAAAAAAAAAAAAAGCTAATTTTTAAAGAACATATGTTCCACATGGCAAGAAGAAAAACAGCAAATAATCCTATTAGAGGATAGCAGGTATCTGTTTGATATCTTCTGATACATATCTCAATGCTGTCCAAAATGCCGATTGAATCAATTCAGTTCTGTTCCTCAGTGGTGTTCAACTCTTGGTGACCCCGTGGACTGCAGTCCATCATCAACTCCCAGAGGTTGCTCAAACTCATGTCCATCAAGTTGGTGATGCCATCCAACCATCTCATCCTCTGTCATCCCCTTCTCCTCCCACCTTTAATCTTTCCCAGCATGAGGGTCTTTTACAAGAGTCAGTTTGGCACATCAGGTGGCCAAAATATTGGAGCTTCAGCTTCAGCATCAGTTATTCCAATGGATATTCAGTACTGATTTCCTTTAGGATGGACTGGTTTGAACTCCTTGCAGTCTAAGGGACTCTAAAGAGTCTTCTCCAACACCACAGTTCAAAAGCATCAATTCTTTGGCGCTCAGTATCTCAGCTTTCTTTATAGTCCAGCTCTCACATTAATACACTGCTACTGGAAAATCAATAACTTTGACTAGACGGACCTTTGTCAGCAAAGTAATGCCTCTGCTTTATTAATATGCTGTTTAGGTTTATCATATCTTTGCTTCCAAGGAGCAAGCATCTTTTAATTTCATGGCTGCAATCACCATCTTTAGTGATTTTGGAGCCCTCCAAAAGAGTCTTATCACTGTTTCCATTGTTTTCCCCTTTATTTGCCATGAAGTGATGGGACCAGATGTCATGACCTTAGCTTTTTGAATGTTGAGTTTTAAACCAGATTTTTCACTCTCCTCTTTCATTTTCATCAAGAGGCTCTTTAGTTCCTCTTCATTTTCTGTCATAAGAGTAGTGTCATCTGCTTATGGGAGGTTATTGATATTTTCCCCAGCAATATTGATTCCAGCTTGTGCTTTATCCAGGCCAGCATTTCTCATCAAGTATTCTACATAGAAGTTAAATAAACAGGGTGACAATATACAGCCCTGATGTATTCCTTTCCCAATTGGAACCAGTCTGTTGTTTCAAGTCTGGTTCTAAATGCTGTTTCTTGACCTACATACAGATCTCTCAGGAGGCAGGTCAGGTGGTATAACGTTCCCATCTCTTTAAGAATTTTGCACAATTAGTTTGTTGTGATCTACACAATCAAAGGCTTTGGCGTAATCAATAATACAGAAGTAAATGCATTTCTGGAATTATCTTGCTGTTTCTATGATCCAAAAGATGTTAGCAATTTGATCTCAGGTTCCTCTGCTTTTTGTAAATCCAGCTTGAGCATATGGAAATTCAGGGTTCACATACTTTTGAAGCTTCGCTTGGAGAATTTGGAGCATTACTTTTCTAGCATGTGAGATGAGTGCAACTGTGCAGTAGTCTGAGCATTCTTTGCCATTGCCTTTCTTTGGGATTGGAATGAAAACTGACCTTTTCCAGTCCTGTGGCCACTGCTGAGCTTTCCAGATTTGCTGGCATATTGACTGCAGCACTTTCACAGCATCATCTTTTAGGATTTGAAATAGCTCAGCTGGAATTCCATCACTTTCCCTAGTTTTGTTCTCAGTGATGCTTTCTAAGGCCCACTTGACTTCACATTCCGGAATTCCTGGCTCTAGGTGGGTGATCACACCATCGTGATTATCTGGGTCATGAAGATCTCTTTTGTATAATTCTTCTCTGTATTGTTTCAAACTTTTTTAAATATCTTCTGCTTCTGTTAAGTCCATACAATTTCTGTCCTTTCTTGTGCCCATCTTTTATGAAATGTTCCCTTGGTATCTCTAATTTTCTTGAAGAGATCTCTAGTCTTTCCCATTCTAATGTTCTCCTCTATTTCTTTGCATTGATTATTGAGAAAGGCTTTCTTATATCCCCTTGCTATTCTTTGGAATTCTGCATTCAGATGCTCATAACTTTCCTTTTCTCCTTTGCCTTTAGCTTCTCTTCTTTTCTCAGCTATTTGTAAAGCCTCCTCAAACAATCTTTTTGCATTTCTTTTTCTTTGGGATGGTCTTGATCACTGCCTCTTGTACACTGTCACGAACCTTTGTCCATAGTTCTTCAGGCACTCTATCAGATCTAATCCCTTGAGTCTATTTGTCACTTCCACTGTATAATTGTAAGGGGTTTGATTTATGTCATACCTGAATGGTCTACTGGTTTTCCCTATTTTCTTCAATTTAAGTCTAAATTTGGCAATAAGTAGTTCATGATCTGAGCCACAGTCAGCTCCCAGTCTTGTTTTTGCTGATTGTATAGAGCTTTTCCATCTTTGGCTGCAGAGATTATAATCAATCTGATTTCGGTATTGACTGTCTGGTGATGTCCATGTGTAGAGTCTTCTCTTGTGTTGTTGGAAGAGGGTGTTTGCTATGACCAGTGTGGTCTTTTGGCAAAACTCTGTTAGGCTTTGCCCTGCTTCTTTCTGTACTCCAAGGTCAAGTTTGCCTGTTACTCCAGGTATCTCTTGACTTTCTACTTTTGCATTCCAGTCCCCTATAATGGGAAGGACGTCCTTTTTGGGTGTTAGTTCTAGAAGGTCTTCCTGGTCTTCATAGAACCATTAAACTTCAGCTTCTTCAGCATTGCTGGTTGGAGCATAGACTTGGATTAATGTAATATTGAATGGTTTGCTTTGGAAATGAACAGAGATCATTCTGTCATTTTTGAGATTCCATCCAATGAGTATTGCATTTTAGACTCTTTTGTTGGCTATGAAGTCTACTCCATTTTTTCTGAGGTATTCTTGCCAACATTAGTAGATATAATGGTCATCTGAATTAAATTCACCCATTCCAGTCTATTTTAGTTCACCAATTCCTAAAATGTCGATGTTCACTCTTGCCATTTCCTGTTTGACCACTTCCAATTGCCTTGATTCATAGGCTTAACATTCCAGGTTCCTATGCAATATTGCTCTTTCCATCATCAGTCTTTGCTTCGATCACCAGTCATATCCACAGCTGGGTGTTGTTTTAGCTTTGGCTCCATCTCCTCATTCATTCTCAAGTATTTCTCCACTGATCTCTAGTAACATATTGGGCACCTACAAACTTGGGGAGTTCATCTTTTAGTTTCATATCTTTTTGCCTTTTTATAGTATTTAAGAGGTTCTCAAGGCAAGAATGCTAAAGTGGTTTGCCATTCCCTTCTCCAGTGTACCACCTTTTGTCAGAACTCTTCACCATGACCCGTCCATCTTGGATGGCCCTACAGGGCATGGCTCATGGTTTTTTAGAATTAGACAGTGCTAATTGTGGTCCATGTGATCAGTTTGATTAATTTTCTGTGATTCTGATTTTCATTCTGTCTGCCTTCTGGTGGAGAAAGATAAGAGCTTTATGGAAGCTTCCTGATGAGAGAGACTGAGGGAGAAGCTGGGTCTTGTTCTGATGTGCAGGGCCATGCTCAGTAAATCTTTAATCCAATTTTCTGGTTATGTGTGTGGCTGTGTTCCTTCTCTGTTGTTTGACCCAAGACCAAACTATGGTGGAGGTAATGAAGATAATGGCAACCTCCTTCAAAAAGCCCCCATCCATGCACTGCCACACTCAGTGCCCCCGACCCTGCAGCAGGCCAACACCAACCCACACTTCTGCCAGAGACTCCTGGACACTCACAGGCAAGTTTGGGTCACTCTCTTTTGGAATCACTGCTCCTTTCTCCCGGGTCCTGTGAGTACACAAGGTTTTGTTTGTGCCCTTCAAGAGTCTGTTTTCCTAGTTTTGTGCAAGTTCTGTAATCAAATCCCTCTGGCCTCCAAAGTCAAATTCCTTGGAGGATTCTCAGTCCTTTTGCCAGATCTCCAGTTTGGGAAATCTTGTGGGTCCTAGAACTTTCTTAACAGTATGAGAATTTATTTGATATAATTGTTCTGCAGTTTGTGGATTGTCTGCTCAGTGGCTCTGTGGTGGGTTTAATGGCTACCTCCTCTAAGAGGACTGATGCCGCAGGTTTGCTGCACCCAGAGTCCCTGCCCCTGCAGCAGGCTACTGCTGACCTGTGCCTCCACAGGAGACTCAAACAGAGATCTATCTCAGTCTCTGTGGGGTCTTTGTGTCCTGGTGCACATAATGTTTTGTTTAAACCTTCTAAGCATCTCTGGCAGGTATCGAGTTTGATTCTAAATGTGATTTCACCCCTCCTACCATTTTTCTGTGGCTTCTTCTTTGTCCTTGGATGTGGGGTATCTTTTATCATGGGATCCAACATTCTCCTGTCCATCGTTGTTCAGCAGTGAGTTGTAATTTTGGAGTTCTCACTAAAGATGAGCGCATGTCCTTCTACTCTGCCATCTTGAACACTATTCGCTCATTGAATAGTGTTGAGAAAGATTAAAGTCAAAATGAGATAAAGTTTGGATCTTTAAAATTTGATCTTAGAAATATGATCAGAAAAAGAACACTAAAAAAAGATCAGCAATCAAAAAATAAAACCTCATAAATGTATGAGAGTAATCAGAAAGACAAATATAAACTTAATTGTAAAGAGTGAGATAGTTTCATTTAACATTTTTTGAAACATAATTTTCAAATCACATTTGAAAACATATCTTTCTAAACCATATCTTATTTTGATCTCTATCCTTGATTATTTTTATTTTTCACCTGAATTAGGTTTTTTTGTTTGTTTGTTTTAAACTAGTATACTTATTGAGAGATGACCTATTCATCCCTAGGTGGATTAGATTGCTTTAGTTTATATTAGATTATTTATATGCTTTGGGTAAATTTTTTTCAACAATTCCATTTGGAAAGCACTCAGTGCTGAGAGTTGGTGGGTCTACTTACAGAAGAAAGGTGCTTTGCCTCTACTTAATAGTTTAAATTTAATAGGACTTAGATGCTTATCAAATCTTTTGATGCTTATCAAAACATTATTTCAACCTTTCTATTTTCACCTCTTTCCATTGCAATCAATACAGAGATTCTTAAGGGGCTGTTTTCTTATGATTGTACTAATATATCTGTGGTTTCACAAAATTCTATTTGCTCATATACTTAAGGAGCACTTATAATATGGGACAGGAGACAAAAAGATACATTTGACTTTTCAATGTATTAGAGAAACTGATGTGCAGAAAACTATTCTACTAATTTGGTTAACTGAACTCTCGTTATTAAGGATTACTGCAGAGAGATGCTTTGCCATTAGTTAGATGATATGGTCAGAGCTTAGTTGAGCTGTCTCAATGAGCACAATTTTATCCACTGTTCCATCACATTATGGCCATCCTGGGAAAGACAAACTTAAGGAAAGGTCTATTTTTATCAATGATTCTTGCTCATAAACTGTGAAATAAAGTTTGCTTTGATGTCATCTTTTACCAAATCTTTTTTTTTTTTTTTTCCTGGAAACTTCATGAGTCAAGGATTTGAAGTTAGGTTTCATGCTTGACAAGACTCTTTCTCTCTTGCCTGATTAAAATGAGAGAAAGAGAGAACCCTGAGGAATATTTTTAATACATTTTCCCCTGACACTGCATAAATCTAGGAACATTTATATGCTAATCAAATCAAAAAAGGAATTATTAGTGACTGGAGAGCCCCAACATGGCTGTTATTTTCCCATCAACATATGATAACAGCTCTGACGCTGCATTAAGAAGCTGAATCTTATATAAGCTCCCAAAGGTTATAGTACATGACAGGTTTAAGCAATATTAAAACTCAGAAACCCTGCCCCACCTTTTACATATTTATTTGGTATTACAAATTGTAAATATTTAAAAATACACAAAGATACAGCATGGGTAAATTCTTAATGTTTAATGAAATTATTCATGATATACAAGGAGTCAAATAACTCAACAAATACTATGAAGGTTAATGCATGCAAATGAATCTGAAGAGTCCAGCAAAGAGAATAACACACTGTGTCCTTTCCTAGGATGATCATGAAATGGAATTAAAGCAGTCTGATATTCATGGTTATAGGATATCTCTTGGGATAAAAGAAAGCAACTTTTCACTGAAGACCTACTAGCAGATAATCAAGATTCAGTATCAGATCTCCAGATCACAGGCTGGAACATAGTGATTCTTCATACTCTCCTCACTTTAATATATTTAAAGATAGAAACCTGTTTGTGGTTAAAATTCATATATTTACTTGACTTTTGGCAGTTTATCACCTATTGAGATTTCAACAGCTGATCAGAAAGAGCTATGCTATATAATCTCAGATGAACAAATAACAGGAAATTCAACATGAATTGAATGAAAGGAACTGGTGCAATAGGTCCAGTGGGAATATTTGTATTTTTATTTCCAGAGTTTCTAATGTTCATATTTATAATGATCACAGATCATAATACAGAAGGTCTAAATTTACACTTCCCATTTTGAACCATGCAATGCCTACACAAGTAAACCCTGCCCATAGTGAATGGGTAAGCAGAATTTCCTTAGTAAACTTAAATTGCATCTGCATTCAAAATGTCCTTTTCAAGTTCCTAACTTTAGTAGCAATAGCAGAACTCTTCTGATGTCTACAGAGCCTTAAGAAACTGATACAGAAGAGTCAAGTGTGGCTGTGTCCTATTAAAAAGTCCAAAAAAGTATCTGTTAACAGTTAGAACTGAACATGGAACAAAAAATTGGTTCCAAATAGAAAAAGAAGTATGTCAAGGCTATATATCGTCACCCTATTTATTTGCTTATATGCAGAGTATCATGAAAAATGCTTGGGCTGGAGGAAGTGCAGGCTGGAATCAAGATTGCCAGGAGAAATGTCAATAACCTCAGATGTGTAGATGGCACCACCCTTATGGCAGAAAGTGAAGAAGAACTAAAGAGCCTCTTGATGAAACTGAAAGAGGAAAGTCAAAAAAGTTGGCTTAAAGCTGCCCAACACTCAGAAAACTAAGATCATGGCATCTGGTCCTATCACTTCATGGCAAATAGATGGGGAAAATGGAAACAGTGGCAGATTTTATTTTTGGGGACTCCAAAATCACTGCAGATAGTGACTGCAGCCATGATATTAAAAGAGTCTTACTCCTTGGAAAGAAAGTTATGACCAACCCGGACAGCGTATTAAAAAGCAGAGACATTACTTTGCCAACAAAGGTCCGTCTAGCCAAGGCTATGGTTTTTCCAGTGGTCATGTATGGATGTGAGAGTTGGATTATAAAGAAAGCTGAATGCTGAAGAGTTGATGCTGTTGAACTGTGGTGTTGGAGAGAACTCTTGAGAGTCCCTTGGATTGCAAGGAGATCCAACCAGTCCATCCTAAAGGAAATCAGTCTTGAATATTCATTGGAAGGACTGATGTTAAAGCTGAAACTACAATACTTTGGCCACCTGATGATAAGAACTGATTCAGCATTCCCTGATGCTGGGAAAGATTGAAGGTGGGAGGAGGGGGGAACAACAGAGGATGAGTTGGTTGGATGGCATCACCGATTCAATGGACATGAGTTTGAGTAAACTCCAGGAGTTGGTGCAGTCCATGAGGTCGCAAAGAGTTGGACAAGACTGAGCGACTGAAATGAACTGAACTGAACAGTAGAATGTTTCTACCATCTCTGGATAGTTTGATCGTTAAGATTTTATCTTTTTTATATCTATCCATCTATGTGTCAATTCATCTGGACATTTTTACATTGAAAAAATAATCTAGATGTTTGTGTGAAAACTATTTTCATTCTAGAAGCAAAACAACCCAAATACATTGGATGTGCATGTATTTTTCATGCTTTCTAAGGAGATACATTACATTTTATAATTCATCAGTTAGGTGTATTTTTTTTCATGTAATAAAATCAATTTATTTGCTCTTAAAAGAAACACTATGGATTAGCAAAAATTCTCACTTAATTGGAGGAATAGGGTTGATTTTTTAGTGTTAATCATAGGGAAATGGATTTCATCAAATGAATGGTAAGGTTTTCTGAATTTTTTAAGATACAAACAGTTTTCTTATTAAAAGGAAGACAGAGACTTCATTTTATGTAACAGATTTGATTGATTTTGAAAAAATAATCTGTCATTTCTTGAAAAAAACAATAAAATATTACATCATTTCAATTCCATTTATTCTTCCATATTTTTGAGGTGGAATAGTGGGTTTTGCTAGTGACTGTGAGAAGATCAATCAATTCTAAAGGAAATCAACTCTGATAATTCATTGGAAGGACTGATGATGAAGCTGAAGATCCAATATTTTGTAGACCTGATGTGAACAGCTGACACATCAGAAAAGACCCTGATGCTGGGAAACATTGAAGGCAGGAGGAGAAGGGGACGGCATAGGATGAGATGGTTGGGTAGCATCACTGGCTCAATGGGCATGAGTCTGAGCAAGCTCTGGCAGATGGTGAAAGGCATAGACTGGCATGCTACAGTCCATGAGGTCACAAAGAGTCAGACACAACTGAATATTTGAACAAGAGAAATTGGTGGCTAAGAAGTCTGAGACTCAGAAGTAAAGAATCTACCTGCAATGCAAGAAGTCCCAAGTTCAATCTCTAGGTTGGGAAGATCCCTTGGAGAAGAGAGTGGCTCCCCACTCCAGTATTCTTGCCTGGAGAATTCCATGGACATGTCCATGGCATGTTAGAGTCCATGGGTTTGCAGAGTTAGACATGAATGAGTGACTAAACACTTACTAACTAAGTAAGTATTAAATTTTGATTTAATGGTTATTTTATTACTATTACTTGTGTAGATATAAATGGGAAGACCTATTTATATCACATTCATTGATTTCTTCAGCTCTCTTTGTAATATGCAAACAAACAAACAGACACAAATAAATATATACTTAAAATGTTAAAGTTTGGTCTTAGAATCCAGACAAATTAGAGTTTGAATTTACTTCCAGAAATTACCAGCTACAAGGAAGTAAATTTATGTAATCATTCAGAAACATAAGCTACAGATGAGACAAGGTAGAGGTGACAATACTACCTAACATAAAATTGTCTCAAATAAATTATTAAAATGTATAAGGTCTGATCTGTAATAGACATGCAATAAATGATAGGCAATTGTATGTGCTAATACTCTGGTAAGAGTCAATATCTCTAATGACCAACATATTTTGAAAATTAACCATACTGCTTATTTACTCAGCAACAGGAACATGATTTCATACTTGCCAAGTAGAATGAATGGATTAAGTGAGCATAAAAGCCATTTTTTGAAAAAATCTAAAAACTGTTTCTAAATCCTGAATATTTGAACCAAAACTATTCTGTATAGTCAGATAAATATTCAAAATAAATTTTTTAATGTTGCAAAGAAGAATCCTGTCATTTCACAGACTTTGTCTGTACTGTTCCCCACTATACTTCATTACCAAGCATAATCTGAAGTAGAGAGGAAAAACTGAAACATATTTATAGTATAAATTAATCTCATAGAGGATTTTTATTTAAGGTTTACTCAACCAAGAATATATTATGGTTTTACTTAATATTCAGAGTATGAATCAGAATGAGATTAAAATCCAATCTTTTGTGGGACTCATACATAAACAAGGAGAATGATTTAAAATTTCCATTTCTCTACTCCTTCTCCAGCATTTATTGCTTGTAGACTTTTGGATCGCAGCCATTTTGACTGGTGTGAAATGGTACCACATTGTGGTCTTGTTTTGCATTTCTCTGATAATGAGTGATGTTGAGCATCTTTTCATGTGTTTGTTAGCCATCTGTATGTCTTCTTTGGAGAAATGTCTATTTAGTTCTTCGGCCCATCTTTTGATTGGGTCGTTTATTTTTCTGGAACTGAGCTGCATGAGTTGCTTGTATATTTTTGAGATTAGCTGTTTGTCAGTTGCTTCATTTGCAACTTTATTTTCTCCCATTCCAAAGGCTGTCATCTTTCTTATAGTTTCCTTTGTTGTGCAGAAGCTTTTAGTGTGGAGATTCCTTAAAAAACTGGAAATAGAACTGCCTTATGACCCAGCAATCCCACTACTGGGCATACACAAAGAGGAAACCAGAATTGAAAGAGACACGTGTACCCCCAATGTTCATCACAGCACTGTTTATAATAGCCAGGACATGGAAACAACCTAGATGTCCATCAGCAGATGAATGGATAAGAAAGCTGTGGTACATATACACAATGGAGTATTAATCAGCCATGAAAAAGAATACATTTGAATCAGTTCTAATGAGGTGGATGAAACTGGAGCCGATTATACAGAGTGAAGTAAGCCAGAAAGAAAAACACCAATACAGTATACTAACACATATATATGGAATTTAGAAAGATGGTAACGATAACCCTGTATGTGAGACAGCAAAAGAGACACATATGTATAGAACAGTCTTTTGGACTCTGTGGGAGAGGGAGAGGGTGGGATGATTTGGGAAAATGGCATTGAAACATGTATAATATCATGTAAGAAATGAATCGCCAGTCTATGTTCGATACAGGATACAGGATGCTTGGGGCTGGTGCACTGGGATGACCCAGAGAGATGGTATAGGGAGGGAGGTGGGAGGGAGGCTCAGGATTGGGAACTCATGTACACCCATGGCAGATTCATGTTGATGTATGGCAAAACCAATACAGTATTGTAAAGTAAAATAAAGTAAGAATAAAATAAAATAAAATAAAATTTCCAAATGGCCCAACACCACCTATTGGATAAATTTCTGCAAAGTTAGCCGAGCATTCAAACTTCATCACATTTTCTCTTTTACTAAATTTTTAATCCTTATCCACTACCATTGTAGCAAAGCAGCTGTATGCTATTTTATCAGAACAACATTCATTCCCTCTATGACTTTTATCCATATTTCACTTAGTATGCAGAACACCATTCTTAACTTTGCACATATAAAAAATGCTTTCATAATTCAAAGTCCAGTTAAAATATTATTAGTTTTGTAAGACTTTCTAAGTTCCTGCTGAAAATTAATCATTTCATTTTCTGTTATTCCATAGTCATATAGTCATTGTATACCTATCTCTAATGTGTTTATTATCACATTTGTTATAAATAATTTTATTTATCATCTTCTTGGGGCCCAACCATGAACTCCTTTAGGATAGGACTTTTGTTGATATGTTCATGCTTGTATGGATTGTACTTAACTGGTATTTAATTTTGGTTAATAAGGTCTATTGATTTATTGAATTAGATTTAGAAAGAGTAGATAAGAACAAAAAAGGAGATAATAGTTTAACATTTCATGTTTCTAAGTACTCAACTAAAATCTAGTTGCTTGCAGGATCACTCAAATTCAACCTTTTTCAATTAAAGTGTGAGAGTTTTAGCGGGTAAATAACCCTTCTACCATAATTTCAAGCAACAATCTGATGGGGTTAGAATACAAATTGGGGCACCCATCACACTTCCTGCTGTTTATGGTAAAGCATTCTTACTTCTGGGTTTCTCAGAATAATGGACCTGACTTGCCATCTTTCTCTTTACTGGTAAAAAGTATAGCTTTGTTCTGAAGAGTATTTTCAGCAGTTGAATGTCATTAAAATTAAAAATAGTGATGAAAGAAATGAGCAGAAATAAACAATGAACAATTCACACACTAAAAACAGTAACATAAGGTTGAGAATAATGGAAAATGAAAAAAAAAATATATATACATAATGATGACTGGCTGATGGATTGTCATTGTTTTACTCTCTGGGGTTTTGTCACAACCTTCAGTAGGGAGATAACACTAAACATCTGGTGGATAACCAGCGCAGAACCTCAATGAAGCTGAGCAATTGCTGAGCTTAGGGCTGTGGCTCATTTCCTCACACATACCTTTGAAAATAGAGTGAGCTGAGAACAGTAGTATATAAAACAGTTGATTTCCAGGAGAACATTTGAGTTGTAATGTACATAATATCCTCTGTCCTCAAATAATTTGAAAATAAACTGAAAAATGCCACTCTTGTTTGTAATATACCAGCTAGCTGATCTTGGACATCATTTAACCTCAGTCAGACTAAGATTTGTTTGTCGTTGTTTAGCTGCTAAGTCATGTGTGACTGTTTTGCAATCACATGGACTATAGCCTACAAGGCTCCTCTGTTCATGGGATTTCCCAGGTAAGAATACTGGTGCAGGTTGCCATTTCCTTCTCCACAGCTTAAGATTGCTCTCCTGTAAAGTATGGAAAATAATGACTTCCAGTATGATTAGTTTTACACTTGTAACAACGATGATATGGCTGTCTATACTCTGTAGACTGCTATATGAGAGTATAAGTGCAATAAAAGGACAAGCATTGACTTTCTTATTATAATTATGTAATTAGCCACTGTCTTATTTGAATTTATCTGTTCATTTGTTTATCGGTATTTGAAGAATACTCTCCTCTGTTAAATATTTTTTAGATTATTTACTGGACTGAGCCATGTTTCCATCAGCAGCCTCAATTTGACTGCAGGCTTTGATAATTGACAGATCTGATCCCTTCTAGCTGCCATCACTTATCACCAGCTGTGAGCCGGTAAACATTTAAGAACCGGCTCTCAGTCTCTTACGGGAAACACTGGTTTCTCGCATTTCCCAGTTTCTTTGGTGTGAATACTCTCACTGTAGCCTTCAAGCTGCCAACATGGGTCATGTTGCAAAGCTGGAAGAGCTGTGCATAATCATCTCTCACCACTCTGCAAAGTCAATACAAACTAATTCCTTCTAACAGTCAGTGAAAAAATTGAGAACACTTCATTTCTTTATTAACTTGCTACCTATCTTTAAAACAAGCAAGTTTTACTAATAAATACTGAAAAAGGCAATGGAAACTAGTGAAAATAATAAATAATTCGGTAGTACCAGTGCCAAGTTCCAAGAAATTTGAAGACCATTGAATCTGGATATTATTTGAACATAAGCCAGGCTGAAGTTTGCTGAAACACATAAGCCAGATTTCCTGCCAAACCACCCCTCCACCCCAACCAGTGAATAAAGACCCTTTGTTTTGCTGCCCTGATTACTATATATCTCTACCTCTCCTTATTAGAACAACCTTCTCCAAAGAGAAATCTGTTTCCAGGCCAAAACAAAAACCAACCCTAGTATTGGCATTGAGTCATCTGAGAAGGACAGAGTTCTGTTTGATAGCTCAGTCGTTTTTACTTTGAGATCATCAGGAGACAGAACCTGGAAAGAGGAGCAGCCTTCTCACTGAAGACAGGCCCCACTGTGCTGGAGCAGTGATGGTCTTCATCTCTAGGCCCTCCTGTACTGTATGGCTCATTTTGGTTTCTCCTAGTAACGCCCCAACAATTAAACCTGCCTCCGAAATGAAGATGAGAAGTTCCTATCTGGACTCCTAATATTTCTACTCCAGAACTTAGGCAATGCCATCTTTGACCTTTGTCAAGGCCTCTTTTTGCTATAAACCTTGGAATTCTCTCCTTCATTTCTATTTGATTTCTCTTTGCTCCATTTTCTTTTGAATATTGAAAAAATATGTTTTTTCATGAAATATATACAAAAGCCAGTTATTGAGGTTGACTCTAGCCTGGGTATATTCTCCCTAGTGACTTCTTCCTGTGGTTACTCTGCATTATATCATTTTCCCTGGCAGCTGCCATTGCCTTAAATTCTTGAAGATATTGACTCATTTTGAAGCTCCCAGTATGACTGTTTTTCCTGTATACTAGGACAAATATAACCAATATAGCAGGCATCCAGTGAGTATCTAGAACTTTCTTGATCTGACTTTCCTTTTCCAAGCTGAGCAACTCCAACTCTCCCACCATGAGCTCCTCTTACAGGCTGTTTAAGCACCACTATGATGTTTAAGCATGATTAAAAAAAAAAAAAAAAAAAAAAAAACACCACTAGGCTACATTTTCCCCCTCAAGAGCAGTTGAAAATGTTCCTTATGCAAATAACATTTTATGTTTAAGACTAATTGGCAAATGTTTTCCCCAAATGACAATGCTAGTTAAGTCTCCAGAGAGTAGAACAGAAGAATGGTATACCTTCTCCTGATCCCCAAACACTAAATGGAAATACATTTTCCTAAGATTATTCTGCTCTGTAGAAACACTTAAGGCTCACCTCACAGAGATCAGCAATTGGAGATGAGTCTTAATCCAGCTCTGTCAGGAACACAAGAGACTGCATCCTCTTTTATTGTTCTGAAATGAAACTAATAATCTTGGTGTAAGATGCTAAAAAGTGTAACAGATGTAATTTTCATAGAAAAATATCAAGTATCCTATTGAATTTACTCATCTCCTGTTGAGAGATATGAAAGAAGATTGCCTTTCATTAGAACAACAAAGAATAAACACAACAGTTAAAGCTGCCAACTTTTAACTCCTATGTGTCTTCTTCTTACCATAGTTAAGATAGAAAGATTTTATACCATTTTTCATTCCAAATTATGCTCCTATGATTTTGCTGTAATCATTCAATACTTAATCATTTCTAACATACTTAAGTTCTGAGACTTTGCAGCTTTATTAACACATATGTTTTCTTATTGGATTCTTGCAATAAACCCTGTGGAGAAATTTGGGCAGGCACTAATATGATCACTGTTTAACACAAGAAGGATCCTAGATTCAAGTTTCACCAATGGTAAATGTAAATTTTAAGTTTCTTTCTACATGTTCAAGCTTTAACTTTATTAGGAGCTTACTTCTCTGTCTTTTTATTTTTATTTTTTTCTTTATTTTGCTTTACAATGCTGTATTGGTTTTGCCATACATTGACATGAATCAGCCACGGGTGTATATGAGTTCCCAATTCTAAACCCGCCTTCCACCTCCCACCCCATATCATCTCTCTGGATCATCCCTGTGCACCAGCCCCAAGCATCCTGTATCCTGTATCGAATATAGACTGGCAATTTGTTTCTTAGCTGATATTATACAGGTTTCAATGCCATTCTCCCAAATCATCCCACCCTCTCCCTCTCCCTCTGAGTCTAAAAGTCCATTCTATACATCTGTGTCTCTTTTGCTGTCTCACATACAGGGTTATCATTACCATCTTCTAAACTCCATATATATGTGTTAGCATACTGTATTGGTGTTTTTTTCTTTCTGGCTTACTTCACTCTGTATAATCGGCTCCAGTTTCATCCACCTCATTAGAACTGATTCAAATGTATTCTTTTTAATGGCTGAGTAACACTCCATTGTGTATATGTACCACAGCTTTCTTATCCATTCATCTGCTGATGGACATCTAGGTTGTTTCCACGTCCTGGCTATTATAAACAGTGCTGCAATGAACATTGGGGTACACATGTCTCTTTCAATTCTGTTTTCCTCGGTTTGTATGCCCAGCAGTGGGATTGCTGGGTCATAAGGCAGTTGTATTTGCAGTTTTTTAAGGAATCTCCACACTGTTCTCCGTAGTGGCTGTACTAGTTTGCATTCCCACCAACAGTGTAACACTCACCTAGAGCCAGAAATCCTGAAATTTGAAGCCAAGTGTGGGCCTTAGGAAGTATCAATATGAACAAAGCTAGTAGAGGTGATGGAATTTCAATTGAACTACTTCAAATCTTAAAACAAGATGCTGTGAAAGTGTTGCACTCAATATGCCAGCAAATTTGGAAAACTCAGAAGTGACCACAGGACTGGAAAAGGCCAGATTTCATTTTAATCCCAAAGAAAGGGAATGCCAATGAATGCTCAAACTATCACACAATTGCTCTCATATCACATGCCAGCAAATTAATGTTCAAAATTTTCCAAGCCAGGCTTCAACAGTACATGAACCATGAACTTGTGGATGTTCAAGCTGGATTTAGAAAAAGCAGAGGAACCAGAGGTCAAATTGCCAACATCCATGATCATCAAAAAAGCAAAAGAGTTCCAGAAAAACTTCTACTTTTGCTTTATTGACTATGCCAAAGCATTTGACTTTGTGGGTCACAGCAAACAGTGGAAAATTCTTGAAGAGATAAGAATACCAGACCTCCTGACCTGCCTCCTGAGAACACTGTGTGCAGGTCAGAAAGCAACAGTTAGAACTGGACATGGAACAACAGACTGGTTCCAAATCAGGAAATGAGTACATCAAGGCTGGTCAACCTGCTTCTTTAACTTATATGCAGAGTATATCATGAGGAATGCTGGTCTGGATGAAGAACAAGCTAGAATCAAGACTGTCAAAAGAAACATCAGTAAGCTCAGATATGCAGATGACACCGCACCTATGGCAGAAAGGGAAGGAGAACTAAAGAGCCTCTTGATGAAAGTGAAAGAAGAGAATAAAAAAGTTAGCTTAAAACTCAACATTTAGAAAACTAAGATCATGGCACCTGGTCCCATCACTCCATGGAAAATAGGATGGGGAAACAGTTGAAACAATTGCAGACTTTTTTTTTTTTTGAGCTCCAAAATCACTGCAGATGGTGAATGCAGCTATGAAATTAAAAGGCACTTGCTCCTTGGAAGGAAAGTTATGACCAACCTAGACAGCATATTAAAAAGTAGAGACATTCCTTTGCCAGCAAATGTCTGTCTAGTCAAATGTATGTTTTTTCTAGTAATCATGTATGGATGTGAGAGTTGGGCTATAAAGAAAGCTGAGTGTCAAAGAACTGATGCTTTTGAACTGTGGTGTTGGAAAAGACTCTTGAGAGTCCTTTGGACAGCAAGGAGCTCCAACCAGTCCATCCTAAATGATATCAACTTTGAATATTCATTGGAGGGATTGATGCTGAAGCTGAAACTCCAATACTTTGGCCACCTGTTGCAAAGAGCTGACTCATTTGAAAAGACCCTGATGCTGGGAAAGATTGAAGTCAGGAGTAAAGGGGATGACAGAGGCTGAGATGTTTGGATGCCATAACTGATTCAATGGGCCTAAGTTTAAGTAAACCAGTAGATAGTGATGGACAGGGAGGCATGGCATGCTGTAATCCTTTGGGTCGCTAAGAGTCGGACATGACTGAGCGACTGAACTGAACTGAACGATAAAACTTAAGGTCATAGAGAACAAGGAAGAGGGAATTCTAAATGGAACACGGCTATTGAAGTGAGAATGCAGGAATATTTGAAATACAGTATACATTAATTTGTGTGCTTATGGTGAATGGAACATACAAATAATACGGTGGATAGAAGACAAAGAACATTTTCCTTCCAACTTACTCACATACTGTTGCTGTGTTATGCTGTGCTAAGTTGCTTCAGTAGAGTCCAACTCTTTGTGACCCTATGAACTGTAACTGGCCAGGCTCTACTGTCCATGGGGATTCTCCAGGCAAGACTTCTAAAGCAGGTTGGCATGTCTTCCTCCAGGGTATCTTCACAACCCAGGGATTGAACTCACATCTCTTATGTCTCCTGCATTGGTAGGTGGGTTCTTTATCACTAGCATGACCTCAGAAGCCTATATTATTGCCAGTCTACCTCTGATGTGTTTTTGATGAGATTTTCACAACCCATGATAAAAACACAGGCACCTAGATTCTTCCAGTTTGCTTGATTTAGATCAGGATCTTGAGTAGTTTCATAAATACAAACCTAATTTATTTTATTTTTTTCAGTGATTCAATCTTACTGAGTGTCTTTTGCAAATTAATTGAGTACATTACAATTCCATCTATTCTCAAACTGAAGATGTTACAAATTAACCAAGTAAATTTTCATTGTTCAATTCTTACACTATGACATTGCAAATCAACTAAGTACCTTTTCTTTTATTTATTTATTTATTTATTTTTTACCTTTTATTTTGTTAAGTACCTTTTATTCTTATCTCCAGTGGCCTTGGCCTGCAGCTACGTACGTAATGTAGCACTTAGGTTTCCGGCTAAAGGATGAGGCTAGGTCACAGCAGTGACATCTGAGGTGAGAGAACAGAATCCCAAGCACTAGACCAGTGGTCAGTGACCAAGCCCCTGGCTTCCTTGACCTTGCAGAAAAGAATTCCCACAAAGATGAAAAGTAATGAAGCAAGTAAAGTGTTTATTAGGAGGAAAAGAGTATACTACATGTGGATGGACGCATGATCAGGCTCAGCGAATCCTTGATTTGTGTGCTTGTGACAGTTTGAATTACTTTTCCAGGGCATTTTTTCTGGGTTTCCTTTGATCAGTCATTTTGATTTGCCTGGTTCTGTGTCCATATTTGTTTCATCTCAGGAACCTCCCATGTATACATGCTTATCTCTTAGCCAAGATGGATTCTAGTTACATGGTTTATGGGTAGTTGATATCACTAACTATGAGGTGATGGATGGCTCCCTCCCTTTCTGACCTCCAAGGAGAATTTTTGTGCATTTGTAGTCAAGGATGTGTCCTTAACTTTGAGAATGGGGAATAATTGGACTTTAATTTGGGCAGAGCATTGCCTCCTCCATTATCCTGCTTTGATGGAGTTTTTGCTATTATGGCGTTTCTGTCCACAGTGCAAAAACTGTTCAGCCTGGGTCCCATCTATGTCCTGCCTCATTTCCCTCTACTCTTTTTATTACTAAACCCTTTATTTTGTATTGGGATATAGCTGATTAACAATTGCGTGAAAGTTACAGGTGAACAGGGAAGAGATTCAGCACACATATTCATGTATCCACTCTCCCCTAAACTCCCCTGCCACTCAGGCTGCCACGTAACATTGAACAGAATCCCATGTGCTATGTAGTAGGTCCTTGTAGATTATTCATTATAAATATAGTAGTGCGTACATGTCTATCTCAAGCTCTCAAATTATCTCTTCCCCATTTTCTTCTCCCTGGCAACCATACATTTATTTTCTAAGTCTGTGAGTCTATTTCTGTTTAGTAAGTAAATTCGCTTATAGCATTTCTTTTACATTCCGTTTATGAGATGTCATATCATATTTCTCATCTGTCTAATTTACTTCACTCAGTGCAGCAATCTCAAGGTCCATCCATGTTGCTACAAATGGCAATATTTGATTCTTTTTAAAGGCTGATTAATATCCCATTGTATACATGTGCCACATCTTTATCCATTCCTCTGTTGATGAACATTAAGGTTCCTTCCACATCTTGAGTATTACAAACAGCACTGCAGTGAACACACAGTTCAGTCGCTCAGTTGTGTCCAACTCTTTGACACTGCATGAACCACGGCACACCAGGTCTCCCTGTCCATCACCAACTCCCAGAGTTCAACCAACCCATGTCCATTGAGTCTGTGATGTCATCCAACCATCTCATCCTCTGTCATCCCCTTCTCTTCCTGCCCTCAATCTTTCCCAGCATCAGGATCTTTTCAAATGACTCAGCTCTTCACATCAGGTGGCCAAAGTATTGGAGTTTCAGCTTCAACATCAGTCTTTCCAATGAACACCCAGGACTGATCTCCTTTAGGATGGACTGGTTGGATCCCCTTGCAGTCCAAGGGACCCTCAAGAGTCTTCTCCAACACCATAGTTCAAAAGCATCAGTTCTTCGGTGCTCAGCTTTTCTTATAGTCCAAGTCTCACATCCATACATGACCACTGGAAAAGCCATAGCCTTGACTAGACCCACCTTTGTTGGCAAAGTAATGTCTCTGCTTTTTAATATGCTGTCTAGGTTGGTCATAACATTCCTTCCAAGGAGTAAGTGTCTTTTAATTTCATGGCTGCAGTCACCATCTGCAGTGATTTTGGAGCCCCCCAAAATAAAGTCAGCCACTGTTTCCACTGTTTCACTATCTGTTTGCCGTGAAGAGATGGGGCCAGATGCCATGATCTTAGTTTTCTGAATGTTGAGCTTTAAGCCAACTTTTTCACACTCCTCTTTCACTTTCATCAAGAGGCTCTTTAGTTCTTCACTTTCTACCATAAGGGTGGTGTCATCTGCATATCTGAGGTTATTGATATTTCTCCTGGCAATCTTGATTCCAGCTTGTGCTTCCTCCAGCCCAACATTTCTCATCATGTACTCTAGGGTGTATGTATACTTTTTCTCCAGATATATGCCCAGGAATGTGATTGAAGTGTCATATGATAGCTCTATTTTTAGTTTGTTTTTTACTTAAAAGAATCTCTATACTGTTCTCCACAGTCTCAAAAATTTTACGGGTGCACAAAAGACCCCAAATAGTCAAAGCAGTCTTGAGAAGGAGAAACAGATCTAGGAGAATCAAGTTCCCTGACTTCAGACTATACTACAAAGCTGCAGTCATCAAAATAGTATTCTACTGGCACAAAAATAGGAATATAGTTTAATGGAACAGGATAAAAGATCCAGAAACAAACACATGCATCAATGGTCAATTAATCTGTGTCAGAGGAGGCAAGATTACAGAATACTGGAAAGACAGTTGCTTCAACAAATGGTGCTGGGAAAATCAGACAGCTACATGTAAAAAAGTGAAATTGGATGATTTTTAACACCATACACAAAAACAAGCTCAAAATGGATTAAAGACCTACATGTGAGGCTGGACACTATAAATCTTCTGTGTGCTTTGTTGCTCAGTCATGTCTAACTCTTTGCAACCCCATGGACTGTAGCCCATCAGGCTCCTCTGTTCATGGGATTTCCCAGACAAGAACATTAGAGTGGGTTGCCATTTCCTTCTCCAGGGTATCCTCCCAACCTAGGGATAACCATGTCTCATCTGTCTCCTACATTGGCAGGAGTGTTCTTCAACACTGAGCCAGGGTTATGAGCTAAAAGAAATTATTTTCCTACCTAATTGGCTGAAGCTAGCTGACAAAGTGTGCCCAGACTAGTTTGGAGATGAGAGGAAGTGTTAGTCGCTCAGTAGTGTCTGACTCTTTGCGACCCCATGGACTGTAGCCCACCAGGCTTTTCTGCCCATAGAATTTTCCAGGCAAGAATACTGGAGTGGATTGCTATTTCTCACTCCAGGGGATCTTCTTGACTCAGGGATTGAACCCAGGTCTCCTGCATTGCAGCCAGATTTTTTACCATCTGAGCCACCAGGGAAGCCCAAAGTGAAAGTGTTAGTTAGTCCTGTCTGACTGTTTGCCACCCAAAGGACTGTAGCCCATCAGGCTCCTCTGTCCATGGCATTCTCCAGGCAAGGATACTGGAGTGGGTAGCCATTCCTTTCTCCAGGGATATTCCTGACCCAGGGACCGAACCCAGGTCTTTCACATTGTAGACAGATTCTCTATGTGTCTGAGCCACAAGGAAAGCCCCAGAGTAAAACATAAGCAGAACACTCTTTGACATGAATTGCAGCAATATCTTTTCTGATCTGTCTACAAAAAACAACAGAAGTAAAATTTTAAAAATAAACAAATGAGACCTACTTAAACTCAAAAGCTGTTGTATAGCAAAGAAAAAAAAAATGAAAAGACAACCCACAGATTGGGAAAAAAAATATTTGCAAATGATGCAACCAATAAGGGATTAGTCTCCAAAAACAGTTTATGAAGCTTAGCAGCATCGAAACATACAACATAATCAAAATGGGCAGAAGACCTAAAATAAATATTTCTCCAAAGAAGACATACATATGGCCAATAGGCACACTAAAAGATATTCAAAATTGCTAATAATTAGAGAAATGAAGATCAAACCTACAATGAAATATCATGTCACACCAACCAGAATGGCTGTCATAAAAATATTCACCAATAAAAAGTTCTAGAGAGGGTGTGGAGATAAGGGAATCCTTCTACACTGTTGGTGGGAATGTAAGTTCCATTTATTCTTAAAGATAAGTAGAGATTACAGTGAGAGGCTATTTAAATGGCCTATTATTCCTAAAAGTGCTCGATGAGTTCAAGTGACTATTGCCAACATATGCCATTTGTATTTACATTTACTTTACATAATTGGATTTGACTGTATTTAATTTTTTTTCTTAAGTAAAGTATGTCCCTCAATACCCCCTTCAAATATATTTCAGATCATGTTACAAAATCAAACCCAGATGCCAAAGAGAATGAAGCTTAGCTAAAAAATGTACAGGGTATGTCTGTTCCCGGGCAGAATGTGTCTATGAAGAGACATGCATTCCTCCCTGAAATTCTACTACCATAATTATCAAGAAGAAGCTAATTGCTTTAAAGTTTTCACATTTTTAAATGAATATAGTTATATTTGCAGTTTGTTTTATTTTCTCAGTCCTCCAAATGACATATTCAGAAAATAATGGCAGAAGTTATACTGTGTATAAAATAAGTCTATTTTTTAACCTGTATGCAGGTCAAGAAACAACAATTAGAATGGGACATGGAACAATGGATGGGTTTCAAACTGAGAAAGAAGTACATCAAAACTGTATACTGTCGCCCTACTTATTTAACTTACATACAGAGCACATCATGAGAAATGATGGACTGGATTAAGCACAAGCTGGAATCAAAATTACCTGGAGAAATATCAATAACCTCAGATATGAAGATGATACCACCCTTATGGCAGAAAGTGAAGAGGAACTAAAGAGCCTCTTGATGAAGGTGAAAGAGGAGAGTAAAAAAAAAAACTGACTTAAAATTTAACATTCAAAAATGAAGATCATGGCATCTGGTCCCATCACTTCCTGGCAAATAGGTGGGAAAACAGTGGCAGACATTATTTTCTTGGGCTCCAAATCACTGCAGATGTTCAACCTAGACAACATATTAAAAGCAGAGACATTACTTTGCCAACAAAGGTCTATATAGTCAAAGCTATGGCTTTTCCGGTAGTCAGGTGTGGATGTGAGAGTCAGATCATAAAGAAGGCTGAGTCCTGAAGAATTTATGCTTTTGAATTGTGGCTTTGGAGAAGACTCTTGAGAGTCCTTGGACTGCAAGGAGATCAAACCAGTCAATTCTAAAGGAAATCAACCATGAGTACTTATTGGATGGACCGATACTGAAACTGAAGCTTCAATACTTTGGCCACCTGATGGGGAGAGCCAGCTAATTAGAAAAGACCCTAATTCAGGGAAAGACTGAAGGCAGGAGGAGAAGGGGATGACAGAGGATGAGATGGTTGGATGGCATTGCCAACTTGATGGACATGTGTTTGAGCAAGCTCTGGGAGTTAGTGATGGACAGGGAAGTCTGGTGTGCTGCAGTCCATGCGATCACAAGGATTTGGACATGACTGAGTGACTGAACGATAACAATTCTTTAAGCTACCAGTATGGTACATTTTATATTATTTTGGGATACAAACCCAATTCACTTTCAGTTTCCATGAATTTTAAAAGCCTCCAACTTGTTTACTTGTTGCTGTTATATAATTTCTACTCCTAGATAATTTCTTATCATCTGTCTAAGAAATGGTATTCTTCAAAATAAGGGTCTTCTCCTCCATCTACAACCAAATGCATTTTAACACCAGTATTGCTTAAAATGCCATTCCTTCTCTAACATTCTTTCCATCCCTTTCTTTCAGGAAGTACTATCCATTCTCAATTCAGAGGTTTTTCTAGTCTGTTGCATCCAATACTGATTGAATATCTTGTTTATATATATTCAGATATTCAGAGATATATGAGACCAATTTAATGTAGTGGTTTCAACTTTGCCATAGTAATGCCTTTTATCTAAATTAATGTTATAAAACTTCTGAATCATCTTATATCTATTGTATCTCGTATTCATAGGCAACTGTCATGTAATCTGCACTGATACCAGTCCCTGACTTATTTCCCTGACTTATTTCCTTATTTCTGTAGTACTTTCTAAACTACATGTTTGTGTTGTTTATGTGGAGATCTTTCCATTTTTATGGCTTTCTTTCTAGTACTATCTGCTTATTATACAGGAGACAGATTTTTTTTTCTGTCCTCTACATCAAAAGTATGTACAGATAACTTAACATGATGCCAATACTTGTTTTATTAATGAATCTTAAATTTGGATAGGGAAAGCTTATTGAGCTGGCACATCTCCAATTCACATGACATCAGTTGAGCAGTTTGACTGAGGCTGAAATGCACATGCCTAGAGAGTTAGTGTTGGCTGTCAGCTGAGATCTAGTCTGGTGGTCTTTGTTCTTTTATAAATGAGCTTCTCCAAAGAACCATAGAAGCCTCCATGCAAACATAGCAGTTGTTCTCAAAGTCTCATGATTTAAAAGTTATTTGAACTTGACTCTACATGAAGAGCATATTGAGAGAAGATAACTACAGTAGATTCTTCCATTGAGAAAAGAAAGAATTAAGAATACATAAAAGTCATTGGCTCATAGCATTTCTGAAACATATCTAGGCACATGCTGTCAGTTCATTGATTATTTCTTAGTCTTGTTCCCTAGACATTATTTAGGGAATGACTTTGGCTCTTCACTCGGAATTATCCCTTTATTTCCAGCAGGAATACTCCATTTTTACAGCTAAATGGTTTTCTTAAGCTTCTTTTGGTGTAGTAAGTTAGGTACTTAGAAGATTTTTGTTTGTCTTATTTGTATACTTTTCTGTTTCTGTAAGCTAGTTACTTTTTTTTTTCATTTTTAAATTAGGAAAGTGTCTATGAATCAAATAAAAGCTGTTCAATGCCAATCTTATCAAGATGGGTTATATTGGGCCCAAATGAGACTAATGTAGAAAAATACCTTTAATATTCTTAGAAACCCTATTGCTTAATTACAAACCATGCTCTTAAGAATATTAAGCATACCCTAAAATCTTTTCAGGCCTAAACCAATAAGGTTTTACAGTCAAGTCATGGAAACTTTTGCTATTAAGTCATTCTATTCTTCTAGTCCACCGTATTTGCTGTTTGTCTAAAGCCATTTCTTACTTTGAAAAACTATTTTTTCTGGTAGAGATCAGAAATGAGAAGCATTCCTATTTCCAACACTCAAACTCTTTTTTTTTTTTTTTTTTTTAATTTCCTTTAAATTCTGCTCAATTACTCAATGGGGTCTTTAATTCTTTTCTTATATTTTGTCTTGCTGCTGCTGCTAAGTCACTTCAGTCGCGTCCGACTCTGTGCGACCCCATAGATGGCAGCCCACCAGGCTCTGCCATCACTGGGATTCTCCAGGCAAGAATGGTTGCCATTTCCTACTCCAGTGCATGAAAGTGAAAAGTGAAAGTGAAGTCGTTCACTCGTGTCCAACTGTTCGCAACCCCATAGACTGCAGCCTACAAGCTCCTCTGTCCATGAGATTTTTCAGGCAAGAATACTGGAGTGGGGTGCCATTGCCTTAGGCAGCTAGAAAAAAATCGGTTGACAATTTCTATGGCTAGTGACGAAAATATACGCAGTGAAATCTATCCATGACTTCTTCAGGTCTATTTCCTATGTTGCCATAGGCAATTGTGATGAGAATCTTTTAAGTTCAGTTCAGTTCGGTCCATCAGTCGTGTCTGGCTCTTTGCGACCCCATGAATTGCAGCACGCCAGGCCTCCCTGTCCATCACAATCTCCTGGAGTTCACTCAGACTCACGTCCATCGAGTCGGTGATTCCATCCAGTCGTCTCATCCTCTGTTGTCCCCTTCTCCTCCTGCCCCAACCCCTCCCAGCATCAGAGTCTTTTCCAATGAGTCAACTCTTCACATGAGGTGGCCAAAGTACTGGAGTTTCAGCTTTAGCACATTCCTGCCAAAGGACACCCAGGACTGATCTCCTTTAGAATTAACTGGTTGGAACTTCTTGCAGTCCAAGAGACCCTTAAGAGTCTTCTCCAACACCACAGTTCAAAAGCATCAATTCTTTGGTGCTCAGCCTTCTTCACAATCCAACTCTCAAATCCATACATGACCACATGTGTCAAAACAATAGCCTTGACTAGACAGACCTTTGTTGGGAGAGTAATGTCTCTGCTTTTGAATGTGCTATCTAGGTTGGTCATAAGTTTCCTTCCAAGCAGTAAGCGTCGTTTAATTTCATGACTGCAGTCACCATCTGCAGTGATTTTTGAGCCCCCAAAAATAAAGTCTGACACTGTTTCCACTGTTTCCCCATCTATTTCCCATGAAGTGATGGGACCAGATGCCATGATCTTCGTTTTCTGAAAGTTGAGCTTTAAGCCAACTTTTTGCTCTCCTCTTTCACTCTCATCAAGAGGCTTTTTAGTTCCTCTTCACTTTCTGCCATAAGAGTGATGTCATCTGCATATCTGAGGTTATTGATATTTCTCCCGGCAATCTTGATTCTAGCTTGTGCTTCTTCCAGCCCAGCATTTCTCATGATGTACTCTGCATATAAGTTAAATAAGCAGGGTGACAACATGCAACCTTGATGTACTCCTTTTCCTATTTGGAAACAGTCTGTTGTTCCATGTCCAGTTCTAACTGTTGTTTCCTGACCTGAATATAGGTTTCTCAAGGGGCAGGTCAGGTGGTCTGGTATTCCCATCTCTTTCAGAATTTTCCAGTTTATTGTGATCCACACAGTCAAAAGCTTTGGCATAGTCAATAAAGCAGAAATAGATGATTTTCCTGAGCTCTCTTGCTTTTTTGATTATCCAGCGGATGTTGGCAATTTGATCTCTGATTCCTCTGCCTTTTATAACACCAGCTTGAACATCTGGAAGTTCACAGTTCATGAATCTTTTGACCACTTCCTAAATGGGGACCTCTTTTATCGAACCTTCAGTCCACATTTTAGATTTTTGTACAGTGGCACTCCATTTCCAGAAACCAACTTTATTTGTCTATTGCTGAAAATTTGTCTGTCATATTTTGGTAACCTCAAAACATGATGTCTTCAAACTATGATTTTACCTCACCTAATTGTTCTATGCCTCAGAAATATGTACAGGGTTTAGGCAATGTTAAACTAACAGTCAGGCTTGGCACCAGTGTGGGGTTGGCTGGAAATGGGCTCATATGAGTCTCTCTCCTTCTTCATGAAGTTTCAGGGTTTTTCTCAGTGTTGTTTTCAACTGAGTATTTGGATTTCTTACTTGGTAACACAGGACTCTAAGATACAGAAACAGGAAGTAGAAGCTACCTGTTACTTAAAGACTGGATCCAGAAATTGGCACAGCATCACTTTTCTGCATTCTCTTGATGAAACAATCACAGAAACTGCCCAGATTCAAAACTGTATTTTTCAATGGGAGCGTTATCAAGTGATGCATGGCTGTCATTAATCCGGGCCTCCTAAGTGGTAGAGTAGTATATAATTTGCCTGCCAATTCAGGAGAAGAGGGTTCGATCCCTGAGTCAGGAAGATGCCCTAGAAGAGGGCATGGCAACCCACTCCAGTATCCTTACCTTGAAAATCCCCTGATGACCTACGGTGCATAGGGTCGCAAAGAGACAGACACAACTGAGCAACTGAACAGACATGCATTTTAATCTATAATAGGGAATGTTCAAATAACAATATGATTTCTAGCACAAACTTTTCAAATTGGATTGATTTAACTTGTATAGTCACAAGCCTATAAATAAAGGTGATGATTTGGGTTATACATTTGCATATTGTTTATTGTAGAAGACTTTAAACATATTTTGACCCTTTGTTTTCTGTTTTTGAAAAGATTGATATGGTTTTGAGGGAAAAAAAAAAAAAAAAAACATAACTCCTAGGTAGCACACTTCGAAATTTCTGTTTTATTTGATTCTTGAATATTTACCAAGTAATTTATCCTTAATATACCTTCTGTTCTTTGTCTTTTTCTCTTTGTGTCTATCCATTAATTAAAGGAAAACTTTACCAAAAGTAAGAAATTACTCTGAAGGTCCATGTTCATTTTGTCTGATTGTTTCATTTTTTATACTTTCACCTCCTATAAGTTTTTGCTAAAGCTGATGAACTTCATATGCTATTTTTGGTGCAAGCTAAGAGATCTTTCTGTCTCTTCCTAAAACTTTTGATCTGCTATATCTTGCCATGAAACAGTCAAGCCTGCTGTTTTTATATCTTAATTGCTTTCTAAATTTATACATATTTATTCCTTAAAAGATGGCACGATAAAATTTTCAATTTCCTCAACTCTTTACAGATTTTACAATATTTGCATTTGCAGTATGCTAAAAAAAATATATTTTCATTTCTAATGTCTTCTAATAAGGAACCATTACTGGTTCCTCTGTTTCTTCTGATACTTGAGCCTGATAACTATGTAGCCAAGAAAAAAATATATATGTATATTATAATAGAGGATCATATGTTTAACCTTGTAAAAGAATAATTTGCCTGACCAAAACTTTATTTTCAGATATTACTGACTTATTTTTTGTCTTGAACCTTAGTTTATCAAATCTAGAAATTGTATAAGATTCTTGACCCACTGCAATCCAGAAATATACTCAGACTGAGCAAAATACTTCAAAAGGAAGTAAGAATTTGACCTCTTCTGAACTCTGTCCTATTTGAGGAATAAAGGCAAAGAACAGTCACAAAAATGTAGAAACACTGACAGAACACCTGTGAAGTAACTCTCAACTCAAAAAAATTCACTATTGACGTGGAAAGTCTCTTTTTGTTAATTTTTTCAAGTCTTCTATGGATTATTCCATTGTAAACTAGCATAACATTGTCAAGGACCAGAATAAACTGTTTTGTGATTATTTCAGGCTATGAGATTAGGACTAGAGGAAGGAAATAAAAGGCTAAACGGACCCTAAAAAATAGATGTCATAATTCCTGTTAAGGATTGTTCTCATTGGAAAAGAAAGGTCACTATTCCACTGGACTATTTTATGTTATCTCTTTCCTCTGACAACACACACACACACACACACACACACACACACACTTGAGTTGCTTAATGTAAAGAATAAAAGAGTGTTTCTTTCACTGTCATCAACACTAGACATTCATTAATGTATATTAAGTACACATTGTTGAAAACTCAGAATATACTGGTGTCAGGATACAAATTAAGACACAATAGTTGAGCATTTGCTGAGTGCTTTAACCTTCTATTAGACATGTTTCCTTATTAGTGTGGGAATATCAGGCAGTTTACCAAATAAATAATAGAGATTATACATGACAAAATCTATAGTAATTCAAAAAAAGATCACCTTGATGATTACCTACTCATAAAATATAGATTTTATAAGAAGAAAACTAGAAACATGTCCTTTTCACAAAATACTGAACTGAAGGAAATACTTAGTTTAACCCCCAAACAACCAGATATATGTATGCATTATTTTTTGAAGAAAGACTAAGGCCAAGAGAGATATTCTTTACATTATACCACCCAATTTTTCCTTCTTCTACAACCTAAGGCACTCTTCTCTCCCAGGTGAGTCATTAAGACAATGGTCTTTGGAAGAAGACTATGTGATGCCTGGGTAACTATCCTTGTCTAGAGATGGAAGACTGGGTGAAGTAACAAATTCAAACTCGACAGTTCTGAGTTGTACTCTCATTTTTATCTGTGCACACTATTTTTCTGCACGATCATCCTTCTTCTTTTTTTAATCATATAATGTACTCAAATTGGCTCATTTTTTTACAACTGCCTTTGTTTCTAGAGCAAGAAAATTTTAATACACTACAATAGAACAAATTATGACCCACAAGTGAAACCTGATCATTTTTAAACAACCCACATGCAAATATTTTCTTTTTTTGTATATTTCAGGTGATTGAAAAAGCAAACAAAAAATAGTATTTCATGATACTTGAGAATTTGTGAAGTTCAAATTTTATTGCCTACATATAAAGGGTTTGCCTGTAGCAAGACCATGCTCATTTGTTTACCTGTGGTCAATGGTTACCTTTGTTTTACTACAGTGGAGTGGAGTAGTTGAGACTAAATTAGCATACGGTCCACAAAGCCATATTTCTATATTTAATATCTGACCCATTACAGGAAAGTTTGCTGACCATTGTAATACATATTCAAATGATTCTTTCAGAATTAAAAATTATCTTAAACAAATGTGCATTGTAAACCTGGGTAGTGGAAGGCTTTGATGAATTCTTCACTGAACTTGGGTGGAGGGTGCTGTCAGGCATGGAACTAACCCTTGTACTTTGTGAACACAACATCCACTGATAGTGACTTTGCGATCAATATATTTGCCAATCACATGGAAATGGTGAAAAGATAGTTTAAAATATAGAGTAGATTCCTGTCAAAGTTTCCATTTGATTCTGTATACACTGACCAAATGGAAGGAATCAATGAGACATAAATTCAGGGACAGGAGATATTTATTGCCAATAGGTTTGCAGCAAATTTCCTAGAAACATTGATTACAATGGAAAACAATTATACTTTAAAAAAAAAAAAAAAGTTCTTTAACTGCTGATTTCAAGACATTGTTTTATGGTCTACAAGACTTGACAATTTATGCAATAAAATATTTAGCCTTTCAAAATAAAAATAAATAAATAAATAAAAAGCTTTAAAACTCCCCTCTTTTTCGTAGCATATTTTAGCCACTGGCATAAATAAAATGTCTTCCTTTTAGTTCATTTCCATAAGTAGGTTGCTTCCTGAAAGTTTTCCTGATTTATCAATCCTTGATCTTTAAAAATTATCTCATTTCCAACAGTATTAAACTTCTAATCTTTGCTTCCTGAAAGAATGTTTCTATTGGCAAAGATACTCATGGGATATCCAGATAGCAAATAGCCACCAAATTCACTTTGGAATTTTCAGCTCACACTGTGTCAAAACATTTAAAAAGGGCAAGTTACCAAACACCTTGGAAAGTAGGACCCAGATAATATCAAGATGACATTTTTAGTACAAAGAAAGTAGTGCAGTGAGTTTGCATATTAAAACCACTTATGAAAGGATGTTGTGATGTACTTCCAGCCTCTGAACAAAATCAAGAAAAACAAGTGAGAGCAATTGCTTCCCAGGTGGTGCAGTGGTAAAGAATCCATCTGTGAATATAGAAGACACAAGAGACAAGGGTTCGATCCCTGGGTTAAGAAGATCACCTGGAGAAGGAAATAACAACCCACTCCAATTTTCTTGCCTGGAACATTCCATGGACAGAGAAGTCTGGTGGGATAGAGTCCATGAGGTCACAAAGAGTTGGACACATGAGTGTCTGAGCATGAGCACAAGCGAGTCAGCCCAACTATTCTAAGCTAAATCAAATCACCACAATGTATCATCATGATGTGAAGATATTGTAGAATAATACAAATAACTTCACCATATTTTCATCTTATTCATTTCAAGCTAGGTGAGTTACCTCTCAGTTATTCTCTTCTTCCATCATCCATGCATTGTCTACTGTTGTTTCTTGTGCCTGGAAGAAGCACAATTCTTAATTTTTCCTTTCTTATAATAGTCAGCAAAATGACTCTCAGACATTTGGGAACAGATAAGGATCATGGGGTTGCTAAGAGTCGGACATGACTGAGCGACTTCACTTTCACTTTTCACTTTCATGCATTCGAGAAGGAAATGGCGGCCCACTCCAGTGTTCTTGCCTGGAGAATCCTGAGGATGGGGGAGCCTGGCGGGCTGCCATCTCTGGGGTCGCACAGAGTCGGACATGACTGAAGCGACTTAGCAGCAGCAGCAGCAAGGATTAGAAAAACCAATACCAAATGGTAAACCAAATCAGCAAATTTTTAGTTCAGGTACAAAAACCAATGAATATAATCTTGAGTAAAAACTTTATAATAATATAAAAAGACACAAGACAAATTTAGACATGAGAAGGAATTGGAGAAGCTCACAGACTCATTTCAGAAACATAACCAAAAAAGTCATAGGGAAAGCTACAGCAGTGTAAAAAGTTCTTGAAGTTCCCACATAGAGTGTAGACTATCCATCTACATGTGGAATCTAAACTGAGACACAGTTGAATTTACCCACAAAACAGAGTCACAGACATAGAGAATAGACTTCTGGTTGCCAAGGGGTAAAGTGGAGCAGGGATGGATTGGGAGGATTAGCAGACACAAACAAGTATGTATAGAATGGAACATTACTCATTATTAGAGAAATGCAAATCAAAACCACAATGAGGTACCACTTCACACCGGTCAGAATGTCTGCGATCCAAAAATCTGCAAGCAATAAATGCTGGAGAGGGTGTGGAGAAAAGGGAACCCTCTTACACTGTTGGTGGGAATGCAAACTAGTACAGCCACTATGGAGAACAGTGTGGAGAGTCCTTAAAAAATTGCAAATAGAACTGCCTTATGACCCAGCAATCCCACTACTGGGCATACACACTGAGGAAACCAGAATTGAAAGAGACACATGTACCCCAATGTTCATCGCAGCACTGTTTATAATAGCCAGGACATGGAAACAACCTAGATGTCCATCAGCAGATGAATGGATAAGAAAGCTGTGGTACATATACACAATGGAGTATTACTCAGCCATTAAAAAGAATACGTTTGAATCAGTGCTAATGAGATGGATGAAACTGGAGCCTATTATACAGAGTGAAGTAAGCCAGAAAGAAAAACACCAATACAGTACACTAACACATATATATGGAATTTAGAAAGATGGCAATGATGACCCTGTATGCAAGACAGCAAAAGAGACACAGATATGTAGAGCAGACGTTTGGACTCAGAGGGAGAGGGAGAGGGTGGGATGATTTTGGAGAATGGCATTGAAACATGTATACTATCATGTAAGAAACGAATCGCCAGTCTATGTCCGATGCAGGATACAGCATGCTTGGGGCTGGTGACTGGGATGACCCAGAGAGATGTTATGGGGAGGGAGGGAGGAGGGGGATTCATGTTTGGGATCGCATGTACACCCGTGGTGGATTCATGTCAATGTATGGCAAAACCAATACAGTTTTGTAAAATAAAATAAAGTTAAAAAAAAAAAAAAAGAATGGATAAGCAGCAAGTTTCTACTGATTAGTATAGGGAACTATATTCAATATCCCATGATAAACCATAACAGAAAATAATATGAAAAAGAATATATATATATATGTGAGTCAATTTTCTATACAGCACAAATTAACATTGTTGTAAATCAACTATACTTTAATAAAATTTAGAGGCAAAAAAAAAATAATAATAAGGAATACAGTTCTGCCTATTTAACTTCCCTCTATGGGCTTAGAAAAGTCTAGTTAACAAATTGCTTTGAGAGTTCTGCCACATACTTATGCTGAGGTAAACATTAAGTTTAAATGTCTTCTAGTAGTCTTGACACGTTCTTTCCCCGTATATGTCACAAGATACTCTCACCTTCCAGTTGGCTGACAGTGATGGAATAACTTTTATGCAGTTACTGCTTTTCTGTGAATTTCAGAAAGAACAACATGGTATTGTCATTGTGATTTTATTATATTATTATGCTGTTTTTCAGAGGTGGCTCCCAATATGATCCCTGAGTCAGGGTATTCATGTCCTCTGCAATTCTCCACCCTTGAGTGTGGGCTAGACCTGGTGACTTTCTAATGGTGACATTCTAATGCATAGAATGTGGTAAAAGTGATAAGATGCTACATGACTTGTGATGTGATTCACATATGATGAATCATATGTGAATGTGATATGATCACATACATCATATGTGATTCAGCTATATAAGACTAAGGCTTCCATTCTCCTGGTAGACTTGCTATCTTTATGGCATTGATAAAGCCAGCTATCATCTTATAGAGGCCCATATGGTAAGGAACTAAGGACAACCTCTAGCCAATAGCCAGCAATGAACTGAAGCCTTGAATCATACTCTGCAAAGAACAGAATCTCCCTAGCAACCAGATCAGTGAGCTTGGGAGATCTTTCTGCAGACGCAACCCAGATACATGCAAATATAAAGAACTTCTTGGGCCCTGCCCTAAAAGGGATCATTCCCTTTCAGTGTTATTCCTTAGGGAAAGGCAGCACTAATTTTAGGAAAGCTTTTTTCTAAAATAAAAACTACATCCCCGCCATTTGCCCCTTAAATTGTGTCTGAATGTGTCATTCAGATTTTGTGCTTTTTCTTTTTCTTCTTTGGTCTTATTCTGCATTTCTCAAGGCCAGGAAATTCTGTACTGTCTGCCTTAGATCTTGCCATAAACTCTTCCTTTTATGTCAGTCTTAGTCCTCTCTCTAGGGCTTATGAGCATCTCAGAAGGTACAGGAGACATGCTTCAGAGGAACCCTTGGCTGGTCCTTGGAACAGGGGCCATTGTGCTGACTGAGAATTTTCTACTTTACACTCTACTCAGAAGGTTGTCAAAAATGATTAAATTCTGGGTTGGACCTCTGTTTCTTACTTTTTCTGAATCATTTTAATTCCTGTAGCTATACCTTCATATTATGGAAGAAATATTTCCCTCAAGCTATCAATTTTGGTAAATTGGCTCATATTTTTTTCTCTGTGAAAATTAACCCTGCAATACATTCTTTTGGGAATTATAGAGAGTTCCAGAAAAACATCTATTTCTGCTTTGTTGACTATGCCAAAGCCTTTAACTTTGTGGATCACAATAAACTGTGGAAAATTCTGAAAGAGATGGGAATACCAGACCACCTGCCCTGCCTCTTGAGAAATCTGTATGCAGGTCAGGAAGCAACAGTTAGAACTAGACATGGAACAACAGACTGGTTCCAAATAGGAAAAGGAGTATGTCAAGGCTGTACATTGTCACCCTGCTTATTTAACTTATATGCAGAGTACATCATGAGAAACGTTGGACTGGAAGAAACACAAGCTGGAATCCAGATTGCCAGGAGAAATATCAATAACCTCACATATGCAGATGACACCACTCTTATGGCAGAAAGTGAAGAGGAGCTAAAAAGTCTCTTGATGAAAGTGAAAGAGGAGAACAAAAAAGTTGGCTTAAAGTTCAACATTCAGAAAACGAAGATCATGGCATCTGGTACCATCACTTCATGGGAAATAGATGGGGAAACAGTGGAAACAGTGTCAGACTTTATTTTTTGGGGCTCCAAAATCACTGCAGATGGTGACTGCAGCCATGAAATTAAAAGACACTTACTCCTTGGAAGAAAAGTTATGACCAACCTAGATAGTATATTCAAAAGCAGAGACATTACTTTGCTGACTAAGATCCATCTAGTCAAGGCTGTGGTTTTTCCTGTCGTCATGTATGGATGTGAGAGTTGGACTGTGAAGAAGGCTGAGCGCTGAAGAATTGATGCTTTTGAACTGCGGTGTTGGAGAAGACTCTTGAGAGTCCCTTGGACTGCAAGGAGATCCAACCAGTCCATTCAGGAGATCAGCCCTGGGATTTCCTTGGAAGGAATGATGCTAAAACTGAAGCTCCAGTACTTTGGCCACCTCATGCGAACAGTTGACTGATTGGAAAAGACTCTGATGCTGGGAGGGATTTGAGGTTGGAGGAGAAGGGGACGACCAAGGATGAGATGGCTGGATGGCACCACAGCCTCGATGGACGTGAGTCTGAGTGAACTCCGGGAGATGGTGATGGACAGGGAGTACTGGCGTGCTGCGATTCATGGGGTCGCAAAGAGTCAGACACGACTGAGCAACTGAACTGAACTGAATTGATCTAATGAACAATTATATCCAATTTATTTTGTGTTTAACAAGCAATGAAATAGTTGTGGAATCTAGTTACTAGGAGAAGGCAATGGCAACCCACTCCAGTACTCTTGCCTGGAAAATCCCATGGGCGGAGGAGTCTCGTAGGCTGCAGTCCATGGGGTCGCACAGAGTCGGACACAACTGAAGTGACTTAGCAGGTACTAAACAAATGGACCTCCAAATATATGCTAGCTTAACTTGATAAAAGATGTAGGCAGGAGACTGATGCAGGTGTTCTGGGTCTGCAAGTGGATTTTCTCTGAGCTGTGAACCAGAGACGAAGGCGTCTTGTACCCCTTAGTTCCACCTTCTATTGATTTTTGGGTTTTGTCATAAATGCCAGTCAGTGGTAGGTGTGACACTGGAAAGAAGGCATGCCTGCGTTCCACTCCTAGCCACATGGTTATCCCTGCATGTAAGCGGGCTGAGGAATACTCCAGCTGGGCATCTGCCTCCTGCTACAACTCACTATGCAAAGGAAAAAAAAAAAAAGAATGGGAAATATAAATATTTGGAGTTTACCTAGCTCTCTCTGCCACTCTATAATTTCTCATAATTTTTTCCTTTCTAACTCATTAAAATTTTTCTTACAAAACTAGGACTTAATTGCACAGCTTCTTATATTGGATTCTAATCATTTTGGGACAGTTGGTTATTTCTATAGAAAATTAAAAGCAGCTGTGATGCAAGGGCCATGATAACCTTTAAATAATCACTCTAGGTACCTAACACAGTACTGGGTTTGGTGAAGGCAGTTTCCACTCCTGATGGAGGAGCCTCATTCTATCAAATCCCTATTGTTTACATCATGCAATAGGGCTCAATGGCAAAATGGCAGCTCTGACTATATTATGGCTAACATATTCTCTTTGTTCTAACTAAAGAATTAATTGGATTCTTCTCATAAACCTTAGGTTTGCCTATGGTGGTAGGCTTCAGATATTCAGGATTTCTAGAATTCCAAGGCTGAAACTGTAATAAACATTTGCTTAAGTTTTTAAGCTTAAATTTTAAAGTATAGGAATAGCACATAAAGTCTTTGTGCTTGTTGTAGTTGTGACTCCGTTTTGTTTTGTCTTAAAAAACAAAAACAAAAACAAAACTCCTTAAGTACAACACAGGGAAAATTTCTGAATTGTGTTAACAATGGTACTAACAGATATACTTTGCATTTGTATAGTGCTTGTAGAATGTGCTTTATTTTCAAAACACTTCCATAGTTTTTATTATATTTAGTTTTAGTCTTAAAATTTCTGTCAGTTTTACATCAACTGCATTTTTATTTAAAATTATGTTTTGTTATGAATATATTTATATTTAATTATGTCTAATTTTAAAAATTATCTGGTGATAAACAAGATGGGTATTCCTATCTCTTATATAGCATAAAAATATTTTAACCTGGTGTGGACAAATCAGTTTCTTGTATTAGTATAAATTAGCACTAACACTAGGACTTGAATGATAGTTTTGGGATTACAGTCCATTTTTTAAACAAAATGCAACAAATTGCAAACTCTTTGACAGAAGGAATGTTTGTCTTTCAATTTTCATTACTTTTTTGTACTTTGAAAAAACTGTTTTAATTCAAGAATCTGAGTGTACAAAGCCAGTGGTATAATGATTACAGTTTAGCATGGCTTCCTTTTATTTCATTTCAACCTTTTTCCCCTCATAAGCACACAGTGAAGACATCTCTCATTGCATTGCTTTAGCATTATCTCTTAACAGACAATTTCTGCAGTTACAAGGAAGCCATGAATATATCCAGTGATATTTATAACCCAGAAGTTTCTTGCTGCACTATAGGATAGTTCATAGGTTTCTCTTTTTGACCTGAATGCTAAGACTGGGAATGTGTCCTAAATATTTTTAGTATCCATTAGAACTTTGTTATGAGAATTTGGTTCAAATTTGGATGTTCTCTCCCTTTTCAAATTGCAAGTATTTTTTGCTTAATGAGTGTCATGTATTTACTCTTCCTTTGTGGAGTAAGACTTATCTTTAATGTTTTAAAATTAAATTGATTGAATTTCAAGAGTCTTGGCTTATTAATTAGTCTTCTAGGATTCAGTGGTCAAGGTTGTATTCCCTCAAGCTGGTCCCTTCACCATTTCAGAAGCACTAGTTTTATTCTCCTCTCAGCCTTCATTTTCCAGACCAAGTCCCTAACTCTTAGTCTGTTCCTCTGAGGATACACTATGCACATAAATCAGGCTTCCAAGGAAGCTAAAAGAGGTAATTATTATTTGCATTTTGGGCATTTAAAAACTCAAAGCTCAGAGGTGAGGATACTTAATTCTAGCTACTTCACCAGATTATAAATTTCTCCTGGGAATACAGCTCCTTCTGTTTGTTTTACCTACATCTCTACTCCTTAGGATTCTAGTGATGCAACCATACAGATAACCCTGACTCTAAGGCTCTAAATAAGAAATAGACCAGGACCCATCAATTTGCTAGTCTCAGTTCTGTTTCTAGGTCTCTCACTGTCAAGAACAGTAGATGCGTATATTATTATCTAGGGGATTACTTTACCAAAAGAGAGCCTGTTTAGATCACTGAGGTAAGAAATATACTTTTACTTTCTATATTACAAAAGTATTTCAGTTTGAATGTTATGGATCCATACTTACTTCTTTAATAAAACAATAATTAATTTTAATTGGAGTCTAATTTCTTTACTTATTGTGATGGTTTTTGCCAGACATCGACATGAATCAGCCACAGGTACATATGTGACCTCTCATCCTGGGAAAATCCAGGTAGACCAAGAAAAATCACCTGTCCCAAATTGAATGGTTTCCTACGGCTTAGTTGATACCAAAGGACAAAGCAGAAGTTTTCTAAAGGTCTTTTTCAGAGTTTAAATCAATTTTAAGCTTTTTTTTTCTTCTTCTTTGGCCTTAAAGTTACATTTTAATTACAGTGCAATAATTTGAGGAACATTGGTAATAGGGAAAACTTTTAGACCTTTTGTTCTTTAGTGCAGTCAAGGGAAACCTCATTAGAGAGGATTTTCTTAGTTAGCAGGGCTTCGAGGTTAATGAGCTGTGAGTGATAATATATAGTAGTAATCCCTCCTGGCACTAACAGGTTGTATTTTATACATTCCTTAATCTCAATAGGAAAGGAGGTGATGGGAGAGGGTGAGAAGGAAACCAATTTAAGGGGTTTGGGAATGTTCAAAAAATCCCACTCCTGGTATGAATCATAATTGAAAACTTCACATGATCAAATCTGAATAGCTAAAAGATGAGTGGATAGAAACATTTCTCCATAAACTGATTTCAGTGAAAAAAAAAAAAAAAAATGATGACATGTTGTGGTATCTAAAGATGAACTGAATGACATTCTTCAAAATTTGGCACCCCAGGGGAAAAGTTCCTTTTCTTGTCTCAAGAAGGAGTCAACAAAGTTTGGAGTCATATGTTTGGATCAGTCTGATAGAGACAAGAAATAGGGTGCTATTTATAAGGAGATATCCTGAGCTGAATGCAATTTGAAAGGGGGTTACAGTTAACACATTTTAAGTCTAAAATAGATGAGCTCTCAATGAGAGTTTTATCAAATAATCTTATTTTTAGTGTCAGCACAGTGGTCATTAATAACCTTTTTTGTTCATTACATTTGGTACTTTCTTTGTTATTGGGGACCCTCTAGAAATCAACTTAAATCATCAGTTCAGTTCAGTTCAGTTGCTCAGTGGTGTCCAACTCTTTATGACCCTATGGAATGCAGTATGCCAGGCCTCCATGTCTATCACCAACCCCTGGAGTTTATTCAGACTCATGTCCATTGAGTCGGTGATGCCATACAATCATTTTTTTCCTCTGTCATCCCCTTTTCTTCTTGCCTTCAGTCTTCCCCAGAATCAGGGTCCTTTCAAATGAGTGAGCTTTTCCCATCAGGTGGCCAAAGGATTGAAGTTTCAGCTTTGTCATGAGTCCTCCCAATGAATATTCAGGACTTATTTCACTTAGGATGGACTGGTTGGATCTCCTTGAGGTCCAAGGGATACTCAGGAGTCTTCTCAAACAACACAGTTAAAAAGCATCAATTCTTTAGTGCTCAGTTTTCTTTATAGTCCAACTCTTACATCCATACATGACTACTGGAAAAACCATAGCCTTGACTAGACAGACCTTTGTTGGCAAAGTAATGTCTCTACTTTTCAACATGCTGTCTAGGTTGGTCATAACTGTCTTTCTGAGGAGAAAGTGTCTTTTAATTTCAAGCTTTAGTCACCATCTGCAATGATTGTGGAGCTGAAAAAATAAAGTCTGCCACTGTTTCCAATGTTTCCCCATTTATTTGCCAGGAAGTGATGGGACTGGATGCCATGATCTTAGTTTTCTGAATGGTGAGCTTTAAGCCAACTTTTTCGTTCCTCTTTTTCACTTTTATCAAGAGGCTCTTTCATTCTTCTTCACATTCTGCCATAAGGGTGGTATCATTTGCATATCTGAGGTTTTTTTATATTTCTCCCAGGAATCTTGATTCCAGCATGTGCTTCATCCAGCCCAAAGTTTCTCATGATGTACTCTGTATATAAGTTATAAAAGCAGGATGACAATATATAGCCTTGATGTACTCCTTTTCCTACTTGGAAACAGACTGCTGTTCAATGTTTAATTCTAAATTTTGCTTCTTGTCCTGCATACAGATTTCTCAAGAGGCAGGTCAGGTAGTCTTGTATGTCCATCTCTTGAAGAAGTTTCTACAGTTTATTGTGATGCACGCAGTCAAAGGTTTTGACATTGTCAGTAAAGCAGAAATAGATATTTTCTTGGAACTCTTGCTTTTTTGGTGATTCAGTGGATGTTGGAATTTTGACTTCTGGTCCCTCTGCCTTTTCTAAATCCAGCTGGAACATCTGGAAGTTCATGGTTCACTTACTGTTGAACCCTGGCTTGGAGATATTTGAGCATTACTTTACCAGCGTGTGAGATGAGTGCAATTGTGCAGTAGTTTGAGCATTCTTTGGGACCGCAAAGAAAACTGACCTTTACCAGTACTGTGGCCACTGCTAAGTTTTCCAGATTTGCTGGCATGTTGAGTGCAACACTTTCACAGCATCATTTTTAGGATTTGAAATAGTTCAACTGAAATCCCATCACCTCCACTAGCTTTGTTCATAGTGATGCTTCCTAAGGCCCAATTGACTTCACATTCTAGGATGTCTGGCTCTAGGTGAATGATCACACCATCATCATTATCTAAGTCATGGAGACCTTTTTTGTATAGTTCTTTGCATTCTTGCCACCTCTTCTTAATATCTTCTGCTTCTGTTAGGTCCATACCATTTCTGTCCTTTATTGAACCCATCTTTGCATGAAATGTTCCCTTGGTATCTCTGATTTTCTTGATGAGGTCTCTAGTCTTTCCCATTTTATTGTTTTCCTCTAATTCTTTGCATTAATCACTGAGGATGGCTTTCTTATATCTCCTTGCTATTCCTTGGAACTCTGAATTCAGATGGGTATATCTTTCCTTTTCTCCTTTGGTTTTCACTTCTTTTCTAATCACAGCTGTTTATAAGGCATCCTCAGACAGCCATTTTGCTTTCTTGCAGGTAAATAGCAGGGAGTGAACACAGCTCCACACATCAACAGAAAGTAGGATTAAAGACCTACTGAGCATAGCCCTGCCCATCAGAAAAGACCCAGCTTCCCCCTCAATCAGTCTCTCCCATCAGGAGGCTTTCAAGTCTCTTATACTTCTCCATCAGATGGCAGACAGACTGAAAACCATAGTTACAGAAAACTAACCATTCAAATCACATTGACCACAGCCTTGTCTAACTCAGTGAAATTATGAGCAATGCTGGATAGGGCCACCCAAGACGGACAGGTCATGTTGGAAAGTTTTGACAAAATGTGGTCCACTGAAGAAGGGAATGGCAAAACAGTTCAGTGTTCTTGCCTTGAGAACCCCTAGAACAGTATGAAAAGGCAAACAGATAGGACACTGAAAGATAAACTCCACGGGTCAGTAGGTGGCCAATATGCTACTGGAGATCAGTGGAGATATAACTCCAGAAAGTATGAAGAGACAAAGCCAAAGCAAAAACAGCACCCAGCTGTGGATGTGACTGTTGATAGAAGCAAGGTCCAGTGCTGTAAAGAGCAATATTGCATAAGAACCTGGAATGTCAGGTCCATGAATCAAGGTAAGTGGTCACACAGGAGATGGCAAGTGTGAACATCAACAATTTAGGAATCAGTGAACTGAAATGGTCTGGAATAGGTGAATTTAACCCAGATGAACATTATATCTATTACTGTGGGCAAGCATCACTTAGAAGAAATGGAATAGCCATCATAGTCAACAAAAAGAGTCCAAAATGCAATACTTAGATGCAATCTCAAAAACGACAGAATGATCTCTGTTCATTTCCAAGGCAAACCATTCAATATCATGGTAATCCAAGCCTATGCCCCAACCAGTAATGCTGAAGAAGCTGAAGGTGAATGGTTCTAGGAAGATCTATAAGATTTTTTAGAACTAATACCCAAAACAGATGTCCTTTTCATTATAGAGGGTTGGAATGCAAAAGTAGGAAGTCAAGAAACACCTGGAGTAACCGGCAAATTTGGCCTTGGAATACAGAATGAATCAGGGCAAAGGCTAATAGAGTTTCACCAAGAGAATGCACCGGTCATAGCAAACACCTTTTTCCAACAACACAAGGGAAGACTCTACACATGGACATCATCAGATGGTCAACACCTAAATCAGATTCATTATATTCTTTGCAGCCAATGATGAATAAACTCTGTACTATCAGTAAAAACAAGACTGGGAGCTGACTGTGGCTCAGATCATGAACTCATTATTAGCAAAATGAGACTTAAATTGATGTAAGTAGGGAAAACCACTAGACCATTCAGGTATGACCAGAATCAAATCCCTTATGATTATTCAGTGGAAGTGAGAAATAGATTTAAGGGACTAGATCTGATAGACAGAGTGCCTGATGAACTACGGACAGAGGTTCATGACACTGTATCGGAGACAGGGATCAAAATCATCCCCAAGAAACTCAATTCATGCTACATTTAAAGAGAGAAATCTGCCTTTCTAAGCAAGATTCAAAGCTCAGTTGACTGTGACATTAAACATTTTTATGCAAAGAAAGGAAAGGAGGGAAAGAAGAATAAAGGTCCCTTTCTCCTTCTTTGCCAGTTTGCCTTTATAGATTTGCATCTCAGAAATTCCATCTACTCTTCACAAAATAAAGTTCAGAATCCTTGTGCCAACATTTGATGTCATCCACTATTTGGCATTATCTAATCTTTCTGTGTTATTTACAGTTTCTTCCCTCCACAAACTCTCTGTCAGAAACAAGCTGAAATATTCACTTTCTCCTAAACAAGCAAGGTCCTTTCCACCTTCACTCAGTAGAATACTGCTGCATGGAATGAAGTGAAATTGAAAGTCGCTCAGTCATTGTCCTACCCTTTGTGACTCATGAACAGTGGCCTGCCAGGCTCCTCTATCCATGGACTTCTCCAAGCCAGAATAAAGGAGTGGGTAGCCTTTCCCTTCTCCAGGGGGTCTTCCCAACCCAGGCACTGAAGCCAGGTCTCCCAAATTGCAGGTGGATTCTTTACCATCGATCCACCAGGGAAGCTGTGGTAGAATGTTCTCCATTATTTCTAGTTATTTATTTCCTATTCTTTTGGATATCACATAAAAAGTGAGCAAACATATTTCAGTTCAGTTCAGTTCAGTTCATTTCAGTTCAGTCACTCAGTCGTGTCCGACTTTTTGCGACCCCATGAATCCCAGCACGCCAGGCCTTCCTGTTCATCACCAACTCCGGGAGTTCACTCAGACTCACGTCCATCGAGTCGGTGATGCCATCCAGCCATCTCATCCTCGGTTGCCCCTTCTCTTCCTGACCTCAACCTCTCCCAGAATCAGGGTCTTTTCCAATGAGTCAACTCTTCACATGAGGTGGGCAAAAGTATTGGACTTTCAGCTTTAGGATCATTCCCTCCAAAGAAATCCCAGGGCTGATCTCCTTCAGAAAGGACTGGTTGGATCTCCTTGCAGTCCAAGGGACTCTCAAGTATCTTATCCAACACCACAGTTCAAAAGCATCAATTCTTTGGTGCTCAGTTATTTTCACAGTCCAACTCTCACATCCATACATGACCACTAGAAAAACCATAGTCTTGACTAAACGGACCTTTGTTGGCAAAGTGATCTCTCTACTTTTCAATATGCTATCTAGGTTTGTCTTAATTTTGCTTTCAAGGATTAGGCGTCTTTTACTTTCATGGCTGCAACCACCATCTGCAGTGATTTTGGAGCCTAAAAAAATAAAGTCTGACATTGTTCCCACTGTTTCCCCATCTATTTCCCATGAAGTGATGGGACCAGATGCCATGATCTTCGTTTTCTCAATGTTGATCTTGAACTCAACTTTTTTGCTCTCCTCTTTCACTTTCATCAAGAGGCTTTTTAGTTCCTCTTCACTTTCTGCCATAAGGGTGGTGTCATCTGCATATCTGAGGTTATTGATATTTCTCCCGGCAATCTTGATTCCAGCTTGTGTTTCTTCCAGCCCAGCGTTTCTCATGATGTATTCTGCATATAAGTTAAATAAGCAGGGTGACAATATATACAGCCTTGACATACTCCGTTTCCTATTTGAAACCAGTCTGTTTTTCCATGTCCAGTTCTAATCATTTTTTCCTGATCTGCATATAGGTTTCTTGAGAGGCAGGTCAGGTGGTCTGGTATTCCTATCTCTCTCAGAATTTTCCAAAGCTTATTGTGATCCACATAGTCAAAGGCTTTGACATAGTCAATAAAGCAGAAATAGATGTTTTTCTGGAACTCTCTTGCTTTTCCATGATCCAGTGAATGTTGGCAATTTGATCTCTGGTTTCTCTGCCTTTTCAAAACCTACCTTAAACATCTGAAAGTTCATGGTTCACGTATTGCTGAAGCCTGGCTTGGAGAATTTTGAGCATTACTTTACTAGCATGTGAGATGAGTGCAATTGTGCAGTAGTTTGAGCATTCTTTGGCATTGCCTTTCTTTGGAATTGGAATGAAAACTGATCTTTTCCAGTCCTGTGGCCACTGCTGAGTTTTCCAAATTTGCTGGCATATTGAGTGCAGCACTTTCACAGCATCATCTTTCAGGATTTGAAACAGCTCAACTGGAATTCCATCAGCTCCACTAGCTTTGTTCCTAGTGATGCTTTCTAAGGCCCACTTGACTTCACATTCCAGGATGTCTGGCTCTAGGTGAGTGATCACACCATCGAGATTATATTGGTTGTGAAGATCTTTTTTGTACAGTTCTGTGTATTCTTGCCACCTCTTCTTAATATCTTCTGCTTCTGTTAAGTCCATACCATTTGTGTCCTTTTTTGAGCCCATCTTTGCATGAAATGCTCCCTTGGTATCTCTAATTTTCTTGAAGAGATCTCTAGTCTTTCCAATTCTGTTGTTTTCCTCTATTTCTTTGCACTGATCACTGAGGAATCTTTTCTTATCTCTTCTTGCTATTCTTTGGAACTCTGCATTCAGATGCTTATATCTTTCCTTTTCTCTTTGTTTTTCACTTTTCTTCCTTTCACAGCTATTTGTAAAGCCTCCCCAGACAGCCATTTTGCTTTTTTGAATTTCTTTTCCATGGGGTTGGTCTTGATCTCTGTCTCCTGTACAATGTACATGAACATCCTTCCATAGTTCATTGGGTACTTGTCTATCAAATCTAGTCCTTTAAGTCTATTTCTCACTTCTGCTGTATAATCATAAGAGATTTTATTTAGGTCATACCTGAATGGTCTAGTGGTTTTCCCTACTTTCTTCAATTTAAGTCTGAATTTGGCAATAATGAGTTCATGATCTGAGCCACAGTCAGCTTCTGGTCTTATTTTTGTTGATTGTATAGAGCTTCTCTATATTTGGCTGCAAAGAATATAATCAATCTTATTTCGGTGTTGACCATCTGGTGATGTCCATGTGTAGAGTCTTCTCTTGTGTTGTTGGAAGACGTTGTTTGCTATGACCAGTGCATTTTCCTGACAAAACTCTATTAGTCTTTTCCCTGCTTCATTCCGCATTCCAAGCCCAAATTTGCCTGTTATTCCAGGTGTTTCTTGACTTCCTACTTTTGCCTTCCAGTCCCCTATAATGAAAACGAGATATTTTGGGGGTGTTAGTTCAAAAAGGTCTTGTAGGTCTTCAAAAAACCGTTCAACTTCAGCTTCTTCAGCATTTCTGGTTGGGGCATAGACTTGTATTACTGTAATATTGAATGGTTTGTCTTGGAAATGAACAGAAATCAGTGGAGAGACACACTTAACATTCTCCATTAAATCTTCCTGATATCTTTCATTAGAAAAAATTTTCCTTTCCTTAGGTCTTAAATTATTATTTTAGTGATCCACACATACACTCTTTTGTAATACTCAACAGTATCATTATCTCTGATTTCTTGTCTGCTTTTCCACATTTATTTGGGTCCTTTGTGAGTTCAAAGACACTTAGGATATATCTATAGTGACTGCTACAATAGGATCTAGGTTGATTAGTTCTTTAATTTTACAACTTTTAATTTTGTCCTCAATAATTTCCAGATCAAGATCTAATTGAAAGAATAAACACTGAAAGTTCCTTTAAAAAGAAAATTATAGGCAAATAGAAAATAAGTATAAACCATTTTTCTGTGCTTTTTAATGTGCTACTATTTTAGAGATGACAATCTGTGATTTGGGGCAACTTTTGCCTTTTTCCTCAAAATCATAATTTTGAGGCTTATATGTTGAGGTAAATAGCCCTGCCTCTTTAAATCCTATACCTTTGATTTAGAAATTTAACTCCCCAAAAGAAGGATATATAAACAATGGGATAAAATTTTGTTACTCTTGTAAGATGTCCTTAAATAATTACATTATTTTCAATCCCTTTTACTTACCTAACATTTTGTAAGCAAACTTGAGAAAATCAATCCCATAACTTTCTTGAGAGTTTGATTCTTGTTCCTTAATGAGATCAACACTAAAATGCTTTACTGAGAACTCTAAATAGCTGAGCACAGTGAAGATAACACTGTAGCAGAGCTCATTAGGGTGGTAAGTACAAAAAAAAAGAGAGTGAGAAAAGATGTATGAAGTTGCTACAGTTCAGCTTAGTCACTCAGTCATGTCCAACTCTTTGTGACCCCATGAATTGCAGCACGCCAGGCCTCCCTGTCCATCACCATCTCCCGGAGTTCACTCAGACTCACGTCCATCGGGTCAGTGATGCCATCCAGGCATCTCATCCTTGGTCGTCCCCTTCTCCTCCTGCCCCCAATCCCTCCCAGCATCAGAATCTTTTCCAATGAGTCAACCCTTCGCATGAGGTGGCCAAAGTACTGGAGATTCAGCTTTAGCATCATTCCTTCCAAAGAAATCCCAGGACTGATCTCCTTCAGAATGGACTGGTTGGATCTCTTTGCAGTACAAGGGACTCTCAAGAGTCTTCTCCAACACCAGAGTTCAAAAACATCAATTCTTCAGCGCTCAGCCTTCTTCACAGTCCAACTCTCACATCCATACAAGACCACAGGAAAAACCATAGCCTTGACTAGAGGGACCTTAGACGGCAAAGTAATGTCTCTGCTCTTGAATATACTATCTAGGTTGGTCATAACTTTTCTTCCAAGCAGTAAGCATTGTTTAATTTCATGGCTGCAGTCACCATCTGCAGTGATTTTGGAGCCCCCAAAAATAAAGTCTGACTCTGTTTCCACTGTTTCCCCATCTATTTCCCATGAAGTGATGGGACCGGATGCCATGATCTTCGTTTTCTGAATGTTGAGCTTGAAGTTAACTTTTTCACTCTCCTCTTTCACTTTCATCACGAGGCTTTTTAGCTCCTCTTCACTTTCTGCCATAAGGGTGGTGTCATTTGCATATCTGAGTTTATTGATATTTCTCCCAGCAATCTTGATTTCAGCTTGTATTTCATCCAATCCAGCGTTTCTCCCAGTCCAGCGTTTCTCATGATGTACTCTGCATAGCTGTTAAATAAACAGGGTGACAATACACAGCCTTGATGTACTCCTTTTCCTATTTGGAACCAGTCTGTTGTTCCATGTCCAGTTCTAACTGTTGCTTCCTGACCTGCATACAGATTTCTCAGGAGGCAGTTTAGGTGGTCTGGTATTCCCATCTCTTTCAGAATTTTCCACAGTGTATTGTGATCCACACAGTCAAAGGCTTTGGCATAGTCAATAAAGCAGAAATAGATGTTTTTCTGGAACTCTCTTGCTTTTTCCATGATCCAGCACATGATGACAATTGGATCTTTGGTTCCTCTGCCTTTTCAAAAACCAGCTTGAACATCAGGAAGTTCACGTTTCACGTATTGTTGAAGCCTGGCTTGGAGAATTTTGAGCATTACTTTACTAGCATGAGAGATGAGTGCAATTGTGCGGTAGTTTGAGCATTCTTTGGCATTGCCTTTCTTTGGGATTGGAATAAAAACTGACAGTTTCCAGCCCTGTGGCCACTGCTGAGTTTTCCAAATTTGCTGGCATATTGAGTGCAGCACTTTCACAGCATCATCTTTCAGGATTTGAAGCAGCTCCACTGGAATTCCATCACCTCCACTAGCTTTGTTCATAGTGATGCTTTCTAAGGCCCACTTGACTTCACATTCCAAGATGTCTGGCTCAAGATTAATGATCACATCATCATGATTATCTGGGTCGTGAAGATCTTTTTTATACAGTTCTTCTTTGTATTCTTGCCACGTCTTCTTAATATTTGCTGCTTCTGTTAGGTCCATAACATTTCTGTCCTTTATCTTGAAATGTTCCCTTGGTATCCCTAATTTTCTTGAAGAGATCTCTAGTCTTTCCCATTCTGTTCTTTTCTTCTATTTCTTTGCATTCATCACTGAAGAAGGCTTTTTCATCTCTTCTTGCTATTCCTTGGAACTCTGCATTCAGATGCTTATATCTTTCCTTTTCTCCTTTGCTTTTCACCTCTCTTTTCACAGCTATTTGTAAGGCCTCCCCAGACAGCCATTTTGTTTTTTTGCATTTCTTTTCCGTGGGGATGGTCTTGATCCCTGTCTCCTGTCCAATGTCACGAACCTCATTCCATCGTTCATCAGGCACTCTATCTATCAGATCTAGGCCCTTAAATCTATTTCTCACTTCCACTGTATAATCATAAGAAATTTTATTTAGGTCATACCTGAATGGTCTAGAGGTTTTCCCTGCTTTCTTCAATTTGAGTCTGAAAATGGTAATAAGGAGTTCATGATCTGAGCCACAGTCAGCTCCTGGTCTCGTTTTTGTTGACTGTATAGAGCTTCTCCACCTTTGGCTGCAAAAAATATAATCAATCTGATTTTGGTGTTGACCATCTGGTGATGTCCATGTGTAGAGTCTTCTCTTGTGTTCTTGAAAGATGGTGTTTGCTATGACCAGTGCATTTTCTTGGCAAAACTCTATTAGTCTTTGCCCTGTTTCATTCCACATTCCAAGGCCAAATTTTCCTGTTACTCCAAGTGTTTCTTGACTTCCTACTTTTGCATTCCCGTCCCCTATCATGAAAAGGACATCTTTTTTGGGTGTTAGTTCTAAAAGGTCTTGTAGGTCTTCATAAAACCGTTCAACATCAGTTTCTTCAGCATTACTGGTTTGGGCATAGACTTGGATAATTGTGATATTGAATAGTATGCCTTGGAGATGAACAGAGATCATTCTGTCGTTTTTGAGATTGCATCCAAGTACTTCATTTCAGACTCTTTTGTTGACCATGATGGCTACTCCATTTCTTCTGAGGGATTCCTGCCGGCAGTAGTAGATATAATGGTCATCTGAGTGAAATTCACCCATTCCAGTCCATTTTAGTTCACTGATTCCTAGAATGTTGACGTTCACCCTTGCCATCTCTTGTTCGACCACTTCCAATTTGCCTTGATTCATGGACCTGACATTCCAGTTTCCTATGCAATATTGCTCTTTACAGCATCAGACCTTGCTTCTATCTCCAGTCACATCCACAGCTGGGTATTGTTTTTGCTTTGGCTTCATCCCTTTATTCTTTCTGGAGTTATTTCTCCACTGATCTCCAGTAGCATATTGGACACCTAATGACCTGGGGAGTTCCTCTTTAAGTATCCTATCATTTTGCCTTTTCATACTGTTCATGGGGTTCTCAAGGCTAGAATACTGAAGTGGCTTGCCATTCCCTTCTCCAGTGGACCACATTCTGTCAGACCTCTCCACCACGACCCACCCATCTTGGGTTGCCCTGCAGGCATGGCTTGGTTTCATTGAGTTAGACAAGGCTGTGGTCCTAGTATAATTAGATTGACTCATTTTCTGTAAGTATCGTTTCAGGGTGTCTGCCCTCTGATGCCCTCTTGCAACACCTACCATCTTACTTGGGTTTCTCTCACCTTGGGCATGGGGTATCTCTTCACAGCTGCTCTAGCAAAGCACAGCCGCTGCTCCTTACCTTGGACAAGGGGTATCTCCTTACCTCTGCCGTTCCTGACCTTCAACATGGGATAGCTCCTCTAGGCCCTCCTGTGCCTGTGCAGCCACTGACCCTCGAGTTGCTCCTCCTAGCCACTGGACCTGGCCTCGGGCGTGGGTTGCTTCTCCCAGCTGCCACCCCTGGCCGCAGCCCGGGGTGGCTCCTCGTGGTCACTGCCTCTGGCCTTGGGTGCAAGGTGGCTTCTCCCAGCCGCCACTGGCCTCGGAGGCTGGGCTCCTCCCGGCCGCCGCCCTGACCTAGGACACGGGGTGGCTCCTCCCGGCCGATCCTGCGCTGTCGCAGCCTGGCACTCTGGGCCGTTGTCCCTGACTTCGGATGTGGCATAGCTCTCCGCCTCATTTAGTGCACCGATCCGCTGACGCTGCCTGTGCTTAGTGCACCGGCCCGCCGCCACGACCCTAAAATCTGAGATTGTTTTACTCATAATCTCTTTCTTTAGATATCTATATCTCATGTCATATCTCTCATCATAAATAAAAATTTTAGATGTACTGTGTATGCCCTATTTTTTTTTCTTTTATTCATGGTTTAACTCTGACACTGATCTTGATGTTTACCTTAACCTGAAGTATAAAGATAAGTATTGTTGGAAAAAGAAAGAGTCAAAGGTTGAGTTCACTGTGCTATATACTCTGGGCCAGAAGCCTCAGGCTTTTCCAAAGCCTTTTCTTTCTTTTTCCAATGAAATAAAATTGTTACTGTTGTGCTTTCCATAGAAATAGGTAAAATCCACCTTTAACATTTCCTAGACTAATCCATTCTCAAACTCCATTGTGTTTACCTTTCCCAAATGTTCTCAAATTCCATTTGAGTTTGCTTCATAAAATTTTCTGGATTATACCTCATTTAATTCAATTTATTTATAATTTAAAATGCCACAGACATTGTATTTAATGAACTATTAATATACAAATCACTTGTCTTGTTTGATTCAATTCTTCTTTACTGAGTGCTCACTGTGTCTAAACCATAGGCCAGGTACTATGCTGAGATAAAGGTAGTGTTAAATATAATGTTTATCCCTAAACAAACCAACAAATAAGCAAAAACAATTAGATATAGTCCTAGTCTAGATTTTAGAAAGGATTCCTCTACTTACACCAATGCATAATCCATTCCTGTGATCACACTGTCCTGAATATATTTCTAGTTCTACTACTTCTCTACAACTGTATCACTGCCATACCCCTACAAACCACTATCATTCTTTGCTAGAATAAAACAAGTAATCTTGTGAATGTCCTTCCCCATCCTCCACCTGCCTACTAATCTCTATAGTATGTTTGTTCAAAAGAAGCCAGAGTCATTGTTAAATTTTAAAAATTAGATCATGGTCTTCTACTGACTGTTTTTTCCAATTAATTAAAATAACATTACAAATCATTTATCTGGTTTTTTGCTTTTTCTCTGACCTTATAGCACTGCTGATCAGCAATGCCACCCGTGAACAGCATCACTCTAGGTCAGAATCTCTGGGATGCAACCCAGAAATTGGTATATTATTAATAATAATCCTTCATGTTATTAACCCTTCTAACATGGATGCATGCTAGAACTGGGAATTATTGTCCCACAGTTCTTTTGTTTTTTTTTTTTCCCCATTCACCCCAGCATTACATGATTTATTTCCACTCTTTGAATCTGGGAGTACAATTCTATTGTCAGGGCCTTTAAATCTTTATCTACCTGGATCTTTGCTTTACTATCTTCTAGTCAGTCATGGTTCTGTTAAATATTACTCCTTCAGAGACATTCCCCTGACCACTTAATGCTGTTCTCCACATCCCTTTCTCCCACATTACATCTAATTTTCTTAATAATGATTATTATTATTTGAACTTGTTTGTATATCTATCATAATAATAGACTGAAACTGAAGCCCTAAGGCAATAAATGTTCTACTCTAAAGTAGGGGCAAGGCTATCCACAGGACTTGTAAAAGGAAGGCAGGGAAAAAAAATAAAAGAAGAAAACTGTTTGGTACCCTCAAAGGATCATTCAACTCCAGTGTACAAATGAAGTTTTAGAGGCTAGGAAGACATGATATAATAGAAAGATTAAATGAGGAGGTGGCTGATGAGTTCTGGATCTTACCCTCTTCCTTAGGTAAGTATAGGCATATTTCTCTCATCATCTCAAATGACAACAGAAGACCACAAATAATTCTCTTTGAAACAGAAAAAGACATATATTGTATACTATCACTTACATATGGAATGTGTAGAACACTGACTTTGTGTCTGAGAGATCCTCAAGTGTGAGATTTGGGCTAGTTACCTGTTCTGATCATGAAAGGAATGAGAAGTAGTTGGGTATCTTGGGCAATCTGTGCTCCTAGACTATGAAGAAAGAAGGCATTGTAAGCATCTGCCTTAGGAGATGGTGTACATTTAAATCCCACCCTAAAGTTCTTCGAGAAAGGACAGACTTCACAGAAAGGAGTAAGAGGTCCTCATGGATGGCCTAGGATATATAAGATGCTTTGAGCAAACAGCTGTAGAAGAGAGAATCAACCACACAAAGGCAATGGCAGGTCTCTCAAGTGCCCACTTGAAAGTATCAGTTTTACCAACCTGTCCAGCCGTAGAGAGTGTACCTGTCTCATATTATTAGCCAAGTAAGGACTCCACTCACCTGTCTTCTCCTTCTTTCTTAGCTCTGACCCTACAAGGTTCAGCATATGCCAAAGTTAACAGATCTGAAATGAATAGGCCATAAGACAGGGACATGCAAATGTCAGTCATGCATCTCTTCTTATATTGCAAAGGTCTTGCCTATAACCTTTCAGATTAAGAAAGAGGAACTATAATATGAATAAAATTAATGAAAAAAGTAAGGTTCTGTTTCTTACTATAGCTGGCTTTATATATATATATATATATATATATATATATATATATATATATACATACATATATATATATGAATAAGTTGTATGCAAACAGAAAATTGTAGTAGTTCTTGCAGTTCTTTTTTCTTGACTAATTACTCTGGCTAGGACTTCCAGTATTACATTAAATAAAGGTGCTAAGAGTGGGTATCCTGATCCTGTTCTTGAACTTCAAGGAAAAGCTTTTAACTTTCACTATTGATCATGATGTTAGCTGTGAGTTTGTCAATATATAGCCTGTATTATATTAAGATACAGTCCTCAGATACCTAATTTTAGGGAGTTTTAATCATTAAAAAAATGCTAAATTTGGTCAAATGCTTTTTCAGCATCTACAGAAATAGCCATATGGTCTTCATCCTTTATTCTGATAAGGTGGTGTATAACATGTATTCATTTGCATGTATTGAAGTTATCTTTGGCTTGCAGGAATAAATCTCACTTGATCATCTTGTAGGATCTCCCTAATGTGCTCTTGAGCTTAGTTTGCTAGTATTTTGTTGAAGATTTTTTGCATCTATGTTGATCAGAGATATTGACTGGTAATCATGGCATTTGGTCCCATCACTTCACGGGAAATAGATGGGGAAACAGTGGAAACAATGTCAGACTTTATTTTTCGGGGCTCCAAAATCACTGCAGATGGTGACTGCAGCCATGAAATTAAAACATGCTTACTCTTTGGAAGGAAAGTTATGACCAACCTAGATAGCATGTTCAAAAGCAGAGACATTACTTTGTCAACAAAGGTCCGTCTAGTCAAGGCTATGGTTTTTCCTGTGGTCTTGTACGGATGTGAGAGTTGGACTGTGAAGAAAGCTCAGCGCCGAAAAACTGATGCTTTTGAACTGTGGTGTTGGAGAAGACTCTTGAGAGTCCCTTGGACTGCAAGGAGATCCAACCAGTCCATTCTGAAGGAGCTCAGCCCTGGGTTTTCTTTGGCAGGAATGATGCCAAAGCTGAAACTCCAGTACTTTAGCCACTTCATGAGAAGAATTGACTCATTGGAAAAGACCTTGATGCTGGGAGGGATTGGGGGCTGGAGGAGAAGGGGATGACAGAGGATGAGATGACTGGATGGCATCACTGACTCGATGAACGTGAGTCTGAGTGAACTCCGGGAGTTGGTGATGGACAGGAAGGCCTGGCGTGCTGCAATTCATGGGGTCGCAAAGAGTCGTACACGACTGAGCGACTAAGTGAACTGAACTGAATATTCGATGTAGTGTGCTCATCTGGCTCCTAGGTATATACTCAAAATAAATAAAATCAGTAGAGAGATCTACTATTCAAAGATCTGATAGATCAATGATCTACTAAATCAAAGAGATATCTACACTTCCATATTCATTCCAGCATTAGTCATAGTATCCAAGATATGGAAATGACTTACAAGTTCTTTAGTTGTTGAATGGATTAAAAAATGTAACAGGCACACACACATGCCCTGGAATATTATTCAATCTTAAAAGAGACTGAAATCTTGCCATTTGTAACAACATGGCTGAAAATGGAGGGCATTATAATGAGTGAAAGTCAAATATAAAAAGATAAGGACATTATGTTATTGTCTACATATAGAATATTCCATATTTTTAAATCAATTTCATAGAAACAGAGTAGAATGGTGGTTGCTAAGAGCTGTGGGAGGTAGAAATGGAGAGATGTAAATCAAAGACATCACATTTTTAGTTATGAGTAAGTTCTGAGGCTCTAATGTACAGCATGATGACTAGCTAATAATACAATATTATATAGTTGAAAGAAATTCCTTAAGAGTAAATCTCAAGTATTCAACCAAAGCAACTAACACAAACAAAAAAAGTTAATTATGTGAGGTGATGAGAATGTTAATTGTCTTGATGTTGTTAATCATTCCACAACGTATATGTATATCAAATCATCACATTCAGTTCAATTCAATTCAGTTGCTTGGTCTTGTCTGACTCTTTGTGACCCCATGAATCATAGCACACCAGGCTTCCCTGTCCAACACCAACTCCAAGAGTTTATTCAAATTCATGTGCATTGAGTCAGTGATGCCATCCAGCCATCTCATCCTCTGATGTACTCTTCTCCTCCTGCCCCCAATCCCTCCCAGCATCAGGGTCTTTTCCAAATGAGTCAACTCTTCACATGAGGTGGCCAAAGTACTGGACTTTCAGCTTCAGCATCGGTCCTTCCAATGAACACTGAGGACTGATCTCCTTTAGAATGGACTGGTTGGATATCCTTGCAGTCCAAAGGACTCTCAAGAGTCTTTTCCAACACCACAGTTCAAAAGCATCAGTTCTTCGGCGCTGAGCTTTCTTCACAGTCCAACTCTCACATACATACATGACCACTGGGAAAACCATAACTTGACTAAATGGAACTTCGTTGGCAAAGTAATGTTTCTGCTTTTGAACATGCTATCTAGGTTGGTCATAACTTTCCTTTCAAGGAGTAAGCATGTTTTAATTTCATGGCTGCAGTCACCATCTGCAGTGATTTTGGAGCCCCCCAAAAAAAGGTCTGGCACTGTTTCCACTGTTTCCCCATCTATTTCCCATGAAGTGATGGGACCAGATGCCATGATCTTCATTTTCTGAATGTTGAGCTTTAAGCCAACTTTTTCACTCTCCACTTTCACTTTCATCAAGAGGCTTTTTAGCTCCTCTTCACTTTCTGCCATAAGGGTGGTGTCATCTGCATTCTGAGGTTATTGATATTTCTCCCGGCAATCTTGATTCCAGCTTGTGTTTCTTCCAGTCCAGCATTTCTCATGATGTACTCTGCATATAAGTTAAATAAGCAGGGTGACAACATACAGCCTTGACATACTCCTTTTCCTATTTGGAACCAGTCTGTTGTTCCATGTCCAGTTCTAACTGTTGCTTCCTGACCTGCATATAGGTTTCTCAAGAGGCAGGTCAGGTGGTCTGGTATTCCCATCTCTTTCAGAATTTTCCACATCCAGACAGTCAAAAGCTTTGGCATAGTCAATAAAGCAGAAATAGATGTTTTTCTGGAACGCTCTTGCTTTTTCCATGATCCAGCAGATGTTGGCAATTGGATCTCTGGTTCCTCTTCCTTTTTGAAAACCAGGTTGAACATCTGGAAGTTCACGGTTCACGTACTGCTGAAGCCGATACTAAATATATAAAATTATATCTGTCAATTTTTTTCAATGAAGTTGGAAAGAAATTTAGTTTTCTAAAAGTGGAAATTTTATTACATGAAAGTCAACCCTAAATTGTTGGAATTTATATACATTTTTTCAAGAATAAGAAAATAAATTTAAAAAGATACTGGGACATCCCAGCGCACCCGTGGCAGAGGCAAAACCAATACAATATTGTAAAGTAAAAATAAATAAATAACTAATGAAAAAATTAAATTTAAAAAATAAACTAAAAAAAAACGAAAAAAGGTGATGCCTAGGGGTGTTTATAATACAGGAAGCAATAGTGAACAGGAAATTGACTCAATATATGTGTTGCTAATTTTAATTGACCAATAATAAATATATTTGTATTTCAAAAAAAAAAGACACTGGGAGACACAATAAATATGCTTTTGACGTACACTGATGGTATAAGTAGCTCAACATACAGGTTGCATTTACTTCTTCTCACCTATAAGCACCAAGAAACAAAAACCTCACGTATTATTGCTCATTGAAATATTCCTAATACAAGAACAAGGCTGGTATCAAAGCTGCTAGACAATTAATGAAATTAATATGAGTAAATGAATGAATAATTGAAAGAACAAATCCATGAGCAAAGAAATAAATAGCAGTTGATATATTGATGAGTAAGTTATGGCTTTGCCATTTATATCACTAGCTCCTTGGAAGAAAAACTATGACCAATCTAGACAGCATATTAAAAACAAAGGCATTACTTTGCCAACAAAGGTTTGTCTAGGCAAACTCTGATTCTTCCAGTAGACAAATATGGATGTGATATATTGTGATAATTATTGAACCTCAGCTAATTTCTCAAAATAAATAAAACAGATAACTCTAAGGCAATTGTATGAATGAAGTTAAATAATATTTATTTTATTAATAAATTAATGTTTAGTAAGGTACAAGGAGAAACATCAGTAACCTCAGATGTGCAGATGACACCGCCCTTATGGCAGAAACTGAACAGGAACTAAAGAGCCTCTTGATGAAGGTGAAAGAGGAGAGTGAAAAAGCTGGCTTTATACTCAATATTCAAAAAACTAGTATCATGTCATCTGGTCCTATAACTTCATGGCAAATAGATGGGGAAATAACAGAAACAGTGGCAAACTTTATTTTCTTGTGCTGCAAAATCACTGCAGATGGTGACTGAAGCCATGAAATTAAAAGACACTTGTTCCTTGGAAGAAAAGCTATGACCAACCTAGACAGGATTAAAAACAGAGGCATTACTTTGCCAACAAAAGTTTGTCTAGGCAAACTATGATTCTTCCAGTAGACAAATGTGAGATTTGTGAGAGCTGAACCATAAAGCAGGTTGTGCTGTGCTTAGTCACTCAGTCATATCTGACCCTTTGCGACTCCATGGACTGCATACCCTCCTTCAGGGGATTTTCCCAACCCAGGGGTCCAACCCAGGTCTCCCACATTGTGGGCAGATTCTTTACCATCTAAGCCACCAGGGAAACCCAAAGAAGACTAAGCACCGAAGAGCTGATGCTTTTAAACTGTATGTTGGTGAAATTTTTGAGAGTCCCTTGGACTGAAAGGAGATCAAACTAGTCAATCCTAAAGGAAATCAATTCTTATTTTTTTTTTTTAATTTTAGATTGAAAGATATTTAATTTTTAGCAGTTCTCAAGTTTGGCCCTCCTGTTGAGATTTTGTTTTTCTTTTTTTTTTTAATTATTTTTTAATATATTTTTTTAATTTTTATTTTTACTTTATTTTACTTTACAAAACTGTATTGGTTTTGCCACACATTGACATGAATCCACCATGGGTGTACATGCGTTCCCCGACATGAACCCCCCTCCCACCTCCCTCCCCATAACATCTCTTTGGGTCATCCCCGTGCACCAGCCCCAAGCATGCTGTATCCTGCGTTGGACATAGACTGGCGATTCGTTTCTTACATGATAGTATACATGTTTCAATGCCATTCTCCAAAATCATCCCACCCTCTCCCTCTCCCTCTGAGTCCAAACATCTGCTCTACACATCTGTGTCTCTTTTGCTGTCTTGCATACAGGGTCATCATTGCCATCTTTCTAAATTCCATATATATGTGTTAGTATACTGTATTGGTGTTTTTCTTTCTAGCTGACTTCACTCTGTATAATCGGCTCCAGTTTTGTCCATCTCATTAGAACTGATTCAAATGTATTCTTTTTAATGGCTGAGTAATACTACATTGTATATATGTACCACAGCTTTCTTATCCATTCTTCTGCTGATGGACATCTAGGTTGTTTCCATGTCCTGGCTATTATAAACAGTGCTGCGATGAACATTGGGGTACATGTGTCTCTTTCAATTCTGGTTTCCTCTGTGTGTATGCCCAGCAGTGGGATATTCATTGGCAGGACTGATGCTGAACCTGAAGCTCCAAAACTTAGGCCACCCAATGTGAAAAACTGACTCATCTGGAAACAGCCTGATGCTGGGAAAGATTGAAGGCGAAAGAAGCAGATGACAGAAGATGAGGTGTTTGGATGGTATCACCAAGGCAATGGACATGAGTTTGAGCAAGCTCTGGGAGTTGATGATGAACAGGGAAACCTGATATGCTGCATTCCATTAGGTTGCAAAGAGTCAATAATGACTGAATGACTGAACAACAATTGTACCTTATCCATAATCACTGTTATAACTATTACACTTTATTTTAAGAAATAAGACATATGTATGTATAATATTGCATTAAAATACAAAAACAATAAATCTCCTAGTGATATAAATATCATGCAGGATTAAAGTTCTGAAACTTAAAAGTGAATATGGTTTGTAAAGTTGGAGAAGAGTAAAGCCGGGGTCAGGCATGCAGTGTTAGGAAGGAGATTGGAAGAACGTCCCACATGTCTGGGACCTGCTGGATAAACACTATCAGTGTTCACCCCCTTATCTCATCACACCTAAATTAACTCATTAGCCTCCTAAATGATTTTATTGTCAGCCTTTACTTTTGAATCTTCCTTAAAACATTGCTTTGATGATGGCACGAAAAAATTAACCAAGAAGGAAAAAAAAAGCCAATTAAACATATATATTACCAAATGTAAAACAGATGATCAGTGCAAGCTCAATGAATGAAGCAGGGCACTCAAAACCAGTGCTCTGGGACAACCCAGACGGATGGGGTGGGAAGGAAGGTGGGAGGGGGGTTCAGGATGGGGGGACACAATGTACACTCATGGCTGATTCATTTCTATATGTAGCAAAATCCACCAAAATATTATAATTAACCTCTAATTAAAATAAATAAATTGATTTAAAACATTAAAGCATTCCACAGAAACTATGTGCAGAATAAAGTCCAAAATCTGTACTGGTGTTCTAGATTCATTGTTAAATGGAAGACTGTCTGATTTCAAGTCATCAGTTCAGTTCAGTCACTCAGTCATGTCTGACTTTTTGTGACCCCACGAATTGCAGCACGCCAGGCCTCCCTGTCCATCACCATCTCCCGGAGTTCACTCAGATTCACATCCATCGAGTCAGTGATGCTATCTAGCCATCTCATCCTCTGTCGTCCCCTTTTCCTCCTGCCCCCAATCCCTCCCAGCATCAGAGTCTTTTCCAATGAGTCAACTCTTCGCATCAGGTGGCCAAAGTTCTGGAGTTTAAAAGTATCTTTCCTTCCAAAAAACACCCAGGGCTGATCTCCTTTAGAATGGACTAGTTGGATCTCCTTTCAGTCAAAGGAACTCTCAAGAGTTTTCTCCAACACCACAGTTCAAAAGCGCTCAGCCTTCTTCACAGTCCAACTCTCACATCCATATATGACCACAGGAAAAACCAGAGTATTGACTAGATGGACCTTTGTTGGCAAAATAATGTCTCTGCTTTTCAAATACTATCTAGATTGGTCATAACTTTCCTTCCAAGGAGTAAGAGTCTTTTAATTTCATAGCTGCAGTCACCATCTGCAGTGATTTTGGAGCCCCCAAAAATGAAGTCTGACACTGTTTCCACTGTTTCCCCATCTATTTCCCATGAAGTGATGGGACCAGATGCCATGATCTTCGTTTTCTGAAATGTTGAGCTTTAAGCCAACTTTTTCACTCTCCTCTTTCACTTTCATCAAGAGGCTTTTTTGTTCCTCTTCACTTTCTGCCATAAGGGTGGTGTCATCTGCATATCTGAGGTCATTGATATTTCTCCCGGCAATCTTGATTCTAGCTTGTGCTTCTTCCAGCCCAGTATTTCTCACGATGTACTCTGCATAGAAGTTAAATAAGCAGGGTGACAACATACAGCCTTGATGTACTCCTTTCCTTATTTGGAACCAGTCTGTTACTCCTCAATAAGAATTTTCTCCAATTCCATATATATGTGTTAATAAACAATATTTATTTACTCTTTCTGACTTATTTTACTCTGTATAATAGGTTCTAGGTTTATTCACCTCACCAGAACTGACTCAAATTCATTATTTTTTATAGCTGAATAATATTCTATTGTATACATGCACTGCATCTTCCTTATCCATTCATCTGTTGATAGACATCTAGGTTGCTTCCATGTCCTACTTATTACATCTCTGCTAGGAACATTAGGGTACATGTTTCTTTTTCAATTACATTTTTTCCAGGGTATATAACTCAGGGAGCTCAGTCTGACAGTCTGTGATGACCTAGAGAGGTGGAATGGGGGAAGAGACGAGGCTCAAAAGGGAGGTGATATACCTATAATTATGCCTTATTTGTGTTGTTGTATGACAGAGACCAACACAACATTATAAAGCAATTTCCATGAACATAGAATGGTCATCTTGAGGTGGACTCTGAAGAAGAAGGTAAGGAGAGGTGGGCCAAGAGTGGAATTGGGATTCCTCTGAAAAAAAATACAAAGTGAAATAACACTTCAAATGTTAACTGTTTGTTACACTGACAAGGTGTGGTTAAAAAAAGAAAAAAGAAAAAAAAAATTTTCTTTTACAGTTATTTTTAAAAGAAAAAGAAAAAAAACTTTATTTATTTTTTTATTTTTAATCATGCCTTGTCAGTATAGCAAACAGTTAACACTTGAAGTGTTATTTCACTTTGTATTTTTTTCAGAGAAATCCCATTTCCACTCTTGGCTCACCTCTCCTTACCTTCTTCTTCAGAGTCCACCTCAAGATGACCATCCTGTGTTCACTCTTTCCTCCTTGTGAAAAGTCATTCTTCTACTTGTTTATAAAGACCTCTTGTCCATTTATCACAAGCCTTCATACAATCTGTTTACTGTGCTCTCATATAATCATCCCATTCTATTTCATATTAATGCTCCAAAGACAGCTACTTTATTTTTTACTTCTGTTCATCCTTCTAGTAGCTAACAGAATATTGTGCAGATGATCTGTTTCATAGAATTATGCTGTGATGTACATATTGTATGTCCTGATGGCTTAGGGTAGTGCCAGCATTAAAGTTGTCACTGCATTTTATCAAAGAGACAGATATGGCCACCCTCCTTGAAACTAAATCAACTTGAGAAAAACCAAGAGACACATGCTTCACAATAACCCCAGTCTCAGTCAGCAGCATCAACTTTAACTATTAAGACCTGCTATCCTCAGACAATATTAAGAATACCTATTTCTGGCTAATTGAAAAGGAGTCGAGTATTATTTGAACCTTTATATTTACTTGGCTATGATATGGGGAAATTATAGGAGTTGGAAAAAAGAAAAAAATTTTGTATTGGTCACATAACCCCAAATTGACTCAAAGACAGTCAAGGACAGGGGTTCAGGTCATTTGTGCTCTTTAGAATGAATTATTTAAATATCTCTGATAGAACCAGTTGAAGTAAATTTGGAAATAGAGTGTAATATTACCACTGAGTCATATTGTTGGTGACAAGAGAGCTTAAAAAATCAGGAAAAAATAACTGGCTGGTAATATTTTAAAGGGTAACCAATGCTCACTAGCAGCTGCAGTAAGACATTAAGTAATAGAGCACAGTAATGTTAACTGCTCTCCTGGTAAGAGTGGTAAATGAAATAAACCCCAGCATCCGGGGTATCATTAATCTACAGTGAATAATGGCAGTAGTAGTGTAAGGAGATTAAAAAGGGCATTGTAAACATTTGTGGCTGTATAATATACAAATTAAAAATGTGAGAACGCTTGCAGCTGCATAATCTACAAATTAAAAAGTGTAATAGCATGGCATTAATTACTGGCTGATCAATTCCTCTATAATTGCTGGCATGTAGATGAACAATTATAGGTCCGAAATGTTATTTGAGAAAGAGACATTGACCTTGGAACTGTAAGGAATGATACTTTGTTATAAGGTAATACAGGATCCTATCAAATTCGGTTCCAGTATTTGTAGCAGCCGCCAGCTCAGCGCAGGGCTGTAATCACTGCACTATTTCTTTCTATTATGGTGCCACAGGGGTTACTCATTGTTTTCTCTTTTTGAACAGAAACACCCAGTGACCTTCAGCCTTCTGAAAATGGGACCATCAGGCCTCATTTCCAAGTTCAAACAGTTTTAATAAAAATGAAATAGCAGGAGATAATGTACTTTACCCTTCTAGGCCAAAGGAACAGTTTGGAAAGTTGGAAAGACAAACTTCGTTCAGTGTGAACACTCCAACTGGGATTTTGACTGTACATCTAAATGTTTCCAGACCAGCCATTTTCCAGTTGATAGCTAATAGTTAAGCAACCAGAGACTCAAATCTTTGATTGATATTAGAAGCCAGAACACTTACTTCCATTCTGTAACCCTCCTTAATAGCAGATGACACAGCAAAGCAGTGCTCTTGTTGATAATTTACTGGAATGGGGACCAATTAAAAAAAAAAAAAAAAGTGAGCCGAGATTCAGCACAGCAGTTGCTACATCACATGCATGGCTTCAGAAAAGTGAGCTCTGTTAGTGTCATTCTTGATGTTGAATTATAGCTTCATGTCCAGGGTTACAAGCATTCTCAATCCTCTTCATTCATTTGCTAAATGTGACAATCTGGATTTTGATCACTGCTTTTCTAATGAAGCTGTCTTCATCAAGGTCACATTACCTATCTGTCCAAAGGACATTTTTACACCTAACCTCATCTGACCTTCCTGTAGAACTGGACTTTGCTGACCATTCCCTGCCTTTAGATGCTGCCATTTTAACCCTATTGACCCCATTTCATGGCTGCCTCTGTTTTCTCTGTGTTACTGGCTTCAGTGATACTAACAGTATCATCACTTTTTTTTTTCCTTTCTTTCTCTCCATTCTTTCCCAGTGAAGTTCCTTCTATTCTAGTATTTCTCAGAGTTAAATCTCCAGTCCAGACCTCTTCTCTGGGTTTCATAATCTAGAGACAGAAACCTTCCGAACATGAGGATAGGGAGGGCTCAGCCTCTCACACCAGCCATGGAGCTACAACCACCCTTCTTGTATCACTGACCGTGACACAGGAGGGGTGGTTATAACTCTAGGTACCAGAGAGCCCATCCCATTTTTCAAGCTCTCAAATCCCTTAGGTCAAGTCAGCCATCATAGCCTGTTCATATAAATGTTAACTATTTTCTCAAACCTTTCTCTATCATTCCAATTGTTACTGTTGTTCTTTTGTTTTCATAAATTTTATCATAGTCTTATATATTTATTTTTTCCTCAGTCATTTTAAGTACTGCCCCATTCGCCTCATTTTATACAGTCATCCACAGTCACTACTGGCTCACTTGTACCTTTTCAAGTCCTGTTGTTCAGTTGCAAAATCATGTCTGACTCTTTGCAACCCCACAGACTGCAACAGGACAGGCTTCCGTATTCTTCACTATCTACCAGAGTTTACTCAAATTCATGTCCGTTGGGTCAGTGATGCTATCTAACCATCTTATCCTCTGCCACTCCTTTCTGCTTTTCCCTTCAATCTTTCCCAGCATCAGGGTCTTTTCCAATGATGAGTCACTCTTTTCATCAGGCAGCCAAGTATTAGAGCTTCAGCATCAGTCCTTCCAATAAATGATCAGGGTTGATTCTCTTTAGGATGGACTGGTTTGATCTCTTTGATGTCCAAGGGAACCTTATGAGTCTTCTCCAGCATCAGTTTGTCTGTGCTCAGCCTTCTTTATGGTCCACATTTCACATCCATACATGACTATTGGAAAAACCTTAGCTTTGCCTATGTGGACTTTGTTAGCAAAGTGGTGCCTCTACTTTTAAAATGTTGCTAGGTTTACCATATCTTTCCTTCTAAGGAGCAAGCATATCCTAATTTCAAGGCTGTAGTCACTGTCAGCAGTGATTTGGAAGCCCAATAACTCTGCCCCTGCTTTCACTCTTTCCCTTTCTATTTGCCTTAAAGTTATACCACTGGATGCCATGATTTTAGTTTTCTTAATGTTGAGTTTTAAACCAGCTTTTTCACTCTCCTCATTCAACCTCATCAAGTGGCTTTTTAGTCCCTCCTCATTTTCTGCCATTACATTGGTATCATCTGCCTGTCTGACGTTGTTAATATTTATCTCGGCAACCTTGATTCCCACTTGTAATTTATCCACTCCAGAATTTCACATGATGTACTCTGCATTTAAGTTAAACAGACAGGGTGACAATATAGAGCTTTGTCTTACTCCATTCCCAATTTGGAACCAGTCAGTTCTTCCATGTAATGTTCTAACTATTTCTTCTTGACCTGGGTACAGGTTTCTCAGGAGACAGGTAAGGTGTTCTGGTATTCCCACCTCTTTAAGAATGTTCCACAGCCTGTTGTGATCCACAAAGTCACAGACTTTTTTTGTTGTCAATGAAGCAAAAGCAGAAAATTTTAGTTTCCTCTACTTTGTCTAAACCCATTTTGTACATCTGGAAGTTCTCGTTTCATGTACTCCTAAAGCCTAGCTTGAAGGACTTTGAATATAACCATACTAGCATGTAAAATGAGCACAAAATGTCCATTGGAGGAGGTAATGGCAAACCACTCCAATATTCTTGCCATGAGAATCCCATTAACAGTATGAAAAGATGAGCCTACCCCAGGTCAAAATGTGTTCAATATGCCACTGGGGAAGAGCAGAGGGTAATTACTCCAGAAAGAATGAAGCAGCTGGGCCAAAGTAGAAATGACACTCATTTATGTATGTGCCTGGTGGTGAAAGTAAAGTCTGATGCTATAAAGAACAGTATTGTATAGGAATCTGGAATATTAGGTCCATGAATCAAGGTAAATTGGATGTGGTCAAGCAGGAGGTGTCAAGAGTGAACATCAACCTTTCAGGAATCAATGATGGGAATGGTTGAATTTAATTCAGATGGCCATTATATCTCCTTTTGTGGGCAAGAATCCTTTAGAAGAAATAGCCCACATAGTCAACAAAAGAATCCAAAATGCAGTACTTGGGTGCAATCTCAAAATCAAAAGTATGATCTCAGTTCATTTCCAAGGCAAGCCATTCAACATTACAGTAATCCAAGTCTAGGCTCCAACTACTGATGCCAGAGAAACAATTTGACTGGCTTTTTGAAGACCTACAAGATCTTCTAGAATTAACACCAAAAAATGCTGTCCTTTTTCTCATAAGAGATTGGAATACAAAAATAGGAAGTCAAGAGATACCTGGAGTAACAGACAAAGTTTGGCCTTGGGGTACAAAATGAACCAGGGCAAGAGGCAACAGAGTTTCATCAAGAAAAAACAGTGGTCATATCAAATACTCTTTTCCAACAACACAAGGGATGACTCAACACATGGACATCACCAAATAGTGAATATTGAAATCAGATTGATTATATTATTTTCAGGGAAAGATAGAGAAGCTCTATACAGTCAGCAAAACAAAACCTGGAGCTGATTGTGGCTCAGATCATGAACTCTTTATAGCAAAATCCAGGCTTAAATTGCCTTTCAGGTATCACTATGCCTTTCAGGTATGATTGAAATCAAATCCCTTATCATTATATAGTGGAGGTGATGAATAGATTGAAGGGATTAGATCTGGTAGACACAGTGCTTGAAGAACTATGGAGAAAGGTTGATAACACTGTACAGGAGGCAGTGACTAAAATCATCCCAAAGAAAAAAAATATAAGAAGGCAACATGATTGTATGAGGAGGCTTTACAAATATCTGAGGAAAGAAGACAATTGAAAAGGAAAGGAGAAAGGAAAAATATACCAAAATTAATGTAGAGTTCTAGAGAATAGCAAGGAGGGATAACAAATACTTTTTTTTTTTTTTAATTAACAATGCAAAAAATAGAGGAAAACAATAGAATGTAAAAACCAGAGATCTCATCAAGAAAATTGGAGCTATCAAGGGAACATTTCATGACAGGATGGCAATAAAGGACAGAAATCTAACAGAAGCAGAAAAGTTTAAAAAGAGATGTCAAGGATACACAGATGAAGCATACAAAAAGTCTTATTGACCTAGACAACTATGATGTTGTGGTCACTCACCTAGAAACAGACATATTGGAGTGTGAAATCATGTGGGCCTTAAGTATCTTTACTACAAAGCTAGTGGAGGTGATGGAATTCTAGCTGAGCCATTGAAAATCCCAAAAGATGATGCTGTAAAAGTGCTGCACTCAATATGTCCATATATTTGGAAAACACGCAGCACTGGAAAAGGATAGTTTTCATTTCAATCCCAAAGAAGGGGAATGTCAACGAATGTTCAAATTTCAATAAACTTTTCAATTACTTTGTATTATTACTGAGTAAATTTAAGCTTTCATCATGACCCACAATTCCTTCTATAAACAGGTCTCAGTTTAATTTTCCAAATGCACATGCCACTGCTTTCTGATCTTGCATATTGTCTTTAATAACAGTTAACATAAAAAATAAGTGATTGAAACAAAGCCAACTTTACTAAACTTCCAGGCTTTCAAATATATTGTTCCCTCTGCCTGGATTTTCACCCCTTCCTTGGCTTCTCACTCTCTTCCTTGACCCTTTAAGGAGTTTCCCATTTTTCAAGCGTTGATTTTGATGACATTTTCCCTCAGCAACTTTCCTTGTGAACCTCAATGGAGCAATTCTTCTTTCATTTCTTTATCCCCATAGACACTTACATTCCGTACTTCATAAAGTGTGCTTTTGTCTAAATGGCTGTTCCCCAGTCCTGTGTCTTTATAATTATGTTTCCTATCAGAAAACCTGACATCTAGTAGGCAGTCAGTAATTTGTACATTATGAATTGTATTGAAGTTGGTAAAACCAAAAGAAGTGCTTGAAATTTAGAAATGAAAAGGTAAACAGAGGACTACTCCACTGCGGGTACTTTGCTAATGGTAAAGCAGTGGCAGTGAAGATAATAACAACAATATATATTAGTGATATCTAATGTTGACCCTAGTCATAGTGTACAACAGCACAGATGCTCATCACTTCCTATGTACCAAATATTGTGTAGTTTTTGGAGGGGGTGTGCATAAAATATCCTATTTGATATTGACAACAGATACAACAACTGAAACTTAAAGAGTTAAAAAAAAAACAAAACAAACTTTCAGAATCACACAGCTAGGAAGTGGTGAAGCTGGCATTCAATCCATGGCTGTCTGATCACAGAGTTCATTTTAATAACCATTAATTATCCCACCCCCTGAATCCCCTTTTCCCAGTACAACTTAAATTATATTTTCATTCAACATCTATTTTTTTATTTAAAATGCCAAATTAATGACTTATTTGTATTTATTTAGACCCAGAACATTTATCTCTGTATTGACATACTCTTAGCCTGCAGATTTTCTTTAAAAAAAAGGTCCTCAATACTTTGAAAAGGGACTGACCTCAACAAAGCTTTAATTTGAAACATTTTAAACAATCACATATCACATATACACACCAAACAAATTTTCAAATAATACCAGCTCCTTCTCCCAAAGTAATATTCATCAATTTCTCCACTTGACTGTTTGGTCTATTCAATACAATTATGGAGATTTGAAATACACAATAGCTATTGATTCAGCCTCTCACATAGAGACCATTTTAAAATAAGAACTTGGGAGGATATTTTGAGTGAAATCATTTGCACAAAAAAATAAAATCCTGGCATATAACTTGAGTTCGCTCTTAAAAGAAGCCATAAAACATATAAAATTAAAGAAGCAACTATTTTCAAGACTTCTAATAGACTCTCTCCTTCATGCTAATCAAAATAATTAGCATTTCTATTATTCCTTTCGAATCTCACTATAGAATTCCTCACTAAATAGAGGAATTCAGTTGTTTAAAAAAGTGATTAGCATTTATATTATTACAGGGCAGCACACTAGAACATTATTTCCTATATATTAGAATTTATAGTTATGAAAGCTAGTGTTTCTACCACATTGTTAGAAATCTGTGTAAATTTACTAACCATGGAAAGGAATTAACTAAAGAGGTCATGAGATTGGACCTACAGAAGGAGAAAAAAGCAAAACAAAAATGAGAAGAGAGTGATTTTTAAGTATCAAAATAAATTTGCTCTTAGGTGGCCAGCTCCGGGAGTTGGTGATGGATAGGGAGGCCAGGCGTGCTGCAGTCCATAGTTATGCAAAGAGTCGGACATGACTGAGCAACTGAACTGAACTGATCCACATAGTAGATAGTCTTCCAGAGAATACCTTCCTGGGACCAGCCTAATGCTCTTGTTTCTGCCCTATCAAAATAGAATATTAGTAAATCTAAAAGAGTAGGAGGAAAAATTTTAGACTTCTAATTCTTTACTGACTTCTCCACCAGAAATATTTTAAAGAAAAGAAATCTCAAATTTAGAAAAATGATGGGTTGTTTTTAAAAAGTAATTGAGTAATCTGGTTATTATTATAATTACAATTTTCACAACAGTAATAATTGTAAATTTCACAAATATCTGTTTCTGTGAATAAGTCAACCTCGTTTGAGTGATGCATCAAACTAGGCATAACTAGTTTGAGTGATAGATAACAACTTCCGTCAAGATGACAGTTCCCCATTTCCACAGCATCACTTTAGTTTTGTTTTGACTGGTGATTAAAAACACCAACAAACTTATCTACAATGTACCTCAGTAATTATCCATGTCTCCTTACATTATTTAGGACATTAGGGAAAGCTCCTGTCTGTTCCTCTTCCCTGACCCTAATCAGCTCAGATATAAAGAGGAGGTCACCCCACATCCGAGGTCAGGGGCAGTGGCCTTGAGTGCCAGCCTGCGACGGCACAGGAATGGCCGAGAGGAGCTACCTGGCGTCCAAGGTCGGTGGCAGCTCGGAGGAGCTACCCTGCATCCGAGGTCAGGGGTGGTGGCAAAGAGGAGCTACCCCACGTCCGAGGTCAGTGGCGGCCAGGAGGAGACACCCTGTCTCCGAGGCCAGTGACAGCCGGGAGGAGACACCCCGCATCTGAGGTCAGGAGCAGCCCAGAGAAGCCACCAGGTGCCCAAGGCCAGGGGCGATGACCCTGAGGAGCCATGCGAACCCGAGGCCAGCGCCGGTGGCCAGGAGGAGGAACCCGAGGAGCAGTGGCTGCACAGGCACAGGAGGGCCTAGAGGAGCTAGCCCACGTTGAAGGTCAGGAACAGTGGCTCTAAGGAGATATCCTTCCCCCAAGGTACGGAGCAGCGGCTGTGCTTTGTTGGAACAGCCGTGAAGAGATAACCCACAACCCAAAGTAACAGAAATACAAATAAGATGGTAGGTGTTGCAAGAGGGCATCAGAGGGCAGACACACTGAAACCATACTAGCAGAAAACTAGTAAATCTAATCACACTAGGACCACAGCCTTGTCTAACTCAATGAAACCAAGCCATACCTGCGGGGCAACCCAAGACGGGCAGGTCATGGTGGAGAGGTCTGCCAGAATGTGGTCCACTGGAGAAGGGAATGGCAAACCACTTCAGTATTCTTGCCTTGAGAAGCCCATGAACAGTATGAAAAGGCAAAATGATAGGATACCAAAAGAGGAACTCCCCAGGTCATTAGGTGCCCAATATGTTACAGGAGATCAATGGAGAAATAACTTCAGAAAGAATAAAGGGATGGAGCCAAAGCAAAAACAGTACCCAGTTTGTGGATATGACTGGTGATAGAAGTAAGATCTGATGCTGTAAAGAGCAATATTGCATAGGAACCTGGAATGTCAGGTCCATGAATCAAGGCAAATTGGAAGCAGTCAAACAAGAGATGGCAAGGGTGAACGTCGACATTCTAGGAATCAGTGAACTAAAATGGACTGGAATGGGTGAATTTCACTCAGATGACCATTATATCTACTTCTGCAGGCAATAATCCCTCAGAAGAAATGGAGTAGCCATCATGGTCAACAAAAGGGTCTGAAATGCAGTACTTGGATGCAATCTCAAAAATGACATAATGATCTCTGTTTGTCTCCAAGGCAAACCATTTAATATTACAGTTTTCCAAGTCTATGCCCCAACCAGTAACACTGAAGAAACTGAAGTTGAACGGTTTTATGAAGTCCTACAAGACTAACTAACACCCAAAAAGATGTCCTTTTCATGATAGGGGACGGGAATGCAAAAGTAGGAAGTCAAGAAACACTTGGAGTAACAGGCAACTTTGGCCTTGGAATGTGGAATGAAGCAGGGCAAAGACTAATAGAGTTCTGCCAAGAAAATCCACTAGTCATAGCAAACACCCCCTTCCAACAACATGAGAAGTCTCTACACATGGACATCACCAGATGGTCAACACCGAAATCAGATTGATTATATTCTTTGCAGCCAAAGATGGAGAAGCTCTATACAGTCAACAAAAACGAGACCAGGAGCTGACTGTGGCTCAGATCATGAACTCCTTATTACCAAATTCAGACTCAAGTTGTAGAAAGTACGGAAAACCACTAGATGATTCAGGTATGACCTAAATAAAATTTCTTATGATTATACAGTGGAAGTGAGAAATAGATTTAAGGGCCTAGATCTGATAGATAGAGTGCCTGATGCACGATGGAATGAGGTACGTGACATTGGACAGGAGACAGGGATCAAGACCATCCCCACGGAAAAGAAATGCAAAAAAGCAAAATGGCTGTCTGTGGAGGCCTTACAAATAGCTGTGAAAAGAAGAGAGGTGAAAAGCAAAGGAGGAAAGGAAAGATATAAGCATCTGAATGCAGAGTTCCAAGGAATAGCAAGAAGAGATAAAAAAGCCTTCTTCAGTGATTAATGCAAAGAAATAGAGGGAAAGAACAGAATGGGAAAGACTAGAGATCTCTTCAAGAAAATTAGAGATACCAAGAAAATATTTCTTGCAAAGAAATGCAAAGATGGGCTCAATAAAGGACAGAAACGGTCTGGACCTAAACAGAAGTAGAAGATATTAAGAAGAGGTAGCAAGAATACACAGAAGAATTGTACAAAAAATATCTTCATGACCCAGATAATCATGACGATGTGATCACTAATCTAGAGCCAGACATCTTGGAATGTTAAATCAAGTGGGCCTTAGAAAGCATCACTATGAACAAAGCTAGTGGAGGTGATGGAATTCCAGTTGAGCTGTTTCAAATCCTGAAAGATGATGCTGTGAAAGTGCTGCACTCAATATGCCAGCAAATTTGGAAAACTCAGCAGTGGCCACAGGACTGGAAAAGGTCAGTTTTCATTCCAATCCCAAAGAAAGGCAATGCCAAAGAATGCTCAAACTACCGCACAATTGCACTCATCTCACATGTTAGTAAAGTAATGCTCAAAATTCTCCAAGCCAGGCTTCAGCAATATGTGAAACGTGAACTCCCTGATGTTCAAGCTGGTTTTCGAAAAGTCAGAGGAACCAGAGATCCAATTTCCAACATCTGCTGGATCATGGAAAAAGCAAGAGAGTTCCAGAAAAACATCTATTTCTATTTTATTGACTATGCCAAAGCCTTTGACTGTGTGAATCACAATACACTGTGGAAAATTCTGAAAGAGATGGGAATACCAGACCACCTAACCTGCCTCTTGAGAAATCTGTATGCAGGGCAGGAATCAACAGTTAGAACTGGACATGGAACAACAGACTGGTTCCAAATAGGAAAAGGTGTACGTCAAGGCTATAAATTGTCACCCTGCTTATTTAACTTCTATACAGAGTACATCATGAGAAACGCTGGACTGGAAGAAATTCAAGCTGGAATCAAGATTGCCGGGAGAAATATCATTAACCTCAGATATGCAGATGATACCACCCTTATGGCAGAAAGTGAAGAGGAGCTAAAAAGCCTCTTAATGAAAGTGAAAGAGGAGAGTGAAAAAGTTGACTTAAAGCTTAACATCCAGGAAACGAAGATCATGTCATCTGTTTCCATCACTTGATGGCAAATAGTTGGGGAAACGGTGGAAACAGTGTCAAACTTTATTTTGGGGGGGCTCCAAAATCACTGCAGATGGTGACTGCAGCCATGAAGTTGAAAGACGCTTACTCCTTGGAATAGAAGTTATGACCAACCTAGATAGTATATTCAAAAGCAGAGACATTACTTTGCCAACTAAGGTCTGTCTAGTCAGGCTATGGTTTTTCCTGTGGTCATGTATGGATGTGAGAGTTGGACTGTGAAGAAGGTTGAGCACCGAAGAATGGATGCTTTTGAACTGTGGTGTTGGAGAAGACTCTTGAGAGTCCCTTGGACTGCATGGAGATCCAACCTGTCCATTCTGAAGGAGATCAGCCCTGGGATTTCTTTGGAAGGAATGATGCTAAAGCTGAATCTCCAGTACTCTGGCCACCTCATGCGAAGTGTTGACTCATTGGAAAAGACTCTGATGCTGGGAGGGATTGGTGCAGGAGGAGAAGGGGATGACCGAAGATGAGATGGCTGGATGGCATCACTGACTCGATGGACGTGAGTCTGAGTCAACTCCGGGAGATGGTGATGGACAAGGAGGCCTGGCGTGCTGCGATTCATGGGGTCCAAAGAGTCGGACATGACTTAGCAACTTAACTATGAACTATAACATAGATAAGAAAGATCAGTGTCAAAGTCACTTAATGGGTTAAGTTATCCATTTATGGTATGTTTCTCTTTCAGAGTTCCATCCTCTGGATCCCTTTCAACTCTCCCACAGCAGGGAAAAATGGAACGAGCCTCAACCTCTTCTGGCAATAGAGGTTGGTCCAGCTGAGAAAGACCTGGAACAGGCACTTAGAACTGCCTGGAGTAGGCTCATGACAGACTTTTTTTTCCCAAAATTCTTCTTTCCCTCTTTTCTACACTAAGAAAAATCACTTTTTATTTTGAAATAATTTAAAATTTTTAAGAATCTACAAAAATATTAGAGTTATCTTGCATAATTTACCGAAATTCCCCCAGTGACAACATTCCACATAGCCAGAGTACATAATTGAAATAAGGAAACTAACATTGGTACAATACTGTTAACTACAGCTCTTATTTAGAGATTACCAGCATTTACAGGTAAATTTTTTTTTTAGTAGAACTTACAGTTCTAAGAAATTTTATTAAGTAACAGATTTGCATAATCACCACTGCTATTAAGATAATATAGTGTTTCTATGTCAATCACAGTCTCCCAGTTTATCTCCTCACACCCTCCCTACTATCTTCCCAGGTGGGGCAGTGATAAAGAATCTGCCTACCAACTCAGGAGATGCAAGAAATGTGGGTTTGATCTCTGAATTGGGAATATCCCCTGGAATCAGAAATGGCCACCCACTCCAGTAAGTTTGCCTGAGAAATCTCATGGACAGAGGAGACTTAAGGGCTACGGTCCATGGGGTCCATGGGGTCCATGGGGTCACAGAGACAACCTAGCATGTACATACAACAACAAGCCCTCCTTAATATACATAAAATAAGTAACTAATAGGGACCTAGTGTATTGCACAGGGAACTCTATTCAAAATTCTGTAATGACCTAAATGAGAAAAGAATCCAAAAAAAGAGTGAATATATGCATATGTGTGGACTTCCCTGGTGGCTCAGTGATAAAGAATCTGCTTGCCAATAATGCAGAAGACATAGGCTTGATCCCTGGGCCGGGAATATCCCCTGGAGAAGGAAATGACAACCAACTCCAGTATTTTTGCTTGGGAAAACCGATGGACAGAAGATGCTGGCAGATTACAATCCATGGTTTTGCAAAGTTAGCGAATAAACAACAAACATGTATATGTATAACAGATTCACTTTGTTGTACACCTGAAACTAACTCAGCATCATAAATCTACCACAATCCAATATTTTTTTAAGGATACTATAATGTTCAATTTTCATCATGAAAAAGTGCCCTCTAATTATCCCTTAATAGTCAAATCCTCTCCAACCCTACCTTAACAGCCATATGTGACTCAGTTTTTGTTTCTTCTTCCACTTCCTTTTTTCCCCTTTACTCTTTCTAGACCATGATAATATATTCATGGGTTACAAAAAGTATCTCTCTATTACCTCTCATTGTTTTCTCCTACCAATCTAATCCCCACATAGCAGCAAGATAGAACCACTTAAAATATATGTGATCATGACACATAACTGTTTTATTCCCTATATTAATGACATCTTCTAGACTTTTAAGATAATTCTAGATTCCCTATTTCTTCTTAATTTTGCCCTTCTCTATATATCTGCCATGAATTTATTAACTTTTCCCTTGGAATACTGAACCCAAGGCTTATGGAATGCTTTTCATCATCTCAACTGGTTTATATTCTCTCTGAATCTTCTGGGTCTCGCATATGCCAACTATTCTTTAAGGAACCTGTTTCTTTCTCTCTTTTTTCAATCTGGATGATTCCTAATCTTATTCAACTCTTACTTTACAGCTTCAGTGTTATTTCCTCAAGAAATCTTTCTCTCATTCTTCAAATATTTGTTAGGCATCCGTTAAATTTAACCTTATAAGACCTCATACCTCTGTCATAGCATTCATCACACCCATATTCTAAGTGCTTGTTTAATCTGTGTGTTTTCATCATTATACTGTAAACTTTAAGGGTGAGGCTGCTGTTCACCTGTTTGTAAAGTTCAGTTCAGTTCAGTTCAGTCACTCAGTCGTGTCTGACTCTTTGCGACCCCATGAATCGCAGCACGCCAGGCCTCCCTGTCCATCACCATCTCCCGGAGTTCACTCAGACTCACGTCCATCGAGTCAGTGATGCCATCCAGCCATCACATCCTCGGTCATCCCCTTCTCCTCCTGCCCCCAATCCCTCCCAGCATCAGAATCTTTTCCAATGAGTCAACACTTCGCATGAGGTGGCCAAAGTACTGGAGATTCAGTTTTAGCATCATTCCTTCCAAAGAAATCCCAGGGCTGATCTCCTTCAGAATGAACTGGTTGGATCTCCATGCAGTCCAAGGGACTCTCAAGAGTCTTCTCCAACACCACAGTTCAAAAGCATCCATTCTTCGGTGCTCAGCCTTCTCCACAGTCCAACTCTCACATCCATACATGACCACAGGAAAAACCATAGCCTTGACTAGACAGACCTTAGTTGGCAAAGTAATGTCTCTGCTTTTGAATATACTATCTAGGTTGGTCATAACTTTTCTTCCAAGCAGTAAGCATTGTTTAATTTCATGGCTGCAGTCACCATCTGCAGTGATTTTGGAGCCCCCAAAAATAAAGTTTGACACTGTTTCCACCGTTTCCCCAACTATTTGCCATCAAGTGATGGGACTGGATGCCATGATCTTTGTTTTCTGAATGTTGAGCTTTAAGCCAACTTTTTCACTCTCCTCTTTCACTTTCATCAAGAGGCTTTTGCCATAAGGGTGGTGTCATCTGCATATCTGAGGTTATTGATATTTCTCCCAGCAATCTTGATTCCAGCTTGTGTTTCTTCCAGTCCAGCGTTTCTCATGATGTACTCTGTATAGAAGTTAAATAAGCAGGATGACAATATACAGCCTTGATGTACTCCTTTTCCTATTTGGAACCAGTCTGTTGTTCCATGTTCAGTTCGAACTGTTGCTTCCTGACCTGCATACAGATTTCTCAAGAGGCAGGTTAGGTGGTCTGGTATTCCCATCTCTTTCAGAATTTTCCACAGTGTATTGTGATTCACACAGTCAAAGGCTTTGGCATAGTCAATAAAATAGAAATAGATGTTTTTCTGGAACTCTCTTGCTTTTTCCATGATCCAGCGGATGTTGGCAATTGGATCTCTGGTTCCTCTGCCTTTTTGAAAACCAGCTTGAACATCAGGGAGTTCACATTTCACATATTGCTGAAGCCTGGCTTGGAGAATTTTGAGCATTACTTTACTAGCGTGTGAGATGCGTGCAATTGTGCGGTAGTTTGAGCATTCTTTGGCATTGCCTTTCTTTGGAATTGGAATGAAAACTGACTGTTTCCAGCCCTGTGGCCACTGCTGAGTTTTCCAAATTTGCTGGCATATTGAGTGCAGCACTTTCACAGCATCATCTCTCAGGATTTGAAGCAGGTCCACTGGAATTCCATCACCTCCACTAGCTTTGTTCATAGTGATGCTTTCTAAGGCCCACTTGACTTCACATTCCGAGATGTCTGGCTCAAGATTAATGATCACATCATCATGATTGTCTGGGTCGTGAAGATCTTTTTTGCACAGTTCTTCTTTGTATTCTTGCCACGTCTTCTTAATATTTGCTGCTTCTGTTAGGTCCATATCATTTCTGTCCTTTATTGAGCCCATCTTCGCAAGAAATGTTCCCTTGGTATCTCTAATTTTCTTGAAGAGATCTCTAGTCTTTCCCATTCTGTTCTTTTCCTCTATTTCTTTGCATTCATCACTGAAGAAGGCTTTTTCATCTCTTCTTGCTATTCCTTGGAACTCTGCATTCAGATGCTTATATCTTTCCTTTTCTCCTTTGCTTTTCACCTCTCTTTTCACAGCTATTTGTAAGGCCTCCCCAGACAGCCATTTTGTTTTTTTTGCATTTCTTTTCCGTGGGGATGGTCTTGATCCCTGTCTCCTGTCCAATGTCACGAACCTCATTCCATCGTTCATCAGGTGCTCTATTTATCAGATATAGGCCCTTAAATCTATTTCTCACTTCCACTGTATAATCATAATAGATTTGATTTAAGTCATACCTGAATGGTCTAGAGGTTTTCCCTGCTTTCTTCAATTTGAGTCTGAATTTGGTAATAAGGAGTTCATGATCTGAGCCACAGTCAGCTCCTGGTCTCGTTTTTGTTGACTGTATAGAGCTTCTCCACCTTTGGCTGCCAAAAATATAATCAATCTGATTTTGGTGTTGACCATCTGGTGATGTCCATGTGTAGAGTCTTCTCTTGTGTTGTTGGAAGAGGGTGTTTGCTATGACTAGTGCATTTTCTTGGCAAAACTCTATTAGTCTTTGTCCTGCTTCATTCTGCATTCCAAGGCCAAATTTTCCTGTTACTCCAAGTGTTTCTTGACTTCCTACTTTTGCATTCCCATCCCCTATCATGAAAAGGACATCTTTTTTGGGTGTTAGTTCTAAAAAGTCTTGTAGGTCTTCATAAAACCGTTCAACTTCAGTTTCTTCAGCATTACTGGTTGGGGTATAGACTTGGATAACTGTGATATTGAATGGTTTGCCCAGAAGACGAACAATGATCATTCTGTCGTTTTTGAGGTTGCATCCAAGTACTACATTTCGGACTCTTTTGTTGACCATGATGGCTACTCCATTTCTTCTGAGGGATTCCTGCTGGCAGTAGTAGATATAATGGTCATCTGAGTGAAATTCACCCATTCCAGTCCATTTTAGTTCGCTGATTCCTAGAATGTTGACGTTCACCCTTGCCATCTCTTGTTCGACCACTTCCAATTTTCCTTGATTCATGGACCTGACATTCCAGTTTCCTATGCAATATTGCTCTTTACAGCATCAGATCTTGCTTCTATCTCCAGTCACATCCACAGCTGGGTATTGTTTTTGCTTTGGCTCCATCTCTTTATTCTTTCTGGAGTTATTTCTCCACTGATCTCCAGTAACATATTGGGCACCTAATGACCTGGGAAGTTCCTCTTCTGGTATCCTATCATTTTGCCTTTTCATACTGTTCATGGGGTTCTCAAGACTAGAATACTGAAGTGGCTTGCCATTCCCTTCTCCAGTGGACCACATTCTGTCTGACCTCTCCACCATGAGAAGCGGTGGCTGTGCGGGCACAGGAGGGCCTAGAGGAGCTATCCCACGTTGAAGGTCAGGAACGGTGGCTGTAAGGAGATAACCCTCATTCAAGGTAAGGAGCAGCAGCTGTGCTTTGCTGGAGCAGCCGTGAAGAGATACCCCATGCCCAAGGTAAGAGAAAACCAAATAAGATATTAGGTGTTGCAAGAGGGCATCAGAGGGCAGACACACTGAAACCATACTCACAGAAAACTAGTCAATCTAATCACACTGGGACCACAGCCTTGTCTAACTCAATGTTTGTAAATCCATCCCTAAAATCTGATCTAGTGATTAAAACATGGATAGAGCATTAATGAGAGTAACATTTTCTCTGCATCACAAATGGAACCAGGTACCATAACGGGGCAATAAACTAAGGGCAAACAAGTGAGGCCAAAGCATTGATAGGATGAATAATGAGGGACAATATTGTTTTTTCTCACCTCTATATTATTCTGTGTGCATGTGTGTGTTCTCAGGCATGCGTGCTCAGTGATGTCTGTCTCTTTTCAACCTAAAGGACTGTAGCCCACCAGGCTCCTCTGTTCAAGTAATTTTTTCAGGCAAGAGTACTGGAGTGGGTTGCCATTTCCTTCTCCAGGGGATCTTCCTGACCCAAGAATCAAACCCGTGTCTCCTGCATTTCCTGCACTGGCTGGCAGATCCTTTACTACTGTGCCACCTGGGAAGCCAATATTCTTCTATGTGCTAGTACTAATTACATGTGTAGTGAATACTCTTTATAATAGAGATCTATATTATGTCACATTCTATATCATCATCTCAAAATAGTAAGCAAAGACATACTGTATGCCATGAAAACTGATCTTAAACTGGTTGCAACACATTTGATATTATGGAGGAGCCCCTTTAGTAAAGCTTAAATTCTTAACTGCACATATATTTGTGCCAGGTTGGAACAAAATCAAACCCAAACATCCCTAAATTTGTGAAGCCAGTCCTCACCCTAAATGCAAGTCAGTAAAGTTATAAAACCTTTCAGGTCAGAATTCAAAGCACCATATTGCACATTTCATATTCCATATTTCTAGACTAAGTTATTAGAGATGCGTACACCATTTGCTGTTTCTTTGTGACACTGGCAAATGCTTTTAAATCTTCTAAATGTTTTTTTAAAATGTGTGAAATGTGTTCTTTTCAAGGACATGAACGTGAACTGAGGCCAAGTGGCATTGGGCGTGTTGGCTATAAATCTACTCAATACATAAATATATGCATATTGAATTTTTCATCACTAGGCTGACTATAAAACATCTACCTTGTTGAATCTGTTATTTGTAATGTGCAAAGTTCATACTGCTAAAAGAACCATAACTTCTGCATTTTTATTTTGTTCTGTGACATGCAAATGTGAGTTTATTTCTCCTAAAACATAAAAGCTAGACTTTTGTGAATATGGCACTAGAAAGTACAAAAGAGCTAAATCTACACAATATTCTAAGTGTTAAAGAATAGATATTAGCGTATCACTTTATGTCAATTGTAAAGATTATTTTCCCCCAATCTATTTAGAGTATATAAATTTTAAACTTAGTTTTTTTTTTAACTTCTGAAATAATGTAACAAACATGACAATTGTTCAAAATTTTAATATAAAATTATCTATTTTCACCTTATACATTATATATACACTTTCCATTATACATTTCTGTATAAAATGCTGAAATTTGCAATGTTTAGACATTAAGTGGATGAAATGTTCCACCATGGTTATTTGCCACTTGACACCTTATAAAAAGAAGGAAAAAAGGCTCTTATTTCAGTCGAGCGTGTCTCAAAGAAGTTGTCTCCTCTTAAATAAGTAAAAGCATAAAAAATCAGTGAGGACAGCACTGTCCTTTAGAGAATGGTCCTTGCCTTTAGTTTTTTTGTAATCTACAACTGATTTAATAAGATTTATTCTTTTTATGATTTATAAAACACTATTTGTAGTTGAGAAATAATTCAATATTATTCTAGACAGGATATGAAGAATGAATATTTTCAGCCTTTAAAAGGAGCTTATTCTGATGTCTTTTTAGGTGAAGAAATAAAGCTCCTCATCTTAGACACTGTTCCTCTACAGATGGTACTGGTCAGATCTAGTTCCTGTGGATGAAAATGTGAATTGTATACCTTTATTACAATAAAAGGATTGAACTGGAGCTTTAAAACGAGTATGCATTCCTAGGTAAGTGGAAAATCGCTTGACTTCACTCTGAACTTGCTGGAAGCGTTTTGTTTTGTTTTTGTTTTTGTTTTCCCATAGTTGGCTATGAAAAATAAGGAAGATTCCAAATGCATAAATTGTGGCAGATGCTTCCTTAACTTACCCTAGTGAAATAATTTTGATGGGTGGTTATGAATTTCTAAGTAATGTTTACTTCTGAAATGCCATAATTGCTTTTGGAACTATTTGAGGCATTTTGAATTGTATCTGTTTTTATTGTAATATGGAATTGTATTGCCATTTTATGAAGTGGCATCTTTCTGATGCATGGAAGTTCTGAATACATTTGTTATCCATCATGAAGAAACCAGATAAGTAAATATTACAACTATAACTGAAATGCTTCTTTTTACATGAATAAATGAAAACCATTTTGAATCTGAAGGCAGAAACATTCTATCTGCAGACTGACAAATTGCATATTTGTTTGGTTTCAAAAAAATTGTGTCTGGCTTCGACAGTGTGACAGAGGGAAATGTCTGTCTCCTGCATGACAGAGACATGAGTTCCTGAGATAGAGGAACTCTCTCCTTGGTGGAGGTGGAAGATATCAGCTGAAAGGACCATAAAGTAAAAGAGCCCTTGTCTATGCTATCACTGTTGAATGGAATAAGACGGCACACAATATTTCCATCTCAAATGCTGTGGCTTACCTATATTGCTACATCCCCGAATCCCCCTAAGTTTTCTAATTGTTTCCATAAGCATGTATTGAGCATATAACTGTTATTAAGACATTTTGAGCAATCACAATTTATAATGGTGTGGTTAATCTGCTTTTAACATAATTTCCAAATATTAACCATATTAAATAATATTTTTCAAATGTGGTTCAACCCAAAGATGTATGACCTGGATTTCTAGGTGGGTAAATCAATATAACTAACCTTTGAAGAGGCTTATCTCATGAAAAACTGCAATTCAATAGAGTAACCTGGACTTTAGCTTCTGGCATCTGCTTGAGGTTAAAAGAGCTTTTCTGGGAGGCAACCATCAAGCTAAATATGAGGTAACGATTACATCTGGGAGAATGACTTGTTCTTGTTGAGGATTCTTTGGACAATATGTGGAACATGCTACACAGTGCACACAAATATGTTAGCTAGATAAGACATTGACCAGGAAGGTAATTTGCTGCAAGTATATTTAGAGTGAATGTAACAAGTTTGAAGACAGACAGACCAAGAGACCACCTACACCAGTTCTTCTCAAACTTATGTGGATATGATTGGAGGGGAATCTTGATAAAATCCAAATTCTGATTCAGAAGTGGGACCCAAGAATCTGCAAATCTAACCTGCCCCCGTGTACTATTAGTGGTACTGGCCTACTCAGCACACTTAGAAAAGGTGAGATGTTACAAAGGAATTGAAATCCATGTATAGCATCTTCATGAACATAGTGAGTAGGGCAAAATGAGTTAAAAAGCAAATCTGACAAGGTAAAATTAATGTTCCATTTTCTTTGCTAGAGTTTCAATGTCTATTCACAGTCAAAGTTCATCTCTGTGTATTGATGACAATATCACCTCTTCAAGGGCAATAGCATTATTATTCCACTTTCACATAGGCATGGCTTTTTTCATTCATACAAAAAAAGGAGATGAAAACCATCATTACTTTCAAAAGAGGGATCAAAAAATTATTACAGAGAGTAGATCAGTAAGAATAATCTAATTCCCAGACATAATTCTAGAATAATTATTGAAGGATTGGCTTGTAAGTGCCTGTCACAAAGGCAGGACTTCCTGAGCATTTACTAAACAAAAGTCATAGACCAATAATCTAGCTTCTTTGTCAGTAGTTGTAATAAGTCTAGATTTTCATAAGACATTTTGCAATGTCTCCTTCATTAAATTTAAGAACAAAATGTAAAGATATATTACATGGAACAAAACTTGTTTAAAGAGTATCTCAATGAGGATGAATGAGGAGAGTGAAATAGCTGGTTTAAAACTCAACATTCAAAACATTAAGATCACGGCATGTGGCCCCATCACTTCATGACAAAAAGATGGGGGTAAAGTGGGAACATTGACTTTTTTTTTTAAATTTTGGGGGGTCTCCAAAATCACTGTGGATGGTTTTTGCAACCATGCAAAGAATGATGACTGCTTCTTGGAAGAAAAGCTATGACAAGCCTAGACAGCACATTAAAAAACAGAGACATCATTTTGCTGACAAAGGTCCATACAGTCAAAGCTATGACTTTTTCAGTAGTCATATATGGATACGAGCGTTGGATCATAAAAAAGGCTGAGAGCCGAAGAATTGATGCTTTCAAATTGTAGTGCTGGAGAAGACTCTTGAATGGTTTGGAGACTCTCCTGAACAGCAAAGAGATCAAACCAATCAATTCTAAAGGAAATCAACCCTGAATATTCATTGGAAGGACTGTTGCTGAAGCTGAGCTCCAATACTTTGGCCACCTGAAGCAAAGAGCTGACTTATTAGAAAAGACCATGATGGTGGGAAAGATCAAGGAGCTGAGGAGAAGGGGGTGACATAGAATGAGATGGTTGGATCACATCACCGACTCAATGGACAGGAGTTTGAGTATACTCTGAGTTATAGTGAAGGACAGGGAAGCCTTGTGTGCTGCAGTCCATAGGGTTGCAGAAAGTTGGACATGACTTAGCAACTGAACAGCAACATTTGAAAAATCATATCAAAATGAGGCTGATTAATTGAAGCATATTGCATAGAAGTTTCTAGTATTAGACTAGTGGGTTTATGTATGTTCCTTTTTGGGGAACCCCCAGATGGCACAGTGGTAAAGAGCCCACCTACCAGTGCAGGTGACCCAAGAGACACAGGTTTAATCCCTATGTTGGGAAGATCCTCTGGAGAAGGAAATGGCAACCCACTCCAGTATTCTTGCCTGGAAAATTACAGACAGAAGACCCTGGTGGGCTACAGTCCATGAGGTCACAAAGAGTTGGACATGTCTGAGCACAATGCATATTTCTTTTTACTTAATATTTTATTAATGTATTTGATAATAATTATAATTTTTTAAAAAGATCTTGTCATCAAAAATTCTAATAGCATTTAGCTGTGAAAGATAGCAAATATATCAATAGCTACTGTGGATATTCTTGTATACATAGCTGATATATTAATAGCTACAATAAGCCATATATTTGGGCTATACAAAAATAACAACAATGAATGATTTTGCCTAATAGTATTTATCTTGAAGTCAACAATAAAGTTTAATCATATTAACTCATGTATCCAATTCATAATCTTATGAGGAAAAAGTCATCAGAATCTCAGAGGAATGATTTTTTTTTCTTCTAAAAGTTAAGAGTCATTCTTAAATCGTGTAAGATATGAAAACAGAGGAGAGAGCTGAGAAGTCTTCCATCAAAGAGGTGTCCATGTGCAGAGTTTGTCCATGTGCAGATATTGATGGACAAATGGACAAATGACAGTGCTTATTTAATTAAAATTGAAAGGAATATAGCAAGGAAAGTTATAGAATCAAAAGCACATGGCTTCTGTAGAAACATGCAAGAGTCTACTTATGAGGAGGTGCAAAGGTTGTACCGAAGTGAATTAAAACAACACAATCTGAAAAATTGTAACATCATCACATGTTTAATTTCGTTTTATAAATATCAGTTTTTTATTAGCTATTTTCAAACTGCAGTTAATAATTTTTATAAAACCCACGATAAAATTTGCTAATGAAAGAATGAGAATCTAAGTGAATGACACAGAATACATTCTATTTTTTTCTTTCTGAAGAGGTACCAGTTACACAGCACAAGAGGATTCTTGAGTGCTTTAATCTCGGGGTCAAGGGCAAGGATGTGGATCTCAAGAAACTCTTACCTCACACTCCTATAAACCTGCAGACCTTCATTGCTCTGGTTGTACTTGTCTGAGTTTTTATTTACTCCCAATTTTTCTCCATATCCTCACTAGCCCTGTTTGGGGTTTCCTTAGCTGGATCTTTTAATAAAATATAAATGAGATTAGGAGGACTGTGCATGTGTGTGTGTGTGTGTGTGTGTGTGTGTCTTCTAAGTGAGATACAGCCTCCAAGTCACAGATGGCACATTAGAAAAAAGAAATATAGTAAAATGAGTAAAATATATTCTCATTCACAATTTCCTAGAGGCCCTTTGGTTGTTAATTGAAACTTTTGTCTACTTTATTGAACAATAAAAGTGGCAGCAACTACTCCCAGGTGTCCTTCAGTATTAAAAAGAGGATAAAGGGTTTCTGGCAAAGGTGACAGAAATAAATGCGATGAGCCCAGCTATCAAACATTCTGATATGTGAATTGCCTGATATTTCTATAATGCTGTCTTATGATTGGAAATGTTATCACTTCTATTGAATCAATAGAAAATGTTAAAGCTCCACCGAACCCCAATTACAAACTAATGCTGGAAGGTTAACATCTGGGAGTAGGAGAGATAGAAACAATCTCTATTGTCATACCTTCCTGACAAGTAAATGTCAGAAACATAACACCTTTGCCTGGTCTCAGCATGGAGCACGTGTAAAGGAGTGACTGTAAGGCTGCCTCCAGTCAAATCACCTGTCATCTCAGCTTTGACACAGAATTACTTTTGTTTTATGCATCTATTAACCTTGAACTATCAGCATTTGTTTTAATGTTCCGGGCTGAATGACCTAAATGTTCTTCTCTCACTCAGAGGGGATATGTTAGAGGGGAAAGCAGGTGGCTGGACTTGGGGTTGATCTTTATGAGAAGGCAGAGTGAATGTGACTGGAAGGACCACCTTCCTCCCAAATGGTGTTGCTCGGCTTTGAATTCAGTCATTACAAGGATATTCTTGTGTGTTTTGAACAGTTGCACTTTCCCTCAGAGTCTCCTGTGGAATTGTGTATATTGCACATCACGGAGAGATCACATATGATTATTGATGGTACAATTATTACACAGTCTATTTAGAAGATGCCCTTGGCACAACCAGTAGAGGAGGGGTAGAGGGAAAAGATGACCTTTGTTTCTCACAGTGGAAGACAAGATGAAGAGAGATTAAGTAACCTGATTTTGACCTGAATCCTGATGTCATCACATCTCACATCTCTTTTCACTCTTGTTAGATCTTGCATTTTAAGTGCTATGCATCTTCCACATTATCTTGGGTAGCATCTTTCAAAGAATATCAGTTTCTGATTCCTTTCAACATTACACTAGATAAGGCAAGTTGGGCAGTTTTGTGGATGGATCCAGAACTTTGGTTCTAGTGTTTGTGTGTGTGTGTGTTTGCTGATTTCAAAGGTAACTCTAGTTTCATCTAACTCATAGTCTCAAATTATGAAGTAATTTTTAAAAATCTTTATTCAGCACTAGCTGTCTGAATCCAGGCTCTAGAAATTTTATTTTGCCTTTGATTCACTATTTCATGTACCACAAAGGACATTTTGGGCATAATTTGTTCAAATCTTATTGTCACAGACAAAGTTTTCTTTTTAAGATCTGATTTCTTCAGCTGGATTTATAGGCTGGATGTAGCCCAGTTTTCCTAAAAAGGGAGTAACTCAGCGGGAAGTTTCATTTAAACCAGACTCTATCTTTAGTGCAGACTCTGTACAACAATCAGAAAATTTGAGAGTTTACATATGTGTATTCTCATGCTGCTGCTGCTGCTGCTGTTAAGTCACTTCAGTCGTGTCCGACTCTGTGTGACCCCATAGATGGCAGCCCACCAGGCTCCCCCGTCCCTGGGATTCTCCAGGGAAGAACACTGGAGTGGGTTGCCATTTCCTTCTCCAATGCATAAAAGTGAAAATGAAGTTGCTCAGTCGTGTCCAACTCTTATTGACCCCATGGACTGCAGCCCAGCAGGCTCCCCTGTCCATGGGATTTGCCAGGTAAGAGTACTGGAGTGGGGTGCCATTGCCTTCTCCAGTATTCTGATGCACCTTTCCATAAATCCAATTTTCTACAATTGTAAAATCTTGAATGTGACCTGAGAACTTCCATCTGTACAAGCTGGATTTAGAAAAGGCAGAAGAACCAGAGATCAAATTGCCAAAATCTGCTGGATCACACAAAAAGCAAGGAATAGCCAAAAGACATCTACTTCTATTTCATTGACTATGCTAAAGCCTTTGATTGTGTGCATCACAACAAACTGTGGAAAATTCTTAAAGACATGGCATTACCAGATTACTTTCCTATCTCCTGAGAAACCTGTATGCAAAACAAGAAACAGCAGTTAGAACTGAGCATGGAACAATGGTCTGGTTCAAACTCGGGAAAAGAATACATTAAGGCCACATACTGTCAGCTTGGTTACTTAACTTACATGCAGAATATATCACGTGAAATGCCACTTTGGATGACTCACAAGATTGACAAGAGAAATATCAGCAACCTCAGATATGCAGATGATACCACTCTAATGGCAGAAAGTGAAGAGGAACTAAAGAGTCTCTTAATGAGGATGGAAGAGGAGAGTAAAAAAGCTGGCTTAAAACTCAACATTCAAAAAACTAATATCATGGCATCTGATCCCATCATTTCAGGGCAAACAGATGGTGGGGGGAAAGAGGAAACAGTGTCACACTTTATTTTCTTGGGCTCCAAAATCACTGCAGATGGTGACTGCAGCCACAAAATTAAGATACTTGCTCCTTGAAAGGAAAGCTATGACAAACATAGACAGCATATTAAAAAGCAGAGACATCATTTTGCTGACAAAAGTCCATATAGTCAAAGCTATGCTTTTTTCAGTAGTCATGTATGGATATGAAAGTTGGACCAGTGCTTTCAAGTTATGGTATTGGAGAAGATTCCAGAGAGTTCAGTTCATTGGAGAGTAAGGAGATCAAACCAGTGGATACTAAAGGAGCTCAACCCTGAATATAAATTGGGTAAGCAACAATAAAAATCTTGATTTCTTAACTTATTTGCAAAAAGACATGCCTACCATAACTTCTCATTCCTGGTCAGGATCCTTGTTCTACTCAATTTCTGAAGTTACCTTCATGACTTACCTGTACATCTTACATGTTCATGGCCACTCTCCTTTTCCCATCAACCACAAACTCTTAGCATGGATACCAGGGCACAGAATCATTCTCTTACATGGTAAGTATTTCTTCCTCATGTACTATGTGTGAAATAACTACCATCAGAATCTAACACCTGTAACCTCATAGGTTTTCCACAAGAATCTTATAAGATAGAAAGTCTTATCTTCCCATTTTATAGATGAAAATCCTGAAGCTCAGCAATGTGAAACCTGAAATGTTAAAAGAGTTAATTGGTAGAAGCTGGGATTGAACCCAGTTTGCTTTTAATCTCAAAACCATCCTACAACCACCCTATAACCACCTAAGGAGCTAAAGATTAAAACAAAGAAGAAGAGAAAACATTCATTTGAATACCTACATAAGCTAGATACCACAAAGATTTAATATAATACTTTATTTCTTCCTCACAAAAACCCTACTTAATAAAGACTCAACAATGAGGTAAAATAACTTGTATCAGGGCACACAATTGCTAAAACTGTGATTTGAAAGTACAAGTATACATAATGCTTGATGAGGTGTGCACTATTGATGCTGTGGCATCAAATTATGCAGCAAATGATTTAGAGTTTTCATTCTAAATACAAGAGGAATAACAAAAGCCATACATTCTTCCCCAGTGAGCCGTGTTCCTATGCACCAACACACAGATTCCTGCTGACTCTGCAGAAAATTTTCCTCTACACTATTCCTTTTCTAAAATATCATCTGCATCATCACTTCACTTTCATAAGCCTCTTTTGACAGGAGTGACTAACTTTATAACAGGGATGAACATTGTACTATCATATAAAGAAGTTTTATGAAGTAATGAAGTAATGCCATTTGCAGCATTGCATAGATAGACCCAGAAATTATCACACTAAGTGAATTAAATCATACAGAGAAAGACAAATACTGTGTGACATCACTTATATGTAAAATATAAAAAAAAGTAATTTAAGTTATTTACAAAACAGAAATAGACTCACAGACATTGAAAACAAATGGTAACCAAAAGTACAAGATGGAGCTGGATAAATTAGGAATTTGGGGTTAACAGATGCACACTGCTATCTGTCAAATAGAGAAAGAACAAAGACCTATGCTACAGCACAGGGAACTATATTCAGTATCTTATAATAAGATATAATGAAAAAGAATATGTAAAAGAATATATATATTTTGCTGTACACCTGAAACTTAACACAGAATCAATTTGCTGTACACTGAAATTTAACACAACATTGTAAATTAACTATACTTCAATAAAAAGATAATAGCTTTGAAAAATATGGCATATTAAATTAGATATGTGTTTAATAAGCTCAACTTATAAAAACAGATTTCAGTATTCATGTTGCAGCCATATATTTTAGTCTTAATTGCCCTATAATCAGACCCCATATTTACATTACTTTTTTTTTCCTTTGTGAGAGCATCAGCTTTTGTGAATTGTTTCAGATTAGTTCAATTCTGAAAGAAAGGTGGCTGATACCAACTTCTATCGAACCACACCAACAGAAAAAATCAAATTGTAGCAAGCAATTTCATTTTTCTGTAAGTAACTATAAAAATACTGCCCATCAGTTTAGGAAAGTACTGTCTTGGTGAAATAATGCCTGTAGCCAAGAAATTAATAATTATTGTAACACTGATTTGGCAAAATTCTCTTTGATGTAGCAAAAGTTTGCATTGAAAGAAACTGGAGAACTAGATTTGATCATGACAATATTTCTCTGTTTCAGGCTAGGGGATATTTAAAAAGATATGTACTGCAAAAATGAATGGGTGAGTGTGTCAACAGATTAGGCAATGTTAGCACAGGATGATGGGGACAAATGTAAAAAGACACAGTGTTACTCATATGACAAAGCTCTAATTCACATTTATGTCAGCAGTCCTGAACACCAAATTGCTTATTTTCTCTGTTATATTCTGGAGCCTTAGGATCAAAGAACTCTAAATCTTGCAAGCAAGTTTATGAAAACCCAGAAATCCAAACAGTTTGAGAGGAATGGTTTTCCTTGCTGGTCACATTGAAATAAGAACATGACTCATTTGCTTTCTCGCTTCTGTTTTAAATCAAAAAGATGACTGATGATTGTAGGGTAAAGTGCCATCAAATGATTGAGTTCAAATTCATTGTTTGTATTCAAGCTGTGTAAAATGTATACAAATATAAAAGTACATATGTGTGTACTTGCAGATGGCTTAGGCGGTAAAAAATCTGCCTGCAATACAGGAGACCTAGGTTCAATGCCCGGGTCAGGAAGATCACCTGGAAAAGGAAATGGCTTACCCACTCCCCTATTCTTGCCTGGAGAATTCCATGGACAAAGGAGCTTGGTGGGCAACAGCCCATGGGGTCACAAAGAGTTGGACATGACTGAGCGACTAACATTTTCATGCATAAAGAGAAAGAGAGAGAAAGAAAGAGACAGAGACAGACAGAGAGAAAGAATCAATCATTGGATACATTACCATATATTTAGTATTTCCTCATAGCTCAATCAGTAAAGAATCTGCTTGCAATGCAGGGATTTGCCTGCAATGCAGAAGACATGGGTTTGATTCCTATGTCAGGAAGATCCCCTGGAGAAGGAAATGGTTACCAACTCCAGTATTCTTGTCTGGGAAATTCCATGGACAAAGGAACCTGGCAGGCTACAGTCCATGGGGTTGCAAGAGTCAGGCAGGACTTAGTGATGAAACCACCAGCTGCATTGTATTAATACAAGGGCCAGTGAGGTAGGAGATGGATATCTCATCACTTAGTTTCAACTGCCCACAAAACTTGCTTTTTAATTAGCAGACGATTCCATGCACCTGAAATCAAGAACATGGAGAAATTATACATAGTTTCATATTATATTTAGTAACATAGACTTATTGTTCAGAAAATCATAGAAAGTGGCTGATTTAAAGACTTAGAAAAGAGCAGAATGGTATGGAATAAAAGCCCAGCCAATTACATACAAGTAATTAGCTCATTTATGTATTAAGACGATACTTATCAATACCTGCTGGAAAAGGACATGACTGAGAGACACAACTGAGCAAAAGTTGAGGGAGATTAAAAAACTGAATACAGCACAATCTTCCTTAAAGAGCTTACAATGAGCTTATAATTTAGTGGAAGAGATGGAGAAGAAACAAACTTCCAGTTCCCAACACATTACATGGTTGTAAGCACAAATTGCTGTATGTATTATTCAATTTACAAACAGATTTTGTGCCAGCTTTATTTGCTCTCCATGTGGACATTATGTTTGCAAGAAAGAAGCAACAAAAACGATAAAATAATAAAATAGAAAAACAGAGATTTTGCAATCTCACTTCTACTATTAAGACTTCTAGCCTTCATGCAAAATCCTCATGGAAAAGTTTCAGGAAACAGCTAACTTCTGTATTACAACCAATAGCAAAAGTAATTTTTTAAAGTAATTCCTTATTCATCTTGATATGATGATATAATATCTAAGGAATAAGTGATTGGTTAGGTGAATAAATGATGGCTCTCTCCTTGAAGATGTAGTCTCATAATAGTTGATTTATTTCTTGGTAAGTTCATTTCTTCATTTTCTTTTCAAATTCTCACACTGTAATTTAAACATTATATCTGTTTGTCCTTGCCTTCTTTGAGTAAGATTTTTGAGGACAAATTCTGCTTTATACAATTTGAAATCTTATTCATACCACAGAATAATACAATGTATGCAATAAGGACTGAGAGTAAAGATTGAGGGCAGAAGGAGAAAAGGGAACCAAAGGATGAGATGACTTGATGGCATTGCCGATGAAATGAACCTGAACTTGGGCAAACTCTGGGAGATGGTGAAGGACATTGAGGCCTGGCGTGCTGCAGTCCATGGGGTCACAAATTGTTGGACATAACTGGGCAACTGAACAACAACAAGTGTAATAATTGCAGCCCACATCCTGAGAAAACACACAATAAATATATTGATATATCAAGGATTAAGATGGATCTAGGTATGAAACCAAAGTTCATCAAGCACAGAACTGTGATTGTGATTAAGAGATGACCTAAACCTCAGTTTTTCTGTTAGATAAAAAGGGATAACGTATCTACCCAATACAGATTTTGTGAAGATTACATAGAATGCCATCTGTAGAAAGCTCATAAAAATGCTTTGTTCAAGAAATGCCAAGCCTCTTTCTTTGGCACCCCACACACTTACACACACACACATATGTAATGAAAGAGGTGTTGCAATCAGGGTTACTACCCACTGACACACATGGTGCACAATATAGAGATATTGCTCACATAGAATAGAAAGTGAGTGATGCCTTTTGAAACTGGGGAAAGTAATTAAACAAGTAGGGTCTAAATAATTCAAAATTATTGAAATCAGCAACAGTTATTATTCCATTCAAATGGTGCAATTGGGGCTTGGTCTAGTGATATGAATAAATATCAATCTGGTACATGAATGGATGCTATATATAATCTATATAGTCTGCTGATGGTAAAATCATATACCACATGTGATATCAGTGCTGTGTACTATTGTATTTATTAAGTAAGTAAGTAAAGTAGCTCAGTCGTGTCCGACTCTTTGAGACCCCATTGACTGTAGCCTACCAGACTCCTCTGTCCATAGGATTTTCCAGGCAAGAGTGGGTTGCCATTTCCTTCTCCAGGGGATCTTCCCGACCCAGGGCTCGAAATCCGGTCTCCAGCATTACAGACAGACACTTTACCATCTGAGCCACCAGGGAAGCAATAATAGTCATAGTTAATATTATTAATTAATAAATAATAGTATTAATTAATAGAATAAATTAATTCATAAATAATATAACTTAATTAATAATAGAATTAAATATATACTTTGATGAGATGCTACTAAATGGAGGTCAATTTTTGTCATAGATTTCCTTATTTGTATATCTTTATCTCTAGCAATTATACATAAACTACTTCTCTGTGCTTTATGTTTTACTACGTTCTCATTATTTCCAAACATGTTATATAAACACGTGTGTGTGTGTATACATATATATATATAATATATTCTTTTCTGTATACTTTTCCTTGCCATTCTCCTGACTGATGTATCCTCCCACCTCTTATCTGCTTTTCTGAACTCTTGCAGGCTTTCAAAGACCAACTTATTTTCAATTCCAATCTAATTGGGGGAACTTCTTCCTCCTGTCTACACATAATTGATCTTTCTCTGGGCAGCATTAGAACTCAACATCCATATCTTAGTCAGTTCTTGAATGACAGTTAAAGGTAGCTCATTTATTTTCCTATATCTTGTTATCCAACTTTATAACTTCTAGGATCTGTTGTACAACAAGGAGCACAAATTCAGTTTAAGCACTTTAATATTTCTAATTGATATTTTATTTCTCTCAAGGGCTCCTAACAGGGATGTATTTTCTTTTTGAGTCTCAGCCATGCTGCATCCCCATAACTCAAGCCTGGAGTTGGAGTAGGGACTGAGTCTAATAAGATAATTTTGCTTCTTATGGTTCCATAATGTGACCCTTAAGAGCTGAGTGAGTATTGCAGCAATGTCTCCCTGACTGGTTTAGTTTCCACGTGTAGGCAATGGGAATACCTAAGGAAAATGATTCTGTTCCTCCAGACAATTTTCCATCAACAGTGCACCATTGTTGGACTCTTATGCATTAGGAGTTTAAAGACAATCGCAAAATAACAAATGAGTTTTAATTACCTTTCTTTATTACATTTGGCCTGATTTGTCAAAGAGACTGGCTAGGAGATAACTTGCAGTCTCAGCCATTTCCCTGACTGGAACAGCTTTCTTTCCAGTGCCTCCCACACCTTTACCTTAAGTCAAGGTCAAAGATCTACTTCTCGATTTTCAAGGCAATTTATACAAGAGTTTCATAGTTTTGCGGGAGTTCACCCTGCCCAGTGACTAGGTCTACTTCAAATCTTGGGCATTAGAAGTAAAAAATCTGCACTTTTATAACACTTTGGAAAGTGAAATTGTTGGTTACTCAGTCCTGTACAACTCTTTGTCACCCCATGAATTGTAGCCCCCCAGGTTCTTCTGTCCCTGGAATTCCCCAGGCAAGATGCTGGAGTGAGTTGCCATTCCCTTCTCCAGGGGATCTTCCATGACCCACGGATCAAACCCAGGTCTCCTTTACTGCAGGCAGATTCTTTATCATCTGAGCCAACAGGAAAGCCACAACACTTTTAGAAATATAAAACTCTTCAGGCAAAATGATTCATCTTCTTTGAAGAAACAGTTTCATATACCATAGTCTTAGAGTGGCAACTTACAGAGTCACAAAATTTTCTTCTAAAGTTTTATCTTTAAACAGTAGAAGCCTTCCTATTTTATAGCAAAAAGTCTGATTACTCACAAAACCCTTAAAAAAAAAAAAAAAAAGAAAGAAACAGGCAAATAGAAACAACAGAAGAAGAAAAACATATATTCTCTCTTCCGAACTAAAGGCAAATATCTTAAGGATCTTTGTATCTATAGAAATAAGAACAGTGCTTGCACATTACACTCTATTGTTGGGATCTAAAAGCATATGAACATCAAAATTAGATATGGGAAAAAATCTAGATACAAAACTTAAAATCAGACTTGAGCTGTGACTAGCCCAAAGTCATCACATTAGTTTGTGTCAATAGAGTAAACCTATTTCACTGATTATGATAATATCTAGTTTAAATATTGTTTTGATAAGCTGTAAAGACCTCATATAAGGGGACCTTGATACCAACTTATCTTTACTTTCCTATAGTAGCTAATCCAAGTATAATATATAGAGAGTGGACATACAGTGTTTATTTCACCAGTTCATGTTGAAAGAATGAAGGAAAACACATGTGAACTTCTTATATGTTTTTCTATTCCTTCCCCTACAATTTCTACATGTCATCTTAAATATATAAACTGAGTTTAACATGAAACATTACAACTTGATTATACTGATCAGACTTTCTTAGATTATTTCTCTTTGAACATCTAGATAAAGTAAAATGCTGGTGGCAGGCAGAAAAATTATACATCTAAAATTCATTTTCTATCTATTGTCATATTTATTGCCATTTTCAATGAATGTAATTATTTTGAAATAGCTTACACCATTTCCATATGCATCATTGCTGAAACTCAAGAAAAACAGCCAATATCATTCAAGAAGGGCCCTGGGTATAAATGAAAAATAGGAAAGTATGTCAAAAGCTATCTTTCAGTGTTTTCTTTTCATGCTCCTTTAACCCTTCCAGAAATATCCCTTTGTCCACACCTAACACCTGTTTAGTGCTTATTGGCTACCTGAAAGCTGGTTTACTTGAACATAATCTTTCCACCATGAAGCAATGGTGATAAGTTTCCACAGCAGTCTCTGAGTTTATTTCAGGTCAAACAGAACCTCCTGCTCCAATGACCTACCAAACCACCAGAATGTGTGCATTCAGAAGTTTCCTCCATCGAAAATTTATATATATATATATATATATGCTCATTATATATATATGTTCATTATATATGTTATTATATAGGCTTATATATATTATATATTATATATACATAAGCTTATTTACATACATAGGCTTCTTTGGTGGCTCAGATGGTAAAATACCTGCTCACAATGCAGGAGACGTGGGTATGACCTGGGTCATAGAAGATTCCCTGAAGAAGGGAATGGTTACCCACTCCAGCATTCTTGCCTAGAGAATTCCATGAACAGAGGAGCCTGGAGGGCTATAGCTGATGGGATCACAAAGAGTTGGACATAACCAAGAGACTAATATATGTGTATATATATATATGTATATTTAATATATATCTATATAGATGTAGATATCTGAAGTGCTATATACATTTGTAGTATTGTAGAAGATGACACAGTTCTAACTCTTAATTTGCTCTATTCAGCCACCTGTTTTCCTCCTCTTCACCATATGTCTTTTCTGACTTTGTGCAGCCTGTTGCCTCCTTTACCTGCTGCATATCAGTAGAACTACTGGATGAGTAATTTATATTCTTTTTGGATGCTGCCCTAATTACTGAAAAACTAGAGCTCTGAGTCAATATCACAACTATTGTAGAGTGTGGACTCTAAAGGCTTATCCCTTGCCCCCCCTACATATATATATGGATATATATATATTTGGATATAATGTATATATCCAAATTCAAACATATATCAAGATGCATGTGAAGAATTATTAGTGGATAGAAGGCACCTGAAAATTCAACAGACTCTATAGCTACTTGAATAAAGGATTTTTTTTTATTACAAGGATAACTAAATCTATATCCCAGTGATTTTAAACTTTAACAATTACCAAAACTGTGCTCACTCTGAAAACATGAATAATATTCTTATGATTGAAAGCAACCAAGGTTTATAGTAAGTTTAAGGGCTATTAAGCAAGTTCCTATATGAATCCAGAAAGTGAATTGTATAAGCATTTAGAATGTGCTGATGATAAAGGGATTCATAAAAGTTGTTATGCTGATTTTATGTTGATGGATGTTTGAATATAAGGTGAGTTATTAACCAGAGGCAAGTGAAACTAATGTTTAAGTGTTATGATATATATGTAATTGAAAGTGAATTTTCTTGCAAAATTGGGAGCACAATGAAAGAGAAAGAATAAGTTCAAATTAAAATAATAATACAGATAATCCATTTGCAATGCCAATATAAGTAGCCAAGTTTTACACAAAGCCAAGAAGTTAACCCCTAAAAAAATCAGTCCAAAGGTATTTGAAGCATTATATACGTTTGTAGTATTGCAGTAGATGACATACTTCTATTCTTAATTTGATTTATTGTCACTCTTTTTCCTTCTCTTCCCTGTAAGTCTTTTCCAATTTTCTGCAGCCTGTCGCCTTCTTGCTGGCCTTCTTTATCTGCTGCATATCAATAGAACTATTGGATGGGTCATTTATATTCTTTCTGGATGCTGCCCTAATTACTGAAAAACTAGAGCTCTGAGTCAATATCACAACAATGTATTTAGAGTGTGGACTCTAAAGGCTTATCCCTTGGTCTCACAACATGAACTTGGACTTAATAGTGGTTCAATAGTGGGGACACAAAGACCCATGGACACATTTCTGATTCTCTTTCTTCTGTTTGTTTCTTCCATGGCCTTTCTCCCTTTTCTGTAAAAGTATATTTTTCTCCCTGTTTCATATTTCATGCTCAAGTAATCTGTTATGTGTATATGTATGTGTGTGTGTATGTGTGCATGCATATATGTGTGTGTGTGTGTGTGTTAGTCCCTCAGCTGCGTTCGACTCTTTGTGACCGCATGGATGGTACCCCATCAGGGCTTCCCTGTCCACGGAATTCTCCAGGCAAGAATACTGGAGTGGGTAGCCATTTCCTTTTCCAGGGGATCTTCCTGACCCAGCGATTGAACTCAGGTCTCCTGAAGTGAAAAAGCAGATTATTAACCATGTAAGCCACCAGAGAAGCTCATATATATATATATATATATTTTTTATATATATATATCTATTGCTAAGTCACTTCAGTCATGTCCGACTCGGTGCAACCCCATAGACGGCAGCCCACCAGGCTCCCCCCTCCCTGGGATTCTCCAGGCAAGAGCACTGGGGTGGGTTGCCTTTTCCTTCTCCAATGCATGAAAGCGAAAGGTGAAAATGAAGTCGCTCAGTCATGTCCGACTTTTTTATATATATATATAAATATATATATATAAAATATAAAGATTAAGGGATTTTTGTTTTGCTTTGTTTTCAGCTGCTCACTCCTTTATATATATATATATATATATATATATATATATATATATATATATATTGTTTTGTTTGTTCGGTTTTTTAATATAAATTTATTTTGACAATTTTGAACAAGCCTTAATAAGCATTGTAATTCTGAGGTGTTATTGTTTTCATGTTTTGTTGGTTGAAGCCAAATAAGCCTATATTAGCGTGAAGAAGAAAATCTCTCCTAACACTTGAAGAGAAAAAGGTAATTTCAAAGTATGTTAGACCAAAAGAAGAGTCATATGGATCTCTCCCACAAGGCAGTTTTTATTTACATTTTACACTGTAAGAAAATTTGAGGCCAGGAAATTAAAGGTCATTCAGCTTTGTAATCACATTAAACTCTCCAAATTAAAATAAATAAACAAAAATAACTGTTGGGAATACCATGTTATATAATTATTGACAACATTTTTAAAAATCTTTTAGATAGTGTTTTTTCCTAAAAATAATTGTTAAATAAAGAACTGAAAATATCAAACAATAAACAGAATTATATTACTTTCACTTTACACAAATCTATTCCCTGTCAAAACAAAATATAAGGAAATTTAAAGTGGATACTGGGATTAGAAAAACTATTTTGTTGTTTTATTATATTAAAATTATATAGTATATCATTAATAAATAATGGATTATTTCATTTGGCTCTGTCATGGCAGACCATCCTTGCAAGCATTTTCTAAGGTATTTTGATTACAAAAAAGTGAATTTCTTAGATCTAGATTGTATTGCTTTTGTATAACTTCTATCAGTGCCTCATATAAAATCTTTGTTGCTAAATGGGAAAATAAAAATTATGTTTTAGTACCAATATGTAGGTTCATAATTAGTGAAAAAAATCACTCCAGCTGTTCTCTCAGTTAAAAATGCCATGGGTAGGCAACCTAACAAAGTAGAGTTACCACAAATTTGCCCTTGCCCTTGTATAACAAAGATACATCAAAAGTTTAAATAAAAATATCAAGGTTTTGTTTAGCAAAATTGTGGTTATAAAAAACTGAAAAATAAAGAATGCCATAGCTGATTCTAGGTTCAAAATTTTTAAACCATTGCAAGGAAGATATAACAATTCTAGTTTTAACTCAAATCAGTTTTCTACAATTGAAGAGTTTGTCCTCCATATCATACAGCACAGACCTACTCAGAGAAATCCAAGAAAAGATATATTATATACATATATATGTATGTATGTATGTGCCACGTGTTGCTGTGCTAAGTCACTTCTGTCATATCTGACTCTTTGTGACCCTATGGACTGTAGCCCACCAAGCTCCTCTATTTGTTGGATTCTCCAGGCATGAATATTGAAGTGGGTTGCCATACCCTTCTAGAGTATATATGTCTGCATATATATGGTTTATGCGGGAATGTTGTGGTGAAAGGTTGTATGAGAAAACATCCATTTTTTAAAAATTCAAAATGATCCAATTCTACCTATGCATTGAATACAAATAGTGCATGCCTGTTGTGAATAGTTGCCAAAGAACCATCCCAGATATCAGGAAAAATGGAAAATTGCCCTTTACCTTCAATGTTTTTGTGTCATCATTTGTATACTTCCTAACACACTATGATAAACTGTGTTTATCATAAAGATAAACTTATTTATCACAAAAACAAACTTAAAGAAAATATCAAACTTCCTATGGTTAATGCTAATTAATTTTAGGTAACTATCCATCAAATAAATCAATTTTACATTTATAGAAATTGTGTTGACAGAGTTAGTACTCTTTTCTTCTTTAAAAAGTGACCTCTATCTTAATTTATTAATTAAAAATGTTAAATTAATGTAATGGAACATTATCATTAGCATCACCTACATAAACAGTAATAATGATACACACAAATGCACACATATCCCATATACACATAGTAGAAGAGAGACTGACTGTTATAGATTTGTATTAAGGTCCATCATTTTGATTGGTTTGTCACTCTAGAAATGATCAATTGACAGTTCAGAATTGGTGCAGCCTTGTTTTTGTCTGGAAAACTTTTGGGCAAATGAAAAATTTCAGACAAAACAGAGAAAGGAACATCATCAACCCACTATGATCTGGCACAACATGCATGCTAATAAATTTGAATTCTGTGGTGCACAACTTAGCATATTCAAATAAATGCAAGTTTCTTACTAGTTATTTGGAATTGTATATGCTCAACACTTTCTAGTTGTAAGGGACTGAAAAAGAACCACTACTGGCTTTTATAAATCATGAAAGAATAATTAAAATGCAGGTGGTTTTGTGAGATATTTGAAAGCAAACACCCCATGTCTCATCGAGGTTGAAGGGCAGCATGAACTATAGGATAGGCAGGAATTTTAACAACAGAAGGACCAATGAGATGTTCCAGCTGAATCACTTAATATTTATGAGTTTTTGAAAGGGCCCTCTATGAATCTTGGTTTCCTCTTTCTAAAGTCTCAGAATAACTTTTATCCCTTACCTAACACCGAGAGATGTTTTGAGGGTCAAAAAAATATTTTGGGGTAGCTTACTGAAAGACAGAACAGAGTAAGACATTATTATCCTCAATGTACATATGCTTTGTCTCATAACATCTTAGATTTATTTGTATGTCTTTTGGTCTCTTAAAAGTTCAGAATATAATTTCAGGTTTACAATGGCTCAGAAATTGCTCATTTTCCAGAATTAGAAGAGGCATAACCCTAAGGAGCCACAGGAAAGTAGAAAAGGAGGTTCCCAAACTCTTCTGGCACCTGGAGAAAAACTGCCTGTGTTTGTACTATGTGAATGTGGTAAATCAGTAAATGTAAAGAGAAGCCTGCTTCATGCTTAAGATACAGTTTGAGTTAATTAGAAAGATTAAAGCTTGGTCCAAATTGATATAAACTTTCAAAACCTCATCCAGAGTCTTTTCTAATCAACCCAACAACCTCTTTAAATAGCTTATTTCTAGAGTTTAATACTCACTTGGTGTGAAATTATCTGGTCAAGAATGGAACCTATGATGACTACGTCTGGCCTAGAGTAAATAAAATCTAATAATATATACTTTACAAAAACAACTAACAGAAAAGGTGAAAGGGATTCAATAACCCACAGCCTTTCCCTTTAAATGACGTTAAGTGGTGACTTTAGCAGGTTTAATTTTTTTCTGAATTGGTATTCATAGAGTAGGTTTCATGAAAAGTCTCAGACTTAAGAATGCCCTCTGAAAGCTGTGCTATTGCTTTAACTTAACCTAATTAAGAACTATTTGTGAGTAAGAGAGCTGTGACATAACGTGTGGTAGACTGATAGAGTGGAAAGTATAGACTACTTTTCAATAAATGCTAGCTGTAAAAGAACCTGATTAGCACATTTCAGTGAAGAAGTCTTCTCAAATTTTCTTTATTTCCTGATCTATCATTATTTAATTTTATTCTATGCAAGGCAGTATGACCTTAAATAGAGTATGAAAAATATCATATTTTGCTAGCAAAACTGAGAGCGAAAGCCCTTTAATTGAAAGAACTAGCTATGCTGATAATAAAGTTAGTTCAGACTAGCTATTGTTCTCCCTGGAGATCACTAGACTGTTTATAAGCTTGTATAGGCACATTTGCAGGCTTGAGAGTCATGCCCAAGCTGGTATCCATCAGAGACCTTGTTTTAAGAACTCTTCAGCATGAGACTGAGAAACAAATTTAAGGTCAATTGCTACTGTTAATAGTTACAACAAATTCCGATGTACATCATAATAGTTTTGTTTGGAAATAATAGAATAGAGTCAGCCATGGTTTGAAGCAAGTGTGTAGTTGACAGTATAACTGAATTATTTTCACTGCAGATGTTTTATTGTTGCTGTTGTTCAGTCACTGCTGCTGCCGCTGCTACTTCAGTCGTGTCCGACTCTATGCGACCCCATAAACGGCATCCCACCAGGCTCCTCCACCCCTGGGATTCTCCAGGCAAGAACACTGGAGTGGGTTGCCATTTCCTTCTCCAATGCATGAAAGTGGAAAGTGAAAGGGAAGTCACTCAGTTGTGTCCGACTCCTAGCAACACCATGGACTGCAGCCTACCAGGCTCCTCCGTCCATGGGATTTTCCAGGCAAGAGTACTGGAGTGGGGAGCCATTGACTTCTCCGTGTTCAGTCACTAAGTCATGTTAAACTTTTTGCAACCTCATGGACTGCCACATGCAAGGCTTCCCTGTCTTTCACTATCTAATTATTTTTATCACCACCATTTTCATCAAAATCATCAAATTATTGCTACATATTTGGCTAGTAGAAAGAAAAAAGAAAGAGTAAGTCACAATCTCTGTCTCTGAAGAGTCATTTTCAGGGTATAGCACAAATTCATAGAAGACTCAGTAATGATTCTGCATAGGATGGTATCAAGACAAAATACACAGTGGTTTATGGAAGAAACATCATTGGGAGTTAAAGCAAGCAATGGACAAGCCTACAATCATTCATTTATTTATTGGCTTAATAATATGTTTGGATTATTTTATCAGTTTGAAATATGTTTGGCTGAAGCTAATGGACAATTTTGGCTTCCCTGGTGGCGTAGGTGGTAAAGACTACATCTGCAGTGAAGGAGATGTGGGTTGTGAAAATCCCCTGGAGGAGGGCTTGGCAACCCACTCCAGTACTCTTGCCTGGAAAATCCCCAAGGACAGAGGAGCCTGGCAGGCTATAGTCCATAAGGTTGAAAAGAGTTGTAACGACTCAGTGACTAAGCACAATGGAAAATTTAAGATTGACTAAAATAAATATTTTGTTGTTGTTATTTTTCTCCCATAATAAGAACTATGCTGTCAAGGACTCAGATCATTTGTATCAGTCATCACATTCTTAGTGGGTTGTTTTCTGCTCTATGACTACTACTTCTTGTTCACTATATATTGCTACAACTCTGAGTGGTGTATCTGCAACTAAGGTAGAATGAGGTAATAAAGGCATAAAATTGTCAATCTCCAAAAGTGATGGAGGAGAATGGAGTAAAGAAAACAGGAAGATGGGGAAGAAAAGATAAAATAGAAGGCAAGGAAGTTATATGAAAAGTGAAAGTGAAACTCAGTCAGTCCTGTCTGACTCTTGGCAACCCCATGGACTATACAGTCCATGAAATTCACCAGAATACTGGAGTGGATAGCCTTTCCCTTCTCCAAGGGGTCTTCCCAACCCAAGGACCAAACCTGTGTCTCCCACATTACAGTTGGATTCTTCACCAACTGAGCTATGAAGGAATCCCCCAAAGGAGTTATATAAAGGGAGTTAAAAGAGAATTATTTTAGGCAGGTGGGACAGGGTAAACACAAGATTAGATGGAGAATGATAATGCTTTGTATTGAATAAAAGTTAGCAACACAACAGGAATGTCTATTATATGATATTGACTTAGGTAAAAATATTTACATATTCCACTTTATAAAGTGACACATCTGTGATCTCAAATTACCAAATGAAGATTGCCAGGCAAAGATGAAAATAAAATGAAAGGACCTATCATCAGAATAAACCACACCCAAGGAGTTCTCAGAATTTGTTTTAAAAACAGACTCAGAAGCTGCAGGCAGACAAACAGTAGTTACAAACCTGAAACTTTCAAGATTCAAAATAAATAATCATGTCAGAATATATTCTTATTGATTAGAAATACTAAAGTCCCAGAAGTCAAGCCAAGGCAAGTGGATAAATAGTGGTTAGGAAACTGATTGAAGTTTTCCACAAGATAAAGAGTTTGTCATTTTTACTTACTCAATATATATATATATATTTAAACCTATAATGCATAGGTAAAGGTAAGAGCAGCATATTGACCTGATTGGAATTATACTATATGCAGTTGTGACATGGACAGGCTCTAATGTCGCTTATAGACTGTTATCTGCAAAACAGCACTCTCTAAGCTTTTATTTCTTTCTTTTATTTTTTTTGTAATTTGGAACCAGATGATATATGCTGGATCTAAATTCACTTTCAAAAGGATCCAATTATTATCTACCCTGTACCATGTCTTATTTTGGACAGATCTTCTTGGCTCACTTTATGAATTACATTTATAGAATATGCTAGAAATCCTGTGACATAGGAATATATATTAAGGGCTGTATAAATTCAGTTCTACTCAACTGTACCTAATAATTCACTAGGGCCTAGTATTACTTTTCTCTATTCTTTAGAGATGCACTGACTTCTCATCCAGTCATTTCTTGCAATTTGTTAGAAATTGAGGATGATAAAAATATGTATTAATTTTGTTCAATGGGCTATCTTTAGAGATGCACTGACTTCCCATCCAGTCATTTCTTGCAATTTGTTAGAAATTAAGGATGATAAAAATATGTACTAATTTTGTTCAATGGGTTAAGATGTTTGCCTTAGTCATTCCACTTCTTTTCTGGCCCAAAAGACAAGACACATACACACACACACACACACACACACACACACACACACACACACACATATCTTTTTGCTACTCTTACAGTGTAAGCAGGCAATTTTTCATTATCTATGCAGTCTGAGACTACTTGCAAAAGACTACTTCAGGTCATCTTCTGGACTTCAAAAGAAAATACTTCATTGTCTATATAAAAGGACTTTCCTATACCTTATAATTGGAGAAGGAAATGGCAACCCATTCCAGTATTCTTGCCTGGGAAATCCCATAGATGCAGGAGCCTGGTGGTCTAGAGTCCATGGGGTCGCAGAGAGTCAGACATGACTGAGTGACTTCACTTTCACTTTCTATACCTTATAATATCCTCCAAAGTGGTTTGCCTGCTCTGAAATTCAAATCTGTCAATAAGTACCATTTTATACTGACATATCCAGTGGAGGTTACAATTTTTCAGTACTCAATAGGAATGAGCCCAAAGATAGAAAAAAAGAAAAATACTACTGTTTTCCCTTTTATTAGAACTATGTTCATTTTACTACTGTAATTATATTTGTTAATTACTGTAGCCTATGTTTATATGTTTATTATGAATCCAAACACCTCAAGAAAATCTGTAGGGAAAAAAAAAGTTTTAATAAAAGCATGAGGCTGTCAAGTGTGTCTATGCTTCCCTTTCTGTTGATTATCTACATATGCATGACAAACATTAGCAGTCTTGCTGGAAATTAGCTTGTCTTCACAAGATAAATTAAACTAGAAAAAAAAGAAACATATAAGGAAACAAAGAGCTGGGTAAAAATTAAAAAGGTAAGCACACCCTCCACTCAGTTCTAGAAAACTGGAGATTCAGCACTGTCCATTCAACATTCAATCTAATATGTTTACTGAAGGCCAATTCAGTCTAAAATTTCTAGTTAGATTTTAATTTAAATTAGATTTTAATTTGGGTTACATAGGGGAAAGTTTAGAAAGGTCCTTTTTTTTTTTCCCTTCTTAGAAAAATTTTTATTCTTGAAAATATTATCCTTGAAGCCAAAATAACATGCAGATAGAATATTTCTCTAAGTAACTGTTTCTGTAGTTTCACAGAACTCCTTTGGGATTATCTGCCATTTCTGTCTTGGCCAAACACATTAACAAATGCATGAGGCTAAGATCTACCTTCTGCTTCTTCCTGCCCCTTTTCATATGCATGTAAAGTTAATCCAAATAGAGATAAGATTTGAGTATTCTGCTTTATTGTCATATCATCTACCTGTTTGAAATTTCCAGCCAAGGAATTTTCTTGTGTGAGAATTGACCCACCAAAGTAGTATAAGTATTTTCATATAGCTTTTTTTTTTTTTTTCATTTAATCCCTCTCTCTAAAAAAAGAAAAAAAAAAAAAAAAGTCTTTGTCTTTCTGTTGTTTTATCACAATGCTCCTAAAGAGAAAACTCATTTGTAAAATTTGTTTTCCCTGATGATGTGACAATAGTACATGGACAGCCTAAGATGGCAGCACGGGTTTTCTGAAATTGCACATCATGTTAGGTAAATTGTTCAGAATTTTTTCGATACATTAATTAATTACCTTTCTATCTTGAGACAACTAAAAGCAATCTACAATAGAAATAATTAGGTGAAATGAAAAATTCCTCAAGGCTAATAGAAATTATGTCCTGCTTTCAGCCAGCCCAACAAAAATTGTCTTAGTGTGTCATTTTTGACTTGAAATAGTTCCCTTTTCTAGGACTATAAAGCCATGCATGCAGATTTGTATTTCTTGTGGTTGCCATGAACTTGGAAGCTGTCACTGCATCTGGGAGGACCAGTTGTGACTTTGCAGGACCATATTCAAAAATATAACCCAACCAAGAAGTCCTCTAGAATTAATAAAGTATATTTTAGGTTCTAACAGAGAGGTTAACTCAGGGCTTAAACCAGCAACCAAAATTTTCAGGATCACAGTAGCAAAATTATTTTTGTTTATTTGTCTGGAAAAGAAGAAGAGGAAGGGAATAGAGAACTAGAAAAGCTTCTTACCATATTTCATTATGTTAGCAGAGCATTCAAAACATAATCACTTTAAATATAAGCTATGATTGTACATAAAATTAATGTATTCATTTCTTTGAATAAATGATACAAGGCCATTGTTTTTGTTCAAGCTACAGTTTCACTTTGTTTCATATTACCAAATAACTTATTTGCCTTTGGAGGTCACTCTTTAGCCTCTTTTTCTGCCTCCAACCAGTCAAATAGGAACAAATATTTTCCAAATATTGAGAGAGGAGATATCAAAAATATTGTACATATACCTCTAACTTCACTTTGGGTCTCTAGGCACACACATGAAATAATTGTTAATTCATAGGCTCTAAGTAATATGCTTGGTTAATCAGAATGACATAGAAAAAGTCTGCATTTAACATCAGGCTACAGTTTGGCAAATGCGCAATCCTATATATCACTTAAGCACTTTTCCTATGTAATGTACAGTCCATTGGAGAAGACGATGGCACCCCACTCCAGTACTCTTGCTGGAAAATCCCATGGACAGAGGAGCCTGGTGGGCTGCAGCCCATGGGGTCGCCAAGTGTCGGACACAACAGAGCGACTTCCGTTTCATTTTCACTTTCATGCATTGGAGAAGGAAATGGCAACCCACTCCAGTGTTCTTGCCTGGAGAATCCCAGGGACGGGGGACCCTGGTGGGCTGCCGTTTATGGGGTCACACAGAGTCGGACACGACTGAAGTGACTTAGCAACAGCAGCAGCAGCAGCATACAGTCCATAGAATTCTCCAGGCCAGAATACTGAAGTGGGTGGCCTTTCCCTTCTACAGGGGATCTTCCCAACTGAGGGATCAAGCCCAGGTCTCCCACATTGCTGGCAGATTCTTTACCAGCTGAGCCAACAGAGAAGCCCAAGAATACTGGATTAGGTAGCCTACCCCTTCTCCAGCAGATCTTCCTGACCAAGGTATCGAACCAGGATCTCCTGCATTGAAGGCAGATTCTTTACCAGCTGAACAGCAGGGAAGACCAATATATCATTTAAGCAATTTTCTTACTTTGTAGCATCATATTTACTGTGTGCTTCAGCTCACACCGAGCCTCAATTGCAAAGTATCCTGTCACATGCCTCCACCACTATTTTAATGCATTAAGTCTCTACTCAATTTCCATTCTTTCAATGGACAAATGATGGGTTCTTTTTTTTCCGAAAAAGTCAGTTGTTTTCCCGAAATAATTTGTTGAATAAAGTTGAATATACACTTTACAACATATACAAACATTAAACAAAATACTTTAAATATTTAAATACAAAACACAAAACATAGAAAGCTAGAAAGAAATGTTTTTATCTATATGCATGCAATCTTAGGGTGGAGGAGAGTTTATTTAAACAATGACACAAAAATAGATACTATAAAGACAGAATTGTATAGTATTTAAAAAATATTCCCAAAGTTTAAACCATTCTAATTCTGTCTCTGTTATTGACAAATTGTGACTTTGGGCTACCTAACCTCTCTAAACCATCTACCCCTTGCTGTGAGAAAGTGAAAGTGCTAGTCACTCAGTTGTATCTGACTCTTTGCAACCCCATGGACTGTAACTTGCCAGGCTCCTCTATCCATGGGATTTTCCAGGCAAGAACACTGGAGTGGGTAGCATTTCCTTCTACAGGGGATCTGCCCTACCCTTTGCTACCCAGGAAAAATAGGACATCCAGCATCAGATTCTTAGAAAACAGTCAGTATAAAGCACTCTGCAGAGTGTGGCTCACAGAAGATGTTTGTAAATAATATCATCATTACATTTATAAGTGAAAAATTTGACTTTATGCACATACAGAAAAAACTAACACAAAATGAGTGAATTGCATGGCTGCCAGTGAGTTAGTATTCTTCAATATAGAAAACATGTGGTAAGTTAAAAAATTTTAAAGAGTAGACAAACATTAAAAGACAAAATATAAACTTGTAATATTCTTGAAAATTTACTCAATCTTCAGGATATTCATCAGTAATCAAAGAATGGAGTTTGAGATCAAACCACTTTCAGCATTAAATTTGTCAAATATTTAAATTTTTCAAGTTGCAAAAGCAATTTTGGTGAGTGTTAAGGCAAATTCTACTTTTGAAAGATACAGATGGACATATAAATTAGTAGGAATTTTCTGGTGAATGACATATTTTCTTAGTTGAATATTTCCTTTTATTATTAGCTTAATATTTCTCTAATAGAATATTTATTTCATTTGAAAAATTAAACAAGGCTATATACCTATATCTATATGCAATATATATACATGACATATATATTTTTTTCAATATAATTTAATATTACTTGAGAGAATATATTTTAATAGCTACAAAATAGTTTATGAGCAATTAAGAGTATGTGTAACCACAATTTTGTTGTTGTCCATTGGGTTTGATTTCAAAATTTCATCATCATTATAGTGTTACCAAGGAAAAAGTAAAAGATCCTTTTAAAGTTTAAGCATAAAACTAAACTATTTTGAAGGATTATTTTATTGGTGGTAAAGGAGTAAAAGAAGTGGTAGAGAAGGTAGAAAAGTGAAGCAAAGGGAAAGAAAATTGTTCTAAATAGTTATTTTTGCAAATGCTTATTATGTATATTTATTTATTGTGCTTCCCTGGTGGCTCAGACCATAAATAATCTGCCTGCAATTCAGGAGACCTTGGTTCTATCCCTGGGTTGGGAAGATCCCTTGAAGAAAGGAACAGCAACCCACTCCAGTATTCTTGCTTAGAGAATTCCATGGACAAAGGAGCCTGGAGGGCTACAGCCCCTGGGGTTGCAAATAGTTGGACACAACTGAGTGACTAACACACAAATATATTTATTACTGTCACTTTTATTTATTTATTTATTTTTTAATTTTTATTTTTACTTTATTTTACTTTACAATACTGTATTGGTTTTGCCATACATTGACATGAATCTGCCACGAGTGTACATGAGTTCCCAACATGAACCCCCCTCCCACCTCCCACCCCATATCATCTCTCTGGATCATCCCCCTGAGTCACTTTTAAAATTTGACCTGTGCTTAAGATGCTCTGGGAGAGAGGAGTGATTATACCTTGGAAGTAAGATTAAGAAGGAACTCGAAGTAATTAAGAAGAAAGGAAGCATTTGAAACCTGAGCAAGATAGTATAGACAGCATTCCCACAGAAGAGGACCAAGGGAGAGGTCTCTGATATGGGTGGTTATGAGATTTAAGAGAGATTTAGAGAGAGAATTAATGTTACACAGTGACATGTTATATTCTTTTCTCTGAGTGCTTGCTTTCAGAAGTATTTGGCTGAATATTACCAAGTGTTTTGTGTCAGTGATGCTTTTGGTTTATCTCAGAAAAGGGAAGACACAAAGAGAATGGAACGTTAAGGAAAACAATGTCTTGAGTGAGAAGAGTTCATCAAAAACAGAGATGGGAATGAAAGAAGACCTTAGAACTACAATCCCCCAGGAGTTAAATAAATCATAGGGAATTGCATAGTTCATGGGATAGGATTGAAATATTGCTGCATACACAGATAGCAATTACTTCGATTACTCAGGCAGGGCTCAGGCATCTTATGAGGGCTGTCTGTGTTGCCAGGCAAGAAAACACCTAATCAACTAATAAACAACTAACTGCTAACTTTAAGGAAATGGCAACCCACTTCAGTACCCCTGCCTGGAAAATCCCATGGACGGATGGAGAAGCCTAGTAGGCTACAGTCCGTGGGGTCGCAAAGAGTCAGACATGACTAAAAGATTCCACTTTCACTTTGAAACAAAGCAGAATGTAGTAAGTTCTCCATACTTATAGTGTGGTGAGCAGAAGGAGGTCCAAATACTAACAAGAATATGCCCCTATTTCCCTAGATCTACTTCGACAACAAAAAGAAATTTTGATACAAAATAAAGCAGACCCAGAAACTGTACCAACTTGAAGATGCTGTCAGCCAGGTGGATGGGCTGACAATAGCAACTCAAGGACAGGCTTATGCCTGCAGGAACAACCCTAGGTCCAAATAAATGTGGTTTCAAATGGCTTTGTTATCTTAGGTCTGAAAGGTAACCAAGGGAGTATACAGCTAGACTGGAAAGGTAACCAAGGGAGGATACAGCAATCACATCCTGGAGGATCTTTCAAAACAGGGATGATTTAGGAATTTTAAGATTAAAGTGTAGGGTCAAGTTTTGCATTTCACCATATTAAAACAACAAGCAACATTCATAAAGGTAACCACGTTCACTGAAATGTGCACAAAATGGATCTTTCTTCCCTCTGAGAGAACAGAGTGGAGTCGAAGAGGATAGGAATGACAGGACAAGAAAACACAGGCAATTTCAAGGGACCACAAAGATGGGCAACCCTATGTGGTGTCAACATGACAAGTGGAAAGGTTTCTGTCATTGAATGCAATATCAGCTTTGCTGCAAATTGTAGCTTATCTATTTTGCCTCGAGTGAAAGTTGCTCAGTCGTATCCGACTCTTTGTGACCCCATGGACTATTCAGTCCATGGAATTCTCCAGACCAGAATACTGGAGTGGGTAGCCTTTCCCTTCTCCAGATGATCTTTCCAACCCAGGGATCAATTCCAGGTTTCCCACATGCAGGCAGATTCTTTACCAGTTGAGCCACTAGGGAAGTGCAAGAATACTGGAGTGGGAAGCCCTTTCCTTCTCCAGGGGATCTTCCTAACCTAGGAATTGAATCAGGATCTACTGCATTGCAGGTGAATTCTTTACCAGATGAGCTACTAGGTAAACCCAAAGTGGAAGTCAGTCATGTCTAACTCTTGGCGACCCCATGGACTATAGAGTCCATGAAATTCTGTAGGCCAGAATACTGGAGAAGTGAAAGGCTACCCTTGGGGCCGTAAAGAGTCAGACATGACTGAGCAACTTTCACTGTCATTTTGTCTTATTAACTCTCTAAAGTTAAATTGGAATGATATGCCCATTGCAATGCTATGGAGAGAATTAAGTGATATGTGATATGCAAAGTGTCTGGAGAAACCAGTTGTTCAGTTAATGAAAGCTTATATAAACAGTGGAGGAATGAATATTTATACAGAAGTGCAAAATTTAGGGCCTTCCATATTGCTTCTTCAGGAGACAGAATAACTTTCTGAGGTTACTTTTAGCTTTGTGATCCTGTTTTTCAGAAAGGTAGGCCAAAAAAACACTATATTTTCCCTCTGCAAAAACAAAGTAATGAGTATACTTCAAAATAGGATTTTTTAGAACTTTCAAAACAGAGAACAACAAAAGAAAATATCTTCATCATTAAGACCTAACACTTAACCCACAAAAGTCAAGCCAGCATGCTTTTTTTTTTCCCTGTATTAATCTTGGAAGATTCAGACTTAAAAAAAAAAAGAAAGAAAGAAAGAAAGAAAAGAAAAAAAAGCATCAATATATCCCTTTGCTTTGGAGAAGTAATCATTTTGGCCTTTTCCTGAGCTCTCCTTACTTGCTCCCAGCACTGCTACCTGTTGGTTCTTTCTTGCCTTTTGTTGCAATACTTTCTTCTCCGCATCCTGGCATTTGTCTGAGACCTCCTACAATCTTACTTATCTTCTTTCTCTTCAATCCCTGATTTCTTTTATACTGCAGACATTCTATTTTTATTTTACCTTAAATTCCCTTAGCTGATTTCAGTTCTACAATGGCTTAAAGGTACAGGAGCAAACCCACTGCTCCAAGAACAGAAATCAAATATACATATATGTATGTATGTAAAATGTTGGAAGTTGATGGTGATATAAACTATGCACTATCCCTAGATTTGATGTAAACTAAAAACTTGGAAATGAAATATTCTTTGAGGTCTTTGGCAAAATAAATAAATATTTTAAAGTCTTAGTGACTGTTGAAAAAAATATCACTAGTGTTTTAAGTGTCAAATTCTCCCCTTTGCTTATGACTCAAAGCACCTGGCTGTCAAGACCCTCTGTAATCTTAGTCTGTCATAAACAACTTCACTCTTTCCCTTATGTATTCCTTCTTTTTCAGTCAGGCCAGTATCCTTAATGAATCCTCTAAAAGCAAGGCTAGTTTCTGCTTTATGTCTATCCTTACTGTATTATTTTTTTTCCTGAATTATCCTTATGCTTTTCTATTTACCCACTCTTATGCATTTTAGACACTCCACTTCAGGTCATGCAGCCTCCAGAAAACTTCTCCAGGACAGCCAGCCTACAGTTTTTTTAATCTTAACTGAGCTCACACTGCACCATATTATGTTCATGATGATTCCCTTATACTACAGATTATCTGCCTTGGCGTGAAGATAAGTTTTCTGGTAAGAAGCTAGAAGTGAGTGAATCTAATCTCCTACTTTCAGCAGCATAAGAATGACATTGGCCAAAAAAAAAAAAAAAAAGAATGACATTGGCATCATAAAAAAATTGGAATTGAATCCATCTTGGCCACTGATTGTGCTTTGTTGGGTGATTGATAATTTTTTTATTTTTCTCACTTATGAAATGGTGATAATACCATTGGACAGAGTTGCTTTGAAATAAGAAATAATATAGGCTTCCCTGGTGGCTCAGACAATAAAGAATCTTCATGTAATACAGGAGACCCAGGTTCAATCCCTGGGTCAGGAATATCTCCTGGAGAAGGGAATGTCTACCCACTCCAGTATTCTTTCCTAGAGAATCCCATAAATAAAGGAGACTGTCAGGCTACAGTCCATAAGATCACAAAGAGTTGGACATGACTGAGTGATTAAACACACACACACACAGAAATAATATACATTTTATCCTTGAGTAGTTATCAAGAAATGGCATTGCTTTATATCAATCTACTTGCAATTAGAGACCCAATGATGTAGGCAACATTGCCCTAATAAAGGTATCCATTGTACTAATGGGGTTGTCTGATTTAAGCTAGCCAAAACAGAGTATATCTTTGGGTAAAGTCAAATACCCCATTGCTTCTACCCCTCTGTTTCTGATATTTTGCCCAGGTGTAGTTCATGTTCTTTACTCTCCACTAAAATAGTTCAGGGCATCTTCTCAAAGGAATAGCTGCAGACCTTACTTCTTTTCTCCTACTCTTGTATCAGAAATGTCTTATCACCGTTCCGCATATTGTTTTATCAAGTCTTTCTAGCTGGAAGAGTGGTCCTCAACTGAGGATATATAAAGAATTTCTGAGAGGTGCAAGGTGGATAAATGTAAGATAATTAATTTCTAGATTCTCAACTGTGTTGTTCAGAACCTCAACTGTCTATCTATTTCTCACAGTCATAATCTGGTTTACTGACCAAAGGAAAGCCAGCAGAGCACCAAACAAAGGGCAATGGGGGCATCTCTTTATCATCAAGTACTGTGCTGCTGCTGCTGCTGCTGTTAAGTCGCTTCAGTCGTGTCTGACTCTGTGCGACCCCATAGACGGCAGCCCACCAGGCTCCCCCATCCCTGGGATTCTCCAGGCAAGAACACTGGAGTGGGTTTGCCATTTCCTTCTCCAATGCATGAAAGTGAAAAGTGAAAGTGAAGTCGCTCAGTCGTGTCCGACTCTTAGTGACCCCATGGACTGCAGCCTACCAGGCTCCTCTGTCCATGGGATTTTCCAGGCAAGAGTACTGGAGTGGGGTACCATTGCCTAATTGCCCTTTTATTTTGGTTGTCTAATGCCATATAGCAAAGTATACCCAAACCTACAGGTTTAAACCAATAATAGTTCATTACATTATCATTTATATGTCCTCTTTCTTCCTGTCTTGTCTGAGCTCATTCATTGTGCTATATTCACCTGATGGGTTGGCTAGGTAAGGGCTCAACACAGACACTAGGGAAGGTTGGGCTCACCCTCTTATCTAGTTTCAGGGCATTTCTTTCACAGTTTCCTAATAATTCAGTAGTCTAATTGGGGCTTCCTAACTGGCTTGCTGCAATTCATGGGGTCACAGAGAGTGGGACACGACTGAGCGACTGAACTGAACTGAACTGAAATGAACTGAACTTGGTGATGGAATGTTTGAAAACAGCAGTAATAGAAGTCTCAAGCCCTTTCAATATTTAGCCCTGGAAGTTGCATATACTTCGCTGCATTCAATGGTCAATGCAAATCACGAGCCAGTCTATATGAAAGGAGAGGAATTTAGACTCCACCTCTTAATGGGATGAACTACAAAGTCACACTGCAGAGGATCTGCAGGATGGGAGGGGAGATGTGATCATCATTTCAAACCATTCACCCCATGCCTCCAACCATCTCATTAAATGATGAATTTCAAATAGTGCATTACTTTTTAACAAAAAATTATTTATCAAAAATTATATTATGTTTGTACATCAAAGTGAACACTGGCAGCCACCAGAAGCTGGAACAACCAAGGAATAGGTTGTCCCCCAGGGCCTCTAGAGAGCATGCAGCCATGCTGATGACTTGATTTAAGCTCAGTAAAACTAATTTTGGACTTCTGACCTCCAGAACTACAAGAGAATAAATCTGTGTCTTAAACGAATCATTTTGTGTTAACTTGTTACAGCAACCATGGGAAACATACATCAGACACTTTGGATGATAGCAATAGAGATAATTACCAAAAAAGAAAAAAGAAAAGAAAAAAGTACACAAAGTGTGTATAACAGTACTTTTAGAAAGTTCTATTACTCCAACATAATAATGTAAATAAAAGACACATCTTAATATGAAAAAATATGTATTACATTTTTGCCTTGATCAGGGCCTAATAATAATCATTATAACATGTTCCATAAGTATTATTTTAACACTTAGAGCTCTTTGGTTAAATAAATATTTTTAAAATTCAATTTATGTACATAATTTGTTTCAATAATATTCTAAGTTGATCAATAAGATATCACTCAATAATATGACATGAGCTATTTATTAAAATACAATTCTTCAAGGGATAAGGAACATAAATATTATTTTAAAAAGTTAAAGACTGGATATAAAGTTTCCAACTATAGAACTATTAATAATTAGTTTCCAACTAATTTGTAAAGCATGTTAAATAGACACTGCTAGATATTAAATTACCTTTGTAACTACCAGGCTCCTCTGTCCATGGGATTTTCCAGGCAATAGTATTGGAGTGGATTGCCATTTCCTTCTCCAGAGGATCTTCCCAACCCAGGGATCGAATCCGGATCTCCCACATTGTAGACAGATGCTTTACCGTCTGAGCCACCAGGGAAGTCTAATGCATAGAACTATTAATAATTAGTTTCCAACTAATTTGTAAAGCATGTTAGACACTGCTGGATATTAAATTACCTTTGTAACTATTGTAAATCTTTAATAGCTTTATTTAAAATATTATTATTTACAGGACACAGAAATTATACTTGCGTATTTATAATAAAAAAATATTTAAAAGCCAACTTAAGGCATTTTTTTAAAGAGTGCACAACCAAATTAGCCTGACAATTCCATTGCCAGAGCACTTTACCAATTATTCTGTCTATTCCAGTAGTTTTAGGTTGCCCTAACACTCATAGGGTACCATTTTTTTCCCCTAAATTCAGGAAGACTTGTTTCTTTCTGGACCTACCCAGCATACACATTCATTTGCATAATATAATTCAATCATTAGACAATAATCATGTTTCTTTCCCCTCCAAATCATCTCTTTATTCTTGAGATTCTTAACCTTTCTCTGCCATGAATTTGGTTAGCAGCTGGATAAAGGCTGTGATTCATTTCCAGAATAATAATTTTAAGTGATAAAACAAAGATATATAAGATTATATACAAGAAGCCAATTACATTAAAATACAGTCACAATATATTACAAAATCTAAATTCGTGATGAGAACTGTATATTGCATGATTGTTTCTCACAGAACAAAACTAAGCAGCAATTCTAATAACTAGTATAATTTTCAGTGAAATCTCAAGGTATCTATGGCTAAAGTAATGTAATGTGAAAATGTCTGTGGTGTCTATTGTTGACAGCCTGGGGAACTGTTAATAATATTGTGATTTGTAGCTTGCATTCACAAGTGAAGGAAACAATAAATTTCAGTTAGATGTTAATGAAGAGAAAGATGCAATTTTTCCCCATCCAAATTCGTGCCCTACTGAAATTTAAACATAAATCTTTTGGGAGGTTTCGGACACCATATTAAGTCTCACAAGTTTAATGTATTTAGTTTTTATCTCCTCAACTAAATGGGGCATTTCTTCAGAAGCCCAGTGAGCATATGGGTAAGAAGTATGTTCATAGGAGATGCTGAATGTATATTTAGAGAAATAGTTAATGAACTACTAAAGGCCAAGGTCAATTGCCCTATGTTGCAAAAGCATTAAGTCCCTGAGCTCAGACTCTGTTTTTAGCTCTGGTAATAAATTGTGCCCTAATGTATTGTGTTATGTTATATGGCAGTCTATCAATCTATTTATCTTAATATCTACTCATTTAAAAATATTAATTATACTCTAACTACAAGCCAAGTATATTTCAGGTGTCCAACATCAAAATCTGCCTTATTATTGATCCACTCTTCTTGCTCTCTTATCACTTATAGTTATGTTTATACTAATCTCTAAGTTGTTACACTGTTTGTTTTTCATGCATTCTACCTTTTGAAACCAACAGAACACATTTATCTAAAACTCTCATGTTTCTGGGAAAGTTCAGAGAATGCCTGGTCACAGAACAGAGGCATAATTCTGTTAGTACTCTTAACCATATAAGTACTTAAAAAAAAAAAAAAATTGCATGTATTATCACTTCTCAGTCTCCGTGGGGTCTCTGGGACCTGGTACGCACAAGGTTTGTTTGAGTCCTCTGAGTGTCTCTAGAAGGTATGGTGCTTGATCCTAAACATGATTTCACCATTCCTATCATTTTTCTGGGGCTTCTCCTTTGCCCTTGGATATGGGGTATGTCCTCAAAGTCTTTCCAGCACCCTGCAGCCACCACTCCAGCACCTACTGTCTTGCTGGGGACTCTTCTCAGAACTGTGCTTGAGTATCTCCTGTGGAGTATGGGTCAGCAGTGGCCTGTTGCAGGGGCAGGGGCTCTGGGTGCAGTAGACCTGGGTATGGAATAAGCGCTCTTGGAGGAGGTTGCCATTAACTCCATCATAGAGCCGCCAGAACTTACATAGGACTGGGAAACAGACTCTTGGGTGGGGGGGGGCGGGGGCGGGGGACAAAAAAAGCCTTCTGCACACCAGGACACCAGGACCCAGAGAAAGGAGCAGTCCAGGAGTCCATGGCAGAGGTGTGGTTCAGTGGAGGCCTGTTGCAGGGTTAGGAGCACTGAGTACAGCAGTGCATTCATGGGACATTTTGAAGGAGCTCACCATTGTCTTCACTACCTCCACCATAGTTTGGCTTCAGGTCAAATAAAAGGAGGGAAAACAACCCCTCCCATCAACATAAAATTAGATTAAAGATTTACTATGCATGACCCCACCCATCAAAACAAGACTCAATACACCCTCAGTCAGTCTCTCCCATCAGGAAGCTTCCATAAGCCTCTTATGCTTCTCCAACAGAGGACAGACAGAATGAAAACCGCAATCACAGAAAACTAACCAATCTGATCACATGGACCACAACCCTGACTAACTCAATGAAACTATGACCCATGTCATGTAGGGCCACCCAAGATGGATGGGTCATTGTGGAGACTTCTGACAAAACATGCTCCACTGGAGAAGGGAATGACAAGTCAATTCAGTATCCTTGTGTTAAGAACCCCATGAACAGTATGAAGAGGCAAAAAGATAGGAGACTGAAGGAGGAACTCCTCAGGTTGGGAGGTGCCCAATATGGTACTGGAGATCAGTTGAGAAATAACTCCAGAAAGAATGAAGAGATGGAGCCAAAGCCAAAACAACACCCAATTGTGGATGTGACTGGTGATGGAAGTAAAGTCCAATGCTGTAAAGAGCAATATTGCATAGGAACCTGGAATGTTAGGTCCATGAATCAAGGTGAATCAGCAGTGGTCAAACAAGATATGGCAACAGTGAACACTGACATTCTAGGAATCAGTGAACTAAAATGGAATGAAGTGGATGAATGTAATTCAGGTGACCATTATATTTGCTACTGTGGGCAAGAATCACTTAGAAGAAATGGAGTAGCCCTCATAGTCAACAAAAGAATCCAAAATGTAGTACTTGGGTGCAATCTCAAAAATGACAGAATGAACTCTGTTCATTTCCAAGGCAAACCATTCAATATCACAGTAATTCAAGTCTATGCCCCAACCAATAATGCTGAAGAAGTTAATGTTGAACCATTCTATGAAAACCAAAACATGTTCCAGAACTAACACCCCCAAAAGAAGATTTCTTTGTTAGCGGGGACTGGAATGCAGAAGCAGAAGTCAAGAAATACCTGGACTTACAGGCAAGTTTGGCCTTGGAGTACTGAAAGAAGCAGGGCAAAGGCTAATAAAGTTTTGCTAAAAGAACACACTGGTCCAAACACCCTTTTCCAACAACACAGGAGAGGACTCTACATATGGACATCACCAGATGGTCAACACTGAAATCAGATTAATTATCTTCTTTGCAGCCAAAGATGGAGAAACTCTATACTGCCAGGAAAAAAACAAGACTGGGAGCTGACTATGGCTCAGAACATGAACTCCTTATTGCCAAATCAGACTTAAATTGAAGAAAGTAGGGAAAACCAATAGTCCATTAAAGTATGAACTAAATCAAAGCCCTTATGATTATACAGTGGAAGTGAGAAATAGATTCATGGGATTAGATCTGATTATGGACAGAGGTTCATGACAGTATACAGGAGGCAATGATCAAGACCATCACCAAGAAAAAGAATTTCAAAAAGGCAAAATGGTTGTCTGAGGAGGCCTTACATGTAGCTGTGAAAAGAAGAGAAGCAAAAGGCAAAAGAGTAAAGAAAAGAAATACCCATCTGAATGCAGAGTTTCAAAGAATAGCAAAGAGAGATAAGAAAGCCTTCCTCAGTGATCAGTGCAAAGAAATAGAGGAAAACAATAGAATGGGAAAGACTAAAGATCTCTTCAAGAAAATTAGAGATACCAGTGGAACATTTCATGCAAAGATGGGCCCAATAAAGGACAGAAATATTATGGACCTAACAGAAAGAGAAGTTATTAAGAAGAAGTGGCAAGAATACACAGAAGAACTATACAAAAAAAATCTTCTTGACCCAGATAATGATGATGGTATGATCATTCACCTAGAGGATGATATTCTGGAATACAAAGTCAAGTGGGCCTTAGGAAGCATCACTGCAAACAAAACTAGTGGAGGTGATGGAATTCCAATTGAGCTGTTTCAAATCCTGAAAGATGATGCTGTGAAAGTGCTGCACTCAATATGCCAGCAAATTTGGAAAACTCAGCAGTGGCCACAGGACTGTAAAAGGTCAGTTTTCATTCCAATCTCAAAGAAAGGCAATGCCAACTAGAAGAGAACATAGGCAAAACACTCTCTGACATACATCACAGCAGGATCCTCTATGACTCACCTCCCAGAATATTGGAAATAAAAGCAAAAATAAACAAATGGGACCTAATTAAACTTGAAAGCTTCTGCACAAGAAAGGAAATTATAAGCAAGGTGAAAAGACAGCCTCCTGAATGGGAGAAAATAATAGCAAATGAAGCAACTGACAAACAACTAATCTCAAAAATATACAAGCAACTCCTGCAGCTCAATTCCAGAAAAATAAATGACCCAATCAAAAAATGGGCCAAAGAACTAAATAGACATTTCTCCAAAGAAGACATAGAGATGACTAACAAACACATGAAAAGATGCTCAACATCACTTATTATCAGAGAAATGCAAATCAAAACCACAATGAGGTACCATTTCACGCCAGTCAGAATGGCTGCAATCCAAAAGTCTACAAGCAATAAATGCTGGAGAGGGTGTGGAGAAAAGGGAACCCTCTTACACTGTTGGTGGGAATGCAAACTAGTACAGACACTATGGAAAACAGTGTGGAGATTTCTTAAAAAACTGGATATAGAACTGCCTTATGACCCAGAAATCCCACTGCTGGGCATACACACCGAGGAAAGCAGAATTGAAAGAGACACGTGTACTGCAACGTTCATCTCAGCATTGTTTATAATAGCCAGGACATGGAAGCAACCTAGATGTCCATCAGCAGATGAATGGATAAGAAAGCTGTGGTACATATACACAATGAAATATTACTCAGCCATTAAAAAGAATTCATTTGAATCAGTTCTAATGAGGTGGATGAAACTGGAGCCTATTATACAGAGTGAAGTAAGCTAGAAAGAAAAACAACAATACAGTATATGAAGGCATATATATGGAATTTAGAAAGATGGTAACAATAACCTTGTATGCAAGACAGCAAAAGAGACACAGATGTATAGAACAGTCTTTTGGACTCTGTGGGAGAGGGAGAGGGTGGGATAATTTGGGAGAATGGCATTGAAACATGTATAATATCATATATGATATGAATCACCAGTCCAGGTTTGATGCATGATACTGGATGCTTGGGGCTGGTGCCCTGAGATGACCCAGAGGGATGGTATGGGGAGGGAGGAGGGAGGGGGATTCAGGATGGAGAAAACGTGTATACCTGTGGCGGATTCATGTTGATGTATGGCAAAACCAATACAATATTGTAAAGTAATTAACTTCCAATTAAAATAAATAAATTTAAAAAAAAAAAAAGAATGCTCAAACCACCACACAATTGCACTCATCTCACAAGCTAGCAAAGTAATGCTCAAAATTCTCCAAGCCAGGCTTCAACAGTACCCAAACCGTGAACTTCCATATGTTCAAGTTGGATTTAGAAAAGGCAGAGGAACAAGAGATAAAATCGCCAACATCTGTTGGATTATTGAAGAAGTGTGAGAGTTCCAGAAAAACTTCTACTTTTGCTTTATTGACTATGCCAAAGTCTTTGACTGTGTGGATCACAGCAAACTGCAGAAAATTCTTAAAGAAACGGGAATACCAGACAACCCGATCTGTATGCAGGTCAAGAAGCAACAGTTAGGACTGGACATCAACAACAGAGTGGATCCAAATCGAGAAAGGAATATGTTGTGTCTATATAGTGTCATCTTGTTTATTTAACTTATATGCACAGTACATCATGAGAAATGATGGACCAGATAAAGCACAAACTAGAATCAAGATTGCTGGGAGAAATACCAATAACCTCAGATATGCAGATGACACCACACTTAAAGCAGAAAGTGAAGAGGAACTAAAAAGCCTCTTGATGAAAGTGAAAGAGGAGAGTGAAAAAGTTTGCTTAAAGTTCAACATTCAGAAAACTAAGATCATGGCACCTGGTCCCATCATTTCATGGCAAATAGATGGGGAAACAATTGAAAACAGTGACAGACTTTATTTTGGGGGGCTCCAAAGTCACTGCAGATCACTGCAGACTGGTGACTCCAGCCTTGAAATTAAAAGATGCTTGTTCCTTGGAAGCAAAGTTATGACCAACCTAGAAAGCATATTAAAAACAAAGACATTATTTTGCCAACAAAGGTCCATCTAGTCAAAGCTATGGCTTTTCCAGTAGTCATGCATGGATGTGAGAGTTGGACTCTAAAAAGAAACCTGAGCATCAAAGATGTGATGCTTTTGAACTGTGATGTTGGCGAAGACTCTTGAGAGTCCCTTGGACAGCAAGGAGCTCCAACCAGTCCATCCTAAAGGAAATAGGTCCCGAATATTCATTGGAAACCTGATGCTGAAGCTGAAATCCCAATACTTTGGCCACCTAATGTGAAGAACTAACTCATTTGAAAAGACCCTGATCCTGAGAATGATTGAAGGTGGGAGAAGGGGATGACAGGATGAGATGACTGGATGGCATCACCGACTCAATGGACATGAGTTTGAGTAAGCTCTGGGAGTTGGTTTTGGGCAGGAAAGCCTGGTGTGCTGCAGTCCATGAGGTCATGAAGAATCTGACATGACTGAGTGACTGAACTGAACTGAACTTATTATCACGTATTCAATAGATGATGAATTAAACAGCCTCTCTAAGAAATAAAATAGGTAAGATCAAGAATGGAAGGTTACCTAAAGCTGAAAAATAATATATAATGCTTTCAACATAAAACAAGGCACCAAGTTCCTACATTCCCTAGAACACGCATTGTGCAATAATTCATTCAAACAAATATTGAATGCCTACTCCAGACTATTTTCTGTAACTAATGTAACTATGTTGTAACATACATGAATTTTCATTGCTGAAAGTGACATTCCATCATGTAAAAAATTTCCCTCTGTGTGAAAGCTAAACTTTGTCACATAAAAATGTAAACTAAATCCAGATCTCAGTGTGGAGTGTAGTGGTCTGAATTGCTGAATTTGCCAGCTTAAGAAAAAAAAAAAAAGGGTATTCAGATAGAATTTCCCTTTATTTTCAACTCTGAGTTTAAGATTATTCTAAGAATGTCAAAGACATTCGTCTAGTACTTGGCTCTATAGCTAAATTAGCCTTACATCTAATCTACCCACATCTATTTTTTTTTTCCTGTACATTTCCTCTTTAAGCCTGTAGGTGGAGAGAGAAAAAAAATATGCTTAATAACTCTTCTTTAAACATAAATAACAAATACCACTTGCTGCTCTTCTTTGAAGAATTAAAATTGATTTTCTCCTTCTGGATGAGAGATGATCTGGCTTGGGTGAGCATACAGTGATTTCTATCACAAATGATGCTGCAGAGCTGTTTGCTCTGAGGAAAACAAAGTGTGGCTGAGACTGAGATAATTTGTCAAGCATTGAACAAAGGGTACAGTCTTCTGACAAACAAATCTTGTTGGAAGCATTTGCTTTGTAGGTCCAAGAAAGCTTTCTTCAAAACCCTTTTGCTTTCAGGCTGCAATAGACAAGAAAGCCCTAAAAAACATCTTAAGCCAACATTGAGGCTTCCCAGGTGGCACTAGTGGTAAAGAACCCACCTGCCAATGCAGGAGACATAAGAGATGCGGTTCGATCTCTGGGTCAGGAAGATCCCGTGGATGAGGGCATGGCAACCCACTCCAGTAATCTAGCTCTGTCCCTTCGACAGAGGAGCCTGGCAGGCTAAGTCCATATGGTCGCAATGAGTCAGACGCAACTGAAGTAACTTCGCACTCATGCAAGCCAACATTGAATATAATGACGGAAGTATACAGTGAAGGAAACTTAATTTACTGCTAACAGGATGACTCATCCATCAGAGGCACAGTTCTTTCTTCTGTTTTCACTAGCTGTAGGATATGGAGGGAAGCATTCCTGTGCCACAGGAGTAAAGTTGACAAAGGAAATAAGACACATGGTCAAAGAACCATCTTGGCCCTTGGATTATGCAAGACCTTGCTTTTACAAAAGTCATTTTGAAATTAACTAAAAGTTCCTATTCTATTAAAAGAGAGTGATTGCCCATGTCGAAGATCAGAAACACTTCTCAAATTATCAGTCTTGTGTACTTTCCTTTTATATCGTATAGTTTCATAAGTCTCTAACTCCACTTGGAGTAAAAGAAAAAAAAAAATGAAATATATTCAGCATTTGAACATTTGGAAACTTGATGAAATGTTCTCAAACTTTCCCCCTTTTTTTTTAAATGTCAATAATTTTGTTCTATAATAACCAACATGTACAGAGGAATAGCATTTACATTATTACCTGGAAAGTACAATCACACATTGTGTTTTGCTGCAGTGCCTAACATTTTGGGAAGGTTTTCATCACTCAGTACAAAAAATTCTACAGTCCATGGAGTTGCAAAGAGTCAGATAGGACTGAGCAACTAACACTTTCACTTTCACAAATGCATTTTAATTGTCTGCTGAACAAAGACATCCCAACCAAGCTCTTTGTCTGGGTGTGCACTGTTGTATTACTATTAATTCCTGGCAAACACTGCACCCACATGGCACCAAATAAAAATTACATAAAAATGAGCATGCATTCAGCCTCAGAGCTATGAATTGTACTTGCTACCTTGCCACTACATTTAAGCGGATCTGTGGATAACAAATGGTGTCTCTACGAGACCATGAAGCAAAGGTATTCAAATATTTCTAAATGTCCTCTTTCTCCTTATTCTCTTTTTTTAATTTTTCTCTTTTGATATTCAGAATGATTTTAGAGATGACTACACTCAACTATCTCATTTTTCAGATGAGAAAACTGAGGCTCAGAATCGCTAACAAGTAGCAGAAGAGAGACAGATTGGAAATCAAAACTTAAGGACAACTGTGATCTCAAAGTACAGAAGGAAGGTCAAGAGCAATTTCTCACAGTCTCTGTTAGAGTCAAAGATATTTTTATTAAAAAAACAAAACAACTCTTTCAGCTGATCCTGTAACAGGTGCTATAAAAATGTAAGAGATTTTCAAAAAGCAAGAGCACACACTCAAAAATATTCCAAAAGAAAAAATTTTCCTTAATTTCTGAATTAGATATTATCATTGTCTTGGAAATTTATAGAAGGTGATTATGTGTTATAGATATGAGGGATCCTTCATATCCTTAGTGATTCTAAATATAAGACTAAAGACATTAAAATAAATTTCTCTTGAATTACATTTTTATTGAGATATGAGTTTTCTATGCATGTCCTTACACTTTACATAAATTGACTTTACAATTTTTCATCAACTTTTACCTCTTATTTGAATTTTTATATTGGTTAGGTCTTTTTCTCTTTTTTTGACACATATACACACACATAAGTACGTGTATGTGTGTTAGTCGCTCAGTCATGTCCAACTCTTTGCGACCCCACGGACTGTAGCCCACCAGGATTCTCTGTCCATGGAATTCTCCAGGCAAGAATACTGGAGTGGTACACACAAACATACTTACATGGATACACATATATACAGTGAACTCATTTTGTATCAGAAATGCAAAATGACATCAAATTTTATTCCAGTTTTAAAATTTTTTCTAAAATTTTCATTTTCTATATAAAAATCACCTTCCTAGTAGACCTCTTTGCTGGTTCTTTAGTTTTGTCACTATCACTAAAAACATTTCATATATTTTTATATATAAAGAATATATTTCATATTTCATATATTTCATAAAGAGCTTTCCTGACCAAGTTTTCTTTTTCAAACTAAGAAAAATGAAGGACTATCTTCCTAACAAAGTTCTTGTGGCCAGACAATAGTGGCTGACTAACATACTCTCCAGACTTCTTTCATTGTACAGTTCTCCAGCCAGACAATCTGCCTGAAAGATAAAAATTTGTAAACAACTGATGATTATAACTTCTATGGTGTCCTCCAACCTCAAAGAGAATGAAATTGAACCTTACTTTCAGCCCTAAATTAATTTAAATTGGAATAGGAACAATTCTCACACATCTCTGAATACACATACAGTCACAAGTAATAAACTGAGACTGAAAACTGTGTAAGAAGGTAAACAGTCAGGGCTGTAAAAATGGCTTCATATTATTTAGAGGACAGTTTGAAAGTTCCTTCATTTTGGTTATACTAGTAAGTAATGCTGTTACAACTGAAAGTCAGGCCATTCTGATTCCAAAAGCTTTCCAGTGCAAGATGAAATGTCAACAAATTTTAATAAAACACACAAAAAGGAAGAGGGGAAATTTTTTAGTATTTTACAAAATGAATAAATAAATATGAACTAGTCTGCTCTATTTGTCTACAATACTCATTCTTTTTAAAAGTCTTGTCATTATTCTCACTGTTTCAATTTTCATTTAGACTCCTTTGTACACCCTCACAATACCCTTCAACACAAAGCTCAGAGTTACTTTTGATTATTAACTCTCCTCTTGTTTAATTAACATGTATAGGATGATGCCTACTACAGGATATTTACTAGTCAACATAGCCAGTAAATTTTAATTTTACAGTAGGTGCTTATGATTACATGAGTGAGAATTGGATTCTTTTATCATATTTTGTTTTTTTATCCCATACAGTTTTTAAAGTCTACATTTCATGCCAGCTAACATAGAGTTATACCCACTGTGAGCATCCAAGGAATCTATGAACACCAATAAAGATTAGATGAATAGGCACAAAGCTATTGAAAAGGCCAATCCATATTCATCACACATTTCTGTTTGAGTTCTTGCTTTGGTTGATGTTCAAAAATAAAAGGATAAACAAAACAAACAAAAAAGCCAGGAAAATAAAAGCTTTCTTAATATTTTCAACTTTTTCAAGAATAACTTGCTTTGCTTCCCTATAGTTTGAAAATAAGTCATTTTGTGAGATTGATCCAAAGCTGGGATAAAGAATATGTTCTGAAAATCTCTTTTAGAAAGATTTATAATATTAACTTCAGGCTATTTTACTTTCCGTCGATCTTTATGAAAACAGCCAAGAGATTCATTTGTTTTCCGAAAAGTAGAAAGTTAACTTTTGTCAACCATGATTGAACAAATGACTCTGGGTCAAAGTGATTCAGTTGTGAAATGCCTGGGGTCCTGCCAGGCCCCTGGAATAGAGACTCAAAAAGCAGTCACTTTGGACCTGAGGTGCCCATTGCAGCAAGGGGCTAAATAATCGTACTCAATTTCTCTCAGAACACCATTATGAACCATCGTAAACCCAGGATTAATAGAAACCAGTTTAGTGACTACTTGTTGACACATAGCCAGCATGACTGGTCAGAAACTAAAGGTTCTATCAAACCATTCAGTCTTCCCTTTTATTATCATTTTCCTTAAAGGAACTAATTAATTATGTGATAATTTCAGTAAAATACTCAAGTTCTTTATTATCCTTTATTCTCTTAAAGGTGCCAGGGATTTATCTAAGGCTTTGAATTAGCATGACAGACACACTGTTTAGCTTAGGTAAAGGAGGCTAGGATCTAATACCTATTACCCCAGCTGTAAGCCTTCTTCAAGCCCAAATTATTTATATGATATTTCTATTACCAAAGACCTTCTTCTCCCAAGACTAAACACCTATCTAGGCATTCTTCTTTCCTTAAACAAGTTTGCCATTACTGTTGTTCACTTGCTCAGTTGTGTCCAACTATTTGCAACCCCATGGACTGCAGCATGCCTGGTCTCACTGTACTTCACCATCACCTGGAGTATGCTCAAACTCATGTCCATCAAGTTGGTGATGCCAACCAACCATCTCCTTTTTTGTTGTCCCCTTCTCCTCCTACCATCAATCTTACCCAGCATCAGGGTCTTTTCTAATGAGTCAGAATCTGGTGGCCAAAGTATTGGAGCTTCTGCTTCAGCATCAGTCCTTCCAACGAATATTCAGGATTGATTTCCTTTAGAATCGACTGGTTTGATCTTGGAGTCCAAGGGACTCTCAAGAATCTTCTCCAACACCACAATTCAAAAACATCAGTTCTTTGGGGATCAGTCTTCTTTACAGTCCAACTCTTCCATCTATTCATGACTACTGGAAAAATCATAACTTTGACTATATGGACCTTTGTTGCCAAAGTAATGTCTCTGCTTTCAAATATGCTGTCTATGTTGGTCAAAGCTTTTCTTTCAAGGAACAAGCATCTGTTAATTTCATGGCTGCAGTCACCATCTGCAGTGATTTTGGAGCCCAAGAAAATAAAGTATTTCACTGTTTCCATTGTTTCCTCATCTATTTGGACTTGATACCATGATCTTAGCTTTTTGAAAGCTGAGTTTTAAGGTAGCTTTTCCACTCTCCTCTTTCACTTTCATCAAGAGGCTCTTTAGTTCTTTGCTTTCTGCCATAAGGATGGTGTAGTCTACATATCTGAGATTATTGATGTTTCTCCCAGCAATCTTGATTTTAGTTTGTGCTTCATCCAGCCCCGTATTTCACATGATATACTCTGCATATAAGGTAAATGAGCAGTGTGACAAAATACAGCTTTGACATACTCTATTCCCAATTTTGGACCAGTCCATTGTTCCATGTGCAGTCCTAACTGTTGTTTCTTGACCTACATACAGGTTTCTAAGGAAGCAGGTAAGGTGGTCTGGTATTGCCAGCTCTTGATGAATTTTCCACAGTTTGTTGTGATCAACACAGTCAAAGGCTTTGGAGTCATCAATAAAACAGAAGTACATGTTTTTCTGGAATTCTGTTGCTTTTTCTATGATCCAACCAATGTTTGCAATTTGATCTCTGGTTCCTTTTCCTTACTTAAATCTAGCTTGCACATCTGGAAGTTCACAGTTCATGGACTGTTGAAGCCTCACTTGGAGAATTTTGAGCATTACTTTGCTAGTGTGTGACATGAGTGCAATTCTCTGGTAGTTTGAAGATTCTTTGGCATTGTCTTTCTTTAGGATTGGAATGAAAACTAACCTTTTCCAGTCTTGTGGCCACTATTGAGTTTTCCAAATTTGCTAGCATATTGTGTGCAGCACTTTGTCAGTATCATCTTTCAGAATTTGAAATAGTTCAGCTAGAATTCCATCACCTCCACCAGCTTTGTTCATAGTGATGCTTCCTAAGGCCCACTTGACTGCACATTCCAGGATGTCTGGCTCTAAGTGAGTGATCACACCATCATGGTTATCTGGGTCACTAAGTTCTTTTGTGTATATTTCTGTGTTCTTCCACCTCTTAATATCTTCTACCTCTGTTAGGTTCATGCTGTATCTGTCCTTTGTTGTGACCATTTTTCCATGAAATGTTCCCTTGGTATCTCTAATTTTCTTGAAGAAAACTATAGTCTTTCCCATTCTATTGTTTTCTTCTATTTCTTTGCACTGATCACTTAGGAAGTCTTTCCCATCTCTCCTTGCTATTTTTTGGAACTGTGCATTCAGATGGGTAAATCTTTCCTTTTCTCCTTTGCTTTTCACTTCTTTCCTTTTCATAGTTATTTGTAAGGCATTCTCAGGCAACCGTTTTGACTTTTTGCATTTCTTTTTCTTGGGGATGGTTTTGATCACTGCCTCCTGTACAATGTTATGAATCACCATCCATAGTCTTCAGGCACTCTGTCTATTGGATCTAATCCCTTGGATCTATTTATCACTTCTATTGTGTAATTTCCCTATTTTCTTCAATTTAATTCTGAATTTGGCAAAGAAGAGCTCATGATCTGAGCCACAGTCAGTTCTCAGTCTTGTTTTCGCTGACTGTATGGAGTTTCTCCATCTTTGGCTGCAAGGAATATAATCAATGTGATTTTATTATTGACTGTCTGGTGATGTCCATGTGTAGTCTTCTCTTGTGTTGTTAGAAGAGGTTGTTTGTTATGATCAGTGTGTTCTCTTGGTAAAACTCTGTTAGCTTTTGCCCTGCTTCATTTTCTACTTCAAAGCCAAACTTGCCTATCACTTCAGGTATCTCTTGACTTCCTACGTTTGCATTCAAGCTCCCCATGATGAAAAGGACATCTTATTTAAGGTTTATTTAGTGTGTTAAATTTAAATTAAAAAAGACCATTAATGGTCCACTATTATATAGAGAATCTGCTTTCTCCCAAAATTGGTTCTAAATCCTTGTCCTCTTCATCAACACCCCAACCACCATCACCCCTCAGTGCACACATCCATATACACATGTATACACACAAACTGCATTCTGGTTCCACTCAAGCAGCCTATCCAAGACTTCTTATGAATCTGAAGTTTCTTTCCCTATCAGGATTCTAACTTCATTTGACTTTTTTTGTTATGGTGTCTGTAGAAATTGGTCCCAAGTCTATCTGATATGACAGTGATGAAATTATTATCTCAAGATGTGGTCTATCAATCTTCTTAATGCATTGTGTATTAATACCTGGCTCCAGGAGTTTCACAATGTGGTTTTGGCATTTGTCTCTGGGTGCCCTGAGTATATATTTCTTTGAATACATTATATCTGTTTTTATTGTGCATTTTTGATTATGGGCTTCCAGAGGACAGGTAGCTCGCCTGCTTATCTTGTCTGCAAAAAGTCATTCATATATTAATACTTAGTAAGACTTTTCTCCTGATGATGATTAATATATTCATCTCTTAACATTTTCCAAATACATTAATTATTTCTGAATGGACCCAGAAAGGAAAGAAAATTCCATCACTGACATTTAAGAGATAAGGAAAGTGAGGTTCTGTGTATTTAGGTGAACAATCCAAAAATGTATATACAATAAATTGACAAAATTAAAGAAAATGCACTTCTTCCAGTTCCTAAATTTTCCAACTCAATGCAACAATTTAATGAGCCTTTAGACATAGTATTTTGCTAGGTGCTGTGGACAGAATGAGAAAATATGTTCTGATCTCCTACATCAAGGAAGAAAAAGTAAGAAACTACCATACACAGATAAATAACAATTAGACAGAAATTTATTTTAATTTAAGGTAAACTTCCCTCATGACTCAGATGGTAAAGAATCTGCCTGCAATGGAGGAGACCCAGGTTTGATGCCTGGGTTAGAGAAGATTCATTGGAGAAGGAAATGACTACCCACTACCGTATTCTTGCCTGGAGAATTCCATGGGGTTTCAAAGAGTCAGATACAACTGAGCAACATAGAATTTCAATTTCACTTTCTTTAAACAATATTATTCTGTCAATCAATAGTACTAAGATACGAGGGATACAAATAGAAATGCTAATAGAAACACTTGTTTGCTTGGAAGTACTTAAAATGTGACAAAAATGGTAGGAAAACTGGATTTTTTTTTTTCAGTTTGTAATAGAACTTCTTAAATGCTAAAGAGGACACATAAAAGGACTCTGTTTAATAAGATATAGACTTCTAAAAAGGCTTTGGAGAAAAGGGGACAATTGTTGACTTTGTGACATTATTCTGGTGGCATACTACAGAACAGATTGGAAAAGGAAGAGAGATAAAGAGAAATCATTGGGGCAGAGGTGCCAAGTCTAGAGTAGGAAGATGACTTAAGAAGCTAGTGTAAAGCCAAGGTGAGAATAAAAATGGTGGCTTAAATTGTAAGAGCAGTAATGGGATTAAAGAAAAGTGAATTATTGGGCATATAATTCAGAGATAAATAAATGTGAAGAGAGAGGACGAAAAGAACCAAAAATCACCAAAGATTTCTTGCAGGAAATAATGAATAGCCAGGTTAATTGTGCTTCATGAGGTTGAGAAGAAGGTAGAGACGTGGGAAAGGTCTGGAATGAAGTCAGACTTAAGTTTGGTTTTGAATGATGACTAAGGGTAGATGTGTGGGACATTTTATGATTTTCCTCAGGAATTTCCTTGGCACCGCGAGTAAAATTTGCTCTTTCCTATTTTTACTGAATTTGTCTTCTGATTACTTGAAGAGACTTACTGATTACCTTCAAATCTGACTCGGTTTCTTTAATGTGTGTCTAAGAAATAAATTTAATTTCTTGATGACTTGATATAGAACACCTTCCAAGATAATAATTAGAAGTTTTTTACCCTCTCATATATTCAAAAATTTTCTAAAATTTGGTATTTTTTTGGTGAGGCTTCTCATAAGTAACAGATAAAAAATATATTTCTGATATTTTTTAAATGCTTAATAGGTGTTAGACAATGTTCCAAGCTCTTTAGCAATGTTAAATTTTTTTCATTCTCACAATATAGCTCATTGAAATAGGGAGCATTAATAATCCAAGTTGGAAAATGAGAAGGCTAATTAACTTTCCTAAGATTTCACAGGTAGTATGTTTCAACAGGTGAAAGGTTTTTTATGCTATTTTTCTAGCGACTCCACAGCCTAAATAAGAAAAATCCTTTTATCATCACAATCAGGTCTTGTTTCTGATAATTATAAATCATTTCTCTCTAAACACGGACTTTATAGTAAGAGATTATTGGTATGGGAGTACTTCTACAAAATATGTGGGAAGTTGAATGTCCATTCTTTGAAATGATTAAGAATCAGAAAATTCTGGAAGAACATCAAGCAAGAATTGAAACCAAAAGCCAACCAACCAACCAACAAAAAAACAGGACAATTGTTTAACTGGAATATGTTGGTAAGAAATCATCAACTAAAGATCCTTCAGACATGAATTGTCTCAAGTCCTTCTCTAATCTTTTCATGATTTTTCCCAGATTTCAAATTATCTGTGAAGGTGACTAAAACTTAGTCACTGACCTATTCTTTTATTAAACTGCATATTAAGAAAAGTAAAGCTAATGAAATTATACACAATGGAGAGTACAAGTCAGGAGAAATTTTTAAAAATCCATGAAACAATATTAAAATGAAAATATGGTGTGTAGAATACAGTTAAAACATTGCTAAGACATTTATAATGCATCACTAAATTTATAAATCAGTGCTTAAATCTGTAATATAAGCTCTTACACTGATATTTAAAAAAAAAAAAACATTGTGAACTCAGAGTAAGCAGAAGGAAACAAAATAATAAAAAACACAAATCAATGACATTAAAAACAGAAAAGCAGTATAGAAAATAAATAAAATAAAAAGGCTCATTCTTTGATATGATCAATAAAACTGAAAAAATTCTAGCAAGACTAGCAGAAGAGTCAGCACAAATTATCTAGATCATGAATTAAATAATGGTCATCTCTAAATTTAAAAATACATATAAGAAGCCCCAGCTAGTGCAACAAGGCAAGAAAAGCAAATAAAAGCATATAGATTGCAAAGGAAGAAATAAACTACAGTATTTATAATTGGCATTATGGTTTGTATAGAATATCCCAAATTATTTTTAAAAATCAATATCAACTCTAGAACTAGTAAATGAATACTGAGCATTAGGTTAACATAGAAAAATGAACTGTATTTCTATAAACTAGAACTGAAAATAGGGAGATAAAAATAAAATAAAATTCAACTTTACTTAAAATAGAACAACACATAAATAAATTTAACAAAATTTAATCAGTTGCTGCTATAATAAGTACTTATGGTTAAAACTAAAAAACTCTGAAGAAAGAAGTCAAATAGAAATGTATTTTGAGATCATTAGAAAACTAAACTGTACATATGGAAATTCTTGACAAATTAATATTTGTTTATTGTAGTTCTTATCAAAATATCAGCAAAAATGTTGGCTTCCCTGGTGGCTCAGATGGTAAAGGATCCACATATAATTCTGGAGACCAGGATTCAATCCCTGAATTGGGAAGATCCACTGGAGAAAGGCATGGCAACCCAAAAAAAAGTTGGAAAAAAAAAAGTGAAAGAATAACTATCAGATTTTCAAGTCTTACAATATAACTACAATATTTAAGACAGGGTGATATTAGTGGAGATATGACAGAAAGTTCTATGAAATAGAAAACAAAATATTTTCAATAAATGGAACCTAGAAAATCAGACATCCACAAGCAAAAATAGATTAAAAAATAAATAAAAATAAATTAAATTTGAACCTAAATCTCATACCTTATACAAAATTTAACTCAGAATGGATAATAAAGTTATATCAAAATGTAAAACAATAAACATAGAAAGAAAAAAAAAAAGATGGGATCTAGAGCTAAAGAGTTCTTAGATACTACATAAAAATTGTGAGCCATAAGATATAATAAATGTAATAAATTAGACTTCATCAAAATTAAAAACTTTGCAAAACTTTCTTTAAGGAAATAAAAAGTCCAGCTTCAGAATGGGAGAAATGTTCTCAGACTTTATAACTGACAAATGACACATATCTAGATTATAAATACTTTGGCATGTTCATGCCAAACATGTGTTTACTATATGACCTAGCAATTGCACTCCTGGACATTTAGCACAGAGAAATGAAAGCTTACACCACATATAAACCTGCACATGAATGTAACTGCTTCATCTGTAATAGCCAAAATTGGAAATGACCCAAATGTCATTCAATTAAACAAACTGCTACATACATATCATGGAATAAGACTCAGCAATAAAAAAGGAACAGCTGATATATACAACAAATTGAATACACTTAAAAATGATGTTGAATACAATGAAACAAAAAGGACAATCTCAAAAGGTTACATAATGTATGATTCCACTTATATAAATTATACAGATGATAAAATTATGGAAATGGAGAATAGATTAGTGGTTACAAAAGGTTGAGGATATTGGAACAGTGAGATGAGACTATTGAGTATTAAAGTATAACACAAGGGAGATCTTTGTGGTAAAGAAATAGCTGTGTGTCTTAATAGTGCTCATGAGTACTATATGTTACTACATATGATGAAATTTCATAGAAATGCACACACTCAAATTAGTTCATGTACAAATGGTAAAATCTGAATAAGTTCTGTGTATTATCAAGTATCAATTTTCCTTTTTTTTTTTTTTTTTTTTAGTATTGACTCTAGACGTGTAAGTGCTTGGAGAAGGAAATGGCAACCCATTCCAATGTACTTGCTTGGAAAATCTCATGGACAGAGGAGCCTGGCAGGCTACAGTCCATGGGGATGAAAACAACTTGGACACACTGAGAGACTAAACAAGAATAGACATGTAAGATGTTACCACTGAGTAACAAGTACCTTTGTGTTCTATTTTTGAAAGTCCTGTGAATGTGTAATTATTTATTTGTTTTCTAGCACAGGAAAGAACAGCCAGTGAAATATTAAGTGAATTTGGCAAAAGCAGATATTCTTATATTTTCTCCAATCTTAGATGAACTCAATGATTTTTTAACCATTAATTATAAATTTATCTGCCTTTTTTCATAAGTGTCTTTCAACTGTTGAAGATGTTCCTTTTTATTTCTAGTAATTTGAGAGTTTTAATCACAAATGGATACTAGATTTTTCTCAAATGTCCTTCATGCATCTACTGTGATTGAGCTGTATTTATTAATACAGTGTATCACATTGATTTTCAGATATTAAGTCAGTCTTACATTTCTGGTATAAATCACAGTTGCCCCATGGTATATAGTCTATTTCATATGTTTATTACATTTTATTGAACTCTTCCATGTTTAAATTTATTAGGAATATTTATCAGTTGTTTCCTTTTAAAGTCTTTATAAGCCTTTTGTTGGGGTAATACTGCCTTTTTAGAATGTGTTGAAAAAATCTATGTTTCTCTATCTTCTGGAAGAATTTGTGAGTAATTAATATCATTCCTTCTTTAATATTTGGTAGAATTTATTATGCATTTGGGTCTGGGCTTCTCTCTGTGGGAAAATGTTTAATTTCCAATTATATTTTTGTTGTTATTAGCTCTTTCAGTTTTTTATTTCTTTTTGAGTCAATTTTATAATGTGTCTCTAGGCAATTATCTTTTTACACAAACTGTCTTATTTGTTGACATAAAGTTGTTAATGTTCTTTCCTTATAACGCTTTCAATTTCTGTAAGATCCTTAGTGATGCTCCCTTTTTCATTACTAAGATCTATAATTTGCTTCTTTTCCCCTTTTCTTGCTTATGCTAACAAAAAAAATTGTTAGTTTTTTCTTTATAAAGAACCAGTTTGTGACTTCACAAAATTTCTCTTTTGCTTTTTCTGTTTTCTAGTTCATTAATTTCTTTTCTAACATTTATCTTTTCCATCTTTTTTTCCCCTGGGTTTATTTCATCCTTTTTCTGACTTAATAAGATGAAAACTTTTGAATTGATTTGATATATCTTTTTATTATTAACATGTATATTTTTAAACTTTTTTCTAATAACTTATTTGAAAGCATCTCAGAAATTATATAGCACCCCACTCCAGTACTCTTGCCTGGAAAATCCCATGGACGGAGAAGCCTGGTAGGCTGCAGTCCATAGGGTCGCTAAGTCGGACATGACAGAGCAACTTCACTTTCACTTTTCACTTCCGTGCATTGGAGAAGGAAATGGCAACCCACTCCGGTGTTCTTGCCTGGAGAATCCCGGGGATGGGGGATCCTGTTGAGCTGCCGTCTATGGGTTCGCCACAGAGTCAGACACGACTGAAGTGACTTAGCAGCAGCAGTGGCAGCAGCAGAAATTATAACATAATTTGATCTTATATGCATTCAGTTCCAAATATTTTCTAATTTATTTTGTGATTTTTTTATTTGATCCATTAGCTACATAGAGATACTTTATTTTCCAAATGTTCAGGAAATTTTCAATTTGTTTCCATTATTGATTTCTAATGTGATTACATTTTGATAGTTGAACTTACTTTACATGATTTCAATTCAAATATTGGTTGAGACTGGTTATGGCCTAAGACATGGAGATTATAATGTGTGTTTTGCTCTTGGTGATGGAGTATTTTATAGATAAGAGATAGGTCTAATTGATAATATTATTCAAATATTTATATTTTTGCTAATGTTCTTTATTTTTGTTCTATCAATTGTTAAAAAACATACTGAATTCTCCAAGTACTTTTATTTAATGGTCTATTTTGCTTTTTAATTCTGTATGTTTTTCCTCTGTATATTTAGAGATTTTTAATTATGTCCGTTTATAATGGTTATAGTTTCCTTATGAAAGAATGCTTTCTTTCTTATGAATATCCTTCTTTGTCATAATAATGTTTAAATCTTTATCTCGAAAAAGTCCTTAACACTGCTCTTGGCATTTAGTAGATATTCTATAGTTAATAGTAAACATATTTATGTGTTTACTTAATAATTATCAATCACTTATTTCTAGTCAATCACTTACTTCTAGTCAAGAACTAGTCTAGGCACAAAAGTATTTGCTAATATTCAATACCAGTCTTATTACTGATATTTTATGCCTTTATGTACAGATGATGTTCTATGTGAATTTATTTACCATGGTGCATAGCTCCATACCATTCTATAGTAAGTTATTTGTTTGGTTTTTCTCACTTGTTCTATTAATGAATAATGATATGTCAGAAACTATGACTTGATTAACTAATATCTAATGTCTCAGAAACCTTTATTTTATTACATATGAGCTCTAGTAAAATAACATTTTTCTAGGTAAGTGTGGCCATATGACAAAATTTTGGCTGATGAGTTGTAATCAGAAGTTGTGGGGCTCAAGTCTAAGTTAGCATCTTAAAAGGATACTTTCTATTTTATGCCCGGAATATGAATATGATTGTCATCTTGTGAATCTGCAAATGAAAAATAATGGATGCCAAAAATGTGAGGCATAAAAGTACAAGAAACTTTCTTGGTGGCTTTGTGCTAAGGTCTAACTTCAGATTTTCTATTTAGGTCTCTGTATCATGTGCCACATACAATTTATAACAGAATCAAATGATGCCTATGATGTCACTGATGCTTAACAAACTCCTGTCCAGGCCTACAAAACTGACACTCAGTACCAAATAAGTGAAATACATGATATCCCAGATGTCTGAGTTTCTGGAGTCATCCCAACCAGTGGTCCATTTATTTTTCTCCCAAATACTCACTCTCTTGTTAATGGGCCCAGAACAGATTCTGACATAGCTGTGGAAAACCTGTATATACTTTTTGTCATTTAAAGGCTGTGAACTTGGAGACCCAGAAGAGAGTGATTAAGAATAGTGGCCTTATACAGGGTTGCCAGAGGAGGTCACCTTTTTCAAGGCATTATTCATGTAATGCAAATTTATAAAGAAACATAGTCACTTAAAAAATTTCCTTGATATGCTGACCTTCAGTCTTTGTGATACCAATTTTCCCTGAATATTTGTTACTGCCAATGCACTGCATTTCAACAGCGATTTTTGTGACCTTAAAACAGCCTTTACTGTCCTGGAACCACTGGCTACTCAGCAGATACTCAGCCTGCCCTCATCTCTAGCTCCAATGATGTCACATTTGCACATTCAGCTAGCTCCTGCTGGCTAAGAATACAACCAGGTTAATTTCTCAATAAAGGTCTCAAACAGAACTAATTCTTTAAATCTATTTGAACTCTTCTTTAGCTGCTAATTGAACTCTGTGTGCATGAAGGCCAAAGGTATGCAGTGAGGTACGATCTCTTCACAATAGCATACAAAATCAGCCCTTTACCACAGTCACTGCTTAAGGTACAGAGCAAATAACTATTTCAATGCCTTGGAATCTGGTGCATTTGAGTGATCTGTCCTCTGTTATCTTCACAATTGTCCTCTAAACCGAATCCCCCCCAAACGGGAACATCCAAATAAAAGTTAACTACTCAGCACCATACTACTCAGTAGGATTACCTGCTATTACCTAACCCTAAAAGTTAATTATCTTGGCAGATAAAACATTTGATTAGTTCTAACGGAAGCTGAGGATTGCTGTTGATGTTTCTTACTTCCAGTTCTTGCATGGCAATAAGACATGAGGATTAATTTATCAAAGACAGTACACCTATCAAGCTTGAGTGAAACAGAGGAAGAAAATTCATGTTGCACAAAATGAGCTGTTAATTTCTCTTTTCACCGACAATGTGTTCTAAAAGTTCAGAGCAGCTGAAATGAGAACAATGGATGTTCCCAACCTGTGCTCCATTTAACTTCTGCAACTTGACAAGGTCAAACAGCAAAAAAGAGAGAATACCTCTCTCTCTCAGAAGCTTATACTGTAGCAAAACTAGGAGACTGAGGGACTATCTGAAAGACACGTTTAATTTTTTTAAAGAAACTCCTGTTTTTAACCAGAATTTTTTTTTTGACCAAAGATTTTATTGGCAAAGATTTGGGTGCCATTTTCTTATTATTTCAACTGTGAAATTCACAGGATTTATATATGGTTCATTGTTACTACCATGTGTGTTGGGGTGGGAGAAAGTGAGTATGAATACTTGAGTTTGAAAAGATATGTGCTGTATCTGTTGCCTAAATCCTCACTGATGAAAAATGAATCCCAAATGATTTTCTGTGCATTTGGCTCTACTGCCTCTAACAGAATTTTAAAGCTCTCTCTCACATTTTTTTTTTTTTTTTATTGCAATTAACAATGTGAACCAGAGAGCTCTACTATTCAGTATGCTTCCCCACAACCCATACCACCAGAATGGCAGGATCCTTTGGGACATAGGCTTCATTTCTTCTCTTTTGATGAATATACCAACTCCCCTCTGATCTGCTCATGTAACTTGGATCTCAATTAGAACGATTTGTGGCATTCTGCTTTTAGGAGATGGGAGGGGGAAGAACTGGGAATGTGAGCTAATATTCGCCAAGAGCATTTTGCTAGGTTTGCAGGCCCAGAACTATCACCCATCTTATAAATTAGAATTTATATTTCACCATAGTACATATGAGGCTTCCCTGATGGCTCAAATTGTAACAAATCTGCCTGCAATGCAGGAGACCTGGGTTTGATTCCTGGCTCAGGAAGATACCCTGGGAAAGGGAATGGCAACCCATTCTAATATTCTTTCCTGGGGAATTTTTTGGACAAGGGGCCTGGCAAGCTACAGTCCATGGGATTGCAAAGAGTTGGACAAGACTAATACTTTAAACAATTTTTGTAGTACATACAGGGGTTTCCCTGGTGGCTCAGTGGTAAAGAACACCCCTACCCCCCACCCTCAACCCCCACACCAATGCAGGAGATGCAGGTTCAATCCCTGGGTGAAAAGACACCCTGGAGAAGTAAATGGCAATCCACTCCAGTATTCTTGCCTGGAAAATCCCACAGACACAGAAGCCTGGTGGGCTACAGTCCAGAGTCAAAGAGAGTCAGACATGACTAAGCAACTAAACATAGTACATATGGCATTAGACTCAGAAACTGAGACTAGTGGTTTGCTTATAAACATGTAATCATTGCTTAAAGATTGGAAATCTATACTTTTTGCAAAACTTATTATTTTAGTTTTAAGATCAAAGGGCAAAATTAATCTTATCTCTTGACTTAATAATGATATTTTTTAAAAACGTAGCTTTCTCTTCAATAAAGGAAATGCATTTCATGGGAATGCAGTGGTATCATCTTCAGACCTGTATTCTGGTGTACTTAGTGGAACACAAAAGTTAAGAGGGAAATGTGAATTAATTGATAAGATGAATTTTCTGTGATTTACTTTTCTGAAACTCTACAATTATTTGAAGATATATACCGTATTTTGACCCTCACTTTTTTCTCTAAAAGTAAAATGTAAGAATACTGCTTTTCTTCCTTATCTACTTCTGTGTTTTAGGTAAGAGGAAAGGCCTACAGTTTTCCATCTTCCTTTTTCTTCATAGATAGGCTTTTCCATGTTGTAATCCCATTTGGCTGAAAGCATAGGCTAACCTCTCTGCTTCAAGTCCCAGAACAAACTTCTCTCTATTCACCTTTCTGGGTTCATTTGAAATGTGTGAATTTGCCTCTCCTTGAGTTCACTGTATCTGAGGACACATCTATCAATCATAATCTGTACATGCTGAACAACACAAGTGTTTAGGTAACCCTCTTCTACTTAAGGGGCAAGGAGCAGGGACTATATATGACCTATCATTGTATCTCCATGGCTAGAACATTCCTGACACAGAACATGGTTTCAAAAACGTTTGTGAAGTGACTGAGTATAGACCTTCTATTAATATCTATTTGCCTTTCCAAAGCTAATCACTTGATTGCAAAAATTGATTTCAGAAAATCATATTATTGAAGAAAAATATTTGTCCTAATTTTAATCTTAAATTACATATAGTTCTATACCATAGTATAGGCAAGAGATTACTCATTAATAAAATTATCTGACCAAACACTCCAGTTTGGAGATTCTGTCCAAAGGATTCTCCAGGCAAGAATGCCAGAGAGGAAGAGAGTTGCCATTTCCTCATCCAGGGGATCTTCCCCACCCAGGGATCAAACCTAATTCTCTGTCTTTTATATCTCCTGTACTGGCAGGCAGGTTCTTTACCACTAGAGCCACCTGGGAAGCCCAATAAAGGTAAGAGATTACCCACTATAAAATTCTGTTACCAAACTCTGATTAATACATTTGATAATTTTTTTGCCCGTGGTGGGTATTGGTTATTGTTCAGTACTTTTACTTTTGACATTTATAATATTTAATTTAAATCTAGAATATTGTGAAATATTGAACAAGTTATCCTAAATTTTATATCAAACTATAAATATATGTTTAGAAACAATTATCATCCAGGATTAACAATTTGGGATTAAATTAAACTGGAAGTATATTGAAAAGTTAAACTACCATTTTCAAAGAAATATATTTATTTTTCTTTCTCTTTTTTTCAAGAAATTGCTTTTGTCTCTATGTGAACTATTTAAAATGAAGATGAGATCTTCCACTGCAAAATCTTGTCTATCAACATGTGATACAGGGATTGCTTAGTTAATCTCTTAATACTTCCTGTTTAATGAAACTTCTTATCCTTGATTGTCATGTCCTAAATAATGATCTAAAAATTAAAACAAGGGTAAAATGATTGACAGAAGAGTGTGGCAGACCACAATCCATAGGGGTGGTAAAGAATTGCACACGACTAAGTGACTCACACTTTCATTTTGTAAATATATATATACGTTAGATATATATTCTATGTTTATATTTATATATCGCTTATATAAATACAGACCTTGGCACAAAAGTAAATATAGAATGATAAAGGAATGAGTTGGTTCCGAGAAGATATTGATTAAAGAATTGCTGTTCAAAGTAGAAATTCAAATTCAAGGGCTAATAGAGTCTAGAAATAACCTGAAATGTGTTTAGAAAAGCAAGAATGGTAGCAGAAATCTAAGAGAAGAAAAGAGAATTCTTTGGAGATACTAAACATGGAAGCTCTAAAGTTTAAATTATATTCATAGCCCAATTCTTCTTTATGTATACGTTCTCATTCCACTTTTGATAAATAATGACTCTAGTACCTCAGAAAATTTATGAAATTATTACATTTTACTGTATCTGTAAATTTGTTACATTATTATAGTCCATGAACTGGTTAATACATCAGCATTCATTGGCTTAATGTTTGTCACTTACTATGTAATTTTTTCTGAGATAATTTCCTCATCTAGTAATACGTATCTCTGTCAGTTAAGTTTCAGTCAGAGAAGAACTACTATAAGTGATATAGAATAAAAGATTTATTATAGGAATGTAAACTTTCACAATTTGGGATCAGTTTATACGTTCAGTATAACACTGTTATCTGTGCCTGTGGTTCTGGGGCTTGATGTCAACAATTGGGAAAGTGAAAGTGAAAGTCACTCAGTAGAGTCCCACTCTTTGCAACCCCATGAACTATACAGTCCACGGATCTCCAGGCCAAAATATTGAAGTGGGGAGCCATTCCCTTCTCCAAGGGATTTACCCTACCCAAGGATCAAACTCAGGTCTCCCACATTGCAGGGGGATTCTTCACCAGCTGAGGCACCAGGGAAGCCCAAGAATACTGAAGTGAGTAGTCTATCCTTTCTCTAGCGGATCTTCCTGACCCAGGAATTAAAACTGGGTCTCCTGCATTGCAGGCTGATTTTTACCAGCTGAGCCACTAGGGAAGGCCCAGCAATTGGGAAGGAAAGATACAAAATGAGTAGGGGCAGAACAAGCAGTTAGAACTGGACATAGAATAAAAGACTGGTTCAAAATTGGGGAAGGATTACATCAATGTTGTATATTTTCATCTTGCTTATTTAACTTATATGCAGAGTACATCATGTGAAATGTCAGGCTGGATGAAGCACAAGCTGGAATCAAGATTACCAGGAGGAATATCAATTATTTCAAATCCTAAGCTATTAAATATTTCCAATCCTAAACAATGATGCTGTTAAAGTGCTCCACTTAATATGGCAGAAAATTTGGAAAACTGAGAAGTGACCACAGGACTGGAAAAGGTCAGTTTTCATTCCATTTACAAAGTAGGGCAATGCTAAAGAATGTTCAAACTATCATGCAATTGCACTCATTTCACTTGCTAGCAAAGTAATGCTCAAAATTCTCTAAACCAGGCTTCAACAGTATGTGAACTGAGAACTTCCAGATGTTCAAGCTGCATTTAGAAAAGACAGAGGAACCAGAGTTCAAATTGTCAATATCTGGGATCATAGAAAAAGCAAGAGAATTCCAGAAAAACATCTACCTCTGCTTAGTGACTGTGCTAAAGCCTTTGACTCTGTGGATCACAATAAACTGTGGAAAATTCTTCAAGAGATGGCAATACCAGACCACCTTACCTGCCTCATGAGAAACCTCTATGTAGGTTAAGTGGCAACAGTCAAAACTGTACATGAAACAATGGACTGGTTCAAAATTGGGAATAGAGTATATCAAGGCTGTGCTGTCACTCTCCTTATTTAACTTATATGCAGAGTATATCATGAAAAATGCTGGGCTGGATGAAGCACAAACTGGAATTATGATTGCTGGGAGAAATATAAATAACCTCAGATATGCAGATGATACCACCCTTATGGTAGAAAGTGAGGAATAACTGAAGAGCCTCTTGATGAAGGTGAAAGAGGAGATGAAGGTGAATAAGGAGAGTAAAAAAACTGGCTTACAATGCAACGTTCAAAAAATTAAAATCATGGCATCCAGGCTCATTACTTCATGGCAAATAGATGGGGAAAAAATGGAAACAGTGACATACTTTCTTTTCTTGGGCTCAAAATCACTACAGATGGTGACTGCAGCTATGATATTAAAAGATGTTTGCTCCTTGGAAGAAAAGCTATTACAAACCTAGACAGCATATTAAAAAACAGAGACATTACTTTACTGACAAAGTTCCATATAGTCAAAGCTGTGGTTTTTCCAGTAGTCATGTGTGGATGTGACAGTTGGACCATAAACAAAGCTAAGGGCTGAAATGTTGATGTTTTTGAACTGTGGTGTTGGAGAAGATTCTTGTGAGTCCCTTGGACTGCAAGGAGATCAAACCAACCAATCCTAAAAGAAATCAATCCTGAATATTCATTGGAAGGACTGATGCTGAACTGATGCTCCAGTACTTTGGTCACTTGATGTGAAGAATCGATTCATTGGAACAAACTCTGAAACTGTGAAAGACAGAAGGTAAGAGCAAAAGGAATGACAGAGGATGAGATGATTGAATGACATCATCAACTAATAGATGTGAGCTTGGGCAAACTCCATCATATGGTGAAGGACAGGGAAGCCTCGTGTGCTGCTGTCTGTGATGCGGCAGTCAGACATGACCTAGTGACTGAAAAACAACAAGGATAAACTGGGGATACAGAATATAATGGATCCCCTGTTGACGTCTCACCACCACTTCCAAGCCTCCAACATTTATGATGCAGGGTATGTACAAGAGAAGCTGATACTCTTTTTCATGGACTTAAATATGCACCAGATCTAGGAATTAGAATGTTGAAGTAGAATCTGGTAATAGTTAAAGGAGCTGCAGGGCTGGCTGATGCTCCATGCCCATGAAATGAGCCAGCAGATAAGTATCATTTGTAAGTTGAAGCAGTACTAGAGGCATGTATAAACCATATGAATGTTAAAGGAATAGGGCCAGTGCTTCTCTTCTAACTTAGCTCTAATGCAAACACTCTTGGATCTCACATTGACCCAGAATTGCATAGAGAAGGAAAAGCCAAGAAATATAGACGATAATGACAATGCAAATCCATCACAACATCCTGCGTGCTCAGAGTGCTATGTTGATGAAACAAAAATTCGAATAAAATTATTTTCAAAGGTTAAAACAAAAAAGTGATGAAATGTAGTATTATTCCCACAAAATTTCTTTACAAAGATTGTTTCACCTGTGCATTTATAACTGGCACTGCACTGTAGCTCAGACAGAAAATAAGCTGCCTGCAATGCAGCAGACCCAGGTTCAATCCCTGGTTTGGGAAGATTTTCTGGAGAAGGGAATGCAACCCACTCCAATATTCTTGTCTGGAGAATCCCATGCATGGAGGTGCCAGTGGGTTACAGTCTGTGGGGTCGGAAAGAATCAGACACGACTCAATGATTAACACTACTACACTACTACTAGTAGTTCTAATTAGCCACAAAAATAAATAGTAGATCCCTGTGTACTGTGATTTAATAGGAATCACTAAGCCTAAAGAATCTAAAATTTCCAAATAATTGTCAGCTACAAAAGGACACAAGTAACTGTTTGGTCTATTCAGCATACCCTGATCATATTTAGTGCAGAGCTTGATCCCATATCAAGAAAGAAAGAAGGAAGGAAAGAAAGAGAGAAAGAAAGGAAGGCAAGAGAGAAAGAAGAATCAAGATTATGGAATAGGAGGCCCTGCACAAATACATCAAAACTGCAACTACATATACAACAACTCTCACTGAAACCAATCTGAAGATCAATTAGCAGAATGGCTTTTCTACAGAAGCTGTAAAGAAAGAACCACATGGTGTTTGGTAGGAGGGGAGAAGAAGCAATCTAGTTATGACCCACATCCCTAGTGGCTGACGTAGAAAAGTAAGATGATATCACAGCCTCAGGGATCATCCTTATGGAACGAGGGATGCAAGTTCCATATTAGGCATTCTAGCCCTAGGATCCATTATGAGGAAGATAAGCCTCCTTAACTGGTTTAAAAGCCAGTGGGGTTTACCAAAGCCCTGTAAGGAACTGAGTATCCATTCTTAAAGAGCACATACATAGATTTTTATTCTCAATCCCAGCTCAAAATCAGCAGATTGAAAAATGCTTGATGTTCTGGCTCACCTTCCAGTACTTCCCCAAAGCACCCCTAGCCCATATGAAGCACATGCCTTAGCACTGCTCCTTGCTAAGGGTGAGACTGCCATTCCCAATATGTAAACATACACACACCAGAAAAAAAGCAGAGCCAGCTCAGAAGTGAAGCTCCAACACTTCCGGACCCAATCCCATTTCTAACCAGGATGGAGAAACCATCATCACCATTGCACATGCAAACATGAGAAAAGAAGAGCCAACTCAGAACTGTAGCTCCATGCCCTCAGGTCCTGGCCATGTCTCATCCAAAGCAGAGACTTCCATCACAACTAAGAAAAATCCCAACTCCCTCAAGACTCCTATTTGACCTCCTCAGACTCTGGCCCCAGCCTCTAACAGAATAGCAGCCATCATTGAGCCTGGGAGAAGTCTCAGCTTGCACACAGCTCTCGTTCTACTAGGTCTGATGTTAGTTCCATCTCCCTTCAAGGCAATGGCTGCCAGTATAATCCAGGAAAAGCAGCAGCGTTCACTCACTTCTCACTTCAGATCCAGCTCTTCCATCAGAACCACTTGGAATACACAGATTATATAAGGATGCTCCCTCCATGCAAAAACACTTCTCCATGACTGAGATAAGTAACAGTTTCACCAAATTTCATAGATAGAAAGTCAAAAAGACAGAGGAATACATTTCACATGAAAGATGATGAAACCACAAAATAAAACCCTAATGAAACAAAGATAATTTACCTGATAAAATGTTCAAAATAGTAACAATAAAAATGGCCACTGAACACAGAAAAAGAATAGAACACAGTGAAAACTTTAGCAAAGAATGAGAAAGTGTATCAAAAAGAATTAATCATAACTGAAGAAAATGATAACTGAGATGAAAAGTGCACTAGAATGAATTAACAGCTGATTCAGTGATACAGAAGAATGCATAAGTGACATGGAAGACTGACTATTGAGAATCACACAGTAGAAATGGTAAAAAGTTAAAAAAAAAAAAAAGTAAAATGAGGATACTTTAAGGTACTTCTGAAGCAATATCAGGTGTACTAACATTCACGTTATCAGGGTGCCAGAAAGAGAAAAGAAACAGGCAGAAAAATGTTTGATAAAGTTATAGTTGATCCTTAACCTGAAGAAGGAACAGATATCCAGGTTCAGGATGAAAAGAGAGTCCCAAACGAAATATACCCTAAGAGATTCACACTAAGACTCATCATAATTAAAATAGCAAAAGTTAAAGATAGAGAATTTTAAAGACAGGGAGAGAAGAACAAAGACACACAGGGAATCACAAACGGAAGTACAATAAGGCTATAAGCTTATTTTTCAGGAGAGATTATACAAGCCTAAAGGGAGAAGGCAATGGCACCCCACTCCAGTACTCCTGCCTAGAAAATTCCATGAAGGAGGAGCCTGGTAGGCTGCACTCCATGGGGTCACTAAGAGTCGGACACGACTGAGCGACTTCACTTTCACTTTTCACTTCCGTGCATTGGAGAAGGAAATGGCAACCCACTTCAGTGTTCTTGCCTGGAGAATCTCAGGGACGGGGGAGCCTGGTGGGCTGCCGTCTGTGGGGTCGCACAGAGTCGGACACGACTGAAGCGACTTAGCAGTAGCAGCAGTGAAGGGAGTAGCATGATACATTTAAAGGGCTATAAGCTGTCAGACTTCCCTGATAGCTCAGTTGGTAAAGAATCCACCTGCAATGCAGGAGACACCAGTTTGGTTCCTGGGTTGGGAAGATCTGCTGGATAAGGGACAGGCTACCCACTCCAGTTTTCTTGGGCTTCCCTTGTGGCTCAGCTGGTAAAGAATCTGGCCACAATGTGGGAGAGCTGGGGTCAACTGCTGAATTGGGAATAGCCCCTGGAGAAGAGAAAGGCTACTCACTCCAGTATTCTGGCCTAGAGAATTCCATGCACTGTATAATCCATGGAGTCACAAAGAGTCAGACATGACTGAGCGACTTTCACTTTCACTTTCACTTTCAAGGGAAAATCTACAACCTAGGATAGTCTACAAAGCAAGTTTGTCATTCAAAACTGAAGAAGAGGTAAGATGTTTACTAGAGGGTAAAAACTAAAGAGTTCATCTCAATATCAGTAAATGAAACTTATGAGAATTTTAAATCATCTTCTTGAAAAAAAAAGAAAAAAGAAGAGGGTATAACATGAAATAAGATAATATACGATGTGAGAATTGATACTGTCAAAATGACTATACAAGCCAAGGCAGCCTACAGATTCAATGCAATCCTTATCAAATTACCAATGACATTTTTTACATAAATAGAACCAAAAAAATAAATAAATAAAATTTGTGTGGAAAGTCAAAAGATCTAAAAGCTGAAGAAATCCTGAGAAAGAAAAATGGAGCCAGAAGAATCCAACTGCCAGACTTAAGACTATACTACAAAGCTACAGAAATCAAAATGCATGGTACTGGAACAAGGACAGAAACATAGATCAATGGAACAGAATAGAAAGCCAAAAAATAAACCCACACATCTACAGTCAATTAACCCATGACAAAGGAGGCAAGAATAGAAAATAGAAAAGACAGTGTCTTCAATAAGTGGTGCTATGGAAAACTGGACAGCTACATGTAAAAAAAATAAAATTAGAATATTATCTAATATCATATGCAAAAATAAACTTAAAATGAATTAAAGAACTAAATGTAAGACTGGATAATATAAAATCTTAGGGGAAAACAAAGGCAGAACAGTGTCTGACACAAATCACTAAAATAATAAATTTGATCCACCTCCTAGAGTGATGAAAATAAAAATAAACAAACAAAACGAATGGGACATGCATGCTAAGTCTCTTCAGTCATGTCTGATTCTGTGGAGAGAGGTGTCCACCAGACTTCTCTATCCATGGGATTCTCCAGGCAAGAATACTAGAGTGGGTTTCCATGCCCTCCTCTAGGGCAACCCATGGATAGAACCCAGATCTCTGTCTCTTGCATTGGCAGGCAGGTTCTTTACCACTAGCACCACCTGGGAAGCCCATATAACTTAAAAGCTCCCACAAAACAAAAGAAACCACAAAAAAAGTAAAAAGACATTTCTTCCAGAATGTGGGAAAATACTTGCAAACACAGCAAACAACAAGGGACTAATTTCCAAAATATAAAACACCTCATGAAGGCTTATAAATAAGAAGACATACAAGTAGCCAGAAAACATAAAGATGACCAGAAAGTAAGATGTTTAACATCATAAATTATGAGAGAATTGCAAATCAAAACTAAAATGAGCTTTCACCTCACAACAATCATAATGGCTATTATCAAAAAGTTTACAAACAATAAATGCTGGAGAGGGTGTGGGGAGGAAGTCCTTCTATACTATTGTTGGGACTGTAAATTGGTTTAGCCACAATGGAGAACAGTATAGAGGTTTCTTAAAAAAATAAAAAATACAATGACCAACAATTTCACTTCTGGGCATCTATCTAGAGAAAATCATATTTTTAAAGAATGCATGCACCCCAGTGTTAAATGTAGCACTATTTATAATAGCCAGGACACAAAGAAATTTCAATGTCGACCAAAAGAGGAATAGACTTTTTAAAAAATGTGGTACATACATTCAGTGGAATTACTCAGCCATAAAAAGGGTGTTATAATAGTAAATAAAGGTGGAGTTTGATCAGTTTGTTGATTGGTTAGGAGAGGAAAGAAAAGAGAAGTGTTAAGGGAAAAGTATTTAGATTGAGTTGAGATACAGACAGCCAAATGGAGATTTTAAGTCAGCATTAGATACGTGAATGATTCTCAAGGAGAGATCAAAGGGAGAGAAATAATTTTAGAGTACTGTCATAGAGGTGGAATCTAGATAATATAAACTTAAAAAGGCATTATGTAGAAAAAGTAGAAATCTGATGAAAATAAAACTTAAGTATTTAGAGACTTAGATATAGGTAGATAGAAAAAAAATTTTATTCTATAAGAGATCAATCATACTAAATGCTTCAGAGAGTCTGAGATGGAAGAAGCTGATGATGCTGTGTGAATCCTGAGTATCAGACAGTAGGTTCCTGGTATAGATGGTTCTCTAAAGTCAGTGGGTTATAGCACTTTGGAACATGGAAAAGTCTCACTTAGATCATAAAGTGACATTAGAATTTTGGTTATACACTAAGCTTGAGGGAGGATGGGGACCTAAAAATAATGATATATTGAAATAGACAATGTCTTACTGAGATTAAATTCTGACAAAATACTTGAAAATACTCTTGATTAAGAGAAAAGAAAGAGTATCTAAAAACATTCATGTGGATTAAGGAAAATTTATTTTCCATTCAAGAAGGAAAACAGGGATTAGGTTTGCCCTCCCAATGAAACAACCAAAGGAGTAAACAAAATATATGAAACGTTGGTTTTCAAGACACTCAATGTCTTAAAATCGGAGAAGGCAATGGCACCCCACTGCAGTATTCTTGCCTGGAACATCCCATGGACGGGTGAGCCTGGTAGACTGCAGTCCATGGGGTCAACTGAGCGACTTCACTTTTACTTTTCCCTTTCATGCATTGTAGAAGGAAATGGCAACCCACTCCAGTGTTCTTGCCTGGAGAATCCCAGGGACGGGGGAGCCTGGTGGGCCGCCGTCTATGGGGTCGCACAGAGTCGGACACGACTGAAGTGACTTAGAAGCAGCAGCAGCAATGTCTTAAAATAAGGGACAATGATGCCTGAAAAAGAGTAACCAGATGAAGTGAGGTCTGTGATTGGCTTAGCTTACTATCTTGAGAGGATTTCCAAGCTGTGGAACTTTTGTTCAAAAGGCACATTGTAAGAAAGAAAAGATAAGTAACAGTCATGGAGAAAATATTTGCAAATCATGGAGACTCAGATGCTAAAGCATCTGCCCACAATGTGGGAGACACAAGTTTGATCCGTGGGTGGGGATGATCCCTCAGAGAAGGGTATGGCTACACACTCCAGTAATCTTGCCTGGTGAATTTCACGGACAGAGAAGCCATGGGGTCACAAAGAGTCAGACGTGACTGAATGACTAACACTTTCACTTTATATCTGATAATGAATTTGTATTCAAAATAAGTAAATCCAATTATCAAAACGTAGTAAGAAAACAACATTTTTTAATGGCAAAACTTTTGAACAGTTACTCCCCTCCTTTACTTTACAGAAGAGAGATGCAAAAGGCACATAAAAATATGGTCAATAGGCAAGAGGAAAATTTAAATTATAAGCATGAGACCCACTACACACCTGTTACAAATGCTATAATTATAAGTTTAGGCTAGAATGTGGAGATATGGTGCTGTTGTGCATTAATGGTAAGAATGTAAAGTGGTGCAACTCCTATGGAAAATATTTGGTGAGTTCTTTAATTCTTAAATATACGTGTGAAAGTGAAAGTGAAGTCGTTCAGTCGTGTCTGACTCTTTGCGACCCCATGGATAGTAGCCTACCAAGCTCTGGTAGCCTACCAGGCTCTGCCGTCCATGGGATTTCCCAGGCAAGCATACTGGAGTGGGCTACCATTTCCTTCTCCAGGGGATCTTCCCAACCCAGGGATCGAACCTGGGTTTCCTGCATTGCAGACAGACGCTTTACCGTCTGAGCTACCAGGGAAGTAAATATACATGTAATACATGATCTAGCCATTTCACACTTAAATATTTAATAAAAATAAATGAAAACCTACATCAATACAAAGATTTGAACATGAGTGGTCATAGCAGGTTGATTTGCACTTGTCCAAAACTGCAAACAGGAGAACAAGATGGTGGAGGAGTAAGTAGATGTGGAATACATCTCTCTCCACAGATACCTCAGAAATACACCTTTCAGACACAGAAGTGCATATGGAACACCAGCTGAGAGTGGACAGGAGTACCTGACCAGTGGAAAAGAATATATAGAACCATACAAAACTTGGTAGGAATAAGGAACTAGGAGAAAAACAAGAGTGTTAGTAGGACTGGACCTATTCTCAGCAGGTGGGGGAACTGAAGCAGGGGTCTGATCCCAACATTGGAGCAACTGTATGAGTCAGAAGAGAAACATTTAAGGCTGAGAGTGAAACAGCTGATCTGTGACAGCCTAAATGGAATGAGAATCAGACAGTCCTTGCCATAGCCATACATACCCTAAACAGGAACGCTGGTCCTCTGGAAGGTGCAGCAGCTGGGAGCTGGAGTTTAGGGATTATGGAGCTATCTCAGGGCGAGGGCTGCTGTTGACTGCAGAGAGACAGATTGAGGGGATGTGAGGTAGAAGACTGGGGGAAAATGCCTGTGGAAAAAGCCAGGTGACCATGGAAGCAAGGTGATACTTCTGAGTCACATGTAGAGGGTGGAGCCATCTCCATAGCCTCTCTCTTCCCACAGGCCAGCATCTGAACAATAGAGAGGCTGGCACATCAAACACCTGATGCACTGAACTACAGAGTAGGACCACACCCAGGCTGCTCCTTTAAGTGACTGATTCCCAGCCAGGGTGTCAGTCCCTTCTATGTGCCTGATGCACCAAAAAACAGAGAAGGACCCCAAGCTGGGGAGCCCTCTAAGTGCCTGAATGGGTGGAGCTACAGAGAAAGACTGGCTAGAGAGGCCTTCTGATCATCAACTACAAGAGGCTCAAAAAAAGGCTCTGATAGGGCCATAATTCCTGCAGTGGAGGCAGTCCATGTCCCTATACACTGGGCACTGACAGGGTCCCCATAAGCCAAGCAGCTGTGCCACCTTCATGCTCAACTCTCATTGGGGCAGAACTGAGCACAGGCAAAAATGTGTTGCATCTATGCATGCAGGGTCGCTTCTTTCGTGACAGACCCTTTGGAACCCTGTAGACTGTGTCCTGCCAGGTTTCTCTGTCAGGGAGGGGGGTTCGCCAGGCAAGAATACTGGAGTGTATGGGCCAATACTGGTTGCCATGCCCTTCTAGAGCACTATATTTCCTGCTGCCCTAGCCATCAACTCTCATGAATACCTGGTGCTGCCAGAACCCCTGTTACCCAAGCAGCTGCACCACTTCCACACCTGGCCCTCACAGGGGCAAACCCAAGCCCTCCAGTACAGCCTCAGGAGCAAACCCCAGTGGACAACCCACATTTGGAGGTGGAAATAAAACCACAATTGAAACCTAGGGGCAATTTGGCTAAGAAAGACCTAAAACCTTCCCACCAGCTGTACAAGCTGCAGGTTAAATCCACATGATCAACTAGGCAGACTCTGTGTCTATGGAATATATAAAAGGCCATCGAGAGCTCCCACAAAAACAAACAAAAAAAAAAAAACACACTAGATCTGAAAGCTGTGGACATTTGGAGGCAAGAACACATAGGCGTAGGACCAGATTAGAATCTGAGGTGCCCCCACAGCAGGTCCAGAGGTCAGCACAGTGTTGGAGGGCATCCTAGAGAGGTAAGGTGGACTGTGACTCCCAGTGACGAAAAGGACTCCGACAGCAGTGACTCAAGAAAAACATTTATTATTCTTATTCTTTGACATGTTCTGTTGAATCTTTTGGATTTTTCTCCCCTTCTTTCCCCCATCTCCTCTCTTGTAGTTGTCAATTTTATTGGCACTATGAAGCCCAATTAAGCTTTTGAACTTTTTTTCTCAGTCATAATTTCTATTGTTGTTATAAACCTCTGGCCTATGTTGGGCTATGAAAAGCAGCAAGGGAACATCAACAAGTAACATACAAGGGAAACCCCATATGCTTAACAGCTGATCTTTCAGCAAAAACTCTTCAGATCATAAGGGAATGTCAGGATATATTTAAAGTACTGAAAGGGAAAAATCTACAAACAAAATTTCTGTACCCAGCAAGGATCTCATTCAAAATTAATGGAGATAAAAAGCTTTTCAGACAAGCCAAGTTTAGAAGAATTTAGTGCCAAAAAACCAGCTTTATAACAAATGTTAAAGGGAATTATATAGTCAAGAAATATGAGAGAAGAAAACAAATCTGCAAAATCAACCCAAAGCAATTAAGAAAATGGCCATAGGAACATATATATATGTTTATTTATATTTATATAAATATATATAATAATATATAATTAATATAATATAAGAATATATAAATAAATATAATAATATATATTTATATTTCTTTAAATATAAATGGATTAAATACTCCAACCAAAAGACACAGACTGGCTGAATGGATAAAAAACAAGACCCATATATATGCTGTCTACAAGAAACCCACCTCAGACCTAAAGACACATACGGACTGAAAATGAGAGGATGAAAAAATATATTCCATACAAATGGGAAGGAAAAGAAACTGGAATAGCAATCCTCATATCAGACAAAATTGACTTTAAAATAAAGAATATTACAAGAGATAAAGGATACTCCATAATGATCAATGGATCAATCCAAGAGAAAGACATAACAATTGTAAATATCTATGCACCTAATATAGGAGCATCTCAACACATAAGACAAACAAAACAGATATAAAAGGAGAAATTGACAGTAACATAGTAATAGTAAGAATGCACCTTCTTCTGAAGTGCACATGGAACATTCTCCAGGATACACCACATCTTGGGTCACAAATCAAACCTCATTAAATTTAAGAAAATTCAAATATTAAGCATTGTCTCCAAACACAATGCTATGTGACTAGATATCAATTACAAGAAAAAATCTATAAGAAACACAAACACATGGAGATTAAACAATATGTTTCTAAAGAGCCAACAGGTTATTAAAGAAATTAAAAGGGAAACCAAAAATTTGTATAAACAAATGACAATGAAACCACGACAACTCAAATCTATGGGATGCAGTAAAAGCAGTCCTCAGTTCACTCCAATTCATTTCAGTCGCTCAGTCGTGTCCGACTCTTTGTGACCCCATGAATCGCAGCACACCAGGTCTCCCTATCCATCACCATCTCCCGGAGATCACTCAGACTCACGTCCATTGAGTCAGTGATGCCATCCAGCCATCTCATCCTCTGTCATCCCCTTCTCCTCCTGCCCCCAATCCCTCCCAGCATCAGAGTCTTTTCCAATCAGTCAACTCTTCGCATGAGGTGGCCAAAGTATTGGAGTTTCAGCTTTAGCATCATTCCTTCCAAAGAAATCCCAGGGCTGATCTCCTTCAGAATGGATTGGTTGGATCTTCTTGCAGTCCAAGGGACTCTCAACAGTCTTTTCCAACACCACAGTTTGAAAGTATCAGTTCTTCAGTGCTCAGCCTTCTTCATAGTCCAAGTTTCACATCCATACATGACGACAGGAAAAACCATAGCTTTGACTAGATGGACCTTAGTCGGAAAAGTAATGTCTCTGATTTTGAATATGCTATCTAGGAGCAAAGTTAATAGCAATACAACCCTACCTCAAGAAACAAGAAAAGCAAGAATAAACAATCTAACTTTACAGGTAAAAGAACTGGGAAAAGAAGAACAATAATAACAAAAAAAATTAGTAGAAGGAAAGAAACCATAAATATCCAAGCAGAAATAAATGAAAAAGAAGTGAATGAAACAATAGTAAAGATTAATAAAACTAAAAGCTGATTCTTTGCAAAGATAAACAAAATTGACAAATCTTTAGTCAGACTCACCAAGATAAAAAGAGAGAAAAATCAAATTAAAAAAAATAGAAATGAATAAGGAGAGATTACAACAGACAATGCAGAAATGCAAAGAACTCTAAGAGACTATTATGAACAACTATATGGTAATAAAATAGATAACCTGGAAGAAATGGGCAGATTCTTAGAAAATTTCAATCTTCCAAGACTGAACCAGGAAGAAATAGAAATCATGAACAATCAAATTATAAGCACTGTGAAATTGAAGCTGTGATCAAAAACTCCCAAAAAAACAAATGCCCAGGACCAGATGGCTTCACAGGAGAATTCTAGCAAATATTTAGAGAAGAGCTGCTGCTTATCCTTCTAAAACACTTTCAAAAAATGGCAGAGGAAGGAACACTTCCAACCTCATTCTACGAGGCCATTGTCACCCTGATACCAAAAACAGACAAGTTCAGTCCAATTCAGTTGCTCAGTCGTGTCCGACTCTTTGCGACACTATGAATCGGAGCACGTCAGGCCTCCCTGTCCATCACCAACTCCTGGAATTCACTCAGATTCACATCCATCGAGTCAGTGATGCCATCCAGCCATCTCATCCTCTGTCGTCCCCTTCTCCTCCTGCCCCCAATCCCTCCCAGCATCAAAGTCTTTTCCAATGAGTCAACTCTTTGCATGAGGTTGCCAAAGTACTGGAATTTCAGCTTTAGCATCATTCCCTCCAAAGAAATCCCAGGGCTGATCTCCATCACAATGGACTGGTTGGATCTCCTTGCACTCCAAGGGACTCTCAGAGTCTTCTCCAATACCACAGTTCAAAAGCATCAATTCTTTGGTGCTCAGCCTTCTTCACAGTCCAACTCTCACATCCATACATGACCACTGGAAAAACCACTGCCTTGACTAGACGGACCTTAGTTGACAAAGTAATGTCTCTGCTTTTGAATATATTATCTAGGTTGGTCATAACGTTTCTTCCAAGGAGTAAGCATCTTTTAATTTCATGGCTGCAGTCACCATCTGAAGTGATTTTGGAGCCCCCAAAAATAAAGTCTGACACTGTTTCCACTGTTTCCCCATCTGTTTCCCATGAAGTGATGGGACCAGATGCCATGATCTTCGTTTTCTGAATGTTGAGCTTTAAGCCAAGTTTTTTCACTATCCTCTTTCACTTTCATCAAGATGCTTTTGAGTTCTTCTTCACTTTCTGCCATAAGCGTGGTGTCATCTGCATATCTGAGGTTATTGATATTTCTCCCGGCAATCTTGATTCCAGCTTGTGTTTCTTCCAGTCTGGTGTTTCTCATGATGTACTCTGCAGATAAGTTAAATAAGCAGGGTGACAACATACAGCCTTGACATACACCTTTTCCTACTTGGAACAAATCTGTTATTCCATGTCCAGTTCTAACTGTTGCTTCCTGACCTGCATACAGATTTCTCAAGAGGCAGATTAGGTGGTCTGGTATTTCCATCTCTTTGAGAATTTTCCACAGTGTATTGTGATCCACACAGTCAAAGGTTTTGGCATAGTCAATAAAGCAGAAATAGATGTTTTTCTGGAACTCTCCTGCTTTTTCCATGATCCAGCAGATGTTGGCAATTGGATCTCTGGTTCCTCTGCCTTTTCTAAAACCAGCTTGAACATCAGGGAGTTCACGGTTCACGTATTGCTGAAGCCTGGCTTGGAGAATTTTGAGCATTACTTTACTAGCATGTGAGATGAGTGCAATTGTGTGGTAGTTTGAGCATTCTTTGGCATTGCCTTTCTTTGGAATTGGAATGAAAACTGACATTTTCCAGTCCTGTGGCCACTGCTGAGTTCTCCAAATTTGCTGGCATATTGAGTGCAGCAATTTCACAGCATCATCTTTCACGGTTTGAAATAGCTCAACTGGAATTCCATCACCTCCACTAGCTTTGTTCATAGTGATGCTTTCTAAGGCCCACTTGACTTCACATTCCAGGAATGTGTCTAGCTCTAGGTGAGTGATCACACCATCGTGATTATCTGGGTCATGAAGACCTTTTTTGTACAGTTCTTCCGTGTATTCATGCCACCTCTTCTTAATATCTTCTGCTTCTGTTAGGTCCAGACCATTTCTGTCCTTTATCAAGCCCGTCTTTGCATGAAATGTTCCCTTGGTATCTCTAATTTTCTTGAAAAGATCTCTAGTCTTTCCCATTCTGTTCTTTTCCTCTATTTCTTTTCATTGATCACTGAAGAAGACTTTCTTATTTCTTCTTGCTATTCTTTGGAACTGTGCATTCAGATGCTTATAACTTTCCTTTTCTGTTTTTTTTTTTTTTTTTTGCCTCTCTTCTTTTCACATGACCCAAAAAAAGAAAACTACAGCCAATATCACTGATGAACATAGGTGCAAAATCCTCAACAAAATTTTAGGAAACAAAATTCAGCAACGTATCAAAAAGGTCATGCACTATGATCAAGTTGATTTTGTTCCAAGACATGGAAGGATTCTTCAATGCATGCAAATCAAACAACGTGACACACAATATTAACAAATTGAAAGATCAAAACCATATGATTATCTCAGTAAATGCAGAAAAATCCTTTGACAAATTCAGCACCCATTTGTGATGAAACTCTTCAAAAAATGGGCATAGAAGGAAACTACCTCAACCTAATAAAGGCCATGTATGATTAATTTACTGCAAACATTATTCTCAATGCTGAAAAACTGGAAGCATTTCACCTAATATCAGGAACAAGACAAGGATGTCCACTTTCACCGCTATTATTCAACATAGTTCTGAAAGTCCTAGCTACAGCAATCAGAGAAGAAAAAGAAATAAAAGGAATCCAGATGAGAAAAGAAGAAGTAAAGTTTTCACTGTCTGCAGATGACATGATAGTATACACAGAAAACTATAAAGATATTAGAAAGTTATTAGAGCTAGTCATTAAATTTATCAAAGTTTCAGGATACAAAATCAATACACAGAAATCACTTGCATGTTTATGCACAAACAATGAAAAATCAGGAAGAGAAATTAATGAGTCTATTCCATTTCCCATTGCAACAAAAAGAATTAAATATCTAGGAATAAACTTACCTAAGGAGACAAAAGAACTGTACCTAGAAAATTATAAGACACTAATGAAAGAAATCAAAGATGACATAAATAGATAGATATTCCATGTTCCTGAGTAGGAAAAAGCAGTATTGTTAAACTGATTATACTATCAAAGGCAATCTTACAGATTTAATGGGATCCCTATCAATTTATTAATGGCAGTTTTTACAGAACTAGAACAAAAAACTTCACGATTCATATGGAAACACAAAAGGCCCTGAATAGCCAAAGCAGTCTTGAGAAAGAAGAATGGAGCTGACGGAATCAACCTTCCTGACTTCAGATTATACTACAAAGCTACAGTCATTGAGACAGTATGGTACTGGCACAAAAACAGAAATATAGACCAATGAAACAAGATAGAAAGCAGAGAAATAAACTCATGCACCTATGGATACAGTATTTTTGACAAAGGAGGCAAGAATATATAATGGGGCAAAAACAGCCTCTCCAATAAGTGGTACTGGGAAAATTGGACAGCTACATGTAAAAGAATGAAATTAGAACACTTCCAAACACCATGCACAAAGATAAACTCAAAATGGATTAAAGACCTAAGTGTAAGATCATAAACTATAAAACTCTTAGAGGAAAACATAGGCAGAACACTCGATGACATAAATAAAAGCAAGATCCTCTATGACCCACCTCCTTCAGTAATGGAAATAAAAACAAAAGTAAAGAAGTGGGAACTTATTAAACTTAAAAGCTTTTGCCAGCAGAGGAAATTATAAGCAAGATGAAAAGACAACCCTCAGAATTGGAGAAAATTACAGCAAATGAAACAACTTACAAAGGTTTAAGTTCCAAAATATATAAGCAGCTTGTACAACTCAATGCCAGAAAAACAAACAACCCAATCAAAAACTGGGGAAAAGGCCTAAACCAACATTTCTCCAAAGAAGACATACAAATGGCTAACAAACACATGGAAAGAGGCTCAACATCACTCATTACCAAATAAATGGAAATCAAAACTACAATGAGATATCACCTCACACTGGTCAGAATGGCCATCATCACAAAGTCTACAAACAATAAATGCTGGAGAGGATGTAGAGAAAAGGGAATGCTCTTGCAGTGTTGGTGGAAATATAAATTGATACAACCACTATGGAAGATGGTATGGAGATTCCTTTAAAAACTAGTAATAAAACCACCATATGACCCAGCAATCCAACTCCTAGGCATATACCCTGAGGAAACCAAAAATGAAAAAGACAAATGTATCCCAGTGTTCATTGCAGCACTATTTACAATAGCTAGAACATGAAAGCAACCTAGATGTCCATTGACAGATGAATGGATAAAGAAGTTGTGGTACATATACATAATGGGATATTACTCAGCCACAAAAAGGAACTCATTTAAGTCAGTTCTAATGAAGTGGATGAACCGAGAACCTATTTTTCAGAGTGAAGTAAATCAAAAAGAGAAAGATAAGTATTGCATTCTAACACATATATATGGAATCTAGAAAAATGTTACTGAAGAATTAATTTACAGGGAAACAATGGAGAAACAGACATAGATAATAGACTTATGAACATGGGGAGAGGGGAGGAGAGAGTGAGATGTATGGGAAGAGTAACATGAAAACTTACATTACCGTATGTAAAATAGATAGCCAACAGGAATTTGCTGTACGGCTCAGGAAACTCAAACAGGGGCTCTGTATCAACCTAGAGAGGTGGGATGGAAATGGAGATGGGATGGAGGTTCAAAAGGGAGGAGAGATATGTATGTCTATGGTTGATTCATATTGATGTTTGACAGAAAACAACAAAATTCTGTAAAACAATTATCCTATAAAAAAATCAGTCAAGAAAAAAAAAAAACTGCACACAACACAAATGTCTAATAATAGTTAGTGGACAAACAAATATTATATATTCAGTAGAATGAAATAATACGCAGCAGTAAAAGCAATACTGTTGATACATGCTATAACATGTTGAATAAAGAAACCAAAAATATATTCATAGGTTGTGCCTGGAAGGCCAAATAAACCATGATTTCAGAAAAACACTAATGAAAAGAAAAAAAGTAAAATAAAAAAAAGACACAAAGGAAATATATATATTAATCACATATATATATATATACATATATTTTTTTCCTGCCCATCACATGTACAAGAAAGTGATTGGTTCAATTTTTGAGTCAAATGATGTTATATTAACATTTAAGAAGAAGTAAAATTCCTGATGTTTCTGATCTCATATGTATAAAAGGAAAAAAAAAAAGTTAAAGACCCTGGGGATAGAGAAGTCAACTCCAGAGGTGAGAAGATAACTGCTTCAGTGTTAAGGTGTAGGTTTGGGTCAGTCCAACAGCCATGAGTGAGAATCCTAACTTCCATTGTAGCTTTGTGCTAATTTCTGGAAGTCAGGTCTGCAGCTTCTTTGCCCAGGAAACATAAAATACTCTAGATATTACAAAAGTAAAACAAGTAATATAAAATTTTTAGCAGGTATTTGACACATAGCCTCTATTTAGAGATGCTAATTCTCTTAACTCTTCTGGCTTTCTTAAGGTGTTCAATTGCCCAAGTCAGAAAATTAGATCCCAGGATTCTGTGTAAAGTTTCTTAGGAATTCTTAAAACTGATAAGCACTAAGAAATCATAAATAATGGCAACTCTCTAGGAAAAATAGTAAAGGTAAAAATTTCTCAACAATAAAACACAAAATTGAAAATTGAATTAGACTATCTTCTGAAAGAGAATATTAAAATGATGCTCTAAAGAAATATCTTTATAGATATAATTAAGCCAGTTTGAGTTGAATAAATATCCAATAGATTGTCTTCCTAATGTCTTGAGTTATTATATCTCAAGAGTTGTGATTTATGATAATGCCAAGTAGTAGGAAGGCATGAATCATCATGTTGAAAAACTCTAGTCCAGATGTTGACAAGAGCAATGTATTGATTAATGATGTCATTGAGAGTATTGGGTGTGATATGATGTGGCAACTGCTGAAACTAGGCCAAAGACCTGTAAGTTCCACTCTGATCCAGAGAACTAAGTCACCTGTGAGGTATTTAGGAAACCAAATAATCTGAATTTATAGGTAGGGATAACAAATAAATTAATTATATTTATCTTTATTATAAATATAAAATAGAAGACATAATATTCTCCTTGCTATTACATGGGGAAAAACTCAATGACTTTAAAGACAAAATAGATGTGGAGACATTTTAAAAACAAATTCTCATCAAAGTATTGTCATATTAAGATCATTGTGAAATTTGAAGGTAAACTGAATTGGCAAATAACAATGGTGATAGCATAAGCATCCAAAAACTCTCAACAGTAAAAATGCAACAATTTCTGCATCTGGCGTAAAAAGCTATAGAGCCCACTTATTGGGTGGGGAGATGGATTCCTATCTCATCAAATGTGGAAGAGAAGGTAAAATGTGTAAACACTCTCTCCTGTTGCTTTCTACCACCTTGCACCTTAGTTAGTCTTACTCCACACTTAACACCTAGAGGCAGTAGAGGAAACAAAGAGAAGAACTGGTCATAGTGGAAAGGAAATTGTTAAATGGGCTAGAATAGAATTTTAAAATAGACAATGTTTTCTGAAATCAAATCCAGCACAGTTAGCAAGTAATATAAAATGTCTCCTCCTTTCTGAAAACTACTTATTCTACTAACCTACCACAGTACCTGAAATTTCTCCAATTAGAATTTATGTTTTTATATAATTCATGGTTTGGTCACAGCAACAAATCTCTCACAGATCCCTATTAAATGGCAAATCACTGTGAAGAGATAACTTGTTATCGCTTGGATCTGTACATGAATGTACAGATGGGCTAATCCTGGAGTTGTACTATAAGAAATTTTTGAGGAAAGGGAATTTAAAGGAGAAGGGAACTTGGCTCAAGAGAACAGTTGGGTAAAAAACAGTACTGAGGGTCTAAAGAGAGGGAGAAGAAATCAGAACATAGAAGTGAAGAAAAATGTTATCTATATCACAATATGACAATAGTACTTCCATTATTCTCACATGGATCTTTGACATTTATGATTTCTGATTCACTTATGATGTTTTGCTGGTTTACTCAACAATAATTTATTGAGCATATGCTATTTTACAACTATCTTAAACTGAAACCCCTCAAAAGTTGATTTTATGACAAGGAATTATGAACAGATAATTTAATTAGGAGCTGACTCCAGGAACCACAAAAAAGAAAGGGGAGGATAATAGTAAGAATGGAAATAATATTAAAAATGTACATTAAAGTACAAGTTAACTGATATTAAATACCTTTAGAGACCTTCTAAAAAACTGTTGATCATACCATTGAATCTTCCCTCAGAAGGCAGGGAAATTGGGCCATGTTTCTACTGATAACTTTTGCCCCTTTAGTTCCCTACACTTTCAGATAGTGATAATAGTGATTTGTCTGTGGTACCAAAGACCTCAAACAAGGAAATAAAAGAATTGGCAAACTAAGTGTTCTGGGACTTGTGAGCTTTGATTTAGAGGATCTTAAAGATGGATGATTTGAGAGAATAGCATTGAAACAGGTATATGTAAAATAAATGATCAGTGCAAGTTCCATGAATGAAGCAGGGCACTGTAAGCCAGTACTCTGGGGCAACCCAAAGGAATGGGATAGGGAGGGACGTGGGAGGGGGTTTCAGGATGTGGGGACATGTGCACCCGTGACTGATTCATGTCAATGTATAGCAAAAACCACTACAATATTGTAAAGTAATTATCCTTCAATTAAAATTAATTTAAAAAAAAAGATTGAGTGAGTATCAGCAGAAATCCTACACTTATAGTCTGGAAAAAATATGGAAAATAGTCATAACAAAAGCTCAAAGAGGTAAAATATAGACGGAAAATTCAAGTCTACTGAGGATAGAGAGGAAGATGCTAATAATTATAAAGTGGTGATTAAACAAATTAGTTGGATTCCTGAAAGAGGTAGAATTTTACCAACTCTGAAAAGTGTTAACGTAAACTATAAGAGCCTTAGCTGAGTAGTGGAGGTAGGGCAATAAGCTCTAGGTACTAACCTAGCATATTCACACTGATTTGGAAATTGGAGGAGAATTTTGTGAATGTTAGAACCTTTCTAATCGCCCCATCCTGGAGTATGAAATCCCCAAAATTCCGAATCCAAATGAACAAGATTACAAAGTTTCAGAAATGAAAAGAACCACATACAAAAAAATAGTCTAAATTTTAATCACTAAGTGTTTTTGGTATCTGCTGTAACTTTACAATGAACCGGGCTTTACCAGTGGCTCAGATGGTAAAGAATCTACCTACAATGCAGGAGACTTGAGCTTCATCCCTGGATCAGGAAGATCCACTGGAGAAGGGGATGGCAACTCACTCCAGTATTCTTGCCTAGGGAATCCCATGGACAGAGGAGCCTGGCGGGCTACAATCCATGGTGTCCCAAGCAAGTAATCTGCTCCTCTGAGTGACTAACACTTCCACACTTTCACAACACTTATAACAAACCAGGTGATACCTAAAGGTTTTCTAATGTCAAACTCAGAAAACCTTGCGACCATCATTCTATATGTTCTAACTAGGTTCTAAATGATTCAGTATGGATTTTTCTTTGGAAAGTTTCAATAAACTCATTTTATTGAAATGTGATTTAAAGCTCCAAAATATTTTTCTTCTAGTAATATGAATGATACTATTTATAGCAGACAATTTTCTGGTGAAACTTTTTTTTTTTTTTTCTGGCAACCTGTATGGAAATGAGATTGGCTGCTTACTAACCAGCACAGGGTTTCTTTTGGAGGTAATGAAGTTTTCTAGAATTAGAAAATAACGAGGGTTGCAAGACTTTGTGAATATACTAAAAAACATAAGCTTTAACACCTTAAGATAGTATATTTTGTGGTGTATGAATCATATTTCATTAATAAATCTAATATGTCTTAATTTGGGGAAGGGCATGATGAAAACCTTTACTAGGGTGATGGAAATTAAAAAGAAAGATGAGCCATGATATTTATCCAGCAAAATTTGAAACAAGAAATGAAACAGCTTGTGATAAATTGGAAATAAAGCAAGGGTAGGAGACCAGCAAAGATAATTGTTTTACTGGAATAAAGTAATTTGAAAAAGTAATCCAATTGCAAGAAGAAGATTAATTTACTTTTGAATATGGTGAGATTTGCACAAATGTGAGTCTCTATTATTATTTTTTTAATGTGGAGATGCCTTTAGGCAATGGAACATATGGGACAAAAGTTCAAGCTGCTGGAGACACAAAATAAGTCATACTTAGAGAAGGCATTAGGAGGCATGGGGAAATGTGGAAAGAAGGACAGAAAACTGAAGTTAGTATCCTTGCAGACTTATGCTTCACTAAGGTCACAGTCTTGCAAAGGGATCTTTGAAAAGAGAAAGTGAAAAAGATGGCAGAAAAATGCCTTAGCACATAGGATAAGAAAGGAAAGTTGCAAGAAGGAATGAGGCACATTCTTAGTTGTCAGAGAGCCTGGTTGAGGGACAACGAAGTGAAGCAAAGCGTTCAACTGTTTCATTAAACTATACACACTGAAAGGTAATTAAAGTGAAGTGAAGTGAACTGAAGTGAAGTGAAGTGAAGTGAAGTCACTCAGTCATGTCCAACTCTTTGCAACCCCGTGGACTGTAGCCCACCAAGCTCCTCTGTTGGAAGTTGCTCAGTCATGTCTGATTCTTTGGATCCACAGGTACTGTAGCCTACCAGGCTGCTCTGTCCATGGGAGTTTTCAGGCAAGGGTACTGGAGTAGGTTGCCATTTATTTCTCCAGTATAAAGGTATTTAAAAGCATATCAAATTAGGATCCAGAAGAAGTGGGGGAGATTTTAAGCTGATCTTTTGAGGCAAATGAAGGTCATTTAATTTTATATATGAGAGGCACTATATGTGACCATCAAGAAAGTAAGAGGGGAAAGTCACTGAGTTTAGAACATGAAGTGCCTAGGACAACCAGGCTGGGAAAAGAATTAGAATGCACCTGGCAGACAAGAGAAAGACAAGAAAGTGGCATAATCCAATTCATTCCTAAAACTTGAGTTTAAGAAAGATTTAGGGATTATATTTGAGACTGTCTAGAGACTAGAGCTTGGAAAGAATAATAGATGTGGAATAAGGAGATGAAAGTAGTGCTTCCAAGTAGCAAGACAGGCATAGGTGTACTGTTCAGCAATGCACACCATATGAGCAAAGTCTCTTATGCAACAGACTCAATATGGACATGTTGTAATTATTAGCCTTCATATACAAAGTAACACATATTGTTGGATACTTAGTCATAGCACTTATCTTACAGAAGACGTTTTGTGTATTTCTGCCTCTCTAATGTTTATGCTTGTGAATGCTACTGACAGTCCATCTTTTTCCTACTTTCCCTCTAACCAACTGTCCCACTTGAACAGACAGTCTGTCAAAAAGTGAAAATGATTTTATATTTACAAAGCAAAGGAAACTTTAAATGATCTAGAGGTTTACATGAGGTATTCACAGCTCCAAGATGATTGGGAAGGTTGTTGTTGACAGATACCATTTGATGGACTAGAAATCAATTTGATCACATGTTGTTATGGATTATAGTGGCCTTGGCTAATTACAAAAGATTGTCTTCCTAGATTCCACAGTTTTCAGAGCTGACTTTGAGCAGATGTACACAGGATTAAGCTGCAAGCTTGACAGTTTTCCCTAATTACCTATAGCGAGGGCAACTCTTGGATTGTCATGACACATATGTCAAAAAAAGGCTGAACTTTTGATTCTAAGGACACATTTTCTTTTTATCAAAGTCATTTATATTTAGGTGATAAATCTGATCACATCATCCCTGTTTACCTGGATATAGAAGAGTGAAAGAGGCTACAAATATAAAGAAATTGATATAAAATTTTTAAAAATCTACCTAAAGCAATTGTGATCATTGACATGAAGATCATAAAATAAATTATGTGTAGATTCAATCATTTGAATATGACTAGGTAACATGGGTTTGTTACATGATTTTATTTTTAAAAGAGGTTAAAAGAAGAGAGAAAGCAAAAAAGCATTATATGATATAATCAACAACACTATTTATCAGGCCTAATTATAGACATGTCTTATGAAAATTTCAGTTCACCGTCAGAAGACTAAACTGTGTCATTACTTCTCTTGATAATATTGTTACATTGACAAAAAGTTAAACAAATTATTACTTGATTGACTAAAAAGTTTAATCTACACTTCATTTAAAAAAAAATTCCCAGTTCTGAAAAATTTACTCATAGAAGAAAGGAAACTTACATGATCTTTCAACTTATCTAATTTTAAAATTCTATAATTTATTGTCCAAGTAATTACCTCTGGAATTAGGAATAGAGTTAAAATTGAGATGAGCTATAGTAGGGAAAAATCCTCAAATATTTTAAAAATTGTGTGCTATAATATAGGCTTACTTAGAAGGGACAGTGGTTTCATTGAGCCATTTTGGATTGTTTCTTCAGATGCTAGACCATAAAAACAGATGACGTGTAGAAGAAACTACAGCCAGTGGCCCATAAAATGGCTGTAATCCCATCAAGCACCAAGAACAATTATAGTCCAGACTTATAACGCTAGACCTATCAAGTTATAATTTGTATATATCTATTTTAGAAACTGCATCATTTAACCTCACTCACAAAGGTGTTAGGAAGATTAACTAACTAGATAATTTCACAAAGTGCTTAGATAATAAAAGGTAAAGGGATAAATGCCAAGGATTATTACTTTAGACCCTCTGCCAATGCCTAAAGACCAAAGTTAATGTTTTGTTTCATTTCCACTGTCTAGGTAGCTCAAGTTCATTAGTTCCAAGAATGGGAGTGGTGGGAAGTGGGAAGTTTTCCTCCAGGAGTAAGAGAGCTTACACATCCCAAGGGGAGTCAAAGTCATGGGATTCTTCAGAGCATTTATCCACTTAAAAAGTGTTGGAAAACATTCATCATGGATGTCTGTGTTTTTCATTTCTTGCAAGCAGAGACACTGATTATCTTTACTTTCAATTATCTTAATAAGAATGTTAATAGAGTCAATAGCCTTGGAAAATAGAGATTGTGTCTCCCTCCAGAGCCAAGGGCAGGTTTGCTTGCAGCCTTGAGACATAAAAATAGAATGTACCTCTAGAAGGAGATGTAGGCATATTTATTGCCCATTTTAAAAGATTTGGATTCACCATAATGTATTTGACTCTTCTGTAATGTAATTCAGCTGCATATCTTTGTGTCATCTGGCTCTCTGTGTCATGCAGTGGGAACTGAGTCTTAGGGAACTGGTGCAAGGAAATCTGACTACTGCTCTTGCCCTAAGTAACATAGTCCTTTGTTTCTGACCCAGAACTCTCATGTCTTCAGCTAACATCCATAACACTGTGGCAAGCTAAAGCATATATATATATTAGTTTAAAAGAAGTAGCCTGTGTTGGAAAGTAGGTGAAAGGATTTAAGATTTACTCTCAACATTGTCCTTAGACTCCTGTAGAGAAGTAATCATAAGTCAGGGAAAGTAATTTTAGAAGTTGAGCAAAACAACATGTAGCCATGAAGCATGATTCCATTTGATGTGCAGGATTAGCTCATCAAGGTCTGGCTCAGTCATGCTTTCCTCCTGCCATTCCATTCATTTTTCTTCTCAACCCTGCACAGTTACTCACTGAATGATTGCCACCATGACCCATTCCTCTTTCTCCCTAAGGCTGAGAGACCGTACTTCCCAATGTTCACTGCCTTCTGATTGATGACTTTGACAGCACTTCACTGAGTGAGGGTTTGTGGCAATTTATGTCATTACACAAATTATATGGGTTGTCATTAACTGATGTAATGTACTATAAAGAACTGGAAACATGAAGAAAATTATATTTGAATTTCCTATCTACATATTCATAATATCTTATCACTTAAGTTTTCAATTCAACTAATTGAAATATACACCCTTAGAACAAATAGTGTTTTTGCTTACCACGTCCATCTTATTCCATCTTCTTTTTAATTATTTAGTTATTTTTCTTATTACAGTACCTCTTTTAAAATAAGGATTTTTGAAACACCTAATGACAATTTTTGAATTAAATCAGCCACTATATCTAAAGTTGGAAGGATTAAATGTTGAAAACCCTATTTAAGAAAAGAGAAAAAGAAAATTTTATCCAGGGTGACTGGAGATTGAATTACCAAAAAAAAAAAAAAAAAATCAAGTCATTAAAGAAGTCAGGCTTTAGAACCTTATCTGAGTGATGGTATGAGTAAATATAAAGTTCAAAGTCAAATTTTCTTCATTTGCATTTCCTCTGATTCTTCCTGGGATTAGCCCTGACTGCTGACTTCCAGGATAGACATGTGAATTTGGATTCTGGTCTACCTGCTTCATGTTTACTGATGACAGCAAGAATTTGGAGAGATAATCCAATTACAATGTCTGAAAGTTGTCCAGGATCACCTTATGTACATGCAGATGTTCTTTCATTGCTAAGTAACCTAATGTTTAGATGGAGGTGAAAAAGGAAGAAGTAATCAGCCAATCAAACAAGTCTCATTGAGTGCCTACTTTACATTACAGTTCTAGAAGTTGAGGATATTTAAGAGAAGAAAACTGGAAATGGAAGAAAAGGAGAGAAAGACCTTTTAGAGAAAATACAAAATATAGTAAGGGAAGAGAAATATGACGGCTCTGCCTGTGATTTCTTCCTCAACAGAGGCAATTTATTTCACACTTCATCCAACTTCACAACATGCTGACCTACTTATGCCTCTTTCACTTACTTTTAAATCTTAATTTCCTATGTCTAAAATCTCAGAACACTAATGCATCTAAAAGGAGTAGGGAGAAAAAATAAAAAGACAAAGAACAGAACTTGGGAGTGATGAGGCTCAACCTTAGCATGATGCTTAAAATACAGAATTTTAATCCTTATCTTGAATCTTCACATATTGCTACAAATGCAAACACAGTTCCAGGACCTAGCAACACCAATATCATATAGAGGGGGAAAAAATAGATACATTTAATTTGGATCCCTATATTTAACTGTCTAGGACCATGATTTTGTTTTATGAACTGTCAGATATTAATTCTGCTAAGATCCCAGAATTATTACTTAGGGACAAATAGTATCCACAACAAACAAAACAATGAAATGCTATGGAGTCCAAATATATATATCTATATACAGGTTCAGAAAATTGTACAGGTAAAAATGAAACCTGAGGAAGGCATTTTGATATTCCCACATAAGACTGATTTTATTGGTGTTTATAGTGTTTTATTTTAATAGAAAATTCCCTAATATTCTGTGTTTCCAGAACTTAGTTGGTTTATACGTCTATGGTTTCTAAGGGAAAACAGAGTTCCGAACAGAATTTGTGGGTTACTTGAACCTCCTTTAAGTAATAGAATATAGATATAGGCATGAAGTTCAACTTTGTTCTTCCTGACAGTAAATCCTATCCTTCCTTACCACCATTCCCCATTTAAAGACGGTGAGAATGAACTGTAGGACAAAAGAAATTGACAGAAATGAACCTGACCATAGATACAGAATAAGAAAACACAGAAGTTAGTTTGAGAGAGTGTGAGAGAGATATCATATCAATCAAAAAGAATTTTTGCTTTGCTACATTTTTTTTTCAGTTGTAGAAATTTTAATCTCTGCACTGTTGATATTCTGGGCAACATATTTATGTATTGTGGGAATTGTCCTATGTGTTGTAAGATGTTTATGAATATTTTTGTCTTTTATCCACTAGTTGTCAGTAAAATTGCTGCCCAAATTGTGAAAATGAAAATTGTCTCCAGATATTGCCAAATATCCTTTGGTAGTCAAAATCATCCCTAGTCTAAACAGTGCTCCAGAGTACCCAAATAAATCTCTTCAAATGCTATTATAGTCATGGTAATTTTGAATAATTGACTGTGTGCTCTCAGTAAAGTTATTTTCCATTTCTGGGCTGCTCCTTTTTCTTCTCTAAAATTAAGTGCTCTAAAATCTTCTGTAGCTCTAAGACCAGAATAGTGTAAGGTTTCTATTCCATAAAGATGCTCTGTACATTTTCTGACTGCAATCAGAAGATTCAGTAAGGATTTTGTTATGAACCACCTAGAACAGATGTAAAACTTGTATTGTGAATTGTTCTCGTTTCTGGTATAACTTTGATTTAATCAAGAAGGAAATAGACAGCAACAATTATATTTATGCCTATTTGGACAGACCATGAACTACAGTAATAATGCTCTCTTAAATGTGGGATCATATAATTCATTCAGAATAAATATCAAGAACTACACAGATTGAAAGACACAAACTCACAGGAGTTGGTGAGCTAGGGAAGAAGTGCACTGGCAAATTTTAATCAAATGCCCTCACCTAATACAAGCCATCTGTAAAAGAAGAGGATATAATTCATTTGTGAAGTGAAATGAAAATGTTAGTCACTAAGTCGTGTCTAATTCTTGTCACCCCTAGACTACAGCCCACAAGGTTCCTCTGTCCATGAAATTCTACAGGCAAGAGTCCTAAAGTGGGCAGACATTTCCTTCTTCAGGGAATCTTCCCAACCCAGGGATCGAACCCCTGTCCCCTGCCTTGCAGACAGATTCTTCATTGTCTGAGTCACCACAGAAGCCCACATTTCATTATAGATTTTCCATTCTCTAAAGCATCAGTTAACTGTTTCTTGTGAATTATAAAAAGGTGTAAACAAGACTATGTTATTCAATTCAGAGATACAGGATCTTCTCAGGCTCCTACCATATCTTGAAAGTCTGACTTAGTTACTATGAATGACATGTAATAAAAACAATAGTTTCCTTTGTTGTGCAGAAGCTTTTAAGTTTAATTAGGTCCCATTTGTTTATTTTTGCTTTTATTTCCAATATTCTGGGAGGTGGGTCATAGAGGATCCTGCTGTGATTTATGATGGAGAGTGTTTTGCTTATGTTCCCCTCTAGGAGTTTTATAGTTTCTGGTCTTACATTTAGATCTTTCATCCATTTTGAGTTTATTTTTGTGTATGGTGTTAGAAAGTGTTTTAGTTTCATTCTTTTACAAGTGGTTGACCAGTTTTCCCAGCACCACTTGTTAAAGAGATTGTCTTTAATCCATTGAATAATTTTGCCTCCTTTGTCGAAGTAAGGTGTCCATAGATGTGTGGATTTATCTCTAGGCTTTCTATCTTGTTTCATTGATCTATATTTCTGTCTTTGTGCCAGTACCATACTTTCTTGATGACTGTGGCTTTGTAGTAGAGCCTGAAGTCAGGCAAGTTGATTCCTTCAGTTTCATTCTTTTTTCTCAAGATTGCTTTGGCTATTCGAGCTTTTTTTGTATTTCCATAAAAAATGTGAAATTATTTGTTCTAGTTCTCTGAAAAATACCGTTGGTAGCTTGATAGGGATTGCATTGAATCTATAGATTGCTTTGCATTCAGTTCAGTTCAGTTCAGTTGCTAGGTCGTGTCCGACTCTTTGTGACCTCATAAATCGCAGCACGCCAGGCCTCCCTGTCCATCACTATCTCCCGAAGTTCACTCAGACTAACGGCCATCGAGTCCGTGATGCCATCCAGACATCTCATCCTGGGTCATCCCCTTCTCCTCCAGCCCCCAATCTCTCCCAGTATCAGAGTCTTTTCCAATGAGTCAACATTTGGCATGAGGTGTCCAAAGTACTGGAGGGTCAGCTTTAGCATCATTCCTTCCAAAGAAATCCCAGGGTTGATCTCCTTCAGAATGGACTAGTTGGATCTCCTTGCAGTCCAAAGGACTCTCAAGAGTCTTCTCCAACACCACAGTTCAAACGCATCAATTCTTCGACACTCAGCCTTCTTCACAATCCAAACCTCACATCCATACATGACGACAGGAAAAACCTTAGCCTTGACTAGACGGACCTTAGTCGGCAAAGTAATGTCTCTGCTTTAGAATATACTATCTAGGTTGGTCATAACTTTTCTTCCAAGGAGTAAGTGTCTTTCAATTTCATGGCTGCAGTCACCATCTGCAGTGATTTTGGAGCCCAAGAAAATAAATTCTGACACTGTTTCCACTGTTTCCCCATCTATTCCCCATGAAGTTATGGGACCAGATGCCATGATCTTCGTTTTCTGAATGTTGAGCTTTAAGCCAACTTTTTCACTCTCCTCTTTCACTTTCATCAAGAGGCTTTTTAGCTCCTCTTCACTTTCTGCCATAAGGGTGGTGTCATCTGCATATCTGAGGTTACTGATACTTCTCCCGGCAATCTTGATTACAGCTTGTGCTTCTTCCAGCTCAGCCTTTCTCATGATGTACTCTGCATAGAAGTTAAATCGGCAGGGTGACAATATACAGCCTTGACGTACTCCTTTTCCTATTTGGAACCAGTCTATTGTTCCATGTCCAGTTCTAACTGTTGCTTCCTGACCTGCATACAGATTTCTCAAGAGGTAGGTTAGGTGGTCTGGTATTCCCATCTCTTTCAGAATTTTCCACAGTGTAATGTGATCCACACAGTCAACGGCTTTGGCATAGTCAATAAAGCAGAAATAGATGTTTTTCTGGAACTCTCTTGCTTTTTCCATGATCCAGCAGATGTTGGCAACTGGATCTCTGGTTCCTCTGCCTTTTTGAAAACCAGCTTGAACATCAGGGAGTTCACGTTTCACATATTGCTGAAGCCTGGCTTGGAGAATTTTGAGCATTACTTTACTAGCATGTGAGATGAGTGCAATTGTGTGGTAGTTTGAGCATTCTTTGGCATTGCCTTTCTTTGGAATTGGAATGAAAACTGACATTTTCCTGTCCTGTGGCCACTGCTGGGTTTTCCAAACGTGCTGGCATATTGAATGCAGCACTTTCACAGCATCATCTTTCAGGATTTGAAACAGCTCAACTGGAATTCCATCACCTCCACTAGCTTTGTTCATAGTGATGCTTTCTAAGGCCCACTTGACTTCACATTCCAGGATGTCTGGCTCTAGATTAGTGATCACATCATCATGATTATCTGGGTCATGAAGATCTTTTTTGTACAGTTCTTCCATGCATTCTTACCACCTCTTCTTAATATCTTCTGCTTCTGTTAGGTCCAGACCATTTCTGTCCTTTATCGAGCCCATCTTTGCATGAAATGTTCCCTTGGTATCTCTAATTTTCTTGAAGAGATCTCTAGTCTTTCCCATTCTGTTCTTTTCCTCTATTTCTTTGCATTGATCGCTGAAGAAGGCTTTCTTATCTCTTCTTGCTATTCTTTGGAACTCTGCATTCAGATGTTTATATCTTTCCTTTTCTCCTTTGCTTTTTGCCTCTCTTCTTTTCACAGCTATTTGTAAGGCCTCCCCAGACAGCCATTTTGCTTTTTTGCATTTCTTTTCCATGGGGATGGTCTTGATTCCTGTCTCCTGTACAATGTCACGAACCTCATTCCATCGTTCATCAGGCACTCTATCTATCAGATCTAGACCCTGAAATCTATTTCTCACTTCCACTGTATAATCATAAGGGATTTGATTTATGTCATACCTAAATGGTCTAGCGGTTTCCCCTACTTTCTTCAATTTGAGTCTGAATTTGGCAATAAGGAGTTCATGATCTGAACCACAGTCAGCTCCTGGTCTTGTTTTTGTTGCCTGTATAGAACTTCTCCATCTTTGGCTGGAAAGAATATAATCAATCTCATTTCGGTGCTGACCATCTGGTGATGTCCATGTGTAGAGTCTTCTCTTGTGTTGTTGGACGAGGGTGTTTGCTATGACCAGTGCATTTTCTTGGCAAAACTCTATTAGTCTTTGCCCTGTTTCATTCCCCATTCCAAGGTCAAATTTGCCTGTTACTCCAGCTGTTTCTTGACTTCCTACTTTTGCATTCCAGTCCCCTATAATGAAAAGGACATCTTTTTTGGGTGTTATTTCTAAAATATCTTGTATGTCTTCATAAAACCGTTCAACTTCAGTTTCTTCAGGAATGGTTTGCCTTGGAGACGAACAGAGATCATTCTGTCGTTTTTGAGATTGCATCCAAGTACTGCATTTTGGACTCGTTTCTTGGCCATGATGGCTACTCCATTTCTTCTGAGGAATTCCTGCCCGCAGTAGTAGATGCAATGGTCATCTGAGTTAAATTCACCCATTCCAGTCCATTTTAGTTCGCTGATTCCTAGAATGTCGATGTTCACCCTTGTCATCTCTTGTTTGACCACTTCCAAATTGCCTTGATTCATGGGCCTGACATTCCAGGTTCCTATGCAATATTGCTCTTTACTGCATCGGATCTTGCTTCTATCACCTGTCACATCCACAACTGGGTATTGTTTTTGCTTTGGCTCCATCCCTTCATTCTTTCTGGAGTTATTTCTCCACTGATCTCCAGTAGCATATTGGTCACCTAATGACCTGGGGAGTTCCTCTTTTGGTATCCTATCATTTTGCCTTTTCATACTGTTCATGGGGTTCTCAAGGCAAGAATACTAAAGTGGCTTGCCATTCCCTTCTCCAGTGGACCACATTCTGTCAGACTTCTCCACCATGACCCGCCCATCTTGTGTTGCCCTGCAGGTATGGCTTGGTTTCATTGAGTTAGACAAGGCTGTGGTCCTAGTGTGATTAGATTGACTCATTTTCTGTAAGTATGGTTTCAGTGTGTCTGCCCTCTGATGCCCTCTTGCAACACTTACCGTCTTACTTGGGTTTCTCTTAGCTTGGCATGGGTTATCTCTTCACGGCTGCTCCAGCAAAGCACAGCCACTGTTCCTTACCTTGGATGAGGGGTATCTCCTTACCGCCATCGTTCATGACCTTCAATGTGGGATAGCTCCTCTAGGCCCTCCTGTGCCTACACAGCCACCACTCCTCTGGTGGCTTATCCCAGCCACCGTCCCTGGCCTCGGGCTCAGGGTGGCTCCTCAAGGTCACCGCCCCTGGCCTCAAGCACTAGGTGGCTTCTCCTGACCGGCCCTGATCTCGGACGCGGGATGTCTCCTCCCGGCCGCCACTGGCCTCGGACGCAAGGTAGCTCCTCCTGGCCACTGCCCTGACCTCGGACCCGGGGTGTCTCCTCCTGGCTGCCACTGACCTCAGACACGGGGTAGCTCCTCTCGGCTGCTGCCCCGACCTCAGACGCGGGGTGTCTCCTCCTGGCTGCCGCCCCTGATCTCGGATGCTGGGTAGCTCCTCTCAGCCATCCCTGCGCCATCGCAGCCCTGCACTCTAGGCTGCTGCCCCTGACCTCAGTTGTGGGGTAGCTCCTCTCGGCCTCGCTTTGCATAGTACACTCATTTTCACTATATTGATTCTTTCAATCCATGAACATGGTATATTTCCCCATCTATTAGTGTCCTCTTTGATTTCTTTCACCAATGTTTTATACTTTTCTATATATAGGTCTTTAGTTTCTTTATGTAGATATATTGCAAAGTATTTTATTCTTTTCAATGCAATGGTGAATGGAATTGTTTCCTTAATTTCTCTTTCTATTTTCTCATTATTAGTGTACAGGAATGCAAGGGATTTCTGTGTGTTGATTTTATATCCTGGAACTTTACTATATTCATTGATTAGTAATTTTCTGGTAGAGTCTTCAGGGTTTTCTGCACAACAAAGGAAACCATAAGCAAGGTGAAAAAACAACCTTCAGAATGGGAGAAAATAATAGCAAATGAAGCAACTGACAAACAACTAATCTCAAAAATATACAAGAAACTCCTGCAGCTCAATTCCAGAAAAATAAACGACCCAATCAAAAAATGGACCAAAGATCAAAATAGACATTTCTCCAAAGAAGACATACAGATGGCTAAAAAACACATGAAAAAATGCTCAACATCACTCATTACCAGAGAAATGCAAATCAAAACCACAATAAGGTACCATTTCACGCCAGTCAGAATGGCTGTGATTCAAAAGTCTACAAGGAATAAATGCTGGAGAGGGTGTGGGGAAAAGGGAACCCTCTTACACTGTTAGTGGGAATGCAAACTAGTATAGCCACTATGGAAAACAGTGTGGATATTCCTTCAGTTCAGTTCAGTCGCTCAGTTATGTCTGACTCTTTGTGACCCCATGAACCACAGCACACCAGGCCTCCCTGTCCATCACTATCTCCCGAAGTTCACTCAGACTAACGGCCATCGAGTCCATGATGTCATCTAGCCATCTCATCCTCTTTTCTCCCCTTCTCCTCCTGCCCCCAATCCCTCCCAGCATCAAAGTCTTTTCCAATGAGTCAGCTCTTTGCAGGAGGTGGCCAAAGTACTGGAGTTTCAGCTTTAGCATCATTCTTTCCAAAGAAATCCCAGGGCGGATCTCCTTCAGAATGGACTGGTTGGATCTCCTTGCAGTCCAAGGGACTCTCAAGAGTCTTCTCCAATACCACAGTTCAAAAGCATCAATTCTTTGGTGCTCAGCCTTCTTCACAGTCCAACTCTCACATCCATACATGACCACAGGAAAAACCTTAGCCTTGGCTAGATGGACCTAGCCTGCAAAGTAATGTCTCTGCTTTTCAATATGCAATCTAGGTTGGTCATAAATTTTCTTCCGAGGAGTAAGTGTCATTTAATTTCATGGCTGAAGTCACCATCTGCAGTGATTTTGGAGCCCCCCAAAACAAAGTCTGACACTGTTTCCTCTGTTTCCCCATCTACTTCCAATGAAGTGATGGGACTGGATGCCATGATCTTCGTTTTCTGAATGTTGAGCCTTAAGCCAACTTTTTCACTCTCCTCTTTCACTTTCATCAAAAGGATTTGAGTTCCTCTTCACTTTCTGCCATAAGGGTGGTGTCATCTGCATATGTGATGTTATTAATATTTCTCCCAGTGATCTTGATTCCAGCTTGTGTTTCTTCGAGTCCAGGATTTTTCATGATGTACTCTGCAGATAAGTTAAATAATCAGGGTGACAATATACAGCCTTGACTTACTCCTTTTCCTATTTGGAACCAGTCTGTTTTTCCATGTCCAGTTCTAACTGTTGCTTCCTGACCTGCATACAGATTTCTCAAGAGGCAAGTCAGGATATTCTTTAAAATACTGGAAATAGAACTTCCTCATCACCCAGCAATCCCACTGCTGGGCATACACACCGAGGAAACCAGAAAGAGACACATGTACCCCAGTGTTCATCGCAGCACTGTTTATAATAGCCAGGACATGGAAACAACCTAGATGTCCATCAGCAGACGAATGGATAAGAAAGCTGTGGTACATATACACAATGGAATATTACTTAGCCATTAAAAAAATACATTTGAATCGGTTCTAATGAGGTGGATGAAACTGGAGCCTATTATACAGAGTGAAGTAAGTCAGAAAGAAAAACATCAATACAGTCTACTAACGCATATATATGGAATCTAGAAAGATGGTAACAATAACCCTGTATGCAAGACAGCAAAAGAGACACAGATGTATAGAACAGTCTTTTGGACTCTGTGGGAGAGGGAGAGGGTGGGATGATTCGGGAGAATAGCGTTGAAACATGTATAATATCATATATGAAATGAATCCACAGTCCAGGTTTGATGCATGATACTGGATGCTTGGGGCTGATGCACTGGGACAACCCAGAGGGATGGTATGGGGAGGGAGGAGGGAGGGGGTTTCAGGATGGGGAACATGTGCATACATGTGGCGGATTCATGTTGATGTATGGCAAAACGAATACCATACTGTAAAGTAATTAACCTCCAATTAAAATAAATAAATTTATATAAAAAAGAAAAATAAAATATAAGCTCTTTTATTAAGAAGCTTAAAATCCAGTTAAAGAAACAGAATTATCTTGAGTGATTCAACAACAAGTGATAATAAGATACTATATATTAAGTACTAAATTATGCTTAAACATCACAGGAGGGCTTCAGAAAGAAGGTTGTATATTCGATGAGACACAAAATTATTCAACCCATCAGAGATGCTTGAATAGAGCCCTAAAGCCTATTTTTGGATAACATCTGAATTTTTTTTAAATTGTATTTGGTCATAAATAAAGATGAAATTATATGTGTATATATATATATACACACACATATATAGTTAACAGGGAGCTGACATATTTTTAATGACTAAGGATATTACAGCTTCTTATTTTTCCTGTAAATGTTTTATTGAGCTCCATTTTGTCAGAGTGTGAAGATATGGCCTGGGGTCCAGAAGGATAAAAAGAGGAAGAACTTACAAATGTATTAATAGAATTCACCAGGAGAAAATGAGTTAAATGAGTTACACAAAATGTTTCTTCATAGATTTCTGTATTTCACATAACAGCACCTATTAGTGACCAGAATTGCTAATTTTAGAAGGCTTATCTTATTTATTTCTTTTAACACACAATATTAGCTTTTGCTAGGAGAAGGCAATGGCACCCCACTCCAGTATTCTTGCCTGGAAAATCCCATTGACAGAGGAGCCTGGTAGGCTGCATTCCATGGGGTCGCTAAGAGTCCAACATGACTGAGCGACTTCACTTTCACGTTTCACTTTCATGCATTGGAGAAGGAAATTACAACCCATTCCAGTGTTGTTGCCTGGAGAATCCCAGGGACGGGGGAAGCCTGGTGGGCTGCCGTCTATGGGGTCGCACAGAGTCAGACACGACTGAAGTGACTTAGCAGTAGCATTAACTTTAGCTAATCATAAAAATACAAAAATTGGCTTCCAATTAATCTTAATAGCTAGTATACCTATTTTGTAGAACTAATATTTTTATTTTTCACCCTTTTCCAAAGAGGTTTTGTTTGATTGAAATCACATAACACCAAACTTTGATATAAAAAACTGTGACCCCTGTAGTATAAAGCAATCATCAATTTAGAAGAATCTTTTGAAACTACTAATGGTGTCTTTGAACCTTTGAATCTATAGAATATCTCAACCAAAGTAGAAGACAGCAGTTAATATATCTCATTAGGTAGTTTTAAAGATGAGTCTTTCTCCCTCCCTCATACAACACCCAAAGCATATTGCCTCTTGCTTATTTAAATGACTTTAATGTTTGTGACAATGAAATATACTAGGTTTAAAAGTAATTTTACTTGAACCAAAGGGATATATGTATATACTAAAGAAATAAGCCCACTTGGAATATAAACTCTTGCACTGCATGTAATTTAGTGATATTATATCTATAGATCCTCCTTCTGTACTTGCTTTGCTCAATTGTTCTGATACTTAACACTTAACTTGGACAAATCACATGATATATCTTAATCTCTGTCACTTCATTTTAAAATGGGAGTGTTAAACTAAATAGTCACTATGATCTCCTCAACTCTAAGAATTTGTATGTATAATTTTAACCTCTATTTTCCTCAATCTTGTATTCATTAATATAAATACTAATTTTACCATTTCAGATGCAGTGTTTGAAATGCTAATTAAATTTTTGGAGCATTCATTGCTTGTAATGATTACAATTATTATTTCTATAAACATTTTACTTTCTCAGCAAAATTTTAAATATTTTAAATATAGATTTAGTATTATGTACTCTTTTATTTCATTCAGTACCATGATTGATGATTGACAGATACCTCAATAGAATCAGCTTTTTTAGAACACTTGATTCCATGATAGGAGTTTTCTAGGTGCAGAGAATGGAAGAGAGCAATAAACATTTATTTAGCATTTACTGGGCCAGACACACAGGTAAGGTAGGCAACATGTACCCATTTTATAGTGAAGGAAACTTAAGGGAGTAAAATTTAGTTGATCCAGAATTTACCCCCTAAATGTCTGATGCTAACAGCTGTATTTTTTTTTTTCTATTATAAATTATTATTTTCAGAAATAACACTTCTTGAGTTCAGTTCAGTTTGGTCGTTCAGTCATGTCCGACCCTCTGCGACCCCATGAACCGCAGCACGCCAGGCCTTGCTGTCCATCACCAACTCCCGGAGTTCACCCAAACCCATGTTCATTGAAGTGGGTGACACCATCCAATCATCTCATCCTCTGTTGTCCCCTTCTCCCCCTACCCTCAATATTTCCCAGCATCAGGGTCTTTTCAAATGAGTCAGCCCTTCGCATCTTTTCAAATGAGTCAGCTCTTTGCATCAGGTGGCCAAAGTATTGGAGTTTCAGCTTCAGCATCAGTCTTTCCAATAAATATTCAGGAATGATTTCTGCTAGGATGGACTGGTTGGATCTCCTTGCAGTCCAAGGGACTCTCAAAAGCCTTCTTCAACACCACAGTTCAAAAGCATCAATTCTTCGGTGTTCAGTTTTCTTGATAGTCCAACTCTCACATCCATACATGACCACAGGAAAAACCATAACCTTGATTAGACGGACCTTTGTTGAAAAGTAATGTCTCTGCTTCTCAATATGTTGTCTAGGTTGGTCATAACTTTCCTTCCAAGGAGTAAGTGTCTTTTAATTTCATGAATGCAATCACCATCTTCAGTGATTTTGGAGCCCAGAGAAATAAAATCTACCACTCTTTCCACTGTTTCCTTATCTATTTGCCATGAAATGATGGAACTGGATGCCATGATCTTCGTTTTCTGAATGTTGAGATTTAAGCCAACTTTTTCACTCTCCTCTTTCACTTTCATCAAGAGGCTTTTTAGCTCCTCTTCACTTTCTTCCATAAGGGTGGAGTCATCTGCATATCTGAGGTTATTGATATTTCTCCTGGCAATCTTGATTCCAGCTTGTGCTTCCTCCAGCCAGTTTCTCATGATGTACTCTGCATATAAGTTAAATAAGCAGGGTGATAATATACAGCCTTGATGTACTCCTTTTCCTATTTGGAACCAGTCTGTTGTTCCATGTCCAGTTCTAACTGTTGTTTCCTGACCTGTATACAGGTTTCTCAAGAGGCAGGTCAGGTGGTCTGGTATTCCCATCTCTTTCAGAATTTTCCATGGTTTATTGTGATCCACACAGTCAAAGGCTTTGGCATAGTCAATAAAGCAGAAGTAGATGTTTTTTTGTAAGTCTCTTTAACTTTACAATTTTGTCTAGGTTGCTTTCTTTTGCCAGTTTGAGTCCTGCTTCACAGCTAATTACAAAATTTACATGCCACTGTCTTCCTCTTCTTTAACATACACATGGATATATTCACAAGTGTGCACTCACACTCACTCACCAGAATACTCATGAGAAACAGATAGAATTCACCTATTAGGAAAAGAAAGAGGAAAGGAGAAAGGAGTCAGTCACTTCACTTGCTCTGGTTCTCAGTCTCTCTTCAGTTTATCTTTTCATTTTTCTGGTAGCAAAAGCAATTTGAATTATTACTAAACAAGAAAACTCAGAAAACAAAACAAAATTAAACAAGTTTATGGTGATAGCTGGCTAGTCCTTTAAAGTGTAGAGTAGAGAGTACACTTAGAACCCTTAAGCTAAAGAGCACAGGGAAAGAAGTAAAGTTAATTTAAACATCTTTCCAATGGAAGAAAGAACTAAGGCCTAGACCTTGCTGTAACAATTGGGAATGGAATTGTGAATCTGAAAGTTTACAACTTGCTATGATGCAGGTTCTCAGATACCAATCAACAAAATCACAAAGGCAACCAACATCATAGGGTGGAGGAAAATACAAATTTATGATAAATATTTCCATCTCTCTCTCCCTCTCTCTCTCTCTCTGTCTTTCTGCTGTTGTGGTCCTTCCACTGGTGAAATCTCCAGGTCTTGACACCACAAGCTCTTTTACACTGTTCTCATGTTTTATTGATGCATCCAATTTCTTTCTCATTTCCACCAGCAAATACGTTTAGCTAGGGATTTTCATATTCCATTGTGAAAATAACACTTTGATTCAATTCTCAGATTCCCTAGTCTGATGCTTAGAGCAATCACAAAATTATTAAGATAGCTAATGCAAATTTTTTTTTCAAATAAACAAGTGGGCGGGCAGAAATACAGAAATTGTTAATTTCCAAAAGCCTTGAATAAAGTTGTACTTGGCTCTTCCTTTTCACATGAACTCTATCTCATCAATGATATTTAAATCATGATCCAAAGTCTATTCTTACCCATTGATCTGCTTTTGATAATGCTGAAATTTAAGTACTATCCATGTATTTAAGAGTTTTCTCCTAGAAGATACAATGGTGTTTTCTGGACCTAGCTTCATTTCATGGACTAATAAGCCATGTAATCCTAAGTAATATTTCTTATGGATGTCAGTTATTTTATCCACAAAATAAGTCATTGAAGTGCTTGCCCCTTCTCTTTTTACCTCAAAAATGCTAAGGATTGCCATCCACTCATTTGTTTGTTAATTCATTCTTGTTTATTATTAATTATTGAGGATGTTTTATTTGCTCTTTGCTTGTTTTGCATAAACTATTTTCCTTGGCCTTGGAAGATGATTTTGAAGAGTAAAGTGTTTATAGCATTGAGAACTTACTGCTTAGTAATGTTGACAAAAGAAAAGGAAAGAGAGTAAATTAAACATGCCACAAAAAAACTTGATTTCAAACTACGTACTCATATCAGTTCAGTTCAGTCGCTCAGTCGTGTCCGACTCTTTGCGACCCCATGAATCGCAGCACGCCAGCCCTCCCTTGTCCATATAGTTTACCTTTAACCTCACAGATGCCCCAAATCCACTCACCCAAGTAAAATTACAGCTTCTCAGCTTGGCCTCCTCATTTCCAATGAACTTTCCATCTATTTTGTATGAGCTACTCACTTCCATGACTACTATCTTGACCTTATCAACACCCGGACCTCTGAAATGTTGAATCCTATTATCTTACATTCTAATGATCACCGTTCTCTTCCCAAATTATTCACTCTAGAGCTCCACACACAGTCAATTGACTTTGCAATTTTTCTACTCCCTGTCATCCCAGTCATGTCTTTATCTCCATTCTTAATCTATATAAGTTTTGTGGTTCAGTAATATAAACACACACTTGTAAATACCTTTCACACTCCTGCCCTATAAATTCTCCTTGAAAAGTTGAATCCTTTTTAAATCTAACTGCTTACTTTATGTGTATACCTGAAAAACTGAATATGGTTATAGAAGATCACACAACTCTGTTGACTGATTTCACTTTGAATTTATCAACATGTCAAAATAATCTTACTATACCTTCCTAGTAAATTTCTTTATTTTAGAAAACTACTATTTTGCACACACTACATTCCTCTCAAATATCCAAAGTCCTCTCTTCAGTCCATCGCTCACAATTCATGACATCATCTCATTTTTTGTAAAGAAAATAGGAAAAAAGAAAAAATGACTTGACTCTTCATCAAGTTGTCCATCATCTTACATACATCTCAGCCCAAATTGCTTTGCCTTCTTCTGCATTATAATGAAGCAAATGTTGATGCTTCTATCTAAAGCTAACCTTTCCAGATGGGCATGAACCCTTATCACCTTCCTAGTACTCAGGCTGAACACTGATTACAATTTTCCCCTCACCCACCTCTCTGACATCTTCAGTTCTTCCCTTAAAACATAATATTTTCCTAAATCATAAAATGTTTAATATAATGTTCTATGGAATCCTCTTTCAATCTCTTTCTTTTTCTATCCTTCACCTAATTTCTTTGCTTCCTCTAAGTGTGGAACTAATAAGGTATTTCTTCTATCCACAGTCTCCATGTTTTCACTTCAGATTCTCTCTCAAATCAGTGCTATTCAAGTTAAATCTCCACTTGTCTATAAATAGCTCTTAGCAATGTGATCTTCCTCCTGACATTTCTGAATGGCAATCTTTTATTCACATCAAGATGACTTTGTATCCGTATTTGACACAACTGATCACTCCCTCTTTCTGGAATACATTTTTCCATAAGTTTGTCCATTCTATTTTTTCTCTTATGTCTCTATGTTTTTCAGCATTTCTTATCAATCTCCATTTCTGCATCATCTTTTGCTCAACATGTTAGTTTTAGAATGTCCTAAGCTGAAGTTTTGGTTTTCTCTTCTAACAATAGTCTCTCCCTAGATGAAGTCATCTAAATTAAAAAATATACATATTCTTAATGAATTAAATAAATGTAAATACTATTTCTACAATGTTGAGTCATCAAAAATATATTTCAAGGTGTTTGAGTTTTACACTCATGTATTCAGTGAATACATGTCACCTCATTTTGGGTCTGTATGGGCATCTCAAAATCAAGATATCCAATGCAGAACTCTAATTTTCTACACCAAACTTTCTTTATTTTCTGTCAGTTTTTATTAACTTAGTATGTGGCACTGCCATTCAGCCTTCTTCTAGGACTGTTTGGATGATTTCTTTAATCCTTCCTTCATTATCACCAATTCTTACCAATCCTATTTGTAGAATACATACAGTATCTGTTCACTTCTTACCATACTGTATTTCTCATCCCAACTACCACCATCTGCTATTGAGACAACTAGAATGGCCTCCTATCTGACTCCTCCTGCTCCTCTTCATCATCTTTTCTGGTTTTACACAAAAGCCAGAGTAAACTTTCAAGAGCATGCAACTGAATACATAAGCCCCTCTCCAACGTACATACACTTATGAACCAATGGCTTAGTATTTCAATTAGAGTAAAACAAAAATGTTCTTCTATATACCATTCAGCATACAAAATCTAACATGATCTGGGAAATACTCTTCTACTTGATTTGATCACCTATTATCCTTGCTTTCTACTGACAAGTTAGGGTTTTTCTTTATTCATAAGATACATATAATATTTGGGGATAATTTCACATGCTTTCTCTTTACCCCCACCTGAAAAGTTCTTCCCCTAACATTTTGCAGGTTTGTTTCCTCCTAATTCTAGTTTTACTTTAAATGCTCTACTTCTGAAAAATGTCCTTTCTGATTGTATATAATCAATGGTAATCTCAAGTTAGCCACTCTACATACTCATTATTTATCACTACTTAAATTTATCTCCTGTAGTTTTGTTTAACCAGTAACTATCTCCTCTCACTAGAATATAAACCCTCTTAGAGCATGGAATTTGTCTTTTCTACTACACTGAGTGTAAGCTTGAGTTCAACACACGCACTGCATAAATAAATATACAGTTTGCTATAAAAAATGTATAAAATCAGGAAATACATAATGTCATCTAACCTGGGAAAGGGGAAAACACAGTATAGCACTACTTTTAAACAAAGGTGACCAGTCAGGGAGATATGAAAGTCTGACATTTTCTGTGAAAAAGAAAGTGTTCAGTGTCATCTGAAGAGAGGGTCCATGCAATGGAGTGAGGTAGATTAGTCCGGAAAATGCAGACTCAGTTTGAGAAAGTCATCATGTGATACATTAAGTTTCCTTCATCTTACCCTCACATACTAAGAAGTAGGCACAGCTTTTTACACTGAATTGTGACATGATAAATTGTAAGCATAACAAAGGTAACAGGGGTAGTTAATCATCATGAGAAAAAATGATGATGGCCTGGGCAGCAGTCTAGAAGGAAGCAGAAAAGGGCCTGAAAGGAAGCAGGATGAAGAGAAGAAGAGGATCAGACCCTACCACAGACTGAGTTGTCAAATGTTCCCATATGAATTTAATGTATTATTATCTCCAGATATTGATTCTTAATTTCTGATCCTGAGTACCTAACAGACTACTAATGGTGAGTTTACACATCTCAGCCTAAAACTCTGAACTTGATTGCACTTAAGTTTGAAATGTACCATCAAGAAATAAAACTGATCCAAAATTATATTTTAATCATTTTAAAAAGTGTGCAAACATACATACATGTAATCTATTCTATATACACACATATATATGATACCTAAGAATATGCATCATATATATATATATATGTATAGTAACAGCTATAAAAGTATTCAACTATATATAATAGTAAGTTTATCTCCCATAAAACATACATATAGACAGGCCAAATAAAAGTAAGAAGAAAATATTCTTTTCCATCAAATAATTTTTTAAAACTTGAATTTTGAGTAAAATGAAGACGTTATTTTCAAATATGTAGGGGAAAAGAAGGTTTAAATATTAAGTGAGATAGTCAGATGGGAGATTGAGAGTCTGAGTTTACAAGATATGAGGAAGGTAGGGATCAGGAGCCATTGATTGTTGAACAATGACAAGAGCTAAAAACCTGGATTACTAAAAAATGTGAAACTCTGCCTTGTGAATAGTTGGATATGACAAATCTCTTGTTTTCTACTTTATGTAGCTGTTCAAATTGCATTTGCAGTCTCAACAGAGTTGTGTTTATTTGCTCACCTAACTACTCACTTAAGACTTGGGAAACCAAAGTCCAGAGTTTACTGAGGAGGCCACCAATGAGAATGTCCAGCTACATTTCAAATAGAATTGCACAGCTATAATAACACTTTAACGAGTCACACAATGTATTAAGAATAATGATGCATCCTCCTCGAAGCTATTCTACAGGCCCAAAGAAGAGAGAGGCTGAAAACATGCTGAAGATGAGAGCATATAATGAATGACACTTGCTGTATAAGTTCAGAGAATGACTTATTTTTCTGGTTATTTAAAATCATCGTTCAGTCCAAACAGGAGAATAAATATATGAAAAATATTTCTAAAGTAAAGACATGCAAAATGTCTGCTTTCAAGCAGTTGGCAAATAATAATTACCCTCTCAGAAAAACCTTCCACCGAGAGCAACTTGGCGTTTAGACAGATTTCTAGCGACCTGCCACTCAGCTAAGAGTTGGTCGCAAAAAAGCGTCAACACCACTGAAGCTTGCCTCACATCTAAAACTTCCACTCTATTAATTCTTTTCTTTGGCAAACATAAAAATGAAAGGCGGAGAGAGGAAAACCTGAGAAGACAATGAGGTATGAGAAACAAAAAGCCCTGTCTCGCTTTATCCAGGGCTTTGCCACAGCTTCTCTCATTTCCTGACTATTGTTATCCAAGAAGCCAGGTGGAGTGCCGTGCAGGCAAATACAAGATTATCTAGACAATAAGTGGTAGTGCATCAGAGTTAATCTGTGTGCAGTAGATCAATTACATGATCCTGAAGATAGAGAACTGACCAAATCAAATTTAGACTTTGAAGCTCTATTTTTAAAATTTCACTTTGTCTTGCTTCCTAAAGGTGTTTATTCTGGTAGAAGAACGTGCACTCTAGTTTGGGCTAAATACCCCTCAGCCTAATAAAGGCAATTTGTAGCTGGGTTTTTTTAGATACAAAAGTGCAATTTGAGATGAACTGAGTTGTTAGGCATTTAAGTATCAGATAGGAGCTTTTTCTCTAGTCTTTGGAGATGTGCATGGACTGGAAATATTTCTCTTATAACTTCTAGAATCCACCTTTCTTTTGGGCACTATCCTAAAAAGAAGAACTATATTAATACCATGCTCTCATTCTCCAATTAACAGATGTGTTTCAATGCATCTCTTATCTTAGAATTCTTATTCTTCTCAAGATTCTTTGCAGTTTCATCAAGGCAGATCACACCACTTGTAATCTGTAGTCATCTGTTTGCATTCCTAGGATCCAAGCCACTTAGAAGAAACCAAGATACTTTGCATTTCTTTACACAGACTCCTCTAAATCTTTGAGAAATAGTAATTAGTTCATTTAAGGAGGTACAGAGAAGCAGAGTAAGTATTGAATATACAAAAGAGGTTGCTACTCTTAAAAGTGGAAGATCTTCAGAAGGGCCGTTTGGGCCTGAAATACCAACACAAGAGTCTCTTACATATGAAGTCACTGAGTCGTTAGGCAACAAACTCCATTCTGGCTTCTGATCTGCCATTACCACTGTGTAATCACTAGTGTGATATTCAAGTGTCTTGAAGAAAAAGATTTATCTATGATTCTTGGTGCTAGTGATAAAGAAACTGCCTGCCAATGCAGGAAACATAAGAGACCCAGGTTTGATTCCTGGGTGTGGAAGATTCCCTGGAGAAAGACATGGCAATCCACTCTAGTATTCTTGCCTGGAAAATCCCATGGACAGAGGAGCCTGAGTTCCATAGAGTTGCAAAGAGTCAGACATGACTGAAGCGACTTGGCACACACATGAGCACATTAGTAACCTACTTAAAACCTCGAAGAAATTTTAGTTATTATAACAGCAGAGAATTTCAAACATAAACTTAGTAACAGAGTTTTCCCTGACAACAATTAACTACATAATTGGTTTTCAGAATATGATTTCTTAAGTAGAATCAGCATTTCTTGGGAAACTGAGAAATCCAAGTTCTTAGTCCCAATGAAGACCCACTGAATTGTAATTCTAGAAATTGAGCCCAGCAAACTGGGCTTTAGCAAACATTCCAGGTGAAACACTCAAGGTATGAGAACCATTTATCTGTGGCATAGGGATTTTTAAGCAACAGGACTTAATTTATGTTTGCTTTCACTTTAAAATGTACATTTATTGTACTATCTGGGGCATACGCTTTCAACAAAATGAGATGTTGTCCCTAAGAAGAGAAAGTTGTTTTGAAGGGGAAAGGAGGATAGGAAAAATCTTAGATTTTGCAACAGATATTGCCCTCTAAGGGCCACAGTGCACAAACAGAAGTAGTATATTTGTGGCATTAAATATTATGAGTGAAACAGACAAATAGAAAAAATATATAACAAAAATTCTCCTCAAGAGGTCAATAAGGAAAAAAATAACTGAGAACTTCTAATCTAAGAAAACCCAATAATTAAAGTTAATTTCATCACTAATCTGTCCTTTATTGTGCCCATTTTTGCCTGAAATATTCCCTTGGTATCTCTAATTTTCTTGAGGAGATCTCTAGTCTTTGCCATTCTATTATTTTCTTCTATTTATTTGCATTGATAAGAAAGGCTTTCTTATCTCTCCTTGCTATTGCTTGGAACTCTACATTCCAGTGGGTATATATTTCCTTTTCTTCTTTAACTTCTCTTCTTTTCTCAGCTATTTGACTGAAATGGTATAGGCCTAACAGAAGTAGAAGATATTAAGAAGTGGCAAGAATGCACAGAAAAACTACACAAAAAAGATCTTGATAATCCAGATAACTACGAAGGATGATCACTCACCTAGAACCAGACATCCTGGAGTACAAAATCAAGTGGGCCTTAGGAAACATCACTGTGGACAAAGATAGTGGAAATGATGGAATTTCAGCTGAGCTACATCAAATACTAAAAGATGCTGTGAAAGTACTACACTCAACATGCCAGCAAATCTGGAAAACTCAGCAGTGGCCACAGGACTGGAAAAGGTCAGTTTTCATTCCAATTCCAAAGAAAGGAAATGCTAAAGAATGTTCAAACTACTGCATAATTGCACTCATCTCATACACTAGTAAAATAATGCTCAAAATTATCTAAGTGGGACATCAACAGTACATGAAACGTGAACTTCCAGACATTCAAGCTAGATTTAGAAAAGGAACCAGAGATCAAATTGCCGATATCTGTTGGATCATAGAAAAAGCAGGAGAGTTATAGAAAAACATCTACTTCTGCATTATTGACTATGCCAATGCCTTTGACTATGTGGATCACAATGAACTGTGGAAAATTCTGAAAGAGATGGGAATACCAGACCACCTGACCTGCCTCCTGAGAAATCTGTATGCAGGTCAGGAAACAACATTTAGAACTGGACATGGAGCAACAGACTGGTTCCAAACTGGGAAAGAACTAGATCAAGGCTGTATATTATCACCCTGCTTATGTAACGTATATGCAATGTACCTCATGGGAAATGACCCACTGGATGAAGCACAAACTAGAATCAAAATTTCCAGGAGAAATATCAATAACCTCAGATATGCAGATGACACCAACATTATGGCAGAAAGCAAAGAGGAACTAAAGAGCCTCTTGAAAGTGAAAGAGGAGAGTGAAAAAGCTGGCTTAAAACTCAACATTCAAAAAATTAAGCTCATGGCATCTGGTCCCATCACTTCATGTCAAATAGATATGGAAACAGTGACAGACTTTATTTTTTTGGCCTCCAAAATCACTGTAGATGGTGACTGCAGCCATAAAATTAAGAGACACTTGTTCTTTGGAAGAATAGCTATGACCAACCTAGACAACATATTAAAAAGAAGAGACAAAGCTTTACCAACAAGTTCCAAATAGTCAAAGCTATGACTTTTCCAGTAGTCATGTACTGATGTGAAAATTGGATCATAAAGAAAGCTGAGCAGTGAAGAATTGATGTTTTTGAACTGTGGTGTTGAAGAAGACTCTTGAGAGTCTCTTGGACTGCAAGGATATTCAACCAGTCAGTCCTAAAGGAAATCAATCCTGAATTGGAAGGACTAATGCTGAAGCTGAAGCTCCAATACTTTGGTGACCTGATGAGAAGAACTGACTTTTTGGAAAAGACTCTGATGGTGGGAAAGATTGAAGGCAGGAGAAGGGGATGACAGAGAATGAGATGGTTGGATGGCATCACGGACTCAATGGACATGAGTTTGAGCATGCTCCAGGAGTTGGTGATGGATAGGGAGGCCTGCATACTGCTGTTCATGGGGTTGCAAAGAGTCGGACATGAGTGAGCAACTTAACTGAACTGAAGTATGTGATAACAACTATTTCACGCTCTGGTGATTAGAAGTGAGCAAAAACTTCTTACCTTCCTTAAGCTCACATCCTATTCTTCTTGTTTATGGAAAGAAACACCATAAAGATGATAAGTAATTGAAATGCATAGATTTTTAAATGGTGAAATATATACATAAATAAAAGAGAAGGCTCAGTGTTGGGTGGTGTGTTGCGGATGAACAAGAAAAACTTACTAGTAAGAAGACTATTAAGGTTATATAGGGTAGGATGGGAGGTATCCATGGAAGAGGCAAGAGTTTTAGATTTAAAATAGTGATGTAGAAATAGTCAGCAAGGACTGTAGAGAACAAAGTGCAGGTGAGGATCTTTGAGGAACAGGAGTAAAAAAGTCTGAGTTCAGATTTTATGCAAATAAAAAAAGAAAATAACATCATATATATATGTATATATATATAATATAATATAATATATATGGGTAAAGCTAGATATATTAGAGGGCATGTGTGCTATGTCACCTCAGTCATGTTCAACTCTTTGTGGCCCTATGGACTGTAGCACACCAAGTTTCCCTATCCATGGAGTTGTCCAGGAAAGAATAGTGGAATGGACTGCCATGCTCTCCTCTAGGGGATCTTCCTGACCTAGAAACAGAACCTGCACTGGCATGTGGGTTCTTTACCACTAGCACCACCTGGGAAGCCCCAGATATATTGGAGAAGAAGACTTCAAAACTTAAATGACAGTCCATGTCTCTGAAATAGGTAAATACTGAAGATGTTTAAAGCATACAAGGAACAAGATTCACGTAGTGCATTAGTCAAATAAATAAGGAAGTAGTAGACAAAACATATTAAAAGATGGTAGGTGGAAAAAGGAGTCAAATGTCTAACAGAGTTTATTAGGCTACAAGCTTCTTAGAGTGTAGGATCTGCGACTATGTTCAAGTTAATATCATCTAGAATTATGGCATAGGTTTTCAGTTTTCAATAAACTTCTTTGAAAAAATTTATCTAGATACAAAGATATAAGGGCTGAAACTAGTATTCTGGCATTGAACAAAGTACATCTATAAGAGACCTTACATAATGCATATATGTGGAATTTAGAAAGATGATAATGATGACCCTATATGCAAGATAGCAAAAGAAACACAGATGTAAAGAACAGACTTTTGGACTATGTGGGAGAAGGTGAGGATGGGGTGACTTGAGAGAATAGCATTGAAACATGTATATTACCATATGTAAAATAGATGACTAGGGCAAATTCGATGCATGAAGCAAGGCACCCAAAGCTGGTGCTCTGGGACAATTCAGAGGGATGGGCTAGGGAGGAAGGTGGCGGTGGAGTTTCAGGATGATGGGACACATGTACACTCATAGCTGATTCATGTTGATGTATGGCAAAACCCACCACAATATTGTAAAATTATTAGCCTCTAATTAAAATTAATTAATTAAATTAATAAAAGATAAAGTAAAATAAAAAAGAGAGACCTCACAAATTAATTATTGCAAAGAATCAGTGAATGAATGTGGGAAATAAAGAAAGAAACGAACATTTCAATGGTTTGAGACAGATGGAACATCATGAACACAGCATGCTTACGTTAACCAAAATTTTGAGAGTGTTACATCTACGATGAAAGTTCCATGGATATGATTGGAAAGGAAATCTAGAAAGATGAGACATTTGGGGGATTACAGATTATAAACATAGTGGTTGAAATCATGAGGTTGAATGGTACTGTCACGCGAGCGTATGTTCCTCAATTCTCTGTCTCGTCACAACAAAGATTTGGAGTGATGGACATTAAAGCCCCCTCGGCGAGTCACAGCTCTCAGGTCTTGGATAGACTGTGTTATAGCTCTCAGGTCTCAAATGGACCGTGTTATAGCTCTTAGACAAATCAGTGTTACAGCTCAGTGTTACAACTCTATTTTATTTAGAAGATAGCAGGAAAATCCATCTTTGAGGCGTGAGGGCACATCGATCTAAAGACACGAGGAGAAGAGTGCCCCAGCGCAGGAGAGAGAGAGAGAGAGAGCTGGCTCTGGCTCCTCTATTTATATGTTTATCTCTCCCTGGGCCTGTCCGATGTAAATTGGGCCAGCCAGGAGTGTTGTTTGTTTTACTTGAGGTCCACACTCCAGTCCTCGGACCTTCTTTTGTTTCATTTTCATGGGCTTTTCCCTTCCTTTTCTGTAGCCACCGCCATTTTGGACTCCTTTTCCCTGTTCTACCTACCTAACAGTACATAACCAGTTGAAAATTACTCTTCTTTCACTTCCAAAAATCATTTCTCCTCCTTGACTTCGATTGCATTTACAAAATAATACATTCCTAACATAAAAATTTAGAATTAAGACTTTATGATTTCTCATAAAAGTGGAAGATACAGGACTCAAATTTTGTGAACTAAACCATATACAGAAAACACAGAGAGAAGAGAAGGAGATTAAGGAAAGGAGGGGGATGTAAATATATCAGAATGCTTTGATACAAGTAGAGCCAAGAAGCAAGTTTACAGAAATGGAAGATGATTGAGAGTATAAACACCAGGGACCAAGGAACGTGAAGAGCAAAATCAGGCCTCAGACATTTAGGTGGCTAAAAAAATCATAATTGATCTTTGTGAAATCATTAACAATCCAATTATGAGTACAAAATCAGACCCCAGGCTGCAATGGAACATACAGTAGGATGTGAGAATCCTCATTAATCATCTTGTTTGCCTTGCCTGCATCTACCACTGTGTGGCTCAAACAGTAAAGAATCTACCTGTAATGTGGGAGACCCAACTTGAATCCCTGGGTCGGGAAGATCACTTGGAGAAGGAAATGGCAATCCACTCCAGTATTCTTACCTAAAGAATTTCATAGATAGAGGACCCTGGCAGGCTACAGTCCATGGAGTCTCAAAGAAACAAATGCAACTGAGTGACTTCAAAAGCCATGATGAAATATATAGATAGATAACAGTGTCAGCTGCAAATTGGCACTTGCCAAGAGCACTGCCAGCAACTGAACAACAAGAGCATTTGCCATCTGCCTTTGTGGAGATTAAACCCTGTGCTGCTGTTGCTATTGACCTTCAACATGCCCTGAAGGAGTTCAGGGTGGAGTGAGGCAAGTCTGTGATCAAGGGAATCTAGTGGGACAGGCCTTTCAGTTTAGTTCAGTTCAGTCACTCAGTCGTGTCTGACTCTTTGTGACCCCATGAATCGCAGCACGCCAGGCCTCCCTGTCCATCACAAACTCCCAGAGATCACTCAGACTCACGACCATCGAGTCTGTGATGCCATCCAGACATCTTTTCCTGGGTCATCCCCTTCTCCTCCTGCCCCCAATCCCTCCCAACAGCAGAGTCTTTTCCAATGAGTCAACTCTTCACATGAGGTGGCCAAAGTACTGGAGTTTCAGCTTTAGCATCATTCTTTCCAAAGAAATCCCAGGGCTGATCTCCTTCAGAATGGACCGGTTGGATCTCCTTGCAGTCCAAGGGATTCTCAAGAGTCTTCTCCAACACCACGGTTCAAAACCATCAATTCTTCGGCACTCAGCCTTGTTCACAGTCCAACTCTCACATCCATACATGACTACTGGAAAAACCATAGCCTTGACTAGATGGACCTTAGTCGGCAAAGTAATGTTTCTGCTTTTGACTATACTATCTAGGTTGGTCATAACTTTCCTTCCAAGGAGTAAGCGTCTTTTAATTTCATGCCTGCAGTCACCATCAACAGTGATTTTGGAGCCCCAAAAAATAAAGTCTGACACTGTTTCCACTGTTTCCCCATCTATTTCCATTGAAGTGATGGGACCGGATGCCATGATCTTCGTTTTCTGAATATTGAACTTTAAGCCAACTTTTTCACTCTCCCCTTTCACTTTCATCAAGAGGCTTTTTAGCTCCTCTTCACTTTCTGCCATAAGGGTGGTGTCATCTGCATATCTGAGGTTACTGATATTTCTTCCGGCAATCTTGATTCCAGCTTGTGTTTCTTCTAGTCCAGCCTTTCTCATGATGTACTCTGCATATAAGTTAAATAGGCAGGGTGATAATATACAGCCTTGACGTACTCCTTTTCCTATTTGGAACCAGTCTGTTGTTCCATGTCCAGTTCTAACTGTTGCTTCCTGACCTGCATACAGATTTCTCAAGAGACAGGTTAGGTGGTCTGGTATTCCCATCTCCTTCAGAATTTTCCACAGTGTATTGTGATCCACACAGTCAAAGGCTTTGGCATAGTCAATAAAGCAGAAAGAGATGTTTTTCTGGAACTCTCTTGCTTTTTCCATGATCCAGCGGAGGTTGGCAATTTGATCTGACAGAGCGTGGTCCACCTAAGAAGGGAATGGCAAGCCACTTCAGTATTCTTGCCTTGAGAACCCCATGAACAGTATGAAAAGGCAAAATGATAGGATACCAAAAGAGGAATTCCCCAGGTCATTAGGTGCCCAATATGATACTGGAGATCACTGGAGAAATAACTCCAGAGAGAATGAAAGGATGGAGCCAAAGCAAAAACAATACCCAGTTGTGGATGTGACTGATGATAGAAGCAAGATCCGATGCTGTAAAGAGCAATATTGCATAGGAACCTGGAATGTCAGGTCCATGAATCAAGGCAAATTGGAAGTGGTCAAACAAGAGATCGCAAGGGTCAACGTCGACATTCTAGGAATCAGTGAACTAAAATGGACTGAATGGGTGAATTTAACTCAGATGGCCATTATATCTACTACTGTGGGCAGGAATCCCTCAGAAGAAATGGAGTAGCCATCATGATCAACAAAAGAGTCCAAAATGCAGTACTTGGATGCAATCTCAAAAACGACAGAATGATCTCTCTTCGTCTCCAAGGCAAACCATTCAATATCACAGTTATCCAAGTCTATGCTCCAACCAGGAATGCTGAAGAAGCTGAAGTTGAACGGTTTTATGAAGACATACAAGACCTTTTAGAACTAACACCCAAAAAAGATGTCCTTTTCATTATAGGAGACTGGAATGAAAAAGTAGGAAGTCAAGAAACACCTGGAGTAACAGGCAAATTTGGCCTTGGAATGCAGATGAAGCAGGGCAAAGACTAATAGAGTTTTGACAAGAAAATGCACTTGTAATAGCAAACACCCTCTTCCAACAACACAAGAGAAGACTCTACACATGGACATTACCAGATGGTCAACACTGAAATCAGATTGATTATATTCTTTGCAGCCAAAGATGGAGAAGCTCTACACAGTCAACAAAAACAAGACCAGGAGCTGACTGTGGCTCAGATCATGAACTCCTTATTACCAAATTCAGACAAATTTAAGAAAGTAGTGAACACCGCTAGACCATTCAGGTATGACCTAAATCAAATCCCTTCTGATTATACAGTGGAAGTGAGAAATAGATTTAAGGGCCTAGATCTGATAGATACAGTGCCTGATGAACTATGGAATGAAGTTCGTGACATTGTACAGGAGACAGGGATCAAGACCATCCGCACGGAAAAGAAATGCAAAAAAGCAAGCTGTCTGGGGAGGCCTTACAAATAGCTGTGAAAAGAAGAGAAGTGAAAAGCAAAGGAGAAAAGGAAAGATATAAGCATCTGAATGCAGCGTTCCAGAGAATAGCAAGAAGAGATAAGAAAGCCTTCTTCAGCGATCAATGCAAAGAAATAGAGGAAAACAACAGAACTGGAAAGACTAGAGATCTCTTCAAGAAAATTAGAGATACCAAGGGAACATTTCATGCAAAGATGGGCTCAATAAAGGACAGAAATGGTCTGGACCTAACAGAAGCAGAAGATATTAAGAAGAGGTGGCAAGAATACACGGAAGAACTGTACAAAAAATATCTTCATGACCCAGATAATCATGATGATGTGATCACTAATCTAGAGCCAGACATCTTTGAAAGTGAAGTCAATTGGGCCTTAGAAAGCGTCACTATGAACAAAGCTAATGGAAGTGATGGAATTCCAGTTGAGCTGTTTCAAATCCTGAAAGATGATGCTGTGAAAGTGCTGCACTCAATATGCCAGCAAATTTGGAAAATCAGCAGTGGCCACAGGACTGGAAAAGGTCAGTTTCCATTCCAATTCCAAAGAAAGGCAATGCCAAACAATGCTCAAACTACTGCACAATTGCACTCATCTCACATGCTAGTAAAGTAATGCTCAGAATGCTCCAAGCCAGGCTTCAGCAATGCATGAACCGTGAACTTCCTGATGTTCAAGCTGGTTTTAGAAAAGCAGAGGAACCAGAGATCAAATTGCCAACATCCACTGGATCATGGAAAAAGCAAAAGAGTTCCAGAAAAACATCTATTTCTGCTTTATTGACAGGTCTTTAGATAGTTAGATATTTTCAGGAGCTGAATTCATGATCCCAATCCTTGCATCTCCTAATATTTAGGAAAGCACTAAATCCTTTCATGATGACATCAGATCCTCATGACTAGCAGAAAATCTTTTACAAAGTAAATGCTTGATTTCATTTAACTCTTCCTTCACTAAAATCTTATATATTGATCTTCCCCCAATAACTCTTGGGAGCAGTCTCTCAGAAATAACTGAAGTCTGCAGTCCTCATTTTGCCCCAAATTAAACTTAACTCACAACTCTTAAGTTATGCATCTCTTTTAGTCAACAACTGTAGCCTCATAAAAATTAAGAAAAGAATAGGATCTCATTTAAAATTCAGGATATCTAGCCACTTAGGAGTCTTTAGAAACAGAGATTGGGGTTATTGAATTCTAAATATTAAAATTTTTCTTCATTTTGTGTCACCACTTACCTATATTTTCTTATATATTCAATACTTAATACCCCCGCAGTGATGAAAAAGTGTTTTTATTTGACTGACACAAGATGGTAAGTGCTTTGAAAGTCATTAACCTGATATAAAAAGATTTTGAATAATCCCTCAAGATATCAAAGCATGGATCATATAAGCAATTGTTAAATATTTTTTAAAACTCTTGCGACATTGAATAACACACAGAACAGTTATGAAAAAATTCTAACACTCTGATACATCTATTAACCCATATTGTCCTTTCTTAGGTCAGAATAAGCCTGCTTAAAATACTGTAATTCTGAAGGTTCATTTTGGATAGCCCTATCTCCCAGTTCTCAGTATTTCCCTTCCAATCTTTGATCCCCTTTCCATATTTTTACCCTTAGGTATCTATGTGCTCCCACCTAATGCTTAAGTAATTCTAGGGGATTTTTGGTTAATAAAGGTTTAAAGTATTAGCTTATAGAGGATATTTGCATTTCAAAAAGGAACTCGGGGAGACTAAACTTTGAGATGCAAAGTGGAGATGTACAAACTTTAATTTCAAACATAGTTAGCAATTGTGGGAAAGAGATTTGGAAATGGCAAAGACATTTGGCAATTCCATATTACACCGTATAGGTCTTCTAAGTTTCCCTAACAGTCATTCATGCAAACTAAGTCGCTTCAGTCATGTCTGACTCTTTGCAACCCCATGGACTGTAACCGGACAGACTCTTCTGTCCGTTGGATCCTCCAGGCAAAAAATATTGGAGTGGGTTGTCATGTCCCTCTTCAGGGAATCTTCCTAACCCAGGGCTTGAACCTGTGTCTCTTACATTTCCTGCATTGGCAGGCGGGTTCTTTACCACCAGTGCCACCTGGGATGCCAGAAACTATTAATGTTTGGGGAACTATATTTTACTCTCACTTGACCTTGAAAATGATTGAGGTTATCTTTCAATGACTAACTCCCAACAGCTTAGCTGAGTTTACATAAAAAGTAATTTCAATCTCTGGAGATAACTAGCAAAAAAAAAAAAAAAAAAAAAATTCTTTCAAATAAAGTAAAAATCCATAGCATTCCCTCATCAGTAAAAGATTTGGACTTGTTTCAGTACGTTAAGCATTGGAATATATTGAACAAAATCAATGATATCTCTTGTTTACCTTCCAAAGAGTTCCTCATTTCTTAGATACCTATGGGATAAATTTCCATCATGAATTTTCTGCTTCATCAGTTAGAACCAATCATGTGCAAGACTGATGCAACATCAGCAGAAAGTTTTACACCTTTAACATAAAACCCTCATGTTGTCTTCACATCTTTTGAAAAATAACAAAATTCCTTCCTTAGAGTTATTTTGGAGGTAATATATCATCATAACTAGCATAATAGGGTATTTGTTTGAAAAACTGTTGCTAATTTGATGTTACTATGGAGATCACTAAGTTTGTCTAGGCCTCAAGTTCTTCGTTTATAAGTATACAATTGTATTCAATATACAAACAAAAGTATACAATTGTATTCAATATACAAACAAATGAAGAGTTGGATAATGATTTCAAAAATTCTCTTCTGTCCACATGGATATGGATATATCACATTTCTGGACTCTAGCAGTTCTAATAATTCTCCCTCTTAAAAAAAGAAACCAAGCAAGCAAGAAACAATTTTTTTTTTCATCCTGGTAATTTCATGCCATTATCCTATTTGTCTATTAATCTTTTGCTCAAGCAGTGATTATAAATCTAGATCCAGAAAAAGGAAATGACTTCTTAATCACCCATGCCAGCTTAGATCTTAAGGATACTGTTCCTAATTTACTCTTTTTTGAAGTGGCCTTCTTTTTCTGACACAGACCTTGATGTCTACAAGAAAGCAAAATGGAATGTGCTTGTACTGGGGTAAATCTTTTATGTCTTACTTGTTCCAATGACCTTTATCTCCTTATTACCACCCCTCTGCCAAGTATCTAGTGCATTGGAGGCTTCTCCTTCTGTGATCCCAAATTCTCACTACCACTCCTGTGTCTTCCACATATAAGGCTTCATCTAGGTCTGCCAGGACATGAATGATTCCTTAAGTGAACTGTCTCTGTATTCCATTCACTCAAGAACCCTTATTGATTATCCTAGGGAAGTGAAACGGAGAAGGCAATGGCATTCCACTCCAGTACTCTTGCCTGGAAAATCTCATGGATGGAGGAGCTTGGCAGGCTGCAGCCCATGGGGTTGCTAAGAGTCAGACACGACTGAGTGACTTCACTTTCACTTTTCACTTTCATGCATTGGAGAAGGAAATGGCAACCCACTCCAGTATTCTTTCCTGGAGAATCCCAGGGACGGGGGATCCTGGTGGGCTGCCGTCTATGGGGTCGCACAGAATCGGACACGACTGAAGTAACTTAGCAGCAGCAGCAGGGAAGTGAAAACAAATTTCTAATAATATATAAATGGAATTTATAAGATGGAATAAATTGAAATGTCTTATTTTCTCTCCCTCAAATGCTAAAATGGCAGCTGTATATCATCTTAGCTCAAATGATTCAGCTGTTAAAAGACCTAACAGAGTGGCTGATATATTATTTTGAGTCAAGTGTTGGTTTGTCTTGTGGTAGCATATATGATATATGGCCCTCCAATTCCAAGTTTATCTCTTAAACCTCTGTACACTATCTGTACCCTCCAGTCAAACTAGACTCATTCCTGCTCCCAAGAATAGCTATTGGTTCTCCCACATATTTAGATTTTAAACACAGTTTAAATTTAATTTTTTTGAATCCTCACTTTCACAGAATTTTATTTATATCTACTTCATAGGATTATGATAATTCAATGTAAAGCAGTTAGCACAGTGAAGTGATAACGATTGTTTCATTGCTTGCTATATTTTCTCTTTTCATTCTTTTAGCACTGAGAGAAATATTTTACATAAGTATAAGTAAAATTAATAATGAATTGAATTAACCTAAATTAACACTTGTTAATTGGTTAACTTAAAAATATTGAAAAATAACACCCAAGAAGGGGATGGAGAAAGTAACACTAAAAGTCTAAATAAGCACAAACTTAGTCAAGATAAATGAAGGGATTCAGCACATCTCTGGCAGATTTCATGGAAAAAGCACCCAAAGAGATGATCATCTTTCCTACCTGGATCAATTTTCTTTTCCAAACCTTTAATAATTTTAAAAAAGTGTTGTAGACAGAGCTGCTTTATTTTTGCAATAATTTTTGCTTTTAATTTTTACAGAACTCAATCAACGTTTCAGCTTTTCTCTTAAAACCCTTTCCTTTTCCCATTAGTCTGTTAATAATCATTGCAGTCCTGACCAAAAAAAAAAAAATCATTTTGTCAGGTTATTATGCATTCCTCAGCATTATGAAAAATGAAAAGTGGAAAAATCACATATTTTTCAGCTGACTTAACACTGCATAAAGTGCTAAAATTATTAATTGAACATCTTGATTATAAATTAGGTGGAAATAATGTTGAAGAAGCAGCCCTTAGTCATATAGGATTATTATTAGGGCTACACACAATGATTGGAATTTCATTCTGGTAGTAGTAAATATAGTTAATGCCAATGAATATGAGCTCATAGATTTTGGCTGAATATCAACCAAATCAAGCAAGCAATTGCCTCTGCAATTTTGAGGTTTACATCCTAAAGCCACGTGACTACTGCATCTTTGCCCCTTTAGCTATTTGAGGACTATATCAAGAGTTTAGAGCCAAGCTAATAGTTATCTCTCTTCTGGAAACATTTAACCCAAAATCACAACATTTTTAAAACCACAGTAAAATTCACTACACTAATTTCAAAGAGGCAATAATCTAAAATGAAAGTTGGTAGATATTTACCTTTAAATAGTACCATGAAAAATGTGTTCATCTTGGGCAAATTAAAGTATCATCCACATATTAACAAACGGTTAGCTTGTTAAAAATAATAAACCTACTGCAAACCTCAGAGACAAATTTACTAGCATATCAACATTTAATGCCTAATTAAGGCTACTTTCATCTATTCTTTGAAGTAGGACTGGAAAGATCTCTGTCTAGCATATTTCTTATATTATTTGAAGTAGATTTAGTTGAGGAAAACAAATCTCAAAATGTCAATGGCTTAAGACAATAAAACCTTTCAGTTTTACTTATGTAACATTTCTGTGTGCATGCCCAGATTATCAAGAAAGCCCACTTCCATGTAATCGTGTAGAAACTCTGGAATAATTTTATGTGTCAGATTGGCTATGATGTAGTGTTCAGTTATTCAGTCCAACACTAATTCGTGTGCTGATATGAAGGCATTTTGTAAATGTCGATAATAAATACAATCAGTTAATTTTAAGTAAAGGAGATTATCTTCTGTAATTTATTGAGTTTCATCTAATCAGTGGAAAGGCCTTAAGGACAACCTGAGTATCCCCAGAAGGAGAAAATATTCTGCTTCAAGACTGTAGCATCTGTTCCCAAATTTCTAGCCTGCCCTACTAATTCTGCACTTGTCAGTTCCCACAATGGCTCAGGCTAAATTCTTGAAATAAATCACTTTATATATGTTTATATTTTATGTGAATGACATACATATATATATACATATATATATACATATTTTTTTCTTCTGTTTCTTTGGAGAACTTTAATATAGACTCTCCAATTCCTTCCACCTGGTAGCTCTGCCATTTTCATCTTCCTCTTCTCACTGGAAGAGAAGAAAAAACAGAAAGAATGTGCAAAAATCTGGAAGTGACAAATATTATGTTTGTACTCTTTTGTCAAATACTTAGTCACCTGGTTATGCCTAAATGCTTGGGAAGCAGAGAAACATCACTTATATAGAAAGTAGGTTTTGATAAACAGCTAGTAGCTTCTGCTAAAATTTTTAGCAATGTGATCTGTAGGACAATATTTGTAAAATTGTATTTATATTAAGTCACTTTTATTTTATATTTCTTATTTTATCTTTCAATGAGGCATTTGAAGTGAGCCTCACATTTGAATGTGGAGAAAAGGATGGAAGGTCATTGTAGGATGCAGAAAAAGAGGAAGTCTGAAGAAAGAGATAAAGGTAGGGGGAAAGGGAAAGAGGGATCTGTTCCATGTGAAGAAGTGATACATCTAGAAACTGGATCTTCTTTGTTCATTTCCTCTCTGATAGTGAATTGTTACCTTGGTGTGAAATCTTTACAGATATCATGCTTGAATAACACCACCAAAAAGTTGGATATGCTGATTTGGATCCTAGAGTGAATGGAGCAATGGTGATAAGTGAAGATAGAATGCATAGTCAAGAATTTGAATTCACTCTACAGACAACAAGGAATTAAGTAAAGCTTTTTCACAGAGATTTATGTGATCAATGTCAAAGTCAGGCATTAGACTTGCTTTATTGTAAATGGGTAAGTTAGGGGAGAGGCATGAAATAGACTATTTAAAAGAAGATTTCAAAAATGGTATAGGACAGAGGTAAATGCCTGCACTATGGCAGGTGCGGTGGTAATTAAAAGAAAAGTAAAATGAATAATACCATCATAGGATTATGGACAGAACTTTATGCCTCATTGCATATGGGCATTACGTTGGAGAAGATGTGTTAAAATATTTCTCAGATTTCGAATTCTCGTGATGAAGGGCTGGCATACACTAGTTTAAATTAGGGATAATTTACCTGTTCTCCTGAATGCATAAACTTCCCTGAAAAGATGACTAAGATATTAAGTCCTGCTCATAGCACACAGAGGGCTGCGTGAGCCCAGAAGAGGGCATGAAACTTTCAGGAATGCCCACTTTACTTTACAATCTTTGTACCTCTTATTTTACTATCCCCTGCTTCATCACTCCAGAAAGACATTTAATGTTCATTAAGGAGATATAAATAAGTTGCTCTCTTACCAACCCAGCAACTGGGTCAATTCACACTGAGTCATTAAATGTCTTAAGAACTGGTAATCAGTCACATTTTAATGACAACTTTAAAATGGTATTTTAGAACCAAAAGATTTATATCCTATTAAAAGATGATTATAATATACTAATATAAGAGGGCTCACCTATTGAGAGCTGTGTTTTATGGAGGAAGGAAAGGAGGATAACTACCTTGTACTATTGAAAACAGCTGACCATTTTGGATATTCCATTTAGCTATCTTTTAATTTGTATTTTGGCAGACACATGGGTAGCCAATATATGGTAACTGTATTCATATTTGAATGGGAAATTTTAAGTAGTAAATGTGAACCCAAGGAGCTGAATCAAAAAAAAAGCCAAAAAAAAAAAAAAATCAAAACATACAAAACAAGCAATATGCCAGCGGTTAAAAGTTAAATTAAACCCATATATAAATGATGGCAAAATAGTTACATAACCAGTTGATGGGAAAATTGTATCACAGTGGCACTTCCCATGTGATCCTTTCTCCTCCCTGAGGGACTACAATGGAGAAAGAGAGATACCTTCATTGCTAGCTGCCCCCCTTCTCCTTATCTCTATTCAGTCTTGCTGATAGAAAGCTCATTTTCAGGGATGGATGTTTCTGTATATATTTTGGTGGTAAGCATTCACTAGAATCTCACAATATTTACATAGATTATTTTTGTAATAAATAAGTCTCCTTCTGCCTGAACTGTTCTTGCCACTGTCATATCTATATTTGTCATTTTATTTTCTTCTATCAAATCTTTACAATAGCACATCAGTGTAATATATTACATTGGTGAAGAGAAAATACCCTTTTCACTGAGGAATAAAGCTTCAAGTATGTTTTAGAATTACAACTAATATACTCAGCTAAAATTGGCAATGCAAAAACTTATAAAATTTACAAAAATTAGTATTCTTGCTCTTTCTTGTATCGCATATTTATTTTCCTCCAGATTAGAAAGTAATGTCAAATACAGAGAGTCTTTAAAATTTATAAAAACAAAAGACAATGCAATGTAAAATGGCAAAAGATTTGAATAAGCAGTTAGCAAGAGAGGTAAACATAAGGATTTAACTTTACTAGAAAAAAAAGAAAAAGAAAAAACATAACGTGATACCAGGAAAAATTTGCCAGAATGCCAAGAATATAAAATAAGTACACAAAACATAAGCAAAGATATAAATCAAATTGCATTCTCATACATGAATGGTAGAAGTTTAAGTTGATATAACTTATTCAGAAAACTCTTTGGCAATATATAGTAAACCTGAACTTATGCATATCTTACAGTCCACAAATCTCACTTCTGAGTGTGTGTGTGTATATATATATATATATATGAAATCTATACATTTTTTCACCAAATGATATAAAAAAAATGTTTGCTACAATACTATTTGTAATAAGAAAAAAAAAGACAACAATTCACAATTATCCACAAATGGTAGAATGCATAAATTTGCAATAATTACACAACAGAACATTGTACACATAGAAATGCTACACAGCTACATGTAACATTGTAGATTATTTCCACAATCAAAGTGTTGAGCAGACACAAAAAGCATATAACATTGCTTTTGGATTATATAACTTTCCAAAACAAGTAAAACAATGTAGATATTAGAAGTACAAATAGTGTTCATCCTTGAAAGGAGAATGGTGATTATCAGGGGACAAGAGGAGTCACCTAGGAAGATATTGATAATGTGGTTTTCTTTTTTTCTTTTTTTTACTTAAGTGCTGATTATATGACATCTTCAAATTCAGAAAAAATTCATCAAGCTCTGATATAATTTGTGTACTTTTGTTCATGCATATTTTAATTAAAAGCATACATTAATTTATCACATGCATGTGCATGTGTGTATTTTTCCAGATATTCCAAAGTATGCATTATTGGACACTGAACATCATTTGTCTCCATTATTTACCTGTTTTCCTTTGGGACATAATTAAAGTGTAAACTGAACTATGGTTAGATCAATGAGTATGGTCTATGCAGATACTTTCAATGCTGACCTCAGAGTTACTAGTACCATCTATATTTGCATAATTATTTTTCAAGGGTTAGAATATGAAACATCAGTTTCTTCAAGATAAGTGTTCCAATATAGTATACTAAGGTATATATATGAAATTTAGAAAGACGGTAACGATAAACCTGTATGAGAGACACCAAAAATGACACAGATGTATGGAACAGTCTTATGGACTCTGTGGGATGATTTGAGAGAATGGCATTGTACATGTATAATATCATATGTGAAACGAATCACCCATCCAGGTTCGATGCATGATACAGGATGCTCGGGGCTGGTGAACTGGGATGACCCAGAGGGATGGTATGGGGAGGGAGGTGGGAGGGGGCTTCAGGATGGGGAACACGTGTACACCTGTGGCAGATTCATGTTCATGTATGGCAAAACCAATACAATATTGTAAAGTAATCAGCCCCCAATTAAAATAAATAATTTATATTTTTAAAAAAGATACCTGTTCCATTTCCGCCTTATCAGTTCTGCCTGTCCATTCACCATCATTTACATCTCTTTGATTGTTGCCAGAGAGGTTTAGCAGTATAATTCATGTGTAAAATAAGCTGTTATGTATTGTAATAAGAAATTTTAGCATAAATTGATGCAATTTAAATAATGTAAATCACAGACAAATTCAATAATTGTGAAAAAAACATAGTTTCAAAAATAAACACAAGTATTTGTATACTTCCTCATGGAAATACACAATATCACCTAAACAAGAAAATTTTTCAAAAAAAATCAAATCTAAATATGATTAAAACTTGATCAATTTTTAGAAAATGAAGGAAACAGAAAATATGAAACGTTATGAAAAAGGTATGAAAAGTATGATTACCAAAACTGAGACTGTGGGAAACTCTATAGGCCAAAGATTCAGTTTTGTAATGTTCAAGAAAAAAATAGTGAAGATACAATTTATAAATTGGAAGAGAACTAAAGACATATCATAGTGAATAGACCTTGAATTTGTACTAAACAAATATACCTTTAGGCATTTATTGAGATAATTGACATATATGATCATAAGAAGCACTTATTAATCCTTTAGGTAGCCTAGATGTATGACAATTTGTTTTTTTAAGATTTGTCATCTTTTCAATATCCCCTGTTAAAATATCTACAGAAGAAAAGATATAATACTTGAGTTTTGCTTTAAAATAGTATAGAATGAGGGAAAAGACAGAGCAGTATAGATATGAAAGGACTGGATAAGAGTTGATGAAAGTTGAACATAGATGAAATTTTATGGTTATTAATTATAATATTCTCTGAAATTTTGATTAGGTTTGAAACTTTCCATGATAAATTAAGTTAAAGATAAGGCAGGGAGGTGGATTCTTGAGTGCAATTGAACTTATTGCATCGTCTAGAAAGATAATCATAGCAGCAAAACTATGAAGACAAATATTAGCCTATAGAACAAATGCATAGATGTGGATCTCAGATGCAGAAACATCCCATTAAAAAAAGGTTGTTCACAACAACTAAGAGGTGAGAAAAGGGCAGGCGAACATCCACTTGATTACAAAATCCAAGAACTAAACAACACCTCCCTCACTTTATACCTTTGTGAATTAGTCACAGTATCAAGTTATTGGAGAGGCACTTTAATTTGATACCTTTTGTGCTTTGGGGATACTTTTTACTGGGTTAAAATTGCTGCTGTTAGAAAATCAGTGTCAACCATGAAGTTTTGTTGACCCTCTGGGCAAAGGTGAGATAAGGGGGTCAGGCTTAGAAATGAAGACAAGAGGGGAAATGTGCGAGGAGAAGGGCAATATGTCAGAGAAAACTTTCTTTCTTTAATGAGCTGGATTTTCTTCCTTGTGCCCAGGAAGGCCTGTTATGCTTTGTCTCAGAAGTGTAGAGAACTGCCTCTTGCTGCCCTCTACTAGTGTCCTGATCATCAGTGTCAACAGAGTAGCCCTGTAGCTGCAAGAGAAAGATTGAGAGCAGTTCCAGATCTGCCCAATTACAGTTTATGGAGCCTGGCCCCTGAGAAAGCAAAAGGTCAGCACTTTCTCTGAACATCATCCACAAAGGTTCACTCTGCCTTCTCCGAAATATCCCTTGCAAAATTGTTTTGTGGAAAAGCAAAAGATTTCTATTCGGCTTTCAGATCTGTCAATTTTATCCTGAGTCTCTCTCATTTTGAAAATGATCTTGGGGATTTTGTTAAACTTTATCAGTCTTTAATTTATACTCTTTATTTACCTCTGGATAAACTTCTTCATAGCTATTCTTTTTGAGATTGAATGAGAACAGAGGGAAGTAGAGGGATAAACTCTAGGATGATTTTCATACTTAAGTCATACAAGATGTGTTTTGGTTTTGTTCTTTCTTTATCACTTGTTTATTCTTTTTGTTTGTACAGTTTTTATCACTTCCTTATTTATTAGATGTATATTAGATTTACAGAGAGAAGAGGTGATTTTCTTAACAGGGCAGTACAATAGATGACACAAACCATCTTACTTTGTCACTGCAGAGATAAACCTCCCATATTCATGCTGGATGTTCCCATGATTTATTCTTTGCAATTCCATCCTAAATGCACAGAATATGATTTATTCTTTGCAATTCCATCCTAAATGCACAGAATTATGTACCTTACATGCAAGCCTAATCACAACAATCCTTTGCTCAAGCAAATCTCTGGCTCCTCACTTTCTAGACAAAAATTGATATTCAGTAGTCGGGAGAAGGCAATGGCACCCTACTCCAGTACTCTTGCCTGGAAAATTCCATGGATGGAGGAGTATGGAAGGCTGCAGTCCATGGGGTTGCTGAGGGTCGGACACGACTGAGAGACTTCACTTTCACTTTTCACTTTCATGCATTGGAGAAGGAAATGACAACCCACTCCAGTATTCTTGCCTGCAGAATCCAAGGGATGGGGGAGCCTGGTGGGCTGGTGTATGTGGTCACACAGAGTTGGACATGACTGAAGCAACTTAGCAACAGTAGCAGCAGCAGCAGTGGCTGTTTGTAACTTTATTTTTATATACATTTTCATAATTCATGCTGCAATTGGTATAAAATATTTCACTAATTTGAAATACAAGAAAACATTATATCACAATTATTTTCTCACGTTTTGTCTAGTAGGGAGCTTCCTATGTTTCTCTTGAAATCTCTCTTTCAAAATAACCAAGTCCCTCAAGGATTAGTCAGTCCAAAGGAGTGATTCCAAAGGTCAAGCTTGAAAGGGGAGACAGTGGAATGTACAAACAACAGTCTTGCAGCATGAATTTGGTTGTGTCACTTGGTATTCCTGTTAAGTATGGGTCATGCACAGAGCGCTGTGTCCCTTAAGTTCTGGTTTCTTTTAGTCCATAATTGAGATAGAGCTTTCCATTCATATTCTGCAAAGCTCAACTTTTGGGTCTATATTCTTGCAGAATATTTTTATGGATTCTGAGCACTGCTATAATGACCAGGTTAACAGCTTGGACTCTGTTCCCTCCCTGTGGATTCTTCTTTAAGATCTTCTCCTGGGAATGAACATGAGACAAGATCACCCAAAGAACACTGAAAAGTTTCTTGAATTTTCATCCCCAAATAGACGAGGGTGATAAAGTTTCATTTTTTATCACCAATGTCCCAGTTCTATGGAAAAAAAGTAGTTTCAACACATCCATTGAGCTCTAAATACCAAGATCAGGAATCTTTTATAGGGACACACATAGACAGAATCCATTTATATCCTTTCTTCATGTAAGGGGGTGCCAACTGACACTGGGTTTGTTATATACTTATTGGAATCTAGGTAAGTATGTGTTTTTGCTTTTTATTCTATCAAGGAGCATCTGTTCCAAGATTAGTAGATAAAAGAATTCCAATTAGTAAATTAAAAGTAATGTTTAACATATGTTTGATCCAGTAGTTGTTTTAAATAGCTCTACAATTATTGATTGTTAAATGCCTTTTCAGTAAATAATTCGTGTTTGTATGCAGGAACAGTGGTATTCTTACCCTTGTACAACAAGAACAATGCTCAGGCACATAATACAAGCTGAATATATGTTTGCTGATAAATTAATGAGCAATGTATAGATGTCAAAGTGTTCTATGACATCAACTATGCATCAAAATATGACAAAGAGGTAGTAGGTAGAAGAAATAGAATGCACAAAATATTGAAAGCCTCTGTAGCATACTGTTGAATGAGATGGGAAAGAGAGGAAATGTAGAGAGGTAAGAGGATAATGAAGATACTTATAAACATTTTCATGAAGCTGGACTTTATTCTAAGGTCAGTGGAAAAATAGAACAAAAAGCAGAGAAGTTTATTTTATAAACATCACTATGGCTTCAACATGGAGGATGAATTGGAAATAACAAACTTTGATCTGCTTTAATAATTTAGGCAAGCAATCATAGAAACTTGTGAAGGACAGAGGGGCCTAGCGTGCTGCAGTTCATGAGGATGAAAAGAGTCAGATACTATTCAGTCACTGAACAGCAACAACAAAAAAACCAAAATCATACAACCCTAACTCAGAAGTTAAAGTGTCTGCCTGCAATGCAAGAGACCAGGGTTTGATCCCTGGGTTGGGAAGATCCCCTGGAGAAGGAAATGGCAACCTACTCCAGTATTCTTGCCTGGAGAATCTCACGTATGGAGGAGCCTGGTGGGCTACAGTCCATGGGGTCGCAAAGAGTCGGACATGACTGAGTGACTTCACTTCACTTCACAGACTAGGGAAAAGACTAAGTATATATCTAGAGAATGTAACTAACACAATTCTACAATTGATTATAGGCAGGGAAGAAGGGAAAGATGAGACAAAGTAAAAGTTGAAATTTTTCACTGAACAACAGGAAAGAAGATGGTACCATTTAGTGGTGACAAGAGAAAGAATGTTGGAGGAGTGTTGCAGTGGAGGGAGAAGACTGAATTGAGTTTCAGGCATTAATGCTGGGTGCACAAACAGTTGGCTCTATGTCTCTCAAGCTAAGGACAAGATCTAATGGACATGAAAATTTGGTGACTTTTAATATATGGCACAGGAATGGAAAAAATATTGCATACTGAATTTCTATCCTGAAATAGTGTGGCATTTTTCTATAGTACTGATTTGAAAGGACTTTGGGGTGAAATTCTTTCATAGCGGTAAAAATGTGTTTCCTGATTAGTGAGGACTGGTATACATACAGACAGGAGTGGGAACTGGAAAATATTTGCAGCATTCATTTTTCCTAATTGGATAGTATTTGATGCAGTGGGATATATGGAATTATGTATATATAAAATGAAAGTGAAAAAGAATTAAGGCAGAATTCCAAAGTCCCCTAATATTTTAGAAGCTTAAAAATACTGGTTTCTGATGGGCTAGAAATGGATTAGGAAGGAGTCGTTTGCTATCAATTCATCTATCATTGCTATAAGCAGAGTAGAATTACAGGAGGCAAATACCAAACTGCTATGAAAATGTTTTGGTCTTTCTTATCTTCAGTGCTCCCTTTTCATGCCAACAAAATTACAACATATTAACCCTTGGAAGTCTTAAACAACCCCTAACTAAAGCTGCATCAATTCTGTATAACCTTCTACTCCGATTGTCATCAATGTCCTGCTGCAGTGGTTCTGTAACCAGGTGTCCTTTCAGATGTCATTTCCCATGCCTGAGTCTCAGCCTTTCTCTTCTGCCTAAGAGCTGACTTGTTATCCTCCTTGATATTCTATTTCTCCCTCCCAGGCCCTTGTTTTCTTTGCTGGAACTGTCTTGCCAGCATTGTGAGTAAGCCACATTGACTACCACATTTTCCTGTTATAAGACCATTGGCTTACCTGCCTTCTCGGTGATAGTGGTCGTTTGGTGGTGGTTTAGTCGCTAAGTGGTGTCTGACTATTTTGTGATCCCCTGGACTGTAGCCCACCAGGTTCTTCTGTCTATGGCATTCCCCAGGCAAGAATACTGGGAAATGAGTTGCCATTTTCTTCTCCAGTGGATCTTCCCAGCCTTGGGATGGAACCCATGTCTCCTGCATTGCAGGGAGATTCTTTTACTGATGAGCCACCAGAGAAGTCCTTCTTGGACCTTTTCAATAATAAACTAATTTAGAGCATATTTATTATCCCTGTATTGCAGGCTCTCTGTCACTTTTTTCAGTTCTCTGGGTATACCAGTCCTCTACAGTAAATGAGTGAGAGAGAGAAAGGTAATCCAGTCATCATAATATTTCTATAAAGTGTGATATGAGAAAACAGAGCAAGAGTAATGCTACTTGTTTTCTGAGAACAATGAATGTTTCCCAGAGCAGGATTCACTTGGGTTGAATTTTATACTTTGGGATTATTTCTACCTTATTCTCTGATTCTATTGATAAAATAATTAGAATACAATTTGGCTATATTCCACTGGAAACTCAACAGTACTTTAAACAAAGAAATGTTACGTTTCTCACAAATGAAAAGAATTTGAAACAGTGAGTCTACAATTGATATGGTGGCTCCATAGTCAGTAATGTCCAGAAATCCTTTTCTGTTATTCTCAGTGCTTGACTTTCATAATTAAAGTTCACTTTGGAGTGCAGTATGGCTACTAAAGAACTTACTGTCATGCTTGTAGTTGAAGCAACAGAAAATGAAAAGGATAAATGAGAATAATGGGTACAATATAGAATATAGGAGAGGGGTCAGTGGATGGGGAGAGGAGAACATAGAAGATTCAAGAAAGAAGACAAAAAGAAGGAAGTGAGTGAAGGAGTGAGGTAGTAGCCACATCAGTAATGACATGATTTTAGAAGGAGCTATATATATATGAAGCAAAATATTCCCTTTGGACTAAAAAAAAAAATACACAATGTACTATATAAAACTGAAGTATGAGTTTTTCATTGATTGGAAGGGCAATGATTATATCAGCAATGGTATTTTCAAAAGCTGTGTTCTTCTAAATTTATTTCCCCCAATTGGAAACAGCCCAGGAAATCTTCTTTCACTTAAAAGGAATTGGACTGTATTTTGTTTCTGGATTGAAGAAACTGTTTGAAAACTTGGACTGTGTATTTATGGGTTGCTTTGCCAACCTGTAGTGGCAATATCTTTTGAGACACTCAGCGGGGTTGACTTTGTCAAGTGTAACAAAGAATATTTCAAACATTCGGGCCTGGCAAAGTCTGCAGTATGGTTTGCCAGGTGCTGTTCTATCAATTTTTACCACCCATTTTTTTAGGAGACATTTAATCCATACTTATTTCTTACTGCTTTACTTTTTAACTCATCAAAATGTTATATTTCAAAAGCTCTTTGATATGTATGATACTTTTGGGCTTTTTCCTGCTTTTCAAAACAGAAAGTTATGTTAGCCAAGGGGAGAGGGGAGGAGAAAACCCTTGAATTTTGAAAAAGGTGTAGATTCTGGTTGCAAAAGCCTTGAAGTTTGAATCAGTGTTGAGCATGATTGGAACTATTATCATGGAAATAATGAAACTGATAGTGAGTGGATTTTTTCATATAATCATGGATGCAATGTCTGAAGATATCATGGATTATCTAACTCCATCCTCCACTGAAGGGTTGAATTCCTCCAGCATGTCATTTCATAGTGTGAATACCTCTGATAACAAGAAATTCTGCCTGCCAAGATCAGCATATCTTTTTTTCTCAAAAAAATCAAGAGGGATAAACTTGAATTCTTTACCACTGTAACATTTTTTTCATCTCTCTAACTGATGAAATCATCCTCCTCTCACTTTGTGTTCCCAGAATTCCTCTCTCTCATAACCTACTCCAATAATCCTCTCTCTTTACTATAACTTCTACCCTTTTGTTTTAATAAACTTTCCTGCACCCTTTGTAGCTTCAGTTGTGTCTGACTTTGTGACCCGTAGCCTTCCAGTCCTTGCCAGGCCCCGGGAAATTCCATGTTTTACTACTGCTACATGGTGCTGCTGCTCCTAAGTCGCTTCAGTCGTGTCCGACTCTGTGCGACCCCATAGACGGCAGCCCGCCAGGCTCCCCCGTCCCTGGGATTCTCCAGGCAAGACTACTGGAGTAGGTTGCCATTTCCTTCTCCAATGCATGAAAGTGAAAAGTGAAAGTGAAGTCGCCCAGTCATGTCTGACGCTTAGCGACCCCATGGACTGCAGCCCACCAGGCTCCTCCATCCGTGGGATTTTCCAGACAAGAGTACTGGAGTGGGGTGCCATTGCCTGCTCCGTGAAACCCTTTAAAAGTTTGAAGACTGCTATGTTGTGTCCCTGATTCTCATGTTCTCAAAGTATAAAATACCAAAATTGTTAAACCACTCATATAGCAAGGTTTTATTTCTATCCAAAACTAAGGAAATCCTCCCTGTGTACCAATGTTTGTCAATATGACTCATGAACTTTATCATCCAGAATTAAATAAGATAATCTAAATGTGCTAACCACATTTGTGCCAATCAACTCATAGAGCTGAGCAAATGCAAACTTTATCCTGGACTTTGTATTTCTATTAATGCAATCTAATTTTTTTCCAAATACCTCTATTATCAACACACACATAGTACATATATAAGAAAAGGGACATGAACATTTTATATAGCATATGGCATTAGAGACCACTGCTAGGATATTATGTAGACCTAATGTGGATATTCAGTAATTAGAAATTGATAGTGAATGATGAAGCATATATGAGTATATGTATATATAGTATATGTTTATATAGTAAACATATATATGCATACATAGATACACATACATATATAGATCTTGTATACATCTACATATATATGTATAAATATACATATATATATATATATATATATATATATATATATATATATATATCTCTTGAGTCTGCAGGCTCAGATTCACAATAAATACTGTCTTGAATTTACTACAGTGTTATAACAGTTCACTACTTAGTCTAACAATATTTGAAACAAATCAGCCTAGATGTTTTAGAAATTTACAGGTGCAAAGTGAAATTACAGAGATCTATGGTGATTATCAGGGCTTGCCAGGTGGTGCTAGTGGTAAAAGAACCTGCCTGCCAATGCAGGAGTTATAGCAGATCTAGGTTCAATTCCTGGATCAGGAAGATTCCCCTGGAGGAGGGCATGGCAATCCACCGGAGTATTCTTGCCTGGAGAATCCTATGGAGAGAAGAGCCTGGAGAGCTAGAATCCATAGGATCACACAGAGTCGGACATGACTGAAGCGACTTAGCAGGCATGCACGCATGAATGATGATTATCAGGCTGGATCTACTTATCAGATTTTATAGATGCTGCATGGACTTCTCAAACATTTAGATGAACTTTCTCTATCTCAGTGTATATTGATGAAATTCTAACATTACAAAGATTTAAAAAGAAGACTATCCTTGATTATGATGCAATTATATCCATTGCTGAAGTCATTTTTGACATCCCAGATTGTATATTGGAAGCCTTCTTGAACATCCTCAGTTGAAATATTTCTCTTTCTCCCATATATCTCCATAATGCTATTTGCTGTTTGCATTATTGTGTAAGGCAAACACGGTGCAGTGGCAGGAACATCATCTTACAGTGAAAATAACAGAATTTTGCATCCAACTATCAGCATTAATAGTTAAGTAACTATGTACAGGAGAAGGCAATGGCACCCCACTCCAATACTCTTGCCTGGAAAATCCCATGGACGGAGGAGCCTGGTAGGCTCCAGTCCATGGGGTCGCTAAGAGTAGGACACGACTGAGCAACTTTACTTTCACTTTTCACTTTCATGCATTGGAGAAGGAAATGGCAACCCACTTCAGTATTCTTGGCTGGAGAATCCCACGGACAGTGGAGCCTGATGGGCTACCGTCTATGGGGTTGCACACAGTTGGACACGACTGAAGTGATTTAGCAGTAGCAGCAACTATGTACAAGCTACTTTAGTGCTTTATTGTCTCAGTTTCCTATAAAAAGGTAACAGTAATTACCTCTCAAGAACATGTGTGTGTGTGTGTGTGTGTATGTGTAAGTGTACATAAGGGGAGGAAATAATAAAGAAAAATGTCAACACTAACTTTTCAAATGTCTGATGATAGCTGTATTTTTTATTATAATATCTGGCCCATAGTTAATTTTTCATAAATAGTTATATTTTATCTTTTTATTCCCAATGAATAGTTTATGCAGATTTATTTAGTAAGCCTCACTCTTTCTGTAGCAAAGTGTAGAGGTAGTTAAGCAAAGCAAATATATCTTTGTGGCTATTTGTTAATGGTTCTGAAAAGAAAGAAGCACAATTCTGATTAGGGGTCTCCTCTTTAAAACAAAGCAAACAAAAATAGGCTTATGAATACATTCTCATGTCCAGCACTTACTTCCCATAAAACCCCAGTAATTCCCAAGACTTTGGGGAAATTAAATTAGGATACCTCTAGTAATTGGGTCATGTGATTAAGAATCACCACTCAGATTTACCACCAATATTATCTGTAATTATAAATCTCTAGATCCATTTGCATTAAAACATTTATGATCAAAATATTTAATCTAAGCATTTTTGGAAATTTTTGGAAGCTCTAGTATATATGATAAGAAAAATATTGACATATAACAGAGAGGAAAAATTGTCAGCTTTTAGATGGAAAAATTATCTTTCAAAAAGCTGAATAAACTATTGAAAAACCATACTGTGGTAGACCAATGCAGAAAATATATAAAAATAATTGCATTTATAGTAATTAAGAATAACTGATTCAGAAATATAATAAAATTATATTTGCAAGTGTGTACACACACACACACGGAAAAAAGTTAACAAAAAATCAATTTGAAGTTGTATAAGAAAATACTATACTTGCCTGAAGGATAAAAAATTGTCCTAAATAAATTTACAATAAAAATTGTAAAGATATCAGTCTCACAAATGAAGTTATAAGCACAATGAAATTTCAAAACAAATTAAAAAGGATCATTTTGGAAGATGATTATAAAATTCATATGGTAGGATTAGCGGGTAAAGATAGTTTGGAAAAAAGAACTTTTTAGTACTGTACCTTAAGCAGTATTATAAACTTACAAGGTTCACATATATATATGATGTGGAAAAACCCTCTGAAAGATTTGGCATACGTACAGCTGGGACAAGAAAAGTATGGATTCGGATACTTATTTCCACAAAACTTCATGGGGACTTCAGCCTAACATTACCCTGGAAAGTAGAACAAAGAGAAAACATTTAAGATTTGGGGCCAAATTTAGGCTGGGGGAGAGTAGATAAAACCTGAAACAATATTTAAACCAAATAACTGAATTTTAAACATGTCAATGACTAGGATATTTAAGTTTTGCTGGGAAAAAAATAGCATTTCTGTATAAAATAGATACTCTGAAATGAAACAGAACATTTTGCTTATCCAAAGACATGAGTAGAAAATTTATAGAAAAACAAACAAAAAACTTTGCCCACTGTCATTTATATAAGTTCAATTTACGCCTCTTACATGTATACATGAAATTCTTTATAGAAAGCATACAATGTTCACAAAACATGTAACAAATGTTATATGAAAGATAATTCTAGGAATTCAAATTTAAAAAACAAAGAAAATTAGAAATTTTAGACTCATGCACAGATAGGTGAGGAAATACCTACTATATCCTCAAAATAGTATCAAAGGGAGATAAATAAGCACTTGACAAGCTTTTGCAAAACTGTTCACAGAGTTTTCATGTTTGGGTAAGTGAATTAGAGGAGTGGATAAAGGAAGTGTTTCTCTGATGCATGTGCTTATTTATTGAGCTATCAGGGAGAGCTGATCTCAAAGGATTCACTTAATAGTTGAAATTATTGCCGAAGAGAAAGCTTACATAATCCATTATGAGGCAGAATTTTTATTGAACAACCTAATTCAAAGTCTTTTTTTAAAATTATTTTTTAAACAGCTTGATGAAGAGTTGCATCATGAATCATGGACTGGTCAGGGGTTTTCAAGGATTTAAGGATGAAGTAAGCAAATAACCAGCAGAATATATCCTTACAGTTCTATGAGAGTGTAAACAACTCCAAAATTATTATATACAGTGTTACTGAGTCCAAAATCACACTGCTTGGAGCATGATAGGCCAATAAATCCTATTGTTGGGGCAAGGAACAGAGACTCTATTCAGAAAGCTAGCCAACTGAGAAGATGGTGGACTTGTGTCCAAGAACCATTGTGCCTGGGTTTGGATGCTAGTTTATTTTATAGAACAAACAGAGGAAGGTAAAGAAGTTAAGTAAAAAAAAAAAAAACTTTGATAAGCTTTTGTAAATATATCCTAATTTCAGTTAGACTCCAGAAGGGATGTGTTGATATCTTTTTTACTACAGTGAATTCCATAGACTGTATAGTCCACGGGGTCGCAAAGAGTCAGACAGGACTAAGCGACTTTCACTTTCACTTTTCCTACAGCCATTCACAGGTGAACCCTGTCAGGATGCTTCCTGTGAGCTTAAACAAAGGTATTTTAACTTCACACTCAGACATGGAAGGTAAGGTTTCTGGAGGTAGGCCACTATACATGGCTATGAGAAACATCCCTTTAGTGATTAACTCATAGCAAAAAAAAGCAATAGAACACAAAGATTAAAGTAAAAGAAGTAGATTCAATATGGAGTCAGATTTGTTCTTTTCTATTATACATGCACACCTTGGAAATATTGTGGGTTCTGCTTCAGACTACCTCAGTAAAGTGGATATCACAATAAAGCAAGACACATGAGTTTATTTGATTTCCCCACTGCATGTAAAAGTTTTATATATACTATATTATAGTATATTGAGTATGCAATATCACATGTCTTTTAAAAAACAATGCATATACCACAAAATTGGAACTTACATCACCATACATAAAACAGATAGCCAATGTGAATCTGTTATATGACTCAGGGAACTCAAACAGGGGCTCTGCAAAAACCTAGAAGGGCGGGGTGGGGAGGGAGATAGGAAGGAGGTTGAAGAGGGAGGGGGCATATGTATAGCTATGACTGATTCATATTGATGTTTGGCAGAAATCAACACAACACTGTAAAGCAATTATCCTTCAGTGAAAAAAATAAGTAAATTTAAAATTAAAACAAAACACATTATTGAGACTTACCTGGTGGTCCAGTGGCTGAGACTCTGCACTCCCAATGCAGGGGACCAGGGGTCAGGGAATTAGATCCCTAGTCAGGGAGCTAGATTCCACATTCCACAACTAAAAGATCTTCCATGCCTCAACTAAAGATTCTGCATGATACAAGAAAGATCTAAGATCCCCTGTGTGCAACTAAGACCAGGCATAAAGAAAGAAAGACATTTCACACACTCTTTAATGCTAAAAAAATGCTACCCATCATTTGACAATGCAGGACTGCCACAGACCTTCAACTTGTTAAAAAAAAAAAAAAAAGCAGTATCTTTGAAGCACAGTTTTTTAAAAAGTGAAGTATGAGATATGCCTATATTACAATAAAATATAGAAGCATTGACAAATATCATCACTGCTCTCTTAGAGAGAAATGCCCTTCTTATTAACCTTTTCTTCCTTCAGATATCTTTTTTTTCCCCCATAGTGCCCTTTGTCTATAGTTTTGCTTTCCGTAATCAACATTTGTCTGAAAAGATTAAATGAAAAATTCCAGAAGTAAATATTTCATAACTTTTAATTTGCCCTCTCTTCTGAGTAGGGAGATAAACTGTCATGCCGTCCTATTCCCTGAAGATCCAGATGTGTCATCGATCTGCCCAACCCATAGGCACTACCCTCCTGTAGCCAGCACTTGTGTTCCAATAACCCTTATTTTACTTAATAATGAACACGAAGTGCAAGAGTGGTAATGCTCACAACTTGAATATATCAGAGAAGACTCAAAATGTTATCTTTTAGTGAAAAAAGGATAAAGAAAAAAACAATTTTATATTGAAGTTGCTAAGATGTAGAGTAAGAATGAGTAACCGATCAAAAATTGTGAAAAAGGAAGGACTTCTCTGACAGTCCAATGGTGAAGACTTTGTCTTCCACTGCAGTGGGTACAGTCTCTGGTCATGAAACTCAGATTTTACATGCCTCACAGCCAAGCAAAACAAAACAAAGCATAAAACAGAAGCAATATTTCAACAGATTCAACAAAGACTTTAAAAATGGTCCACATCAAAAAATATTTTAAAAAATTGTGAAGAAGAAATAAATATGAGTAGTTTTGCTGTCACACCTCAGGTTGTAAAAATTATGGCCCCAGTTACCCAGTTCATGACACATACTTAGTAAAGATGAAAAAGTCTTTAAGTTTTGTACAATAAGCTATTTTGAGGTGGAGAGAGAGACCACATTCATGTAACTTTTACTACAGTGTGTTGTTATAATTGCTCTAATTATTCTTTTGCTTCATTTTCCTGTGCCTCATTTATAAATTAAACTTTATCATAGTGATGTAGGTATGGGAAAAAAAAACATAGTAAATACCGAGCTTGTACTACATATGGTTTCAGCTATCCACCAAGGGTCTTGGAACTTATTTTCAATAGCTAAGGGGGAGGACTTCTGTAATTTAATTTTCCCTGTTATTACCATTACCTTCTCCCACTTTTTTTCCTCATGGACAATCATTCTATTAACTAAACTATATATATTTTGTTGGTAAATTCTTTTATGAAATATTTATTATTGCTCCATAAACATGCATGCATTTTATATTCTATTATAGATCTCAGTCTGTTACTTGTATTGCTAGGCACTCATGTTGCTTGTGAATATCTCATCTGCTACATCTAACTGCATGGTCCTCCATCACATTCTACTCCCCAGTCACTCCCCAGGCTATGGATACTCCCTGACCTTCTATTACCTTGTACAATAATGTTGTGGTGAAAAACTACTTTCATATTCTCTTTAGCAATGTGTGAAAATTACTTTGAAATATATATCTTGGAAGAAAACTACTAGCTCATAAAGTGTCCAACTAATTGACAAATTTCTGCCACAATGCTGTTTGGAACAATTGCATTTGTGCACATGCCTACTCTAATATTACCTCATTCTTGCTTCACTTGTTTCCAAAATGGCTAGAAGTGGGGTTCTTCACCACTGGGGGAGTCTGGGATCCCAGCTCCATGCCCATCACTGTTTGGAGGTGTCCCAGACATAATCCCATCCCCATTCAGGGATTGACACCCAAGATTCCCAGACCCAAGGCCGAGAGTGACCTGTTCCAAGAGAAGGCCAAGCCATTCTCTCTGTTCCCCAAGTCCAAGACTAGGGCAAGAGGCCATTAAGTTGTTATTGGCTATGCCACGGATTTCTATTCAATTGGGAAAAAAAAAAAAAAAGTTGTTTAGCTTGGAGCCTAGGCTGCCATGGGTCTTTCTTTGAGCAGCAATGCAGCACCTCTGCTCTCTCAATTAAACTTGAAATCACTGAGGAAAAACTAAACAAACAAAAAGAAAAGAAAAGAAAACCCCAAACACCGATATCTATAACACGTGCAATGTGTGATGAGTTCGAGCATTTCTTCATATGCTTAATGTTTCCTCTTCCCATGCTATATGTCACATCCTACGGTCACTTTCTTTTCCATGGGGAAGGTCTTGATATCTGTCTCCTGTACAATGTCATAAACCTCTGTTCACAGTTCATCAGGCACTCTATCTCTCAGATCTAGGCCCTTAAATCTATTTCTCACTTCCACTGTATAATCATAAGGGATTTGATTGAGGTCATACTTGAATGGTCTAGTGGTTTCCCTACTTTCTTCAATTTAAGTCTGAATTTGGCAATAAGGAGTTCATGATCTGAGCCACAGCTCCTGGTCTTGTTTTTGTTGACTGTATAGAGCTTCACCATCTTTGGCTGCCAAGAATATAATCAATCTAATTTCGGTGTTGACCATCTGGTGATGTCCATGTATAGAGTCTTCTCTTGTGTTGTTGGAAGAGGGTGTTTGCTATTACCAGTGCATTTTCTTGGCAAAACTCTATTAGTCTTTATCCTGCTTCATAATGCATTCCAAGGCCAAGTTTGCCTGTTACTCCAGGTGTTTCTTGACTTCTTACTTTTGCATTCCAGTCCCCTGTAATGAAGACGACCTCTTTTTTGGGTGTTAGTTCTAAAAGATCTTGTAGGTCTTCATAGAACCGTTCAACTTCAGCTTCTTCAGCATTCCTGGTTGGGGCATAGACTTGGATAACTATGATATTGAATGGTTTGCCTTGGAGACGAAAAGAGACAATTCTGTCATTTTTGAGACAGCATCCAAGTACTGCATTTGGGACTCTTTTGTTGACCATGATGGCTACTCCATTTCTTCTGAGGGATTCCTGCCCACAGTAGTAGATATAATGGTCATCTGAGTTAAATTCACCCATTCCAGTCCATTTTAATTTGCTGATTCATAGAATGTCGATGCCCACTCTCTTGCCATCTCGTGTTTGACTACTTCCAATTTGCCTTGATTCATGGACCTGACATTCCAGGTTCCTATGCAATATTGCCCTTTACAGCATTGGTGACAGCAGCCATGGAATTAAAAGATGCTTACTCCTTGGAAGAAGTTATTACCAACTTCCCATATATGTCTTTAATTCACTTGGAGTTCATTTGTAAATGGTCATTATTTGTTATCTAAATTTATTTATCTCAGTATGATGAGGCACAGAAACAAACTTTCAGTTCAGTTCAGTTGCTCAGTCGTGTCCAACTCTTTGAGACCCTATGAACTGCAGCACGCCAGGCCTCCCTGTCGATCACCATCTCCCGAAGTTCACTCAAATTCACATCCATCAAGTCAGTGATGCTATCCTGCCATCTCATTCTCTGTTGTCCCCTTTTCCTCCAGCCTCCAATCTCTCCCAGCATCAGAGTCTTTTCCAATGAGTTAACTCTTCTCATGAGGTGGCCAAAGTACTGGAGTTTCAGCCTTAGCATCATTCCTTCCAAAGAACATCCAGGGCTGATCTCTTTTAGGGTGATAGGTTGGATCTCCTTGCAGTCCAAGAGACTCTCAAGAGTCTTCTCCAGCACCACAGTTCAAAAGCATCAATTCTTCAGTGCTCAGCTTTCTTCATAGTCCAACTCTCACATCCATACATGACCACTTGAAAAGGCATAGCCTTGACTAGACGGACCTTTGTTGGCAAAGTAATGTCTCTGCTTTTCAATATGTTATCAAGGTTGGTCATAACTTTTCTTACAAGGAGACAGCATCTTTTAATTTCATGGCTGTGGTCATCATCTGCAGTGACTTTGGAGCTCCCAAAAAATAAAGTCTGACACTGTTTCCACTGTTTCCCCATCTATTCCCCATGAAGTGATGGGACCAGATGCCATGATCTTGGTTTTTCTGAATGTCAAGCTTTAAGCCAACTTTTTCACTCTCCTCTTTCACTTTCATCAAGAGGCTTTTAGTTCCTCTTCACTTTCTGCCATAAAGGTAGGGTCATCTGCATATCTGAGGTTATTGATATTTCTCCTGGCAATCTTGAATCCAGCTTGTGCTTCTTCCAGCCCAGAATTTCTCATAATGTACTCTGCAGATAAGTTAAATAAGCAGAGTGGCAGTATACAGCCTTGACATACTCCTTTTCCTATTTGAAACCAGTCTGTTGTTCCATGTCCAGTTCTAACTGTTGCTTCCTGACCTGCATACAGGATTCTCAAGAGGCAGGTCAGGTGATCCACTAGTCCCATCTCTTTCAGAATTTTCCACAGTTTATTGTAATCCACACAGTCAAAGGCTTTGGCATAGTCCATAAAGCAGAAATAGATGTTTTTCTGGAACTCTCTTGCTTTTTCCATGATCCAGCAGATGTGGGCAATTTGATCTCTGGTTCCTCTGCCTTTTCTAAAACCAGCTTGAACATCAGGAAGTTCACGTTTCATGTATTGTTGAAGCCTGGCTTGGAGAATTTTGAGCATTTTACTAACATGTGAGATGAGTGCAATTGTACCTAGTTTGAGCATTCTTTGGCATTGCCTTTCTTTGGGATTGGAATGAAAACTGACCTTTTCCAGTCCTATGGCCACTGAGTTTTCCAAATTTGCTGGCATATTGAGTGCAGCACTTTCACAGCATCATCTTTCAGGTTTCGAAACAGCTCAACTGGAATTCCATCCCCTCCACTAGCTTTGTTCGTAGTGATGCTTTCTAAGGCCCACTTCACTTCACATTCCAGGATGTCTGGCTCTACGTGAGTGATCATACTATCGTGATTATCTTGGTCGTGAAGATCTTTTTTGTACAGTTCTTCTGTGTATTCTTGCCACCTCTTCTTAATATCTTCTGCTTCTGTTAGGTCCATATCATTTCTGTCCTTTACCGAGCCCATCTTTGCATGAAATGTTCCCTTGGTACAAAAAGGTCTGATGCTGTAAAGAGCAATATTGCATAGGAACCTGGAATGTCAGGTCCATGAATCAAGGCGAATTGGAAGTGGTCAAACAGGAGATGGCAAGAGTGAACGTCAACATTCTAGGAATCAGTGAACTAAAATGGACTGGAATAGGTGACCATTATATCTACTGCTGTGGGCAGGAATCCCTTAGAAGAAGTGGAGTAGTCATCATGGTCAACAAAAGAGTCCCAAATGCAGTACTTGGATGCAATCTCAAAAACGACAGAATGATCTCTGTTCGTTTCCAAGGCAAACCACATTCAGTATCACAGTAATCCATGTCTATGCCCCAACCAGTAATGCTAAAGAAGCTGAGGTTGAACGGTTCTATGAAGACCTACAAGACCTTTTAGAACTAACACCCCCAAAAGATATCCTTTTCATTATAGTGGACTGGAATGCAAAAGTAGGAAGTCAAGAAACACCTGGAGTGACAGGCAAATTTGGCCTTGGAATGCGGATGAAGCAGGGCAAAGACTAATAGAGTTTTGCCAAGAAAATGCACTGGTCATAGCAAAGAAAACAGTAGCAAACTTGAAAAAAAAAAAAAGGAGGGGGCCTAAATCAATAAAATTGAAGATGTAAAAAGAGAAGTTACAACCAATATAACAGAAATACAAAGAATCATAAGAAACTGCTATGAATAACAGTATGTCAATAAAATATTTTAGTTTTATATTTAAAAGCTTAGGCTTATAGAAAAGTTACAAATATAGTACAGAGGATTTTCAGATTTTCTCTAATTTTAAGATTTTAATTATCATGGAATATTTCTCAAAATTAAAAACCAGTGTGGTATAACTATTGTTTAGACTTCAACTTTTATTCAAGTATCAACAGATTTCCATTAATATTATTCTCCTGTTTCAGGATTCAGTATAGGATGCAACATTTATTCAGTTACTTTGTCTACTTGGTATCCTCTGGTTGGTGATAGTTTGTCATTCATGCCTTCTTTTTCATGATTTTGAGAAGTATTGATCAGATATTTTGTAGAATTTTTCCTATTTGGGATTTGTCTGATTTATTTGCTGATGAGTGGGTGGGTTATTATATACGGATATATATAATAACTACAGATTGTCATTAACTTTGTGATATTAACTTTGATCACTTGGATAAGGTTATGTTGCCAGGTTTTTCCACTGTAAAGTCTCATCTTCCCTTTCCTATCTCTCTTGTTTATATTCTATTCTATGTAAGGAAAACACTAATCTAATCCTACAGTCAGAGGGGTGGGGGAGGTGAGGAAATTATCAAGATTCACCATCTGGAGGGACACTGCCTTCATGTATCATTTGGAATTCTTTTGTAAGAAAAATTAATCCCTTCTTTTCATTTACATATTTATTCATTCCTTTAATTATTGGCCACATGAATATTTATTTGATGCTTTATGTGATATAGAAAATTGATTTTTTTGTGGTTGCTCTAGCTCAAACTGAGCTGTGGCCTTCAGGAACTCTTTCAGGTTGGTTCTTGGATCCTTTCCACATGCATTATTCTTTTATTTAGTTTTATTACTTCTTTACTTTCTGGTCCTAGTTCAGAACTAATTGTTCCTAGTTCATCTTGTATTTTTCTTGGCCTAAATTTTAAAATAAGCATTTTCCCAAATGTTTCTCCTTCCTTTAATTATAGGATAACATTTCAAAATCAAGATCTCAGGCCTGAGAACACATGTTACTACTGAGAGATGCTAAAGTTCTTCAAAAGCTTATTCTATAATTTTTGAGCTAATCATATGACTTTTCAATATTTTATTCTTCTCTTAAGGCAAATTATGCTGATAGATTTTCTTTATTGGATTATCTTTTTATTCCTTGTATAAACAAAGCTTAATTATGAAATATAAATTTAATATACTGTTGAGTTCTCTTATTTAGTATAATTTCCATTTTCTTCATAGATAATAAACCTGTATCCTACTTTGTTTCATTGACTTTATCTACTTACTGTGGAATCAAAATTATATTAGTCTCACAGATGGGCTGAGCAAATTTTACTCTATTTTCAGGAAGAAGAAATATAATAAAATCTGTCTAATATGTAAATATATATCATACACATATGATATTATCTGTTACTTATAATTTAGTAGCAATCAGTTGTGCCTGAATTCTGGAGGAAGGCAAAATTTTGGTTTAAATAGAAATATGAATTTATTTTATGGTCTATGCTGATAAAATTGGAATACAGTCAATCTTACAGAATATTAAAAACAATTGTCTGTCAACTGTTTGCTTTTCACTAATTTTCTTAAGATGGGTATTTTACATAATTTTGAGTTTATCATTTTTTTTTCAGCTTTCATATGCAAAGTCTACAAATTTTATAACTGTTCTCTTTATTTTTCATCTCATGTTTGTATTTCGTTTTACTTGCACTGTCTTCCTTCCTTTTCAGTCTTATGAGAGTTTTTCTTATCTTGAAAAATTTTTCAAAAACCAGAATTTTATTTTGTTAGTTTTGTTTCTGTTATTCTTTACCTTGTTAATTTATCCCTCTCCTTCTTTGTTATTTTCTTTCTCCTTATTTTTTATTCTGTGGGCTCACATTATTGTTTTCCTTAATTTTTTTGACTTGAGTGTCAGTTTTTCTTTCTTTTTTTTACATTTTCTTGTTATTATGCTTTTCCAACTAAGTAAATCTTATTCTTCATTTCACAAATAAATCATTACCATTTATTTCTATATATTTCTTAATTCTTATTTTAATTTATTTTAAATATGAGTTATTTAATTATATGTTATTTAGTTTCCTCAATATATGAGATCTTGTTATCTGTGTTTATTTTATTTAATTGAATTGTGATTAAAACACATAATAATAGTGATATTGATGATTTGAACTATTGAAGCTTTCTTTATAGCCTATTATCTTGACTTTGGTAATTAATACATGAGTATTTGAGATGCATCAAAGTACTCTCATTCGTGAAAATACATGTTACATATATATGTGTGTGTTTATATATGTATATATATATACATACATTGGCTTCCCTGATAGCTCAGTTGGTAAAGAATCTGCCTGCATTACAAGAGACCCCGATTCAATTCCTGGGTCAGGAAGATCCCCTGGAGAAGGGATAGTTTACCCACTCCAGTATTCTTGGGCTTCATTTATGGCTCCGTTGGTAAAAAATCCACCTGCAATGCGGGAGACCTGGGTTAAATACTTGGGTTGGGAAGATCCCCTGGAGAAGGAAAAGTCTACCCACTCCAGTATTCTGGCCTGGGGAATTCCAGAAATGGGGTCGCAAAGAGTCGGACACAATTGAGAGACTTTCACTTTCACTGTATATATACAGACCAAGTTTATTGATAACATTTATATTCAGAACATTAATTTCAATGCTCTGATTCTAAAATATTATATTGGGTTTCCCAGATGATGCTAGGGGTAAAAATACATCTGCCAATGCGGGAGACTTAAGAGACATGTAGTCCTGTCGGGTTGGGAAGATCCGTTGGAGGAGGGCATGGCAACTCACTCCAGTATTCTTGCTTGGAGAATCCCATGAACACAGGAACCTGGCAAGCTACAGCCCATAGGGTTGCAAAGAGTCAGACATGACTGAAACGATGTAGCACACACACACACACACACACACACACACACACACACACACACACACACACTTATTCTCTATTAGATCACTGAGTTGGTCCATCCTCCACCATATTCACTATGCATTGTGTACAATTCTCTCCTAAATTCATCATTTCCAGAACCCTCACTTTCTGTTCTAATGCATTTCAATTACATTTTAGGTATATGCTCAGTTTCACAGGATTTCGTTTATTGTACTTTTGGCATATTATTTTCTTCATGTGTGTGTGATTTCTGTTTAACTTTATTCTTTGGATTTTTTAACATTTTTTTCCTGCAAATGCTACAAGTTTTTAAGAAAGTCCATGAAAAAGAATCTCACTTTTTATATGTCTGACAGTGTTTTTTTGATCTTACATTTTGTTTATATTTTGATAAGTGTAATTTTATTGGTTCATGAAGTGGTTCATTGAGAACCCTGAAACCATGGCTAGATTGACCTTTAGTATTTTTTATCAATGATGAAATATATTTAATCAAGTCCTAGTACAATATATGAAAGTGATTGTTTGCAGCTAACTGAAAAATGACTCCCAAAGGAGTCCACAAGGGAATCCACAGAACCTATGAATAGGTTGTCCTTCATTGTAAAGAGACTTTGCCATATGATTCTAAAAAGTTTTATTTGCTTTTTTCTTTTCCTAGTTTCTTAAGATGGAAGTTGAAGCTAGTGATTTGAGGGTTTCTTCTCCTCTAAATGGGAACCTACTCCAGAGTTCTTGCCTAGAGAATTCTATGAGCAGAGGAGCCTGGTGGCTTACAGTCCACTAGTCACAAAGAGTCAGACAGGACTGAGAGATTATCACTATCACTTTCTTCTGTAAAATATTTACTTATTTTAAATTTCCCTCTAAATACTTCCTTAGTTGTACACCACAAATCGTGAAATATTGAGTTTTTGCTATTTATCAGTTTAAGGAACTAATTTTAAGTAAATTCTAACTAGCATTTTAGAAGTAACTAAATTCTGATTTTATTTTTTACTTTATTCTTTAATCTTGGTTTGTTTATAAACGTGTTATTTAGTTTAAAATGTTTAATATTTCCCCATTTTCTTTCTGTTATTCATATCTAACTGACTGGCACTGTAGTACAAAAATTCACTTTGCATGACTTAAATCTTTTTAGATTTATTCAGAATTGTTTTATGGCAAAGAATATGAACTTTTTTAGTAAACATTACCTCAGCACTTGAGATTTATGCTGTTTTGGAGTGAAGTAGTTTATAAACGTCAATTAGGTCAAACTGATTAATAACATTATTCAAATTATTTATATTCTTGATTGTTCTGGCTACTTGTACTTTTTAGTTTTCAGTTCTTTTTCTTTTCCTTTTTTATTGAGGTGTAGTTCATTGACAATATTATATTAGTTTCATATGGACAATATAATGATTCAATTTTTTTTATGCATTATTTATTTATTTATTTATTTAATTTTAAAATCTTTAATTCTTACATGTGTTCCCAAACATGAACCCCCCTCCCACCTCCCTCCCCATAACATCTCTGTGGGTCATCCCCATGCACCAGCCCCAAGCATGCTGTATCCTGCGTCAGACATAGACTGGCGATTCAATTCTTACATGATAGTATACATGATAGAATGCCATTCTCCCAAATCATCCCACCCTCTCCCTCTCCCTCTGAGTCCAAAAGTCCGTTATACACAGCTGTGTCTTTTTTCCTGTCTTGCATACAGGGTTGTCATTGCCATCTTTCTAAATTCCATATATATGTGTTTATACTAACACATATATATGATTCAAAATTTTTATAGATTATACTCCATTTATGGTTATTATTAAATACTGGCTCTATTCCCCTATGCTGTACTTTATATCCTTCTGTTTTATTTTATACATAGTATTTTTACTGGTATATTGCTCTTGCCCACTGGTAACCACTAATTTCTTTATATTTTACATTTTTTCTATTGTTGTCTTAAAATACACCACTTTTTTTCTGATTATCTAATCTGTTGAAAATCCTATCTATTGTATTTTTATCTCAGAAACATATTTTTCATCTCTTAGTATTTGATTTGTGTCTCTTTATATTTTCCAGGACTCTACTTAATATGTTCAAAGTTCTCTCTATCTTCTTGAACATATAGATTACACTTATAATAACCATTCTAGGTTATTTTCTATCAGTTTTGTCAACTGTTTAATATATGACTCAGTTTTGATGGATTACACTTTCCCTCCTTATGGATTTTATTTCCCAGTTTGCATGCCCAATAATTTTTTTATTCCATGCCAAAATATGTGAATTTTACCTTGTCAATTGCAGGATATTTTTCCAGTTTATACATATTTTTGTATCAGTTCAGTTCAGTTCAGTTCAGTCGCTCAATTGTGTCCAACACTTTTCGACCTATGATCGCAGCATGCCAGGCCTCCCTGTCCATCACCAACTCCCGGAGTTCACTCAGACTCCCGTTCATCGAGTCCGTGATGCCATTCAGCCATCTCATCCTCGGTCGTCCCCTTCTTCTCCTGCCCCCAATGCCTCCCAGCATCAAAGTATTTTTCAATGAGTCAACACTTCGCATGAGGTGGACAAATATTGGAGTTTCAGCTTTAGCATCATTCCTTCCAAAGAAATCCCAGGGTTGATCTCCTTCAGAATGGACTGGTTGGATCTCCTTGCAGTCCAAGGAACTCTCAAGAGTCTTCTCCAACACCGCAGTTCAAAAGCATCAATTCTTTGGAGCTCTGCCTTCTTCACAGTCCAACTCTCCCATCCATACATGACTACTGCAAAAACCATAGCCTTTACTAGACGGACCTTAGTTGGCAAAGTAATGTCTCTGCTTTTGAATATGCTATCTAGGTTGGTCATAACTTTTCTTCCAAGGAGTAAGCGTCTTTTAATTTCATGGCTACAGTCACCATCTGCAGTGATTTTGGAACCTCAAAAAACAAAGTCTGATACTGTTTCCACTGTTTCTCCATCTATTTCCCATTGAGTGATGGGACCGGATGCCATGATCTTCGTTTTCTGAATGTTGAGCTTTAAGCCAATTTCTTCACTCTCCTCTTTCACTTTCATCAAGAGGCTTTTTAGTTCCTCTTCATTTTCTGCCATAAGGGTAGTGTCATCTGCATATCTGAGGTTATTGATATTTCTTCTGGCAATCTTGATTCCAGCTTGTGTTTCTTCCAGTCCAGCCTTTCTCATGATGTATTCTGCATAGAAGTTAAATAAGCAGGGTGACAGTATACAGCCTTGATGTACTTCCTTTCCTATTTGGAACCAGTCTGTTATTCCATGTCCAGTTCTAACTGTTGCTTCCTGACCTGCATAGAGATTTCTCAAGAGGCAGGTCAGGGGGTCTGCTATTCCCATCTCTTTCAGAATTTTCCAGTTTATTGTGATCCACACAGTCAAAGGCTTTGGCATAGTCAATAAAGCAGAAATAGATGTTTTTCTGGAACTCTCTTGCTTTTTCCATGATCCAGCGGATGTTGGCAATTGGATCTCTGGTTCCTCTGCCTTTTCTAAAACCAGCTTGAACATCAAGAAGTTCATGGTTCATGTATTGCTAAAGCCTGGCTTGGAGAATTTTGAGCATTACTTTACTAGCGTGTGAGATGAGTGCAATTGTGCAGTAATTTGAGCATTCTTTGGCATTGCCTTTCTTTGGGATTGGAATGAAAACTGACCTTTTCCAGTCCTGTGGCCACTGCTGAGTTTTCCAAATTTGCTGCCATATTGAGTGCAGCACTTTCACAGCATCATTTTTCAGGATTTGAAATAGCTCTACTGGAATTCCATCACCTCCACTAGCTTTGTTCATAGTGATGCTATCTGAGGCCCACTTGACTTCACATTCCAATATGTCTGGCTCTAGATGAGTGATCACACCATCGTCATTGTCCGGGTCATGAAGATCCTTTTTGTACAGTTCTTCTGTATATTCTTGCCACCTCTTCTTAATATCTTCTGCTTCTGTTAGGTCCAGACCATTTCTGTCCTTTATCAAGCCCATCTTTGCATGAAATGTTCCTTTGGTATCTCTAATTTTCTTGAAGAGATCTCTAGTCTTTCCCATCTGTTCTTTTCCTCTATTTCTTTGCATTGATTGCTGAAGAAGGCTTTCTTATCTCTTCTTGCTATTCTTTGGAATTCTGCATTTAGATGCTTATATCTTTCGTTTACTCCTTGGCTTTTCACCTCTCTTCTTTTCACAGCTATTAGTAAGGCCTCCCCAAACAGCCATTTTGCTTTTTAGCATTTCTTTTCCATGGGGATGGTCTTGATCCCTGTCTCCTGTACAATGTCACGAACCTCATTCCATAGTTCACCAGGCATTCTACCTATCAGATCTAGTCCCTTAAATCTATTTCTCACTTCCACCGTATAATCATAAGGGATTTGATTTAGGTCATAACTGAATGGTCTAGCAGTTTCCCCTATTTTCTTCAATTTAAGTTGGAATTTGGTAATTAGGAGTTCATGGTCTGAGCCACAGTCAGTTTCTTGTCTTGTTTTTCTCACTGTATAGAGCTTCTCCATCTTTTGCTGCAGAGAATATAATCAGTCTGATTTCGGTGTTGACCATCTGGTGATGTCCATGTGTAGAGTCTTCTCTTGTGTTGTTGGAAGAGGGTGTTTGCTATGGCCAGTGCATTTTCTTGGCAAAACTCTATTAGTCTTTGCCCTGCTTCATTCCACATTCCAAGGCCAAATTTGCATGTTACTCCAGGTGTTTCTTGACTTCCTACTTTTGCATTCCAGTCCCCTGTAATGAAAAGGACATCTTTTTTGGGTGTTAGTTCTAAAAGGTCTTTTAGGTCTTCATAGAACCATTCAACTTCAGCTTCTTCAGCATTCCTGGTTGGGGCATAGACTTGAATTACTGTGATATTGAATGGTTTGCCTTGGAGACGAACAGAGATCATTCTGTCATTTTTGAGATTGCATCCAAGTACTGCATTTCGGACTCTTTTGTTGACCATGATGGCTACTCCATTTCTTCTGAGAGATTCCTGCCTGCAGTAGTAGATAAAATGGTCATCTGAGTTAAATTCACCCATTCCAGTCCATTTTAGTTCGCTGATTCCTAGAATGTCGATGTTCACTTTTGCCATCTCTTGTTTGACCACTTCCAATTTGCCTTGATTCATGAGCCTGACATTCCACGTGCCTATGCAACAGTGCTCTTTACAGCTTCTATCACCAGTCACATCCACAACTGGGTATTGTTTTTGCTTTGGCTCCATCCCTCCATTCTTTCTGGAGTTATTTCTCCACTGATCTCCAGTAGCATATTGGGCACCTACTGACCTGGGGAGCACCTCTTTCAGTATCCTATCATTTTGCCTTTTCATACTGTTCATGGGGCTCTCAAGGCAAGAATACTGAAGTGGTTCACCATTTCCTTCTCCAGTGGACCACATTCTGTCAGACCTCTCCACAATGACCTGCCCGTCTTGGGTTACCCCGCGGGCATGGCTTAGTTTCATTGAGTTAGACAAGGCTGTGGTCCTAGGGTGATTAGATTGACTAGATTTCTGCAAGTATGGTTTCAGTGTGTCTGCCCTCTGATGCCCTCTTGCAAGACCTACCATCTTACTTGGGTTTCTCTTACCTTGGGCGTGGGGATATCTCTTCACGGCTGCTCCAGCAAAGCACAGCCGCTGCTCCTTACCTTGGATTGGGGGTATCTCTTCCCACCGCCCTTCCTGACCTTCAACGTGGGATGGCTCCTCTAGGCCCTCCTGCGCCCGGGCAGCCACCACTCCTTGGATGTGGGGTTGCTCCTTCCAGCCGCTGCCCCTGGCCTCAGGCGCCACCCCTGACCTCAGACTCGGGGTGGCTCCTCCCAGCCGCCGTCCCTGGCCTCGGACGGGGGGTGGCTCCTCTTGGCCATTCCTGCACCGTCGCAGCCTGGCACTCTAGGCCGCTGCCCCTGACATCGGACATGGGATAGCTCTCACCTGCGCTTGATTCGTCAGCGGCCACCACCGTCTGTGCTTAATGATTGGATGAATTGTTTGATCATTTTTGATCAGACCTTTTAAGCTTGGGTAGTGCTAGAGCTCATTTGGTTTAGGCTAAAATTTCCCCCACTTTTTGGCAAGAACTTCTTAGTGCTCCAAGAAGTTCCATGAATTACAAGATTTACCACTCTGAGTACAGAGAACGGAAATTATGCCCAACCATATGTGTGTTTTGATTATTGTTTTCTTTAATCCTACTGGTCTTTCGTATTTTTCCTGGCTCTGCATAATTTCTTCACATACATAATCTGACCACTACTCTGTTTATTACTCGTGGTAAATTCCTTTAAGATGTCCAGAATTGTCTCCTATGCCATTTTATCATCTCTGGAAATGTGCTTTTTATACTCTGGACAAACTCACCTCTCCAAATTCCCAGGCCTGTCTCCTAAGCTCTGAGAGACATCTAGCCATTGTCTGGGTTTCTCCTGTGTGCACTATAATCTAGAAATGTTTGTCAGGCAGTAAGCCGGAATAATCACAGGGTTCAACTTTTTTTTTCCTGCCCTCATCTCTCAAATATCTCGGTCCTTTTAATTGAAGTCTAATATCTTGGAAACTGACTTCCTTTTTTTCTTCTTCTTTCATTTTCTGTTATGTCATATGGAAATTTGAATCTAGTCCCTTTTGCTCCATGAAGTACAGCTGATTTACAGCACTGTGTTAGTTTCAGATGCACAGCAAAGTGATTCTTTTTCTAAATGATAAATACATGAGCAAAGATAATAATATGTATATGTATTCATTGTTGTCAGTCGTGTCTGACTCTTTGTGAACTCATGGATTGCTGCTTAAAAAACTTCCCTGTCCTTCACCATATCTAAGAGTTTACTCAAACTTGTGTCAATTGAGTCAATGATGCCATGCAACCTTCTCATCCTCTGTCATCTCCTTCCCCTTCTCCTCTTGCCTTCAGTCTTTCCCAGCATTATTATTTTTTCCAGTGAGTCTGCTCTTCACCTCATGTGGCCAAAGTATTGGGACTTCACCTTCAGCATCAGTCCTCCCAATGAATATTCAGGGTTCATTTACCTTAGGATTAATTGGTTTGATCTCCGTGCTGTCCAATAAACTCTCAAGAGCCTTCTCCAGCAGTTTGAAAGCATCAAATCTTCAGCTCTCAGTCTCCTCTATGGTCCCACCTCTCACATCTATACACGACTATTGATAAAACCACAGCTTTGACTAGATGAACCTGTGTTGGCAAAGTGATGGCTCTGGTTTTTAATACACTAAGTTCATCATAGCTTTTCTTCCCAGGATCAAGCGTCTTTTAATCTCAAGGCTACAGCCACCAACTGCAGTGACTTTGGAGTCCAAGAAAAGAAAGTCTATCACTGTTTTCATTGTTTCCTCTTCTGTTTGCCATGAAGTGGTGGGACTGGATGCCATGATCTTAATATCTTGAATGTTGAACTTTAAACCATCTTTTTACTCTCCTCTTTCACCTTCATCAAAAGGCTCTTTAGTTCCTCTTTGCTTTCTGCCATTAGGGTGGTGTCTTCTGCATATCGGAGGTTGTTCATATTTCTCCCAGCAATATTGATTTCAGCTTGTGTTTCATCCAGCCCAGCATTTTGCATGATGTACTCTTCATATAAGGTAAATAAGCAGGGTGACAATATACATCTTTGATGTACTCCTTTCCCAGTTATCAACCAGTCCAATGTCCCATGTCAGGAAATATATGTATAACATATTTATACTCTTTTTTAAACTTTTTCTTTTTATGTTATTACAAAATATTGAGCATAATTCCATGTGCAATATAGTAGAACCTAATTCAGTTCAGTTCAGTTGCTCAGTCATCTCCAGCTCTTTGCGACCCCATGAATCGCAGCACACCAGGCCTCCCTGTCCATCACCAGCTCCCGGAGTTCACTCCGACTCACATCCATCGAGTCAGTGATGCCATCCAGCCATCTCATCCTGTGTTGTCCGCTTCTCCTGCTGCCCCCAATCCCTCCCAGCATCAGAATCTTTTCCAATGAGTCAACTCTTAGCATGAGGTGGCCAAATTAGTTATGTATTTTATATATAGTAGTGTGCATGTGTTAATCACAACCTCTTCTTTACCCTTTGGTAACCGTAAGTTTGCTTCCTATTCATGTGGGTCTATTTCTGTTTTGTCAATAAGTTTATTGTATCTTTTTTTAAATCCACATATAAGAGATATGATATATATTTTTCCAAATTACTAGGAAAAGGAGTACATCAAGGCTGTATATTGTCACTTTGCTTATTTAATTTATATGAAGAGTACATCATGAGGAACTCTGGGCTGGAAGAAGCACGAGCTGAAATCAAGGTTGCTGGGAGAAATATCAATAACCTCAGATATGCAGAAGACTTTGGACACCTCATGCGAAGAGTTGACTCATTGGAAAAGACTCTGATGCTGGGAGAGATTGGGGGCAGCAGGAGAAGGGGACCACCCAGGATGAGATGGCTGGATGGCATCATGGACTCGATGGACGTGAGTCTGAGTGAACTCCGGGAGATGGTGATGGACAGGAAGGCCTGGCGTGCTGCTTTTCATGGGGTCACAAAGAGTTGGAGACGACTGAGCAACTGAACTGAACTGAACTGAACTGATGCAGATGACACCACCCTTATGGCAGAAAGTGAAGAAAAACTAAAGAGCCTCTTGATGAAAGTGAAAGAGGAGAGTGAAAATGTTGGCTTAAATCTCAACATTCAGAAAACTAAGATCATAGCATTCGGGCCCATCAATTCATGGCAAATAGATGGGGAAACAATGGAAACAATGGCAGACTTTATTTTTTGGGGCTTCAAAATCACTGCAGATGGTGACTGTAGCCATGACATTAAAAGACGATTACTCTTTGGAAGTAAAGTTATGACCAACCTAGACAGCATATTAAAAAGTAGAGACATTACTTTGCCAACAAAAGTCCGTCTAGTCAAGGCTAGTTTTTCCAGTAGTCATGTATGGATGTGAGTCATGTAAGTTCTGGTGGCTCAGAGCTTTAAATGTCTGCCTGGAATGCGGGAGACCCAGGTTTGATCCCTGGGTTGGGAATATCCCCTGGAGAAGGAAAATGGCAACCCACTCCAGTACTCTTGCCTGGAGAATCCCATGGAGGGAGGAGCCTGGTAGGCTACAGTCCATGGGGTCACAAAGAGTCAGACAGGACTAAGCGACTTCAGTTTCACTTTCACTTTTGTATGGATATGAGAGTTGGGCTATAAAGATAGCTGAGAGGCGAAGAATTGATGCTTTTCAACTGTGGTATCAGAGAAGATTCTTGAGAGTCCCTTGGACTGCAAGGAGATCCAGCCAGTCCATCCTAAAGGAGATCAGTCCTGGGTGTTCATTGGAAGGACTGATGTTGAAGCTGAAACTCCAGTACTTTGGCCACCTGATGCGAAGAGCTGACTCATTTGAAAAGACCCTGATGCTGGGAAAGATTGAGGGCAAGAGGAGAAGGGGACGACAGAGGATGAAATGGTTGGATGGCAAATCATCAACACAATGGACATGTGTTTGGGTGGACTCCAGGAGTTGATGATGGGCACGACTGTGCAACTAAACTGAACTGAACTGAGATAAAAAGTTCTGACTTCAATGTTGATAGAAAAGCATTTTAATTACTGATGTGTCAAATCCAAGTAACAATTTTGTGGGAGGTCATGAAGGATGTCATACATATCATGTCACCTACCAACATAATTATCATGCAAATCAAGGTGATATCTCATTACTTTTACCTGACTAATTGAGACAAGGATGAGGATGTTATAGTTAATTAGCTTTAAGTTATCTTTTATCCATACAATTCAACAATAATAACATAACCTTAAGTTGATTGTAAAGTTTCCTTCCCTTTAACTTATTTGGTCACTAGAGAATGCAGATTCAATCTATTATGGCCAGTTAGGAACCTTCTCACTACATTATTGACAATTAATTGAATTGACTGACCACATTGTGTTTTTTGTTGTCAGTTTCTCATATTTAAGGAACAATAAACTTTACTTGATATTTTTCTTTGGTTTCCTCTTAATTGTGTATTTCTTCCATAGATTGTAGTGTGGATTTCAGGCTTATTGTAAAATGATTTTATGATTATATTTTATTCTTTGCTGTCTAGAAATATAAAACCCTTGAGACATTAATGTTCTTGACTGTAGATAGGAGTTCACTCCTTACAACAGGACAGAACACAGTCATCACTCTCAGCATTGGCCCATGGCAAGTACTACAGGCAGGTGAATCAGTGAATTATTTCAGGCAGATGGCAAGGCAGGCTTGTGTGGAAGAGGCAAATTATCAGTATTTTATTCTTACTGACTATGCTTCCTAGTAATAAGGGCAAAATAATTATCTCAGATGTGAGACATCTCCCATTTTAGCACTTAATGTGTTATCCTATCTGCACAGGACCTTAATGGACACTCTGGCAAGGAAAAGAGTTGATAGGAACCAAGGATGACATGAATGAATACAAATGCCCCACTAGAAGTACAGTGAAGAGAAGGGAATAGATTTTGGCATTTTTTCTTATTCTTCTCACTTTTATTTATTCCTCTTATTTTTGAAGAGCATAGTTATAAAGAGTAAGTTCCAAAACAAGATAATTAACAGTATAAAACTAGACATCTAAGTCCTGTTATGACCCATGAATTGCTGGATAAGAGAGGATAAAAAGAGAAAGGGAGGCAAAGCCTTCACTATTGTTTCCCTCCACCTCATTTTTGTTAGTGTTCCTAAAAGTTTAAAGAACTCAAATTCTTTTGGCTTTCCTTGGTTAAGCTTGTCCATCCTCTCATTTCCGAAAGTCCTTGGTATCCACTTCATAACACACAGAAAAGCAGAGTTGCTTTCACTGTTACTTAATTAATGTCTTATTTTAAAAACTTTCAAAGCACTTTAAAATACAGTAATTTGTTTAGTTTATTATAGATGTAATTATGCACTTCCCTTTCCACCACTGCAAATAGTAAGTCTTCAATGACAAAACTTGCTTATTTAGATAAAATGAATCTTTATTTTATTAAATTTTAATAATTTCATGTATTCTATAATTATATAATTCCAATATTCCTAGATAAAAATACATTGAGTAAAGATAACAGCTATTATTTAAATTTCCTACTAATATTTTACTTTTTTATAATCATCAACCATTCTTTAATATCTTTAACAATATACCACTGATAAAAACTGGAGTTAAAATGATAGGGAAATTTTATATCTTTCTTTTGTGGAGATGCTGAGGAAAACTGCTTGTGCTACATTTCACCTTTTGAAGACTCTCTGAAGACCATTGCTTGTCCACATTCATCCCTCTTCTAACTTCTTGAGCTTTTGGATTAAAATGGTGGTACTTACTGAATAACACACTCTTTTCAATGTACTTCTAATTTTTTCTCATGTGGCTGTATTTCTCCCCAGAAAGAATGCAGACTCTTAGCAGTGAGTAGTTATTGGGCATGATAGTCTTTCTCATCAAATTAATTCAAGTAGAGCCAACATTGAGATGTGGATTAATTAATTAATGTGAGTTAAAATTTAGAGACGAAATAATATCTTATGAAGGCATTCAGTTCAGTTCAGTTCAGTCACTCAGTCGTGTCCGACTCTTTGTGACCCCATGAATAGCAGCACGCCAGGCCTCCCTGTCCATCACAATCTCACGGAGTTTACTCTTATATGAGTTTTACAAAGGAAATTAATCCTATTTATCTGAAGAATATCTGACTTTAAACAGTGACCTAGTATGGAGGCCCTGTCTGGCATTTTACCTGACTCGACTAGTGCCCAAACTCAGCTCAACCATTTGTTCTGGCAACAGATAGCAAGGAGTTTATAAGACCCACAGAAACCTGGAAACCTAATTAAACCTGAGGAACCATGCTCCAATTATGAGAAAAAGAAAGAAGCATTTTCAGGGAGTTAGAATGGTTACAAATAGTGGAAGTGCAGGATGCTGATAGGAAAGCAGTAGCTTTAAAAAAAAAGGAGGCAGTTTTCATGTGGAGCACTCTCTGTAGGTCTAGGGTCTGTGGATCTATACCATGTAGGCTTCAAAGTGGGAAAAAATGCACGCCTAGAAATTTACAAGACATTTAGAGACTTGTGAGAAAAACTTGTATTTATGTCTTAGATAAAACATAAAAACTTTTAATATATTGTTTGCCATTATTGTTCTGTCTTGGTACCTGTTTGAAAGGTGATTCTGGGACCCAGTTTCCCTGTTGAGGAAGAGAGTTTCCCCCACACCAGTAGTTCTCCACATACTATCAGAGGGTCTTACAAGTCAACTCAATTCTGACACTATCTACACAGAGACAGCATCAGATACCACAGGTTAAAGATTCAGTCCTGTAAGACTGCTTCCCTTGGACTACAAGGAGATCAGACCAATCAGTTCTAAGGAAATCAGCCCTGAATTATCATTAGAAGAACTGATGCTGAAGCTGAAACTCCAATACTTTGGCCACTTGATGCAAAGAGCCAACTCATTGGAAAAGACCCTGATGCTGGGAAAAATTGCAGGCAAAAGTAGAAGGGTGAGGTAGAGGATGAGACAATTAGATAGCATTACCATCTCAATGGACTTGAAATTGAGCAAACTCCAGGAAATAGTGGAGGACAGAGGAGCCTGGCATGCTACAGTCAATGGGGTCGCAGAGTCAGACATGACTGAACAGCAACATTTCTTAGCAGTACCAGCTACATGACCACTACTTTTATGCTTGCTTCTGAACATCCTATGTTTCAAATAAAGATACTGTACTGTATATGGTACTGTACAGTAAAGTACACAAAAGCACAAACACTTATAGAAGTTGCATGCATATGACAATGTAAGTCAGATATGTGAATTAACTAACTCATGTGATTGGACATGTGAATGCATTTTTGCATCCTTGAAAATGTGTGACTTGAATGTTCATATGTAGAAGACTCACTGTGCTTATGATATGCTCTCAGAAAAAAAAAAAAGTGCTCCTTTTCTAGAATCAAAAAAAATAAAAACCAAAAAACAAAGTTTATTGGGATAATGTTAAGTTTGAGCATTCAATAGAAATATGAAATTATTGTATGGTCTATGCTGATAAAATTGGAATACATTCAACACTACAGAGTATTAAAAACAATTGTCTGTTGACTGTTTGCAGAATGGCTACTATAGCTGAACTACTAATTAAGCTCATAGTGGCACATCATAAGAAATAGATGATGCTTTTGGCCTTAGGGATACTTTGTTTCATATGGTAGTTGGACATTAAAGTGATTTTTCTTAAATAAAAGAAATAAAATACTGAAAAGAAAGTTAAAAATTCTTTTATTACCTTCTCCTTAGGGATAATCACTACCATAAATTTGCTGTAGACTCTTCCATCCTTTTTTACAATTTAATATATGAATACATACATAAACATTATCTTGCATTGCTCAGTGTGTTTTAAAATTATATAATTTGTCATACTATTTACATGCTGAATTTTCTTAATGTTTAGAAATCCATTCTATCTATCTTATGTATATATGTAGTATTTAGTTTAAAGCCTGTCATGTGGATTTGGGGCTTCTGGCCCAGGTTGCAGAAACAGAAGAAGATTCACTAAAACACAGGGGAAAAGAGTCAAACTAACTTCAAATCCATGCACTTTTTTGAACCAATTAGAGTCTCAAATTTGGAGAGCAAACAACTGTCCCCAAAATCTAGAGTTGGTAGCTGTGGGAACAGAATTGACACAAGCTTGTTCTTATCCTGGGAAGAAGTAATAGACACTGGAAAAGAGTCAAGTTATAAGAGTTGATAATTTGGTTAAAGGCAAGTATGAGTTAACAAGACAGAATGAAAACCTGAGAGCAACAGAATTTGGGGAATAACAGGCTCTTTATCGACAAATGCCACCAGATAGAAAGTTTGTAGCAATCTTAAAAAGTACCTATTGTGGTACAGAGGTACTTTGGGAATGGCAGTCATGCAGAAGTGGCAGGAAATTTTGTCTAGACTCTTCTTCCCTATCTCCATAATAGAACAAAGCCTTATATGGAGAGGGAAAAGACCATAAGCCTTACTATCATAAAGTCTTGATGAAAAGTCATTGTAGCTGGGAGAAAGGAGAAAAGAACAAGAGGGGAAAAACAGAAGAACAAGATTGTAAGCTGGTCCTATAGCTACAGATGAGGGATGGGCAGGAGAACTGAGACGGCTCAACCCCCAAGATTCAGGAACATGATGCTTCTCTGTCAGAGGTTGAATCTGAATAACAGGGTATACACTCCCTCAGAGCCTCTACCACCAAGCTAACAATCTTCAAGACAATAAGTACTGCTAACAAAAAGAAAAAAGGCAAGAGAGGTAAAAGAATGAACAAAGAGATCCACTCCAAGGCACAGAGCCAAAAGAAGACTTAAAATTAAAAACTGAACATACTTTATTCTTCCAAACCAATACTTACACTAACTGAAGCCTATGACAGCACACAAAGGTGAACGACAGCAACAACAAAAATGACAAATTTTAAACCCAGCTCAATTTCTATCTAAACTAACTCAAAACCTGCATCAGAAGACTAGCAGAACTTATGCTTATTTCCAGGCTTACAATGTCTTTATATCAGTCTCTACTGATTTATATAATGTCTAAATTTCAAAAATATAATATTAACACAAGGTATAAGTGAAATGAAGTTGTTTAGTCATGTCCAACTCTTTGTGACCGCATGGGCTAGCCCACCAGGCTCCTTGGTCCATAGGATTTTCCAGGCATGAATACTGGAGAGGGTCCCATTTTCAGAAACATACTCAGAAAAAGCAAAACAATCATAAAAACTGAACTCATGTACGCCAAGATGTTGAAATTGCCAGACAAGAAATTCAAAGTAACTATGACCAATGTGTTAAAGATTTTCATGGAAATACAGGAGAACATGAAATCAAAGAGTTAGTTTCAGTAGAAAAGATGGAAACTATTGAAAAGAGACAGATGGAAGTGCTACAATTAACAAATCACAGTATCAGAGATGAAAAATGCTTTTCATGGGATCAGTAGACATGACACAATGGAAGAGAGAATCAAAGAACTTGATCAATAGATCAATAAGAGATCTATTGACCTCTATCAGTTCAGTTCAGTCACTCAGTCATGTCTGACCCTTTGTGACCCCATGAATCGCAGCACACCAGGCCTCCCTGTCCATCACCAAATCCCGGAGTTCACTCAGACTCACGTCCATCGAGTCAGTGATGCCATCCAGCCATCTCATCCTCTGTCGTCCCCTTCTCTTCCTGCCCCCAATCCCTCCCAGCATTAAAGTATTTTCCAATGAGTCAACTCTTCTCATGAGGTGGCCAAAGAACTGGAGTTTCAGCTTTAGCATCATTCCTTCCAAAGAAATCCCAGGGCTGATCTCCTTCAGAATGGACTGGTTGGATCTCCTTGTAGTCCAAGGGGCTCTCAAGAGTCTTCTTCAACACCACAGTTCAAAGCATCAATTCTTCGGCACTCAGCCTTCTTCACAGTCCAACTCTCACATCCGTACATGACCACAGGAAAAACCATAGCCTTGAGTAGATGGACCTTAGTCGGCACAGTAATGTCTCTGCTTTTGAATATGCTATCTAGGTTGGTCATAACTTTTCTTCCAAGGAGTAAGCGTCTTTTAATTTCATGGCTGCAGTCACCAACTGCAGTGATTTTGGAGCCCAAAAAAATAAAGTCTGACACTATTTCCCTTGTTTCCCCATCTATTTCCCATCAAGTGATGGGACCAGATGCCATGATATTCATTTTCTGAATGTTGAGCTTTAAGCCAACTTTTTCACTCTCCTCTTTCACTTTCATCAAGAGGCTCTTTAGCTCCTCTTCACTTTCTGCCATAAGGGTGGTGTCATCTGCATATCTGAGATTATTTATATTTCTCCCGGCTATCTTGATTCCAGCTTGTGCTTCTTCCAGCTCAGTGTTTCTCATGATGTACTCTGCATATAAATTAAATAAGCAGGGTAAAAATATACAGCCTTGACGTACTCCTTTTCCTATTTGGATCCTGCCTGTTGTTCCATGTCCAGTACTAACTGCTGCTTCCTGACCTCTATAGATCAATAGAAATTACCCTAACTGAAATGTAAAGTGGTAAAAACAGTGGAAAATATTTTAAAAAGAGCATCTAAGAATTGTTGGACAATATCAGATACCCTAGTATATTTGTGATTATATTCTCAGAATGAAAAGAGACCAAAAATATTTGAAGGTATAATGTCTGAGAATATTTCACATTTAACAATGGACACCAAACCACAAATGCTCAAAGAACACAAAGCAGGATAAAATAAATATCACCCCAGCCTCGCCCCAAAGAGAGTATTTTGAAGACAATCAGAGGGAAGAAAAAGGAACATTTTAATCAGAGAACAAGACAGGACTAACAGCCAGATTCTTGTCAGAAACCCAGTAAGCTAGAAGACAATGAAATAATGTTCTGTCATCAATTTATTTTCCCTCAGTTCCAAATTGATCCCCAATATCTTGATATTTGAAAACTGTACTGGCCTTTTATATTTCCTTGGCTTGTAGGTATGATGCTAAACTTTGTTCTCAAAAGGCATCAGAGAGACATTTTATAAGGAAATAATTTGGGGACTCCAGTGAGTTCCAAATAGGTTCTTGCAGTGTCCATGGCTTTTCCTGTGCTTACCTAGAATGTGGATGGCTTCTCCTGCATATGCTTACTGATTTGAACAGTCATCAGTTCAGTTCCTTTCAGTCGCTCAGTCACGTCCAACTCTTTGTGACCTCACTATGAATTGTAGCATGCCAGGCCTCCCTGTCCATCACCAACTCCCAGAGTTCACTCAAACTCATGTTCATCGAGTCAGTGATGCCATCCAGCCATCTCATCCTCTGTCGTCCCCTTTTCCTCCTACCCTAATCCCTCCCAGCATCAGAGTCTTTTCCAATGAGTGAACTCTTCGCATGAGGTGGCCAAAGTACTGGAGTTTCAGCTTGAGCATCGTTCCTTCCAAAGAACACCCAGGACTGATCTCCTTTAGAATGGACTGGTTGGATCTCCTTTCAGTCCAAGGGACTCTCAAGAGTCTTCTCCAACACCACAGTTCAAAAGCATCAATTATTTGGCGAGCAACATCAAGAAGCTTGGAGATTTCCCTGACAACTCTGTTGGAAGATTTAATAGCAAAATATCCTCAGTGAGCTATATTACTGTGAGCAACCTTTTCTGACACCCTAGAGGCCATATTCCTAGAAAGGTCCAAATAGTGGATTTTCATCACATTCTGCCAAAGCAGGACCATTTCTATTCTCTTACATTCAATGAGCCAAAGTCATGACATCTCCAATAAATCTGGGTGTTAGTCCTAGGATGAAGGCGCTTCCTTTCTTGTTCTATCTCAGCCTACGGATAAGCACTACTTTCTATATTTGCTTTACAATTCTCTGAATTCTTCCTAACCAAACTTTTGTTTCTCTGATTCTCTGTTTTAATCTAAAAATTCTTTATATTAAATTTTACCTGTTCATATCGCTGTATTTTTGGTAGTGTTATTAACCCTGGTTGATATACTATAGCACATACTCAAGACCCTCCCCCCATCCACGATAGCTTTCCTTACCCCTTCCATAGTTTTCCTCTTCTATATGTGGTTTTTTACTTCCAGGTCTTCAGAAGAGAGACAGAGGAACACAGAGAGAAAAATAAATAGCTCAGAAGTGGATTATGCGACTTATTCCCACACTTTAGGCACCAACCTAGATGCAAGTAAGCTAGTAGAGTATTACTATATTATTCCCAGGAAGAAAATATTGGTTTAATAAGTACGTAGCCAGCCTCTGCAACAAAATATTAAACTTCCTGTGTTCTAAACTGAAGTATGTAATACTTCTCTCACCACCCACAAATCTTTCCCTTTTTTTTTTTTAATCTCTTTCTCAGTAAGTGTTACAATCATTTACTATTTATCAGTCAAAAACCCTGTGGTCACTCATAATGCCTGGCTCTCTTAAATTTCAACTCTATCAGTGGATTCTGTTGCAAATCTAATTACCTTCCTCATGTGTCAGCCACATGAATCTCTGCCCTGGACTCCTGCAATGAACTCCTAATTTCTACTTGGCTTTCCTGCTATCACTTTTTCTTTACAGTATATTCTCTTCAGAGGAGTCAGAGGCAGTTTCCAAAACCTAAAAATGTCATGTGATGATCCCAATCTCATCCTATCAGCAGTTCCCCATTACGTTTGACTGAAATTAAAGTATTTTCCTTGGCCTACCAGTTTCTACAAAGTCTGATGCTGAGTTACATTCCTTAACCCTCACACAGTAACTCTTGCAGTTTCTGTCTCTTTTCTTGTTCCCTATCCCAAGAATGATCATGTATTTGTTATTTTAATTGGCATATTTTGTACATTCAGATTCAAATGTAAACATCTCAGAAAATCCATCTTCATTATCAGTCGAAAATATCACCTATTTTGATTGTCCTACGTGTCATACAACAAATCACTACCAGACATCATTATATATTTTTTCTATTTTATTAATATCTTAATCACTAAAACATAAGTTTCATACAACAAAGGATTTTATTTATCATTTCTAAGAGTGCCTCTAAAGTTATAGAAGTTGAAAAACTTATTAATATTAGTTGAATGGATCTATGATGAGAATGTATCAGTCAGCCACACTTGGGTGGATGTGAGGTGAAAAAAGGAAGCAGAATTGACAAAAAGTCTTTCACATTTTTTGAATAAGGAAACAAGTATAGTACATTTGGGAAACTATAATTTTCAGTGAACAAAGAAAATAGAATGTGAAAATATTAATGATGAAAGATGAGAGGCATGAGACAGGGTTTAGATACAGAACTGCAGTGCTTGGATTTTGTTACAAGCAGAATAAAAAACACATTAGTTGTTTTACTTTAGTAGGGAAGCCAACTGATCAGATCTGTGGCTTAAGAGGATCTCATCAGCTGTATTGTGAATACATTAGAGAGAAGAGATTGAAAGAAAATTACACCAGTGTTAACCAGTAGTCTAGCTTAGATGTGGATCTGGTTTGGATCAAGATGATGGTGGCTGGAATAAGGAACAGAAAGATCAAAGGATGCTTCAGAAATGAAATCAACAGAATATAGTTTTGGGGATTTTTTTTTTTTTAATGTGAGAATGAGAAGCAAGTGTAGATCTTCAAATAAAAAAGAAGTTAATTCCAACTCCCCCCAGTTAACAAAAATGTCACTTTCTAGTTTTTACCTTCAATCACAGAGAAAAATGCCAATAGTTAGTCTCTTTAAATTTTGTGAAAACAAAATCTATATGATGATAAAAGTGGCTTTCTTAGTCATGAAAATGAACATCATCCCACTTGTTATTTTAATTGAATGTTTTTTTGTGTTCAGTAGGTCAAGGAACCACCCTTCCCAAAGACTCCTAAATATTCCCACAATTTGCTACCAAAGTGTTCTTGGGTAAAACAACATTCACAAACCCTTGAGGGAAATAAAAAAAAAATAGATAAACACCCGCCAGACACTGGGAGCTGTTTAAATATTATTATAACATGCAATATAATTACAACAATTCAATCTCCTGGAAAATGCAATAACCAATTTCCCTGCTTGGTACAAGGAAAGTGAATGTGAAGAGTCCAGGTCATACAACTTTATCTCTGGTATTTTGTCAAACAATGAACTGCTACTATGTATAAGGAGGATATTTTAATGAAATTTTACAGTCATAATTCTTGTCTCATTTTCCCCTCAACACATCAGAATACCATTTCAAAAATAAGCCCAAGGAATTCCTTAATTTTATAAGTAGAAATAAATGGTTAGGTATGGGAAGGAGTGGTATTTTTGAAGCAAGTCCAACATTTTGAAAATGGTAATTTGAAATTAAGCATAGTTTCAGACATAGAAAATAAATTTATGGTTACCAAAAGGGAAATGAAGGAAAAAGTTAGGAGTTTGGGATTATCACATACACACTACTATATATAAAATAGATAATCAACAAGGACCTTTTTTAGAGCACAGGAAACTATACTAAATATCTTGTAATAACCTATCATAGAAAAAGAATATATATATATACACACACACACACACACACACACGCATATATATATATATGCATAACTGAATGACATTGCTGTACACCCGGCACTAACACAAAGTTATAAATCAACTACATATCAATAAAAAATGTTTAAAAAAGAAAAATTAAGCATGATTTCAATATCAAGATCTTTTTTCTTACACATCTTACAACTTCAAAGCTGGTTATAAAATTTGTGGAGCCCAGTGTAAAATGAAAATGTGGAATCCCTTTTTCAAAAAGTATTAAGACTTTTAAAATGACAACAGTAGAACACTAAACAGAGTCAGAGGCCCTTTTGCGATTAAGGTCTTGCTCCTAAATTTGAAAAAAAAGTTCTTCACTTTGATCTTTATTTGTAAATAATTGTGAGTTGAATTTTTCTTTTCATTTTAGATAGCTCATCCTGTAACTCTGCTTTTCCAGCCAGGCAAACTATGTTCCTGAAAAGGCAACCTGATCTAACATGGTTAACTGACAACCTGGGCATTTCTTTATATCACTGACTATAAAAACAAACTCTAATCATGATAGATTTTTTTTTTTTGACAAGACAAAAGATTTTATTTCAGTTTTCTGCAGAGTCATTCAGTCTCCTTTCTACCTACCTCCCCAGTCCCAACACAATTAGTAATAGAAGCTGCTGCTGCTGCTGCTGCTGCTGCTGCTGCTGCTGCTGCGTTGCTTCAGTCTTGTTCGACTCTGTGCGACCCCATAGACGGCAGCCCACCAGGTTCCCCCATCCCTGGGATTCTCCAGGCAAGAACATTATGAAATAGCATCACCCACTCAATGGACATGAGTTTGAAAAAATTCCAGGATAGTGAAAGACAAGAAAGCCTGGCATACTGCAGTCCACGGGGTGCCAAAGAATTTGACACAATTTAGCAACTGAACAACAACTAATGACATGAGTCTCATCTCTTTAACAAGACTCTCAACTCTTTAATTTGCCATCTTAAGCTATCTATATCTGAAAAACTGCTGCTTATTTCAACAATTGTAACAGACATGACCAGCCACTCCACCTAAAACATTTGTTGATTAAGAAAGACAGTTGTTAAAAGTTAGATCAGACACTGTTATACTGAATTTACTGACCAGTGCATTTAAAATGGCTGATCTAGTAATCCTTTGTTTTCTAAAGTTGGTGAGATCCTCAGCTGTTGCAATGGCTCTGCACCGAAAAGAGGAACAGGGGGAAGGAACTGTTTCCTCACCAGCCTTTCCACAAGATTAAGTTCCTCCCTCTCTCATCCTGCAAGGCTGTTTCTAATTTCACAGGAGACCTTGAAGGCTCTGCTTTTTCTCTATCTCACAAACTAGAGATCCTCTTTACTCTCACTTTTTTTTTCTATTTTATTTATTGACACATCAAATCACTACATCCAACCCTCATATTAGTTACTCCCACACCACCTCTTTCAGGTAACATACACACACACATATGCACACACTCATGTGTGCATGCACACACACACACACACACACACACACACACACACACACACACACCTCTATACTAAATTCTCCAGTCTCACCAGAATGGAATATATGACAGACTGGAAAAACTCATGATAAAATTAAAATATGCATTCCATATAGCCACAAATGACAGTGTTCCTTTTATTCAGCATGGGACAGAGTAGAGGAAATCTGCTTATGCAATTATCCACCACCTCCTTTCTTGTTGAAATGCCAAATGGCAGATTTGACCACTGTTATACTGTTATTTTCCTATAAAAGGTTAATTTCCAATGTAATATTGCCTTTGAAGCCAGGCTTATTCAATGTGAGATGAAGTGGAGATGTGTTGATTACTTAATATCTGTGAATATCACTGATATTTTATTTTTAAAAACTGTTCAATTTTAAATTTTATTTTAAAATTATTCATCTTTAAACATCTTCTATTTTAAGAAAAATAGTAGCTTCTATTATACAGATCTGGAGAAGGCAATGGCACCACATTCCAGTACTCTTGCCTGGAAAATCCTGTGGACAGAGGAGACTGGTAGGCTGCAGTCCATAGGGTTGTTACCTGTCGGACATGACTGAGCGATTTCACTTTCACTTTTATGCATTGGAGAAGGAAATGGCAACCCACTTCAGTATTCATCCCAGGGATGGGGAGCCTAGTGGGCTGTCGTCTATGGGGTCACAGACTCCGACACGACTGAAGTGACTTAGCAGCAGCAGCAGCAGCAGCAGCAGCAGCATTATACAAATCTAACTTTGTTTTCTTTTCTGTCTTCTCTCTTTTAAAAATAAATTTTTGCTAACTTCATCATATCTCTGGACTATTTTGTCTTTCAATCACACAAGTCAATCTCTATGGTCCAAAACAGAAATTTCTTCTTTTTCAAACTACAAAATGTTCTAAAAATTCATTTGTAACCTATGTTTACTTGTAATCATACTTTTAATAATCATTCTAATCTATGTTTACTCCTCATTTTTTCAAAAGAGCATCTTTCTGACTTTCAGTTCAGTTCAGTTCAGTCGCTCAGTCATGTCCCACTCTTTGCGACCCCGTGAATCGCAGCACACCAGGCCTCCCTGTCCATCACCAACTCCCGGAGTTCACTCAGACTCGCATCCATAGAGTCAGTGATGCCATCCAGCCATCTCATCCTCTGTCATCCCCTTCTCTTCCTGCCCCCAATCCCTCCCAATATCAAAGTCTTTTCCAATGAATCAACTCTTTGCATGAGGTGGCCAAAGTACTGGAGTTTCAGCTTGAGCATCATTCCTTCCAAAGAAATCCCAGGGTTGATCTCCTTCAGAATGGACTGGTTGGATCTCCCTGCAATCCAAGGGACTCTCAAGAGTCTTCTCCAACACCACAGTTCGAAAGCATCACTTCTTCATCTCTCAGCCTTCTTCACAGCCCCACTCTCACATCCATTCATGACTACTGCAAAAACCATAGCCTTGACTAGACGGAACTTAGTCGGCAAAGTAAGGTCTCTGCTTTTGAATATACTATCTAAATCAATCATTAATTTATGAGTTATGATCCTTGGTGGACAGAAAGTGAAACTGAAAGTTGCTCAGTTCCTTTCAGTTCAGTTCAGTCGCTCAGTAGTCTCCAACCTTTTGAGACCCCATGAATCACAGCACGCCAGGCCTCCCTGTCTATCACCAGCTCCCAGAGTTTACCCAAACTCATGTCCATTGAGTCGGTGATGCCATCCAGCCATCTCATCCTCTGTTATCCCCTTCTCCTCCTACCCCCAATCTCTCCCAGCATCAGGGTCTTTTCCAATGAGTCAACTCTTCGCATGAGCTGGCCAAAGTTCTGGAGTTTCAGCTTCAGCATCATTCCTTCCAATGAACACCCAGGACTGATCTCCTTTAGGATGGACTGATTGGATCTCCTTGCAGTCCAAGGCACTCTCAAGAGTCTTCTTCAATACCACATTTCAAAAGCATCAATTTTTCAGTGCTCAGCTTTCCTCACAGTCCAATTCTCACATCCATACATGACCACTGGAAAAACCATAGCCTTGACTAGACGGACCTTTGTTGGCAAAGTAATGTCTCTGCTTTTGAATACGCTATCTAGGTTGGTCATAACTTTCCTTCCAAGGAGTAGGTGTCTTTTAATTTCATGGCTGCAATCACCATCTACAGTGATTTTGGAGTCATGTCTAATTCTTTGTGACCCCATGGACTATACAGTCCATGGAATTCTCCAGGCCAGAACACTGGAGTGGGTAGCCTTTCCTTTCTCCAGGGTATCTCTCCAACTCAGGAATATAACCTAGTTTTCCCTTACTGCTTGCAATTCTTTATAAGCAAATCATTTAATTTTAACTTGTATCATAGCTGCTTAAATAGATTTGCTTGACTCAGTTACTGTGATTTTCTTTTACCTTTACTTTTGCAAAATATCTCTCAAATAAAATCCTTTGAAAATGCTAAACCACAAAGCAAATTGCATTATTATTTCTATAATCATGCATACATACACATACACCTTCAAAAAAAAGAGAAAGAGAGAGAATTAATTTAATCTCATGCTTGTTTCCGTTAAATCTGAGCATAAAATGTATCTTTTACATCTCAGGATCAAGATTATGGTCTTAGTTAGAAAGCATTTGGGTTCTGTAAAAAGGTCACAGATGAAGATGTTATCATACAATAAATGCTAATTTGTTTGGTAAGCTGAAAATCTATGCAATAAAATTTTGTTTCTAATGTGAGTGGAAAAATCAGAAAAGAAAGCAATAGCGGCTAGGTTTTTGCTAAAATGACAATCTTAGTGCTGGATATCAGAGCTTACATAGCCAAAATCGGTTATAGTCATGAAAATGTCTCTTTGTCTTTTAGATATTAATATTATTAGCATAGAATCATATTTTAACTTCACTTCAAAAATCATTGAATGCAATCTTATTTGAAGAATACAAGTTTCTAGCAGTATTAAAAGTAGATTTTGGGGGCTCTCCATGCACATAGTTATTTCCAAGATAATTGTTCCAAAGTACGCTGTATCATCGTAGGAGTGGATATTCTTTTAGACATGTATTTCCTTATTTTAGAAGTAAAAAGAAAAAATAAGTAATAAGACAAATATTAACAAATCATCTAAAAGAGATCATACCTTACAGGCAGTTACATGTTATGAACGAAACACGGGACTGACCAAGGGAAAGAAGATGTATACTTTTTGTCTCAGAATTTTTGTAGAGAGATAGGTGTTGCCAAGTTGAAAGAAGAAAATGTGTTAACATTGACTATGTTTTGCCTGACTTTACTGCAGTTTTAAAGGGCTTCTGTAAGCCAAGAGAAGAGATGGTGTTAAGTGGAAAATATGAATCTGGGGAAAAAATTATTCGGGCCAATGAGAGATTTGCTGTTCCAGAAATACTTTTTAATCCTTCTGATATAGGCATTCAAGAAATGGAGATTCTGTCCTATTCAATTCAGAACAAAAATAATGCTGTCTTATTTTTTAAAAAACATTGTTTGACAGGAGGAAAGTCTGGTCTCTTTTCCCAGGATTTGGTCAGAAATTCGATGGTTCAATCCAACAGATTCCAATGTTTCTGTTGTGGTGCCTGACAACCCTATTATTTATGCCTGGGAAGGTGGAAAATTGGTATCAGCGAATGATGATTTTGAAGATACAGTGGTAATAAGAAAATATTATGAAGAAAATGGACATAGCATCTGTGAAGAGAAACTTTGTATTGAAGAACCGTTTCTTAAAGTACTGACTGATTGTGATAAAAGTTTAAGTGTTCTTTTTAAAGGAAGTTAAGGACCTGTGTTACTGCTCATCCTAAGATAACATCTTGAATTTAGATAAATACTTTGATCCATGGTTAATTTTCAAAGGTTTCTTAGCTAGGTTAGTAAGTAGACTGTAACTCGGCCCATATTTTCATTTAAGAGCTAGACTTACTGTAACAATGATTATGCCATTTCTAAGAGAAAGTTATCTTTTATTAAAAGATGAAAGAGTGAGTGCAATTTAAGTTAAATTCTTTATAGCCAAAAGCTCAAACTTAACTGTCCCACTGGTCAGATTCCCTTAGAAGATCATTTTGTGTGACTGGCTCGGAATTGACCAGAGTTGTGTTGAGGCTGATATGACTTCTCCCTTTTAGAATTAACCAGTTTATTTTTAAATTGCAGTTTTTACTTACTAAAGTTGGAAAAAGTAATCTATGTTTGTGTAATGTTTATTTTTTAGTTGGCATAAGTTTGAAAGGGTGAAGATCAAAGCCAATTTAATAAAGTGATTTTGCTCATTACTGTGTTTCAGAAATGCATTATTTCACTCATAAAAATTCTATACCATTTTTAGGATGAAATTCTTGTGTCATTGGGTTCATGTATCAAATTACTAGCAGTCCTTTAGCTAGAATCATGTGCATGCCCCATGGCTTCAGATATTTTAACAGTCCTACTAAGATAGCCTACAGTGAAAGAACGTAGTTTCCCAAAGGAAAATTAAGATGAAGAGACAGATGGGTGAAAGAGCTATCCACTACAATTACATTTGATTTCTACGGATGGTCCCTGACTTAACAATGGTTCCACTTAATGATTTTTTGACTCTACAATGGTGCAAAAGCAGTATGCATTTAGTAGAAACTGTTCTTCAAATTTTGATCTTTTTCCAGGCAAATAATGTGATATGTTACTTTCTTGTGATGCTGGGCAGTGTTTGGGCACATTGATATTCAATCTTTCAGAATCTTATCTCATAGTTTTCACGTTTCTGAACATTAGCTATTATCTCCAGCCATGCTGCTGCTGCTGCTGGTAAGTCACTTCAGTCGTGTCTGACTCTGTGCAACCCCATACACAGCGGTACACCAGGCTCCTCTGTCCACAGGATTCTCTAGGCAGGAATACTGGAGTGGGCTGCCATTTCCTTCTCCAACCGTATATTCATGCAAATTGAACAAGCAGAAACACTGACTCAGTTCTTCCCTTGCATCATTTCCCTTCCCCAGTGCAGGTTAGGCTTGCCCAGTAGCTTGCTGTGTCAAGTGTAAGTGGTCTGTACAAGACTGGACTCAGGAGAGGCACGTTAGTCACATGAACTAACACTTAGAGCATTTACTCTTCCTTCATAAGCTATTGGACTTTCCTCATAGCTCAGTTGGTAAAGAATCTGCTTGCAAATGCAGGAGATCCCAGTTTGATTCCTAGGTTGGGAAGATTCCCCAAAGAAGGGATAGGCTACCCATTCCAGTATTCTTGGGCTTCCCTTGTGGCTCAGCTGATAAAGAATCCACCTGCAATATGGGAGACCTGGATTTCATCCCTGCGTTGGGAAGATTTCTTGGAGGAGGGAAAGGCTACCCCTCCAGTATTCTGGCCTGGAGAATTCCATGGCCTCTGTAGTCCACGGGGTCTCAAAAAGTCTGACACAACTAAGCGACTTTCACTTTCACACTGTTTACCTTTCCCTTAACCCACATCTGATCAAAGAGAAAAAATTCAGACCTGGTTTATGAATGGTTATGCACGATATGTATGGCTGGCACCAGCCACAAGTGGAGTGTTGACATAAAGTTGAATTCTCACAGCCATGGCTCAGATGGTAAAGAATGTGCCTGCAATGCAGGAGACCCAAGTTTGATCCCTGGATCAGGAAGATCCCTTGGAGAAGGGGAGGGCTACCCACTCCAATATTCTTGCCTGGAGAATTCCATGGATAGAGGAAACTGGCAGGCTACTGAACAAGGGGTCGCAAAGAGTTGGACACGACTGAGTGACTAACACTTTCATTTTTCAAATATGTTAAGTGACAGAGTTGATTTGCAACAGCAAGCTTCTTTTTTTTTTTTTTTTTTTTATTTAAAAACCTTTTTAGCACATAAGCAACTGCACAGAGAAACAGGCCTTTGGAATGGCTTTCACATTAAAAAGAATGAAATTATACCAGTTTCAGCAACATGGATGGACCTAGAGATTTTGTTACTGAGCGAAGTAAGTCATGTAGAGAAGGAGAAATATCGTTGGGCATCCTTTATAAATGGAATCTACAAAGAAATGATACAAATGAACTTGCAAAACAGAAATGGACTCAGAGACTTAGAATACAAACTTATGGTTTCAGTGGATGGGGGTGCGGGTGGTTTGGAGGAAGGGATATCTGGGGAGTTTGGGGTAGTCATGTACACACGGCTATATTTAAAATGGATAGCCAACAAGGACATACTGTATAGCACATGGAACTCCGCTCAATGTTATGTAACAACCTGGATGAAAGGGGAGTCTGAGGGAAAATGGATATATGTATATGTATAGTTGAGTCCTCTTGCTGTTCACATGGAACTATCAAAATAGTGTTAATTGGCTATTGCTCCTTGCTTAGTCACTTCAGTCATGTCTGACTTTCTGCGACCCCATGGACCACAGCCTGCCATGCTCCCCTGTCCATGGGATTCTCTGGGTAAGAATACTGGAGTGGGTTGTGATTTTCTTCTTCAGTGATAAAGTATGAAGCAAGTGAAGACGTTCAGTCGTGTCCAGCTCTTTGCGACCCCATGGGCTATAGCCTACCAGGCTCCTCCATCCATGGGATTTTCCAGGCAAGAGTACTGGAGTGGGTTGCCATTTCCTTCTGCATAATTGGCTATATTCCAATGTAAAATAAAGAGTTCAAAAAGATAAACGAAAAAGAGAAAAGTTTAATTTTGTTTCTTGCTTGTTGTTCATGGAAATTGCCTTCTGCTTATATTTTGCTAATTAGGCCTGAAATTTTTGCTGGTAGTATTCTTAGTAAAATTTTCTTTACTCAGTCCTATCAACTTATTGCCACCACATTACTATAACTTGATTCAAGCAATCATCTTGAAATAATTTGTACTTAATTTTATTAGTGTATCCAATTTCCCTTGTGAAGATAAAACTCACTGTCATGTTGAGACCTATCCTAACTTTATAGCTAAATATTTGGGGCTGCCCTAAAAAAAAAAAGTTACATTCGCCCAACAATGTTTGCCTCACATTTAGTTATTATTTGTGCCTTCTGCTAGGATTTTAATTAGGATATTTATCAGATATTAAGCTACTCACATAATACAGAAGAAAGAAACTGTCTAAGTTCATTTGGGCTGCTCTGACAAAATACTAGAAACTGGATGGCTTGTAAACAACAGAAATTTATTGCTTCTAGTTCTGAAGTCCAAGATTAAGGCAGCAGTGGGTCTGGTAGCCGGCAAGACTGCACTTCCTAGAAAGCTGTCTATTTGCTCTACCTTCATTTGGTGGAAGGGGCAAGAGAGCTCTTTGAGACTTCTTTACAAGAGTATTAATCCCACTCATGGGATTTCACTGTCATGACCCAATCACCTCCCGAATATCCCACTTCCAAATTCGATCACCTTGTGGGTCAAGATTTCAACATATAAATTTGGGGGACACAAATATTCATGCCACCACAGAGCTCAGGAATTTAAAGATGCAGTCTGATACTGGGCTATAGCACAGACCAGCTCCTTGACCAAAGGTATCACATAATTGTTCTGATATTTAGGCTTCATCACTGACCTGAAGGGTTAATGGTACCCACCTCACTAGCTGATGGTGAGAAGGATTCAAATGAGAAAATTACACTGAGATGCTCTTATCAACGGTGAACCTAATATGGTCTCCAAGAGGCCATTATTAAAATGTAAAGAGAGGAGAAATGATTGTTTAGGAGAAGGGGACTGGCCATAAACAGAATTCCCCATTAAACACATTAGCAGATATCAATCTGACTGACTGTCTGTCCTCTAAGAACAGGAAGGTGATCCCAGTGTCAACTGATACATTAATAAGAGAATGAATTCAACCATAAATAACAATCCAGATTCATAAAAGCCTGGGTTTGAATTCTAGCTTTCTCTTTAGCTGTACACCTATATGCAAGTTATTTAGGCTTTTTTTTGCCTCATTTTCCCCACCTGTAAAATGATGACAACAAACCTCTCATAGGGTTATTGGGATAATTTAATGAGTTAATATATTTAAAATGTTCATAACAGGGCTTGATGCATAGTAAGTGTTTTGTGCTATACACTGTTATTCGTATCATGCCATTTTCCTAATAATGGAGAGTATAGTGGCTGATTGAGAACATGATTGTCAAAATCAGGCCATAGCTAATGGAACAGACAAATACAGAATTTGTATAGGTAACAAGGATATTTTTATATATTACTCTTTTACCAATGCTATGGCTAGTTTAGTTAACAGCAGTGGACAAATTTAAGTGATAATTAATATTATGTACTAAAGTAGTTGTCTTAAGCCTGGGAGTAAATATAAGAATCAAAAATTTGAATCAGGATGATCTGTCTTTATATTTTCAAATCTTTCTGTCTGCATGGGCAATAAATAAGATAGAGAGCAAAATATGTTAGGGATAGGGGGAACCAACACTCCTTAACCTGTTCCATGAGCATTTCCCTCTGATTGACAGAACTTCACAGACAATATAGATGTATAGCTCTTTTCAGTCTTCCAGCCTCTGTTGTCCAGATTCTCATTTCTTTCTCTCAGATCTTCTCCTGAATCCTCACCTCTTCCTATGACATGCTCAAAAATTCCGTTTTTCTCTAACTTTTCAATAGTGATTTGTTATTTTTCTTTAGGGTGAGTGTTACTCTGAGGGGATCTTCCTTCTCATTGAATATCTTTCTTTTTAAATACAATAGCTACAAGATGCACACCTGAAAACCATGCTTTTTAAGACCACAAAAGTACATTTTATGTTATATAACTAAACTGTTACAGAATTTAGTGCAAAAATTAATGCAGATTTGAATTTTCTTCACTATAAAGCCCCTCCCTGGAACAATATATTTATTACATCAGGAGTGTTTTTCAATAACCTTAAACCAAATTAGAGAGTAAGGGGAGAAGGAGAAATGTGAAAAGAGAGCTTGAAAACTTGACAAAACGTCCAATATTCACAGAATCACTTTTAGGACAATTTACAATCTCTCACTCATGCACAAAGTATTAGGGCTGGCACTAGAGAGGAAGAGTATCTTAGCTCTTTAATTACTAGCCCTTGGGCTTTTCCTAATGGAGAAAAATAGACTCCCTCAGGTTCCTCACCTTTTGATCAAGTTTACTTACAAAAACCTGGATGCTTAGTGTATCCTGAGTGTTTGGTTTCATTTAATTTTCAGGAAAGACTTTGGACATTGATTTCTCCTTGCATTTCATTTAAAGTGTATTCTCAATTGTGGATGATAAAACCGGAGCCAAAATCTTTGCCTTGAGCACAAACCAAAGTAAAATCAAAGCATTTCTGAGACTGTGAGTTGTTCGGTTAAATTTGCTTAAAAAAGAAAAAAAATCATCAAGCAATTGCACTGCTGAAATGGATCAGACATGGAGGCAGAAATCAGACGAGAAACTCTTGGTACGCCAACTTGTGCAGTATAATTTTCACATCAAAGAATTTCAAAACAGGATTTTTGCCAGTATCTTAACTTTTAGCTAGCTGACTCAAATCCTTTCTGGAAGTAAGCAAGTTATAAATTATGACTACATAAATAAATAAATCACCCAGTTCAAGGTTTACCCACCCCACCCCCATCTCATCCTGCATAGTTAGGGTCAGAGCTTCCTTCACATAAAGGCTTCTCTCCTTCACAAAACTGAGTGGATATATGTAAATATCCAGGCAAAAGAAGAACTTTCTGGAAGAAGGAACACGATGTTCAGTGGCTTAACAGTTTTGAAAAGAGGCCTGGGAGCTGTTACACCAAGAGTTCAACATGAGGAGAAGGCTGAGTGCACTGAGGGATGATGAGAACAGGAATGCAAATTGAGATAAGTTTGAGAAGGATAAGTTTCTATGCTACTGTAAGAACTTTATCCTGAAAACAATGCAATCCAGAGGCTGGATAATTCACACTTGGTTTATAGACAGTTTTTGTTCCTCACAACCTGTATAAATGTGTATGAGCCTGTTACTTATTCTAGCCTCAGTTTAGACATCTATAAATGATGGAATACAGGTTAAAACTCTATGCTTTATGTGCATATGACCTATCTACCTACATACACATCTTTTGAAGGAAAGTTATTAAATTTCTAACACAAAGCTACAGATGTTAATCCTAATAATTATCTGGAATATAAACATTTTTATAACATCTAACTTTTCCAGGTGGATTTACCACCATATAATCCTATTTACTCTATTTATACAATATAATCTAGGCTTTCTTGATACCTAGTCTTTCTTCATTTTGTGGCTTTTGTCTGCAACTATTCTGAGCTCATATCTATTAAAGTCAAGGCTACCCCTTAGATTCCAACACAAACTCTCCATCCTCTAAGAAATCTTTCATGCATCCTCACAATGAACCTAGAATCATCTTTCTTTAAATCCTGAGAGTATTTTGATGTTTTTTTGTACCTTTTCTGTCTTCACTTAGAACTCCTTGTCAGTCACTGTTTCTTACTATATTACCAGCTACTACAGAAAGGATAATCCTATGCTAATGTTTGCTACTTTCTCTTACACTTTCCCTTGTAACTCCAAAGTGTTTTGTACATACAAGTTTTTCAATAG